>NC_137159.1:61243959-62638138 GCF_951394435.1 Stenella coeruleoalba | reverse complement strand
CTTTATTTGCCAGATAATTGCTCTGGTGCCTGTGAACCTGTTGTACTATAGGCATAGACACAGAATAGGTAAGGATAAAAATGTGAGAAGGACTAAACAAAACAGTCACTCCAAATAAAGCAGAGGGCTTTTTTGTTTGTTTGCTTGCTTGTTTGGGTTTTTTTTTCCCCCCTTCTCTCACTTTTTGGTAGTCTGATTTGTTTACATTGCATGATGGTTTGCATTGCAACAAAAGCATCTGAGAAATTCAGCTTGTCCAAGATGCCAACTCAAAGTGTCTCAGACAGGCTTTCTGCCATGGGCCAGGTCCAGGCTGCAAATGCTGGGACCAGGAATACAACATACATGGGCCCTAGGGTTAGACTTAGTTATAATTATAGGGCAGGAATATGTTCTTTCCATAAGAATGTGGAGGATTGCAAATGAGGAGAGTGGGGAAGGACCATGGGCTCAGAATCCATAGGTTGATGAAGAATTTCTGTATTTCACTATGAGAAGGATGCTTGGTTGTAAGGAGACTAATCGGCTCTAAAGCTAGAAGTTCAACACAGGAAAGAAGGAAATGTTTCCAGCCAAAGGATTGGGTTTAAGGACCCCAATTTAAACAATGCAAGTGGAGAGGATCCAAACCGTTAAACCAAATTCAAGTGCAGAAAACATGAGAGATCAAGTGAAAGAAATGCCGGTATAAGAGCTACCTGAAATAGCAAGTTCTCAGACATGGGCTAGGATATATCAAATGACAGGATCTAATAGGTTCCTAGGTATGGGAGGCTGAAAAATTGTTCCCAAAGATGTCCATGTCCTAATCCCCAGAATCTGTCAGTATGTTTCTTTAACTGGAAAAAGGCTCACTAAAGAAGGGACTAAATTAAGCATTTTGAGATGTGGAGATTATCTTGGATTATCCTGGGCTCAGTGTAATCACAAAGTCCTAATAATAAGGAATCAGAAGGGTCAGAGTTAGAGAAGATGATGTGACTATGGAACCAGAGGGAGAGAAGCGTATTTGATGGTAGAAATAGGGGTCAGAATGATGCAGGATCATAAGCCAATGAATATGGGGAGCCTCTTGAAGCTGGAAAAGGCAAGGGAACTGATTCTTCCTTAGCACCTACAGGAGGAATAAAGCCCTGCAAAGTCATTTTAGAATTCTGATCTCAAGAACAGAAAGATCATACACTGATATTCCTTTAAGTCTCTTTATTTGTGGTAATTTATTACAGTGGCAATTGGAAGCTAATACAATAGGAATGATGTGACACGAGTGAGAGACCCAGGAAGGGAGATACTATACAATAAAGGTTAGAAATCACATATTTACAGAGAGGTAATAAGAAGGTAAGAACTTAGGAACAATAGGGTCTGTACAGAAGGTCCAAGAAAAACCAATAAAAAATGAGCTATCCTTACATTTGTTGCAAGAACTGCCTATATTTTCCCATTCCATGGACAAGACAAGGCTAAGTCGATAGACACACCTCAATGGAGGTAAGGTTTATGAGTATAGAAGACAAGCAAAACAATACCATGGTCCAATAAAACACTAGCAGGGAGAATATCAGTGCCCTCCATGATACCATCTTTAAAAGTTCAGGGTGCAGTAAGTTCAAATATGGCTGCTTTGTGTGTCATCTGCTATGGATATATCCATCATCCACTAATTTATGAGAAAGATTGCTTTACTTTCCCATAGGGATAGAATGACTCATTACCCTTCTTTCTCACTTTTCTTTCCCTACCTTGAACAGCTTTTTTTTCAGGTAAGTTTCCACTAAAATGCCCTCCATTATTCATTTTATATCTTAACAATTGAACAAGAACACTGTCTTAACATAGCTTCACTGCAGGTTGCTGACATGTATAACTTTCAGTAAGGGCTCACTAACCACACACTAATAACCCCCATATAAATAATTAAACATACCCAGAGCACTGACACGTTGTTATTCTAACTCTAGAGAGAAAGGAAATAGGATTTTCTCACACACAAGTGCTGCTTTTTCTGTAATCTTAGCATACCCTAAGACTAGCTTCTAACTCACCCCACACAGTGTTTCTGAAGTCCTCCACTTATAGCTAAGGTACTTGTGATGCCCCACTGGAAAAGAAAGGCAGAGGGAATAATTGTCAGAGTGAGATTCTAAATAAGAGTAATTGTAGAAGCTTGTCTGACTTTTGCCTCTAACTCACTGACCTTGAGCGTTAAGCCTTCCCTTTAATCCTACTACAGAGTTAGTCCAGAATTGGGAAATATACACATGCTGCGAGTCATGCTTCTTACGTCTATGATGGATATTACCAATCAATCAGAGTGCAATTTCTTCCTAAACTATCACAGTTCAATTTTCCACTAAAGTAGGTGCAGCCTCACAATTTTCATTGTAATAAACTAGACAGCTGTTGCCTTGGTCATAACACCTATTCCACACGTAGCCTATTTTCCTTGGTGGATTTCTCTCCGTATTCAAATCTAAAACTAGTGGACAACTTTAGGAAGCGGGGAACTATGTGTCAGTTGTTCTCAAGCACAACCCATTTTTGTTTCTAGGTCTGGGGTGACTTTGTTGCTCTTTTCAATTCTCGGGTATTTTTTAATTGCATTCTTTGAGGTTTGTCTCTGAACCCCATTGCTGGATATTACCAGTGCTAACCCTATCTTCTATTTTGAATCCACTATTGGTAAAGGACCACTATTAACTAATCTGTTGAAACCAACATTTGTCTTCTCCACTAGACCATCTCTATTGACCTTAGAAGCTCTATCATCTTTAGCTTCAGACTTGGTAAGAATTAAGCTTATAGTAGCAACGTTCTTCTACCATTCTCTCTTACGCTGACTTCCCAGGAGAATCTGGGTTGTTCTAAGACCTATGTATAACATTTTAATTACTCCCAAATTCCTAGCTCAGTCTCACCTTTCCTAGAGTGTCCAATGCTACCACTATCTGACACACATGATCTTTTCATCAGCACATATAGTTGACATAGTTCAGCTAACAATCCCTCTGTGGTTTAGAATTACTTTAGTGAGATTAAAGGGAAGAGGATAAGAATGAAAGGAAGATGAACAAGTGGCAGCACTTTTTCTGTGCTGTTGAAAAATCGTGCATCCATGAGCTGCAGGTCCTTTTACATCTGAGTAAAAGTTTTCTCAGAGCCTACCTCTGAGTATTCTCCAGTATTCTGTAGTTTCTCTGATGATTAAAGATCTGTGAAGGTGCTGCTGAATAGCAAGCAATCATCTTGTATTTTGCTGTCCTAAGAACATAAAGTTCAACTCTATATAGTAGCATTTAATTATTTTAATGCTAGTTGTGGTATGTGCATTGATGGTCATCAACTTCATTTTTGTGTGAAGTAAATTTAGCAAGTCAAATGGAATTTTGCAGAGTTAAAGGCTGCTGACATCTATTTACTTACAGGAGAAAAGATACCTTTGCCCTAGCTTACGCAGAACATCTTTATTTGATATTGATAGTAGCCAAGGAGCAGTTGGCCTGGAAAGATGTTTCCTGTCATATGCTTTGAAGTTCCAATTGCTGTCTCACCAAACCTGTTATGAAAATTTTCAAGGAAGAATGAATGGATAAGGAATCTTAATGATCAAACTAATATTTAGGACCATCTGCCTTAAATTATTTTTGAATGTTTTGTCATATTTAAAGAAATCTTACATGCATACATGCATGCATAGTTATATATAAAAATATAATAAAAACCTGATGTATAAAAAGAAATAAAATTTAAAAAATATATATAGGGAGTCCTTGCTTTGCATGTTTTAATATCCATGAATTTCAGTTACCACAGTTTAGTGAAATATACCAGTTTCTCAACAGTACAGTTTAAATTTCAGTTACCAAGATGTATTAACTCTCAGTAATTACATAAAGTTGAAAATTAATTGCTAGCTTTTCAGTCCACAAATCATTATGTGAATAACAGACGTCCATCATGATTAGTGGCTAATCACATCATTTCTTTCAATATCCTGAAATAATTATTTAGTGCACATTTGTTTGTTATTCAGTTCACACACAGCAAAATGTGGTTTTGTGTTGCCTCCTTGTCCTCCAGTGATTTAAAGTCACATAAAATTTTACAAAAATGAGTAAAGAGGGAATTGGCCCAAAAAGATGAAAGCACAGCAAAGAAATGAAAAGTAATGCTGAAAGTGAAATTCAAATAGAACATTAAGGATTTGGAGAAGAAATGCCAAGTATGGAAATGTTCATACCACTACTGTTCTAGAGGAAGTTTGTGAATGCAGACTTATCAACACAACTGAGAAACATAGTTGTGATGGGGAGGGTGAAGATATCCTAGAGGAATTAACACTGGCAAAAAACTTCACAGTAAAAGAACTCTGAGAGCTATCTCGCAATATTAAATACACAAAGAATAAATGTTAGAAATTGATCCCAACTTAGAAAGGAATATGATAATTTACCAAGTCAGAGAAATGATGCTTGTTTTGTGCTGTAATTGTGTAATGAGAAGGCACACGTTACTCAAACTATCTTTGATAGTTCATTTCTTTTCAAAAAGAAATGACACAAATTCTGTTTCTAATGCTAAAATTACAATGTACTAAATAAATATTAGTTTTACTATTCTTAAAATTTCTTATACATTTATAACCAATAGTAAGAGAGTTTTCATGTTTGGGGGGAAAATCTATAAAGGTCACAGGACTTTTGAAATTTTTCTATTGATTTTTGAGATCACTTTGTACAGTTTCAGCTTTCATGATCATTTATAGTCCCGTATTACTGGGCTAAAAAACAAGGACTGCTGCTATTTACACCATAATGTATGTACTCACTTGGAGATCAGATCATTTAAATAGGCTTGCTTAAAGGATGCTCAAATCTTGAGTTGATGGTAAGATTATAAATTCATTCAAAAATAAATAAATACCGAAATTTTGTGTTCTGAAGGGCAGAAACCATGTAACCTACCATGAATTATGAGATAGGAATTGTGTAAAAGCCTCTGCCCTATAAACTAGAGAACTGAGATCTGTAAACTTGATTGGATAGTGAGGAAGCTGGAATCCCAGTAATGAAACTATACTTTTATGGAAGTTTGTGGAGTAAAGGAGAGACTCATACAATTATCCTGGGGCCCTCATTCTTCCCCTTGCTTGATATAATCTGAGGAATGAATATATGAAACTTCTCCTTCTCTCTGTCTCTGTCTCTGTCTCTGTCTCTGTCTCTGTCTCTCTCTCTCTCTCTCTCTCTCTCTCTCTCTCACACACACACACACACACACACACACACATGCATGCAGTCACACACACATGCACACATACACATTCACAAACACACTTACGTGTTACCTGCCTAACTTCATGCTTTATATATTGAATGAGTTTTATCTACCTGGGCACCTTAAAATCAATTCATTGATTTTGTGTTCTTATTTATTTAATGGAAAATTAGTTTTGAATTTGGAAATATAGAGTCAGTAAGAAAGACATTAGAAACATTTTAGGTTGAATGAAGTTCTGAAAAATTGCTGTAATCACACCCACAGTGAGTGAATTACTTTCTCCTAATCTTTTGTTAGGCTTCATTTGTTTGTCCTCCCTTTACTACACAGTAAAAAATAAGACAAGATCTACCTTTGTTTTGTGAGTCACATTATGTTGAGTATTGTTGAGGGTTTTTTCAAAAACTAATTTATGACGTATGCTGAATAACTTTCTATGCGCATCCAAGGGAGTAATCAATATACCTTCCTTTTAAATTAAAAGCTGTGCTCAGCAGCTCTCACAGTTCTATTTATCTCTGAATTCAAATAAGAAGCAAAATCTTATAAGTGGACACAATGTGCAGAATAATAAATGACCTGCTAAAGAATGTTGTTTGTGATGAGTATTCTGTTTCTCATGGTTTGAAGGTGAAGCAGCCTATGGTAATCATTCCCACCTGCCCTTTCAGAATCAACTACCTGATTTATTCTCCAAAGTGAGTGGTGTGATGTGATAACTTGTGGGTATAGTCACTCTTTTGTTAAGACAGCCACCAGCAGGTAATGTAGGGGAGAGTAACTTCATCTAGAACTTTAGCACAATAAAGACACTGTAGTTAATACTCGCTCCAATAGGACTCATGCTAGCTTTCTCCCAGTTCATTCCAAGCCTGTCAGTGTTGGGAAGAAGAAGGTATTGCTTCTGACCTCATCTGTGATCTTGGAGTCAGACAATTGTCTCTGAGTCTCTGTTACTTCAATAGTGAAATACATGATTGTTGTATTTTACCTGTGAGGTGAACCATTCTCTGATTCTGGATTTCATTCAGGTCATATATATACAGATATGTGGGTATGTATGTATATACATAAATATACAATTTTTTTTGAAGTTTGCTTTTTTACTTAGTAGTTTTTAGACACACTCTATATCAGTTCACAGAGGCTCTCATTATTTTTCTAACTGCAGAGTGTTTTACTGTGTCTATGTACCATTGTTGATTCACCTAATCTCCCATTTTGAACATTTATAAGTTAAAATAGTACTGTAGTAAAGATATCCATTCCCCTTACCAAATACACACATAAAGACCAAGAATGTAATAGGTACGCAATAAATGCTTGAGGGAAAAAAATCATTAAAAGTTGATGATTAGCTTCTTTAATAAGAATGAATTAAAATATATTTAATAATGACATCATTACTCAAGTTTTCAAGATAACAGCTCAGATTATTTTCTTTCTTAGTAAACTTTAGCTACTCTGGAAATATTTTACTCACTGTAATAGTTAATTTTTTGTGTCAAGTTGACTGGACCATGGGGTGCCTAGATATTTGATCAAACATTGTTCTGTGTGTCTCAGTAAAGGTGTTTTTGGATGAGATCAACATTTGGATAGATAGACTGCATAAAGCACGTGCCCTCCCTCATGTGGGTGGACCTCATCCAAGCAAGCAAAGACCTAAATAGAACAAAAAGTTTGAGTAAGAGGAAGCTCCTCTTGCCTGACTGTTGAGCTGGGACATTGATCTTCTCCTGCACTTAGACTGGAACTTACACCATTGGCTCTCCTGATTCTCAGAACTTTAGATGAGGACTAAAACTGCACCATTGAGTCTCCCTCCCTCATCTTGCTGCCTACAGATCTTGAGACTTCTCTCTCTCGATTTTATATATATATATATGTATGAATATAAAATCATATATGTAAATACAATATATAATGCAGTTTTATATAAATGTAATATATATTTGATATCAATATACAATATTTTCTCTATGTGTATATATATATATATATATTCCTATTGGCTTTGAAGAACCCCTGACTAATATACCCACCTGGACCATTTTAATGGAGACTGTGTTTAAAACAACAACAACCCAAAACAGCAGTAATAAACCAAATCTTCTTTACTTTAAATTATTTTTATTCCTGATGTTGTTTGTTTCTTTTCTTTCTTTAAAACTTCATACATTTTTTAAAATAGAAATAGGTATACCAGAGATTAAATCATGTGTGTCTCAATAAAAAATAATTGCCTAGTATCTCATTTGGACTTTGCATACAAAAATATCATTGACTTTTATTTTCAATTTCCAAGACAGTTACTATAACATATATTATATATACATATATAGTATGTATACATTTATTTATATATATCTAAAATAATAAATATGTTTGTGGATAGATAGATAAATAGGTAGATGGTGTATTTGTCAGGGTTCTCCAGAGAAACAGAACCAATAGGATGTATGTTGATAGATAGATAGATAGATAGATAGATAGATAGATAGATAGATAGAAAGATATAAAAGAGGAGATTTATTGTAGAAATTGGCTCATAAGCTTATTGAAGCCAAGAAGTCCCACAGTAGGCCTTTTGGAAGCTGGAGAATGAGGAAAGCTGGTGATATAATTCATTCCAAATCTGAAGGCCTGAGAACCAGGGGGCCACTGGTGTAAGGGGGTCACTGGTGCTAATTTCCTCCAGAATCAACCTCACAAACACACCCAGTAATAATGTTTTACCAGCTGTCTTGGTATCCCTTAGCCCAGGGAAGCTGACACATAAAATTAACCATCACACATATATGATTGATGATAGATAGATGAATAGATAGATAGATTTTTTTCATGTTCTACATCTATACTATCAATACTACTCAGAGTAAGAGAAACGTACAAAAACTTTTATGTGAGACTAACCTTTAAACTCAATGATGTATCTAGTTCTGAAAATTTGAGGGTAAAATGGATAGCACCTATCTTTAGATCAACAGAGGAGAAACCCATTAATACCACTTTTTAGGAAAAGAACCCAACATTTTTGTCTGAAAATATCAAGGAAGTAGAGAGGAAAATGAAGAGCAGGGAAAACAATAAATTTACTTGATGCAACCAAATGTTGGCAGATACAGGGAATTGTAAGGCAAGACTGACAAAAATGTGAATGCAAGAAAAGAAAGATGTTAACTTAGAAATGAAAGAAAATCAACCTCTGCTGGTGCTTTTGCAGAGTGAACAACCCATAAAATAATCTCATGCAGCGTTTTTTTATTACTGGCTCTGTTTTCAGAGTGGCACATCAGTCCCTGTGTTTCAGACTGTTCTCATCCAGGCAAAGTAGAAAAGATATGATTGAATGATTAGCCAATAAATGAGATTCATGTAAGTGGCCTCTTGGAAAATTCTCAAGTCAAAACAAATAAGTATTTTATATGCTGGGTGAATTTTGTCTAGCTAAATAATGCCTACATTTTGCTTCATCTATCTGCACATACACACATAAACATGACTAAGCCAAGGCAAAGTGGACAAGTACATTTCTGATGTTCCCCTTCTTTTTGGTCCTCACATGTATTTTTTCATCCCTCTCCCACCCTAAACCTTAGCAAGCACTGATCTTTTTACTGTCTCCATAGTTCTGCCTTTTCCAGAATATCATATAGTTGGAATCACACTGCCTTTGCAGATTGGCTTCATACATTTATGTTTTCTCCATGTCTTTTCACAACAGCTCATTTCTTTTTAGAGCTGAATATTATTCAATAGTCTGGATATACCACAGTTTATTTATCCATTCACCTATAGAAGGACTTGTTGGTTGCTTCCAAGTTTTGGCAATCACAGAAAAAATCTGCTATAAACATCCATGTGCAGGTTCTTGTGTGGACATAAGTTTTCAGATCCTTTGGGTAAATAGATTGGAGTGGGATTTCTGGATGGTATGGTAAGAGTATGCTTAGTTTTGTAAGAAACCACCAACTATCTTCCAAAGTGGCTGTACCATGTTGAATTCCCACTATCGATAAGTAAAAATTCCTGTTGCTGTATGTTCTCACCAGCGTTTGCTCTCTTGTTAGTGTTCTGGATTTGTCTATCCCAACAGGTGTGTAATGGTTGAACCTCACATGCACTTTTAATGCCCTTTTGCTGGTTCCATTTCATGGAGACCAACTTTCAGTTTGCTGTCAATTGCAATATTCTGTTCCTCCACAACCTTAAGTGTTACTAGTTAAGATTTTTCATGTTCTAAGGTAGTTCACGTTAAAATCAGAGGCTTTTGAGAATCAAAAGCCAAGAAAAATAAAACAGAGAGAAAGAGCATGCTAGGGGAGTGGGATTTCAGGCAGGCATGTTGATTTTTATTTTTCAGGCAGACATATCTTCCCATGCAGAGAGTCTGCCTATTCCATCGACATTTCAGAACAGTTATGCACCAGGATGCGTTGAGGAAGAAAGTACAGATGATGATATCAGACAGGGCTGAGTTTGAATACTGACAATTCTTTCCATCAGTGGCTGTATGACCTCAGACAAACTACTTAATCTTTCTGAGCTTCTGTGTTCTATAAAATAGGAGTAAATATCTACCTTGTGATATTGTTTGAGATTACGTTTTAAATGAGATAATGCACTTCAAACACATAGTAAGTGCCTGAAATGAGTATTTGAGTGACAGTAAAATGGTTGCTATTATTATTATTATTAGCTATTGGGAGGCTGAGTGTTAACATTAGGAGTGATATTTTCATTTATATGGGTTATTTGAGGATTAAATTAATTCGTATTTGCAAAAATTCCTGTCACAGTACATGGCAGATGCACCCACTGAAATGCACTTTTCACTTATAAGAAGTACAGGATGAGATTGCTTTTATTTTTTTGAGTTGGATACTTTGTAAACCAGTTTCTGAGAGCTGAACTGCAAACCAAAATAGCCCTTTTACTACAGGGTTGCATATTATTATGACAAGCTTTTAGATTTACCCCGTTTTGTTCTTACAGTTCCTCAAATCTTTCAGTTCTATATATTAAAAAAAATCAGGTATTGAATTTTTACAGTGCTTTCTTTTTTTTTTTTTTTTTTTTGCGGTACGCGTGCCTCTCACTGTTGTGGCCTCTCCCGTTGCGGAGCACAGGCTCTGGACACGGCTCACAGGCCCAGCTGCTCCGCGGCATGTGGGATCTTCCCGGACCGGGGTACGAACCCATGTCCTCTGCATCGGCAGGCAGACTCTCAACCACTGCGCCACCAGGGAAGCCCTTTCAGGTATTGAATTTTTTTTTTTTTTTTTTTGCGGTACTTGGGCCTCTCACTGTTGTGGCCTCTCCCGTTGCGGAGCACAGGCTCTGGACACGGCTCACAGGCCCAGCTGCCCCGCGGCATGTGGGATCTTCCCGGACCGGGGCACGAACCCGTGTCCCCTGCATCGGCAGGCGGACTCTCAACCACTGCGCCACCAGGGAAACCCCAGCTATTGAATTTTTGAATGGTAATGACTTCCTCTCAGCTTCTGTTGAGATAAAAGTTGCTGCTTGAGTCTAAATCATAATGGATTTATTCTTGAGTCCTTTAAAGAAAACATAAATTTGGGATCTCTTTGTATTAAAACCTTAATTTATAAGGAAATGCCTATTACTTACATTTAAATGAAAAAATGGAAACAACCTAAGTGTCCATCGACAGATGAATGGATAAAGAAGATGTAGCACATATATACAATGGAATATTACTCAGCCATAAAAAGAAATGAAATTGAATTATTTGTAGTGAGGTAGATGGACCTAAAGGCTTTCCTACAGAGTGAAGTAAGTCAGAAAGAGAAAAACAAATACCGTATGCTAACACATATATATGGAATCTAAAATAAAAAAAGGTTCTGAAGAACATAGGGACAGGACAGGAATAAAGATGCAGACATAGAGAATGGACTTGAGGACACAGGGAGGGAGAAGGGTATGCTGGGAAGAAGTGAGAGAGTGGCATGGACTTACATACACTACCAAATGTAAAATAGATAGCTAGTGGGAAGCAGCCGCATAGCACAGGGAGAACAGCTTGGTGCTTTGTGACCACCTAGAGGGGTGAGATAGGGAGGTTGGGAGGGAGACATAAGAGGGAGGGGATATGGGGATATATGTATACATATAGCTGATTCACTTTGTTATACAGCAGAAGCTAACACACCATTTTAAAGCAATTATACTCCAATAAAGATGTTAAAATATATATATAAATGTATTGTATTATTTTAACTGCATTCAAAGACCTTAAAGTATAAAAGTAAACTATTAATAGTGGCTGTCTTTAGTTAAAGAAAATGCATAATTTATTATATCTATATATAAATGTTCCAAAATGGATCTTATTGCTCTTATAATTAAGGAAAAAATTGTGACATCATACATTTTCAGGAGATGCTCTGTTTTTGCTGTAGAGTTTTGAGTGATTTCTGAAGCAAAAGGAGTCCTGAACACTCTCCCAGGATGTAAACATTTCTGAAACCTCACTAGATGAAATGCTAAATTTTAATATTTAAAGACTATGATTGTGGTACAGATATTCATGTTTCTGAATGTTTTATTAAAGTGATTCAAAAAATATTTACCCTGATACTTGTTAATAATTGCAGTTCAACTATATCTAAGTACAATACTTGAGAATTAGTCTTAATTTAGTCTATAATGTGTATTTCTAATTTTCCCAAAATATTAACAGCAATATTATATGCTCCTTTTCTATACAGTATATTCCCTGTCCCAGTATCTTCAAATTGTTTCCCAAATTGCTAGCTTTCAAAAGTGGACAAGTAAACATTTGTCTTTTTCATTTTCTTATTTTGTGTTCAGAAGATTATCAGACATTATAATCTTAGACATTAATGTCTAAGGGAGGATTCAGGGAAAAACCATTTATTTAGATATTCTTATA
This sequence comes from Stenella coeruleoalba, assembly GCF_951394435.1. Taxonomy (NCBI): domain Eukaryota; kingdom Metazoa; phylum Chordata; class Mammalia; order Artiodactyla; family Delphinidae; genus Stenella; species Stenella coeruleoalba. The sequence continues at coordinate 62,625,933 of NC_137159.1, read as the reverse complement.
AAGTTTTTTAAGATGGAGATGATAGTAGTTTATTTTAAATAGTTGAATTGGTCTCTGTTTTTTTTCTTTTTCTTTTCATATTTATGTGTGATCATGATAACATTACCAGTGACTAAACAAATCAGGTTGATCCTCATATATCTGTATTCCAGAAAGGTTATTGAATTGTCATTGTACAATTAAGCATTCAGGAAACATGACCTTGGGAGTCCCTTTTTCCTTTCTTTGTGTAAAAAAGAACAATTTGGTTCATACTGTAAAAGGGCAAATTTGCATATACTCAATATTTTGGTTTTGGGTTAAAATATTAGGCCTCCCCTCACCCACTGCTCCTTAAAGTAAAAGCAAGGCATTTTCCTCTTCAATTACTCTAGTTTAATAAAAGCAAAAATTGTAACTGCTGTGAATCACTGAAGAGGCTCTTAACACTGCATGTATTCTAAACACATCTTCAAGTCTGCTGGCAACATTGTTCCATAACCCAAATCCTGCATACTAATAATGTGAAAACTCTGACATTATTCAGGCCACATAGGGACTGCTTTTCTCCTAAAATACCACAAAGATACCAAACACAGTAAGTTGTATGTAAAAGGTGAAAATTAAAAATAATGCCAGTGTGTCACATAGGAAGTGGGTCAGTTGTCTGGATCAAAATTTAGTTGATTGCAGGTGAGAATGACATATCATATATCAGAGTTAGCCATATGCATAGATAAAAATAAGTGGATGTCACTTGAGGGATGCTATGTTGTTAACTATCTATACCAAACCTCTATAAGCAACGTGTTAGAGTTCCTGAAATTCCTTCTTTTGGAGTTATTCATCTGAGTTATTATTTTCTCCAGAGAATTCTTATTAAAAAGCAATTGTTAGCTTGCAAAGAGGGTTCAACATTACAATAAATTATTTATGAGATTGGTTAGGTTTTACTTTGGGGAGAAGACATAAAGACGTGAATGATATGAAACAGAATCACCAGGAAATTAGTGGTTGTGTACAAGACAGCTCTTCCACTAGACTGTAACTCTTTGAAAGCAAAGCCCTAATCTTCCTTATTTTTATATCCTCCATTTTGCTCAGTAGAGTGCAGTATACCCACTCAATATAGAATTTTAAAAAGTGATTTCAATTGATAGTATTAACAGGAATGGAAATTTCTCCAAGGAAGAACTACTTAGGAACATCTTGAAAGTGGAGATGCCTAAGTTCAAGTGTAGGCAAGAATGAGGCCATCAACCATACAATCAGTTGATCTTAATTTGGTTTTTTTCAGGATCCCACCCAGATCCTCAAATAATCAACATCCAGTTAAGAAAGAATCCAATTCAAGGGGAAACCAAGTTAGCCTCTTGCTCCGCTTACAGTCATACTGCAGTAGAAGAAATGTGCCTAATCCCTTTGCAAATGCTCAGGAAAATGTATTTTGGAAGTAAGCGAATCAGTGTTGAATGCGTTGACAAGAGCTGGATAGAGATGAGAACAGTGCCTCATGATGGAGTGTTAGTGGGGTATCAGGAGAAGCATAGGCTCTGGAATCCCAAGATCTGGTGTTAATATTTTGTTATTTTTATTAATGTAATAATCTAAAATTTTATAAGTAAAAAAAGTTATTTACTTGGTTTAATTTAGGTTCTAAGGAAACCAGAGGAAAGAAATTCTTCTGTTCCTGTCCTGATCATTCCCTGTAGAGAAACAGAGGACTATTTCATAAGTATTTTAATTACATGAAGCACCTTCCTAAAATAGAGTGAACTTTAGCAGGGGATTTATCATGACTTTCCCATTTATTTAACCATACTGATTCGTTGAAAAACATGGCAGTGTGAGCTCTCCCCACCTCTTCATCTCAAATCCACCACCTAGTCTTCACATTTAATTAAGTTTGTATTTATGAAGCCCTCCTGTCCTCTGAGCAATTCAAAGGAGACATAACTAATACAAAATTGCTAAATGTCAGCCTCCGGAGAAGTGAGATTTCTTCTAAAGAACCAGGCTGTCTGCCCACATTCCCCAACCCACACTGATACACCAAAGGACACCAGTCACATTGCTGATCTTATGAAATATGTCTTAAAATAAATGCATACAAGACCTTATTTCTATTTCTTTTCATCTATTTCTTTTCATCTTTTCATCTATAAAGAAACAAAATTACCAATTTTCAATTGTGCATTTAAAAAAATGTTCACATCAATCCATATACAAATTTATGTTGAAAAATATATCATTTTCATTTGAATATATCAAGAGTTCAGGAAGAAGCAACTTTTAAGGCTATTTTGGCTAGCCATATAATACCCCTCTTCCTGTGACTCTAACTCTTTATTCTATTTCCCATTATTTGCATTCTCCTACTTTTCTTCCCCTTTTGCCCTCATTTGCTCACTTTCTTTTATTTACCTATTGTTTTAATCATTTCCTGCTCACCCATTTGGTGAGGGAGAGATTCCCATTCCCACCCTATGGCTATGGCGATGGCCATGGTCACACACACACAACACCAGACACTAGACAGATGAGATAGACAGCAATTTATTAATCACATAGACTCACAGCATGGGGAAGAGGATGGCACATGCCATGCATGGCCACATGGGGTTGCACTAGGGAACAAAGTGAACAGGTAGGCAGTGTGGGAGGCAGCATTTGTAGAACCAAGAGGATGAGGTGACCCCTTATTCCCACAGGGGATGTAATCAGCTTGCTTGATATTTCAAAGGGCTGGCAAGGAACTGAAACCTGCTACTCAGAGATAAGCAGGAACTGTACCTTGTCCCCATGATAAGGAGGATTGTTGGGCTAGAGGACCTTATCCACAGAGCAGAGTGGGGAAGACAACTTGCCATTAGGCCATTTGAAGCCCTTCCATATTTACCAGATGTCAGGACAGCATATAACATAGGGCCTTAAATTTAAGCTTTATACCATGTGCATCTTCCCTTTTAAGTTAGCAAATATTTACTGTGTACTCACTATGTCTAAAACAACAAGTTATACCATCTCAACTGTGGCTACAATCTTGGGCCATATGTTACCCAATTTTAAATAATATTTGTCCTCAGATGAGTAATACCAATAAGGCAAGTATTATTTCCCCCATTTTACAGATGAGGAAATTGTATTTTGAGAAACTATGCTTTGTCTAAGATTCCACAGTTATTAACTATGTGTACTTCGGTTTGAAACTAGGTCTTTATTCATTAGATTACTATACTTCTTTTTTTCCTCTATTTGGGCTTTGAGTACCCCTGTGATATTCAGTGGACTTAATAAGCTTGTTGAACTCTGGGCTAAGAACATTCTCATGTAATCACCCAAACATGGAGAAGGACTGACCAAGCTACCTTTCAGGGGATGCTGCTCAGGGTGCCCTGATCTCTTTTTTTCCAACAAAAAAAGTCCTTTGTTCTACTAAACAATTAGACTGGAATGGGTGGGGAAGCATACACTCTCAGAGTTGAACGTGCCATCACGTATTCAAAAAATTTGCTGGCCCACCCAGGGCTTCTGGTAGAAGCAGAACTCCAAGTGACATTAGACAAACATATTTTGTTTCAATTTAAAAAATGGATTGGTGGCCTTATGCCAAAACTAAGGACAACATGCAGACATAATTCTGGCTGTCTGTGCAGAAGCCTACATGAACCTTGATGCCTGGGCAAGATGTAAGTTCTCCCAGCACTGCAGCTGCCCATGTTCCTTGGGGCAGTGATTTGATGTAAAGATAAAGATGAACCAACATAACACTTATAAAACATGACTTAAGATCATCTGAAAGTTTCAGTGTCTCTAGCATCTCTTGAGAAATTCCAGAATTTATAGGCCAGCAAATGTTGACCCCTTCACTTATATAATCTGGAAAGATGGCTTTCTGTGTCCTTCAGTGGACAAATCAGATACATTAAAAGGGAATATATCGTGAAAGTGTAAATTTTCAGGTTTACCCAACACTGGTGAACACTGGTGAACGTGACTATCTCTAGGGGAAAGGCTCCTTTCTCTTGTATACTTTGTGTGTGTGTGTATGTATGTGTCTGTGTGCTTATGTTTTCCTAATGAGGTAAATAGAATTTTCTGGATTTATTGATGTGACTTCTCCCCAAGCAGCAATTTTTGTGGCTTCTTATACTAAAATCAAATGGAGAAGACAGTGGAAAGCTCTTCCAAAACTGCTGATGGGGGAGAGTAAATAGAAAAGATTTGCAGCAGATTTATTATTTTTTGCTGGTTTGTGGACTTCCTTTTGAATGTGATGAGAAGAAGCACATTCTTAACCAATCGTTTTTCCAGTTTTGAATGTGAATAAGAATACAGGAATTGACAGATATATTTTATCCTGAGCATTTTAATAGGTCCCAGAAGAAAAACAAAAGCCCAAATAACTATAATATGTAATTCTGATTCAAATACAAATAGCTGAGTTCAGTTTCCTTTAGGATTGTTAATCAATTTGTTAAAAATAACTTTTGGAAATGAGCTGTCCTCCTGTATGTACCATTTTCATGTAACATGTATGAATACTAATACATAATATATTCAAATATTTCCCAATACACAACAAATCCATATGAGCTTTTAAAATTAACACAACTTGTAATTTTCAATTTTAAATAGTATACTTAATGATGTTGTGAGCTAAAACCAATCTCAGAAAAGTAAAGAATTAGGACTTAACTTAGGTTGCTCTTTCATCACCTGCACCACTAACTAATCTCAGTTGTCCCTGCAAAGACTATTTTTCTTTTTAACTGATAAAAGTTTAATAGATATGTGTACTCCAGAGAATGTTTATGTGGGGTGTGTGAGCACATGAGTGTGTGCATGTGTGTGCACATATGTGTAGTGTGAAAAGTAGGGTGGGAAAACATAGTTACATTGAATAATAGTGTATGTACTGAGAATCCCCTTGCCAATACTACTTCTGAAAACACACACATGCGTGCACGTACACACACACACACACACACACACGCACACACACATCCCTAACATCAAAAACAAACTTTTTTTCTGTGATGATCAAGAAAATTGATTTCAAGGTAATCAAAGATTTTCATTAAATCATAAAAATCAAGCTTTCCTCAATCCTAAGACATAGGCAATATAATCAGTGAAACTACAGGTAAGTATCTAAATTAATCCAGGCTTAGTCCTAATTCTTTTAGTTTTTATTTAAAAATTTTTTTATAGTTACTCTTCTGAGATTAGTTGCAGCTCAGAATATCACTATGTGGAGGCAAGATATTTTTCCTTAATTCTTATTGCGAAATAAATTTTTTATGTGATAAATCTTTTTTCTCCAGAGAACCTAGTATACCTTTTCTCATGGACAATAACCTCTTTAACTAGTCTTATTTTCCACTTAATTTTCCTGCCAGGTAAACTTGGAAACGTATCTGCTGCCCAATATCAGTTACTGGATTGAGTCTCATGGTCTACGTGCTGATTTTACATATTTGGTCTTATCTTTTATTCTAACCATATTTTAATGCTCTGACAATATTCATAAATCACGCTAATTTTATTTTGGAATGTGTTAGTTATAATAAACAATCAATGGTATGTCTCTCATTTCTCTATCCTAAAGACATTGGGTCTCAAAACATATATTTGTACTTTAATGTGAATCAACTGAAATAGCTGCATTGATTTATGACATTTTGTTCTTTTCTTGATCATGAGACTTGGGTCTGGATAAGATTGGTATTACTAAAGAAAGTCATTTTTGCTGTGAGATATAGAAACGTTTAATTTTTCCTCCAGTACAATGGATCCTATAATCCTCACAGATATACAGTCAGCCCATATGCTTTGAAAAGCAAATGAATAGTTTATGCTTCTTTACTAGAAATCTTTAAAAAATTCCCTGAGTCTTCATTCAAGCAATGGGATATAAGGATTATTATGTCTACAATAAAAATAGCAGCTACCATTTATTGAACACTTACTTTGCATCAGGCACAATCCTAATTGATTTTTCTAAATTATTTAATTCTCACAATAAACTTGTATAATGAGTATTCGATCTTTAGTTTAAAGATGAGAAAACTAAGGACCATGTGCTAAATTTAGGTGCATGTTCATAAAATCAATAAATGACAGAGCTTGCATTTGAATCTGTATTTGTTAGAAATAATTTTGTTCATGGATATTACAAAATCCCTGAGTAATAAAGTTTTAAACAAGATATAGGTTTATTTCTCTTTTTTGAAAAAGTCTAATATCATGTAGCTCAGAAGTCGGATGGAGGATGTGCTCAAATCATCCTCAGAGATCCAAGCTCCATTAGTCCTCACCTTTCTATCATCTCTAGGTGTAGGCATTGTCCTCATGGTCCAGGTGGCATTATGTTCCAGGGAGCAGGACTGAAAAAGACAAGAATAGATTAAGACAGGGCAATGGGAATACTCCAGATGTCTTTTAAGGAAAGTTCCAGAAAGCTACCTAGTGACATGGTTATAACCAGTGGCTGTAATTGGCTGGATAACCAAACTACTGACTGAGCAGATTCTCGCCAAGTAGACATGTACCTCATGTAACATCATGAGAAACAACCCTTGTCAAAATGACATTCTCTAGGAATGCTGCTTTGCTAGATTTCCCACTCTGGACATCAGAATCTTAACTAGAGGAAACTGTATGTTTCTATAATAATATTTGGAGTTGTTCCTCATTTAACCTTTTATGAAGACAGCAGAAGAGCCATTTGAGAGAGAATGCTTGTTGCCCAGTGGTGCTCAGTAAGTGTTTACCAAATGAATGTCTGAATGCATTCATGAAATGAGAACTCTATGAATTTATTTACAGTCAAATTAAACCAAATAAATACAAATGAAAAAGAATGAGAAGAAATATTCAAATATAAACCGCTAGTTTATCCACACTAAGTAGAGAGTTAAAGCCACTTCATATATTCATTTATCTATTCATTCATCAAATTTTATATATGTATATATATAATATATATAATATATATGTATGTATAATATATATAATATATGTATGTATAATATATATGTATGTATAATATATATATATGTATATATATACATGTAGTTGTCTTAGACCAGTTGGAGGATGGGGCACAGGAGCTAGAGATCCAATTCTGCCCTCACCCTCTCCCCCGCTACAAGCTCTAATCAAAACGGGATTCTCCCTAATCCCAAGCTTCTCATTGTCACCTTCCTTTCCTCCCTCTGCTTCTCAGGCTTTCAGTACCCTCGTGATGCCCCTTGGCTCCTCAGGGACAAATACAAACATCCGCTATTATATGGTCCAGAAACTATGCCAATTGTTTTCCTTTGCAAAACCCTTTTGACCATTATACCTACCTGCATGTGCTAAATACTACTGTCTCCACTTTGTAGAAAAGGGTACAGAGTATGACAAATTTAAGGACGATTCATATCCTGGTTCCATAACTTCTTAGCTGTGTAATTTCTGCTTCAACACTTACTCTGCCTGAGCTTAGTTTTTCCTCACCTATACAGTTAGAATAATAATGCCTCCTCTTCTCTGGATAATTGACTCAGTGTAGAATTCTGGAAGAGTGCCTGCTCATAGTAAGTGTACAATATATTAATATTGTCATGTTTATTCTATAACATTATACTGCCAGTAATTTTCTTACATTTCCAACCTTCTTTATTCTGTTTATTTTCTAACATACTCAATGGTGGGTGTTACTTAAGTCAAGAGTTTCTTGACTAAGAAAGTTCTTAGTGTCATGATTTTTTTTCTTCTGTGTTTGCGCCTCCATTTGGAGAACTCATTTGTTATCATAATTTTTTGTTGGTTTTTTTTCGGTACGCGGGCCTCTCACTGTTGTGGCATCTCCTGTTGCGGAGCACAGGCTCTGGACACGCAGGCTCAGCAGCCATGGCTCATGGGCCCAGCCGCTCCGCGGCATGTGGGATCTTCCCAGACCGGGGCACGAACCCGTGTCCCCTGCATCGGCAGGCGGACTCTCAACCACTGCGCCACCAGGGAAGCCCCTATTATCATATTTTGTTTGTTTGTTTGTTTGCAGTACGCGGGCCTCTCACTGTTGTGGCCTCTCCTATTGCGGAGCACAGGCTCTGGACGCGCAGGCTCAGCGGCCATGGCTCACGGGCCCAGCCATTTCGCGGCATGTGGGATCTTCCCGGACCTGGGCACGAACCTGTGTCCCCTGCATTGGCAGGCGGACTCTCAACCACTGCGCCACCAGGGAAGCCCCCTATTATAATATTTTTAAACATCATTTCTAAAAGAAGTTTTTTCCTCCCTCCTCCTTACTTTGATTTAACCAGATGCAAATTCATAATAAGTGGATACTTTTTCTCCCCTCTTTGGTTTATTGAATAACTCAAGTCTTTGACACTGCCCTATAGCAAGGAAAATAAACAAGGACAAGGAGCAAACTGTCCTAGGATCAGATTAGCCCTTTTAACTTGGGAGCATCTGTCTTGCTCACTGTGAAAGTCTGGTGTCCAGACCTGCCTCCTCTGAATGATGCAGCTTTCTTTGAGGTAAAACCTTTTACTTACCTGGGTTTACTAGCTCTCAGTCCTGTTGACCCCTTTAAAACGAAGATTTGCTAGTACCATTTCTTGTACTCGTCTCTGCCTCTGTGTTGCTCCAATGTCCCTCCTCCCCTCCCATGGTAAAATTTGTCCTAGTGTCACCCACAACCCATCTTCTGATAATTACCCAATTTGTAGCACAGGTCTTATCCTCTCACAGGAGCTCCAATCATACGACTTCAGAATGATGGAGGGATGTCTGGACATGCAAGTTTGCATTCAGTCAACTCAGACTTCACACCTTCCCTGTCTTCCTTTCTTCTGAGGGGATCCCATGATTCCACTCAGCCAGATGCAAAATCTTGGCATCATTTTTGGTGTAGCCTCCTTTATGATGGTCTAATTAGTATCTGTCACCGCGTCACACTGCTGATTTTGCTTCCTAATTTCTAATCAGTTCTACTGCTGGCACACCCATCTCAGAGTGAGATCCCTGCAAAGGCATCTGCTCTAGCCTCCATCCTGCTTTGGCCTCCACACATCCAGCTTCCTTAAGCCCTGCTCTAAAAACATCTCTTCTCTTCTCAGAACCTTTTAGCAGCATTCAGTTTTCAACCATTCAAAGTCCCTGCCTTACTTTCAATGTCTTCTTCAAGCTGTTTCTTCCTATGCAGCATTAATTTTCACGATTACTCAGCATATTTCTTCTACTTCTGCCTATTCAGTGTTATTTTGTATACTATTTTATGCTATTTCATAAACTCACACTACTTCCGTATCTGTTTTAATTCTCCTTTCATCTTAAATGTTCTGTTCTCTGCCTCCCCAGTTTGAGCCAACTTTCAAATCTCATTGCAACACTCACTCATCCCTGGATGATAGATAGTCTCCTGTTCCTCAAAGTTTTATTTATCCCTATCCACTCTGACCTAGCATTTACTATTGGTAAAAGTGCTTTCACATTTAAATACTGGCACCTGAATATACTCAAAATGTATGCGTTTTAAGTTGCTGATCTCTTAATTTCAAATGCATTTTAACAACCCTGCATACTTAACTCTCCTCCCCTCATGATTACTGTTTTTGATATCATATTTTATATCTGATTGTTTCGTGTATCCCTTAACTGCTTATTGTGGATACATATGATTTTACTACTTTTGTCTTTAGCCTTCCTACTAGCTTTGTACATGAATGGTTTACTACCTTTACTGTATATTTGCCTTTACCAATGAGAGTTTTTCTTTTCATAATTTTCACATTTCTAATTTTGGCCTTTCCTTTTTCACTTAGAGAAGTTCCTTAAATGTTTCTTGTAAGGCTGGTTTGCTGGTGCTGAACTTTTTTAACTTTTGCTTCTCTGTAAGACTTTTGATCTTGTCATCAAATCTAAATGAAAGCCTTGCCTGGTAGAGTATTCTTGGTTATAGGTTTTTCCCTTTTATCACTTTAAATGTACCATGCCACTCCCTTCTGGCCTGTAGAGTTTCTGCTGAAAAGTCAGCTGATAACCTTATGGGAGTAGCCTTGTATATAACTTGTTGCTTTTCCCTCTCTGCTTTCAATATTCACTTTTTATCTTCATTTTTTGCCATTTTAATTGTAATGTGTCTTGATGTGGACTTCTTTGGTTTCATCTTGTTTGGGATTCTGTGCTTCCTGGTCTTGGATGTCCTTTCCCAGGTTAGGGAAGTTTTCAGATATTTCTTCAAATAAGTCCTCTGTGCCTTTTCCTCTCTTTTCTCCTTCTGTAACTCCTATAATGCAAATGTTAGTAAGCTTGTTGTTGTCTCAGAGGTTTTCAAAAGTATCCTCATTTTTTCAAATTCTTTTTTCTGTTCAGCTTGGATGATTTCTACCACTCTGTTTTTCAGTTCACTGATCTGTTCCTCTATATCATCTAATCTACTGTTGATCCCTTTCTAGTGTATTTTTTATTCCAGTTACTGTATTCTTCAGCTCTGTTTGTTTCTACTTTATGTTTCTAAATTCTTTGTTAAATTTCTCACTGTGTTCATCCATTCTTGTCCTGAGTTCAGTGAGCATCTTTATGTTCATTACCTTGAACTCTTTGTCAGGTTGATTGCCTGTCCGCACTTAGCTTAGTTATTTTTCTGAGGTTTTGTCTTATTCTTTCATTTGGAACATTACTCTGCCTCCTCATTTTGCCTAATCCTCTGTGTTTATTTCTATGTATTAGGTAGGTTGATCATGTTTCCCAATCTTGGAGAAGTGGCCTTATGTTGGAGACATCCTATGGAGCCCAGAAGCACACTTCCCTGTTGGCTTCCAGGACCTTCTTTGTGTGGTGGCTGCCAGTCCTCTGGTGGGTAGGGCCTTGTCCTGTTATAGCTGGCTGCATGACCCAGGGGATCCTGGGCTGGTGCCAGCTTGCTGGTGGGAGGAGCCAAGTCGCAGGGTGGCTGGTTGTTGTGGCTGGGGGTCTCAGAGCTTGTGCCCGCCAACTCTGGGTGAGGCTGGGTCTCTGCATGGCTGGCTGCTTGGCCCAGGTGGTCACAGGACTGGTGCCAATCCACTGACGGGGGGTAAGCTCCTGGCGCTAATACACTAGAAGGAGGACTTCAAAATGGTGCTTGCCAGCACCAGTGTCCTCATGGTAGAAAAAGCTCCCAAAATGGCTGCCACCAGCATCTGTGTCCCCAGGGGGAGTCCCCGTTGCCTCCTGTCTCTTGGGAAGGCTTTCTGAGATCAGCAAGTGATTCTCACCCAGTCTCCTTTCAAATTACAGCCTCTGTGCTGGGTGTCAGGACGTGTGAGATCATGCACACACCCATTAAGAGCAAAGTCTCTGTTTCTTGTAACTCTCTGGCTTTCTTACACACAAGCCCTGCTGGCTTTCAAAGCCAGATATTCAGGGGACTCATCTTCCCAGTGCAGGACCCCTGGGCAGGAAGCCCAATGTGGGGCTTCAGACTTCTTACTCTTTGAGGAGAACTTCTGCAATTGTAATTACCTTCCTCCTTGTAGGTCACCTCTCCAGGGGTGTGGGTCTTGACTATGCCAAGTCTCTGTTCCTCATACCCATCTCATTGTTATTCTTTCTTTACACCTTTAGTTGTGGAAAATCTTTTCTGCTAATCTTCAAGTCATTCATGTTGATAGTTGCTCTGTAAATAGTTGTAATGTTTGTGTGTCTGTGGGAGTTGGTGAGCTCAGGGTGTTCTTACTCCACCATCTTGGACATTTCCCTTGTCTATGCTATTTTCTGTATATCTTTCTGAATAAATGATAGCTAAATTCACACATCAAAAAAAAATTGCAGATTGCATCTAAAAAAGTGCCAAGTATAGGTGCTTGATGGATGGTTTTATTGATTAACATATGTGGCACACACAATTTTTCATCAGGGAATCTCTTGCACATAAATACGTCTCATTTTTAATCATAAATAAATTTGATATTTAAAAACATTATCTTTCATTAACTAGATTAAATAGTTTGTATCTTTGAGACTACTGGTTGGGAGGGGCCAGAAAGGAGCCTTCTGTCCCCTCAGTTCTAAATCTTGATCTGCATGGTTATTACATAGATGAATATATATGGAAGATCAGATTTACTTAAAATTTGCACTCTTCATTGTGAGAAATGCCTCAATAAATGCATTTAAAAATATTTAAACCATGTGAGTAATTCACCTTAACACCCATCAGGAAAAACCCTTAAATTTGTGGTAGAGAATGTGATACTGTGGAAATAATGACACTCTATAAAATATTTTATTGTTTAAATTAGAATTGCCATTTCTATGACTTTTGAAGCACCCTATAATCACTAAATAAAGATTTAAATAAAAACTCAAAAGACTAAATGTAAATGTGTATGTAGCTTCTGGTAAGAAATATTCAAAAAGGTAATGGTATAAAATATGGAATGCACTTCTGGCAAAAAGTGAATAAGAAGGTAATGATGCTCTCTTACTTTATACAGTGCTCTAAGGCATAGGCAACACTTTGATATTTCTAATTTGGTGCGTAAAACTGTTCTATGAACTAGTCAGAGCAAATAGTTTCATCCTTATTTCAAGGAGAATACTGAAGTCTAAAGAGGATAGATTATTAGCACAACGTCCTATAATATGTTAATGGTTAACTCAGATTATAAATTTATAAATAAATTTCTCCAGATTATCCTTTATTAGATCTTACATACAATTTTATAACCATTTAAACTTGTGTAAACCTATGTAAACTCATGTGAGGAGGTAGGAATAGGAACTAAGCAGAATGGTGTTTATTTTAAATTGTCTTATGCCCCCTTTCCATTTTTCTACCCCTCCCCCTTGTTGCCCCAGTGCTACCTAGAGATCTGTTCTGACAGTTTTCCCTGAATATAATTCAGGGAAAATAATTTCACCAATTTCACCAATTTCTCCAATTTCTCATATTTATGACTCTACTAGTCTCTATCACAATTTGACTTCTTGCATTTGTGTTTGAGCCCAAGATTGTTTAAAAACCATTTTGATAAGAAACTGTTATGAAACACCAGAAGTTAATAACAGCATATTGTGCTATGTTTTCCATTAGGGTATCTTGTTCTCCTGCACTTAAAACCATATGCTGAGGTTTCTGAGAATCAGAACATAAGAGATCTCTAACTTCAGGATATGCATCATTCCTAGAAAGAGTTCCTTTCCAGAGCTCCTGATCCCTATATTATCTTGGAATCAGAGTTAAAGAACCAATCCAAAGAAATGCTAAATATCTTTGCACCCACTTGGATACCATTAGCTCTCTGGAATCTAAGATGAACCTGAAGTAAGCAATACTCTTACGCTGAATGAAATGAGAGGGAGAAAATAGGGGAGGGAAGACAGGAAAGAGTGGAAGTGCAAACTTTTGCATTTAATCTGTTACAACATCACACATCATGTAGCTTCGGAAAAACTCCACTGTAAATTTGTGAGAGAATAAGAGTGAAAATAATGTTTTAATATCATTATGAAAGTACTTTTAGCTTTGTGAACCATTGAAAGGGGCCACACCTTGAGAACCAATTGTCCATAACAAGTATTTTATGTGTGACTCACAATTCTCATAATATATTTTCATATAACCATAAAAACCTTAATCAAAAAAAGAGTAAGACTTTAATGCATTTTGATATTCCATGAGTATTCATTTTATGATGTGGAGGAGTCCTCATCTACCACCACCCTTCCAAAAACTCACAGTAATCATTGACACACAGAGCCAAGTCTCCTGAGCATAGAAATAAAGTGCTACAGAAATTTCTTTAAACCTCACATATAAAAATAATGTGTATATATATATATATATATATATATATATATATATATATATATATATATATAGAGGAAGAATTTAGGTAATAGGAGGTCTTGGGTGTGAATGATTAGACAGCAATTTATTTTTAATTTTATAGGATGAATGAATTTTCTAACTTCTTTCTGTACATACATAATCACAAAATGAGAGCATTCTTATAAAAAATGAAGTCCAGGAGAGAGAAAGGCAGAGGGGGGTGCTCAGGAAAAAGAAAATTACTTGGACTCTCCTTAAGGATAACTTAATTCCAAAGGCTAGAACTACTTTTTGCATAATGCTGAAAAGTTGTCAAGATATATTTTTTTTTTCTGCTGAGACACGTTCACTGTTATTTCAGACTATGATCTGTGAGTGCCAAGTGTCTGCATTCCTCAGTTGCACACCAACAAATGTCTGTTCTTAACGGATGTTTTACCCAGCAGGAGCCATTATAGCCCACAGCTCCAGATTGCAGACCAAATCTGCAGAGCATATGGCATTTGGGTAAATGAATGCGAACTGTTCTTCATTTTTTTCTCTATGGGAAGCTTATTTCCCCTTCCTCTGCATTTTTTACTTTGATGTGAAGATTTCAGAAACCAAGAATTGAATTTGAGTTAAAAAGTCATACTTTGTCGAAATAAATCAATGAAATCATTTAGAAAAATCATTGTGCTGCTGTTGTACCAGAACAGGGTTGACTGGGAAATTGATAATGTATATACACCAACACATAGAAAATCGGAGTGTAGAAAAGTGTAATCAGACCCTGAGCTTAGCCAAGGCAATATCATCTTGTTGACTAATCAGTCATCTATATATTTATCCTTTCATCATTGGTCTAGCCAAACTAGAGTAAACAAGATTTCTTTATTTGTTTATTATCCAGATAATCTTATACTTGTGAAATCTATTTTCCTTAAGACATAAATTATAAAATCTACACTGCTTAAAGAAGGCACATGTCACTTCCTTTCATACTATGGATGAAAGTCTTTGATCATATTTTTGAGTGAAGGAAAGCGTAAACTTTACTTCTTACCAGCATAAGAACAGGGTTTTAATTTTCTACTGTCTGTGCTGGTACTAGATGAATGTCTTTTATTTTACTGTGGTAAAAACATTTAACAAGAACTAGCCTCCTAAAACTCTTTAAGTGTACAATGCAGTATTTTTGACTATAGGTAGTATATTGTACAGCAGATCTCTAGGACTTATTCACCTTGCTTAACCGAAACTTGATGCCCATTGACTAGTAATTCCTCATTTCCCCTTCCCCAACCCCTGGCAACATTCATTCTACTCTTCGATTCCATGAATTTGATTATTTTAGAAACCTCATTTAAGTGAAATCACGTAAAAAACACAAACACATGAAGGCTAAACAATACGTTACTAAATAACCAAGAGATCACTGAAGAAATCAAAGAGGAAATCAAAAATGACCTAGAGAGAAATTACAACAAAAACACAATGATCTAAGACCTATGGGATGCAGCAAAAGCAATTCTAAGAGGGAAGTTTATAGCAATACAAGCCTACCTCAAGAAACAAGAAAAATCCCAAATAAAAAATCTAACCATACACCTAAAGAACTAGAGAAAGAAGGACAAACAAAACCCAAAGTTAGTAGAAGGAAAGAAATCATAAAGATCAGAGCAAAAATAAATAGAAACAAAGAAAACAAAAGCACAGATCAATAAAACTAAAACCTGGTTCTTTGAGAAGATAAACAAAATTGATAAAACTTTAGCCAGACTCATCAAGAAAAAGAGGGAGAGGACTCAAATCAATAAAATTAGAAGTGAAAAAGGAGAAGTTAAAATGGACACCATAGAGATACAAAGCATCATAAGAGAACACTACAAGCAACTCTATGCCAATAAAATGGACAACCTGGAAGAAATGGACAAATTCTTAGAAAGGTATAACCTTCCAAGACAGAACCACGAAGAAATGGAAAATATGAACAGACCAATCACAAGTAATGAAATTGAAACTGTGATTAAAAATCTTCCAACAGGGCTTCCCTGGTGGCGCAGTGGTTGAGAGTCCGCCTGCTGATGCAGGGGATCATTTTGAGAAACCTTCCATGATTATTTTGAGAAACGTTCCTTCATCTCAGTTTGGAGCCTCTCATCATTTTCTGTCTCTCTCACATCTCAAATCCAACCTACATTGATTCCCATTAATTCTGTTTTCTAATTTCTTAACTATCTCTTGGCTTGACCGTTTCTAACTGTCTCTAGACTAGCTCTTCTCTCCTTTCCAGTACTGCTATGCGCAAATATTACTGGTTTAATGCAATACCTCTTATAGTTCTATACCTCTATCTATTTCTCTTCCAATCAATTTCCATCTCTACAACCCACTAGAATTGATTTTTTCTGAAACACAACTCCAGTCAAATGCTTCCCATATTTAAAATCTTTAATGATTTACCAGCATGCCAGGATAAAGGGGGGGGGGAACTTAGTATATACTATAAATTCTTGTCTGAATTTTTATTAAGTCTTATTTTTACCTATGCTCCTCTGTCTCACCATGCTTTAGCTACTGTGACCTTCTGTCAACTTCATAAAACTGTGTTGAACACTTTTGCCACAGGACTTTTGCACATGTTCTCTCTGGCCAGATTATACTTCCCTCTCTTCTATGTCTGATTAACTTCTAGTCATCTTTAAATATCAGAGAGAGCTTTATTTTCCCAGAGAAACCTTCTTTTACTATTCTATTTCAACTCCTTTAGAAAGGTTATTTATTTAGTAATTATACGTTTATTAGTGTTATTTGAATTATGTTGGTTTCTCTATTAAGACTATGATTTCCTTGAGAAGAAGGAATAAATCATGTTTCGTCCATCACTATTCTTAGCACAGAGCCTATTGCTGAAATAATAAATGAAAAAGAAATACTTTTCTTGACAATTCTTATGCTTTCATATATTTTTATATTCTTCCACCATGTGCCTTAGTACAGATAGGCTACATCTTTGCAGAGTTCCAGGGAGAATACTCGGAACAGTAGAATCATGGCATGTGGCATATACAGCCAACAAATAAAATAATGCGCATATATATAATCTGTAAATTAGGAAGGGCTATTCAAATATTTCTTATAATTACTATAACTACTTACGGATGCTCAAATGAGGATTAGCCAAGGAATAAAAATGGTTGTTACTTCTTTCAGAGTCTTTTATTAGTAATTCAGAGGACACCAGAGCCGCTGCTACCCTCAAAGTCTCATTCTACTGTAGGGCAGCTCCATGTCTAAATGTGGATGATTGGGAGGAATTCTGAGATGGCCTCAAGAATAGGCTCTCTAAATGTCCTGAGGTTTAGAGTGAATTGTATCTATAAGTCAATTTGAGGAGTATTTTAATCTTAATAGCAATGAGTCTTCCAGTAGATGAAAATGGGGCCTCATCCCATTTATTTGTTTTACTTAATTTCCCTTTGCAATGTTTTGTAGTTTTCAACTTCAGCTCTCAACTCCTGGTTAATTTTTTTAGTAAATTTGTTTCTTTTTTAATGTTACTGTGAAACTTAATTTAAATTTTCTAATTGTTCCTAGTACAAAGAAATAAAAATAGTTTTTGTATGTTGGCATTACATTCCAAAACCTTGCTAAATTCATTTATTTGTTCTAATAGCTTTTGTTTGAATTTCTTAGCATTTTCTACACATTCATGGTTATTCATCTATAATAAGAGTTTTACTTGTTCTTTTCCATTTTGTATGCCTTTTATTTATTTTTCTTACTGGATTTGTTAGAACCTTCAGTATGATGTTAAATAAAAGTGGTGAGAAGGTTTATCCTTGCTTGTTCCTTATCATAGGTTGAAAGCATAGAGGTTTTCAGAATTGAACATTCTGTAGGTTTTTTGCAGATGCCTTTAATCAGGTTGTGAAAGCTCACTTCCAGCTCCTAGTTCATGGTAGTTTTTACCGTGAAAGGGTGTTGAACTTTTCCAAGTGTTTATTCTACATCAATTAAAATTATCTTAGATTTTTTCTCCTTTATTCTATTAATATGATTTATTACATCTATTGATTTTTGGATACTAAAGCATTCTTGCATTCTTGGGTAAAATTCCATTTGGTTATGATGTATTTTTTTTTTAGATCATTGGATTTAATTTGCTAATAATTTCATAAGGATTTAAAAAATCTATTTTCATGAGGGATACTAATATAACTGCCTCAGGCTTCTTTTGTTTAATCTTTGCTTGGCATATTTTCTGTCCATTTATCTTCAACTCACATGTGTTTGTGAACAACACAGAGATTGTTCTTTTTTTAAAGTGATCTATTCTGACACCTTTTTAATTGGTGAGATTCATCCACTAACATTTAATGTAGTTATTAATATGTTTAGATTTGTCTATGATTTATGTTTTCTACTCACCCTCTCTATTTTCTGTTCCTTATGCCCTGCCTCTTTTTCTTTTTAATATTTGCTGTTTTTTAGAATTCTATTTTAATTTTCTTGAGGGGGTTTAGCTATTGGGTTTTTCCCCACTAAAAAAAAAAAGATTCCCTCAGAAATTACAATATACATCCATATATCCTTAATTTTTCATAGTTCACTTATTAATAATAACATATTATTTCATGTAAAACATACCATGATCCCTGACTTTTATCATGACTGCAATCTTTACAGAACCACAGAAGTATGTTCAAGGAAGTTGCCATTTCAATTGGCTTATCCTGAAGAGAAGCAATGAATTATCTGAATTAAGTGAAGTCCATTCATTCTTTAATAACAAAAGTGTAGTGCCAGATAAATTTAAAAAGCAATTTCAGAATAACACTTTAGGAGGACCAAACAAAGCATCTCATTTCTGTTGCACGTCATAGATAATTGAATGTTATACTTCATAATGAACTAATGGGATTTGTCAGACAAAATGATAGTATTTTGTACTTACATAGCATCTTTCTTCAAATGAGCTCAATACTGATTCAGTGGTCTGTTTTTCCCTTGCAATAATTTGGAAGCATTTACATGAGTAGTATATTTTTATGCAAATTTCTCCCTACTGATGAGAAACTAGATAGTATCAAAGTAAGATGAAAAGTTTGTTTTGCAATTAGAGTAGCTAGCCAAGCTGGAAACAATTGTTGAAGTTAATAAGGGTACATGTAATACCATCTATAAAAAACAGAACATAGCAACAAATCAACAAAATAGGTAAAGTATAAAAATTTTCCTTAGAGAAGCAATATAAGTATTTTTGTTAGTGACACATAAAACCATAGAATAAAATATCTTATATAAAATATTGCAATATTTAATTATCTGTGTTAATTATTTAACTGTATTATTTGTTTTTTATGTAGTTCTTTATTGAATTTTGATCAGGTATCTTCTCCCTGTACATGATAATGCATAATGTGATTTCTTAAATATTATTACTAAAGTTGTCTAGATACAGATTTATCAAGTAGGCTCCACAAATGATTTTTTAAAAAGAATATACTAATGTAATTTCAAATACTGAGTATTTCCACAGTATTTTTCTAATTACTCTTCCAATATTTCATCACTTCTCTAGTAACTAATAGGTCCTTGGGAGAAAAATACAAAGAAAAGTCATTTCTATTTATGGATTGTTATTAATTATTCTCTAAAAGAATATACTAAATGAATATTTTGGCCACCAGTTCTGTGACCTTGTGTAAGTCACTTAAACACTGCTTGGCTCTATTTCCTGGTTTATAAATGACAACAATACACTATCCTTATCTGCCTTAGAGCAGTATTAAATCAAATATCGAAATCATAAGAGCAATTTGAAAATATAAATAAGAAACATATAATCAAGATATTATCAGGAATACCCTGGTGGTCCAGTGGTTAAGACTCCACGCTTTCACTGCTGAGGGTCTGGGTTCAATCCTTGGTAGGGGAACTAAGATCCTGCAAGCCACGTGGCATGGCCAAAAAATAAAAATGAAAAAGATATTATCAGTAATAATTTTAGTAAGATATTCTTAATTATTTACCAGTGATGATATTTAACAGAACTTGCTTCTTGCTGGATGAATGTAGCTTGATCCCATGTGAGTTCATTCCCAGTTTCTTAATATCACTGATAATATATGGAAATCATTCTTGGAGTGCAAAATAAAGAAGAAGAGACTGTGCCAGTGTGGTTCAATCACTAGGACACAGTGACCCTAAAAGGTTTGCCAAATTGCTGATTTTAAATAATTAGTTATTTAATTAATATCCACGTATAGAAAATCTACTATGTCTAACTTCCCCTCAATGTCTCAAGCATTCAACAGTTAACTATTTTGGTGGGCTTACTGTTGTTTGTTGTCTGGACTGAATAGCCCTGATTCTATTTTGAAGAAGAGCAGTGTACAAAAAGAAACTAACATGAATACTATGCATGTATAATATTGTTCTGCAAGGATGCCTATGCTGAACAAGTAAGAGGAGGAGGAGGAGGAGGAGAAGAAGAAGAAGAAGGAGAAAGAGAAGGAGAAGAAGAAAGCAGTAACATGAAAGGCCAATGACAGATAAAGAATCATCATTTGAAAAGAATTATTTTAAATATTTATCTTAAAGGAGATCAAGGAGCTTATATCATTATTATCCATCATCATCAATAACAAAAGCAAAGAATGAGAATTGAGCTGGAACAGTTCAGGAAAGAAAAGAAAACAATATTAAGCCATTATAACATTCCTATTTGAATATGTAGTCTTATCTGTGATCATTTTGAGGATGTGTTAAAGTTATTCTTATATAGAAACATCTCTATAAACATGTTCCCCACAATGCCAGATTTGGATGGGCTATGTCCTAATCTGACAACTTTCAAATATCTTATTGTGATTACAAGCCTTTTGAACAATAGTGAGTTTTAAGGAAGTATTTTTCAAAGTCAGAACTAATGAACCGGTAATTGTGCTAATGAGTTGTTAACAAAGCATGAAAACTTCCTGAATAAGTCATAGTCACTGAACTAGCTCACTGCTGAGGTACGGAGATAATTGTTTCCAATGATCTGTACATAAATAAATAAGCTTTGACTTCATGTCTGTGTCAGAAAGTTTCATTCTCCAGGTACATTAGGGTTTTTTTGTTTGTTTGTTTTTTGAGTTTTTTTTTATTCCAGAGATTTCAGGCAATTACTTAGGCTATCTAATAAAAAACTGCAAAGATGACTTAAGTTGGTCCATAGTCCTGGGAAATTGGTATTAAGAAAAATTAACATTTTTAACTCCCTCAAATTCCCTTTCTTGACCCAACATCAACTCTTGTTTCTACCTAATTCCTTACAAGAAAATTAGTAGAAGAAGGAAGAAAAGTTTAGAAGTAGAGAGCCAGAGAAAATGACAATAGATATGAATTCAGGACCTACAAGAGGAAAAAGAGCATATGGCTTAGAAGATGAGAAAAGGTTACACGAACTATCAAAAGGGAGCAAAGGATATAAAATATGGCAAAAGATATGGTGAAAGAGTCCAAATGAAAATGGTCAGAGAGAAAAAAGTGGGCAGAGACATTTTTTTTGCGACTGTATATTGTGATAGGGCTTTAAGAAGTTAATTTAGGTTAAATGAGGTCATATGTGTGGGGCCCTAATCAAATAGGACTTGTGTCCTTATAAGAAAAAGAAAAGATACCAGGAGTGTACACACACAGAGAAAAGGTCATGTTTGGAGAGAGGCCCCAGGAGAAACGAACTCTGCTGTCACCCTGATCTTGGACTTCTAGCCTGCAGACTGTGAGAAGATAACTTTCTGTTTTTTTAAGGCATCCAGGATGTGGTATTTTGCTATGGCATCTCTACAGACTAAAACGGAGGGTGGAAGCGACAGTACCAAATCCTCAGATCCCACTTCCCAATCTTTTTATTTCCCTCCAGTACATTTCCAGGACTACTGCCCTTATTCTGAAATCATCTTCTCTCAACCTGCTTTTGTAGTTGTTTCCTAGTTGATCTTTCTGCATTTAGTTCTGTACCCTTCAAAGTATTTTCCACTGCAAGAGCAGATGGATTTCTCAGACCCATATATATGATCATTCAGTTTCTAATTGAAAACCATGCAGCAATTTCCACTGCCTGTGATATCAAGTTCAAACATTTAATATTGATGTAAAAGTCTTCTAAGATTTCCTGTCTTCTCTATCTGCATGGAATACGTTTTCTTTCAGACATTCTTACTTGCTTTATCTGTTAAGATTCATTTTAATCAGGCAGTTTCTCTGTGAAGGATTTTTGGGGAATCCCTGGCAGAACTCTCTCTAGTTCCCTCTGTACTTTGTACTGGGTTTTATCCTGTCCTCTAGCAGGTCAGGTCAGTGACTTTTTGTACTTTTGTCTGTATACTTTGTGTCAGAGAAGACATCTCTTAAGGGAGAAAGACTATGTTGCTTTTCATCTTTGAATCCCCAAATTGAGAGTATACATACATATATACACACACACACATATGTGCCTGTATATATACATATATATATGTATATATATGTACGTATGTATACATAAATAAAATAGGTATTCATTAAGTGTAGAGTGAATGCATGAGTAGAAATAATTGTACCTAACATATACTGAGTAAATGAAATGCTCTAGGAACTATTATATTGAGTGATTTGTATTTTAATACAGCCACATTATACAATAGTATTTTTTGTAAACATTATTTGTTGTAATTATTTTAAAGATGAAAAAAATTGAGATGTAGAGAGGTTTAGTGCAGTCCAAGTTCACTCATCATGTAAACAAGGGAGAGAGAGTTCTGTTCCAGGTATTCTGACCCACAACGAAATCTAAGTTGATAAAAGTAGACCCAGAGATAGGAAAGGTCATGGGGGTTTTCTCCTTGCTCAGATTTATATCTTAGATAAGAAATTTCCATTTCATATTGAGGTAAATTTGTTTAGGATTTGGCTTTTTTGTTTCATTTTTTTCCTCTAAGTTGGTAACTTGAACTTAAGTGATAGAAGTATTTCTAAAGTAGATCTCCTGTGATAATTATTATTTGCTTCAATAACATTAATTCAGCAGATATTTATTGAGTATGTCAGACACTTTTTTCCATTTTTAGTTTCAGAAATGTAATGTTGGGCATGGGAGAGCGAGGGGCCAAACGGTACTGGCAACTGAAGCAAAAATAAGTTTTTCCTAAGAGCTAAGGGAAGCCATTGTATTTTCTAAAGCAGGAGATGACATAATAAAATTCATACTTTGGATAAATTATTTGGTTGACAGTGTAGCAACAGTCAGTATAAAATGGACATAGAAATTTAAAAGTCCAGACAGTATGGGTGAGGGATGTGAGGAGTTTTCAAATCCCCTTTGGTGGAAGGTATGTGTATGTGGCGGTCATCTTTATGTTCGTTAAAATGAAACATGAATTTTAAAGCTTGAGAAACATGGTTGTAGAGATTCATTTAACATTTACCATGTCCTTACTGTATATTTGACATTCCTTATGGTGTACTGAGGAAATTAAAATAAAATAAAGTAAAATAAGTAAGACAAAATAATCTCCCTGTCTAAAGGATTCCAAAGTCCAATCAATTGGGGAGGTAGATATGAAATAAATTATGTGAAATTACAGTAGAATCTTGCTATTTGGAGGAAGGGGTACATCACGAAAAATTTGGAAACTGACTTGTAGAATCCCATTTGTTTAGGCATCAGCCTTCTCCTTTTATTTTTTTCTTTTAAGATGGTCTTTAGAACTAAAAACAATCCATAAGTGAAACCTGATACAATGCCAAGGAGCCTTGCCATTTTTCCTTCTAAAGTAGCCTTTTCTGTTTGCAGTACCCATTCAAAATTATTTTTTTTCTTTCCTAAATTCCTTTGATTAACTTTTCTTCCCTGCACTTTCATGATTCCTGTGAATATTTTTGCTTCTGGACCTATTCTTGATTCTCTTTTTGTTTCACATTTTGCAGCCCATGAGAGTCCTGCTACATATCCGGATCCACTTTCAGTTTTGAGTTGTATTTCAGATAAAGCCCCAGGATACCAGCTTGATAGCTGGGCAATTTGCACAGTTAAAGTAGTACAATTCAATTTTTCACTGATGTTTTAAGGATTTTAAGGTATCAGGGAAAAAAAAGCAATTATTGAAAGGGATTGTTATCCCATTATTAAAATGAAAGTTCCTAGGAAACTGTACATAATATGAATTATGAATGTTCATTGTGTACGTGTGTATGTATAGATACATACATATGTTATATATTAAATTTTTAAAATGTGTATAATATACACACATTTATAAGGAATAATAAAGAGAAAGCAAACTCCTTTATTTTATAAATTTCTTGTTTCTCATTAAAGCAAATAATGTCTGCAATAATAAAAATGTTTTAATGGGAGATAAGATTTTGTACATTATATAAATGAAACTGCAGGGAGGACTGCAGTACACTTTAGGCTTAATTCTTCATATTCTTTCTTTCAAAGGACTATGTAATGTGTTCCCATTTATTGCTTAGTGCTCTAGTTTTTATGACTTTCTAAAGCACAAGGGGAATTTTATATGTTCATTTTTACGTGAGGAGAAACTCATTTTCGTATTATATTCTCTAAATTTCAGGTACTGTTGTTGGACTTCTTTGAGTGTTCATATGTTTGTGGGTGATTTGGTATGAATCTTTGGTAATTTTACTGTAAAATCTTCTCTGAGTTAGATGTGTCACTGAATAACATATCTGGGAACTATGGGAGATTGGATAATCACCAAGAGTTAATTAATTATGTGTTTTCTGACTTCATGTCAAGGGAAGTATTTCCTTTTAAAGGTCTATAATCATAAACATTCCTTATAATGGTAGTTGATCGTGATTTGAACATTAAACATACAAGCATATGTGATTACTGGCATGTGTGTTCAGTATTATTAAAGTTCTCTCTCTTCAGAATAAAGACTAGGTTGGGGAAAGTGAGGCACCTCATATTAGGTGCAAATTTTACAGGGGTCCAGAAAAATTCAGTAATCCAGACACTTTACATCAAATTGTTTTGGTATTTTAAAATATCAAAATGCAAACATTTCGTCAGCCCAGGGCTAAGCCATATTAAATCCTGAGGCAAAAGAAAAGATGTTTTTGGTATATGTAATTTTAGTCTCTTTTACTGAAGGCACACTCAACAATAAAATCTTCAAAATCTACTTTTGAAAAAAAATAACCATGAAAAATATATAAAATAATAATAATAATAATATTTTTAGTATAAACAAAAATTTTAAAGTTAAAATAATCTTGTGAGCTTTAATATATCTCATTTCCATTTAAAAAATATTTTTCAACTCCTTTAATGTTCTGGAGAAATTTATCGTTTAAAAAAACACAAAAGTATGTATATAGGAGCATGTTTTCATTGTCATTTGTTTCTAGGTATTTTTTGAATTCCTCTTTGATTTCTTCAGTGACCTCTTGCTTATTAAGTAGTTGTGGTTTAGCCTCTATGTGATTGTATTTCTTACAGATTTTTTTCTGTAAATGATATCTAGTCTCATAGCATTGTGGTCAGAAAAGATACATGATACGATTTCAATTTTCTTAAATATACCAAGGCTTGATTTGTGACCCAAGATATGATCTATCCTGGAGAATGTTCCATGAGCACTTGAGAAGAAAGTGTATTCTGTTGTTTTTGGATAGAATGTCTTATAAATATCAATTAAGTCATCTTGTTTAATGTATCATTTAAAGCTTGTGTTTCCTTATGTATTTTCATTTTGGATGATATGTCCATTGGTGAAAGTGGGGTGTTAAAGTCCCCTACGATGATTGTGTTACTGTCAATTTCCCCTTTTATGGCTGTTATTATTTGCCTTATGTATTGCGGTGCTCCTATGTTGGGTGCATATATATTTACAACTGTTATATCTTCTTCTTGGATCGATCCCTTGATCATTATGTAGTGTCCTCCTTTGTCTCTTGTATAGTCTTTGTTTTAAAGTCTATTTTGTCTGATATGAGAATTGCTACTCCAGCTTTCTTTTGATTTCCATTTGCATGGAACAGCTTTTTCCATCCCCTCACTTTCAGTCTGTATATGTCCCTATGTGTGAAGTGGGTCTCTTGTAGACAGCATATATACGAGTCTTGTTTCTGTATCCATTCAGCCAATCTACGTCTTTTGGTTTGAGCATTTAATCCATTTACATTTAAGGTAATTATTGATATGTATGTCCCTATGACCATTTTCTTAATTGTTTTTGGTTTATTATTGTAGTTCTTTTCCTTGTCTTGTGTTTCTTGCCTAGAGAAGTTCCTTTAGCATTTGTTTTAAAGCTGGTTTGGTAGTGCTGATATCTTAGCTTTTGCTTGTCTGTAAAGGTTTTAGTTTCTGCATCAAATCTGAATGAGATCCTTGCTGGGTAGAGTAATCTTGGTTGTAGCTTTTTCTCCTTCATCACTTAAAATATGTCCTGCCAGTCCCTTCTGGCTTGCAGAGTTTCTGCTGAAAGATCAGCTGTTAACCTTCTGGGGATTCCCTTATGTGTTATTTGTTGTTTTTCCCTTGCTGCTTTTAATATTTGTTCTTTGTATTTAATTTTTGATAGTTTGATTAATATGTGTCTTGGCATGTTTCTCCTTGGATTTATCCTGTATGGGACTCTCTGTGCTTCCTGGACTTGACTAACTATCTCCTGTCCCATGTTAGGGATGTTTTCAACTATAATCTCCTCAAATATTTTCTCAGTCCCTTTCTTTTTCTCTTCTTCTTCTGGGACCCCTATAATTCAAATGTTGGTGCATTTAATGTTGTCCCAGAGGTCTCTGAGACTGTCCTCAATTCTTTTCATTCTTTTTTCTTTATTCTGCTCTGCAGTAGTTACTTCCACTATTTTATCTTCCAGGTAACTTATCCGTTATTCTGCTACTGATCCCTTCTAGAGAATTTTTAAATTCATTTATTGTGTTGTTCATCACTGTTTGTTTGCTCTTTAGTTCTTCTAGGTCCTTGTTAAACGTTCCTTGTATTTTCTCCACTCTATTTCCAAGATTTTGGATCATCTTTACTATCATTATTCTGAATTCTTTTTTTGGTAGACTGCCTATTTCCTCTTCATTTGTTAGGTCTGGTGGGTTTTTGCCTTGCTCCTTCATCTGCTGTGTGTTTTTCTGTCTTCTCATTTTGCTTATCTTACTGTGTTTGGGGTCTCCTTTTCACAGGCTGCAGGTTCGTAGTTTCCATTGTTTTTAGTGTCTGTCTCCATTGGCTAAGGTTGGTTCAGTGGGTTGTGTAGGCTTCCTGGTGGAGGGGACTAGTGCCGTTTTCTGGAGGATGAGGCTGGATCTTGTCTTTCTGGTGGGTAGGTGCACGTCTGGTGGTGTGTTTTGGGGTGTCTGTGGCCTTATTATGAGTTTAGGGAGCCTCTCTGCTAATGGGTAGGGTTGTGTTCCCGTCTTGCTAGTTGTTTGGCATAGGCTATCCAGCACTGTAGCTTGTTGGTTGTTGAGTGAAGCTGGGTCTTGGCGTTGAGATGGAGATCTCTGGGATATTTGCGCCATTTGATATTACGTAGAGCTGGGAGGTCTCTTGTGGACCAGTGTCCTGAACTTGGCTCTCCCACCTCAGTGGCACAGCCCTGACGCCTGGCTAGAGCACCAAGAGCCTGTCCTCCACATGGCTCAGAATAAAAGGGAAGAAAGAAAATAAAGAAAGAGGATAAAATGCAATAAAATAAAGTAAAAGAAAATAATTTTTAAAAATTATTAAGAAAAAAAAATTTTAATAATTAAAAAAAAGATAAAACGGACAGACAGAACCCTAGGACAAATGGTAAAAGCAAAGCTATACAGACAAAATCACACACAGAAACATACACATACACACTCAGAAAAAGATAAAAAGGGGGGAAAATATATATATATATATCTATATATCTATCTATATATATATATAGATATATATATAGATACATATATATATATATCGTTGCTCCCAAAGTCCACCTCCTCAATTTGGGATGATTCGTTGTCTACTCAGGTATTCCACAGATGCAGGGTACATCAAGTTGATTGTGGAGATTTAATCAGCTGCTCCTGAGGCTGCTGGGAGAAATTTCCCTTTCTCTTCTTTGTTCGCACAGCTTCCGGGGTCAGCTTTGGATTTGGACTTGCCTCTGCGTGTAGGTCGCCTGAGGGTGTCTGTTCGTCGCTCAGACAGGACGGGGTTAAAGGAGCCGCTGATTCGGCGGCTCTGGCTCACTCAGGCCGGGGGGAGGGGAGGGAGGGGCACGGAGTGCGGTGCTGGCTCACTCAGGCCGGGGCGAGGGAGGGGCCCGGAGTGCGGTGCGTGCCTGCTGCGTCAGAGGCCGGCGTGACGTTGCACGAGTCTGAGGCGTGCCGTGCGTTCTCCCGGGGAAGTTGTCCCTGGATCACGGGACCCTGGCAGTGGCGGGCTGCACAGGCTCCTCGGAAATGGGGTGTGGATAGTGACCTGTGCTCGCACCCAGGCTTCTTGGTGGCGGCAGCAGCAGCCTTAGCGTCTCCTGCCCGTCTCTGGGGTCCGCGCTTTTAGCCGCGGCTCGCGCCCGTCTCTGGAGCTCCTTTAAGCAGCGCTCTTAATCCCCTCTCCTCACGCACGGGAAACAAAGAGGTAAGAAAAAGTCTCTTGCCTCTTCGGCAGGTCCAGACTTTTCCCCGGACTCCCTCCTGGCTAGCCGTGGCGCACTAACCCCTTCATGCTGTGTTCACGCCGCCAACCCCGGCCCTCTCCCGGCACTCCGACCGAAGCCCGAGCCTCAGCTCCCAGCCCCGCCCGCCCCGGCGGGGGAGCAGACAAGCCTCTCAGGCTGTTAAGTGCTGGTCGGCACCGATCCTCTGTGTGGGAATCTCTCCGCTTTGCTCTCCGCACCCCTGTTGCTCTCTCCTCCGTGGCTCTGAAGCTTCCCCCTCCGCCACCCGCAGTCTCCGCCCGCGAAGGGGCTTCCTATCGTTTGGAAACCTTGCCTCCTTCACATCTCCCTCCCACTGGTGCAGGTTCCGTCCCTATCCTTTCGTCTATGTTTTTTATTTTGCCCTACGCAGGTACGTGGGGAGTTTCTTGCCTTTTGGGAAGTCTGAGGTCTTCTGCCAGCATTCAGTAGGTGTTCTGTAGGAGTTGTTCCACGTGTAGATGTATTTCTGGTGTATCTGTGGGGAGGAAGGTGATCTCCAGGTCTTACTCTTCTGCCATCTTGAAGCTCCTCCCCAACTATTCTTCTTTATCACATCTATGATAGGTTAACTTCCTGTCAGCCACATGGACATCATGAGGACGTTTCAAGTTAGTTCTCCTCTACTTCAGTACTTTACTCACAGCTCATTCACACATGTAGGCAGCAGCATTCCTTAATTCGACGGACTCTGCAGTGCTGGTTGTGATCAGTCTCATGAAAAGGAAAGGAAAGGAGGAAAAAGCCTCCGCATTGGCTTGGTGGTCTTGGGATGAAATGGATGCAGAAGACAGCTTGATTGTCAAACTGGAAACTTTCCTTTTCTTTTTATCTTTCCTATCAGGTCTTCTGTCCACTTCTCACCCCTTTCGCCCCACCCTAGTCTCGAAGCTCCCACCCCTGCTCCTCAGGCCGGGTCCCCATGCAAAAATAGTATGTATCTTAACTACTGGCTTTCTTTGTTGTTGTTTTGGCACTCTCTTAGTTGCACCATGCTCTCCTCACCCTAATTCTGATATTATACTGAATTGATGATTCATCTTTCTATCATTTGATTCCATTAGCCACTGTTAAGTTTGGTAAATTTAACAAGTGGCTCTCTTTAAAAGAGAAAACATCTTCTTTCATATTTCTCTACAAGGAACCAAAGGAACTTAGTGAATAACAACTCCTTTAGTCTGTTATAGTTCATTTCAGGCAAAAGGATCTCACCTGAAAGCTAAGATTTTTAATACTTGTCCTGTTATAATAAATAATGACTTATTTAAATAAACATTTAATTCAGTAAACCAAAAATGCTTTCCACAACTTTGAAGAAGATATGTCTTGATTCTTAATCCTAAAATACCGGGTTTCCTAGCTCACTTATTATGTGTATCTTTGGCAGTTCCAATGAGAGTGTGAGCTCCTAAGGTTAGGTCCTGGACACTACTGTTTTGACTACTGCTATCCCTCAAGAAATACATTCAAAATTTCTGGGTTAAAGTTATATCTGAAATAAAGAACATTTAAAAGCATCATTTAACTTTCTTCCTTCCTACCTACTTACCTTATTTCCTTCCTTCTTTCCTTCCTTCTTCCCTTCTTTCCTTCCTTCCTTCATGTCCTGCTCTGTTTCCACATTTAAGAGAGGGTTTTTTTTTCCTCCTTATTGTTAAGACTGTCTGAGAGCAGAAAAAGCACATCATATTAGATTAGGTTTTCTTTGTTTAGGGAAAGGCACCAGAATGGCTAACTAGTCACTCAGAGGTGATGGAGAAGTGAAATAATTTTTGTGGAAACCCAGGCACTAATGAAGTAATTAATCCAAATTAGTAAATATATTTGACCAAATTTTCTGAGATATAATGTGTAGTTGTTGGGAAGAATTCTTCTGGTTCTAAAGACATCTTGAGGAGATTTTTAGTAAATATTGAGCTGCCTTTCATCTCTTGCATGAAAACAAATGTGAATGAGACAGAGACAGAGAAACAGAGGTAGAGATAGAGAGAGAAAAAGACAGAGGGAGAAAGGAAGAAGAAAGAAGTGGGAAGAATAGGACTAAGGAGTCAGCGGATGAGGGGAAGGGGAGAGGGGAAAAGAGAAGAGGGAAGAGAAGAAGACTGGAAGGCAGCAATCTGAAATGGCTAAGTGAAAAAGGACAAAGTTCAGAATTGGGGAACCTTAGTATTCAGCATGAGGACAGCAGGTGTTGGCAAAAAAAAAAAATATCTTCTAGACTGAATTTATGGATTATGTTATTTCTCTTTTTTGATCTCCTATAATTTTCTGGGGTACCTCTTGCAGGGTGGGTGCTAATGTATTGCTATGGAAATGAGTCTATTAGCCAGTAGATATTGTGTCATTGTAAATGCATACCATTATATCACAGTGAATTGGTAAATCCAGATAAACTTTTTCACATAAACCATACACTAGCCACAAACAAGAGGTTTTGCCTGTAAGAGAAGTAAAGCTGATGCACAAACACATACAAACACAAGCGACATACATAAATGCATATAGTTTTTATTTTAAAAAAAGAATTGAGGCTTAAATTAGTGTATTACATTTAGAAAGACACATCTGTTTTCCAACCTAGTCAAATAAGTGAATATACTCTATGCCACATTTAAAATTTTCTTGATTATTTCCTATATTTTTTTTCAAACAAGCACACATTCATTCAACAGATATTTATTGAGGAATACTGTGAGATTGACACATTTCTAGGAGCTGGAGGTTGAATGGTAAAGTAGGCGAGCACCTAACTTGTGTGTTATTTATTCAAAAGGGAACTGGCTAGCAAAACTCAGATGTGATAAGTATATTATTTTAGCAGAAAATATTTTATTGTGTTCAACCAGATAGCAGAATTCTTTTCATGTATGTCTGAGAATATACATGTTTAATAAAGTAAATTTCTTGATGCCTGCTAATATTCAGTTATTGGCTTAAAGGATAATAGCACAAAACCAAACAAGGCCCTCCATGCGTATTATTTGCATGCATTGTGGTAGATGGAACTGGAGAATGAAAATTCAGAAATGATGCAGGCCCTTTCCCCAGATGCCTACTGAGAAGTACCCATTAATGTTAAATCTCAGAAAAATATAAAGATCAGAACATAATACTAATAAGATATTTTCAAAAATTGGAATGGCAAATAATGATTTGAGTTCTGAAAAAGAAGGAAACCTAGAGCCCAGAGGGTGAATGTTTCATAGAAGAATAAAAACGTAGAACATTTTTAAAAGTTGAGAGGACTTAGATTGGAAGAGAGAAAGTCTAAAGGAAAGAGAGAAGACATTAAGAAGAGAAATGGAATGAGGAATGAGCAAAAGGTGTGTTTGTTTATTTACTTTAATATTATTTTTATTTTCTTAAGTAATAGCCCATTTAAAAACTGGTAACAATTAAATTCCCAGTTGTTTGGGTATTGTTAAGTAAATATGGTATATCTCCTTGATGAACAGTTCTTTATATGTTAGAAGTGGTGGATATTAAGATAGTATTGCAGGAAAGAAAGTTTATTATAGAATGGTTTTGTAAATGATTTTTCATTTTATGTGTATGTTATTTTTAAATCTCTCTTTACATGTGTAATTATTTTTATTCTATATAAACATCGATAAGTTGACAATACCAACTAAGTTGATCATTCACTAGGTATTCCATCAGACAATTCTGGTTTTCACCCCCAAACCAACACTTACTACTGTGTGATTTGAAGCAAGTTATTTTACAAGTCTGTGTCAGTTATAGGTCCGTCAGCTATTAATTAAAGCAAATACCTCTCCTTACAGAGTGGTGGCTGTTAAGTGGGTTAGTGTGTGTGTGTATGTGTATATATATATATATATATATATATATATATATATATATATATATGTATGTATACATATATATATAAAGCACTTTGTTCAGTATTGGTCTCTCCAATCAGAGGAATGTAGAAAAGTAATAGAGTGGAATATGAGCATGAAATGGGGGGGCGTGTGTGGCAGGCAAACTAATAGCCCCCCGCCAAAGATACCCATGTCCTAATCTCCAGAACCTGTGAATGTGTTAGGTTCCATGGCACAGGGGAATTAAGGTTATAGATAGAATTAAGGGACATGATCCTGGATTATCCAGATGAGCCCAATATAATCACACAGATATTAATAAGTAAATAAGAAGGGCAGAAGAAAGAGAACCAAAAAGATAGCAGAGTGAGAAGGACCTGTCCTCAGGTTGCTGGCTTTGCAGGTAGAGGAATAGGGTCATGAATCAAGGAATGTGGGTGGTGTCTAGAATTTGGAAAAAGCAAGGGAACATTCTCCCCTAGGACCTCTAGAAGGGGCATGGACCTGCCTACACCTTAATTGTAGCTCAATGAGAACCGTTTTGGACTTCTGACCTTCGGAACTGTAAGAGAATATATTTGCATTGCTTTAAGCCATTAAATTTGTTACAGGAAATTAATATAAAATCTTAGGGAAAAAAGCCCATGTTCAGCAGGAGAGAAGGGGAGTAAAGAGAGGACCCCTTAGTGATGCTCCGTATCCCATCCTCTCCTACCTACCTCATTAGAAACCTAGCTCCTGTTACTCCCTCTCTGTTATCTTCAACTTTCCATTCTGCTGGCACTTTCCCATTAGCATTCAAACAAGCTCAGACCTCTACAGTCTTAAAGACTTCCCCACAACTTGTGTCTGCCTTATGGTTACCACCAGTTTCTCTCAATGATTTTACACATAAGATTCTGGAGTAACTTTCACTTAATTCCTGATTTTTCAACTCCACATTCATTCATTCATCCTTGAACCTTCCCCAGCCCTTTAACCTGACTTCTATCCCTACCATATCAATGTAACTGCAAGGTAGTTGCTGAATCTGAAGAAAATGTTCACTCCTTAGTCTGCTTTGCCTCTGCCCAGCATTCAACACAATTCACTAATTCCTTCTGGGAACACTGTCCACATTTTTCCCTGTTCTCTCTATCTGTGGTTTTTACTTTTCTTCAAGGGTTCCTCTTCTACTTTTGTATTAAATGATATTTTGCTCTAAGGTTCTGCCATCATTCTCTCTTCCTGGATGATACTGAAATTTAATGCACCAATAATATCAGAGTTCTTTAAATTGGGTCAAACACAAAACTTTTGTGTGTTATTTCTCTAGGAAGGGTTCAGAGCATTCAATAACTTTCAGAATGGGTGAAATTCAGTGCTGTACTGGTGCTCAGCGGCTCTCCAGAAAATAAAATATAACAGCAACAAAAAAAATGGTGACATTTGTTGACTATTATGGTATAAATAGTCTCACCTTGGCTGAATGCAAGCTAAAGATGGAAATTTCAGACAATTGCAAAAACTATCTTGTAGAAAGGAAGGAAATGTACTTACTGTGTGGCTTCCATTGTCACCATGGTATCAATGGGTAGTAGTAGGAGTTATAAAAAAGTTGTTATGAGAAGAAATTCTCTAATTATTAGATTCATCCAAAATTGGAATGACCATTCTTGTAAAGAGTTATACATTCTCTCACTGGAGGAGAGAGATTGGGATAAGTAACTTTAAGGATATTTATATAAGTGCTATTCAGCAAGAGACTGGACTAGAAGAGATACTGGTAATTTTGCTTTAATTTTCATCAAAGAACATAGCAATATGTTTTATAGATTCATGTACTCAGCAACACTGTAGAAAACTTTTTATCTGAAGCATCACTGCTCTATGCAATTCAGAATTATGTTACTATTGGTGATAACACACTAATAAGAGTTAGGGCAATTTAGTTGATTGGTTCAATATATTGCACTGTCATCAATTATGTGTGTGCTAAATTAGTGAGGCAGTCCCAAAGTATAAAGACATCTCATTCAGTTGTATTGATCTTTTACTTACATCATGTTTTGTTAATTATTGGATTGTCATATTCTCACTTAAACATGAAATTTATATTTTAATTTGCTTATGTAATATTCAGAAATAGTGAAATCTGGCCCTAGTCTCTCTTTTTTGGTATAAATCCATGTTTTTTTCTGCTATCAACTTTCTTAAAGTTTCTATGTTTTCACCTTCAGAACCATTGATTCCTCCAGGACTCTATTAATGGTGTAAGAATGAAAGTGTGTAAAGAATGAAAGATTCTCTTATAATTTATGCCCTTGGACATATATGAAATTTGTCAATAACCTTTCAGTGCATTAGTGAAGCCTCTCAGAACATTTGTTTTCAAGTACCTGATCAGTGAGAATAGTATTTGAAATTAAAATCTGAGTCAATAAAGCATAGAGCTTTTCTGCTAAGTACTTGAAAAACAGTTTCTCAGCAGGCTACAACCAAGGGAGCAACAGAATTCCAGTGCAGTGAGGCTAATAGAGGCATCAGCTGCTGAAATAGAATTAAATTGAGGGTCAGGAATTAGACTTGACAGAAAGATTAATAATTCAACTGGGAACAGAGAAAGCAACATGAATAGTTTCAGCGTTTGCTTGGTGATTGTGTCATCGGAAATAAATAAATAATATAATATAATGTGAAATAAAATCAATTACACTTTGGACCTTGATGCTTTTCCAAGTGGAATACTGACCATCTGACTGAGCCCCTGAAGTTGATATCATGGGTCCTTCAAATGATGGTTTCACCAGGTTTTCTTTTGGCTCATCGACAGAGTGGCCATGGCTCACAAGCATCTGAAGGAAAAAGGAACTTAGGGGCAAGTTTTTAATAGGGATGAAGCCAAAGAAAAATGTTACCATTTTCATTTGTGCAATTCTGTTACTCCTTATCAAAATGGTGGTCAGATGTCTCTGCCTCGGATTATATTAGACTTCATTTTCTCCCTGTTACAGTCTGTGGGAAAATTAGTTGCAAATGAGCACATCCAGTATCAGCTGATAAACTGTACCAGACAAGTTTAAAATATGTAACCAAATCCAAAAAACAACTATATAAAATGTGTAGCTACAAGTTGAATAACGTGCGTTAAGGTTATAAGGATATAGGAAATGACTAATATATGCAAGCAAAACAGAACACTACAGGATTCTCTCCCCAACTCTCACCATTCACTAGTCAGTATTTTATAGTTATTGCTGCTAGAGTGCGTTATACATTGACGCACCTTGGAGAGTATATGAGTTTGCTAGTGCTGCCATAACAAATTACCACAGCCTGTAATGGAGCAGGACCCTATGGCTCTTCCCTGCCATGTCCTCAGCCTGCCTTTTGACTGTGGAAAATCTTTAGCCAACAATAAGTTTAATCAGAGAAGTGAGAAAATGCAGAAACAAAGGGAAACAGTCAAACGAGACCAAGTAATAATAATTTAGTCATTAAGCAAAGTTAAGGACCTTTAGTTCCTCCTCAAAGGCTATAGATAATATTCTGAACCACATCCTTTGAGCTGTCCTATATATACTGAAACCCTCACCACGTAGAAGTTGTTAACTACATGATGACCAGACTATAGCCATGACATAAGATGGTCATCTACAGCCCAAGCTGCCACAATTCTGAGAACTGGCCTCAAAGAAATGGGAACAAACTGACCCTGGAACTAAAGACTAACTGTACTTAAAACAATCAAGATGATGCTGATCAGACCACTGCATGACCAATTTCAATATGACTGTCAGAGCTGACTGTGCTGTTTCTGCATGTAGCCCCTCCCTCTGTCTATAAAAGCTGTTGCCCACTGATTGTCAGTGAAGAGCAGTAAGCCTTTGGACAGGAATCCACCCTCCTCCTCAGGTTGCCGGGCTCCAAAATAAAGCAAACTTTCCTTTCCACAAACCTTGCCTCTTTATTGTCTTTTGAGCAGCGAGCAGCTGGACCCCCACTTTTGATGATTACAAGACCACATAGCATAAACAATAGAAATTTATTTTTTCACATTTCTGGAGGCTAGAAATTTAAGATCAAGGTATCATCCAGGTTGATTCCTCTGAGTCCTCTTTGGGTTGTAGATGACCATCTTCCTCTGTCTGCACATGGCCTTTTCTCTGTAACCATATATGTTCAAATTTCCTCTCCTTATAATGAAACCAGTCATATTTGATTAGGCCTCACCCTAGTGACCTCATTTTAAGTTAATTATCTCTTTAAAGACCTATCTCCAAATGCAGTCACATTCTGAGGTAAGTGGGGTTAAGATTTCAATATATGAGTTTGGAAGGGGGACACAATTCAGCCCATAACAGGGCATCTTGTGTTTGTTCAGGTAAAAAAGAAGTCTTCCAACATCTCAGTTGGAATCTAGTTTCTCTTCCCCCAAGACTTAGGCAGCTGAGTGTCCTTAAGTGCTGTGAGCATTTCCCACGCAGAATAATTGTAAGCGGATCGATCTTTTTTCCTGGCATGAGTATTATTCACTCTAACTGGACAGTCATGAGTTTGGTGCTAGATGTTGATGTGTTTACACTTTTATATGTCATTGAAGAGAGGAACAATTTGTGTATTCCCTGGGCTCGTGGGCAGTTTATAGGCACACAATGACAACACTTTTACAAAGCTGTGGTGTTTATCTTTCTGTCATCTGACATTTACATCTCTAATAAGAATTCCTCTCGTGTTTAAAGTTTTAACATCGAAAGTGAGAGATAAGTTAACTTGAGACAATCTAAGGTAGAAAAAATGGGGAGGTTCTAAGGATATCATAATGTATACATAACTGTGGCAAAGCTGTATCTCAATAGTTTCCACTTTTACTACACACTTGGAAGAATGGGTTTCTATGATCTACATATACCTGAGTCACAGTACATTCTCTTGAACCAGCTTAAAGAATCACTTTCTCTTTAATACAGTCTCTTGACTTAGTTGGTGTAGTAAAAGTTATTACTCATTACCTTTATCTTTTTCTAACTTAATACAAGACTTTCAAGAAGCTGTGGTTGTTAGGGAGGGTAGTCCTAGAACGTAAAAAGTATCAAGTTTTATCTAATTATCTGACATTTGAAAATATAATGTAGTAGACTAAGAAAAATTTTGGGGTATGCACAGGAGTAGAGAAGGCAACTAGAATTTTTGAGCATCTGTTATGACGATTAACATAACTAAGTCTTTGCACATAGTATCTTCATCTTCACAACAAACTTACAGGTAAATGTTACCACCTGCATTTACAAATGTGGAAAGAGCTGCCAAAAGCAATTATTTTCATGACTCAAGAGTAGTAAGGAAAAGAAAGGGAACAACTCTGCTGTACTTTAAATCTATGCTCTTTTCATTACACATTCAGGCTGGCATTGCTAGTGAATCTATCCGCCAGTGCAATGTGTTATGGTTCTCCAACAATTATATCCATAGAAATAGGGTAACATTGCATTGATTGCTTATTGTGTGTCAACTCCTTCTTTCCAGGTTTAGAGACAGAGTTAGGAGATTTTAGTTATCACCAAGGGGTAATACCCACATGACTTATTTTTAATTTCATGTTAAATATTCTATCAAGAAAATAAATTTAAACTCAAAGATGATTTAGGATTGCCATCAGAACAATGACTTTTCCTTATACTTGGGTTCTTGTATCATCCATTTTCAGGAGTTGGACAAAAAAAATTATATACATCATCTCTTCACATGGGACAGAAATTCAAATCAATTTAATCCTAGCACTGAGAATATAATGTGTTTTTTCATAGAGACATATGGAAGCTTAAGGGATGTCTTAGATACCTGCCACAATCACAGGTATTTTCAAACCTCCCTCCTGACAGAGCAATGTCTATTCTTGGGATGCCTACTACAAATCTAAGCAAATATGTCAGTTAAGTAGTTATATGAAAATGTGAAAAATGGGGAAAAAGTGATTAAATATCTGCATTTGAGTCATCAAGTGGAATATGGAAAAGATACTTTTAACATCACAATCTTAGATGAGATCACCAACGGAGGCAGTGTAGATACCAAATAGATGAAGTTTGAGGATCTAGCTCTGGGATTATCCAAGGACTGTAGGTTGGGATAAAAAAGAGATGTCAACAAAGGACACAGGGAAGGAATGACCAAGGCAATACATGGAAAACCACAAAAGTGCAGTGTCTCAGAAGCCAGTTAAAAAAAGTGATTCAAGGTAGAGAATATGTTCAACTACATCAGATATTACTGAGGAGGTAAGACGATGACTGAGACTGTGGCAATGTGGAGGCCTTTGGTAACATTTGCAATAACAATTCCAAAGGACAAATGGGGACACAACGCTGACTGGAGAGAGGTCAAGAGGTAATAAGAGGAGAATAAAGAGAATAATGACTATAGACACCTCCTGTGAGGGGGGACAGAGAAATGGAGCAGTTCATGAAAGAGGTTATGGGAATCAACATAATGTGTCTGTTGATTGGAAAGACATAGAAGAGAGGAAAATGTAGATTTGGGAGAAAGAGGTAGTTTTATTATCCAAATCCTCATATAGACAAAAGGGGATGGGATTCAGTGTACAAGGGTGGCGTTCCTTTGATAGGATCAAAGCGATGTTATCCATCACAACTGGAGAAAAAGAGTTGTGCATTCAACTATTGTGAAGGTGTCAGTAGATTTAATCATGGGGACATGTTGCAGTTCTCTTCTGTTTGCTTTTCTGTTCCTAGAAAATGAGAACAAAGGTTATCAGCTGAAGTAAGAAATAGTTGCTGGGGACAGGAGGAGAATGGATTGACAAGAGAAGTGTAACAGGAGTGTCAGGCAGCACTGAGTCTCCATTTGACATTTAAGACATTGATTTGTAGTGAGTCCAGTCCGGTCACTCTAGTTAAGTGAAGCTGTTGGATTTGATTGCACAGTAGTAAAAGGGTAGGCTATAATCAGAATTAGGCTTTGCCAGAAGAATAGGATGGAGGAAGAAAGAAATCGAGAGTTGGATGTGTCTGAAAATACATTAGTATAGAGATGATTCATGAAATCGAAATGGGTATAGATGAAATAGAGGACATGAGGAGAACAATGGACAGTGAAAAGTTGGTAGGTTTAATGAATCTGGTAGCACTGGTAGAGTTGGTGACTACGATATTAGAGTGGTGAGTTAGAAAGATAGATTGTGCCATAAGATGAGATACTTGAAATGAATATTATGAGGTACAATAGAAACTGGAAAAGATACCATCTAGTCAATGACCATGAGAATGATCAGTTGAGGTGGGATAGAGGATAAAATCATTGGCAGTAAGGACACAGGATGAGAGACACAGGGAGATGGATGAATTATTTAAAAGCACCAAGAATAATGAAGGAAGTCAGGGTGGAGAAAGAGCAGTAAGCTAGGTGCAAAAAAAAACCTTCAGTGAAAGAATACATGCCCAGGAAAAAGAGGTGACCTCAAAGGAGCACAGATGATGTATCTGATAGCATATAATTTAATGTTTTTTTATTCTATTTTAGGGAAGAGACAATAAAAAGTGAGGAAGAAGCATCTCCCTTAGGTTTAGCTGTAGGTGGGTACTGGAAAAAACACACCAGCACTGTGAGACTGTATCTTCTTGAGTAGTACATTCAATAGAACATCTACACTTCATTAGAGAAATATATATATACCGAGAGGCAGTTGATACGAGGTTTTACTGATAATAGGCACTTGGTTCCAGAGAGCACAATGGAAAGAACAAGATTTTGAATCAGGTGATAGTGAGTATGCAGTCTAATGTATATGAGAGTCTTTGTGATAAGGGATGACCTAAAAAGCACAGGCTTATAGTGTTGACTTAGGTATAGAGGGATCAGCTTTAATAGTCTCTAAAAGAGTTGTAGGTACTCCAATCTAACAGTAGCTTTATCTTGGGACTGCTGGGAGGTTGACTGCAAGAGGAGCAGATTTCTTTGGGCCTCCCTTGAACTCCCACTGAAGGCACGATTGAGAGACATGGAAATACAGTTCAAAATCATAATTACCTAACCTTCGGACAGTGCTTACCCACCCCATTCCATTCTGCCATCATAACCACACAGGAAAATCTGCCTCCTTTCCTTTTTCTTTTTGTGGCCATAGTGCCTGTGTCAGAAATGATTGAAGTATATGGCTCACACTTTATCCAGAGAAATAGGTTATCACCACTACAGGTACCTGATAGAGAATTCAATCATGAATTTACTGCAATTTAACACCTGCCAAATGCTTGCTTAAGACATAAAATATCTGAGAATAAGAATAGCTGGATGGAGACACTTCATGCCCATTAGGCTCTCTCTTAAATTACAATTATTATATTAATTTAGATCTACAGAATGCAACAGAACTGAAGGCATAATTGTCTCAGCCTCTCACTGAGCTACATTTATAATATGCCTTCTCCTTTATAAAGATTCAGTAGTAGATGCATGCATTTGAACAGCAGTTCTATCTTTTATTAAACCATAGATTATCCATTGTGTTAATCTGTGTCTCTTAAGCAGAGAAGCTTGCCGTAAATTCCTCCTTAACTTTATTTCAAGGAAATCACTTAACGCTAAGGGAATTTGCCTCACAGATTATGCCTGAGTGCAAAATTAACGAACTGTTGTTCTCTTTTTTCCAGATCTTAGAATACCTGGGACCTAAAAAGCTTAGGATCATTTGCAAAGCCTAACTCTATACCATGTGTCTGGAAATAAAGTGTATGCCATGTGTTTTTCTTAGATGTTCTTTTCTGAGCTTCAACTATACTATTAAGCCTTATAACAAAAGTTCAAGCTTTCTCCAATTTTTTAAGAAGTAGGCTGAGTAAACATAGTTAGATTATATAAAGTGTCTCTATTCCATCAATTTTTCACTGAAAATTAAAAGAAAAATTGCACTTTGTTATGTAAGCACAGATTATCTGTGTTTCCAGGTAAATCCAAAAAGAAACATATGCATTAATGAGAGTACATAGAACTTAGAATAGCAGAGAAGGGGATTAATAATGTTAACAATACTTTGAAAAGCAGATGCAATTAATCAAATTCTGTGTACTTGTTTTTCTTTTTTTACATCTTTATTGGAGTATAATTGCTTTACAATGGTGTGTTAGTTTCTGCTTTATAACAAAGTGAATCAGTTATACATATACATATGTTCCCGTATCTCTTCCCTCTTGCGTCTCCCTCCCTCCCAGCCTCCCTATCCCACCCCTACAGGCGGTCACAAAGCACCGAGCTGATCTCCCTGTGCTATGCGGCTGCTTCCCACTAGCTATCTACCTTACATTTGGTAGTGTATATATGTCCATGCCTCTCTCTTTGTCACAGCTTACCCTTCCGCTTCCCCTTATCCTCAAGTCCATTCTCTAGTAGGTCGGTGTCTTTATTCCTGTCTTACCCCTAGGTTCTTCATGACATTTTTTTTTCTTAAATTCCATATATATGTGTTAGCATACGGTATTTGTCTTTCTCTTTCTGACTTACTTCACTCTGTATGACAGACTCTAGGTCTATCCACCTCATTACAAATAGCTCAATTTCATTGCTTTTTATGGCTGAGTTATATTCCATTGTATATATGTGACACATCTTCTTTATCCATTCATCCGATGATGGACACTTAGGTTGTTTCCATCTCCGGGCTATTGTAAATAGAGCTGCAATGAACATTTTGGTACATGACTCTTTTTCAATTATGGCTTGCTCAGGGTATATGCCCAGTAGTGGGATTGCTGGGTCATATGGTAGTTCTATTTGTAGTTTTTTAAGGAATCTCCATGCTGTTCTCCACAGTGGCTGTATCAATTTACATTCCCACCAACAGTGCAAGAGGGTTCCCTTTTCTCCACACCCTCTCCAGCATTTATTGTTTCTAGATTTTTAGATGATGGCCATTCTGACTGGTGTGAGCTGATATGTCATTGCAGTTTTGATTTGCATTTCTCTAATGATTAATGATGTTGAGCATTCTTTCATGTGTTTGTTGGCAGTCTGTATATCTTCTTTGGAGAAAGGTCTATTCAGGTCTTTGGCTCACTTTTGGATTGTGTTGTTTGTTTTTTTGTTATTGAGCTGCATGAGCTGCTTATAAATTTTGGAGATTAATCCTTTGTCAGTTGCTTCATTTGCAAATATTTTCTACCATTCTGAGGGTTGTCTTTTGGTCTTGTTTATGGCTTCCTTTGCTGTGCAAAAGCTTTGAAGTTTCATTAGGTCCCATTTGTTTATTTTTGTTTTAATTTCCATTTCTCTTGGAGGCGGGTCAAAAAGGATCTTGCTGTGATTTATGTCATAGAGTGTTCTGCCTATGTTTTCCTCTAAGAGTTTGATAGTTTCTGCCCTTACATTTAGGTCTTTAATCCACCTTGAGCTTATTTTTGTGTATGGTGTCAGGGAGTGATCTAAGCGCATACTTTTACATGTAGCTGTCCAGTTTTCCCAGCACCACTTACTGAAGAAGCTGTCCTTTCTCCACTGTACATTCCTGCCTCCTTTATCAAAGATAAGGTGACCATATGTGCGTGGATTTATCTCTGGGCTTTCTATCCTGTTCCATTGATCTATATTCCTGTTTTTGTGCCAGTACCATACTATCTTGATTACTGTAGCTTTGTAGTATAGCCTGAAGTCAGGGAGTCTGATTCCTCCAGCTCCGTTTTCGTTCTCATGATTGCTTTGGCTATTCAGGATCTTTTGTGTTTTCATACAAATTGTGAAAGTTTTTGTTCTAGTTCTGTGAAAAATGCCAGTGGTATTTGATAGGGATTGCATTGAATCTGTAGATTGCTTTGGGTAGTAGAGTCATTTTCACAATGTTGATTCTTCCAATCCAAGAACATGGTATATATCTCCATCAATTTGTATCATCTTTGATTTCTTTCATCAGTGTCTTATAATTTTCTGCATACAGGTCTTTTGTCTCCTTAGGTAGGTTTATTCCTAGATATTTTATTCTTTTTGTTGCAGTGATAAATGGGAGTGTTTTCTTGATTTCACTTTCAGATTTTTCATCATTAGTGTATAGGAATGCCAGAGATTTG
This sequence comes from Stenella coeruleoalba, assembly GCF_951394435.1. Lineage (NCBI taxonomy): Eukaryota > Metazoa > Chordata > Mammalia > Artiodactyla > Delphinidae > Stenella > Stenella coeruleoalba. The sequence goes on along the minus strand of NC_137159.1, from coordinate 62,582,597 downwards.
TGTGCATTAATTTTGTATCCTGCTAACTTTACCAAATTCATTGACTAGCTCTAGTAGTTTTCTGGTAGCATCTTTAGGATTCTCTATGTATAGGATCATGTCATCTGCAAACAGTGACAGCTTTACTTCTTCTTTTCCAATTTGGATTCCTTTTATTACCATTTCTTCTCTGATTGCTATGGCTAAAACTTCCAAAACTATGTTGAGTAAGAGTGGTGAGAGTGGGCAACCGTGTCTTGTTCCTGATCTTAGTGGAAACGCTTTCAGTTTTTCACCATTGAGGAAGATGTTGTCTGTGGGTTTGTCATATATGGCCTTTATTATGTTGAGGAAAGTTCCCTCTATGCCTACTTTCTGCAGGGTTTTTATCATAAATGGGTGTTGAATTTTGTCGAAAGCTTTCTCGGCATCTATTAAGATGATCATATGGTTTTTCTCCTTCAATTTTTCAATATGGTGTATCACGTTGATTGATTTGCGTATATTGAAGAATCCTTGCATTCCTGGAATAAACCCCACTTGATCATGGTGTATGATCTGTTTAATGTGCTGTTGGATTCTGTTTTCTAGTATTTTGTTGAGGATTTTTGCATCTATGTTCATCAGTGATTTTGGCCTGTAGTTTTCTTTCTTTGTTACATCCTTGTCTGGTTTTGGTATCAGGGTGATGGTGGCCTCGTAGAATGAGTTTGGGAGTGTTCCTCCCTCTGCTGTAGTTTGGAAGAGTTTGAGAATGATCAGTGTTAGCTCTTCGCTAAATGTTTGATAGAATTCGCCTGTGAAGCCATCTGGTCCTGGGCTTTTGTTTGTTGGAAGATTTTTAATCACAGTTTCAATTTCAGAGCTCGTGATTGGTGTGTTCATATTTTCTGATTTCATTCTTGGCATGTTGTGCATTTCTAAGAATTTGTCCATTTCTTCCAGGTTGTCCATTTTATTGGCATAGAGCTGCTTGTAGTAATCTCTCACGATCTTTTGTATTTCTGCAGTGTCAGTTGTTACTTCTCCTTTTTCATTTCTAATTCTACTGATTTGAGTCTTCTCCCTTTTTTTCTTGATGAGTCTGGCTAATGGTTTATCAATTTTGTTTATCTTCTCAAAGAACCAGCTTTTAGTTTTATTGATCTTTGCTATCGTTTCCTTCATTTCTTTTTCATTTATTTTTGATCTGATTTTTATGATTTCTTTCCTTCTGCTAACTTTGGGGTTTTTTTGTTCTTCTTTCTCTAATTGCTTTATGTGCAAGGTTAGGTTGTTTATTCAATATGTTTCCTGTTTCTTAAGGTAAGATTGCATTGCTATAAACATCCCTCTTAGAAGTGCTTTTGCTGCAGCCCATAGGTTTTGGGTTGTCGTGTCTCCATTGTCATTTGTTTCTAGGTATTTTTTTATTTCCTCTTTGATTTCTTCAGTGATCACTTCGTTATTAAGTAGTGTATTGTTTTGCCTCCATGTGTTTGTATTTTTTACAGATTTTTTCCTGTAATTGATATCTAGTCTCATAGAGTTGTGGTCGGAAAAGATACTTGATACAATTTCATTTTTTTTAAATTTACCAAGGCTTGATTTGTGACCCAAGATATCTATCCTGGAGAATGTTCCATGAACACTTGAGAAAAATGTGTATTCTGTTGTTTTTGGATGGAATGTCCTATAAATATCAATTAAGTCCATCTTGTTTAATGTATCATTTAACGCTTGTGTTTCCTTATTTATTTTAATTTTGGATGATCAGTCCATTGGTGAAAGTGGGGTGTTAAAGTCCCCTACTATGAATCTGTTACTGTCGATTTCCCCTTTTATGGCTGTTAGTATTTGCCTTATGTGTTGAGGTGCTCCTATGTTGGGTGCATAAATATTTACAATTGTTATATCTTCTTCTTGGATTGATCCCTTGATCATTATGTAGTGTCCTTCTTTGTCTCTTCTAATAGTCTTTATTTTAAAGTCTATTTTGTCTGATATGAGAATTGCTACTCCAGCTTTCTTTTGGTTTCCATTTGCATGAAATAACTTTTTCCATCCCCTTACTTTCAGTCTGTATGTGTCTCTAGGTCTGAAGTGGGTCTCTTGTAGACAGCAAATATATGGGTCTTGTTTTTGAATCCATTCAGCCAATCTGTGTCTTTTGGTGGGAGCATTTAGTCCATTTGCATTTAAGGTAATTATCAATATGTATGTTCCTATTCCCATTTTCTTTTTTCTTTTTTTTTTTTTTTCCGGTACACAGGCCTCTCACTGTTGTGCCCTCTCCCGTTGCGGAGCACAGGCTCCAGACACACAGGCTCAGCGGGCATGGCTTACAGGCCCAGCCGATCCGTGGCATGTGGGATCTTCCTGGACCAGGGCACGAACCCGTGTCTCCTGCATCGGCAGGCAGACTCTCAACCACTGCGCCACCAGGGAAGCCCCCTCCCCAATTTTTTAATTGTTTTGGGTTTGTTATTGTAGGTCTTTTCCTTCTTTTGTGTTTCTTGCCTAGAGAAGTTCCTTTAGCAGTTGTTGTAAAGCTGGTTTGGTGGTGCTGAACTCTCTCAGCTTTTGCTTGTCTGTAAAGGTTTTAATTTCTCCATCAAATCTGAATGAGATCCTTCTGGGTAGAGTAATGTTGGTTGCAGGTTTTTCTCCTTCATCACTTTAAATGTGTCCTTTAAAGTCCCTTCTGGTTTGCCAGTCCCTTCTGGCTTGCAGAGTTTCTGCTGAAATTTCAGCTGTTAACCTTATGGGGATTCCTTTGTGTGTTATTTGTTGTTTTTCCCTTGCTGCTTTTAATATGTTTTCTTTGAATTTAATTTTTGACAGTTTGATTAATATGTGTCTTGGCATATTTCTCCTTGGATTTATCCTGTATGGGACTCTCTGTGCTTCCTGGACTTGATTAACTATTTCCTTTCCCATATTAGGGAAGTTTTCAACTATAATCTCTTCAAATATTTTCTCAGTCCCTTTCTTTTTCTCCTCTTCTTCTGGAACCCCTATAATTCAAATGTTGGTGGGTTTAATGTTGTCCCAGAGGTCTCTGAGACTGTCCTCAGTTCTTTTCTTTCTTTTTCTTTATTCTGTTCTGCAGTAGTTATTTCCAGTATTTTATCTTCCAGGTTACTTATCCGTTCTTCTGCCTCAGTTATTCTGCTATTGATCCCATTTAGAGTATTTTTAATTTCGTTTATTGTGTTGTTCATTGGTGTTTGTTTTATCTTTAGTTCTTCTAGACCCTTGTTAAATGTTTTTTGCATTTTGTCAATTCTATTTCCAAGATTTTGGATCATCTTTACTATCATTATTCTGAATTATTTTTCAGGTAGACTGCCTATTTCCTCTTCATTTGTTAGGTCTGGTGGGTTTTTATCTTGCTCCTTCATCTGCTGTGTGTTTTTCTGTCTTCTCATTTTGCTTATCTTACTGTGTTTGGGGTCTCCTTTTTGCAGGCTGCAGGTTTGTAGTTTCTGTTGTTTTTGGTGTCTCTCCCCATTGGCTACGGTTGGTACAGTGGGTTGTGTAGCCTTCCTGGTGGAGGGGACTAGTGCCTGTGTTCTGGTGGATGAGGCTGGATCTTTTCTTTCTGGTGGGCAGGTTCACGTCTGGTGGTGTGTTTTGGGGTGTCTGTGGACTTACTATGAGTTTAGGCATATGGGTGGGGTTGTGTTCCTGTCCTGCTAGTTATTTGGCATAGGATGTCCAGCACTGTAGCTTGCTGGTCGTTGAGTGAAGCTGGGTGCTGGTGTTGAGATGGAGATCTCTGGGAGATTTTTGCCATTTGATATTATGTGGAGCTAGGAGGTCTCTTGTGGACCAGTGTCCTGAAGTTGGCTCTCCCACCTCAGAGGCACAGCACTGAATCCTGGCTGCAGCACCAAGAGCCTTTCATCCACATGGCTCAGAATAAAAGGGAGAAAAAGTAGAAAGAATTTATAGAGGTAGAAATAAAGAAAGAAAGCAAGCAAGCAAGCTGGAAAGAAAGGAGGGAGGGAGGGATGGAGGAAGGAAGGAAGGAAAAAAAGAAAGAAAGAAAAAGTAAAATAAAGTAAGATAAAATATAAAGTTATTAAAATTAAAAGTAATTATTAAGAGAAAAAAAAAAAAACAAAACGGACAGATAGAACCCTAGGAAAAATGGTGGAAGGAAAGCTATGCTTCTGTGTGAGACAAAATCTCACACAGAAGCATACACATACACACAAAAAGAGGAAAAGGGGAAAAAAATCATAAATCTTGCTCTCAAAGTCCACCTCCTCAATTTCGGATGATTCGTTGTCCAAAGGAGGAAAGGAAGGAAAGAAAGAAAGAAGATAAAGTAAAATAATTAAAATAAAAAATAATTATTAAGAAAAAAAGTTAAAAAAAAAGGGCGGGTAGAACCCTAGGACAAATGGTGGAGGGAAAGCTATACAGACAAAATCTCACACAGAAGCATACACATACACACTCACAAAAAGAGGAAAAGAGGAAAAAATCATAAATCTTGCTGTCAAAGTCCACCTCCTTAATTTTGGATGATTCGTTGTCTATTCATGTATTCCACAGATGCAGGGTATATCAAGTTGATTGTGGAGCTTTAATCCACTGCTTCTGAGGCTGCTGGGAGAGATTTCCCTTTCTCTTCTTTGTCGGCAAAGCTCCCAGGGGCTCAGCTTTGTATTTGGCGCAGCCTCTGCGTGTAGGTAGCCGGAGGGCGTCTGTTCTTTGCTCAGATAGGACGGGGTTAAAGGAGCCGCTGATTCGGCGGCTCTGGCTCACTCAGGCCGGGGCGAGGGAGGGGCACGGAGTGCGGTGCGTGCCTGCTGCGTCAGAGGACGGCGTGACGTTGCACGAGCCTGAGGCGTGCCGTGCGTTCTCCCGGGGAAGTTGTACCTGGATCACGGGACCCTGGCAGTGGCGGGCTGCACAGGCTCCCCGGAAATGGGGTGTGGAGAGTGACCTGTGCTCGCACACAGGCCCCTTGGTGGCGGCAGCAGCAGCCTTAGCGTCTCCTGCCCGTCTCTGGGGTCCGCGCTTTTAGCCGCGGCGCGCGCCCGTCTCTGGAGCTCCTTTAAGCAGCGCTCTTAATCCCCTCTCCTCACGCACCAGGAAACAAAGAGGTAAGAAAAAGTCTCTTGCCTCTTCGGCAGCTCCAGACTTTTCCCGGACTCCCTCCCGGCTAGCCGTAGAGCACTAACCCCCTGCAGGCTGTGTTCACGCCGCCAACCCCAGCCCTCTCCCGGCACTCTGACTGAAGCCCAAGCCTCAGCTCCCAGCCCCGCCCGCCCAGGCGAGTGAGCAGACAAGCCTCTCGGGCTGGCAAGTGCCGGTTGGCCTTGATCCTCTGTGCGGAAATCTCTCCGCTTTGCCCTCCGCACCCCTGTTGCTGTGCTCTCCTTCGCAGCTCCAAAGCTCTCCCCCTCCGCCACCCGCAGTCTCCGCCCGCGAAGGGGCTTCCTAGTGTGTGAAAACCTTGCCTCCTTCACAGCTCCCTCCCACTGGTGCAGGTCCCGTCCCTATCCTTTTGTCTCTGTTTATTCTTTTTTCTTTTGCCCTACCCAGGTACGTGGGGGGTTTCTTGCCTTTTGGGAGGTCTGAGGTCTTCTGCCAGCATTCACTATGTTTTCTATAGGAGTTGTTCCACGTGTAGATGTATTTCTGGTGTATCTGTGGGGAGGAAGGTGTTCTCCGTGTCTTACTCTTCCACCATCTTCCAGATACCTGTGTACTTGTTTATATGTTCTTTAACCATCATGATGTTATGAGTTATGCATTATTATTATAATTATTATTGAAAATTGCAGCCTTGAGAAAGCAATTAAGATTTCTACTCTTACATTGCCCATAGTTACAAGAATAGGGATAGGAACTCATGTGTGTCTAACTTCAAATCCTGTGCTCTTAACCCCACACCTACTGCCTCCTAACAGTAGATTCATTACAGGGAATCTAGACTTTGCTGCATTCACATTTTTACTGCTTCAACTTCCAGTTAAGGTTCTGGTAAAGAGCTTGTTGCTCAGAGGCAGAGCAAGCCCATATTACATTGCAGGCTATTGTGATTACAGAACAACCAACCAAAATGGCCAGGGGAAAATGTAAAACCTATAGCTAGTGGGAAGCAGCCGCATATCAGCTCAGTGCTTTGCGACCACCTAGAGGGGTGGGATAGGGAGGGTGGGAGGGAGGGAGATGCAAGAGGGAAGAGATATGGGGATATATGTATATGTATAACTGATTCACTTTGTTATAAAGCAGAAACTAACACACTACTGTAAAGCAATTATACTCCAATAAAGATTTTTAAAGCAAAACAAAACAAAACCTTCTGCATTGATCAGTCACTTGAAAAGCTATATCGATCAGTGGAAATTCCGTGTGGTTTGGATCTGTTACACCTGACTTTTGAGTTCTGACTTGGGTAATGATTAGTTCTATCAACTTGGGTAAGCCATTCAATCAGTTAGCTTTCTGATTCGTGTGTAGAAGGATGATTATAAAATAATAATTATAATAGCTTGTACTGAAGATCAAATTAGATTATATTTGTAAAAACACTTTATTAAGTGGTTTGTGGTCCATTTCTTTGCTGTTTTAATATACTATGTGAATAAAACTAACTTTTTTCTCCTTTAATGAATTTTTTAACATTGTGATTCCATAGATTTAAAAAATTAATAAAATGTTACATTTTTTTAACATTATTATTGGAGTATAATTGCTTTACAATGGTGTGTTAGTTTCTGATTTATAACACAGTGAATCAGTTACACATATACATATTTCCCCATATCTCTTCCCTCTTGTGTCTGCCTCCTTCCCACCCTGCTTATTCCACCCTTCTAGCTGGTCACAAAGTACCGAGCTGGTCTCCTTGTGCTATACAACTGCTTCCCACTAGCTATCTATATAAAATTTGGTAGTGTATATATATCCATATATACACTAGCACTCTCTCATTTTGTCACAGCTTATCCTTTCGCCTCCCCGTGTCCTCAAGTCCGTTCTCTAGTAGGTCTGCGTCTTTATTCCCGTCTTGCCCCTAGGTTCTTCATGACCTTTTTTTTTTTTTTTAGATTTCATATATATGTGTTAACATACAGTATTTGTTTTTCTTTTCTGACTTACTTCACTCTGTATGACAGACTCTAAGTCCATCCACCTCACTACAAATAACTCAATTTCGTTCCTTTTTATGGCTGAGTAATATTCCATTGTATGTATGTGCCACATCTTCTTTATCCATTCATCTGTCGATGGACACTTAGGTTGCTTCCACGTCCTGGCGATTGTAAATAGAGCTGCAGTGAACATTGTGGTACATGACTCTTTTTGAATTATGGTGTTCTCAGGGTATATACCCAGTAGTGGGACACTGGGTCATATGGTAGTTCTATTTTTAATTTTTTAAGGAACTTCCATACTGTTCTCCATAGTGGCTGTATCAGTTTACATTCCTACCAATAGTGTATGAGGGTTCCCTTTTCTCCACACCCTCTCCAGCATTTATTGTTTGTAGATTTTTTGATGATGGCCATTCTGAATGGTGTGAGATGATATCTCAATGTAGTTTTGATTTGCATTTCTCTAATGATTAATGATGTTGAGCATGGTTTCATGAGTTTGTTGGCAGTCTGTATATCTTCTTTGGTGAAATGTCTATTTAGGTCTTCCGCCCATTTTTGATTGGGTTGTTTGGTTTTTTGATATTGAGCTGCATGAGCTGCTTGTAAATTCTGGAGATTAATCCTTTGTCAGTTGCTTCATTTGCAAATATTTTCTCCCATTCTGAGGGTTGTCTTTTGGTCTTGTTTATGGTTTCCTTTGCTGTTCAAAAGCTTTTAAGTTTCATTAGGTCTGATTTGTTTATTTTTGTTTTTATTTCCATTTCTCTAGTAGGTGGGTCAAAAAGGATCTTGCTATGATTTATGTCATAGAGTGTTCTGCCTTTTTTTTCCTGTAAGAGTTTGATAGTGTCTGGCCTTACATTTAGGTTTTTAATCTATTTTGAGTTTATTTTTTGTGTATGGTGTTAGGGAGTGTCCTAATTTCATTCTTTTACATGTAGCTGTCCAGTTTTCCCAGCACCACTTATTGAAGAGGCTGTCCTTTCTCCATTGTATATTTTTGCCTCTGTTTATCAAAGATAAGGTGACCATATGTGTGTGAGTTTATCTCAGGGCTTTCTATCCTGTTCCATTTATCTATTTTTCTGTTTGTGTGCCAGTACCATACTGTCTTAATTACTGTAGCTTTGTAGTATAGCCTGAAGTCAGGGAACCTGATTCCTTCAACCTCGTTTTTCTTTCTCAAGATTGCTTTGGCTATTTGGGGTCTTTTGTGTTTCCATACAAATGTGAAATTTTTTCTTTAGGTCTGTGAAAAATGCCGAGGGTAGTTTGATAGGGACTACATTGAATCTGTAGATAGCTTTGCGTAGTATAGTCATTTTCACAATGTTGATTCTTCCAACCCAAGAACATGGTATACTTCCCCATCTATTTATATCATCTTAAATTTCTTTCATCAGTGTCTTATAATTTTATGCATACAGGTCTTTTGTCTCCTTAGGTAGGTTTATTCCTAGGTATTTTATTCTTTATGTTGCAATGGTAAATGGGAGTGTTTTCTTAAATTCACTTTTAGATTCTTCATCATTAGTGTATAGGAATGCAAGAGATTTCTGTGCATTAATTTTGTATCCTGCTGCTTTACCAAATTCATTGATTAGCTCTAGTAGTTTTCTGGTAGCATCTTTAGGATTCTTTATGTATAGTGTCATGTCATCTGCAGTGACAGTTTTACTTCTTCTTCTCCAATTTGGATTCCTTTTATTTCTTTTTCTTCTATGATTGCATGGCTAAAACTTCCAAAGCTATGTTGAATAGTAGTGGTGAGAGTGGGCAACCTTGTCTTGTTCCTGATCTTAGTGGAAATAGTTTCAGTGTTTCACCATTGAGGACCATGTTGGCTGTGGGTTTGTCATATAAGGCCTTTATTATGTTGAGGGGAGTTCCCTGTATGCCTACTTTCTGGAGGGTTTTTATCATAAATGGCTGTTGAATTTTGTCAAAAGGCTTCTCTCCATCTATTGAGATGATCATATGGTTTTTCTCCTTCAATTTATTAATATGGTGTATCACATTGATTGATTTGCATATATTGAAGAATCCTCACTCCTGGGATAAGTTCCACTCGATCATAGTATATGATCCTTTTAGTGTGCTGTTGGATTCTGTTTGCTAGTATTTTGTTTAGGATTTTTGTATCTATGCTTACCAGTGATATTGGTCTGCAGTTTTCTTTTTTTGTGACATCTTTGTCTGGTTTTGGTATCAGGGTGACGGTGGCCTCGTAGAATGAATTTAGGAGTGTTCCTTCCTCTGCTGTATTTTGGAAGAGTTTGAGAAGGATAGGTGTTAGCTCTTCTCTAAATGTTTGATAGAATTTGCCTGTGAAGTCATCTGGTTCTTGGCTTTTGTTTGTTGGGAGATTTTTAATCACAGTTTCAATTTCAGTGCTTGTGATTGTTCTCTTCATATATCTACTACTTCTTGGTTCAGTCTCAGAAGGTTGTGCATTTCTAAGAATTTGTCCATTTCTTCCAGGTTGTCCATTTTATTGGCATAGAGTTGCTTGTAGTAATCTCTCGTGATCCTTTTATTTCTGCAGTGTCAGTTGTTACTTCTCCTTTTTCATTTCTAATTGTATTCTTTTGAGTCTTCCCCCTTTTTTTCTTGATGAATCTGGCTAATGGTTTAACAATTTTATCTTCTCAAAAACCATCTTTTAGTTTTCTTGATCTTTGCCATTGTTTCCTTTGTTTTTTTTTCCATTTATTTCTAATCTGATCTTTATGATTTCTCTCCTTCTGCTAACTTTGGGGGGTTTTTTTGTTCTTCTTTTTCTAATTGCTTTAGGTGTAAGGTTAGGTTGTTTATTTGAGATGTTTCTTGTTACTTAAAGTAGGATTGTATCCCTCTTAGAACTGCTTTCTACATCTCACAGGTTTTGGGTCATCGTGTTTTCATTGTTTTTTGTTTCTAGGCAATTTTTGATTTCGTCTTTGATTTCTTCAGTGATCTCTTTGTTTTTAAGTAGTGTATTTTTTAGCCTCCATGTGTATGTATTTTTTACAAATTTTTTCCTGTAATTGATATGTAGTCTCATAACGTTTTGGTCAGAAAAGATACTTGATATAATTTCACTTTTCTTAAATTTACCAAGGCTTGATTTGTGGCCCAAGCTATGATCTGTCCTGGAGAATGTTCCATGAGCACTTGAGAAGAAAGTGTATTCTGTTGTTTTTGGATGGAATATCCTAAAAATATCAATTATGTCCATCTTGTTTAATGTATCATTTAAAGCTTGTGTTTCCTTATTCATTTTCATTTTGGATGATCTGTCCATTGTTGAACGTGGGGTGTTAAAGTCCCCTACCCTGATTGTGGTACTATTGATTTTCCCTTTTATGGCCGTTATTATTTCCCTTATGTATTGAGGTGCTCCTATGTTGGGTGCATAGATATTTACAAGTGTTATATCTTCTCCTTGGATTGATCCCTTGATCGTTATGTAGTTTCCTTTTTTGTCTCTTGTAATAGTCTTTGTTTTAAAGTCTATTTTGTCTGATATGAGAATAGCTACTCAGCTTTCTTCTGATTTCCATTGCATGGAATATCTCTTTCCATCCCCTCACTTTCAGTCTGTATGTGTCTCTAGGTCTGAAGTGGGTCTCTTGTAGACAGCATATATATGGGTCTTGTTTTAGTATCCATTCATCCAGTCTATGTCTTTTGGTTGGAGCATTTAGTCTATTTACATTTAAGATAATTATCAGTATGTATTTCCCTATTACCATTTTCTTAATTGTTTTGGGTTTGTTATTGTAGGTCTTTTCCTTCTCATGTTTTGTTACATTCTTTTACGTGGTAGTATTTGCATATGTTTTAAACTTAATAGAAAATGTGGTATATTTTATCTCAAAAAGAAATTCTCTTACATGAATTGTATATTTTTTATCTTTAAGGAACATATGGGCTCAGAAATTCATACAGGGCTATTTCTGTAGTTTTAATTTTTTTTTTTTTTTTTTTTGGCCAAGCCACGCGGCTTACAGATTATTGGTTTCCTGGCCAGGGACTGAACCCGGGCCATGCCAGTGATAGTTCTGAGTCCTAACCACTGGACCACCAGGGAACTCTCCACTAGTTTTCATTCTTCTTTCTATCTATATCCTGGAGACTTTAGGAAAGGGGAAGACCGTGATGCAACTCAGTAGCTTCTGAGGGCGTGTGGCTTATTTACTAAGAAACCCTGGGAGAGCCAAGCCTTGGGGAGCTAGTTTCTCCTGGCACATTTTACAGACACATTTTAGTTCCACTCTACAACTTTCTCCTTCTTCACATTTCTCCTGTACCAATGTAAGGCCTTTCTTATCTTTGTACTGAAAGCAGATACTGAAAAATTTTAGACATCCAAACACAATCTTTGAAAATGTAATCAGTTTTTTTTTCTGCAAAAAAAATAACTGTTAGTCTTAATAGTTAACAGACTAGCTCTCTGTTAGTCTTAAATTTTTAATATTCATATGTAGCTGTACTTGAGTCTGAAATGTACATTCATTATAAAGTAAGTTCCAGCAAGGTAGGACTTTTTGTTTGTTTTGTTTGTTTGTATGTTTGTTTTTGGTTTTTTGGGTCTGTTTATTCACTGCTTAATACCCCAAAACCTAAAACAGAGGTGTTTAGCAAATATTGCTAATTAAATGAGAGTGTTTTAATTTCAAAAATAAACTCTACGACAACTACTTCTCAGAATTTTTCAGCCAGACAATAAAGAGCTCATACAGAATTTCAACCCAGAATGAGGAAATGCAAGCAATTTCCCGAGGGAAGCAGGTAACAAGGAAAGTGCAAAAACCTATAAGAATTCTACCTTTTTATTTGACATTAATGGAGATTAGTTAAAAATAAGAGCAGCTGCTCTGTAATAATAAGCAAAAAATTTCAACATTCCTCTTTCCATTGCCATTCTCTCACTCTAGTTTTATCTTTTAATTAAACCTGAACTTTAAAATAAATGTGTCTGGCTTGCTTGTTTATTAAATGGAGTATCAATGGAGAGCTTCTAGATTCAACAATTAGTATGCTATAGAATGCCTTTTAAAAATTAATGGCCACATCAATGGCTCTGATATTATTGAAGGTTCAAGTTTATAGTTCTCCTATTAGAAAGGAGCAAAAGAAAAATGTAGAAATTAGAGTGGTTTGATTTTAACTCCTTTATAGTATGTTGAAGTGCTCACATAGCTTTATTTAAGGAATGATTAACTTTTATTAACCATGGAAAGGTTTCCAAGAAATGTGAAGTTCATTATACTTTATACAATGCAGACCATCTTGAAACTTCTGAATTTATACCTGCTGAATTTTGCATGTATTTGTCACTTCTATAATTGCTTAAAATCCAACATAATCAAATTCACTATATACTCTCTCAGTTAATCATATAACATTTGATCTAGCAGGGGACACTGTTTGCTTTTGAGGTCTTATTATTATTATTTTGGAGTATAATTGCTTCACAATACTGTGTTAGTTTCTTTTGTTGTTATATTCATACACATGTCCCCATATCCCCTCCCTCTTGAGCTTCCCTCCCATCCTCCCTATTCCATCCCTCTCGGTCATTGCAAACCACCGAGCTGATCTCCCTGCTATGCTGCTGCTTCCCACTAGCCAATATTTTACATTTGGTAGGGTATATATGTTGATACTACTCTCTCTTCACCCCTGCATTGCCCTCCCACCCCATGTCCTCAAATCAATTTTCTATGAATACCTCTTTATTCCTGCCCTGGAACTAGGTTCATCAGTAACTTTTTTTTTTTTTTTTTTTTTTACATTCCATATATATGCGTTTTCATACGGTATTTGTTTTTCTCTTTCTGACTTCACTCTGTATCACAGACTCTAGGTCCATCCACCTCACTACAAATAACTCAATTTTGTTTCTTTTTATGGCTGAGTAATATTCCATTGTATGTGCCACATCTTCTTTATCATCTGTCAATGGACATTTAGGTTGGTTTCATGTCGTGGCTATTGTAAATAGTGCTGCAGTGAATACTGTGGTACATGTCTCTTTTGGAATTATGGTTTTCTCAGGGTATATGCCCAGTAGTGGGATTGCTGGGTCATTTGGTAGTTCTATTTTTAGTTTTTTAAGGAACCTCCATGTTTTCCATAGTGGTTGTATCAATTTACATTCCCACCAACAGTGCAGGATGGTTCCATTTTCACCACACCCTTTCCAGCATTTGTTGTTTCTAGATTTTTTGCTAATGGCCATTCTGACTGGCATGAGGTGATACCTCATTGCAGTTTTGATTTGCATTTCTCTAATAATTAGTGATATTGAGCATCTATTCTTGTGCCTCTAGACCATCTGTATGTCTTCCTTGGTGAAATGTCTATTTAGGTCTTCTGCCCATTTTTTAACTGTATTGTTTATTTTCTTGATATTGAGCTCCATGAGCTCTTTGTATATATTGGAGATTTAATCCTTTTTCAGTTGGTTCATTTGCAAATATTTTTTCCCATTCTGAGGGTTGTCTTGTGGTCTTGTTTATGGTTTCCTTTGCTGTACAAAAGCTTTAAGTTTGATTAACTCCCAATTTGTTTATTTTTGTTTTTATTTCTGTCACTCTAGGAGGTGAGTCAAAAAAGATCTTGCTGTGGTTTATGTCATAGCATGTTTTTCCTATATTTTCCTCCAAGAGTTTTATAGTGTCTGGTCTTACATTTAAGTCTCTAATCCATTTGGAGTTTATTTTTCTGTATGGTGTTACGTCATGATCTAATTTCATTCTTTTACATGTAGCTGTCCAGATTTCCAAGCACCACTTGTTGAAGAGGCTGTCTTTTCTCCACTGTATGCTCTTGCCTCCTTTGTCATAAATTAGATGCCCATATGTGTGTGGGTTTATCTCTGGGCTTTCTATCCTGTTCCATTTATCTATATTTCTGTTTTTGTGCGAGTACCATACTGTCTTGATTACTGTAGCTTTGTCGTATAGTTTGAAGTCAGGGAGCCTGATTCCTCCAACTCCGTTTTTCTTTCTCAAGATTGCGTTTGCTATTTGGGGTCCTTTGTGTTTCCATACAAATTGTAAAGTTTTTTGTTCTAGTTCTGTGAAGAATGCTGTTGGTAGTTTGAAGGGGATTGCCTTGAATGTGTAGATTGCTTCGGGTAGTATAGTCATTTTCACAATATTGATTCTTCCAATCCAAGAACATGGTATATTTCTCATCCGTTTATGTCATCTTTGATTTCTTTCATCAGTGTTTTGTCGTTTTCTGAGTAAAATCCTTCGCCTCCTTAGGCAGGTTTATTCCTAGGTATTTTATTCTTTTTGTTGCAATGGTAAATGGGTGTTTCCTTAATTTCTCTTTCAGATTTTTCATCATTAGTGTATAGGAATGCAAGAGATTTCTGTGCCTTAATTTTGTATTCTGCAACTTTACCAAATTCATTGATTAGCTCTAGTAGTTTTCTGGTGGCATTTTTAGGATTCTCTATGTATAGTATCATGTCATTGGAAAACAGTGACAGTTTTACTTCTTCTTTCCCAATTTGTATTCCTTTTATTTCTTTTTCTTCTCTGATTTCTGTGGCTACGACTTCCAAAACTATGTTGAATAAGAGGGGCAAGAGTGGATATCCTTGTCTTGTTCCTGATCTTAGTGGAAATGCTTTCATTTTTTCACCATTGAGTATGATGCTTGTTGTGGGTTTGTCACATATGGCCTTTATTATGATGAGTTATGTTCCCTCTATGCCCATTTTCTGGAGAGTTTTTATCATAAATGGGTATTGAATTTTGTCAAAAGCTTTTTCTTCATCTATTGAGATGATCATATGGTTTTTATTCCTTAATTTGTTAATATTGTGTGTCACATTGATTGATTTGCATATATTGAAGAATCATTGGATCCCTTGGATAAATCTCACTTGATCATGGTGTATGATCCTTTTAATGTTCTGTTGGATTCTGTGTGCTGGTATTTTGTTCAGGATTTTTGCACTATGTTCATCAGGGATATTAGTCTATAATTTTCTTTTTTTGTGGTATCTTTTTCTGGTTTTCATATCAGTGTGATCGTGGCTTTGTAGAATGAATTTAGGAGTGTTTCTCCCTCTGCAATTTCTTGGAAGAGTTTCAGAAGGATGGGTGTTAGTTCTCTAAATGTTTGATAGAATTCGTCTGTGAAGGGACTGGTCCTGGACTATTGTTTGTTGGAGGATTTTTAATTATGGTTTCAATTTCATTACTTGTTATAGGTCTGTTTATATTTTCTGATTCTTCCTGTTTCAGTCTTGGAAAATTGCACCTTTACAAGAATTTGTCCATTTCTTCGTGGTTCTATTTTATTGGCATATAGTTGTTTGTAGTAATCTCTTATAATCTTTTGTATTTCTGCAGTGCCAGTTGTGATTTCTCCTTTTTCATTTCTAATTTTATTGACTTGCATCCTCTCCCTTTTTTTTCTTGATGAGTTTGGCTAAGAATTTATCAACTTTGGTTATCTTCCCAAAGAAACAGCTTTTGTTTTATTGATCTTTGCTATTTTTTTTATTTCTATTTCATTTATTTCTGCTCTGATCTTTATGATTTCTTTCCATCTACTGACTTTGAGTTTTCTTTGTTCTTCTTTCTCTAGTTGTTTTAAATGTAGCATTAGATTGTTTATTTGAGATTTTCCTTGTTTCTTGAGCTAAGATTGTATTGCTATAAATGCTTTTGCTGCATCCCATAGGTTTTGAGTCATCGTGTTTTCATTGTCAGTTCTTTCTATGAAATTTTTTATTTCTTTCATTTCTTCAGTGACCTCTTGATTATTTAGTAACACACTGTTTAGCCTCATTGTATTTGTGCTTTTTTCCTGTAATTGATTTCTAGTCTCATAGCATTGTGGTCAGAAAAGATGTCTGATATGATTTCAATTTTCTTAAATTTTCCAAGGCTAGATTTGTGACCCAAGATGTGATCTATGGTGGAGAATGTTTCATGTGCACTTGAGAAGAGAGTGTCTTCTGCCACTTTGGGGTTGAATGTTCCATAAATATCAATTAGATCTATCTGGTCTATTGGGTCATTTAAAGCTTGTGTTTCCTTATTTATTTTCATTTTGGATGATCTGTCCATTGGTGTAAGTGGAGTGTTAAAGTCCCCTACTAGTATCGTGTTACTGTTGATTTCTCCTTTCATGGTTGTTAGCATATGCCTTATGTATTGAGGTGCTCCTATGTTGGGTGCATAAACATTTATAATTGTTATATCTTCTTCTTGGATTGATCCTTTGATCATTATGTAGTATCCCTCCTTATCTCTTGTAACAGTCTTTATTTTAAAGTCTATTTTATCTGATACGAGTATTGCTACTCCAGCTTTCTTTTGCTTTCCATTTGCATGGAATATCTTTTTCCATCCCTTCACTTTCAGTCTGTTTGTGTCCCTAGGTCTGAAATGGGTCTCTGGTACACAACATATATATGGGTCTTTTTTTTTGTAACCTTTCAGCTAGTTTGTGTCCTTTGGTTGGGGCATTTAATCCATTTACATTCAAGGTTATCATCAATATGTATGTTCCTATTACCATTTTCTTAATTGTTTTTGGTTTGTTTTTGTGGATCTTTTTCTTCTCTTGTGTTTCCTGCCTAGAGAAGTTTCTTTAGCATTTATTGTAAAGCTGGTTTGGTGGTGCTGAATTCTCTTAGCTTTTGCTTGTCTGGAAAGCTGTTGACTTCTCCATGGAATCTGAATGAGATCCTTGATGGGTAGAGTAATCTTGGTTGTAGGTTTTTCTCTTTCATCACTTTAATTGTATCCTGCCACTCCCTTCTGGCCTCAAGTGTTTCTGCTGAAAAATCAGCTGATAACCTTATGGGGATTCCTTTGTATGTTATATTTTGTTTTTTGCTTGCTGCTTTTAATATTTTTTCTTTGCATTTAATTTTTGTTAGTTTGATTTATATGTGTCTTGGTGTGTTTTTCCTAGGGTTTATGCTGTATGGGACTCTCTGTGCTTCCTGGACTTGGGTGAGTATTTCCTTTCCCATGTTAGGGAAGTTTTCAACTATAACCTCTTCAAATATTTTCTCAATCCCTTTCTTTTTCTCTTCTTCTTGGACCCCTATATTTCGAATGTTGGTGCATTTAATGTTGTCCCAGAAGTCTCTAAGATTGTCTTCAATTCTTTTCATTCTTTTTTCTTTATTCTGCTCCTCAGCAGTTATTTCTACCATTTTGTCTTCCAGCTCACTTATTTGTTCTTCTGCCTCAGTTATTCTGTTATTGATTCCTTCTAGTGTATTTTTCATTTCAGTTATTGTGTTGTTCATCTCTATTTGTTTGTTCTTTAGTTCTTCTAGATCTCTGGTAAACATTTCTTGTACTTTCTCAATCCGTGCTTCCATTCTATTTCTGAGATTCTGGATCATCTTTACTATCTTTACTCTGAATTCTTTTTCAGGTAGATTTCCTATTTCCTCTTCATTTATTTGATCTTGTAGGTTTTTACCTTGCTCCTTCATCTGTGACATACTTTTTGGCTCTCTGATTTTTTTTTTTTTTTTTAAGAGTGGGATTGTGTTCCTATCTTACTGGTTGTTTGTCCTGAGGCTTCCAAGACTGGAGTTTGTAGGTTATTGGGTAGAGTGTGGTTTTGGTGCTGAGATGAGGAATTCCTTGAGACCCCACTCTGATGAATATTCCCTGGGGTCTGAGGTTCTCTGTTAATCCAGTAGTTCAGACTCAGAGCTCCCACCGCAGGAGCTTTGGCCTGACCCTGGGCTCATGAACCAAGATCCCACAAAGCACGTGGGATGGCAAAACAAACAAACAAAGAGAAAAAAAACAATAACAAAGTAAAAAATAAATTTAGACTAGGAAACTAACAGATATGTTAAAAAGAATATAAAACTAAAAATATAGATGAATCAACAACCAGAAGGTATATCAGTACCACAATAGTAAAAAAGTGGAGGGAACAGAAAATAAAAGGTGGGGGAAAGCCTTGGCTGTAGAGGGCCAGGGCCTAAGCAAGGGTAAGTTTTGGGCAGTGGGCTGGGCCAATGCTCAGGACCCACTGGGCTGGAAAAGGCCCTGGGGGCTGTGGTGGGTGGGCCTTACGCTCAAGGAACAGAAGGAGCGCAGGTGTACCCCCCACCCCTGGTCTCAGACAGCAAGGGACCTCACCTGGGAGCCCAGCAAGATTCCTGGGCTTGAGCGGATGGGGCAAATGCCATTCTCTCCTCTCCTGCTCCTCCAATATGGGAGGGCGCCTCCAGCCTGCCTCTTCTGACCTCCCTGGCCTCCCACCTATGACCCCAAGGACCCATGAGGCCTGGAGTGGGTTTTGGAGGGCAGTGGATCAGCTGGGAGTTCAGCAGGCTTCCCAGGTCCAAGTGGGCAGGGCAATCACCCTCTGCTCCTCTCCCACTCCTCCTGCAGGGTCCCTCCCACCTGCCTCTCCTGATCTCTCCGGTCTCCCTCCTATGCCCCCAAGGAACCACACAGCCTGGAGGGGGCTTTGGAGGGCCTTGAGCTATTATTCTATCATTAACCAATGGCATGAAATTATCAATAATAAGAAAACCAAGTGTAATGATTTTGCTTATAAGCGTATAATCACACATACTTGAAATCTGATTATGCTATAGTATATTTAAAGTCCACTGGGTGTCAGGAGTATGGTTATTAGTCTTGGCTCTACTACCACTCTGTGTGACTTTGGCTTTTTGGTATTTCATAGCTCAGCTTTTATTTATGAAATAAGAATGATAATATTTGGCTTCAATTAATCCCATGGATAGGTAGAAGGACAGAAAAAAGCTATGTGGAAATGTTTCAGAAAATATTTTTAAAATATGAAGGCAAAGCATTAAATATTAGTAATAATTTTTTAGAAATCAGATTTTCAAAACATGATAGAAAATAGCTTCAATACTATTATTTACCTTTGTGTTTGTTATTATCATTGTTTCTATCAATTTGATCTTTTAAAAATAATCTGTATCTACATATTTGTGTATATATTCAGGTATGTGTGATAATGCCATACTTAGGTCTTTAAATGTTCATTGTACTATTTATAGACACTGGGTAGAAACAAATGTTGAAAAAGAAAGGCAGGGAGGAGGAAAAATGCAAAGATTAATTGTGGGACTGTAGGTCTTTAATCTTACAATAGATAACATCATGGAAGGTATTATTGGCCATTTAAGAATGAAGTATATGATTAATATGTGGTATAATAGAAGATAAATGTCAAGTTGGTTGTATTTCTTGGCCCAAATCCATATGACAAACTTAAACAAAGATAAATGTTATTATCTAGAATTTGGATTTTAACACATAGTATAATACATGTGTGGCAACATAGATTTTGTTTTTATTGGAGTGTAATTGCTTTACAATGCTGTGTTAATTTCTGCTGTACAACGAAGTGAATCAGCTATATGTATACATATATCCCCTCCCTCTTGGACTTCTGTCCCATCCCACCCCCATTCCACCCATAACATAGATCTAATTGGATAAAGGTTCATATGAAAAAAGGCATTATTATAAAAGAAAAGTAACTTTTTAGGCCACTTCACTAAAATATATTAGGGTGTTCAGTTAAGGTAGATAGTACGTCCACATTGCAGTATTAGATTATTTTTAACTACTTAAAAGGGACAATTGACAACTTAGAATGTATCTGGAGAGGTAAGAGATCTGTAAACCACATATGTGAGGAAATGTGAAGTGCTAGGCCTAAATAGTTTCCCCTCTCAAGTGCTATAATAGCACCTAGTGCATTTTATCATAATTTACAAAACTGTTTACTTCTCTGTAACCACATTAAGCCATAAACTGTGTAACACACCATGTCTCTTATTCACTGTAGTAGCCCCAGTTTCTACCACACATTAATTCTACAATAATTTTCTTCTTAAATGGGTGAATTTTGTTTTTGGAGGAAAAATCTAAAGGATAATATGTCTGGTGCATTCAAAGTAGGAATAGATAAAGCACAACAAACTAAAGTTAATATGGAATGCTTAGAAAGAATTAGAACTGATCAAATGAATGTTTCAGTGACATGAATTTCTACTCAGTTTAAGGGCAGATGTTATAACCATTAGACGAACCCAAATGTTGGAGAGGATGCTTCCAAAAGTAAAGCTGACTCATCAACAACAATATTTAACCAGGTACTGGATAAGATTGATCAGCATTGTTCTGGAAAGAGATTTCTGCCCTGGGGTTGAAGTTTGAATTAAATAACTGCTAAAAGTCTCAAAGCCTGTCTCTAATTGTTATGTGGTTCAATTTGTAAAACAAAAGTAGATAGAATTAAGCATTATCCAAAAGCAGTGATTACAGATTTTCTCCATCAAAGATGAGTCACTGTATTGACCGGCCCAGGGCTACAAAAGATGCCTGCCAAGAAAGGTCATTTCCTGATCCACTTGGTTTCCATACTCGTTAGAAGACAGGGAGCTGCATCCAACAAATCCTGGCTTATCTTGTGCTCACCAGCTTCATATTCTGCTTCTAAGGAATGTCACACTTGCCTTTCCAGATCCCTTTCCTTGTTCTGCACTAGCATCATATCTCATTCTCTTTTATAGGATCATTAAAACGAATAAACAGAGTAATTACATTGCCATCAAGTAAGGCTAATCTCATTGCATATATCCTAGATGTCTTAACTGTTTTGAAAACCAGCTGGTCTGGGTCTCAAATGCAGACAACAAAGGTAATGGCTTTTATATCTAGACAAGCTAGTGGATTTCTTCTATGGGTTTTTAGATTTGTCACAGGGAAAAAAAATAATAACTTCTTTCACAATGATAATAGCCTAATGTACATCAATTATTGTGAGACAGCTGAAGCAACTGTGTAGTTCAGGGCTGTGTGTTATCTCTCAGGGCCAGAGCAGGATTGCCATTTTTGGTGAGAAACAACTAGCTACCCATTTACGGCCACCTGATTCAAATAATACGGACAATCATTTGCTGTCAGAATTTTTTTGGCTGTGAATTCTAGGAAATGTGCTCTGTGTTACTGCTGTGATGCTCATTTGGGGTCCTTGGTTTATTGTTTTGTTTTTGTTTTGTTTTGTTTGTTATCTTTTCAGTTCTTTTTTCTCACCCTTTTACTTAACCTATAACCTCCAAGGGACTGCAGGGAAATCCTTGGGTTTTCCCACCTGAACTGGACATTGAAACATCTTTTGTTCCTTATGTGAGAACAAGATGGAAATCATTCAAAGGGGAATTATGTGAATTCAGCTGCTTCATACTTATTTGTGACATAACTGATGCCCTGTGGATTCTGGCTCTGGGGTTCTCCAGAAGCCTCCCACCTCTATTATGGAAAGGCCTACATAGCCATGACAACACCCATGAATATACTCAAGGGCAGATTTCTACTTGGCATTAGGAAAGTCTGCTTTCTCTCTGTAGGGTGAAAGCTGCATTCTAAATTGCTAAGTTACAACACCTAAAGTAAAGAAAAAATTACCAAGCTTATGGGTGAGAGTTGAGGGTATTGTAAGATATAGTTATTTCTATAGTGTAGTTTAGATTGAGAGTGTATTTTCCAACCAGACGGGCTGGGCTTGAATCCTTGTTCCAGTTCTTGTTAGCTATGTGACTTTAGGCAATTTAATAAATTCCCTCTGAAACAATAATAAATAGGACTAGCATCAAAGGATTGATATAAGAATTAAATGTGATAGTGTCTATAGAGGATCTACAACAGTGCCTATTTCATCATGTTCAATAAATTATAACACATTTTTATTGTTACTACTATGACTACTACTATTATTGTACTGCAAAATTATTTAACTCCTCACTGATAAGTGAGATAAACAGCCTTATAAAGAGATGGAGATGCAGGAAATGAGCTATCAAACTCATCCATAGTAAGCCCTCAGTTAGATTTAAACTGATTCTTATAAGCAGATTTACTCTTAATCAGCTGGCAACCCAGCATAGGCACAGCTATTTGGACACTTAAATGACAATTTTAGCCAGGACAACATGAGAAGAGAGGAAGGTTTATCTTTTTCCTCATTGTTGTAGTTGGTTTTATTTGTTTTAAATCCCTTGTCATAGCTCCAGGGCTTCTCAAGTGCAGAGCCAGCTGGGAATAAGTACTTATTTATCTGCTCCCACTGCATAACATCCTCAATATGCTGGAGGATACAGGGAAAATAAAATTACAGGTTACATTTGGCCAAATATTTCTGTCATTTCACATGTTCATTTTGGCTTTTCTTGCCATCAATCTGATGTATCTAAAAATATGGCTAAATTGTCCCTGAACAAGGCCACTCAGTTGGAGCTGTCTTAGTTAGATTTTGGAGCCTACCCAGATTTCAAAAGTTCATCTAGTTTCCATTCTCAGGAATGGATTTTTCAATGTCATTCATATTGAAATGTGTCTGAAAAATGGATGAATTAGGGAGTTTGGGGAAGTGGCATCTCCTCTAGGGAGCACTCCTTTTGCAGGAGCACAGTCACAGTCTGGAAAGAATTCTACTTGTCTTACTATATGATAATAACCTGTTTGGAACCTTAACCAAAAATTGCCTTTATGTGTTTGTGCTCTTTCTGATGTATATATCAGAGATCAGTTTCTGAAATTGGGAAAAATAAAACTAAACAAAAGGTATATAATGCTTTTATTAAGCCTTAAAACCAACTGACCCATATTTTCATGGAGAAAAATGGATAAAATAATACAGAACTGAGAGTTAGGGGAACTACATCAATTAATAATGTTTACAGCAGACAAATATAATGATAGTTGAAAGCAGCGGGTCTCTTAAAATTAACAAATGCGTTAGAGAAGGTTGTTACCATTGAAAACATAGAGGGTGGTAGCAAGAGGTGAGAGGGAAGTGAAAAGATTTTCATTGGGGTTAGACATATAAGTTCAAAAACAAAGTGATTTGTTGATACAAGAAAAATAATCATTTCAATTTACAAACTGAAAACTACTAAAAGGATATAATTGTGGAAATGTATGTACAGTTGACCCTCTGTACCTACAGGTTTCTATCTGATATAATGGAATACTATAGACTGGGTGGCTTATAAACAACAGAAATTTATTTCTCCCAGTTCTGGAGACTGGGAAGTCTAAAATCAAGGCACTGGAAGATCTGGTGTTTAGTGAGGTCCTGCCTCCTGTTTCATAGATGACCCTCTTTCCTCTGTGTCCTTACATGGTGGAAGGAACAAGAGAGCTCTCTGAGGTCTCTTTCATAAGGGTACTAATCCTACAGTGAGGACTCCACCTTCATGACCTAATCACCTTCCAAAGGCCTCACTTCTAAACACCAGTCCTCATAACCTGCTATTGCTTTATTTTAACCCATGTCTCGTTTGGAGTATTTATCTTGTTTGAACACTGATATTTGGTATTCCTTTAACTATGGTTCTTTATTAAAGGTAGCGGTGAGGGTGGGGCTGTGAACCTTTTTCTCTCTTCTAACTTAAGAAAAACTTGGAACTTACAATTATTTAAACATGTATTGCATCATACAAGCAATGCCTGATGAGAGGCATAGTTTCCTTCAATATCCCAGAGCAGTTACAGCCTCAGCCTTTCTTCCTTCATCTGTAGACAGATTTCTCTTTCCTTTGTGACTCTTCCTTCTGTCATCAGAGCCCTATTATCACAACCCTCTGTCCCTCTAGTATAGTCCCCCTTTTCATTAGGGAGCCACCTGGAAGTCTTACCCCTACTACAACCTCATTCCCCACACTCATGCTGTTTAGACCCAAAGCCACAGAAACAGATATGCACATTAAGAGACCCTATAAGCGCTAACTAGCAGATAGTATAAATGCAGACTCACATACAATATACTCAAATAAAATGTTCTTTTAATTCAAGAGATTTTTCTGTGTGTTCACGATATGTTCAAAAGTAAAGCTGCGGGGCTTCCCTGGTGGTGCAGTTATTGAGAGTCCACCTGCTGATGCAGGGGACACAGGTTCATGCCCCGGTCTGGGAAGATCCCACATGCCGCGGAGCCGCTGGGCCCGTGAGCCATGGCCGCTGAGCCTGTGCGTCCGGAGCCTCTGCTCCGCAACGGGAGAGGCCACAACAGTGAGAGGACCGCGTATCACACACACAAAAAAAGTAAAGCTGCAAACGAGGCAGAAATAATTTCAAATTTATTCTTTACTGAGAAGATTCCCTACCTTTGTAAAAATAAAAATAACAACCATAGTAAAAAACATGGATCAGCAAATGCTCTGGTCTAAATATTTCTCTGGTGTTCATGCCACAAAATGCCTCCCTGTTCTGGCATTCAATTTTTCCTATAATAGCACACAGAGAAGCAATGCCAGCTTGAAGTGCCAAATAAGGTATCCCTCCTAGGGCCTGGTAAGAATGGGACAATGCCAGCTCACTGGGCACCACATAGAGTTATATTAGTGCTAGTATCTTGATGTACAACTCTGGGGAAATCAGAAAGCCAAGGTTTTGGGCTGTACAAATATGTCTTTCCGGGACTCTTTTTGACTAGTGAGGAGTATTTCAAGTATAGGAAAGTGTTGTAGCCAGACCAATGCCTAGGATAGCAGATTATTTTCTATGAAGTTTAATAATTCAAAAGACAAAATGAAGTTCAGGGACCAAAGGTTGAAATGAACCAAAGATCTCTAATAAAGGCAAGTTATATTATTTAGAAGGATATATGTGGAAGTCCTAAATATTTTACAGGTTGAAATAAAATTCAAGGCTATGTCAATTCCCACCCCCACCCCTATTTCAAATATAATTGCTGAAGTCCTCTAAATATTACTAAAAAATAATGGAGCAACAGGATATGACATTTGAAAGAAATCCCACCACCTCTGCAAAGGATCCTCTCATGTCTCAGCCCCCTGCTGCGTCTGCTTCCTTCACAATTGGCACTTAGACTCTCTGGTCTCAGCAGCATCAGGCTGCCACGCTCACGGATGCAGGGCTTTAACAATATCTGCTTTATAGGTTATCCCTCAGGGAGAAAGGGTTGCTAAGAGAGTGGAAGGAGGTAGGTAATGAGATAAGAGGCCCCTTCCATTCTGCTGAGACCCCATCAGTCAGCCTCGGGACACATTGTTAAGACCTGCTGTGCTGACAGAGGCCATGATTTCCAATGAGATGCAAAACAGAGGTTCTGACTTAGCATGCCTGAAACAGATTCTTAGCACTTTTTGACAGAGAAATGATCCTGGTTATCTTGGCAAGAATCCAGTGTGGTAATTGTATTTCTGTTCACGTATTCTCTCCCAGAATTTTTACTATTAATGGGAATTCTTCTAATACATTATGAAGTGACATGTTTAGCCACCACATTCCAAGCAGAGTATGTCCCCAAGATAGGAAGAGGAAAATAATAATAATCAAATGTTTTTTTTTCTCCATGTACTCATCTTTTGATATTTGTAATGTACTTTGTGTAAAATTCTTATGAGAAAATTCTATCATAACTAAGAAGGAGGGTATCCCACTTTACTAAGAAAAAATTAAATAATAATATGAAAAGGTATTTATGAAAGTCAAGTGGGTAATCAGTAAAGAACCAAGAAAAACAAGGTTATTCCAGAGGACTGAAAAAAATGTGAGTGCTTTCGGTTATTTGGGGGAAGTGCATTATTTATCTAAATGCACTTTTCTTTTTACAACTTTATTGGAGTATAATTGCTTTACATTGTTGTGTTAGTTGCTGCTGTATAACAAAGTGAATCAGCTATACATATACATATATCCCCATATACCCTCCCTCTTGCGTCTCCCTCTCAAGCTCCCTATCCCACCCTTCCAAGTGGTGACAAAGCACCAAGCTGATCTCCCTGTGCTGTGCGGCTGCTTCCCACTAACTACCTATTTTACATTTGGTAGTGTATATATGTCCAAGCCACTATCTCACTGCATCCTGCTTAACCTTCCCCCTCCCCGTGTCCTGAAGTCCAGTCTCTACATCTGTGTCTTTATTCCTGTCCTACTGCTAGGTTCTTCAGAACCATTTTGTTTTTTTAGATTCCATATATATGTGTTAGCATACGGTATTAGTTTCTCTATTTCTGACTCACTCTACACTACAAATGACTCAATTTTGTTTCTTTTTATGGCTGAGTAATATTCAATTATATATATATGCCACATCTTCTTTATCCATTCATCTGTCAATGGACACTTAGGTTGCTTCCATGTCCTGGCTATTGTAAATAGAGCTGCAATAAGCATTGTGATACATGTCTCTTTTGGAATTACGGTTTTCTCAGGGTATATGCCCAGTAGTAGGATTGCTGGGTCATATGGTAGTTCTATTTTTAGTTTTCTAAGGAACGTCCATACTGTTCTCTATAGTGGCTATATAAATTTAAATTCTCACCAACAGTGCAAGAGGGTTCCCTTTTCTCCAACCCTCTCCAGCATTTACTGTTAGTAGATTTTTTGATGATGGCCATTCTGACCAGTGTGAGGAGATACATCATTCTAGTTTTGATTTGCATTTCTCTAATGATTAATGATATTGAGTATCCTCTCATGTGTTTGTTGGCAATCTGTATTTTTTTTGGAGAGATGTCTATTTAGGTCTTCTGCCCATTTTTAGACTGGGTTGTTTGCTTTTTGATATTGAGCTGCATGAGCTGCTTGTAAATTTTGGAAATTAATGCTCTGTCAGTTGCTTCATTTGCAAATATTTTCTCCCATTCTGAGGGATGTCTTTTCCTCTTGTTTATGGTTTCTTTGCTGTGCGAAAGCTTTTAAGTTTCTTTAGGACTCATTTGTTTATTTTCGTTTTCATTTCCATTTCCCTAGGAGGTGGTTCAAAAAGGATCTTGCTGTGATTTATGTCATAGAGTCTTCTACCTATGTTTTCCTCTAAGAGTTTTATAGTGTCTGGCCTTAAATTTAGGTCTTTAATCCATTTTGAGTTTATTATTGTGTATGGTGTTAGGGAGTGTTCTAATTTCACTCTTTTACATGTACTTGTCCACTTTCTCAGTACAGCTTATTGAAGAGGCTATCTTTTCTCCATTGTATATTCTTGCCTCTTTTATCAAAAATAAGGTGACCATATGTGCGTGGGTTAATCTCTGGGCTTTCTATCCTGCTCCATTGATCTATATTTCTGTTTTTGTGCTAGTACCATACTGTCTTGATTACTGTAGCTTTGTAGTATAGTCTGAAGTCAGGGAGCCTGATTCCTCCAGCTCCGTTTTTCTTTCTCAAGATTGCTTTTGCTATTTGGGGTCTTTTGTGTTTCCATACAAATTGCAAATTTTTTTCTTTTAGTTCTGTGAAAAATGCCAGTGGTAGTTTGATAGAGATTGCATTTAATCTGTAGATTGCTTTAGGTAGTATAGTCATTTTCACAATGTTGATTCTTCCAGTCCAAGAACATGGTATACCTCTCCGTCTGTTTGTATCAACTTTAATTTCTTTCATCAGTGTCTTATAGTTTTCTGCATACAGGTCTTTTGTCTCCTTAGGTAGGTTTATTCCTAGGTATTTTATTCTTTTTGTTGTAGTGGTAAGTGGAAGTATTTCTTGAATTTCTCTTTCAGATTTGTCATCATTAGTGTATAGGAATGCAAGAGATTTCTGTG
This sequence comes from Stenella coeruleoalba, assembly GCF_951394435.1. Classification (NCBI taxonomy): domain Eukaryota; kingdom Metazoa; phylum Chordata; class Mammalia; order Artiodactyla; family Delphinidae; genus Stenella; species Stenella coeruleoalba. The sequence continues at coordinate 62,554,955 of NC_137159.1, read as the reverse complement.
CATTAATTTGGTATCCTGTTTCTTTATCAAATTCATTGATTAGCTCTAGGAGTTTTCTGGTAGCATCTTTAGGATTTTCTATCTATAGTATCATGTCATATGTAGACAGTGACAGTTTTACTTCTTTTCTGATTTGGATTCCTTTTACTTCTTTTTCTTCTCTGATTGCTGTGGCTAAAACTTCCAAAACTATGTTGAATTATAGTGGTGAGAGTGGGCAACCTTGTCTTGTTCCTGATCTTAGTGGAAATACTTTCAGTTTTTCACCAATGATAACGATGTTGGCTGCAAGTTTGTCATATATGGCCTTTATTATGTTGAGGTCAGTTCCTTCAATGCTGACTTTCTGGAGAGTTTTTTTTTTTTTATCATAAATGGTTGTTAAATTTTTTTCAAAGCTTTTTCTGCTTCTATTGAGATCATCTTATGGTTTTTATCCTTCAATTTGTTAATATGGTGTATCACATTGATTGATTTGTGTATATTGAAGAATCCTTGCATTCCTGGGATAAACCCCACTTGATCATGGTGTATGATCCTTTTAATGTGCTGCTGGATCCTGTTTGTTAGTATTTTGTTGAGGATTTTTGCATCTGTTTTCATCAGTGATATTGCCCTGTAGTTTTGATTTTTTGTGTGACATTTTTCTTTGGTTTTGGCATCAGGGTGATGGTGGCCTGGTAGAATGAGTTTGGGAGTGTTCCTCCCTCTGTTATATTTTGGAAGAGTTTGAGAAGGATAGGTGTTGCACTTCTTTAAATGTTTGATAGAATTCTCCTGTGAAGCCATCTGGTCCTGGGCATGTGTTTGTTGGAAGATTTTTAATCACAGTTTTGATTTCAGTGCTTCTGATTGTTCTGTTTATATTTTCCATTTCTTCCTGGTTCAGTCTCAGAAGGTTGTGCTTTTCTAAGAATTTGTCCATTTTTTCCAAGTTGTTCATTTTATTGGAATATTGTTGCTGTAATAATCTCTCATAATATTTTGTTTTTCTGCAGTGTCAGTTGTTGCTCTCCATTTTCATTTCTAGATCTAGTTGAATTGAGTCTTCTCCCTTTTTTTCTTGATGAGCCTGGCTAATGGTTTATGAATTTTGTTTATCTTCTCAAAGAACCAGCTTTTAGTTTTATTGACCTTTGCTATCGTTTCCTTCATTTCTTTTTCATTTATTTCTGATCTGATCTTTATAATTTCTTTCATTCTGATAACTTTGGGTTTTTTTTGTTCTTCTTTCTCTAATTACTTTAGGTATAACTTTAGGTTGTTTTTTTGAGATGTTTCTTGTTTCTTGAAATAGGTTTATATTGCTATAAACTTCCCTCTGAGAAATGCTTTTGCTGCATCCCATAGGTTTTGGGCCGTCTTGTTTTCATTGTCATTTGTTTCTAGGTATTTTTTGATTTCTTCAGTGATCTCTTGGTTATTTAGTAGCATATTGTTTAACCTCCATTTGTTTGTATTTTTACAGTTTTTTTTCCTGTAATTGATATCTAGTCTCATAGCGTTATGGTCAGAAGAGATACCTGATATGATTTCAGTTTTCTTAAATATACCAAGGCTTGATTTGTGACGCAAGATATGATCTATCCTGGAGAATGTTTGACGAGCACTTGAGGAGAAAGTGTAATTCTCTTGTTTTGGGATGGAATGTCCTATAAATATCAATTAAGTCCATCTTGTTTAATGTATTATTTAAAGCATGTTTCCTTATTTATTTTCATTTTGGATGATCTATCCATTGGTGAAAGTGGGGTGTTAAAGTCCCCTACTATGATCGTATTACTGTCAGTTTCCCCTTTTATGGCTGTTAGCATTTGCCTTATGTATTGAGGTGCTCCTATGTTGGGTGAATAAATATTTACAATTGTTATATCTTCTTCTTGGATTGATCTCTTGATCATTATGTAGTGTCCTTCTTTGTCTCTTGTAATAGTCTATTTTAAAGTCTATTTTGTTTGATAATGAGAATTGCTGTTCCAGCTTTCTTTTGATTCCCATTTGCATGGAATATCTTTTCCCATCCCCTCACTTTCAGTCTATATGTGTCTCTAGTTCTGAAGTGGGTCTCTTTTAGACAGCATATATACAGGTCTTGTTTTTGTATCCATTCATCCAGTCTGTGTCTTTTGGTGGGAGCTTTTAATCCATTTACATTTAAGGTAATTGTCAGTATGTATATTCCTATTACCATTTTCGTGTTTTAGGTTTGTTATTGTAGGTCTTTTCCTTCTGTTGTATTTCCTGCCCAGAGAAGTCCTTTAACATTTGTTGTAAAGCTGGTTTGGTGGTGCTGAATTCTCTAGCTTTTGCTTGTCTGTAAAGGTTTTAATTTCTCTGTCAAATCTGAATGAGATCCTTGCTGTGTAGAGTAATCTCGCTTGTAGGTTTTTCCCTTTCATCACTGTAAGTATGTCCTGCCACTCCCTTCTGGCTTGCAGAGTTTCTGCTGAAAGATCAGATATTAACCTTATGAGGAACCCCTTGTATGTTATTTGTTGCTTTTCCCTTGTTGTTTTTAATATTTTTTCTTTGTATTTAATTTTTGATAGTTCGATTAATATATATCTTGGCATGTCTCTCCTTTGATTTATCCTGTATGGGACTCTCTGCACTTCCTGGACTTGATTGACTATTTCCTTTCCCATATAGGGAAGTTTTCAACTATAACCTCTTCGATATTTTCTCAGTCCCTTTCTTTTTCTCCTCTTCTTCTGGGATCCCTATAATTCAAATGTTGGTGTGTTAAATGTTGTCCCAGAGGTCTCTGAGACTGACTTCAAGTCTTTTCATTCTTTTTCCTTTATTTTGCTCTGCAGCAGTTATTTCCACTATTTTATCTTCCAGGTCACTTACCCATTCTTCTACGTCAGTTATTCTGCTCTTGATTCCTTCTAGAGAATTTTAAATTTCGTTTATTGTGTTGTTCATCATTGCTTGTTTCCTTTAGTCATTCTAGGTCCTTTTCAAACGTTTCTTGTATTTTCTACATTCTATTTCCAAGATTTTGGACCATTTTTACTATCATTATTCTGAATTCTTTTTCAGGTAGACTGCCTAGTTCCTCTTCATTTGTTTGGTCTGGTGTGTTTTTACCTTGCTCCTTCACGTGCTGTGTTTCTCTCTGTTCACATTTTGCTTAACATACTGTGTTTGGGTCTCCTTTTTGCAGGCTGCTGGTTCATATTCCCATTGTTTTTGGTGTCTGCCTGCAGTGGCTAAGGTTTGTTTAGTGGATTGTGTAGGCTTCCTGGTGGAGGAGACTGGTGCCTGTTTTTTGGTGGATGAAGCTGGATCTTTTTTTCTAGTGGGCTGGCCCGTGTCCAGTGGTGTGTTTTGGGGTGTCTGTGAACTTTGTATGATTTTAGGCATCCTCTCTGTTAATGGGTCAGGTTGTTTTCCTGTCTTGCTAGTTGTTTGGCACTTTTGCTTGCTGTTCATTGAGTGGAGCTGAGTCTTAACATTGAGACAGAGATCTCTGCGAGAGCTCTTGGTGATTGATATTATGTGGGGCCGGGTGTTCTCTGGTGGTCCAATATCCTGAACTTGGCTCTCCCACCTCAGAAGCTCAGGCCTGACACCTGGCCAGAGCACCAAGACCCTGTCAGCCACATGGCTCAGAAGAAAAGGGAGAAAAAAAAGGAAGAAAGAAAAAATAAGTAAATAAAATAAAGTTAATAAAATAAAAATAAATTTTAAGTTATTAAAATTAAAAAATAAAAAAGTAATTAAAGAAAAAGAAAAAAGAGCAACTAAACGAATAAACAAATCCACCAATGATAACAAGTGCTAAAAACTAAACTAAGATAAACATATAAATCAGAAACTAGTCAGTCGCATACAGCACACCCCATGTCTACAGTTGCTCCCAAAGTCTAACACCTCAATTTTGGGATGATTCATTGTCTATTCAGGTTTTCCACAGAAGCAGAGTACATCAAGTTCATTTTGGAGATTTAATCTGCTGCTTCTGAGGCTGCATGGAGAAATTTCCCTTTCTCTTCTTTGTTTGCACAGCTCCTAGGGTTCAGCTTCGGACTTGGCCCCGCCTCAGTGTGTAGGTCACCTGAGGGTGTCTGTTCTGTGCCCAGACAGGACGGAGTTAAAGAGCGGCTGATTAGGGGGCTCTGGCTCACTCAGGCTGGGAGGACGGAGGGGTACGGAATGTGGGGCAGGCCTGTGGCAGCAGAGGGCAGCATGACGTTGCAACAGCCTGAGGCTGGCTGTGTGTTCTCCAGGTGAAATTGTCCCTGGATCATGGGACCCTGGCAGTGGTGGGCTGCACAGGCTCCTGGAGGGGAGGTGTGGATAGTGACCTGTGCTTGCACACAGGTTTCTTGTTGTCTCCAGCAGTAGCCTTAGGATTTCATGCCGTCTCTGGGGTCCGTGCTGATAGCCACAGCTTGCACCTGTCTCTGGAGCTCATTTAGGCGGTGCTCTGAATCTCCTCACACATCCCAAAACAATGGTCTCTCAACTCTTAGGCAGGTCCAGACTTTTTCCCGGACTCGCCTCCCTGTTAGCTGTGGCACACTAACCCCCTTCAGGCTGTGTTCACATGCCAACCCCAGTCCTCTCCCTAGGATCTGACCTCTGATGCAGGAGCCTCAGCTCCCAGCCCCCACCCACCCTGGCTGTTGAGCAGACAAGCTTCTCAGGTTGGTGAGTGATCGGCACTGATCGGCACTGATCCTCTGTGCAGGAATCTCTCTGCTTTGCCCTCTGCACCTCTGTTGCTGTGCTCTCCTCCGTGGCTCCAAAGGTTCCCCCGCCCACCCCCTGTCTTCACCAGTGACGGGACTTCCTAGTGTGTGGAGACATTTCCTCTTTCACAGCTCCCTCCCAGAAGTGCACATCTCATCCCTATTCTTTTGTCTCTGTTTTTTCTTTTTTCTTTTGCCCTACCCAGGTACGTGGGGAGTTTTCTTGACTTTTGTGAAGTCTGAGGTGTTCTGCCAGCATTCAGTAGATGTTCTGTAGGAGTTCTTCCACATATTGATATGTTTTTGATGTATTTTTTGGGAGGAAGGTGATCTCCACGTCTTACTCATCCGCCATCTTGAAGGTCCTCTCCTAAATGCACTCTTTAATGCCAATAATTTTAATTAGTTTAGATTACACATGAAATGCACAAATCCATTTTTCTTATAAAAATAAGTGTTACCTCTATTCTGTTACATTTCTCAGAGAAAACCAATACTAGTAATTTGATTTGTTTCCTTTCAAAAAGCATATGTGTGTGCATAATTACATATATGCACCTATAAAAATGTATGTGTGTAATTTTTGTTTGCACAAATGCTACCATACTTTATTTAGGCTCTGTGTATTCTTCTCGCTTAACAGCATTTCTTAAAAATCTGCCACGTTCTTGCACCTACCACCTTGTATATTGAGATTAGTGCTTCTCAAGCTAGTTACTGAAACAGAATTGCTGGGTCAATGGAAATGCACAAAGTAATTCTAAAGTATCTTCCAAATTATCTTTGTAAGCATACCCACTAGGATTTTTTTAGATTTCTGTGCTAAATGCCTCTATAACTTTGTAGCTGTTTATGTAGAGCACCGTGACCAAATACTGCTATGACTCACCCGTCAAAGCTCAGCTCAAAGGCACCTTCTGCTGAAGGCATCACTATCTCCCAACTATAATCAATCTTTCTCTCATGTGAAATTGTACAATGCTTTACCTGTAATCTTACCCTGGCATTTACATGGGTTCATTGCATTTTAGCAATTCATATGCAGAGTTTATCTCCTCCTTGTCCCCCAGTAAGCTGTAAGCTCCCGAAAGGCAATATTCATGCCATCATTTTTATATTTGCATCCCCACATTCTATAGTTGTGTGCCTTGCTTAGGTTATTCTTCTATAAGTTTCTATTAAATGAATAAAAAGATGAATAAATGAATGCATGGTATAGCACTTCATGTTAGATCAGTGCCTTAAAAATTCCAGGATATATCTGTTGTGTCTATTGTCAATTCCATGGAAGCTTGAGCTGAACTCGAGTGGTCACGTTTTAGTCTATTATCACATACTTGCTCCTTTATGCATCATGTTTTACAGCACTGTTAATGGAAATGATCCTGTATATTTTCAGGGTAGCCCTTGTCATACCTGAAGAAGAAAGCTTGTGAACCCTGTCTGAATTGCTCTCTTTCACCAGCACTATTCTTAGCTGCAGTGAGAGATACATTTGTTATAAGTATTTTGAGTATGTACTTGATTCTGCCTGATTTATATGTCATCACAAAACCTTGACCTCCACCTCCATCCCCCAACCCAGTCAGCAACTTGGACATCAAAAATCACTCAGGCTCTGGGTATCAAGATGCTATATGTCTCAGCAGATGCATGGAAACCATTTCTTCTTCCTTTCCTCCCTCCTTCCTATTCTTTATTCCTTCTTTCTTTCTTTCATTCTCTCTTTCTCTCAGAACTGGAATCATCAGAGAAAATGGTGTGTTTGGAATATGTGAAAATGTACTCGCATTAAGCCAGCGATATTATGGGGAACTTATAGATTTTTAAGGGAAAAATATTTTAGCATTCAAAAACTCATATAAAGTATCTAGAGCTGATTCAAATTAGTTTTAGGCAGACCAGCAGTCTGGCTTTCAACACCTCCCATCTGTCTCCCATTTGCAGTCTCTACTAAACCTTTTCATTTTAAGATTTTATTTTTAATGAATTTCCTCTCTTTAGCCTCTTCTATCTCTAGTAATGATAATAACTCTTTAATTATGAAACAGCCTATATTTGTGTAAAGACCTGTGTTAATTCTAGTTTTTATTCTTAAAGAAATTTCTACATTGTAATTCCAATAATATGTTTTATATCTTCAATCTCTGTTACTAAACCTTGTTTAGACAGTAGATACATAATGGTGACTTATCAATGCAGACTGATTTAATTATTCTAGATACTACAGTCTGAATTTACTACAGTCAGCAAAACTCATTCAAGTTGAATGGTTCTTCTATAATGTTGAGTATCTTGATTACAAAATTGTATAATATAAATTATAAAGTTGTATAGAATTTAAATATTCTATAAATAAGGGTTAGTCACAGACATGGTCCTGAAACATATCATACATTGAAGATTTGAATAGCACATTCACTTGTGTAAAATATATTTATATGTTTTCTTCAAAAGTTTTAGAATTTTATTTTTGAGTAAGATTTTAACTCAATAACTGATGATACTAATTCTGTTTTTCATGGTGCTATTTAAAAATATATAAATTTCTCTAGATTCTTATTTCGTTCCTATTTATGTACCAAGCTCTTCAATTTATTTTTACTTTTCCTAGGAAGTTTTGAAACATTTTTAACTTAACTAATGATAACATTAGCCTCATAACACCTTGTTACAGAAAACCTTCCCTGTACGAGCATTATGATAATTAGATCTTCTTTTAGATTGGCTCTAAAATTAATATTGTGTCAGTTTTCTAAGTTGTTAGATTTAGAATCACAGTATTCTGCAACAAGTCTGCCTTGGGATAAGTTAAAGTCTTAAAAAAAAAAAAAAGACCCAACGCAGCCATAAATAAATAAATAGAAATTTATTTAAAAAATAAATTAAATTAAATAAAGTCTAGACATACACTATGTGCAGAATGCTATGAGTAATATATATTAATTTTATCTTTAATATCAGAAAAGGAAAAAATAATAAACCTTGGTCATTGCTTTGGGAGACTAGCCTTGCTATTTGAAACACTTCTGGACATTTCTTATTTTGAAAGAATTGACTATATGAATATATATATATTGCCCTCTGCCTCCAGTTCCTGGCACAGAGCTCCTAAAATCATGGTAATTTTCTAAATGATAATAACACCAGGGTAGTCCTTGTCGTACTTGAAGAAGAATCCTTGTGAACGCTGTCTCAATTGATCCCTTTCCTGAGCACTATTCTTAGCTGCAGTGAGAGATACATTTGTTATAAGTATTCTGAGTATGTACTTGATTCTGCCTGGCTGATATGTCATCACAAAACTGTGACCTCCACCTATTATTCTAATATGTGGTTCTTTTACCCTGCACTCCAAAATCCCTTGGAATTTCCTGGGTGACAGGAGTGTCTTTTGTTCTATTGAGGTGACTGTTGGTGGACTCCTGGATAGTTTCAGGATGTGGGTTGATCCCCAGAGAGACCAAGCCATGATTAGAACCTTGGAAATATCTGCCCCACACCCCCATCCTCCAATGAGGAGGGAGAGCCTGGAGACTGAGTTAATGATTGATCATGCCTCATGATGAAGCCTCCACAAAATTCCCAAAAGTGAAGAGTTCAGAGAGCTTCTGGGTTGGTGTATACATGAAAGTGCTCACAGAGAGGGTATAGAAGCTCCTTCCCACATCCCTTGTCCTATGTATCTCTTCATTTATATCCTTTATTATATCCTTTATAGTAAAGTGGTAAATGTAAATGTTTCTCTGAGTTCTGTGAGCCATTCTAGCAAATTATTGAACCAAAGGAAGGGGTTAAAGGACCCCTAATTTATAGCCTGTTGATCTGAAGTACAGGTGAAAATCTGGGACTTACAATCAGTGTCTGAAGTGGGGGGGGCAGTTCTGTAGAACTGAAGTCATCACTTGTGGGATCTGATGCCAACTCTAGGTAGATAGTGTCAGAACTAAATTGAACTATAGGACACCCAGCTGGTGTCACAGAGAATTTCTTGATGTAGGGGAAAACTCCTCATACTTGGTGACCAGAAGTGTCAGAAGTGAAGTGTTCTGTGTGAACAGTAAAGGAGGAGAACACAGGAGTGTGTTTTCCCTAGACATCTGTTCAGTGTCTTATAGGAGGTGAGCAGGGGTCTTCAAGTCAGCTTTTGTGCCACTCTCTCAAGAACCTCATCTTTCAGATTCTTGACTTGGAAATTTGATTGAACAGTAAACTCAACACAGGTCTCCATTTATCTTAATAAAAAACTTCCTTTAAATCAATTTCTGCCCTTACAGCTGTCAGAAATATTTTTCAAAAATATTTATTTTCTGCTTTATAAGGTTAATTGGAATGAAAGGATGATATGTTTTCTTTTGAAAAATATTGGGCTTTTGACCTCTGCTTACAAAACAAATAACAGATATTTTATGCTTTCTTAATTTATTAAACAGATGAAACTGTCTTCCTTTTCTGAACCATACTTCTTTCTTTTCTGGTGAATTCTAAGCTTTGGACTATGTATCTGCTTTTCACTGCTTATTGCCTTTGCAAGACAATTCTGCTCCATGCAAATATTGAATACTAGCCTTGCTGCTATTCTTTAGAGACAAAGAGGATTCTTCTGAGGGCACTAATGTCTACCACTAGCTTAAGACTTCTAGAGAAAGGGGCTGAAGCATGTTTTTCACTACAATAATGGTAGCAGAGACTTTGAAAATTAAGTAGATTTATTCCAAAACATTAAGCTACTTGGACCAACACTGGTAAAACACAAAGACTGTTAAAAAAATACACACACACACACACACACACACACAAAGAGGGCATCAACACAAGTGATATAGAGGGAAATAATTTGCATATTCGGGATGGTTGGAGAAAAGTCTTTGCCTTAGAAGAGATAGAAGAATGAGGAGAAATTGCTAGAGTAAAGCGTTCTTTCCACATTAAGATTTAAATAGAGTATCACCTATTTCCTTTCCATTCGTTTTTTATTCTTCTTTTCTCACTGTATTCCATCCACTGAATGGCTACTCTGGTTTAGTTATTCCATGATATAATCTCCTCTTCTTCCTTCCCTTCACTTACTTTATCTTGCTTTCCCCTCTAATTCATCTTCTTTTCTTCCATCCATTCTCCTCTGGTCCTGTGTTGTCAGGTGAGATCTGATATCCTTGCATGCTCCAGCTCACTAAAGCAACTATGGTGTCATGTCATGACAAATACTTTATAATAATTTACTTGGTCATAAGTAGTGAAAAAACTAACTTAAAACTCTAAATCAAAGCAAAGTTCCTTTTGTTTAAAAGGCAGGGACCCTATAATTTTACTGAGTTATAACTCAGTTTTTGTATAATCAACTAACTAAATATATTGGGCTTCTTTTGTTAGCTTTTCCTTTCTTCTCAGCTATGTTATACCTTCTTATTCATGGAAAAGATAAAATATGGTAGAGATATTAAACAGGGAGAACTATAACATCTGTATTGTGTTCTCATTTGAAAGTTTTTCACAGTTATATGTTGAGTTTTTTATTAAGTATTTTATGTGGTGACTTGCCTAACTGTGTATGGGATATTTGATACCACTTATATTTAATGTTTTTAAATGAGTTCTAATTTAATATAGTCAGTGAGGTTATGGGTGTTGATTTGATTCAATATGAATAGCTCAAGTTTTGAAACTATATTTGTATTCAGACTACTTCTTGTAACCATCTGTATACAGGAGATGAGGCATCTCATTTCCTTTTCAAGCAGTTAATGTGAAGTGCTTTTCATTTGGTATTAAGTTATGTATTTCAAGCTTTTGGGCATACATTTTTCATAATTTTTTACACAACGATAGACTTTAGCATTTGATACCCAAGGAAGCTGTCAACACTAATAATTTCTGGGAAAGTTTTGCAGACTGGAAGCATGAGTATCCTTGAGCCAAATTATCCATTTTGTTTTTGAGTTTCTGTATCTTAGATATATAGAAATGAATTGCCATGTGAGGAGAATCTCCAACGCATTATTTTAGTTCTTAATCTAGCAACACGTCTTTTCTCCATTTGGGGAAGATGAATTTCCCTGCGGCCGCATTCCTTGAGGAAAACCAGAGCATTGGATGTGCTTTGACCCAGCTATATATCTTAAAATAGTCACTGCTGATTCACTGTACACAGCACCTTCTTCAATATTTAAACATATTTAAATATAGGCCTTCCCTGAGTTTAGTGACACTGCTATCCAAAGACCCTATTTTCCTCCTTATTTCTCACTAATCACTCCTTGAACTGTGCTCTGGAACCACCAATTAATGTTCAAGAAATGCTAGTATGGCCAAGTGAATACTAACAGCTTGCATAAAATAGCTTATTTAATCTTTTGAACATATGGTATGAAGAAGAAAGAAATGCACATAGAATTTAAAGACTAAGGTACTAGGTAGACTCAATTTTATGCACTAGAACGTTTTTACTTCCTTTTTTCCTTCTCCTCCACCTTCTTTTTCTTTTTCTTCTTTTTCAAATTTCATACCACAAATATCTCTAACTTCATGCCAATCCTTTGGAGCAGCATCCTCTTCAGAGTCCTTCGCAGGACACTATCAGGAGTAACTGAATTTGCCTGGCTAAACAGATGCATTCTTGACATCTCAGCTTATATAAGCAGACTTCTCTGTACATCACCCTTATACATACTCAAGCACACATGGCAAATATTGGGTAGTGCTTCTCTTTTACATGGACTCTAATGCTATTCTCTATTACCCACCAGTAGCCATCATTACTTTATGTCATTGTTGACCTGAAACAAATAGACTGCCATACATTTCTCCAGCAAAGATGGGTTTGTTTGGGGTCAGCAGAGAACTGCAGTTTAGAGTCTAAAATCATGGTGAGTCATGTGCAAGTCTCCTCCCAGCAAGAGATGGAGAACACTTTATAGAAAGGAAAAAGAAGTTGGGAGGGCTGTAGTAATCAAAGAATCCGTGGCTTTTCATTGACTGAGTCCTTTTAAGGAAAGAAGAGTAGTCTTTCTTCTTCCTGTTTGGCTCTGCTATTGTCACAGAGTATGACAGCTTCCCCTTCTGGTCTCTTAACTCTAATTGAGGTTTCCGTTTAATAATTTTTTACATTATTATTTCCTATTTATTCATCTGGATCCCTCGCTGAGCTCTCAGGGTAATGAAGCAGACATAGTTTTGACCCTATTCATTCTAGTAGGTAAGGGTATCTAGTACCATGCATAGCATATAGTAGAGTTCAATAAATGTTTGTTGATGAATAAATGAATGAAGTAATTAGGCAGGTGTTATTTCATATAACAGTCATAATTATGAAGATAATTTGAGAAACTAAAGCAAAATGGTCCTATATTCTTAGGAAAAACTTTTAAGACAGAGACGCAAGTGTAGGAGAATGAGGACACATAATTAATTTTTGATTCTCAGAGCAAAGTCCAAATATATGTTAACCTCTTCATGTAATTTGTATGGTAACTGTCTTCCAGTAAACCCAAACTCAGCCCTCCATTTCCTTATACCACAAGATATACTTATTTTGTTTTCTGGTTTAAGTATTTTGTGAAAAATTGAAGCATTAATTTTTATAACAGCAAAACTAGGTGATAAGCCACTAGTACTATTATCAATTAATGAAACCTACAAATAAACAAGCAGTGAAAAACTTAATAATGAAAGTGTTAATCTACAATTGCCTTGAAAAGTGCCTGTAAAATTTTTTCCTTCAAATTTTGCCGCCAAAAACATTATGGTAGAAGTAACATGGTGTTACAATAAGAAAGGTTAAAAAATGTCATAGCCCAATATTTTAGAGTGTACTGCATTGTAAAAAGGTATAAGGAATTCTCAAAACTTTTCACTGCTATATACTGGGAGCTCTGTATGAAATTGCTAAAGAAAAGAGGATAGTTTCATTTTTTTGTATGCTGTTTGTATGATTCTGTCTGTCATGTGTAATTCAGATGTACAAATATAACAAATGAATTAGAAAAAGAACCATACTCAGTTTCCAGTTAGATTTGCTTACCGGGACTTTGGTAGGATATTACCTGTCCTTCATGCTCAGAGTCTGTCATGTTCACATTTTAGTTCTCAAAGTTCCATGTATATTTCTTTCTATATGATACGTATCACTATATGTTTGTTAAATGAGGTTGAAATCAAAAGACATTTGGAGTATATATAAAAAGAATTTAAAATATTTCTAAAGTGATTTGCAGTCTTTTAAGTATGTATTTACCAAAATATTTAGAAAATCTGACCTCTGTGGCTTATATGACCCAGCAATCAAAATATAACAAAGTGAGGCTTCCCTGGTGGTGCAGTGGTTGAGAGTCCGCCTGCCGATGCAGGGGACACAGGTTCGTGCCCCGGTCCAGGAGGATCCCACATGCCGCGGAGCGGCTGGACCCGTGAGCCATGGCCGCTGAGCCTGCGCGTCCGGAGCCTGTGCTCCGCAGCAGGAGAGGCCACAGCAGTGAGAGGCCCGGGTACAGCAAAATAACAAACAAACAAAAAATATAACAAAGTGTCATCTGAAACAGTGTGTAAATCTAGACGATGTATAAATTTAATTTAGCTGCTTCTGCAAACCAAAAAAGGCAAGTGTATTGAAATAGTTCAGAACATGGGCTTTGGTGTTTGATGACCTGGATTTTAATAACAGATCTGCCACTTAATAGGCAACTTTACTTTTGTAAGCATCAGCTTCTTCATCTAAAATAAGAGTATATTCCTGTCCTGCACCTAGGTTCTTCAGAATAATTTTTTTTTTTTTTTTAGATTTCATATATATGTGTTAGCATATGGTATTTATTTTTCTCTTTCTGACGTACTTCACTCTGTATGACAGTCTCTAGGTCCATCCACCTCACCATAAATAACTCAATTTCATTTCTTTTTATGGCTGAGTAACATAAAAAATTAAAATATAAAATAAAATAAGAGTAGACAAACACCCGCCCTATAGGCTTGTTTTGAGTATAAATACAATAATAAATGCAAAATGTTTAGCACAGGACCTGTCACTCAGTAAGCTGCTAGATACATTTATCTCTTTTTTCCTCAACTTGTAGAAGGAAGTTGTTGATAAACAGGAAAAACAACATAAAATTACTCTGAGCATGCAATTTAATTTTGAGGTAGCCAGTGTCCTTATTAATGTAGGCTTTAATATCAGAAAGTTTGAAGCCCAGACAAACTAGGAAATCTAGCATAAGTCACTTAAAATTTGTAGATTTCTATCTGTTAATTGGGGAAAACAATAGCTACTTTGCCTAATTTAAGTAATTGCTGTTAAAGGGAATTTTAAAATACAAAGTATTAAACAAATGAAATGGACACAAAACACACTCCAGACTGTGCCAGTTTGTACATAGTGACTTGCAATTTTAAATTACTATGAGACATCACAGGATATTGAAAATATGGAACACAAGAGCCTGATAAGTAGCAAATTAGTTCTGGAAATAATGTTTGTTCAGATTGTTAGGGCAAGTCCATTTTTTCCCCTCAGGCAGATATTTTGAAGGTTGTACTAGCTTCATTTTCCAGAGAGAAGGGTAAAGAAAGGAAGTTAATCTTATCTCTTCATGTGTCTCGTACCTTAGGAACTGGTCAATAAATATTAATTGATGAAGATGATATTGCAAGGACTATGTTTTGTGAGATTGATTCATAGAAGTGAGCCTTAGGCAGTTATACCAATGTGATTGGATGTTTCCAACATCTTTTATTTAACTCTCTCTTTGTAAGATCATGTCGAAATAAATATGTTTAATTGGGATCCTGAGCATCTATCATTTTTTCTTCCCCTTTCTGCCCCTCCTTCCCTCCCTCCCTCCCTCCCTTTCTCTCCCCCTCTTTCTCTCCCTTCCTTCCTCCCAGCTCTCTTTCTGTCTCCTTCCCTTGTCTGTTTATATAGTGTACAATTAAACCATAACCTTATAGGATGGGGATAGCAATTAGATCAATTTCGATCTCTGTTTATCGTTAGCCCTTGAAAAGTCTTACCTAACAAACCTAGAAAGTAGAGGAAAAAGGGACTTAAGCTAATGTTTTTTTCTTCCTGTTGCCATTTACCATTCACAGAAACTCAAGGTTCAGCTGGTCTTTCTGAAAAGTCCATTTTGTGGAAAGTTGTATGAATGTCAGGACTTGTACATACTGGCACTGGACACCCTCAGCTTGGAGAGAACATGGCCCAGAGGCTGGTCTGAACTTTGTTTTAAAAAATAGTTGCTTAAATCCTTGGAACACTATCTCAGCCCAATCTGTGCCTGAACCAGTCCCTGGAATAAATTCCTGCATTGTCTGCTGCCTCATTATTCCATACCCCTTAGGCTCACACACAAAGGAATACTTAAGATCACAAAACATCATGATCTCAATAACTTATTTTTAAAGTTTTTGTTCATCCCAAGAGTTCTGTTTTTCACGAAGTGCAATTAATTAGAGAGGTAAGTCATGGAATTCCAGATTATAATGTCAAAATATTTACCATGGGGCTGCAACCTTGTGTAGTGGACAAAAAGCCCCTGCCTAGTAACATATTTCATTTTTATATAATTTAATATTGATTTTTCATGTTCTGTTTTCCCTGAAGCCTAACTTTTGGCAGGTTTCTTGAATTATCAGCAGTTTTTTTTGAGATTCCTACAACCACATAGTAAATCAATTCAACAGACAGATTTGAGTCCGATCTATGTGCAAGGAAGGGGCAGGAATGAACAGGACATCCTGTGAGAAGCTCAGGTGTGATGGAGAAAGTCAAGCTTACACATAACTAATATACCTAGTAAAAAGCCTTAGACTATAGGAACAATACAAGTTTTCTAGAAGACTAGAAGGAAATATTGTTTTTGGCTTAGTGAGACTAGTGCTTTTTGTGCTTTTTCGAGTGCTTCTCGAAAATTTTCTTCATTTCCTCTGTGGTAGTTTGGCTTAGATTTTCTACCACTCCATCTTCTAGCATGGGATTTTTTGTTTACGTTGTTGAGAACTGCCTATTTTTATTATCTCTTCCTGGATATGCAAGAATTTGTCTTTGTTTCCATCTCCTGCTCTCTCTCTCTCTCTTTCATGTTTAAAATCATAACAGTTTACCAGGAAATGTCTTGGAATTTATGGTTTTGTATCAGTTATTCTGGAGACATGGTGTACTCCCTCCTCTAGACTTGGATTCAAGTTTTCTTTTTATTTCTGAACAATTTTCTCACAAATTAAAATACTTTTCATTTTATTTTTTTCAACTTTTGTCTTCGTGAAGGCCACATCTCTCATTTTATGTATTTTTAACTTCTTATTCATTTCAGTCATTATGTAAGTTTTTTTCTTTGTCTTATCCTCTCTGGCATTTACCATCTATTCGATTGTATAGACTCCGCTTTTCTTAATCTCAGCATGACCTTCATTTTTGGTGCCATTTTATTTTTTTTCTTCTTCAACTTTTTTCCTTAGAAGCAATGTCAGTTTATTTTTCATGTCCTTCCCCTCCCTGCCATGCCATTTTCCTGTGTGTGTGTGTGTGTGTGTGTGTGTGTGTGTGTGAGAAAGAGAGAGAGAGAGAGAGAGAGAGAGAGAGAGAGAGAGAAAGGAGAGGGAGAGAAAGAGAAAACATGAGTGCTTTGGCTTGATTTTCCTTATTCCCAGATTTTCCTTATTCATACAGATACAGGCCTACTCACAACTCAGTCTTCTCCAATGGGCTTCACCTTTGGATAAGTGTTTCAGTGATGGGACATCTATAAATTCTTTTATTTATCCCAGCATCTTTAATCTGTAGTATCTTAACAGGGTCCAAAGATCTTCATTCAACAACCCATGCCCTTCAGTGTCATTGCTCCTAACAATGGTGTTGGTTCTGTCCCTCAGGGTGAGGCACCTGGCCTGGATTTCTCTGAGTTTTTCCAGTCTTGTCTGCATCTGCATCAGCAGGCATGTCTGCTCTACCCTTTACTTGTTCTGACAACTCTCCTCATACATTGGGCCTGTGGTTATAGTGTGCCTTAGATTAACTGAAGAGTTTATGTGTCTATTTCTCATCCTCCCTCTAAGCTCAGAGAGGAAAGGGGGATACATGTCCTGATCCTGTCATCATAAATGTAAAGTCCCCAGAGTCTTTCTTTAAAGTTCTATCCGTAATTTTATGACATTTTTTTGGGATAAAATGGTAAAATAGAGTTGTCAATTTTTGTAGTCAGGGATTTTCCCTGAGGATTATTGATTTATCTTGCATAGTCTTCACAACACAAACACGATGCAATAAAAAGAATAGTAGCTAAAGTTTGAGTGTGCTTACATAAGGTACTGTCCTAAGCCTTTACATGTATCAACTCATTTAATTTTCACAGTCACCTTATGAAGTAGATGCTATTCTAGGCCAAACTATCATTCAAGATTATGGAAATACATAGATTGGGGTTTGCAATGTGCAGTGTAACAGATATTATGTTGTATTCAGCAACATAACCTGGCCAGATTTATGATTTAACTTTTATTATCGCTAAATCTGTTTCTCTGAGTCAGATAGAGTGGTGGCATTAATAACATATACATAACTTTCCTTACCAGTTGGTTTTGTAAAAAGAAATATGCTAATAAGTAATGATCAGACTTGAGAGCAGAGGGACCAGGGAAGAGCTAGGCCCTTTGTAATTGACAGGAGCCACAGGGTTAAGACTTGAGAGCAGAGGGACCAGGGAAGAGCTAGGCCCTTTGTAATTGACAGGAGCCACAGGGGTAATGTTGGATGGATCTGGCAAGAGTAGCTGAATGTATGCTTTGCTTTATCAGAAAAAGCTTTGATGCGCAACTCAGTTACTCATTATCTCCTTGATGAGAAAAAGGTAAATAACTGAAACAAAAGCCTGGATCAGTAAATTTCTGATCTCATATATATGTATAACATCTGATCCTTACCAGCTAGATCCCAGGGTTCTCAGTATGATAATCTTCTACCTTGGGATGCAGAATGAGCAGTGAGGCAAAGAGATTTGGGCCATTACCATGTATTCTTTTAAAATATTTTTCATTTATTCACTGCACCTGGTATGGAGGCCTACCCCTTATTTTCTAATTTGATGCCTGGTGATTACATGTGCTTAACTTAGTTGAAACATTCAGGTGGTCCAGGAAAAAATAAAATTGGCTGTCTGTCCATGAAATTAGCCCAGAAGCCATTCTATAATATTTCCTTTCTGCATTATTTTTAGTATCAAGTTCACATTGATTCATATGGTGCCTAACACAATAACTCTTACATAGCAGAAAATCTATAAATGTTTTTTGATTGAATGTAAATTCTAGTGTGGGTCAATTTAAAGTATTACCTTCTTTGTGGTATTTTGCCTGATCATAATTCTTGAGCAAGGTAAGTGTAAGACTGACCATCATTATATGACTAAAGAAAAGAAAATCCATTAAGAAAAGACCCATAAATAACTTCTTAGACTTCTTGCTGTATAAAATATTGTAGCAGTTAAGATCACAGGCTTCAGAATCAGCTGAACCCTATTTGAATTCCAGATATATTACTATTCCTTATTGTGAGAATTTAGATATGTTACTCAAGTTCTTTGAGTCTTATTTTCTTCATCTCTGAAGTGAGGTTAATAAATGTATTTCTAAGAACTTTGTGAGGATTATCAGAGAAAAAATGAATTAAAGCACCCATCCTTGAGGTCTTGTATTTACTAAAGAAATAAAAGAGAGAATACTATCTCAAAAAACTTAAAGTTCAAAAATCTGAATATTCAAGTTGAAAACAGAATTCCTGAACTTCTACTAATGCTCTCTTGCTTTTTATAGGGCTAAAAGTGTTACCTAGTCCAAGCTTGTACCACTTGCCACAGGACAGGCCAATAAATCGAGAGATGAGCTGTTGGGGCCAGGAGTAGTGACTTTATTCCGAAAGCCAGCAGACCAAGAAGATGGTGGACTAGTGTCCCAAAGAACCATCTTACTGAGTTAGCATTCAGGCTTATTTTATACTAAAAGGGGAGGGAGTGTGGCTTGTTGTTGCAGACTTCTTGGTGCCAGAATCCTCAGTTCTTACAACTGTCCACATAGGTCTGGTCACAGTGTTCCTGTAAACCTCCAAAGCAGGCATTTCTAATTGTGAATCATTTATTAATTTGTTGTATAAGAGTAAGATGAGAGAACACAGTAAACAGAAAATTTAATTAAAAATAAATATTTTGAATAGGTATATTTTTACTTCTATCCAACTTCCTGCTCTTTAAAAGACTTCCAGTCCTAAATTTTACTTGGGAGAATTTAGTCAACAAAGCTAGTGGCTGCACTGCCAGAAACACAATTGCCTTATTTGGTAAGCAGCAAGTATTTCTCTTTAAGTGTTCACCAAACAGCACCATTTGGAGTGAGGAAGTATTGACACTGCTTTTAAAACATGCTCTTAAATATATATTTTTAAAACAATGTCAATTTTAGTAAACTAGGTTGTTTTTCTCTTCCTTTTGCAGAAATTGAAGTTCAAAAGATTGTCAGTTATTTTTAAGTTTCATGAAGGAAAATGCCTGTGCTCTTTATAATAGAAAAGGCAGATGTTACCCAAACTCAAAGCAAACTAAACTGATTTTGCTGCAGAATTTTCAGGCTATAGCAACTTACTTGAAATAATCAGTTACTTATGATGTACTTCTTTCCTTTAACCAAATTTTTATCAGTGATTTAGAACACGTTTATTAATGTTTCACTTCATAGTATGTATTAATGTTTTACTCAAAATGTTATTTTGTTTGAAAATAACAAAAAACCTGCCCCAGAGAATAAGAGACAGTAAATTTTAAAAACGAGAGGGTAAAAAATAGTATGGTCACTGTTTTATTTCTTTAAAAATCTGTGGTTTAGGGGAAAGAGTACAGTGAATCATGAAACCCAATCTACAAATCAGGGCATTGAGACCTGGTGAGAATCACAAAGTGTGCTGGACCATATTGTGACTCATATAAAATGTGAATCCCTATCAAACCCTCTGAAATTGTGTAGCATCTGGGTCAATTTGAACCTGTGATTGGAGTTTCAACTTCATCATTGGAACTTTGTTTTCCTGTTAACTAACATATTAGTTAAGGGTATAAGAATTATAATTAAATCCAGGTGTGACCTTCATTAGTTGCAGGTCCCCAAATTCCTAAAGCACCACTTCCCTTATCTTTACAATGGGAATAAGAAAATAATAAATAACTCTCCCAGGGTTGTTATAAGCTTTATATTTTTATTGGAGTATAATTGCTTTACAATGTTGTGTTAGTTTCTGCTGTGCAATGAAGTGAATCAGCTGTATGCATACCTATATCCCCTCCCTCTTGGACCTCCCTCCCACACCCCCATCCCACCCATCTAGGTCGTCACAGAGCACCAAGCTGAGCTTTCTCTGCTTTATAGCATGTTCCCACTAGCTATCTAATTTATGCATGGTAGTGTGTATATGTCAATGCTAATCCCCCAGTTTGTCCCACCCTCCCCTAACCCCCTGTGTCCACATGTCCATTCTCTATGTCTACGTCTCTATTCCTGCCCTGCAAATAGATTCATCTCTACCATTTTTCTAGATTCCACATATATATGCATTAACATATGATATTTGTTTTTTTCTTTCTGGCTTACTTCACTCTGTATGACAGACCCTAGGTCCATCCACATCTCTACAAATGACCCAATTTCATTCCTTATTATAGCTGAGTGATATTCCATTGTATATATGTACCACATCTTCTTTATCCATTCATCTGTCATTGGACATTTAGGTTGTTTCCATATCCTGGCTTTAAATGAGTTAAATAGTAGAAAATGCTTAGTACAGTTGCTTGCACATTCAACTCTCAGGAAGTGTTAGCAATTGTGATTTAGCCAGGGCAGGAGTCTTAACACAGAGATACTCTGCCTATTGTGGGACTTCCAACACCCGTCCTCTCATTCTTATGGGAGGATTTTCCCTTCTACCACCACAGGATAGATAGCTTACCCCTCCCTGGAATGGCCAATAATCTCATTAACTAAGAAAGGAAATATAAAAGGAGGAAATTTAGGGTTTATTTCCTTAGTTTTTATTGAAAGAAAAATGTTGCCTTTGGCTGTATTATTTTGGCAGTCCTTGCATGTGAAAAGAAAGGGAGAGCTATGGGTTCCTAAACTGAATGTTGTAAGTGAATTTAACCACTTGAAAAATAATTTCCATGGCAGCAATGCATTAAAAATGAATAGTAACAATGAGCATCTACAAAAAAAAATTATTTCAATTTATAAATTGATTATCTCATGTATTATCTTTTTAATTCCTATATTCTTATATTTAGATATTATTATCATTATTATTTAACCAGATAAGAAATAGTGTGATTCAAAATATTAAGTGACTAGCTTATTATCCCATAGCTGAGGCTTCTAGCAATGTTTATATATATATGTATATATACACACACACATATTTGTGTATATATAAAATATATGCATATATGTACATATTTCATATGTGTATTATATAATGTGTATGTACACACATGCATACATATATTAATATATGTGTATATATATTCATATGAATATACACATAAATGTATAAAGTGGGAGAGAGGATATACTATGTTTGCAAATGTATTGAATATATATACTGAATATATTCTGGCAAGTATGAACACAAAATTGAGATTTAACATGACAGTGTTAGTTGTAAAAATAAAGAATTCACATATACAAATTATACTTGAAGAAAAACTTAAAATAATTGTCCTAGCTCCCTTTACTGAAATGATTTATAAAATTTCTGATATGTGATTCAGGTGAGTAAATAAATATACTGCTCATATAGGAGCAAATGACTTATTAGATTCATTTTATTCATATCTAATTTTCTCAAAGAATATAAGCAATTTTAACAAATTAAATTCATTACTTACTCTAAATTGAATTAAAGTGATTTCTTGCATTTCTTATGTGGAAGAGGTCACTGGGGTTTTCTTTCCTCTCAAATACAAGTTATGAATCCATTTTCTTTCTTGGATTGATTATGTGTGTAATGAAAGGCTTTGAACAGAAAACATCTCAAAAGAAAATTAATATTTAGACATTATTTAAGTAAAAAAATGAAATTTTGTGTTACACTATAAAATGAAAGTACAATTACTGAGCACTAATATATGAGGTGCTTTCATTTATATTGCTTAGTTTAATACTAACAACATAACAATGTGGTAACTGTTAACCTCTTTTGAAAATGAAGAAATCAAGTCACAGATAAGTTATTCACTGAGCATAAGATTGCACAATTAGTAAATGGCAATTCTGCATTCAATTCCATATTTTTCTGACTCCAAAGAACACGTTATTCTCTTTTACAAAATTACTCGTTTTCTTTTTTTAATTGAAGTTGTCAACCCATTACCATTTTAACAAACCAAACAGATGAAGGATTGACATTCTCAGGTGGCCATTTCTTTATTCTTTCCGGTTTCCCACTCTCTGAGTTCTCAGCTCTCTAAGAATTTCTGAGTGAGTGTTACTCAATAGTACAATCTTATGTGGCAGTTGGAGACTAAATCCCCTGTTATGGAATTCCCTGGCAGTCCAGTGGTTAGGACTCCATGCTTTCCCTGCTGAGGATGGGGGAACTAAGATCCCACACAAAAAAATGTAGACTTAAAAAAAAAAAATCCCCTAAGTTACGTTCTGCCTCTGCCATTTATTAGGTTGATGACCTTGAAAACTTTAACAGATTTCTGACCCTCATTACTTCCAAACTGTGGTATTTCCCAGAGTCTAAGTTCATCCATCAGTTTGTCCCATATCCACTGAGAGTTTTATGTTTCTCACATGCTTTGCCTGGCCACACTTTATAAAGTAGATCTACCACCAACACCCAGAAGTTTATTATTCTATAACGTATTACATTTTGAAATTCTTTCACTTATTTTATTTACCTTTTTTTTTTTGTCTCTGTGGAATTAGGGACCTTGTCTGCATGATCATTATTTTATGCCCCGTGCCTAGTACTTTCCCTGGCATGAAATCAATACTCACAAACTATTGACCGAATGCAGAAATGATTGAAATTATTAGTGTTCAGTTTGAGTCAAACTAGAAAAACAATGACATTAACATATTGTTTCCTTAATCTTATTCTGATTGGTATGTGGGACATATTATAACTCATTTCTCGCTAAGTGAGGTGGAACATTTGTATTGATTTAGTGTTAAGATCTGCTATTTTCCTGGTGTAAACCTGTTTCTTAATGGTGTGACCACACAAAATATTTCTAAATATTCCAAGAAAAACTGAAATAAGACAAAAAGTGATGTGTAATAGTGTTGACATCTCTTAGAAGAATAAAGTAAAGAGAAAAAACAATAAAAAAGACACAAGTTCTGAATAAAACTTGTTATGATGGATTGACACTCTCCTTTGAGAGTTTATTTCTAAACAAAACTAAGTATTGTAAACTCTTCAAGGTACAGTAACAATTGGAATATTAAAGCACTTAACATTTTAAGACTAGCGTACAGACTTATTTTTATGTGCTTAACTGTCAAATGTCCTGGGAATTATGAAGACAAGTCCTTCAGCAGCTATCATGTATGAATTATACAACATGATTTTATTAGATTTTAAAATGTTTATTATTTTCTTTAGACTCTATAATAAAGACTATTAAGTAATATTTTCACATAAATACAAAATAGTGTTACTCCTTTATAAAATAATATAAAACATCTTTTTGCAAATTAATACAGGCTGGTATAATTCTGCTCTAATCAATATTTAAATATATTTACATTTAGTCACCAGGCCTTCCCTGTTTTTAATGTTACTATCATCCAAAAGCCATATCAAGTTGGGAAGAACTGACATGTTGACAATATTGAGTCTCAGTATTCATGAACGTGGACTACTTCTCTATTCGTTTAGTTCTTTGAATTCTTTCAGCAAAGTTTTATAGTTTTCCTCATAGAGATCTTGTGCATATTTGTTAGATTTATACCAAAATATTTCATATTTTGGTATAATTTGGTATAATTTGGTATAATAGAATTTTGGTATAATTCTAATTTTAAATTCCACTTGTTTACTGCTAGTATATAGGAGAGTGATTAACTTTTGTATGTTAATATTGTATCCTGCAACCTTTCTATACTAACTTATTAGTTCCAGGAGGGTTTTTTTTTTTTAATGCCAATTTTTTTAGGTTTTCTAAAGAGATGATCATGTCATTTGCAAGCAAAGACAATTTTATTTCTTCTTTCTCAGTCTGAATACTATTAATTTTCTTTTCTTGTCTTATTGCATTAACTAGAACTTCTAGTATGATGTTGAAAAGCAGTGGTTAGAGGGGATATCCTTAAGTTGTCCCTGATTTTCATGGAAGAGCTTTTAGTTTCTCACCATTAAGAAGAAATGTTTTTGATAACCTGGAAGACATATTACAAATGATTTTGAGGAGGCATTTTGAGATAATTGAAGGTACTGTTGACCTCTGAATTCCATGCAACAAACCTTATAAGGTACTCACTAGCTCAGAAAACCAGTGAGTCTATAATACTCAATCTGTTCTTTTTTTTTTAAAAGAAGTTTTGCATAATTTTGAGTAGTCAACAATTTGTCCTTAGGTAATAATAGCTAACATCATACTCAACACTGAAAAGTTGAAAGCTTTACCTATCAGTTCATGAAAAAGATAACAATGCCCACTCTCACCACTTTTATTCAACATAATACTGGAAGTCCTAGACAGAGCAATTAGGCAAGACAAAGAAATAAAAGGCATCCAAATTAGAAAGGAAAACAAAATTGTTGTTATTTACAGATAATATGATCTTATATATTAAAAATACCAAAGACTCAACCCCAAAACTATTGGAACTAATCAACAAATTTAGTAAATTTGTAGGATATAAAATCAATATACAGAAACCAGTTGCATTTCTATAAGTACTATCAACAAAATATCCAAAAAGGAAATAAAACTATCCCATTCACAGTAGAATCAAAAAAATAAAATACTGAGGAATAAATTTAACCAAGGAAGAGAAAGATCTGTACGAATAAAACTACAAGGCTTCAATGAAATAAACTGAAGATGACACAAACACATGAAAGCTATCCCATGTTTATGGATTGTAAGAGTTAATATTGTTAAAATATATATATAATATGAGTCTTACAGCTCTAGAAACAGGTGTCAAATAGTATGTGAGTTTTTGTGGCAAATTTCTTGTCTATGCTCTTGATTGTTTTTGTCTTCTAACTTTTTAAGCAACTCTATAAGGTATAAATTATATACTGTAAAATTCATCCATCATAAGTGTATTACTCAGTAACTCTTACTGCAAAGAGTTGTACAACTATTACCACACTCCAGTTTTAAAAAACTAACATCACCCCCCAAATTTTCATCATGTCCCTTTACAGTCAGTCTCTGCACCCTCCACTAGACTATAAAGTGACCACTGATCTGCTTTGTGTCTATAAATTTACCTTTGCTAGTAATGTCACATAAATGAAATCATACAACATGTAGAATTTTATTTCTGGCTTCTTTCACTGAATACAACAAATTTGAGATCCGTCCATGTTGCACATGTATCAACAGTTTGTTCATTTTTATCGCTGAGTTGTGTTACATTGGATGGATACCCCATATTTTGTTTATTTACTCACTTGTTGAAGGGCATTTGAGTTGTTTCCAGATTTTGGCTAACATAAATAAAATGGTTACAAATGTTTGTGTAAAATCCTTTGTATGAACAATCTCCTTTCATTTATATGGCTAAAGACAAAGGATTAGAATAGCTGTTTCATGTGGTAGATGAATGTTTAATTTTTAATGAACTGCCAGTTTTATTTTCCAAAGTGACTGAAAGGTTTTACATTCTAAAAGGCAATGTATGAGGGTTCCAGTTGCTCCACATCCATGAAAAATTTGGTCTTGTCAGATTTTTGGTTATAGCCATTCTAGTGCGTATGGAGTAGTCTTTAATCTTGGTTTTAATTAGAAAATTAGTGGATCATCTTTTCATGTGTTTATGAACCAGTCATATATATTCTTTCATGACATGTCTATTCAAAACTTTTATCCTTTTTTTTCTTTTTTCTTCCAGTTTTATTGAGTTATAATTGACCTACAGCACTGTACAATTTAAGGTGTACAGAATAATGATTTGATATACATATATCATGAAGTGATTATCACAATAAGTTTAGTGAACCCCCATTATCTCATATAGATACAAAATTAAAGAAATAGAAAAAAATTTTTTCTTGTGACAAGAACCCAGGGTTTAATCTCTTAACAACTTGCATATATAGCATATAATAGTGTTATTTATCATTCTGTACATTACATCCCCAGTGCTTATAACTGAAAATTTTTACCTTTTGACTGTCTCTATCCAGTTCCCCCTCCCCCAAACACCCTCCTCTGGTAACCACAAATATAATCTCTTTTTCTATGAGTTTGTTTGTTTGTTTTTGAATTATAATTGACCTAGAAGACTATGTTAGTTTCTGGTACACAACATACTGATTGAATATTTCTATACATTTCAAACCAATCAACACAATAAATTTAATTATCATATGTCACCATACAAAGATATTACATAGTTATTGACTATATTCCCCATACAGTTCATTTCCGACCTGTGGCTCATCTATTTTTGCGACTGGAAGTTTGCACCTCTGAATCTTCCTCACCCATTTCTTTCCTCCCTCCATCCCTCTCCCCTTTGGCAACCACTTGTTTGGTCTCTATGAGTTGGTTTCTGTTTTGTTATGTTTGTTCATTTGTTTTGTTTGTTTAGATTCCACATATAAGTGAAATCATACAGTATTTGTTTTTCTCTGTCTGAGCATCACTTAGCATAATACCTTCTCAGTCCATCCACATTCTTGCAAATGACATGATTTCATTCATTTTTATGGCTGAGTAATATTCCACTGTGTATATATATGGGCAGCGTATATATGGGTCTTGTTTTTTTCCTTTTGTTTTTGTTTTTTTTAATCCATTCAGCCACTTTATGTGTTTTGACTGGAGCATTTAGTTCATTTACATTTAAAGTAATTATTGATAGGTACTGCCATTTTGTTAATTGTTTTGGGGTTGTTTTTATAGTTCTTTTGTTGTTGTTGTTGGTCCTTTCTTCTTTTGTTCTCTTGCTTGTGATTTGATGAGTTCTTTGAATATCTTTGCGATCAGTACCTTGAACTCTTTATTAGGTAGATTGCCTATCTCCACTTACCTCTTCTTTTGGGATTTTATCTTATCTCTTCATTTGGAACATGTTTCTCTGTTGCCTCATTTTGCCTCATTTGCTGCTTTTATTTCTATGTATCTGGTAGGTTGATTATGTTTCCCAACCTCAGAAAAGTGGCCTTTTGTAGGAGACCTCTTATATATCCCAGCAGCACACTCCCCTCTGGTCAGCAAACCTATATGCTCTAGGGATACCCCCATGTGGTCTGCATGGGTCCTTATGTTGTGGTAGGCTGACTACTGTGCATGGTCTTAGAGGCATGGCTGGCCCCTATTTCGGTTGGTTGCCAGGTCCTGCCTTGCGTGGAGACTGCTGGCCACTGGTTGGTGGATCCAGTTTACAAGGTTGCTGGCTGCAGAGCTCCAGAGGTCCTTGGGGCTAGTGCTGGCCCACTGGTAGGTGGAGCCAGGTTTTGGGGTGGGTGGTTGCAGAGCCAGGGTCCTGGATCTAGTGTTGGCCTGCTGGTGGGTGGGGTCACCTCCTGACATGGCAACTGCAGGGTCTGGAATGTCCCAAAGCTGGTGCTGGCCTGCTGTTGAGTGGGGCTGGATCCTGGGGCCTCTGGCTGAAGGATCTTAGGTTTCTTGGTGCTGGTGGCAGCCTGCTGGTGGGTGGGGCTGGGGTCAGGGGGGTCCTGGGGCTAGCACCTTCTCACTGGTGAGCAGAAGCCCATAGCCTCTGGCTTCAGGACCCTTGGGTCCCAGAGCTGGTGTCTACATGCTGATGGTTGGGGCTGGATTCCAGGGCTGCCGGCTGAGGGACCCAAGGTGTCCCAGAGCTGGTGTTAGCCTGCTAGAGGGAAGAGCCAAGGCACAGGGGGTACTGGGGCGGATGCTGGCCTGCTGGTGTGTGGCTTGGGTCCTGACACTTCAAGCTGTCTGGCTGAGGTGTTCCTAGAGCTGATGCCTACCTACTGGTGGGTGGAACCAGGTCCTGGGATCTCTGGCTGCAGGGCCCTGGGCGTCCTGGGGCTAGTGCTGGTGCAGTGGTATGTAGGGCTGGGTCCTGAGATATCTGGCAGACAGGCTAGGTCCTGGGATGGTTGTGGGTTTAGGGTGGCTCTTAAGGCAGCAGGCCTACTGGTGGGTGGGGCTGTGTTTCTGCTAGCTAGCTGCTTGGCTTGAGGTGTCCCTGTACTGCTGTTGATGGGCTGGTGGGTGGGGCCATGTCCTAGTGCTAATAAGGTAAAGGGAGCATTCCAAACTGGATTTGCCAGCACCATTGTCCATGTGGTAGAAGGAGCTCCAAAATGTCTGTGTCCCTAGGGTAAGCTCCAGTTGCCCCCTGCCTCTCCAGGAGACTCTTCAAGATCAGCAGGTGGGTCTGATCCAGGCTCCTTTCAAATCATTGCTTCTTCCCTGGGTTCTAGAGCATGTGAAATTTTCTGTGTGCCAATTAAGAGTAGAGTCTCTATACCCCACTGCTCTCTAGCTCTTCCAAAAGTAAGCCCTGCTGGCCTTAAAGCCAAAGAGTCTGGGGACTCATCTTTCTGGTGCAGGAAACCGAGGCTGGAGAGCCCAATATGGCACTCAAACCACTCACTCTTTGGGGAGCACCCCTGCTATTATAACTATACTCCTGTTTGTGAGACTCCCATCGAAGGGTATAGGCTTTTTTTTTTTTTAATATCTTTATTGGAGTACAATTGCTTTACAATGATATGTTAGTTTCTGCTTCATAACAAAGTGAATCAGCTATACGTATACATATATCCCAATATCTCCTCCCTCTTGTGTCTCCCTCCCACCCCTGTAGGTAGTCACAAAGCATCGAGCTGATCTCCCTTTGCTTTGCGGCTACTTCCCACTAGCCATCTATTTTACATTTGGTAGTATATATGAGTCCATGCCACTCTCTCACTTCGTTACGGCTTACCATTCCCTCTCCCTGTGTCCTCAAGTCCATTCTCTACGTCTGGGTCTTTATTCCTATCCTGTCCCTAGGTTCTTCAGAACCTTTTTTTTTTGGATTCCATACATACGTGTTAGCATACGGGATTTGTTTTTCTCTTTCTGACTTACTTCACTCTGTATGACAAACTCTAGGTCCATCCACCTCACTACAAATAACTCAATTTAGTTTCCTTTTATGGCTGAATAATATTCCATTGTATATATGGGCCATATCTTCTTTATCCATTCATCTGTCGATGGACACTTAGGTTGCTTCAATGTCCTGGCTATTGTAAATAGAGCTGCAGTGAACATTGTGGTACAGGACTCTTTTGAATTATGGTTTTCACAGGGTGTATGCTCAGTAGTGAGATAGCAGGATCATATGGTAGTTCTATTTGTAGTTTTTTAAGGAACCTCCATACTGTTCTCCATAGTGGCTGTATTAATTTACATTCCCACCAACAGTGCAAGAGGGTTCCCTTTGCTCCACACCATCTCCAGCACTTGTTCTTTGTAGATCTTTTTGATGATGGCCATTCTGACTGGTGTGAGATGATACCTCATTGTAGTTTTGATTTCCATTTCTCTAATGATTAGTGATGTTGAGCATTCTTTCATCTGTTTGTTGGCAATCTATATATCTTCTTTGGTGAAATGTCTATTTAGGTCTTCTGCCCATTTTTGGATTAGGTTGTTTGCTTTTTTAATATTGAGCTTCATGAGCTGCTTGTAAATTTTGGAGATTAATCCTTTGTCAGTTGCTACATTTGCAAATATTTTCTCCCATTATGAGGGTTGTGTTTGGCTCTGGTTATGGTTTTCTTTGCTATACAAAAGCTTTTAAGTTTCATTAGGTCCCATTTGTTTATTTTTGTTTCCATTTCACTAGGAGGTGGATCCAAAGGGATCTTGCCATGATTTATGTCATAGAGTGTTCTGCCTATGTTTTCCTCTAAGAGTTTGATGGTGTCTGGACTTACATTTAGGTCTTTAATCCATTTAGAGTTTATTTTTGTGTATGGTCGTAGAGAGTGTTTTAATTTCATTCTTTTACATGTAGCTTTCCACCTTTCCCAGCACCATTTATTGAAGAGGCTCTCTTTTCTCTGTTGTATATTCTTGCCTCCTTTATCAAAAATAAGGTGACCATATGTGCATGCTTTTATCTCTGGCCTTTCTATCCTGTTCCATTGATCTATATTTCCATTTTTGTGCCAGGACAATCCTGTCTTGATTACTGTAGCATTGTAGTATAGTCTAAAGTCAGGGAGCCTGATTCCTCCAGCTCCATTTTTCTTTCTCAAGATTGCTTTGGCTATTCGGGGTCTTTTGTGTTTCCATACAAATTGTGAAATTTTTGTTCTAGTTCTGTGAAAAATGCCAGTGGTAGTTTGATAGGAATTGCATTGAATCTATAGATTGCTGCAGTAGAGGCATTTTCACAATGTTGATTCTTCCAATCCAAGAACATGGTATATCTCTCCATCTGTTTGTATCATCTTTAATTGCTTTCATCAGTGTCTTACACTTTTCTGCATACAGATCTTTTGTCTCCTTAGGTGGGTTTATTCCTAGCTATTTTATTCTTTTTGTTGCAATGGTAAATGGGAGTGTTTTCTTAATTTCTCTTTCAGGTTTTTCATAATTAGTGTATAGGAATGCAAGAGATTTCTGTGCATTAATTTTGTATCCTGCTACTCTGCCAAATTCATGGATTAGCTCTAGTAGTTTTCTGGTAGTGTCTTTACGATTCTCTATGTATAGTATCATGTCATCTGCAAACAGTGACAGCTTTACTTCTTGTTTTCCAATTTGGATTCCTTTTATTTCTTTTCCTTCTCTGATTGCTGTGGCTAAAACTTCCAAAACTATGTTGAATAAGAGTGGTGAGAGTGGGCATCCTTGTCTTGTTCCTCATCTTAGTGGAAGTGGTTTCAGTTTTTCATCATTGAGAACAATGTTGACTGTGGGTTTGTTATATATGGTCTTTATTATTTTGAGGTAAATTCCCTCTGTGCCTACTTTCTAGAGTGTTTTTTGTCATAAATGGGTGTTGAATTTTGTCGAAAGCTTTTTCTGCATCTATTGAGATGGTCATATCGAATTTGTTAATATGGTGTATCACATTGATTGATTTGTGTATATTGAAGAATCCTTGCATTCCTGGCATAAACCCCACTTGATCATGGTGTATGGTCCTTTTAATGTGCTGCAGGATGCTGTTTGCTAGTATTTTGTTGAGGATGTTTGCATCTGTGTTCATCAGTGATATTGGCCTGTAGTTTTCTTTCTTTGTGACATCCTTGTCTGGTTTTGGTATCAGGGTGATGGTGGCCTCGTAGAATGAGTTTGGGAGTGTTCCTCCCTCTACTGTATTTTGGAAGAGTTTGAGAAGGATAGGTGTTAGGTCTTCTCTAAGTATTTCATAGAATTCACGTGTGAATCCATCTGGTCCTGGGCTTTTGTTTGTTGGAAGATTTTTAATCCCAGTCTCAATATCAGTGCTTCTGATTGATCTGTTTATATTTTCTATTTCTTCCTGGTACAGTCTTGGAAAGTTGTGCTTTTCTAAGAATTTGTCCATTTCTTCCAGGTTGTCCATTTTATGGCATATATTTGCTTGTAGTAATCTCTCATGATCCTTTGTATTTCTGCAGTGTCAGTTGTTATTTCTCCTTTTTCATTTCTAATTCTATTGATTTGAGTCTTCTCTCGTTTTTTCTTGATGAATCTGTCTAATAATTTATCAATTTTGTTTCTCTTCTCAAAGAACCAGCTTTTAGTTTTATTGATCTTTGCTATTGTTTCCTTAATTTCTTTTTCATTTATTTCTGATCTGATCTATATTTCTTTCCTTCAGCTAACTTTGGGGGTTTTTTGCTCTTCTTTCTTTAATTGCCTTAGTTGTAAGGTTAGGTTGTTTGAGATGCTTCTTGTTTCTTGAGGTAGGATTGTATTGCTATAAACTTCCCTCTTAGAACTGCTTTTGCTGCATCCTGTAGGTTTTGGGTCGTCGAGTTTTCATTGTTATTTGTTTCTAGGTATTTTTGGATTTCCTCTTTGATTTCTTCAGTGATCTCTTGGTTATTCAGTAGTGTATTGTTTAGCCTCCATGTGTTTGTATTTTTACAGATAGTTTTCCTCCAATTGATATCTAGTCTCATAGCATTGTCATCAGAAAAGATACTTGATAAGATTTCAATTTTCTTAAATTTACCAAGGCTTGATTTGTGACCCAAGATATGGTCTATCCTGGAGAATGTTCCATGAGAACTTGAAAAGAAAATATAATCTGTTGTTTTAGATGGAATGTCCTATAAATATCAATTAAGTCCACCTTGCTTAATGTGTCATTTAAAGCTTGTGTTTCCTTATTTATTTTCATTTTGGATGATCTGTCCATTGGTGAAAGTGGGGAGTTAAAGTCCTCTACTTTGATCATTTTACTGTCAATTTCCCCTTTTATGGCTGTTAGCATTTGCCTTATGTATTGAGGTGCTCCTATGTTGGGTGAATAAATATTTACAATTGTTATATTTTCTTCTTGGATTGATCCCTTGATCATTATGTAGTGTCCTTCTTTGTCTCCTGTAATAGTCTTTATTTTAAAGTCTATTTTGTCTAATATGAGAATTGCTCCTCCAGCTTTCTTTTGATTTCCATTTGCATGGAATATATTTTCCATCCCTTCACTTTCAGTCTGTATGTATCCCTAGGCCTGAAGTGGGTCTCCTGTAACAGCATATATACAGTTTTCTTTTTGTATCCATTCAGCCAGTCTATGTCTTTCAGTTGGAGCATTTAATCCATTTACATTTAAGATGGTTATCAATATGTATGTTCCTATTACCATTTTCTTAATTGTTTTGGGTTTGTTATTGTAGGGTTTTCCTTCTCTTGTGTTTCCTCCCTAGAGAAGTTCCTTTAGCATTTGCTGTAGAGCTGGTTTGGTGGTGCTGAATTCTCTTAGCTTTTGCTTGTCTGTAAAGTTTTTAATTTCTCTGTCAAATCTCAATGAGATCCTTGCTGGGCAGAGTAATCTTGGTTGTAGGTTTTTCCCTTTCATCACTTTAAGTATGTCCTGCCACTCCCTTCTGGCTTGCAGAGTTTCTGCTGAAAGATCAGCTGTTAACCTTATGGGGAATCTCTTGTATGTTATTTGTTGCTTTTCCCTTGCTGTTTTTAATATTTTTTCTTTGTATTTAATTTTTGATAGTTTTATTAGTATGTGTCTTGGCATATTTCTCCTTGGATTTATCCTGTATGGGACTCTCTGCACTTCCTGGAGGTGATAGACTATTTCCTTTCCTGTATTAGGGAAGTTTTCAGTTATAATCTCTTCGAATATTTTCTCAGTTCCTTTCTTTTTCTCTTCTTCTGGGACACTTATAATTTGAAACTTGGTGCATTTAATGTTGTCCCAGAGGTTTCTGAGACTGTCCTCAATTCTTTTTTTTTTTTTTTTTTTTTTTTTCGGTACACGGGCCTCTCACTGTTGTGGCCTCTCCCGTTGTGGAGCACAGGCTCTGGATGCACAGGCTCAGCGGCCATGGCCCACGGGCCCAGCCATTCCGTGGCATGTGGGATCCTCCTGGACCGGGGCACGAACCTGCGTCCCCTGCATCGGCAGGCAGGCTCTCAACCACTGCGCCACCAGGGAAGCCCCTCAATTCTTTTCATTCTTTTTTCTTTATTCTGTTCTGTGGTAGTTATTTCCACTATTTTATCTTCACAGTCACTTATCTGTCCTTCTGCCTCTGTTATTCTGCTATTGATTTCTTGTAGAGAATTTTTAATTTCATTTAATGTGTCGTTCATCATTGCTTGTTTTCTTTAGTTCTTCTAGCTCTTTGTCATACGTTTCTTGTGTTTTGTCCATTCATTTTCCAAGATTTTGGATCGTCGTTAGTCTCATTACTCTAAATTCTTTTTCAGGTAGACTGCCTATTTCCTCTTCATTTTTTAGGGCTGGTGGGCTTTTACCTTGCTTCATCATCTGCTGTGTGTTTCTCTGTTCTCATTTTGCTTAACTTGCTGTGTTTTAGGTCTCCCTTTTGCAGGATGCACATTCATAGTTCCCCTTGTTTTTGGTGTCTGCCCCCATTGACTAAGGTTGTTTCAGTGACCCATAACTTGGGAAATTTAAGAAAATTGAAATCATATGAAGTATCTTTTCTGACCACAATGCTATGGGACTAGTTATCAGTTACAGGGAAAAGTCTGTAAGAAATACAAACACATAGAGCTAAACAATACACTACATAATAACCAAGAGATCACTGAAGAAGTCAAAGAGGAAATCAAAAAATACCTAGAAACAAATGACAATGAAAACACAATGAACCAAAACCTATGGGATGTAGCAAAAGCAGTTCTAAGAGGGAAGTTTATAGCTATACAAGCCTACCTTAAGAAACATCTCAAATAAACAACGTAACCTATACCTAAAGCAATAAGAGAAAGAAGAAGAAAAAAACCCAAAAGTTAGCAGAAGGAAAGAAATCATAAAGATCAGATCAGAAATAAATGAAAAAGAAATGAAGGAAATGATAGCAAAGATCAATAAAACTAAAAGCTGGTTCTCTGAGAAGGTAAACAAAATGGATAAACCATTAGCCCAAAAGGCAACCCTCAGAACTGGAGAAAATATTTGCAAATGAAGGAACTGACAAAGGATTAATCTCCAAAACATACAAGCAACTCATGCAGCTCAATATCAAAAAAACTAACAACCCAATCCAAACATGGGCAGAAGACCTAAATAGACATTTCTCCAAAGAAGATATTCAGATTACCAACAAACTCATGAAAGAATGCTCAACATCATTAATCATTGGAGAAATGCAAATCACAACTACAATGAGATATCATCCCACACCACTCAGAATGGCCATCATCAAAAAATCTACAAACAATAAATGCTGGAGAGGGTGTGGAGAAAAGGGAACCCTCTTGCACTGTTGGTGGCCATGTAAATTGATACAGCCACTATGGAGAACAGTATGGAGGTTCCTTCAAAAACTAAAATAGAACTACCATACTACCCAGCACTCCCCCTGCTGGGCATATACCCGGAGAAAACCATAATTCAAAAAGAGTCATATACCAAAATGTTTATTGCAGCTCCATTTACAATAGCCAGGATATGGAAGCAACCTAAGTGTCCATCAACAGATGAATGGATAAAGGAGATGTGGCACTTATATGCAATGGAATATTACTCAGCCATAAAAGGAATGAAACTGAGTTATTTGTAGTGAGGTGGATGGACCTAGAGACTGTCATACAGAGTGAAGTAAGTCAGAAAGAGAAAAACAAATACCGTATGCTAACACATATATATGAAATCTAAAAAAAAAAGAAAATGGTCAGAACAGTCTAGGGGAAAGACGGGAATAAAGATGCAGACCTACTAGAGAATGGACTTGAGGATATGGGGAGGGGGATGGGTAAGCTGGGACAAAGTGAGAGAGTGGCATGGACATATATACACTACTAAACATAAAAAAGGTAGCTAGTTGGAAGCAGCCACATAGCACAGGGAGGTCAGCTCAGTGCTTTGTGACCACCTAGAGGGTTGGGTTAGGGAGGGTGGGAGGGAGGGAGATGCAAGAAGGAAGAGATATGGGGACATATGTATAACTGATTCACTTTGTTATAAAAGAAACTGACACACCATTTTAAAGCAATTATACTCTAATAAATATGTTTAAAAGAAAGAATTCCTACAATTCAATATTAAAATGCAAATAATTCAATAAAAATTGGGCAAGAGATTTGAATAGGTGCTTCACTTAAATAGATGTATAAATGATGAAGAAGCACATAAAGAAATGTTCAAATATATTAGTCATAGTGTAAATGAAAATTAAAATCATAATGATACACATACTAAACAGAATGGCTAAAATAAAAAAGATTGACGACACCCAATGTTGGTGTGCATGTGAAACAATAGAGTTCTCAATCTTGTGCTTTGTATGGGAATACAAAAATCATACAACACTTTGCGAAGTGTTTTTGGAATTCTTACGAAGATATACATACACCAACCCTCTCACCCAGAAATTCCACAGCCAGGTGTTTACCCAAGAAAATTACAATGGGTGTCCTCAGAAATACTGTACAAAACTGTTCATAGCAGCTTTATATTAATATTCAAAATAGAAAACAGTCCAGATGTCCATTCCTAGGAATATTTTGTAAATATACCTGATATACAAATTCAATAGAATACTGAATATTGTATATACAATATACAGTAATAAAGTAGAGTACATCACTGATATACTTGGCATCTTCAAGGAACGTTAGACACATTTCACTAAATGTAAGTAGCTTTACCCTAAAGAACATGATTCTATTAATGAAAATCTGCAGTGGGCAAAATAATGCCTGACACAATAAAAACAGTGGTTGTTTCAGGAGGATATTGGGGTTGGGATTGACTGGAAAGGAGGATGAGGAAACACTAGGGTGAATTTAATGTCCTGTAAGTTGGTAGGAGTTTGGATTGCATAGGTATATGTATGCATTTGTTAAAGTGTAATGGTAAATGGTATGCTTGGTAAATGTATGCTTAAGATCTGTGTGTTTTATTTTGTATAAATTTTACATAAAAAAACAAGAAAAACTTTAAGAAAAATTTAAATTCTTGTCGCTAAAAATCCATGCTGAAATATTTAGGACGAATATTTGTTTCTGAGCACAACTTACAATGATTTTATTGATATACCTTTCTCAAGTGAGGGCTCTCAAGATGGGGTTCCCAGTTGTGTAATCATATGTCTAAGGGCATATGATACTTTGCTATTATAAATAAAAACAAATCTGTCTATATAATCAATTTCACTCAATACTGAATAATTTAAAGCATTCAGTTTATTTTCAGAAAAGAGATACTTTATAGAGTAGAATGCAAATTTCCCAAGAAGGTTTAAGAGAAAATGTGTGAGTTCAAAGACAGTTGTTTGTGTTGAGATGCTTCAGGCTCTGCCTTTGCACTCCCTGAAGGTACATGTTCAATCTCCTATGCTTTTTGGGACGTTGTGATGGAAAAGTTAGAGAAAACCTGCAACTGAAACAAAAAATCAAGAATGGAATTACATGAGAATTATGTGAAAATCTTTTAGTACAGATTTCATTTTAGCAGGTACAGCTTGATAGGAAAAGACAATTCTCCTCAGTCTCAGACTGTGTTCCTGCAGGGGGTACTTTAATGTTAGACTTATTCATTGTAGTTAAAACCATCCAAAGAGGTGTTTAACATCTGGTTCCAAGTAACAGCCACAGAGTTCTGTTATTACAGATGGTAAAATATCATTGTTGCTCTGTCAAGGAATACATAAAACTCAGCAAGAGAATCTGAACTAATTTCAGCATATACAGTTACAGTAATTGCTTTTGAAGCGAAGAGCTATGGTGGAAATATATAAATGGGTTGGATATGTTTTACTCTCTGAGCTCAGAAAGTATAATTCCTGAGGTCAGTAAATTATAGGAGAAAACTAAACTTGTTGCAGTTTTCAAGAACCAAGCTTGTTCACCTATTACACCCTTTTTCTAAGTGTTTCCGGTTAAGAGCATTGGTGGACTAGCAAGATAAGGAAAGGAAGATTAAATGCATTTTTTGACCAAGTTGAGTTTGTGTTTATATCCAGAAAGAAGCCAAAATAGAGTTTTATTTGGGGGAGACATATATACATATATATATAAAATTGCATATATAAGTGCAATTTTGTATATATATCTATGATATGTTTTGTATATTTTTATACAGTATTCTATTTATATTTTAAAATATGTATTTTACACAATATGTACAACATATAAACAATATATACATACTTATGTATGTATATATAATATATATACACTAGCTATATGTATATTATGTCTGTACTATATATATATATATTTATAGTAGTTAAGTATATATCAGTAAACTACCTTTCACAGGAATAATTACTGGTAGCAAAACAGATTCTTACGGTTTTCTAAGATTTAAGCACTATGCAATGTAAGTGGAAATGAAAAAGAATCAAAGAATAAGCTACTCATAAGTCTAGAAGAGAACAAGTAGAATGAAATATCACTGCAAACATATAGATGTTCCATGAAATTAGGGGGAGAAATAAGAATAGGTCAAACATCGTAAAAACTACAGAGATGTGAAGGAGAAAGAGGACTGAGAAAGAACGATTAAATTTGAAAAACTACTTACTTACTGACTTGGGCAAGAGGAGAATTTTTAAAATAATTATAAATCCTCAATTATCAATTCATGTTACTTCAGAACTTTGCTCTGCTGGTTTTGGAATTGTGCTTAAAGCTATCATTCCTAAATCATTAGACTATGAGAATGCTATTCTCATCCAAGGACACACGCTCAGTTCTGCCCCTAGAAAGAAGGGAAGAGAAGAGCTATTTGCTCATTGTGTAGTATGTCATTTCTCCATGATTAAATTCAAGCATGCATCCCTAAAAAATAGTTAATTTGGGCAATGACACTTCTTAGATTTGTGTCAACCAACTATCCCATCCTAGATCTCCATACTATTAATTTAATGAATTTGAGCTTAAAGCAGGGGGGAAAAAACAAAACAAAATCACACTGACAAATATCCACCTAGTAGTACTTTATCTGTAACCAGCAAAAAAGAAAAACTTAAAAGATGACTACTGTAACACATATCCTTTTTATATTATAATAAAATGGGAGACCACTTGTCTACGGAATTCAACAGTTGCCTATCAGAACAATACAGTTCATTTTAGTTGTTAAAGCAGATTTCCTCGAGTGTTCCAGATGAATGCCCATGTCAAGGTTTCCCAAGTCTCCCCTCAATACACTCTCAAAAAGCAAGTCTGCGTTTGACAGATATTCCCGTTCGTAGCAAACTCTATGCTAACAAATATAAAACTAATGGCTGTATCGAAAATTGTTACCATTCTAAAAAAATAGATAGGCTTGCAGAGGATAGATTTCCCAGCATGTCTTTCATATAATGCAAACCATGTATGCCTGTATTCAGTTGCAACAATAAACAGAATATAGTGAGGCCTAGAAGATTGTCTATTAACATTGTCTTCAACTTCCTTGTAAAGAAAAACAATTTCTTACTTTCTTAAGGCTTTGTGATAAAAGTAGACCCTGACAAAGACATCATTGGGTGTTACGGAAGCAAGGCAGCCTGCTTTATTATGCTATGCATTCATTCCACATTTGAGCCATAGACTCAATTGTTTTATAATATGATCATCTAGTTCTCTTCAATCTTTCTTTTCTTTTTTCCTTCTTTCCTTTTTCTTTTCTTTCAGTAAAGTTACTAAGCATTTAATAAATGCTTAAGGAGTGCTATCTGCCTTGTCACGGGCCCACAAAGAAACCAAGAATAATAAGTTAAAAAACAAATTAATAGCATTTGGTCAGAATTAAATGCTTTCCAATTATGCAGAATTTTAAAATTCACTAATAAAATGTCCCTAATTTTCTCAACCTATAGGCAGATTTAGTTGGGCTTCATGTGTGCTTGGCTGCAATGGACCAAGGATGGGAGACATTCAGTTTCCTGTATATCCCTTTATATATTCCACTTTAAGTTCAAAATCAACACTTTAAAACTCATCATCTTTTTTATACAAGCCAAAATATTTTATTAAACCAGACTTGTTATTTTTGATCAATATTTAATTTCTATACTTTCATTATTCCCTATTTTTCAAATACTACATATGTTTCTAGTTCCTTCTTACCTCCTCCACTTTTCTGCCTTTTTTTAAGGCATTCATCATTTCATACCAAGATGACCAAAATATTTTGTAAACTGATCTCTCAAGAGTCTCCTCCATTTCTACCTCCAAATTAGTTTATATATCATCTATGGCATATATTCTAGAAAAAAGAATCATACCATTGTTTTATATATTTTTTGTGACACTCCTTTTGTTAAAGAAAACAATTCAAACACCCTAATTTTGTGTTTAATACTCTACTACCTGGCCCCCAATAATTTAATATAAGAAAGAGAAATCCTACTTTAAAAAGCAAAAACAAGAACAAAACATGGTTCCTGCTCAAGTAGTTATATCCCCCAACCCCATGGAGGTCTTCAGAATAATCAGAATAACCTATTGTTCAGAATATTAAAGCTATCAAAGAGTTTCAAAGGATATCTACATTGGACAGGAATTTGAATTTGATATTCTCTCTGACCTTTTCCTCACCTTTGATTGTTTGATTCCATTCCTACATCTTTATCTCCCTTGACTCCCCTAGAGAACTTTCTTATCACTCTCAGACTCAGAAACTCCTCACTCCTGAACATGTTCTGTGCCTTGCTGCTTTCATGCATTTGCCCTCATTTGGTACCCCTACCAGAAAAACCTTTTGCCTCCACTCTTCACTGTCTAAGCCCTTGCTCTCTTTGAAGGGATAAGGGGAAGGGCCAGTGGCTTTTATATCTCATCCAGTTTATCATCAGAGTTGCTGATCTTGATATCTAGAGAGCTGCCCTCGCATACATCTCACCTCACTGCTGTACAAGAAACAGCACAGCAGTTTCTTGTTCAATGAAACTATGTTCAGTGAAAGGCACAGCTGCTTTCAAACTCTGCCTCCCACATGAAGCTTTCGTTAACATATTCACCTTCTAAAATCTTGACAGAAAATTCCAACCTCGGGTCTTTCTTAGCAAGGTAAATAATTGGATAAGTGAGAGAGAGAAGTGTAGGGGGTGATATAAGACATGTGATTCTTTTTTATTGATGCCTCCCACCCAAAGGCTATTGACCCTGGTTACTCACTTAGCAGTAATGTCCCTAAATTCACATTCTGATTTTTTTTCTTTAAGTGTAAAGATCTCACTCAGATACCCCTTAGAGATGGTGAGTTGAACACATGCATTAGCTTCCATTCCTTTGTGAATTATAATTTCACCAAAGGTGCAATATAACTCTTTGGAGGATGGCAGAATGGGAAACAGGTTTGCATGATGAGTGAGCATATATCTGTGTGTATGTGTGGAGGGATAAAATTTACAAAAGAAAACAAAGTCTCAAGTTCCATAGATAATGACTAAAACTGAAAAGTAAAGAAGTAGCAACATAGGCATGTTATTTAGAGAAACAGAGACAAATACCAACATAATGAGTTAAAAGATTAAAGGGAACAGCTGACCTCTTGGCAGCAGCAAATGTATGTGGGGCACAGAAAATGACTTTTGAACTATATTTATGCATAAGTTTCATGAAAAATACTAAATATAAAGTTAATTATAGAATAAGATATATCATTTTAAAAAATTATAACAAAGTTTGAAAAGCATACACACATAAACACATACAAAACAGAAGATGTGATTTCTGATTGGGTAACACTGGCCAGCTGGCTGTCTTCTGAAAGCCTGATCATATGGCATAAGTGTTGTCACTGTATCATGGTTTAAGATTTGACCCTCAGTAGTGTAAACTCAGATATGATTCTTCAGCATGCCAAGAGTGGATACCTCTCTCAATAGCAGATTCAGGCAAAAGAGTTTATGAAACTGATGTACATAATCAAAATGTTCCTTTTAAAATATTCAGTGATAAGTATAGATTGTGAAGGAACCAAACATTTAAATCCACATGACCAGATGCTTTCATCTTATAGCCAGATCTACCCATGAAATTATCTACAGTAAGAATGCCACTTAACTAATATACAACACAAAATGTAGATGGGGTAGGGAATAGATATTACTGCTCTCTGTTCATATGGACAAGTGCTGTCCAAAATAAATATAATGCAATCCACAATGGGAACCCCATATGTAATTGAAAACTTTCTGGAGCCCATATTAGAAAAATAAGAAGAAACAGATGAAACAAATTTTAATACTATAATTTACTTAACACAATATGTACAAAATATAATTTTAACATGCAATGGACAAAAACATTACTAATAAGATATTTATGTAGTGTTTGTACTATGTCTTTGGAATTCAATGTGCATTTTACACTTACTGCATGTCACAACTTGGACATCCACATTTCATGTGGTCATTAGCAACGTGTGGCTAATGACCACCAAATAGGATACTGCCAGGCAAGACTCTTGTAAGCATTCAATAAGAGAATTTAACAGCAGAAGGCTGCTTTTCAACCTTGGACTTAGAGCCTTGGTTGTTAGTTATATAATTCAGATATTTCATTGTCTCAGGCTCAGATAACCAAGTATATGTTATGTCTACAGTAAGCATATACATTTCTGGGGGCAATACAGGCTAAGTCCTTTGACTTAGAGCTGCGTCTTTCTTCTAAATAATGCCTGCTTGGATTCAGCCCATGTTTACCTCAATGAATTTTCCTTTTTGTTTTCTAAATAAGCCAGCTGGTCTGGTGGATGACACATTCTTTCTTTAAATATGCTACTCCCTAATGTCTACTTACCTAGAGTTTGCTTCTTTTTAGTGACCTTGAATATCTTTCGTATATTCTACTGTGTTTCAGCCTTAGAGGAGAAATTTCCTTTCCCATTATTTTCATATATTTGGAAAATATTTTATTGCAGCCCTCAGGTGCAGGAAATTGAAGTCCATGCACATGATGGGTGCATTCTCATACACCTTCCTGCAGATAAGAATCAATAATTTAGCAGGTTAGCAAGCTGAAGAATATATATCATCACAATTCTTATATTTGAAAATATAAATTATATTTTAAATATGCAAATAACACTCGATATATAAAAATCATGCCATAGCAATTACTTTTTCTATTTATTAATAAAATGTTACATATTCTTTGGATGTTTCAAATATATTTTATTTATAATCTGTAGAAACTAATAATTGCTTTCTACAAATGTTCTAGGAGTTCAACTGTTAATTTGCAAGACATATATGTTATAAAATATTTTAAATGGATTTATTATCTATACATTTTCCTTATTTTTATGAAATATGTATGAAATCATAACATAAAAAACAAGTGCCATTGGCATTTGTCAGCAGAATGTTTATAGGTTAGGAATAAATATACCATAAATGACAGTCATAAATGTACAAGAACCTCCTTTAAAAAATGGCAAACACTTGCAGGAATAAATATGTAAAATTATAAACACAAGTAAAATTTTTCCATAACACAAGTAACATTTTTTCATTAGACTCCATTTCTCAATTTCTTGTGAGTTGTTTTCTTGGCGAGTTATTTCAGCAGGACCTATTTTCTACATTATATTTGACAAATAATATAGAAATTGTGTAGTGATAAGATTACTAGTTAGAAGACTGGTCTTAGGAGATCTCCGACTGCAAATTGGGAAAGACATTTTTTTAATCTTATGCAAAATAAGAGATGCTTCTGAGCTCTAACATACAGGAATATATATATGACTGGGCTCAAGTGTGAGTGCTCCCAAGCAGAGGATCGTGGCACTTGCTCTTCGTTAAAAGTTAATGAAGA
This sequence comes from Stenella coeruleoalba, assembly GCF_951394435.1. Lineage (NCBI taxonomy): Eukaryota > Metazoa > Chordata > Mammalia > Artiodactyla > Delphinidae > Stenella > Stenella coeruleoalba. The sequence goes on along the minus strand of NC_137159.1, from coordinate 62,511,646 downwards.
AACAAAAATAGTTAATGAAGATTTTCTAGCCCTACTGAAAGAATGCCCCAATTTCTTGGAGGAATTCAACCTCAAAAGCCTATCCATGAATCTAAGGCTTTCAAGACCTCAGAAAATCAGAAGTCCTGGGTTTGAGTTCTGTTTGTATTATTCAGCATCAGACCCTGGACAAATTGCTTTAGCATCCTTGTACCTTCAATGTCCTCTTGTGTAAAACAGTGATAATAACTCCTGCCTCTTTTACATGTTTTTTGAGATGTATGTATGCATGTATGTTTGTGTTCGTATGCATGTTGTATTAACACTGCTAAACATAATCAAATGAACAGTATTCGTATATTTTATCCAAATAGAAAAACATTCCTTCTTTTTTACCATCAGCTCTGAGCCAGATGTGATGCTAAGACTTTACTTTCATTGACTTTTTATCCTTATGAGGTAGAATTTCAATTCTCATTTCCCAGATGAAGAAATTGAGAGAGTTGTTAAATAATTGCCTAAAATTACACTGACAGTAAATGGCAGAGTAGGGATTTGAAAATGGGAGTCTAGTCTAACTTCAAAGTCCTATTTTTTACAGACATTTTCTTACTTCTTTAAGTACTCTTGAACTGATTTCTAAAAGCAATTACTCAGTTCAACAATGAGCTAGTTTTGTCTAAAATAATTCTGAAACTGTCATAACAATTTAGGGTTTGGGCTGGTAATAGGTAATGCTAAAAAATATACTATTACTCAGGATTCTGTGACCCCTTTTATCCTGGGTATCCTTTAACTTCTTTGACTGCCTGTTTCATTTATGAGTCTATGAGCTTCTGTTATGTCATCTGCTAAATTGTATAATGGGATTAGAATCCCTCCTTTGGTCCTTTGCTGATGTAAACATCTATTTGTCTTTTCCCTTGATTGGTTTAGGTTCCTATATTACTCCCTTCTAGCAGTAAGTATTTTCTGAATTTAAGCTCTGACATTATTTTCATCTTTCTTTTTTCTCTAACCTTCTGTCTACTCTTTCTCCCTCCATATCCACTCCAATCCAATATCTTCATCTCTCACCTGTATAGTAACAATACCTACATCTTTGTGCTACACCATCCTAAAATGACATTCTAAGGTCTCTGTCTTGTAAACTCTCTAACTGTTGTTCTATAAGCGTTTCTACAGTTAATGACTCCACACCTCCATGACATTATACTTAGCTTGCATTCTGCCTTCCCTCTCTACCACTGTACTTGAAATTGCTCTTCATGTTCAACAACAGCCTATGAAATGCTAAATCCAATTGGTTTTCTCCTCTTCCAGTTTACTAACTTTTTTGTGGGAATTAGCACTGTTAATCTCCCTCTCCTTTTTAGAAATCTCTACTTTTTTTTTTAACATCTTTATTGGAGTATAATTGCTTTACAATGATGTGTTAGTTTCTGCTTTATAACAAAGTGAATCAGCTATACATATACATATGTCCCCATATCTCCTCCCTCTTGCGTCTCCCTCCCACCCTCCCTATCCCACCCCTCTAGGTGGTCACAAAGCACTGAGCTGATCTCCCTGTGCTATGCAGCTGCTTCCCACTAGCTATCTGTTTTACACTTGGTAGTGTATATATGTCCATGCCACTCTCTCACTTCGTCCCAGCTTACCCTTCTCCCTCCCAGTGTCCTCAAGTCCATTGTCTATGCCTGCATCTTTATTCCTGTCCTGCCCCTAGGTTCTTCAGAACCTTTGTTTTTTAGATTCCATATATATGTGTTAGCATATGGTATTTGTTTTTCTCTTTATGACTTACTTCACTCTGTATGACAGACTCTAGGTCTATCTACCTCACTACAAATAAATAATTCACTTTCATTTCTTTTTATGGCTGAGTAATATTCCATTGTATATATGTGCCCATCTTCTTTATCCATTCATCTGTCGATGGACACTTAGGTTGCCTCCATGTACTGGCTATTGTAAATAGTGCTGCAATGAACATTGGGGTATATGTATCTTTTTGAATTACGGTTTTCTCAGGGTATATGCTCAGTAGTGGGATTGCTGGGTCATATGGTAGTTCAATTTTTAGCTTTTTGAGGAACCTCCGTACTGTTCTCCATAGTGGCTGTATTAATTTACATTCCCACCAACAGTGCAAGAGTGTTTCCTTTTCTCCACACCCTCTCCAGCATTTATTGTTTGTAGAGTTTTTGAGGATGGCCTTTCTGACTGGTGTGAGGTGATACCTCATTGTAGTTTTGATTTGCATTTCTCTAATGATTAGTGATGTTGAGCATTCTTTCATCTGTTTGTTGGCCATCTGTATGTCTTCTTTGGAGAAATGTCTATTTAGGTCTTCTGCCCATTTTTGGATTGGGTTGTTTGTTTCTTTAATATTGAGCTGCATGAACTGCTTGTAAATTTTGGAGATTACTCCTTTGTCAGTTACCTCATTTGCAACTATTTTCTCCCATTCTGAGTGTTGTCTTTTCATCTTGTTTATGTTTTCCTTTGCTGTGCAAAAGCTTTTAACTTTCGTTAGGTCCCATTTGCTTATTTTTGTTTTTAGAAGTCTCTACTCTTTTGACTCTTGCAATTTCCTAAATCTCCTCCTAAATGTCTCACTATCTTCGTTGAGCTTTTCTATAATCTTCATTGAGCTCTCAGTTCCTACTTGCTCCTTCAGATAAAGGAGAAAAGAAGGCAAGGGGACACCTATGTCTGTATATTGTCCCTTGTGGAAGTAAGCAAAGACCACCTGAGAACGTGCATAAGCTATTAATTCAGAGCTTATCTCAAGAAAATCAGCTGCCATCACTTGTGTCTGACAGAGACTCAAAGGCAGGCAGGGGGATAGGAAAGCGTTATAGTGAGGAAAAAAAAGAACCCTTCAAGTATGCCCTGATTACAGGATGTTAGCACAGATAACCCGGAGGTGGGCTAACTAGAAATCCAGCATCCTATGTCATGAGTTTAGGGAGCATATTTGGCTTTCTCTGGTTGATCTTGAGTTGGAAGCAAGGATAAGGGGATAAAAATTTGGGAAGCTGGCAGTCATGGCCTAAGTACTGACTAGTTTAGGCCAATTACTGCAGAGGCTGCGCTTTGGATTTCCAGAATGGTGGCTATAAGATTGTGGTCAGAGTTCTATTTTTATATACAGTCTGACCATTGTTCCATTGTCTCTCACTCTAAACTCATAAAAGAGGCTACTTTAAGAAACTAGCTCCTACTTCTGGTCATGGTTTTCTACCACAGACCATATGTCTACTAGTGTGTACTCATTTATGTCTGACTTGACTTCTTTCACTCAGCGTTTTTTGACATTGATTTATTTTTTGTGTATATCAGCAGTTCTTGTTATTGCTAAATTTCCTAAATAGAATTCATTTGTATTAATATAACACACTTTGTTAACTATTCTGATGGAAATTTGGCTTATTTCCATTTTTCCCACTGGATAAAACTGCTATGGACATTCCTTTAACTCTTCCTGTGTATATATGCCCTCATTTCTCTTAGATATATACCTAAGAATAGAATTACTGGTTCATGGAATAGGTGTATGATTAAGAAGATAAGAAACTGTCAAAGAGTTTTTGCAAAATAGCTGTACCATGTCACATTCCAATAAGCAATATATGAGAATTTCCATTGCTCTACATCATCACTAACTCTTGGTATTGTCTATCTATAACCATTGTGATGGGTGTGAAGTGGTATCTAGTTGTGGCTTTAATTTATATTTCTCTGTTGACTAATGATGTTGGATACCTTCTACATGTATCTAGTGACCATTCCTATATCTTTTAAGTGTGTGTTTATTTGTTCTGCCTAGTTTCTAATGGGTTGTTTGTCTTTTTTATGATTTATTTATAGGTTTACTTTATATATCCTGGATACAAATATTTTGTCTTCAATGTTATTTTTGACCCATATCTCTTCTAGATCTACAACTACTTTAAAATATTTTGTTTAAAGCTAAGGAATATTTAAACAAACAAAAATTCATTAAGAATAATATTATAAACATCCATAATTGATTTTCTCACCACACTAAGATATGACAACCATTCATCTTAGAAAATAAAATATTACAAATACAGTCCAATTACTCTATTATACCATTTCCTGATTGCATTCTCTTTTAGCACCTTCAGGAAAACAAGTGGAAAGTATCTTGATGTTGGTATTTACCATTCCCTGTGTTTATACTTCTTTCATGCATATATGTATCTAAATAATACATAATATAACATTTTTCTATATTTTAAAACCTGATATATTGGTATCATGTTATATGCATTTTTTAATAAATGGCTCTTTTTGTTTAAATACTATTGTTAAGATTCAACTATATTGGCGTTTAACCTATAAATCAAGGCACTATACAAGCACCCTCTGATGCAAATTTGTGTATGCGTTTTGGCTTCTCTGTAGAGGCAAGATTTCTTGTAAGTTTGGTATCTGGTAGTTTTCATTTGATGAAGTTGTAATCGTTATTAAAAATTATCATTTCTTGTGTGCTTCCTGATGGGAGGGACTGGTGCCTGTGTTCTGGTGGTGGAAACTCTTAAAGGAAAACATAGGTAGAGCACTCTTTGACATAAATCACAGCAAAATCCTTTTTGACCCACCTCCTAGAGTAATGAAAATAAAAACAAAATAAATAAATGGGACCTAATTAAACTTAAAAGCTTTTGCACAGCAAAGGAAATTGTAAACAAGATGACTCAGAATGGGAGAAAATATCTGCAAACAAAGCAACTGACAAAGGATTAATCTCCAAAATATACAAGCAGCTCATGCAACTCAATATCAAAAAAATAAACAACCCAATCCAAAAATGGAATGAAGACCTAAATAAACATTTCTCCAAAGAAGACATACAGATGGCCAACAAACACATGAAAAGATGCTCAGTATCACTAATCATTAGGGAAATGCAAATTAAAACCACAATGAGGCTTCACCTCACACTGGTCAGAATGGTCAGCATGAAAAAATCTATAAACAATAAATGCTGGAGAGGATGTGGAGAAAAGGGAACCCTCCTGCACTGTTGGTGGGAATGTAAATTGATACAGCCACTATGGAGAACAGTATGGAGGTTCCTTAAAAAACTAAAAAGAGAACTACCATATGACCCAATAATCCCACTACTGGGCATATACCTGAGAAAAAAGCTGTATTTAAGCAAAGTTTCTACATTGTACTAAAATTAAATTAGTATTAATCTGAAGTAGATTGTGATAAATTAGCTAAATATAATCTGCAGAGAAATCTCTTAAGAGAATAAATACAAGAAATATAGTGAAAAAATCAACAGAAATTTTTAAATGGTTTGATAAATTCTCCAATAAAAAGTAGACAATTCCAAATTTCAAAAAGACTAATTTTGATTCCTGTATTTTGTTTGCTGCCTTGCTTTCTAATCATTGGCTATTTCATTGCATAAAAGGAGTATTAATAAATTAAAGAAAGGAGGTGAATAATCATGGTGATGGCCATTTTAAAGATGAATCTAGAATCTCTAAATTTAGTATAATCCAGAACAACAGTATTTCTCTCACTGCTGTAGTGACAGGATACAAACTTCTGTAAGGACCTGCATAAGTCACTGAACAAATGATTTGACCGTATCACACTTTTTCTCTTGCCTACTTATTACACACAGTATGATAGACCGCTCTACTTACTGAGTAAATTTGAGTATCGTGTGTGCAAGAACAAATTAATGCTTATGTTTTCTCAGTCCATTTCAAATTAATGTGGTATGGAGAGGTCAGAAGAAATTTCACTGTCCCTCTGCTGGTCTTCCTTCTGTTCAATGAGTTCTGTTAAACGATCCCTGTAAGAGACATCCTTCATTCCTGTCTCACAAAAATTGAGTTCTGAATAGCATTGTTTTTTGTATGGAATTCAACAGATGGTACTAAATGGACAATATTTTAAACTACTTCCCAAGAGTAGATCTTCATCTGAGCCTCCCTATCACCCTCATTCTCATCGAGTTTAACTGTGTGTTCATTCATTTCAACACTGTCATGTGAGCAGTACTCACGTTTCCCTAGAAGATGTAATTATGCATATTAGCAAATATAAAGTTTAAGTATGAGTTTCATAATGTCTGCTTTTATGCTTGTATTATCTTCGGTGTCTTATTTTTAAATGACTGTGTTCCATTTTAAATTCCAAATGGTGACTACTTATCTTTTTGTAATTCAGTTCACCAAGGAATAAATTATAGGTAGTGATTTTGTCTTAGCTATCAATAGATCTTTGACAGACACTCTCATCTTTGTTGTCAGGATGAAACATTCTGTTCTGGAACAGAAGAAAAAACATTCTTCACACAGTGCTTATGAGTCTCTGAAGTCTTTACTGGTACTCAGCATACCTTCACACCCTCACGGTAAGAAAAAGTAGATTTATATTAGAAACTGTATTGAAAAATGTCTACTTCAAATGCACTCAAGGACCTTCCAGTAGTTTTATTGCAATTCCATAGTACCTTCATGTCACTGAAATAACTTGGGCTAAGCAAGGTGGACACTTTTCTAAATTTGTGGGAGGCTACCTTGAAAAAGATGATGGGGAAATAAATAAGCTATATCCTGCTGTTGTTATTCATGTTAGAGCTTTCTAGTGGTAAGTTACTACTAAATAGGTGTAAATATTGGAGTCACAATAAAAGATGAGTACCTACCATATATTTGTAACCTGTAACTCCACACTTGTAATTCAAGTACAAGGTCAATACCACCAAATACATAAATATTCACATTTTCTACATAAAATATATGTATAAAAATTTTAGTAAACAAACTTTTGGTGCCATCTTAAAGAAATAAGGTCTTACCCTATATTTAAATAATGGTAAAGCTAAAAGCTACTTCCAACAAGAAATACTGATTTGCAAACTTATAGAAGATATTAACTTTATATTAAAATTAAGATGAAAAATCAAAAGTAGTTAATTATTTTCAAACAGATCACCCATTGCCATACCTGAGTTCTGAGTCCCTTCCTCTTTCTTCTGTTGGTTATTATCTCTGAAAAAAATAGCTGTAGCAGGCTTTACCTATGTATGTGTTCATATTTCTTACTAAACTACCTGCCTGCATGAGAATGAATGCTCTAAAATAAGCATAGATACAGTCTCAAGCACCCATGACCAAACATACACATATACATAACTAGTCTATAGCACATACTACAGGCACCATACTTTTCAAAAATAAATTCAGTTTTATTTGCTCATTACAACAGATATAGCTCTCTGCAACAGTTGGGAGGTTACAGTGGAAATGACTTAAGGGGCTGCTGGCTGTAGATCTGAGCAATGAAGTTTGGATGATCTGAATCTTTTGTGTTTGGTAAATGAAAAGGGGGCTTTATATTGTGATTTAATACTAGTTGAATCATTCCACCTTAATTTGCCACAAAAGTTTCTTTTGCTTGAAGGGAATAACATAATCACCATATCTGGCTGAGGATATCTGGTGACCTCTTTTCATTTTGTCCCTTGGAAGAGAAAAAAAAATATTAGGCCAGGATTATGTCCAACTGTAAAGTAGGGAAAGATTGTTCTTGGTGTCCTGCTCCACCTGTTCTTAGATCAACCTCTGAATCTTTTACTGGCCTCTTCTCATGCCAGTGTGCTGGATCAAGGGGAAAGTTCAGTAAAAGGAACCAGAAATAATGCCAGGATAAAGAAAACAGGGCATAGTTGGTCATTTAAGTGTTTAGGAAATAATGCTGAGGCCATAGAGAAATGAGAAAATTATCAGAAACTCATTCCAAGTTATAATAATAGCAAATGCTTCCCTACAGCTTATTACTTGTCAGGCAGCATGTCAACTGTTTGGTTCAGAAGTGCAAAGGTAAGGCAACAGGCTGTGCCCAGGATCTTCATTTTGCAGCAAGGCTTGTGCCTGAGTTGTCCAGTTTCAAGGACAATGTTAGTTACCAGGTGGAGTTCCTGCTTTAAAAGTGTATTGGCTGCAGCAGCAGCTAGAGGACTGTCCCAATTTCTGACTGCAGTGCAAATGGCAACATTAATTTTGGTTTCCTCATTATATCAGTTCTCTGGAACGGTTTTTTGGATGATTTTTCAAAGCTTAGATTCACACCTATATCTACAACTCTAACAGTCTGTGAGCCCAATATCGTTTTCTGTTTAACCAGAATCGGATTCCACAGCTTATTATTCATAACCCCCCATGGTAAATGTTGGACTTGGTTTAGGAACAAAATGAATGTCAGTGTGGCTTCTGGTTTCTCTTTAGTTAGAGAATCCTACCTAGTTCTGTTTTTTTCCTATAATTATTTGTGATATGAATTTACTTTTTCAACTTTCCTCTCCACTAATTCCTTCAAGGCTCTTATTTTCAAAGTGAAATTCAGATAATGGTAAGGAAACAAAATGTAAAGAGACCTCCTACAGGTTTTTACATTTTCCCATAACACCTCCATTACAAATCTAATATAAAAAACCTGCAGTTCCTTCTGTATTAGTCTCTCTTAGCCTCATTGTGCCCTAGATTGTAACTTTTATTCACATTTCCATCTTAAGTGGACAGAAAATGGATTCATAAATGTCCCTTTCTCTTCTATATACATCCTAAGTTACCCAGGGTCTGCAGTGGAGGCTAGAGAGCAGCACTCAGCTGGAGGCCTCTTATATACCTGCCTAGAACTTCTTTTCCTAAAGTCCAGCATTCTTAGTAAAATGTTTCTAGCCACACTAGAAAACATGAAGTTCTTAGGCAAAGCAGAGCCAGAGAATATTCTTAACTCCCAACACCTGGAGAAACATACAGGTATGACCTATTAGCCAGGATGACTTATTGCCAAAAATTTCACCCCTTTTGGAGAAATGGGGATTTCACACAACTGAGCCCTTGAATTCACAAAGAGGGATCAGAAATGCCTCATTCCCACAGATATCACCCCAACCCCAGTAATGTTTGGTTTAATTGTTACTCAAAATGTTTAGTAAAATTTATTGTGTCTATTTGGTTGAACTACTTGCCATTGATGTCTAATTACCACAGAGCGAAATGACAACTATTTTTAGAAATACATATACAGAATTAATTTTGTTGAAATTTTTCTTGGAATGCAACTCCAAATGCAGTTCATGTTGCTTATCTAGTGAAGCCATAGACTCAAATGTTTAAAAATAGTTTCATAAACACAATTTTTTTTGGACTGTGTCAGTGACAGAATGTAGACAGAGATAGTTATTGGCTTTTATAGAATGCTTTAACCTGTGATTTTCAAACTTTTGGCTGTGAAACCCCTTCAGTTTCACAAATCAATATAGGCAAAACTTTAAACACATATACATAACATAGACATATTTATAAAAATAAAAATTGTCACAAATTCATTCTTATACTCAAAAAGCAGAATTTTATTTGATATATTCTATTATTTTCATTTATGAAAAAATGGCCATTCCCTATTTAATTAATTCAAAACCCAGTAGTGGTATCTTGCCCTGTAATTTGAAAAACAGTATTTTAAAGTCAGGTTCTGTTACAGTGTGGGTTACATCTATTTTCACACCGGCCAAGGAAACAAATCTGGTGAGTGTGATTCCTATGGGAAAGAAAATTTCTTCCAAGTTTTAAACAATCAACTTGCAAACAACTTTCACAACTCAGTTTATTCATAACTTGTGGTCTGGCTGTATTTTCTTCAAAATGCCCTTGTTTTTTGACTGATGTATATCCGTAGTTCTCCACCTGTCCACGTCACTCACACTTGGAGAGTAACTCAAAACAGAAGGTTTAAACTTCTCTATTCAGTGTCACACTAAGGTGAACAATTGTGTATGTCTCCGTTCACAACATTTCTTTTCTGGGGCGTAGAAAACAGAGAAAGTGAAACCTAACATCTGTGGATACACTGAAGGAAATTAAAAAACACTGTAGGAAGACATTTTTAGAAATTCACTTCTAAAGTATGATAATTTATTTTCAAATAACAATTTGAATCACATTTAATGACATTTTTGCACTACTTTACACCTACTCTTGGGCAGCCAGGGAGTTAACAAAATATTTATTTTTACCTATACAATATTCTTTCAGTAAACCTAGTGAAATGCTCATTAAAAGACTTACATGTTTAGGGCTTCCCTGGTGGCACAGTGTTTAGGGCTTCCCTGAGCCTGTGCTCCGCAATGGGAGAGGCCACAAAAAAAAAAAGGTATTTTAATCAAACTAGAAAATAACAGCTATTATTTTTACAACAATTTCAGATTAATGAATTGTGGATAAATAATAATTACCCTTTTCTTAACAGAAGATAGAAAATCCTAAAAGACAAAATGTTTGGTATTGCTTTACATAAAACATGTCCCAGGCTGTTTTAAAGGGTTCATCTTAAATACAGTTCTTCATCCCCACAGTGTAGGTAAATGTTTGTTTTTGTGTTAATTAGGAAGTCATTTAAACATCTGCCTTTATTTTATGGACTGCCTTTAAAGTGTAAAATGTGTTTTTCTCATGAGAACACTTTATGCTCCCAAGTGACAATTTTAAAATAAAGTGTCTCTCTTTCACATATAAAGTCTAATGTGCAAAGGTTTTGCCATCTGTTCTGTGTAGTTGTACTTGTGAACTAGTTGTTTGATTAGAAGCAACAAAGTGCATAGAAAATGTGTCTTCACTCAAAAAAAAAAAAAAGCACAAATAGTATACTGTCTGCTTTTATGATTCCCTTTATAGATTGCCATTTTAAATTTCATTCAGGATTAACTGGATCTCTTAAATCAGAAAGATCATCATTAAATTTAATTTCATGTAATTTAGAAAGAAAGAGAAAAAAATCAGTTTTTCAAAGCACAAAGAGTCCCTTACTTCAATACAGGGTAAAAAAATAAATCAGTGCTGCTCACCATGTCTGTTCAATAAAGAATTATGAATTCAAAAATAGTTTATCAGTTTATGATGCCCTAAAAGTAAGTCATATCTACTAAGATGTAAGCCAAACTCTTTTGTTAGAAATAGTCTTTAAGAATACAGGGAAATATTATTCAGTCCAAAAATTGATAGAGTAGCTATCAATGACTTTGAAATTTATTAGTGATTCACCAGTTTAGATATTTGGACAGAAGTTATTTTTTAAAAAATAGGAAAATGCAACACTTTTTTGTGTATTATATACTCACTAATTTCAGGGCAAATGCTTATTCATCCAAACACTTTGCTGCTATCAATAACCAAACATTTACTCTTTTGGAGAACACTATAGAATCTGTACTAATTCTAGAATCCTTTGAAATGTTGCGATTATTCTGAAGATACTGGTTTTCCCAGAGTTCTCTGTATCTTTACTGAGAATTCATCCATGTTTCAGGCATGGATACTAGAAACGTGCAGAATGACATAGATGATTTCTATACTGAAAGGCATTTAAAATAAACCAAGGGGGCTACTGTAAGGCCTGAAAACACCAAGAAACTTTTACACTCACTTCAGGATTTCCTGTGCTTAGGAATTTTAAATAACTATAAAATAATATGAGATAATTTTTGCTAAGCAGTACTTAACAATGTTGATTGAAACAATGGCAATATTAAGCCTTATATATATGGCATGTATGTGAAATGTATAAACAGTCCAGGAAGTCAATTCCAGGACATATTCTGATTTTATAATCAAGAATATCTTTATAGAGATGTTGGATAGTTTTTTTAACTGAGCTTTCAAGTTTGGGTAATATTCTGTTAACATTGAAAGAGGGAAGGAGAACAGTTAAGAAGAATGATAGTGACTCCCAAACATGGGGAAAAATAGAGGAACAAAACAAAAAATATGTTTAGAAGATATTAAGGAAAATAAACTAGCTAAAATGAAGGTTTCCACCCATTAAATCATAGGAGGTGAGTTGGAAATACAGGTTGGAAGAACACCTTAAATTATAGTCTAGGAATCATAATTTTTATTTTTTCAAATTAAATTCTATGTCAAATCTTTGAGCAGCTGAAAGATAAGATTAAAGCAGTAGTTTTATGAAAATTAATCGAAGAAGCATGTCTTTTAATTTACCAAGCACGTTATAGATTTTCAGTAAATATTTTAAAAATGTAATTATCATATGTTAATTATTTGAAAGGGGAAATACTCAAGATAATCAAACCTATTAGAACCTTATTACAATATGCTTTTTGTTGATGAAGATAGAGATGAAAATATAAAATCAAATATGAAAGAAAGTGCAAAGCTTTGGGACTGAATAAGTGTGTGAAAAAGAGAGAGGGAGACTTTGAGACACTTAACATGCACAGAACACAGTAAGAGGAGTCAGTTTGTCTGGTCCAGTTGCAGCTCCCCAACTCCTACATATGGAGCCATGGACAAACCCTGTACTTTCTTTCTCCCTGGTATAAAATTAGTTATACTACCACCAGTTTTGCCCATTTCACACAGTTTTCATAAAAGAAAAATCATATACCTATATTTAGGCATACATGTGTATGTATCTTCTTTGTAAAGTTCCTCACAGACAGATTATAATTAATTAATATGATAATAATAAAGTAGCCAAAATTTACTAAAGCACTTACAATGAACTGGGCATAGTGCTACTGACTTCGTATATACAATATCAAGTTTCCATATGCACATAAGTGATAACAGCATAAAATGAAAGTATTTCTTCCCCCAAATATGTGTAAAATATAGAATAGGATGGAATATTATATGTCTCAAATTAATATTACAGATAATTCAAAGTGCTTATTTGTCAGTGACAATTTGTCAAAAAAGAATCCTATGGAAGAATTTCCATCGATAGTTTAATTATGAGATTCTAGGATGTATGCTTTAGGGCCCAGTCACAACCAAGTATCAGTCAGTTTGGTCCCTGATAGCACATATTAAAATAACAAACCTATGTTCAAATAAGTTCATCAAGCTTCCATGCAGTTAAGTTTCAATAAGAAATATATGCCTAATCCTATGGACTGCACCAACCTAGAAAAATCCACTTATACAGAGCCCTAGAATAAACTATTAAGGAATTCTGTTAATGGGAGGGCCATGATGAAGTGAACATTTTCTTTTATCCTCCAACTTTGCCTCCAAGTTGTTGAAGGCCCCTACTGACTGCTGGGACAGTCCTCATACAGTTGGATTACCTCAAGCATAACCTGTCATGGACCTCATGATGAAACATGGACTCTGTCTTCCCTAAATAATTGATTTTTTTCCTGAGTGCTTTTATCTTATCTTAGCTCCTTGCAGTCAAAATGTGCCATACCTCTAGTTCACACCATTTTTGTTTCTGCTATTTCAGATTTCTCTTTCTTAAATTAAGATTTTTAACTGTCTCTTTTTAAAAAATCATTTGGGACTTGATAAACTAATTATGGAGAAAAATATATATGGTTGTTCTCATCAGAACAATATCATCATTACTTTGAACTATTTGAAAACAATTGCATGAAAAAACTTTTCCAAATGAAAGGAAAACAAAATAATAAACAGAAGAAAGTAAACAGAAACTGAAATCAGGTGAACTGTAAGAAATGTTATCTAAACATAATCTTGCCAAGTTTTCATTATATTCTTTCAAAGATTAAAAACAAAACCTAAAACTCATGCACTTTTTAACATCAAATAATTAAAATGTAATAGGCAAGTTTAGTCTATTTATTGTAATCTAACATGTTAATTTCGCTAAAGAGTATTGAAAGATACTGAATGCTCTATAGCATGGTTATGACTTAACTTACTGAAGAGCAGATACAAAGCTTCCAGGAGGAAATAAAACAGGGGACTTGAAGCAAGATATGGCACATTCAAGGAACTCAAAGAAGCTGAAGATTACCTATAGCATAAGGAAAAATAATAACTCATATAAGAAAAAATAGTATTTATGTTTTAAAGGGGTAAAAATGATGCTATTCAACCCAGCAAATAAATATATTTAAGGTGCTAATTTAATATGACAAAAGAGTTCATCAGTAAATGTAATAAATTAGAGAAAAATTTCAGAATACTTTATCCTTTAACAAGAATATAATCAGGTAGTTAGTTAAACTGAATTTTCTTTCACAACTATTAATTTGACCTGAAATTATATGTTCTAAGAGTAATGGTTTTATAGAATGTTAATAAAGCATATTTTTTAAAGTTTGAAAAAATGATTAAGTATACCACATTTAAGGAATTCATTTAGAAAAAAAACAAGTACATAAAATTGTATTAAAATTACTAATTTATAATAATATTGATAGTACAATCCTATTAGTTTATATCTCTCAATGTTTGTTGAAAACCAAGTCAATCTCTAAAGCACTGACTTGGAAACTTCTGACCTTAAGCATGATGAACAAAGATATTTCCATCATTTATTAGGAGATTGGCATGAACTAATGGATTCATTCTATAGAGAAATCTTTTCTAATATGTAGATCAAATTCTCATTTCCCCCCACTTTCTAATAATAATTTTAGTTTTCTCTCTAAATCAAAACGGAATACCCTCACATTCCTTCTTCCTTTTGTATTCTATTTTCAATTGTCTTCTCTAAATCAATGATAATGAGATTATATAATAGTATTTTTCCCTGAAACTGAAAACTCAGTAAGAAGTGTGTGACTACCAGGTATTTTATGTTATCCTTCAATTTCAATCCATATTCACCATTGTATTTATGGTTGCACATAATAGACTATAATCAAGAGTGTGGTCGACAGTGAATAAAGCCCCTTCTTTATAGACAGCATGTTTTGAGATGGCTCAGCAGAACACAGGATGTGTGGTTGATCCAACAAATGTAGAGAAATTTGCCTCCACTTGAGTGCTCTGTGAATTACCATATAATTTATCATCCAAACAAAGACACTTTCAAGAATGAAAAAAGTGGTAATAATTAATCCAGGCAACTGTTGTAAACTGGATTGTGCAGGGCAAATTGGTTATCTGGTTTCCTTGATAATACTAATAAAAAAAAAGAACAAAAATCCAGAAAACAACATAACGTTTAAGACTTTATTATTATGTCAATAATGACTAGCCTCTGTATATGGAGCCCCACTCCCCCTCAACCCCACAAACCCCTGATCTTAGGAGCTATGCCAGTTATGTAGGAGCCATTATTAGTTTAAAAATGAATATGAATGAAATGAATAGATTGATCTAGTAAATAACATATGATTCATCAATTAGTGGTTGTTTATATTGGGTTGCCCAAAAAGTTCGTTTTTTTTTTCTGTAAGATGGCTCTAGTAGTACTTAGTTGTCTTTAACTTCATTCAAAACAATTTTGTTAGATTGTATGTGACTGCTGTCATATCAGCATGCATTTAAAAAGAAGACATCAAAATTGGTGAATTTTTGTGTAGCCATTTTAATATTGAAGATGGAATTTAAAAAGCAACATTTTTGGCATGTTATGCTTTATTATTTCAAGAAAGGTAGAAATGCAACCAAAATGCAAAAAAAGATTTGTGCAGTGTATGGAGAAGGTGCTGTGACTGATGGAACGTGTCAAAAGTAATTTGCAAAGGTTCCTGCTGAAGATTTCTCACTGGACGATGCTCCGTTGTTGGGTAGACCAGTTGAAGTTGGTAGCAATCAAATTGATACATTAATTGAGAAAATCAATGTTATACCATAGCTAATATACTCAAAATATCCAAATCAAGCGCTGAGAATCATTTGCACCAGCTTGGTTATGTGAATCACTTTAGGGTTTGGATTCCACATTAGTTAAGTGAAAAAAAGTTCTTGACCATATTTCCGCATGCAATTCTCTACTTAAACATAATGAAAACGTTCCATTTTTAAAACAAATTTTGATGGGCAATGAAAAGTGGATACTTCACAATAATGTGGAACGGAAGAGATCGTGGAGCAAGTGAAATGAACCGCCACCAACCACACCAAAGGCCGGTCTTAATTCAAAGAAAGCAATGTTGTGTATATCGTGGGATTGGACTATCATAAAAGTCCTCTATTATGAGCTCCTTCCAGAAAACCAAACAATTAATTCAAACAAGTACTGCTCCCAGTTAGACCAACTGAAAGCAGCACTCGATGAAAAGCATCCAGAATTAGTCAACAGAACATGCATGATCTTCCATCAGGATAATGCAAGATCACATGTTTCTTTGATGACCAGGCAAAAACTGTTACAGCTTGGCTGGGAAGTTATGATTCATCCACTGTACTTACCAAACATTGTACCTTCGGATATCCATTTATTTAGGTCATTATAAAATTCTCTTAATGGAAAAAACTTCAATTCCCTGGAAGACTGTAAAAGGCACCTGGAACAGTTCTTTGCTCAAAAAGATAAAAATTTTGGGAAGATGGAATTATGAAGTTGCCTAAAAAATGGCAGAAGGTAGTGGCACAAAAGGGTGAATACGTTGTTCAATAAAGTTTCTGGTGAAAATGAAAAATGTGTCTTTTATTTTTACTTAAAAACCTAAGGAACTTTTTGGCCAACCCAATAGAATAAATTGAGACGGTATAAGTTTTTTCAACGTTTAAGATGCAAAAGAGAAGGATGTGGGCTTATGTATAAGAACTTAGAAATTCAAAACAAAATTTAATATAAAAATGAGACAGTTCTATGGAAAACAAAATTTTAAAAATTGCTTTAGATTTGAATTCTTATTGGAAGATATAGGTTTAGGCCCTCCCATTGAAACACAATGTAAAGATTATCAGAATTAAATGTTACTCAAGATTCAAAACAAGATAATGCTTTGAAATTAATCTCTGAAGAAAGACTCAGAGTCTTAGGGCAGGATCAGATTTATATTGATCAGCTTTGAAAGAGAGACATTCTCAACAAACAAGAAACATGTTCAGGGCGACATAAAGGCAGACCAACATTATTAAATGAAGATCAGAATTATGGGAAAACAGAGTCGGCAAAGACCAGAAGCTCTAAAAAAGAACTGTGGTATAATACATGGGTCCCATGGTAGTGAAACAGAGCCAAAGGAATGAATATCTGATGGCATCTGGTTTTACCTCCAATTCTGGCTCACAGAAAAACTGTCATGTTCTCCAGCTGCCATGCAAAGTCCTTTTAAAGGATTTGTCCCCTTCGTATGTTAGATTGAGATTTCTTCTTGTGGTATCTATACCTGTTTTGCAGCTTTATGTTCCCAAAGGAGAGTGATCTTGTTTCATTGAAGGTGCTGGATTTCTTTAGAGCTTTACAACGAGGCAAAAGCTAACCTCTGAAAACCAGTAAACAATATTCACCCCACTGTCAATAAACAAACACTTGACATAATTCATTCAGGTATCTCTGATGATAAACTGAATGTCCATGGTGCTCCACATGACTTGCTTTAAGAGTATAGATCACAAGTCACTATTTCAATACCATTCAGAAACTCACAATACTTTAGAGCTGAAAGGGAACTTAAGAGTTTGATTTTGGACATATTTATTGAATACTAGCTATGTTCCTAGGCTTGTGGATGCTAAAGCTGTGTGATATAAAAAGTATATAGTCTTTAAGATAAAATATTACCGTATTTGACAGATAATAATCAGGAGTAGGTTAGGCTTTAATTATTTAGAGAGAAAGATAATAATGATAATGACAATAGCATTTACCTACTGAGTACTTCCTATGTGCCAGGCATAATGCTAACTTCACCTGCATTTTCTCATTTGCCGCCCCATGCATCCCCCACCCACACTGAGAAATAGCAGATTAATTCTACTAGAATGGAATGGAACACTCGAATAAAATTAGGTATTTTAAAATGTATTTATTTTACTGGAACTGGTGATATGAATTTATTACTCTTAAAATCTGTACAATTCTGGGGACAATGTCTCTGTAGGGGGTTGAGCATAAGTCACAAATTACCAGAAACTGGAGATTTCAGTATATCCAGTATGATTACAGTGCCAAAGAAACAATGGTTACAATCAATTATGACACTGCTCTTACTTTTAAAACATTGTTTTCATTATTACATTTTTAACTGCTCAAATCCCTTTCAGTTCAATTCTAAAGCATTTATCAATTGCTTTCTATAAAACAGATGATTACAATTTTCATTGGAAAAAAATAACTGATATTGATTGAATTAATGAAAATAGAATCATGAAGTGAATTAAATGGATTACAATCAAGTCAGTTGTTATGCTATACCTGTTTTTTATACACAGATTTTATTTTTATATGAATAAGTTTATGGAACACAACTGATGTCCTTTTTCAAAGAGACCAAGGGAAAAATGTAGCCTCAGCAGTCATGGGTATTAATTTTATGGTTCCCATAAAGTCTCAGACCATGTCCCAGAACTGTAAAGTTTATGATATAGAAATGAACCTGATATCAATAACTTGTATCAGACCTTGGTGTAAGACAGTAACAATTTGTTGGTGGGTAGAAAATATTTCCAGTTGCTGGTTTAAAAACCCTCAGTATTTTCAGGCAAAAGTATTGAACATAGCATCTTTGTATGCTAATATTTTTGGTAAGACACAAGCAGTCTATCAATATTAAAACTTTATTTTCAGGTAGCATTGTATAACTTCACTTTTTGGGCTTCCATCTTAACAAAAACACAAAGTAGAATTTGTCCTTATTTGTAGTGGAAAACGAGCCCTCTAACAAAGAGTAATAGATTATTATTATTATTATTATTATTATTTGCTTTGCTTTTGCTTTTCGCTCCCTCTAAGTCCTAGGGTTGCTTCAATGAAATTTATATAGATGAATGACAATATAATTGTAATAATCTACATCAGTGGTTTAAATTGAAAGACTTATTTTCTCTTCTTCATCATTAAATTGCATAATTCCATAGACTTTCTACAGCTTGTCTGTGTGTTTTATGAAAATGACACTATATGTAATACAGTAAATCCTCAGCCTTGATTTTAAAATGTTAATCACGAATAAGTTATTTATGATAATTAACTGCAGAGAATTATAACATATTAAAATAAAACAACTAAAATGATATCAAAATGGTTATCTATTCCATCTACACAGAAGTCAGAAGTATTGGTTGCATGGGAACCAAAGCACCAATATTTATAAAACTGTATTAGTTAAGGGGAGCAATTATACCTTTCATGGCCTGTAGTTGTTATATTTATCTAAATAAGAAAAATACAAAAAGGTCTTCAATTGGATTAAACTGAATAATTGAGGTGGTGATGTAGTTTTAATGAGAAATCTATAGTATTAGCTTTAATACAACTTAAAATATACCCCGCAAAGCAACGTTTTTCCTAAATGTTGAAACAGGAGAAACTTCATGAAAAAAGTTGCCTAGAACAATGAGACGTGCTTTAAAGAAAGCAACAACTAAATTGTTACTGTAGAACTACTTTCATAACCAAAATAAGAATATCTAGAACACTGTATCTAATTAAGAAAGAAATTTGTGAGGCTTGATTATAGTGACAATGGTGATATTAAAATGTTTGAAAATATATAATTTGATCAGCAATTTAAATATATTACATCTGAACATTTTCTATGATAAAGGTGTTTTGCAACAAAAATGAAAGTTTTAAGGATAATAATTTTAGCTATTAAAAATGATAATGTCAGGACTTCCCTGGCAGTGCAGTGGTTAAGAATCCACCTGCCAGTCATGAGGGAAAAAAATGAAGCTGGAGGAATCAGACTCCCTGACTTCAGACTACACTACAAAGCTACAGTAATAAAGACAATATGGTACAGACAAAACAAAAACAGAAATCTAGATCAATGGAGCAGGATAGAAAGCCCAGAGATAAACCCACGCATCTATGGTCAACTAATCTACAACAAAGGAGGCAAGGATATACAATGGAGAAAAGACAGTCACTTCAATAAGTGGTGCTGGGAAAACTGGACAGCTACATGTAAAAGAATGAAATTAGAACACTCCCTAATACCATACACAAAAATAAACTCAAAATGGATTAGAGAACTAAATGTAAGACTGGACACTGTAAAACTCTTAGAGGAAAACATAGGAAGAACACTCTTTGACAAATCACAGCAAGATCTTTTTTGATCCACCTCCTAGAGTAATGGAAATAAAACCAAAAATAAACAAATGGGACCTAATGAAACTTAAAAGCTTTTGCACAGCAAAGAAAACTATAAACAAGACGAAAAGACAATCCTCAAAATGGGAGAAAATATTTGCAAACGAATCAATGGACAAAGGATTAATCTCTAAAACAGCTCATGCAGTGCAGCTCAATAATAAAAAAAACAAATGGGCAGAAGACCTAAATAGACATTTCTCCAAAGAAGACATACAGATGGCCAAGAGGTACATGAAAAGCTGCTCAACATCACTAATTATTAGAGAAATGCAAATCAAAACTACAAGGAAGTATCACCTCACACCAGTTAGAATGGGCATCATCAGAAAATCTACAAACAACAAATGTTGGAGAGAGTGTGGACAAAAGTGAACCCTCTTGCACTGTTGGTGGGAATGTAAATTGATACAGCCACTATGGAGAACAGTATGGAGGTTCCTTAAAAAACTAAAAATAGAATTACCATATGACCCAGCAATTCCACTACTGGGCATATACCCAGAGAAAACCGTAATTCAAAAAGACACATGCACCCCAATGTTCATTGCAGCCCTATTTACAATAGCCAGGTCATGGAAGCAACCTAAATGTCCATCGAGAGACAAATGGATAAAGAAGAGGTGGCACGTATATACAATGGAATATTACTCAGCCGGAAAAAGGAATGAAATTGGGTCATTTGTAGAGACGTGGATGGATCTGGAGACTGTCATACAGAGTGAAGTAAGTCAGAAAGAGAAAAATAAATATCGTATATTAACGCATATATGTGGAACCTAGAAAAATGGTACAGATGAACCGGTTTGCAGGGCAGAAATCGAGACACAGATATAGAGAAGAAACATATGGACACCAAGTAGGGAAAGTCGTGGGGTGGGGATGCTGGTGGTGTGATGAATTCGGAGATTGGGATTTACATATATACACTAATATGTTTAAAATGGATAACTAATAAGAAACTGCTGTATAAAAAAATAAATAGAATTCTAAAATTCACAAAAATTAAAATAAAAAAATAAAACCTTCTTGCAAGAAAAAATAAAGTACATCATCTAAAAGGAAAGGAAAAAAAAAAGAATCCGCCTGCCAATGTAGGGAACATGGGTTCGAGCCCTGGTCCAGGAAGATCCCACATTGCCACGGAGCAACTAAGCCTGTGCACCACAAATACTGAAGCCATTGGGCCTAGAACCCCTGCTCTGCAACAAAGAATAGCCCCGTCTTGCCACAACTAGAGAAAGCCCACACACAACAATGAAGACCCAATGCAACCAAAAATAAATTAATAAATATATTAAAAATAATGAAAATGTCCATATCATACACTGTTGTTATAATCACAAACCATAACAAATGTCACAAATCTGGATTTTTATTTATTTAATGTAGTACAAATTTATCGTGTTTTGTGAAATGATTATAATTACCCCATAAATGATTCTGTTGTTGAATTTACCACTATATTTATAATTTAGAATTGCTTCACTAAAACAGTCAACTGCTTTCTCATATAATCAAACCACTAGATGAGTGAATGAAAACATTCTATACAAATCTGAACTAACTATTCTAAACAGGTATTGAATAGGAATTTCTTAATATTATAATATATAATTATTAGTTAATAATTCTATATTGTGTATTTAAAGATTTGTTCGGAAGGTAGATCTCGTTTTCTGTTCTTAACACACACCACATACATAAGGGGCATTGACATGCTTGATTTTTACATCTTCTTGAAAAATTTACACCTTTACCATTGTAAAGCGTATTCTTTTTTTTTGGATATAAATATAGCAACTTTACTTTCTTATGATTAGTTTTTCACAGTGGAACATTTTCCATCTTTTTACTGTCAGATGATTCGCAGCCCTGGGGAATGTTTGGGAACTGTTCAGTTTCACTGTTCCCATGTTGTACTTTGCTCTTTTCATAGTGTTTCATTCTACGCATTCACTGCTAGGTATTCAGCAAAGATTCAGGAGAACATTTATTCAGATTTTGAACCCTTTTCCTGTATCTTGGGAACTCTGTCTAGCAACTTCCATCTACTACAGAGTCAGTGACTGATTCCCTAATTTGACAAGATCATCATGTTCTGCTTGTGATCATGCTCCCTGATCAGCAGCGAGAAATATACCTTTAGTGAAAAAGCCGGCGTTTCATAAGTTCCTTTTGTTTGTTGACCATCTCTTAGGGATATAAATCCAGAATTATCTCTTGTCCAGAATTCAAAGACAGTTGTTTCATATATTTTGTGCATTTTTTTTTCTGATGGCTTAAAAGTAGGAAGCCCAGTCCCTGTTGCTCCATCATGGACTCTTACATTGGAAGATTAAAATGCAAATTTTTTTCTATCAAAGTAATATATTTTCAACATAAATGCTCAATCCTTATTTCTTTTCTGGTCTATAACCCATGTCTATTATATTCTATTTCTGAGCTTTACTCACTACTAACATGTAGGGATGGGGATCCATGATTTAGGTATTAGTCATAGATGTTGTGTGTTTTGCACATTCCTCTATGATTAAAAAAACTGAAATTCAGTAGCAATGACTCTTTATGTCTTATCAAAGTGTTTCCACATCACGATGTTTGCATGAAAGTAGCCATACCATTGTATACTTATCAGAATGCTACATTCAAAGACATATTTTGTAAGTGTGCTTAGCAGTGCAGCATAATTGTCTCAGGATAAAATATGATTTGCTTCCAAATTAGTGCTAATGACTGTTATTAGCCTCAACAATTTAGTTGTATTAACCTAACTGTACTCATTTGGCAATTAAATCTAGAATAAGTTGTTTGAATATTATTTTCTAATTGTACTTTGTTTTTAAATTTATTACAGAAATAATGGAATATAGAAAAATATTTTAAAATAAAAGCATATACTTCCTACAAAAGGTAACAACCACTAACATTTCAGTGAATAGTGTGTTTTACTTTTTCATTCAGCAAAATTGCCAGTGCACTATACATATTTTTGGTGACCTATACTTGTCATAAATATGTCCTATGACATTAAATATCCATATGTAATATGATTTTTATAGTCAACAAATTCATTTAATTAAATTACTTTATTCCATTTAACCAAACTGTTAGACACTTAGATTTCTTTCTGATGACCAAACCCACATCTCACTAATGAGTCATATAATATGTACTCAGTAAATAATTTTTACTTTAAAAACAAATATATGAGGAAAATTATCTACTACCCTCATTTCAAAGCCAAATGCTGTCATGTGTATACAGTTTTTAGTTTTATCTTTGAAATATATTTATATATATGTAGTATCTTAGTTTTGTTGATTTACGTAGGACACATTTTCTAGCAATTCACTTTGCTGAAAGTTGACTGTGAATAATAGTAAAGGTGTTATACTAGTACATATATATTGAGTGCCTTCTGTGTGCCATGAACTGTTTCATCATTAAGGATACAGAATAAAACAAAACACATTCTCATCTGTTGAAGACCTATACTCCAAAATCTACTTATTACTAAAGACAATGATTACTCTTATTGCTCTGGAATGGCTACTACAGACTCAGAATTAAAGTAACTTCCTGCCTAGCAAAGAGTTAGAAGATTATAACTGCACTTTAATTAACTTCAGTAAACAGAAAATCAACCTTTTTTTTTCCTGAGGGGAGATTGAGTTGCCTAATTTTTAAAATGATAACATTCCTTGAATGCTATATAATTTATTCAAGCATAACACTAAATTATGGCTGTCTTTCAAAACTCAGCTTGTAGTTACGAATTTTTTAAGTATCAAGTGGTATGATCTACACACTTTCCCTTTAAGTTGATTAATTCATGAAAAATTTAAAAAAAGAACTACACAAATTATATTTATGTATTCATGTCAAGCAAATTTGTCATGGTCAGACCTATCAATAAAAAAGTTTTAAAGTAGTTTTAGTTTTAAAATAGTTCCCTAAAGACAAATTAAATAATTTTTTTAAAAGAGCCATGAAACATTAGGAGGAAGAAAGACTATAGTAAGTAAAAGGATGGGAATACAATACTTTCCTTCTTCTCTTGAGTTTTCTAACACATAACATGTTCATAGACTGGAAGAATCAGTATTATTAAGATGTCAGTTCTGCCCCCAGTTGATGTTTAGAGTCAATATGAGCCCAAGCATAATTTGATTTTTAAATTTCTTTTATTTTAGAAATTAAGATAATTCTAAAATGTATATGACAAAACCCCAATAGATATGTAATAGCCAAAACAATTTTGAAAAGAACAAAATTGGAGGACTTACACTACGTAGTTTTAAGATTTACTAGAAAGAGTAGTTAAGACAGTTTTGTACTGTGAACATATGTTCAATTTATCAGTTTTCTTTCGTGGTTCATGCTTTTTGTGTACTATCTAAGAAAATGTTTGCTCTTTGGAAGAAACTTTTAAGGAAATGAAAACATATATATTAGGATAAAATATTTTAAAACACATAGAAGATAATGAAATATTACCTAGAACATCTGAAACAACTCAATAAGAAGAGGAAAAAACTCATTCTTTTTTTGAAAAAAACCAAGATATTTGTACAAATATTTTCCTAGAGAGACTGATAGCAAATAACCACATGAAAAGATGCTCAACATCACTAGTCATTAGGGAAATTCAAATTAAAGCCCCAAAGAGATAGCATTACACAGCAATTAGAATGGCTTGGAAAAATAAAAGCCAGTATCAACCGTTGGTGAGGATACCCGGCAACTGGATCTCTCATATAAGTCTGGTGAGAATGCAAACTGCTACAATCACTTAGGAAAAGTTTCTTTAAAGTTAGCATGTTATTCACACTCTACGCAGCAATGCCACTCTTGGAGAAATGAAGACATATGTTCATGCAAAAAGTTTTTATGCAATTGCTTATAGCAACTTTATTCAAAATTACCAAAAACTGGAAGCAACTGAAATGTCCATCTACTGGTTAATGAATGAACAAGCTGTGGTCCATCCATACAATGGAATACTATTTAACAATAAAAGGAATGGGTTACTGTCACCTGAAACAACATGTGTGAATCACCAAAGCATTATGCTAAGTAAAAAAAATCCAGACTCAAAAGAATATGTACTATGTGACATTTCAATTATATGAAATTCTGGAAAAGGGAAAATGACAGCAATAGAGAAGAGGTCAGCAGTTGCCAGTGGTCAGAAGTGAGGTTGGGAGGGTGACTATAAAGGAGCATAGGGAAATTTTTTGAAGTGATGGAAATATTCTATATCTTGATTGTGGTAGTGGTTATGCAATGGCATATATATATATATATATATATAACTGTATATATGTGTGTATACACATAGCATAAATATATAGATATATATACATGGTTACATATATATGCATTATATATATATTACATGCAACTGTATATATATTATGCAACTGAATTACATATACACAGATTGTATATATTGTGTATGCTATACAACTGAATTGTATATGTACAGATTGTGTGTATATATATATATATAGACTATATATATATATACACACACATATATGTACATAAAATCTGTGCATGGCTTCACTTTGTTCTCAGATGTTCCTCTATCCCATAAGCAAACACATTTCTTTTCTGATTTTGGTTGTACATAGAAAACTAAATTGATACATTATAATTTTTGAGTCAGATATCATTAAATTATTAATATTAATTGCCAATTTTTATTCTGGAACTTATTTGTGTCAACTCTTCAAATTCTTCTATCATTTTTTATTTAAAAAGTTTTTAATTTGAGATTTAGAGAGTGTTCACTTGTTCAAATTTCCATCTAACTCATAGAAAATATCTATTTTAGTGTATAACGTATGTGCCTTACAAAATATTTAGACACATCTAAGTCCATAAATCGTATACTAAGTTTTTAAATTAAGCAAGGATTGGGGTACAAAGGAAAAGAATGGTCATCCTTGTACATTATAAAATGTAGTTATCTTATACCTCTTGATAAATCATGAAAAATAGGTCGATGATCTTATTTCAAAGATTATCTTTTTGTTGTTTGCAAGTTACAATAGCTTTTGTGATCATATGAAATAACCAACTCTTTTCACAGTTTTGTAATATGATTTAATATAATACTTTCTGGCACTTATTATAAGTTGGAAGAAAATTTCTAACACAATTAATATCCACACTCTGTTTTGGTACAGAATGAAAATACACAATGCTATATCTTTTACTTCTTTCTTTTTGTTAAAACACCTAATGCAGAGTTTAGTGAATACTTAATGATTGATAGATATCCTCATATTATTAATTTTTTACTTTTAATTGATAAGTGTATTTTTCTTCCTTAGTGCTCTTGCTATATAGTAATAGTAATTAAAGGCATAATCTTATAATTTTAATTTGTAAACTATAATCTCCCAACATGGACAAGTTGATTCAATTATTTCTGTAAAGATAAGCATAGAATGCTACATATTCCTTTTTGCTTCCTCTAATCAAAATTATCTTCTTCTAAATAGCTAGTCAATGGTAGAATCCACTTATTTTCTTCACTTTGCTTAGCAAAAATTATTTCAAAAGTAAATTACTACTGTTTCATTTGTATGTATTTTAAGCTTTGTGTAATCCTTTAGATCAGTTTTTCACTGAGAGTTATTTTTTCTGGGAATAATGTTCATATTTAATGAATAATAGAACAAGTTGTGTTTCTAGCTAATTAGTTAGATAATAATTACATTAATTTGAATAAATAAGAATATAGTACTCTCAGTTAAATTACAGTTCTCTCACCTAACCAATCTCTATACTCTACAAAGAGGCAATATTTGCATTTGAACTTTCTGGATAAAAGATTGTTACATAATTATATTCTAATATATTCTGATTAATTTTGAGAAGATTCAATATTGAAATTCAAGTAGAAGATTTGAAAGTTCTCAGAGGTGTAGAATTTCATTTTGACCCCAATTCTATCTGTGATTACAGATAACTCTAGTCACATCATATAATGAGATTGAATATTTTTAAAACCCCAAATGATATTAATACTTATTCCAATAATTCAACTAATAAATTCTTCCTTTATGTGGACTAAGGCATCTCAATTCTTATAAAGTAAGTAACTTACACAGATCACCTTTGAAAGATACAGATATACACCTTAAAAGGGGCTTTAGCCCACCTTGTAGGTGCATTAACAAATATAGCATTCAGGGGTATAGTGTTAACTATTAGACATAATTTCAACAAATTATTACTGATAAATAACTGGATATAAAACCAGAGTTAGGTGTATGAACTAAGACCACAATCATCTAGAATAAATTGTAGCATGCAAGAACTCAGGATAATTATGGAAGTTTAGTTCAATCAATATTAGAATATGCCCCCCAAGCTAACAGTGCAGCTGTCCAGATCACTCATTAAAAAGACCATTAGCCAACTGGACTAATTGGTTTGACTGTTCTTTCCTCTGTTTGCTTGGCTACGTATAAATGCTTAATTTCCTCTCACAACTTGTCCTTTTCATTGTGTTTCCCAGTATAACACTTATTTTCACATTACTAACAGTGTAAGTCAAGAAAATTGTGTATACAACCCTGGAAAAACCTCTTCTAAGCCAGAATTTATCAGCCTTTTAAAATATTCAGAAATAAACAGTAAATACAGAAATTGAAACTTGACTAACACTTCTATCTTCAACCTAAAGTTTTGCATTATTTAACTGGTGGCTGCTACTCAAAGTACTAGCTGCCTCATCAAAGCAAAATAAGAATAGACCTGAAAGGAAAAGAATAATGAGTCATTTTGATTTACAAATAACTCTTATTATAAAAAGGACAAATGGAAACAGTGAATAGATGATCCAGGAATCTAAGAAATGACAGTGGCATATTTTGAATCTGGCAACCCAGAATCTGTTCAGTGTATTTGTTTGTTTTACTTTGTAGAGGAAATAGAATGGATTCCAGAAACATTTGAGCTAATCGATAAAAGGCAGAGCCATAAATAGCTATTAAAGGAAAATGGAGTATCCTAACTACTAAGGCCTATGTCTTGCCTTTTAGAAATCCTATTAACAAGAGAATATTGTACTGGATAAGCCATGGGTGTAATCTAATATATCAACTCTGTATCTTTATAAATGTAGTTACCACTCTCCATTCTCAGGATTAATAATATATTTGCTCCTAAGAATTTGTTCCAATAACCCCTATTGCTTCTAAATGGCTTTTTATCGAGGTCATACTTCCTACATTACAAGTCCTTCAGAGAACTTCTTTTTCCACCTGATTAACTTTACTCATTGTGAAGAATGAATGAAATGGTAAGGAGGAAAACATATGTTAGCTTTGGGCAGTGCTTTATACCTTTATGATAGTGCGCTAGGAAATGAGGCTTGTCAAATCTGGAGCATATCTTCACAATGAAATTAACAAATGGAAGCACACACCAAAAAACCCTATGAATATTAATTTGCCATAGTGTTTTAAAGGTCACATGTTAATTTCAGCCTTGAAACACTCTGGAAAACAAAGAATACATCATTTTATCATGATAGTTTAAAAAACCCCATTATTTTCTTGACATATTTATAAGCTATCCTGGATATAATGTCTATGGCATAATCCTTGTCTTCATGATAGTTATAATTAAATTTTGGAAGATTAAACATAAGATCAGTTAAAAAGTAAGAAAGCTTTGTCACAGTTTACCCTTCCCCCTCCCCATAGCCTCAAGTCCATTCTCTAGTAAGTCTGTGTCTTTATTCCTGTTTCACCCCTAGGTTTTTCATGACATTTTTTTTTCTTAAATTCCATATATCTGTGTTAGCATACGGTATTTGTCTCTCTCTTTCTGACTTACTTCACTCTGTATGACAGACTCTAGGTCTATCCACCTCATTACAAATAGCTCAATTTCGTTTCTTTTTATGGCTGAGTAATATTCCATTGTATATATGTGCCACATCTTCTTTATCCATTCATCCGATGATGGGCACTTAGGTTGTTTCCATCTCCGGGCTATTGTAAATAGAGCTGCAATGAACATTTTGGTACATGACTCTTTCTGAATTATGGTTTTCTCAGGGTATATGCCCAGTAGTGGGATTGCTGCATCATATGGTAGTTCTATTTGTAGCTTTTTAAGGGACCTCCATACTGTTCTCCACAGTGGCTGTACCAATTTACATTCCCACCAACAGTGCAAGAGTGTTCCCTTTTCTCCACACCCTCTCCAGCATTTATTGTTTGTAGATTTTTTGATGATGGCCATTCTGACTGGTGTGAGATATCTCATTATAGTTTTGATTTGCATTTCTCTAATGATTAATGAAGTTGAGCATTCTTTCTTGTGTTTGTTGGCAGTCTGTATATCTTCTTTGGAGAAATGTCTATTTAGGTCTTCTGCCCATTTGTTTTTTTATTATTGAGCTGCATAAGCTGTTTTGGGATTAATCCTTTGTCCATTGATTCGTTTGCAAATATTTTCTCCCATTCTGAGGATTGTCTTTTCGTCTTGTTTATAGTTTCCTTTGCTGTGCAAAAGCTTTGAAGTTTCATTAGGTCCCATTTGTTTATTTTTGTTTTTATTTCCATTACTCTAGGAGGTGGATCAAAAAAGATCTTGCTGTGATTTGTCAGAGAGTGTTCTTCCTATGTTTTCCTCTAAGAGTTTTATAGTGTCCAGTCTTACATTTCAGTCTTGAATCCATTTTGAGCTTATTTTTGTGTATGGTGTTAGGGAGTGATCTAATCTCATACTTTTACATGTACCTGTCCAATTTTCCTAGCACCACTTATTGAAGAGGCTGTCCTTTCTCCACTGTAAAGGTGATTTTTTCCTGTAGAGGAAATCCTGAGGGTCTAACTGGGTTTCAAAATAGCTCCTAATCAAGCAACCATGCATCTTAAGTTTCCATCTCCTGATCTGGACTCAGTATATTCATGATACTCCCTGTGCCACAGTTCTTACTTATCAGGGCAGGATCTTGGCCTCATGGGTTTCTTTCCCTCTGAATCTTATATGAGAGAGGAGACTTTTTTTTTTAATGGTGTTTCTACCCATTATATAATGTGTAATAGGTATCATATATTCATATTTATTCAAAGTTGGAAATTGAATTATTGGCTCAATTGCTTTGCATTGCTTCAGAAGCAAGTTATAGTAATATCAAGAGATAGAAGCAATATTAATTCCAGTTCACTTTACTGGTAAAAAATTGTTTCCAATTGTATTTTACGTATTGTGTCACACAAAAAAAACAAAACAAAGAAAAAACCCTCACCATGAGTAAACTAAACATTCAGTACAATGCTTAGTTCTTTTTTTTCCAAAGCAAACTGATTAAAATATAGGAAATGTCCCATATACAAGTTTACACTCCTTGTCCTTCCCACACTTCCAAAATGAGGCCACCACAACAGAATTTAAGGCATCTATTCTGTATTGAATAAATTAATGCTTTAGGTCTCTTCTGTGACTGGAGTAAGTATCTAAAGATCAATGAACTGTTTAGTTTCATTGGTAGCTCTTTGGAATGCTTTAAGGTATTTGATTTTGAAAACCAGAGTAAGGGAATGAAGAGGTGACCTCCTTTCAGCTTGATCACATAGCATACTTATCTCAATCAACAAGAAGCCTCCAGGTCTGGGAACATTTCTCAAACACTAAAGTCCTCTCACTTCAAAATACCTCTGTTAAAATTCTATCATGACACAAAAGCTACAGGTTATTTGCTATAGGATTAACATATTACATCAGTTTAATTACACCATGTGAATTAAATTCAGAAACTCTGAAGGACAAATGTGCACAGACAGTTGTCTTGAGGGAATAAAAGTTTTGTTTGCTTAGAGGAAGGAGGAGTCATTATTAGAACATGAATCTCTCTTTAGGGACATGGAGGTATTAATTGCAATTCTCAGCAGAAAAGGACAATTTATGTCTTGATCCCCTCTCACTCCAGCAATATATCAAGAGGCCTAAAAAATAAAGATCTTTTCCCATTTATTGACCAGCTACAAATAGATGAAAGTGCTATTTAAAACTTAAAGGAAAAGGAAATGGAAAACTTAAAGGAAAAGGAAATGCAATACAAAGCAATACATTATATATATATATATATATATATACACACACACACACTCTTTGTGTGTGTGTATATATATATATACACACACAGACACATGTATATAGTATATAGGTATATTGTCATTTACATTTACATGAATTTTATGTTTGAGGTGAGTCAGTGGCTTCTAAGAAATTCTTTCTCTTTTTGAAGTTGATACCAGAGTACACATGCTATTTGGCACCCCAGGACAATACTAGCATCATGGTAGATTGATTACGCAAATGACCTCAGTTGCAATGCAGCCGTGTCCTACTCTCACTGTGGGCCCTGCCGTACAACCTTTTTTTTGCCAATATGATGCTAGCATATCTGACGCAGAGGCTTGTAAAAACACTTGCATGTTTCTGCTCACTCAGGCCCTCTGCCATCACCAATGAGACCATCTCCACCATAGCTTTCTGGATGATGAGGAACAAATTGCAAAGAGTGAATGTTCCCAGTCACCTCAGCCAAAACCATATTAGGTCAGCTGAGGTCAGAAAAATCACCCAGTTGATCTTAGAGTAAAATTCTCATCTTATTAATAAATGGTTATCATTTAAGCAACAGAATTTTGGGGTAGTTTGTTATGGAGCACTCTGGTAGCAAAAGATAACTGATAAAAGTATTAAGTAGAGGAAAAGAGAGAGGACACACCGATAAACCAAGATAAAGGCCCTCAAGACATTGATGCTCTGCTTTTTTTCAATGAGGGACTATTTTCATGTTCAGAATTCCATTAGTCTATTCTTATCACTCAAAAAACAATTTAAAAACCTGTTCTCAGTAGAACACAGAAGCAAAAAATGAGGTATTAAAAAATGAAGTGGTTTGCAGCAGCCCCATCCCTCTCAGGTTCTTCCTTTTGCGAATAAAACATACTTGACATAACACAACAAACAAACAAAAGAAAGTTCTGAAAGTTGCTGTAGTTAGTTGAATAGTGTCCTTCCAAAAGATTTTAATTTATAACGTTTGGAACATGCAAATATGACTTTATTTGGAAAAAGTATCTTTGCAGATGTAAATCATTAAGGATATCCAGGTAAGATCATCCTGGATTAGGGAAGACTCTAAATCTGATAACCAGGGTCTTTATGGAACATGCAGAGAGGAGAAAGCCACGCAAGGTGGAGTAGAAGTTGCAGTTAAGTTGCCACAAGCCAAGGAACACCAGGAGACACCAGAAGCTGGAAGAGGCATGGAAAGATTCTCTCCTAGTAACTTTGGAGGAAGCATGAAATTGCCAACAACTTGACTTTAAACATCTAACCTTCAGACCTATGAGAGAATAAATTTCTGTTATTGTAAGCGGCCAAATTTATGGTAATTTGTTCTGACAGTCTTGGGAAACTAATATAGGTAGAACGAAAAAAGACTGCACAGACACCTTGGGGCTTGAGGAAAAACGGTGGAAAATTACCTGATTTTTCATCATTGCCTCCCAGACAAGGAGCTGCAGAAAAGCCTCCAGCCCAGAACCAAAAACAGGTACAGAAAAAACAAAAAGCACAGAAAAGACAGAAACAAGCAAACAAAAACTTCAAGGAAAGTGTGCTCCCCCAGCCAAAAGGACATGGAAAGAGAAGCCTAACAGTACAGAAAATTTTTCTGACAACAGGTGCCCTACTTTAGTAAAACACCAATGGAAAAACTGACCTCCTCATCCCTGCAGTTTCAGTAAGCCTGAGTGAGGAGCTGATTTTCTACTCACTGCTTGGTGGAAGCAAGCCACGGTGCTCAAATGTCCCTAGCAGGATGGTGTTGGTAGGGCCAATGGAGAGCTGAATTTTAACAGGTGCTGGAGGCAGGCTGCAGTACTCCCAGTCTTCTGACCTGGTTTCTTTGCGTAGGTAGTGTTAGTGAGGATCCGCAGAAGGCTGAGCCTCTATCACCATCCAGTAGCATCAAGCGTGAAGGAGGTAGAACAAAGGGAGTTAATCTGCACTCCGTTAAACCCAGGCCCTTTCCCCCTCCCCATGTCATCAGAGCCCAGCAAAGCTGAAACTCCATCCCCCACCAGACATCAATTAAATGAAATGAAGTGATATGAGATGAGCATTCTATTTCCACCCCCTTTTGTCAACAAGGACTAGATGGAAGCACAGATTACATCTCCACTCAGTGGCAGTGAGGCAGTGCTATTTGACACTTTGCTTTTGCTGGGAAAATGTTCATGAAGCTGAGAAGACAGCTGCACTTCCATCCTCATACACAAATCCTGTTTCCTCTTTCCTCAAGATTCATTTAGCTACCATCTTTTTTTTTTTTTTTTTTTTTGCGGTACGCGGGCCTCTCACTGTTGCGGCCTCTCGCGTTGCAGAGCACAGGCTCCGGACGCGCAGGCTCAGCGGCCATGGCTCACGGGCCCAGCCGCTCCGCGGCATGTGGGATCTTCCCGGACCGGGGCACGAACCTGTGTCCCCTGCATCGGCAGGCGGACCCTCAACCACTGCGCCACCAGGGAAGCCCTAGCTACCATCTTTATCTAAGCTGCAGTAAGCTCTCCTCAGAATTACTGTCCTGACATTCTAAGGGATTGCCTTTGACTTTGCCACCTATTCTGTGTTCTCAACAGAGAATAACAAGGATATTTAAAAATGTGAATCAGATCTTGTCATTCTTCTGCTTACAACCATCCAATAATTTACCTTCTCATTCAGAGTAAAAGCTAGGTTCTTACAATGTCCTACAGTATGTTACCTGGCGGTCGGCTACCTGTCAGACCACCTCACCTCCTATAACTCTCTCTTGATGATGCCATTAAGCCATATCAGCCTCCTGACTGTTCTTTAGGACAAGACTGCTCCTGACTCAGGACCTTTGCACTTGCTATGTGTTCTGCTTGGAACCTATTACCTACAGAAAAATGGATAGCTCTCTCTTTCACCTCCTTCAGTCTCTGCTCCAAAGTCAACTTATTGTTGATGCCTTCTCTGATCATACTATTTAAAATAACTCTATCACTCTTACACTGCCACTTTTTAAAAATACATGACATCTGACACAAGCTGACATATCTTACTTGGTTATTGTTTTACTGAATGTCTCCCATATTCTAGAACATTAGCTCCATAGGATGGTAATTTTTATGTGCTTTATTTTTCAATGTTATCCTGAGTTTACAAATGAGTTTCTGACATATTATATTTGCCAATAATTATTTGATGAGTAAATAATTTGCTGAGTCTTTACAGAGGCAATTTCTTCCTTTAATACTAATCCAAACTCTGAGCCAATGCAATTCCTTGGATATAGATTTCTAAAAGCATTTGCTCTTTACCTAATGATGTACAGCACTTAACATGCGTGGAGATCCACCTAAAGAGCAGATTTAAATACAGTAGGTTGGTGTGGAAACAATATTCTGCATTTATAAAAAGTTTCCAGTGAAAACAATGCTGTCATTCTTCAGACCACACTTTTTCAGTAACAAGCACACAACAAATTGTCTGCCATGGCCAAGTTTCCTCATTAAAAGTACTGGATTGGTTACAGAGACTTAGGGCTTATGTGAAATCCTGTTTTGTTTTGTTTTGTTTTAATTTCCTCACTAGATTCCATGGAATTGCCATTTTAAAATTTTTTATTAAAACTTTTTTTTTAAAGTTAAAGAATTAAATTTGTTTCAATCCAGTAAAATTCTGAGTATGGAAAACATGCCTCTGAAGTTGCTTTCCTTTCTATATACTTACTTGCTTTTAAACAAACACACCAAAAAAGCATACCAATAAACCTAAATATTCACATCACTTCTTGTAGCATTTTGCTTCTTGGATGGATCAAAATTGAGTAGGAAGTCATCAGTCCCATTAAATTTGTCTTCAAAGGGGGTAGTCACCTTGAAACCAGCTCTTACTTTACCACACCCAACTTCCCTTTAAACACCTGTCTTTTTCCTCTCCTCCACCTACACTCATTCCAGAACATTGGGATACATTGCAGACAAAGCCAACACCAACTATTTATTTAAAGATCTTGAAAATTTAGCAACCCCTAAATGTAACAAAGCAATTAGAATTCATTTGAAGATATAAAGCCAATATAAAATTCTCATAAAAATTGCCTAATTTGAAAATTTCTCTGTAATAAAATACGTTATCTCTATATACTGTCATAAGACAGAAATTTATGTTTGTTTAGAGCTTTATCTATATCATATATATCACATATATATCATATATATATATCTTACATTTTAGATACACAGAAATCACAAAGATTTTAAAATATTATCACTTTAAAGATGAGAAATGTGAGGCTCAAAGATGTTACAACTGTAGTCATGTAAGAATCAGGGCTGGAATTTGAACCCCAAATCTTTCTGTATCCAAAGTGCTTGCATTTTGCATTATTCTTTGCTACCTCTTAACAATGATTTTTGAAAACTGGGGGTGGTGGTGACAATTCCATAATGCATCATAATAAAAAAGAAAATAAGTAATTTTATTATTGTTCATACTGAAAAATTAGAAGAAGCAAATACACATAAAACTGTACAGTCCCAATAATCGAAATAATTCAAATTTAAGACACCAGATACATTTTTAATGATAATATTCAGTGTTGGCAAGACCGCAGTAAAAAGATAGCTTCTGCTGCTGCCAGGAGTTATGAAAAGAACTGTCTCTTTAGAGGATAAATTGGCAACATATATCAAGAGTATTTTAAATGTTAACATTTTTTTTGACTCAGTAAATCAACTGCTGGGAACTTATCCTAAGGATAAGCATAGAGTTCTACATAAAACATGTTCACTACATTTAAAAAATAAAACCAAAAATATTGCTGACATCTTCAAAGGAAATGAATAAAAAACTACCATCACTGAAATGCCATACAAATAAATTGTATTCAGTCTTAAAGTCATGATTTCAAGGCATTTTATTGACATAAGAAATGTTTTAAGTACTGTATAATATTAGGTAATAATACACTTTGAAATTATATCTCATTTTTGTTGCTACTCCTGTTCCTAACTATGTGTGACTGGAAGTCAAGGAGTTAGTTTTACAATCCCTTTGTGTTGATGGTATTTACCTCTGTTGTTGCCTCTAAGCAGTGATGACTTCATCTAGTCACAGGGTAGTGAGGGGGAGTGGAGATTGATGACTGTCATCTTTGGCCCCACCAGAAACCCTATAAGAAGACTGAGGAGTAGTTATTGTTCTAATATAAGTGACTCTACAAGGAAAAGTATCCAAGTTATTTACTAAAATTCTGATTGATCTCAAAGCAGCAGTAGAGTATGGAAGGGACATAAGCTGTAATTTCACTTAAAAGCTTAAGGCC
Source organism: Stenella coeruleoalba (assembly GCF_951394435.1). Lineage (NCBI taxonomy): Eukaryota > Metazoa > Chordata > Mammalia > Artiodactyla > Delphinidae > Stenella > Stenella coeruleoalba. Next base: position 62,475,210 of record NC_137159.1, on the reverse strand, counting down.
ATTCTTTTGTTTCACTCTATCTTCTTAATGTTCCTCACCCCCTTCCATGGAGCCCTATCTCTGAGATCTATACATCTACATGAATTCTCATGTCCTCTGTTTAAGATTAGACTGTGATGTGAGCTCACAATAATTGTGTTTTTTTGCCAGGGTAATCATTATTTTGTTATTCTTTGGTGATATCAAATATAATTTCAAATGAGAATATATATATATATATATGTCAGCATCATTTTCACTTTTTCCCATGAGGATTAAAACAATAACTCTAATATTAGTGTGCTAAGAGCATCTGACTCTTCACTATGCTTTAAATAAAAGTCACTTAAATAGTTACAAATGGCTGCATATTTGCCATCTGATAGAGATTGGGCCAGCTCCAGTTGGTTTCTCTTATACTCTGAAATATATTAAAAGTTAATGTGGTGATGCTGAACAATTAATCTCATGCAGACATGTTCTCAATAGTAACTCTGGTTGCCTCTCAACAATAGGTTTATCAATGAATTATAAATTATACTCTGTGTAAAATGTTTTTTTAATTTTACTTTTTTATATTCTGTTTTTATACTTTTCTGTATTTTATAATTTTTAGTGAAAGTGCACTTAAAGTTCTTTTATAAGCGAATACATTAACATTATGCCAAAGAATTCATGAAATTTCAGCTGTAATGCTTACAACAATTACCTACAGTTTATTTGATGTCTACTCAGAGTGTCCTCTCAAATATCTGTGGTTCACTGATAGTGTGATGTAGCAGAAATAACATGGGTTTGGGGGTAATATATATATTATAATCTCAGTCCAACAATTAAAATCTGTCTGATCTTGACCAATCACTTGACCATAAAGCACTTCTACACCTCAAAAGCCCAGATTAATAATATCTACCTTACAGGGTTTGGGTGAGGTTTAAATAAAATAAATTAATATGAGAAAATATAATGTACAATATTTAGTTTATGTTAGGTTGCTAGAAAGGAAATTTATAAGCTCCAAAAGTAATTGTTTTTCTTTTGAAAAGTAGATGATTCATCAGAGTTCTTTTTTCCTGTGTTTGGCATGAAATATCAAATTCTTGCAGACAGACTACTTGAATTCTAATATCTTCTGCTCTGTCCCTGCTAACCCCCTATCATCCACTTCCTTCCAAATATTGATTTTATTGTGCATAGATGTAAATAAGCAGTTATAAAGTATGTCCTAAATTCCTGGAAACCTGCAGGGCTCAGGCTGTTTGAGTATTTTAAAGCAAGTAGGTTTTTTTTAAATCATAAATTCCTTGAAACATAATAAGACTATGATTCCTGGCCAAACTGGTGAGCCCGGAAATCGAATCACTGTTCTGAATGTCATTGTGGTAGTAGACTTGTTTCTAAGGTACCTACAGTAAATAGTTAGCTTAAAAGGCTAATATATAAATGAAAAGTTTGGTAATATTTGACAATTTGAAGCCCAAAGAAGCTTTCGAAAGAAAAAAACGTAAATATAGTGGTTCAAGTGGTTTAAATTTTTCCTACACAAATGTAGGAAAAACGTGATTTGACAGTAATGCAACTAAATAAGTAGATTCATCGAAGCATCATAGAAGTGTTTATTCTATTAATTTCTATACCTGAATTTTTTATAGTAATTTTGGAGAGTTTTGGGGTTTTTTTAACTCAAAAATACAACAACAACAAAAAATCAGATTTCTACCACCCATAAGCAGTTTGCAGAAATATCTCAGAACATGTAATTGCATATTGGCACAAATTGAGAAAATCTGCATATAAATGTCCTTCTTTTATATTTAACATGACATTATATCATAAACATTTTCCATGCCATTATCATTTTTGTAGTAATTTAGTAACTATATTATATTTTATTTTACATGGTTGCCATAATTAATTTATTCATTCTGAATTAAATTCATTCTGAATTTTCACCACCATAATAAAATTCAACAAACATCTTACATATAAATATTTGCCTGCAATTTTCAAAACCTATCTACTCTCAGTTAAAAAAATGACTCTCGGGGCTTCCCTAGTGGCGCAGTGGTTGAGAGTCTGCCTGCCGATGCAGGAGACATGGGTTCGTGCCCTGGTCCGGGAGGATCCCACATGCCGCAGAGCGGCTGGGCCCATGAGCCATGGCCGCTGAGCCTGCGCGTCCGGAGCCTGTGCTCTGCAATGGGAGAGGCCACAACAGTGAGAGGCCCGCGTACCGAAAAAAAAAAAAAAAGACTCTGTAAGGTTTTGAGTCCTTTTGGATTTCTAGATTTAAATTGCCAAAATGCTTTATTAAAAATTGCACTCCCACCAGTAGAGTAGGAGTATGTCTCCTTTCTACCACATATTAACGTCGGATTTATATTTTTTTAAGAAATTCTGTTCAATTGGATAGAATATTTTCTCATAATCACTTTATTTGGCAATTTTTTTATTATTAGTGAGACTGAGCATTTATTTTTTTCATGTGTCCGTTAACCATGTATTATCAAGGAAAACATTTAGTCCAAAGAAATCAAAGTGAGCATTCAGTTAACCAGGGAAGGGTGTGACAGGTTGGCATCACACTGCTGGCAATGTCTATAACAGAACAGAATATTTGGTGAGGATCCCTCCAGACTGAGGTGAGATTTCAGCCTAATGATTAGAGGAAGATTGGACTTGCAAGTGGGGCATTCTTGGCATCCGCAATGGGAAGATTTGGGAGGCAGAGTCTAGGAAACCAACCAGACATTTTCAAAAGGCCAAAAATGCACTTGTGTTTGCATTTATTCTAATGACTTGATCACTTGACCAGTCAGTTAGTATTTATTTTTGTACTTATGCAAGCTATCAACTGATCTAATGGATAAATATGCAACATCCTGGCACTGGAGCAGAGTAAAATGGTTACAAATTTACAGTTCTTAGAAAATTATCCCCTTTGTAAAAAGGGACCTGTTTTCACATTAGTTTAGGAAATGGCACATAATCTGTTTCTCTCTTGGAAATTTGCATTGCTTTTTTTTTTTAATAAACTTATTTATTTTATTTATTTATTTTTGACTGCATTGGGTCTTCTTTGCTGAGCGCAGGCTTTCTCTAGTTGTGGTAAGCAGGGGCTACTCTTCGTTGTGGTGCATGGGCTCTAGAGTGCAGGCTCAGTAGTTGTGGTGCATGGGCTTAGTTGCTCCATGGCATATGGGATCTTCCCGGACCAGGGTTTGAACCTGTGTCCCCTGCATTGGCAGGCGGATTCTTAACCACTGAACCACCAGGGAAGCCCTGCATTGCTTATTAAAGTATTAAACATTCTGAGAAATCTTATAATAAAGCAACCTGTTTAATTTTAACCCAACGCTTACAAAATTTATTGTCAATTTTGTGGGGTAAGACAGTTGCTCTGTAATATCTGTTTCCACTAAAACTGATATTTTTCACAAAACAGTCAAAAAAGGATGATTAAACAAACAAAGAAAATAATCAGTCTTCGGAGCCACTTAGAAATAGGTTTAAATCTTGATTCTGCCACCCATTAACTACCTAATAACCTAAAATCTCTTGGGTAAATTATTTATTTTTCCTGAAAATCTATTTTCTTTCTTTTTTTTTTTTTTTTTTTTTGCGGTACACGGGCCTCTCACTGTTGTAGCCTCTCCCGTTGAGGAGCACAGGCTCCGGACGCGCAGGTTCAGCGGCCATGGCTCACGGGCCCAGCCACTCTGCGGCATGTGGGATCTTCCCGGACCAGGGCACGAACCCGTGTCCCCTGCATTGGCAGGCAGACTCTCAACCACTGCGCCACCAGGGAAGCCCGTGAAAATCTATTTTCTTATCTGCAAAATTGAAATTAAATAATAGTTGATTTGCATGGCTCTTGCTAGATTAGCAATCCTATATCTCTATATTATGGATATAGTGGAAATTTAATAGATTTTAGCTATTATTGTTAGTGTAAATGCCTTTTAAGACATTCAAGTTTTACTGGAAAATATAAAATCATAATTTTTCAGAGAAATGCATGTTTTGTATTAATTCATACAGTTAGTCATGCCCATGGAAAGCCTGTTTGTTTGAAGTAAACAGCCAGTGTCAGGCATAGTTGTTTACTTTTTATTGTCTGTGTGAATTAAAGGTATTGGTTTACAAGAAGATATGTACCACATTTAGGAACAAAAAATGTTTTAACATTATTATAAATGAATTAAACAGTCCAACTGAGCATATGTTTTTCACATATTAAAAAACTTAATACAATTACAATTACCTAGTAGTTCTTAAGACTTCAATAATTCAATGGATGCCTAGGTTTTCTCTTATAAAGTTGAAAAACATGATTTCTACATGTATAATACTTAATAGATAGTGCTTCATCTTCTTAATCTTTAAATATACAAATAAAAGAGGACTTATTTGTGAGTATATATGTATACTGTATTATAGTTGTGGCCTTCAGAATTTACGGACACTTAAACACAGGAGTACTAATACCAACTCAGTTTTCTGTGCATATTTTTGAGAAAACAACTAAAGGGCTAGTAATAGCTAGGGGAAAAAAGCATAGGCACCATCTTTTACTCATGCACACACAAATTCTTGTATTGAATTACATGCACTCATATTTCATTACTGTGCATCATGTTAGAAATTCAAATTGATCATGATGTCTTTCAGCTGTTCTTGATGACAACAAAATTCCCTGGGCATTTCTCTCCCTTGAGGCAAAAAAAGGTGAAACTCACTTGCATTCAAAAATAACATCACATCTAAGATTTTATATTGTTTTTAACTCTTTCCAGCTCTTAGGTGGTTAGTCAAGAAATTGGGTCTGCTTTATCACTGTTTAATTTAAGACTAAAATAGAAAGTGATTATAGGGTAGTGAAAGACTGATACACTAAGTGGCTCTCAGAACTTACTGTTTTTTAGAATTTTTATTACATTAGTTACAGAATATACCAGGGAAACCCCCTTCTTCCTCAATACTGGATTACAGCTGTCTTCACTAGGGTGTATTTAACTTTTTGCTTTCACTCGAATTGGTATACATGGACAATTGTGATTGGTATTTAACTGTGCTGAAATAAATGAATTTGCGTTGCTGTGGGTTTACTTGATTAAAATAGTTAGAATATATAGATAAAAAATTTTAATTTTATAAATTACAAGTATCCATAAATGTCCTTTTCTTAGGCTACTAAATAATAGGAAACCCCTCATTCTAAAAGACTGACAAAAAAAAAATCACAGAAATGTAACTCAGACCAGAACAAATAATTAATCCACTGTTTGATTTGGCCACTCTTTCTTGTGATAAAAAGTCATAGCTGCTTATATTAAGGAATTCCCTAGACACTTTTGTGATCCCTTCCCCTCCCTACATTATTTGCCTCCAGCAAACTTCTTAAAATCCGTATCTTTGTCACAGGTTCCAAATCTAATATTCACCTTCACTGAATATGTGCTCTTGAGCATGGCTCAAAACCAGACTCTTTATTTTCCCCCTACTGAATACTATTTGTGACTTCCTATTGTTGTTAATAATATTGCCTTGGTTATTTTTTCAATAGATGCAAAACATCATTTTTTCAACCTGCAAAAATCTACTTACAAAGATTTGTAAAATAGAGGGGCAGTGAGCCCTATTTCACACTAGGGAATAAGAATTTCTGTGGCAATGACTGGGGAAATGTGCTTTTTAACAAGCACCTAAGTTACCCATAAAGTTTGAAAATCATACTAGTTTGTAAATTTCTAAAGAAGAACTGGCTACACATCAGCATCATATATCAAAACATCAAAATCATAATCATAAAAGAGAAAACAATTGTATATATGTATATGTACACAAATATGTCTAGATGAATCAAGATTAATATACTCCCTGACTTCAGACTATACTACAAAGCTACAGTAATCAAGACAGTATGGTACTGGCACAAAAACAGAAAGATAGATCAATGGAACAGGATAGAAAACCCAGAGATAAACCCACGCACCTATGGTCAACTTATCTTTGATAAAGGAGGCAGGAATGTACAGTGGAGAAAGGACAGCTTCTTCAATAAGTGGTGCTGGGAAAACTGGACAGGTACATATAAAAGTATGAGATTAGATCACTCCCTAACACCATACACAAAAATAAGCTCAAAATGGATTAAAGACCTAAATGTAAGGCCAGAAACTATCAAACTCTTAGAGGAAAACATAGGCAGAACACTCTATGACATAAATCACAGCAAGATCCTTTTTGACCCACCTCCAAGAGAAATGGAAATTAAAACAAAAATAAACAAATGGGACGTAATGAAACTTCAAAGCTTTTGCACAGCAAAGGAAGCCATAAACAAGACCAAAAGACAACCGTCAGAATGGGAGAAAATATTTGCAAATGAAGCAACTGACAAAGGATTAATCTCCAAAGTTTACAAGCAGCTCATGCAGCTCAATAACAAAAAAACAAACAACCCAATCCAAAAATGAGCAAAAGACCTAAATAGACCTTGCTCCAAAGAAGATATACAGACTGCCAACAAACACATGAAAGAATGCTCAACATCATTAATCATTAGGGAAATGCAAATCAAAACTACAATGAGATATCATCTCACACCAGTCAGAATGGCCATCATCAAAAAATCTAGAAACAATAAATGCTGGAGAGGGTGTGGAGAAAAGGGAACACTCTTGCACTGCTGATGGGAATGTGAATTAGTACAGCCACTATGGAACAGTATGGAGGTTCCTTAAAAAACTACAAATAGAAGTACCATATGACCCAGCAATCCCACTACTGGGCATATACCCTGAGAAAACCACAATTCACAAAGAGTCATGTACCAAAATGTTCATTGCAGCTCTATTTACAATAGCCCGGAGATGGAAACAACCTAAGTGCCCATCATCAGATGAATGGATAAAGAAGATGTGGCACATACATACAATGGAATATTGCTCAGCCATAAAAAGAAACAAAACTGAGCTATTTGTAATGAGGTGGATAGACCTAGAGTCTGTCATACAGAGTGAAGTAAGTCAGAAAGAGAAAGACAAATACCGTATGCTAACACATATATATGGAATTTAAGAAAAAACAATGTCATGAAGAACCTAGGAGTAAGACAGGAATAAAGACACAGACCTACTGGAGAACGGACTTGAGGATATGGGGAGGGGGAAGGGTGAGCTGTGACAAAGCGAGAGAGAGGCGTGGACATATATACACTACCAAACGTAAGGTAGATAGCTAGTGGGAAGCAGCCGCATAGCACAGGGATATCAGCTCGGTGCTTTGTGACCACCTAGAGGGGTGGGATACGGAGGGTGGGAGGGAGGGAGACGCAAGAGGGAAGAGATATGGGAACATATGTATATGTATAACTGATTCACTTTGTTATAAAGCAGAAACTAACACACCATTGTAAAGCAATTATACCCCAGTAAAGATGTTAAAAAAATTAATATAAATATATACATATTTATTGATATATCTGCACATATATATCTATATATATTCTACCCTGGATTGCATTCCCAAAAGTACCATCTCAGTATGCTTGGAAACCACTATCTAGACTATAAGATTACAAAATAACAGAAATTTTACTTTGCTAAACTAATGCTCATAGAAGTAAGACTTTCCACAGGGAATTCAGAACTCTTTTCCAAAATGTAACTCAACTCTGTATAACTTTGTGCAGAATAATGTGAAGCTACTATATAGGAGTTAGATAAAAGTATCCCATGTCTGTGGAAAATATGAAAGAGAAAGTATTCCATACCTGCAGATTGCCTGCCAAAAAGTGTTAACAGTACTTCCAGAATTCATAAGATTTATTATGATATACGAGCCCTATGATATTTAAAATACAATTTAATCATTTAATCATTTTATTTAAACTTCAGCTACAGTCAGCCATTTGTAATTGCGGATTTCACATCCACAGATTCAACCAACCTCGGATCAAAGATATTTGGAAAAAAAATCTTCCAGAAAGCTCTAGAAAGTCAAACTTGAATTTTCTATACCCTGGCAACTATTTACATAACATTTACATTGTATTTATAACTACTTACATAGCATTTACATTATATTAGGTATTATAAGTAATCTAGAGATGATTTAAAGTGTATGGAAGTACGTGTATAGATTGTATGCAAATACTACATCCTTCTACATAAAGAAATTGAGAATCCTTGGATTTTGGTATTCCCGGCTGGGAAGGGACAGGATGCTGGAACCAATCCCCCATGGATACTGAGGGATGACTGTATTTATAAGGAGATATGAACTTTATAAAGTTTATTACTTCCCTTGTTATACCCAATAAGGTTAGTTGCTGTCTAGTATCCTATTTCCCATTGTTTAAAATTACTTGAGCATGTGCTCTCTTTACTCTCTTATATAAAAGATTGAAAAATTGTAATTTCCAGGCCTCCTCTGGCTATCAGTATCAAAGGGAACATGAAGCATACAGAAGCCTTCACTGCCGGCTGTTCATTAACAGTAACGTCAACATACCCCATGTTGGTAAAAACATGCTTTCTGTGGGAGAAAAGACTATTCTACTGTTACCCTCTCTCCTCAGGCATATTGCTTTCCAAATATCATACCAGTGCAACTGAAGAAAGAGAAAAAAATCTTCCTCTGCAATGACCTTTAGAAAGTATGGTTACTCTTCTCCACTCATTTGACCTAAGCTATGAACCCTTCATCATTAAAAGCAATAAAATATCTTATTTGGAAGACAGAATTATTTTCTTAAATAATTTAGACTTAGATATTCTCTTTATGAAGTTCAGTTATCTATACTTCATGCTCTTTGTTTATTCTTGTTGATCAAGCAGTGACTAATTAATGAATGTGTCTTGTGTAGCATGCCCTGTATTGAAAAAGCAAATCGGATAAAGTGAGGGTTAAATAAGCCCTTAGAGTTAATCTTATTCAGCTCCTTTTATATTACTAATGAGAAACATCATACCACAGGCGATCTTGGTCTCCAAGCATGCTGGAACACTTCAAGAGGCTGCTGGGATGGGAGAAGCTAGAGTTTGAATGAAGTAACAGCTGGTCACACTCTAGGGATTCCCTTGAGAAAATTAGACAGATTGACACTTGAAAATGTCTCTCTTCTTTTTGTTGATATAGAAAGACACCCATGATAATGGCTAAGACAGAAAGCAGATTTCTCAGATAGTGACAGTACTTGAGGACAGATGTGTGGCAACATCTTGGTTCTACATGACCAATTCTTTCTTGGAACAGACTCTCATTAGGGTTCATGACCTCAGGGAAAAGGATCATTGTAAGTCATGGAAGAACAAAACTAAAAATAGCAGAATTCTAGTAAGATTTCCTAAAGTAGTTAACATGTGAGTCAAGATCCTGCAGTAAACTTTAAATTACATGAAGTACCAAAAAACAGTAGGGATGAGGAGGAAATGGGGGGTTTTGTAAATACCTAGAACACAAAGCTTAATCCAGATTCACTAGATACCTGACTTTATTAATTCCAGCCTGCATTTATCGGCAGGAATAAACCCTTGAAAACCTAGGTATGGCTGAGATTATAAGACAAAAGTATCAGTGTCTATAGATGATGAAGATGGCAAGACCTAACCATCAAGTGAAACTCATAAAGAGAAAACAATTCCTCCAAGACCATGAAGATGATCAATGACACATGTAGGAAAAAATCCCAGATCCTTAAATTCCAGGACAATGATTATGAAACTACATCCCTGTTCTCCTAATAGAACCTAAGAGAGTCTTCAAATTAATTGGGAAGATAGAAAATAAACACAAACATTAGGTATGGAAGTAAGCAGAATAAAGACTTAGGTCACATTGTCTGTATAAAAATGCAGTAGAGAAGGAAGATACTACAGACATTACATGGGAAACTGTTTCCATGGCTGCTCTCTCTCCACCCTGCTCTATCATACATTTGTAATAGGATATCTAGAATGCACTAATGCCAGGTAGACCTATCCTATATATTTTTGTTTCAATTAAACTCAGAATTTTTGTTTTTCTCAGAAATTGTTTTTTAAAGTATTTCTTTTGAAGCCTGCTGTCATTGAAAATTATGGTGGCCAATATCTTAGGAAGATTAAAATAACAGAATGGGCATTTATGTGAATATAAACAATAAACTATGTGCAGTTTTACAAGGCAAGCTAAAATTACAGGCATCATCAATTGTGTTTCAAATCATAAAATGATAACCAGCTAGAATTAGGAAAAAATTTCCCCTGTGGTATAATATTGAACAATTGGACAGGTGCATTATGAAAGGTAATTTTTTTCTGGCCTTCTGCTGAAGCATCTAGTCTAGGTCTTTATAAAATGCCAGTCTAATATACCATTGACCTTCTCAGCTAATGCAATTTGTAGGAGTCTCACTTTTGCAGAAGTAATCAATAAGAATCCTAAAAAACATACTACTGATTTACTAGAAGACCTGTCTAGCAAAGAGATAGATTATATTGAAAAAGAAATGATACTATAGTCACCAAAAAAGCAATAAAGGAATGATCATGTTATATATGAAAGTACATTTATAGTGATAACATTGGAAACATTCACGCCTCGATGTGTAACATCATTCAGAACAGAAATGATTGCACTTAGAGATGTACAAGTAGAAATGTGCCTGTCACATTTCTAGGGCATTTGATATAACTTGCACCTATTAAAAAAAAAAACAAAAGAGCTTATAAGTTTACTTATTAGAATCATTCTGAGATCTTCTAAGAATTTTCTGTAAGGCTAAAAGTAAGAGTTTATTTCAAGAGTTTATTTTAGCATTTAAAACTATTTGAAAATCTAAGACTACCAAACATCCATCGATAGGAATTTAGTTAATTGTATTATGATATACACTTGCAATAAAATAATATGCAGTCATTAACTTTTTTCCTGTAGTAAAATACACACAATTAGGCAACTAAATTACAAACCATATGAAGACATTGAGGAAGGAAGGCAAATGCCCCTTTTAATTAGACTTTTTTTGTTGAGAGATTTGGGTATAAAAATGTGCATGTGTGTAATGAGTAAGAAAGAGAATGCTAACTAAGTCCCTCATGAATGGGAGGCTAAGAGAGAAAACAAAGTGTGGGAGAAGAGAGCAGGGAATAGTTATGAGATGGAAAAGCTCAATGAGTAATCTTTGAGACATTGCACTTACAAATGGAGCATTGCACCAAAGTTATTCCTTATTAAATTCACCTTTTCACCTGAGTCCTAATGTGACACCATCTTAAAACTGAGCTAGACAGAGGTGTTACAAGAATAAGCAATGACTATTCACAATAAGCTTGGCATAAAATAGGTTCAATAAAAACTGTTCTGCAATAACACTCTTTATAAGTTTATGGAAACAATAGAATAAAACTGATGGAACATTTTATGTATTATTGCATTTTACATTATTCTATGGCAGTGTGAAGGCATTAATACATGAAAATCATCAACATTTTACAATGAAAATAATTGTGAAAGTTACTCATATTACCACAGGAATACAAGCAAAATGAATTACCATTAATTGGCCATTACATCATCATCGTTGGAATTATTTAGTATTAATAAAATATTTCATTTTGTAATGGTCACACAGTTATTACAGAGAATAACACTATCACAAAAAACACCTGTTTCTTGAGTTGGCTATAAAATCTCTTAGCTCAGCAATTTAAAATAAGCTGATGTTGCATTTTCAGTAGCATTTGTAATTTTCTCATTGACTTCTTAACAACTGCAAAAACAATATACTATTTGGGACTTTTTGGAACTAAAAACAGGGTTTTTCCATTTATTTTTATATCAATATGAGCAGATAGATCTATTTGCTAAATGATGTGCATCTAAAATAGTACTATTCTCTTTTGTTTCTCATGGCTCATGTATACATGTATAAAACTGTCAAAAGAATTTAAAAGATACTCTAGATTTTTTAAGCCATTTAACTTAAAATCTAACAATAATAACAAAGAATAAATTTGATGTGCATCATCACAGGATTTCTTTATTTCTTCTATTATGTATTTTTAAAAAGACTATTTACTGCTTTTTACATGTAGTTATACGTACCTGAACTGTTTCTTGTTGTCACATGTATCCAACCTAGCTTAGCTTTATAGACTTCTGTAGGACCACAGTATCATATTCCCCATCAAAAATTATGAAGCCAAGTTTAGTGTTTTCTACACAGATCAAATATTCTATAATAACAATGACCCTTTAGGGCTTATAAGAACCTTAACTGCAGTATTTTGTTTAATTCTTACCCAAACCTTGGAAATTGACATTTTATATCCTCTAACATATAAAAAAAGGAGGATCAGAGAGCTAAAGGGACATACCAGAAATTATGCAACCAGTAAATAGCAGAGCATAAATTTGAAATTATGACTTTTAGAATCAAATCCATCACTTTTCCACCATTTAATTTCTGCACCTTTATTCACCATTTTAGAATTATATATTCAAATAGCCAGCAGATGTGTACACTTTTTTCCTTTTTAATATATTTAAAATGCCCATTTTATCTACTCATGCAACCAACAAAATATATTTATTCTGCCTTATAAAGCTTTAAAAATGGATTATCTATCAAAATGGCTAAAATATAATACAAATAGTGGTCACACTGAATGTTGGTGAAGATGCAGAAAAACTGATTACTCTCATGCTTTGTCAGTATGAATATAAAATTATATAACCACTCTGAAAAATAGTTTGGCAGTTTCTGATGAAACTAAACGTGCACTTACCATATGACCTAAGAATTGTACTTGGGCATTTATCCCAGAAAATGAAAGCTTATGTTTATACAAAAATGTCTGCAGGAATATTTATAGCAGCTTTATTTGTAATAGCCTCAAACTGGAAACCAAATATCTTTGAAAAGCGAATGTAATGTTTAAACAAACTTTGGCATATCTGTATCATGGAATAATATCAGCAATAAAAAGGAACAAATTATTGATCCATACAACAACCTGGATGTAATCTCAAGGGAATTATGCTGAATTTAAAAAGACAATTCCAAAAGATTGGAAGGGATGGTGTGGTTATGAAGAGACAGCATGAGGGAATCTTGTAGTGATGAAATAGTTCTGTATCTTGATTGTGGTGCTACATAAATGTACACATGTGATAAAAATCGCAAAACACACACAAATGAATGTATAAAAATTGGTGAAATCTAAATAAGCTCTGTGGATTGTACTAATGTCATTTTTCTGGTTTTGATATTATAAATCATTTTTGAAGGCAAATCTGATACTATCTCTAAGATTCAAAATACCCATATGCTTTGACTTAAAATGTCAGTTGTAGGAATGTAACTAAAGAAATAAATGAACATAAGCTACAAAGATTGTTTATATCTAACTATATTCATGTTAATATTTATAGTGAGTATATTTATAATACTAGTAATTTTAAATCTTAATAAAATAAGGGTTCAACAATAGAGAAATGATTGAATAAAAGCCTCAGCCGTGCTATGGAATACCAGGTGTACACATAAAATTTGAGGTCTATCTACACTTAAGTACAAATATCCAAAGATAACCATGTGATTAGGTGGAAAATAGTACTGTAATATACGTAGTGTAATGTAACAAAACTGTCAATAAGAATTGCATCAGAGATGGGGAGTGTCAGTGGTTGGGACTTTCATATTTTAATCTGTGTACACTTAAATTTTTTATTCTGAAAATGAATTCATGTATTACATATATAAAATTTTTGAGAAAAAATATTCATATTCATTATAGAAAACATTAAAGGTTGACTTGGGAAAGATATTTGCCCTTAACAGTAAGATGTGCAAGTATAGCTCTTCCCTCTTTGGATTTATATTCAGGCAAGAATAATTTCTATCCCAAGTCAAGTACTGCATAAAGTTCCAATTGAGGTTTAATAGAGGCAGTTCTAACCTGCAGAGATGTATTTTTCTGAGTAACTGATAAGCCAAAGTTGCCACTTAGAAAAAAAAATGAGTTCATCCGTACAGTCTTTTGTAAGTGCACAGCTTCAAATTGTTAAGAGAAATAAAAGAGTTGAAGTGATTCACTTGGTCTTACTGTTGGCTCTGAGATGGTCCATAAATTCAGCAAAGTTATTTTATGTTCATCTTAGCTAAAGGAAATAATTCTAAAAAAAAAAAATGCACATAGATGTTGATGATGTTATGAGTACTGAAGTCTAAAATGCTAGATCATGATAAAGATGATGAGAAGAATGGAGAGGGGAGGATTTTATATATAGTCTCAAAAGAACTTCTTACTGAAAGAAAAGTTATGTTGGCAGTTTGTAGAATATCACACTTCCCCAAATCTATAAATATATTGATATGGAATTAATATTTCTGCATAAAATTCCAATCTAAAGCAAATGTTTCTTCTTTATTACCTTTGTAATCTTTTTTTCTTCCACTCACATCATTTTTTTCCTATTGCATTTAATATAAATTAGAGAGTCATGTCTTCATTTTCTCTTCACCAATCCATTTCATGAATGCAGAGAGAAACATATATCCAGCAGTTGATTTGCATCTACTAACTACTCAGTTCCACATTTCTAATCTTTCCAAACATTGGAAGTACTAGGATTGGTTGTCTTTATAAAAATGTGATTTTTCAGTTTACCCAGAGGTTGTCATTTAAAGCAACTTTAGTTTCTTTCTTCTTTTTTTTTTACATCTTTATTACTGGCGTATAATTGCTTTACAATGGTGTGTTACTTTCTGCTTTATAACAAAGTGACTCAGTTATACATATACATATGTTCCAATATCTCTTCCCTCTTGCGTCTCCCTCCCTCCCACCCTCCCTATCCCATGCCTCTAGGTGGTCACAGAGCACCGAGCTGATATCCCTGTGCTATGCGACTGCTTCCCACTAGCTATCTATTTTATGTTTGGTAGTGTATATATGGCCATACCACTCTCTCACTTTGTCACAGCTTACCCTTCCCCCTCCCCACATCCTCAAGTCCATTCTCTAGTACGTCTGTGTCTTTATTCCCGTCTTGCCCCTAGGTTCTTCATGACCTAAGTGTCCATCATCGGATGAATGGATAAAGATGTGGCAACTTTAGTTTCTTAAGAGCCAATCTTGTACTACTTGCATTTGATTAATAATTAGCAAAGCACCTGCCACATTCTAAACAATTAATATATTTTTAGATTAAATGCTAAAATTTGAACAAGATTCTGTACTGTCCAAAATGATAGTTATCTTTGCTTAAGAGATCAGGTCTAGACCATGTGAAGTTCTGAGCTTTGGATGCATGAAACATCTCTTCTCATTAGGCCAAAAGCCTTGGAGGCATGATTGATTTCTCCCTTTTCCCTACACTTCACATCTAGTCTTTCAGCAAATTCTAAAGGCATCACCTTCAAAATATATTCAAAATCCATCCACTTATCTGATCCCAAGTGCTACCAGTGGTGTCAGGCGCCATTGTCACGTGCCTGAATTCTTCGCTCAATTCCTAAAGTCTTCTTTTTTCTACCCTTGTCCTCTTACGGTCTCTTCTAACACAGGAGCCTGAGAGGTTCTTTTTAAACACACAAGAACTCACATCATTTCTCTTCTCAAAACTCTCCAAGGCTTCGCTCTCAAGCAGTTAATGGGCTAAGACAATACAATGTGAAACAGGATCTATATGACTTGTATTCCACATTCCTTCCTTCTTTTATCTCTTAATTCTTACCGCTCTCATCTCAGTCATGCTGCTCCAGCCACAGTACACTTCTTTCTGTTTCTGAAACACACCAGGCATGATCCCACCTTAGAACTTTCATGCCTGCTGTTCCATTTTCCTGGCTATCCCTTACTCCAGATATCCAAATGCCTAATTTCCTCAAACCTTTATTCAAACATTGCCTTCTCAGGTAGTCTTTCCCTGTCATTCTCTCTAAAGTTTCCATAGCGTTGTCTCACTTTTTAACCTCTTTCTTGATCAGTTTCTTCTGTCTCTTTAATACTACCATACTAATGTGAGGATGAGGGGAGTACAGTATAACCTATTCATTTTGTATATTGTCTGTTTCCATCACTAGAATGTAAACTTCATGAAGGCAGAAAATTTTGTCTCATTTGTTCACTGCCCATCCCTTGTGCTAGAATTGTTGCTGGCAATTAGAATTTGCTCCATGTGTATTTTATAAATGAATTTGTTCAAAGAATGCTATACTACTGGAAAAAAAATAACTTCATTCTTCTCAGATGGCTTTTCCTCAGAATATATGTCCTTCTTGATGAAAGCACTGTACAGGGAGAGCAGGGAAGTATCGAGCAGTTACAATTACTGACTAAATCACTTCTTCCAAAATGGCCAAGAAACACAACTCCCTTTGCCAGCCCAGGATTCCTTCCACATTGCATTGATATAAGGCCAAGTAGGTAGCCATTGAGTTTATTTGCACAAACCAGAGATACATATAGTTTGACAGAGTTCACAGCTTCTTAATCTCATGAGCTCAGTACAATCTCTTTTCTCACCAACTTCTTGTGATAGCATCTTTTCTTTGAAGGCAGCACAGATCTATTCCAAATTTTTATCCAAAATGTCTGTGGCTAATTACTGTTTATTTCATTTGCATGTAGTTTTTTTTTTCATTATATTTAGCTAGCTAGAGAAGGAAAACCTGTAACCATGGCAACCTGGAGAAGTGCCTCTGTGTTTCAGTTTTAGCTTTGCCCTCTGCTCCATTTCCTTGAACTCTAAAAGTGTTCCTGGCTTTTCTTATTTCTGGGGTTGCTAACATATACTAGCTCTTTAGTCTTATCTTTCTTAATATATAATTTTTATTAATATATCTCCTCCCCAATTTCATTAATTTAATATTTTGTTTCTATTTATTAAACTTAATGTAATTCTCTTTATCAATACGTTTTCTATTCTATTCAACATTCTTTTTATACAATAATCTAAGACTCTTTTTCTTTCTCTACATAAACATAAAGTCAATGTTTTAACAAGAATAATCTTTCAGATTCCTTCAATCTAAAAGTCCATGTTTTTTCCAAAATATAAACCCCAAGGGCGCTGGTCAATACACAAGAGTACAACACTTTAATTGTCCATTTTCAATTAAAGTTATGGGAAAATTGGTCTTTCTTCTATATAGGAAGTACCTGATAGGTTTGAATTATAACAGTCTTCCAGTATATTGTACATATATTTTTCCCCATCGTATTCCATGGCCACAACAACTATATCCTATAGAGAAATTATAAGTAACACATTGCAGATAAAACAGTATGATTCACTGCAACATAGAAATGTGAAAAAAGTATTGTGGTTTTCCAAATCCAAAATAACAATTTGGTTTTTAAGCCCTGGCTACACATGTTGATTCATTGGGAATTCATATTAGCCTGAATAGACAACAGTGAAGCCAATTAAAATGTGTTCCTTGTTGCAAACCTTTTAGTAATAAGAATGGCGATGTATCAGCAGTGATAGTAGTAATGGTGGTGGTTGTCTGGTCATGGACATGAGGTGAAAGTGATATTGTTGATGGTGGTGATGATTGTTAATATTTACTGAAAATATATTATAGATCAGGCACTTAGCTAAGTGCCCTACATGCAATACACCACTTAATACATAAAATAATAATATAAAGCAGAAATTATTAATATTCCCATTCTATAGAAAGGCACACTGAAACAGAATATTCCAGTAACTTGCTCAAGAGACAGCTGGTGAAAGGGACTTCTGTGACGCAAATTTAAATTAGAATGACATCAAAACTGAAGCTTGTAATCAAACTGAAGAATCTAAAATAGATTTATCTTTAGGGAACAGTACAAAGAATAGAAGCAAGTGCTATTCTGCTAAATAACTGCATGGCTTTTTGCTTTCCCCATTAAGAAAAGAAAAAGCCCTTTCAGATGACATTAGATTTATTGCTACCAACACATCAGTTATTTTCTCCTGTACCCTCCTACAGTCATGGAGAAAAAGACATTGATAATTTCAGCATCAGTATCATGTCATAATTATCTTAGTCAATATTTTCTTTGTAAAATTCTTAACATGGGCTATATATAGATGATTCCCCAAGAATCCCATAGGTTTCTTAATTAAACTATAGTTGGATAATTCAGTGTAAAGCCAAAATTTTTGCATAGCACTTTACCATTCTGCATTCCAGGCTAAATGCTTCATAATCTTACATTCAAATTCTGATATAAATATTTATATTTATACATATTTATATGTACACATTTTTTTTAGTGTGGCACATGGAATTCTCTCTACTTGGAAAGAATGGCCTTCATTCTGTTCACATAGCATTTTATATCTGCCTCTACTGTAGTTCTGAGACACATAAACAACTAACAATAACATAAAGTAACATCACCCATGTTAGATTATGTTTGAGATAAGAAACCATGATTTTATGCATCCCCATAACCATAGGATCTAAGTACCTTGTAGATCAGAGTAGGTGCTCAGTAAATGAATAAATTAAAAACAAACATTTCAAAAAGATAATCTGGGTTTAGTCAGAAACAAACATACACAAAACATACATCTTTCTCTAGTGAAGGAAGGAAATATAGTTACCTTTTAATTCAGTAAAATTGGAATATATATAATGAGTAAAGGAAAAGTAAAGAGTATGATGGTCATGCTGAGTAGATGGAAAGATGTTTGCCTGATTCTTTGTTGTAAGTACCATATTCAAAAGTTGCTTCATTTTAAATAACATTAATTGGAAAAACTGAGTTATGCCTTTATATACGATAAATCAGTTAATATTGGAAACATACTATTAAAATTTTGAAATTATGTTCAATAAGCACATACTGTACTCCATTTACAAATATGTTAAATGAACATATGCTGTCTTCCAGACCCTATTCTGGATTTGGGGATTCAGAAATAAATAAAACAGGTAAAATTCTTGCTCTTTTGAAGCCTAAATATTGTAGCACAAACCTAATTATAATACACCTTAGACTTTAGAAAAGACTAATGGGATTCCAATGTTAAAGTTTTTGTGATGATGGTTGTGATGTGTGTGTGTGTGTGTGTGTGTGTGTTTTAAGTGTTAGGGTTTCTTTTCTTAATGCTATAAAGCATGAATAGCTAATATGTGCAATTCACTAACCAGACATATCTGCAAAGTGATTTATACATAAGAACATAATATTAAAGGTGAAAAAATACCCTCTTGTTATATTATTCAAAGTTATTTATTAGAATTCCAGGCAAAACCAGAGGGCAACATAGAATAGACATTTACCAGCTTCCTTTTAACACTAAGAATTAAATTACAAAGGGAAATGACTTTATAGGTTCTAAGAAATACACATTTTAGAAACTTCAAAGTGGATGGTATAAATATAAAGAGGATAGAGAGGATAGATGATATAGATATAGTTGTAAAGATACAGAACAGTTGGGACTGCATTTTTGTACCCTACATCTTCAATGTTCATGTTAAGCAAAATATCCTTATTTATTTTTAAATGATTATCATATTTCCCTATTCTTTATGCTTTGTAATTATTGCATTTCATGGCTGTATAATACTCTACAACATGAGGGTGATAATATTTTTAATCATTTCCCTATTGTTGGACATTTTACTTGCTTTGAAATTTTTAGTATTATTAATGACAAAGCAATAAATATTAGTAAAAAATTATCAACATTAGGTTCTGATTTTTTACCTATAATGTAAAGTTTTTCTGAGAAAAGAAATTAATTTGTAATGCTACTGAAGGCAATGAGAATGAACACTCAAAGTAGATTCTTGGAGTGCAAATTGAAAATGATTTGATTGGATAGGAATTAGAAGCTAGAAACGTTAATAACCATTAAGGCAATTGCAAAAGTTATCAGACTATATTCAAGAGTGACCCCCATGAGCTAGATGATTTTCTAACAATTGTTTCAAAAACTTAGTAAACGTGAAAAATATAATCCAAAGTTTCACCTTCTGAAATTGTTTTCTTCCCCAAAGCCTCAAAAATAAAAATATGAAAAATAGTTATGAATTACTAGATATTGATTTAATAGATGAGAGTTGAATGCTAGATACATAGAGTACAACAAAATGTTGCTTTCCTTACTCTCACAAGCACTCTCATCCCCGTCTTTTTGTTTTTCATTCCAGTTCTGCCACTGTGTCACCAAAGACAAGTGTCAAATCCTATTAGTACTGTTAGTTGCAAACAGTAGAAGCCACTCTGACTAGTTTAAGTTGTAAAGGGATTTATTAAAGTTTATTAGGTTGCTTACCAAATTACTGGGACAGTTGGAGAAACAGGACAAAGCAGCAGGAAAGGTCTAATGAGATAATTCCTTCCACCAGGGTCACTGCCTTTCCTGAGTCAGAAACTTGACCGTGCATTCTTACTACCCCTCAAAGATAAATGTCTGTCTCCACAAACGCCAGTGAGATGAAAGCTCTGCACAGCCTCATTCCTTATGTTTCTCATTTCAAATAGGAGCCTCTCATAATGTGCATCTGATTGGAAGGGCCTAGCAGCAAGGGAGCCAGGTAATTTGAGTACTAATATAAGTCAAGAAGACAAGATATATAATAGTAACATATTCCCTAAATACAGTAGGGCTATTAAAACGTTAGGGGCAGTGATGGAAAAGATCAATATTCATGACAAGGCCTTAGTTTTCTAATCAGCAAAATAAAGATAACAGTCTATTGACTACTTCACAGAGTTGTTAAAAATGTCAAATGAGGGCTTCCCTGGTGGCGCAGTGGTTGAGAGTCCGCCTGCCGATGCAGGGGACACAGGTTTTTGCCCCAGTCTGGGAAGATCCCACATGCTGTGGAGCGGCTGGGCCTGCGCGTCCAGAGCCTGTGCTCCGCAACGGGAGAGGCCCGCGTACTGGAAAAAAAAAAAAATGGTAATTGAGATTTATGCCACATGGATTAGTAACTTATCTACTTGCCACTGTCTTATCTCACTTTATTCTGAATGATTACCCTTCTTTCTAAAGTGTCCATTAGTGTTTGTTTTTCTGAAAATGTCTTCACTTTGCTCTCTCCCCTCTGGGGTAATTTAGGGTGTGTAGAACTTCTAAATAGGAATAATTTTCTTTTAATATTCTGTACTTTTTTTAAACTACTTCATGAGTAAGAAATCCACTGTCATCATAAATGTGTGGTATTTTTTTCTCTGTTCATTTTTAAGATCATTCTTTGTCCTTGGTGTTGTATACTTCCACTAAAGTCTCCAGGTGTGTGCTTTGCCAGTGTAAAGATGTACAAGTTGTCTTCAACTCTTTGAAATCATCTGACATTACATCTTTTTGAATACTGCCTCCCCAAACAATTCTGATTACATTCTGTAACTCCTAGCGATTGTCTTTGGAAACATCTTATACTATTTCCCATGTCCCTTAATCTCACTTCCACAGGTTTCTGTAAAGTATTTAGGATATTTCCCTCAGATCTTTTTCCATATCATTCATTATCTCTTCAGCTGTGTATAACCCAGTGTTTAACTCCTGTGCTGTGTTTTTAATTTCCCTGAGTATTTTTACTTCTCGAATTCACTTGATTTATTTTAAAAACAGGTTTTTTTCATCCTGTGATTCCTCTTATAGGTTATACTTCCTTTCATAAATTTTCCACCCATAGAAGTCCTGTATTATCTGGTTTGTTTAAGTTTCCTCAGAGTAAGTTTAATTTAGTTTAATTACCACCTAGTGTTTTCACCAGTATAATATCAGTGTATCATTTCTCAGTTTAAGACCACTCAGTCACTAGGGTAGAGAAAATTTGGATGCCACATGCATGAAGGAGCAAAGGTTTAGAATTTTAACTTCTCATAAGGCACTTTTCCTCCATGTTTAAAAGCCTGAGAAGAGACAATCTTTCTTGCTATATACCTGGCCTAGAGAGTGAAGTTTTCTAGCCATCTACATAGACAGGGCAATTCTTCCAGAGCCCCATTTCCTGAGGAGCTATGATTTCAATGCTTTGAGTAGATTGTTTAATATATCTTACATTTTTCAACTAAGTATAAGAAATAGTAATAATAACACTAATTATAATTTAATTTATGGAGTCAGTTGACCAATATTACATAAGGTTAATTTCTCATAATTTGAAAATTACTTTGTGAACTATAGAGAACTATATTTATATTAGTTATTTTGTTAAGCCTCATAAAACAAAACATTTAAGAAAATTTTAATGATGTCCTTTCTGCCCCAGTTAAATACTTAGATGTTCAAATCTTATGATGTTGTTGGTATCTTATTATTTACGTGAATTATATTATAGAAGAAGTGCTAGAAAAAAGTTTCTAAATAAATAGTCATTTCGTTTTATACAGTGGACTATACAAAACAAAACAAAAATACCTTGAGAAATAGGTAACCTAGTCTTATTCATGCCACAATGAAATGAAAGAAATATTTTTAAAAATCTAATGGTTTTCTTCTAATATTATTCATTCTAATTTTTCTATATTAAAGCAATTATTTATTTATTTATTTATTTATCAGGCTATCATTTTCCTCTTTAATTATGCTGGTCTGCTCCAACATGTAAACAAGTTGATTTTCTTTTTTTAAAAAATCTTTATTGGAGCATAATTGCTTTACATTGTTGTGTTACTTTCTGCTGTACAACAAAGTGAATCAGCTATACGTATATATATATATCCCCATATCCCCTCCCTCTTGTGTTTTCCTCCCACCCTCCCTATCCCACCCATCTAGGTGGTCACAAAGCACTGAATTGGTCTCCCTAAGCTATGCAGCTGCTTCCCACTAGCTATCTATTTTATATTTGGTAGTGTATATATGTCAATGCCACTCTCTCACTTCGTCCCATCTTACTCTTCCCCCTCCCCATATCCTCAGGTCCATTCTCTATGTCTGTGTCTTTATTCCCGTCCTGCACCTAGGTTCATCAGAACCTTTTTTTTTTTTATATTCCATATATATGTGTTAGCATATGGTATTTGTTTTTTGTCTTTCTGACTTAATTCACTCTGTATGACAGACTCTAGGTCTATCCACCTCACTACAAATAACTCAATTTCATTCCGTTTTATGGGTGACTAATATTCCATTGTATATATGTGCCACATTTGCTTTATCCATTCACCTGTCGATGGACACTTAGGTTACTTCCATGTCCTAGCTATTGTAAATAGTGCTGCAGTGAACATTCTTTTTGAATTATGGTTTTCTCGGGGTATATGCCCAGTACTGGGATGGCTGGGTCATATGGTAGTTCTATTTTTAGTTTTTTAAGGAACCTCCAAACTGTTCTCCATAGTGGCTGTATCAATTTACATTCCCACCAACAGTGCAAGAGGGTATGTTTTTCTCCACACCCTCTCCAGCATTTATTTTTTGTAGATTTTTTGATGATGGCCATTCTGACCGGTGTTAGGTGATACAGCATTGTAGTTTTGATTTGCATTTCTCTACTGATAAGTGATGTTGAGAATCCTTTCATGTGTTTGTTGGCAATCTGTATATGTTCTTCGGAGAAATGTCTATTTAGGTCTTCTTCCCATTTTTGGATTGCATTGTTTGTTTTTTTTGATATTGAGCTGCATGAGCTGCTTGTCTATTTTGGAGATTAATCCTTTGTCAGTTGCTTCGTTTGCAAATATTTTCTCCCATTCTGAGTGTTGTCTTTTCATTTTGTTTATGGTTTTCTTTGCTGTGCAAAACCTTTTAAGTTTCATTAGGTCCCATTTGTTTATTTTTGGTTTCACTTTCATTTCTCTAGGAAGTGGGTCAGAAAGGATCTTGCTGTGATTTATGTCATAGAGTGTTCTGCCTAGCTTTTCCTCTAAGAGTTTTATAGTGTCTGGTCTTACATTTAGGTCTTTAATCCATTTGAGTTCATTTCTGTGTATGGTGTTAGGGAATGTTCTAATTTCATTCTTTTACATGTAGCTGTCCAGTTTCCCCAGCACCACTTATTCAAGAGGCTGTCTTTTCTCCATTGTATATTCTCGCCTTCTTTATCAAAGATAAGGTGACCATACGTGCATGGGTTTATCTCTGAGTTATTTCTATCCTGTTCCATTAATCTATATTTCTGTTTTTGTACCAGTACCATACTGTCATGATTACTGTAGCTTTGTAGTATAGTCTGAAGTCAGGGAGTTTGCTGCATCTCATAGGTTTTGGGCCATTGTGTTTCCACTGTCATTTGTTTCTATGTGTTTTTTGATTTCCTCTTTGAATTCTTCGGTGATCTCTTGGTTATTCACTAGTGTATTGTTTAGCCTCCATGTATTTGTATTTTTTACATTTTTTTCCCTGTAATTGAAATCTAGTCTCTTAGTGTTGTTGTCAGAAGATACTTGATACAATTTCAATTATCTTAAATTTGCCAAGGCTTGATTAGTGCCCCAAGATATGATCTATCCTGGAGAATGTTCCATGAGCACTTGAGAAGAAAGTGTATTTTGTTGGTTTTGGATGGAATGTCCTATAAATATCAATTAAGTCCATCTTGTTTAATGTGTCATTTAAAGCTTATGTTTCCTTTTTTATTTTCATTTTGGTTGATCTGTCCATTGGTGAAAGTGTGGTATTAAAGTCCCCTACTACTATTGTGTTAATGTCAATTTCCCCTTTTATGGCTGTTAGCATTTGCCTTATGTGTTGAGGTGCTCCTACGTTCGCTGCATAAATATTTACAATTGTTATATCTTCTTCTTGGATTGATCCCTTGATCATGATGTAGTGTACTTCTTTGCCTCTTGTAATAGTCTTTATTTTAAAGTCTATTTTGTCTGATATGAGAATTGCTGCTCCAGCTTTCTTTTGATTTCCATTTGCATGGTATATTTTTTCTATCCCCTCACTTTCAGTCTGTATGTGTCCCTAGGCCTGAAGTGGGTCTCTTGCAGACAGCATATATATGGGTCTTCTTTTTGTATCCATTCAGCCAGTCTATGTCTTTTGGTTGGAGCATTTAATCTATTCACATTTAAGGTAATTATCAATATGTATCTTCCTATTACCATTTTCTTAATTGTTTTGGCTTGTCATTGTAGGTCTTTTCCTTCTCTTGTGCTTTCTGCCTAGAGAAGTTGTGTTAGCATTTGTTGTAAAGCTGGTTGGTGGTCCTAAATTCTCTTAGCTTTTGCTTGTCTGTAAAGGTTTTAATTTCTCCACTGAAGCCAAATGAGATCCTTTCTGGGTAAAGTAACCTTGGTTGTAGGTTGTTCCCTTTCATCACTTTAAATATCTCCTGCCACTCCCTTCTGGCTTGTAGGGTTTCTGCTGAGAGATCAGCTGTTAAACTTATGGGGATTCCCTTGTATGTTATTTGTTGCTTTTCCCTTGCTGCTTGTAATGTTTTATCTCTATTTAATTTTTGATAGTTTGATTAATATGTGTCTTGGATAAATGTCCTTGGATTTATCTTGTATGGAACTCTCTGCACTTCCTGGACTTGATTGACTATTTCCTTTCCCATGTTAAGGAAGTTTTCAGTTACAATCTCTTCAAATATTTTCTCAGTCCATTTCTTTTTCTCTTCTTCTTCTGGGACCCCTATACTTTGAATGTTGGTGTGTTTAATGTTGTCCCAGATGTCTCTGAGACTGACCTCAATTCTTTTCATTCTTTTTTCTTTATTCTGCTCTGCAGTAGTTACTTCCACTATTTTATCTTCCAGGTCAATTATCCATTCTACTGCCTCCGTTATTCTATTGATTCCTTCTAGAGAATTTTTAATTTCATTTATTGTGTTGTTCACCATTTTTTGTTTGTTCTTTAGTTCTTCTAGGTCCTTGTTAAATGTTTCTTTTATTTTCTCCATTCTATTTCCAAGATTTTGGATCATCTTTACTATCATCACTCTGAAATCTTTTTCAAGTAGACTACTTATTTCTCTTCATTTGTTTGGTCTGGTGGGTTTTTACCTTGCTCCTTCTTCTGCCACGTACCTCTCTGTCTTCTCATTTTGCTTAACTTACTGTATTTGGGGTCTCGTTTTTGTAGGCTGCTGGTTCATAGTTCCCCGCTCTTTTTGGTGTCTGTCCCCAGGGGGTAATGTTGGTTCAGTGGCTTGTGTAGACTTCCTGGTGGAGGGGACTAGTGCCTGTGTTCTGGTGGGTGGGGCCGGATCTTGTCTTTTTGGTGGGCAGGGCCACGTCTGGTGGTGTGTTTTGGGGTGTCTGTGAACTTAGTATGATTTTAGGCAGCCTCTCTGCTAATGGGTGGGGTTGTGTTCCTGTCTTGTTGTTGTTTGGCATGGGGTGTCCAGCACTGGAGCTTGCTGGTTGTTGAGTGGAGCTGGGTCTTATCATTGAGATGGAGATCTCTGGGAGAGCTCTTGCCGATTGATATTATGTAGGGCTGGGAGGTCTCTTGTGGACCAATGTCCTGAACTGGGCTCTCCGAGTTCAGGTGATGCTCAGATGTGACACCTGGCCGGAGCACCAAGACTCTGTCAGCCACATGGCTCAGAAGAAAAGGGAGGGAATAAAAAGAACAAAAGGAAAATAAATAAAATAAAATAAAGTTATTAAAATATAAAAAATTTTAATTATTAAAATAAGTGTTTTTAAAAAAAGAGAAGAGAGCAGCCATACCAATAAACAAATCCACCAATAATAACAAGCACTAAAAACTAAACTAAGGTAAACATATAAATTGGAAACTAGTCAGTCACATACAGCAAACGCCTAGCCTATAGTTGCTCCCAAAGTCCACTGACTCAATTTTGGGATGATTTGTTGTCTATTCAGGTATTCTGCAGATGCAGGGTATATCAAGTTGATTGTGGGGATTCAATCTGCTGCTCCTGAGGCTGCATGGAGAAATTTCCCTTTGTCTTCCTTGTTCACACAGCTCCTGGGGTTCAGCTTTGGATTTGGCCCCGCCTCTGCATGTACGTTGCCCTCTGGCATCTGTTCTTAGGCCAGACAGGAGGAGGTTAAAGGAGTGGCTGATTAGGGCGCTCTGGCTCACTCAGGCCAGGGAGAGGGAGGGGTACAGAATGTGGGGCGAGACTGAGGAGGCAGAGGCTGGCATGACGTTGCACCAGCCTGAGGCACGCCATGCGTTCTCCTGGGGAAGTTGTCCCTGGATCATGGGACCCTGGCAGTGGCAGGCTGCACAGGCTCCCTGGAGGGGAGGTGTGGATAGTGACCTCTGCTTGCACACAGGCTTCTTGGTGGCTGCAGCAGCAGCCTTAGTGTTTCATGCCTGTCTCTGTTGTCCATGCTGATAGCCACAGCTTGCGCCCGTCTCTGGAGCTCATTTAGGCTGTTTTCTGCCTTCTGTGGGCAGACAGGGAAGGAATCCCCTCTCCTCGCACAACCCAAAACAATGGTCTCTTGCCTCTTCAGCAGATCCAGACCTTTTCCCAGGCTCCCTCCCAGCTAGCTGTGGCACACTAGCTCCCTTCAGGCTGTGTTCACGCAGCCAACCCCAGTCTTCTCCCTGGGACCCGCCCTCCGAAGCCCGAGCCTCAGCTCCCAGCCCCGCCTGCCCCAGCGGGTGAGCAGACAAGCCTCTTGAGCTGGTGAGTGCTGGTCAGCACCAATCCTCTGTGTGGGAATCTCTCCACTTTGCCCTCTGCACCCCTGTTGCTGCGCTCTCCTCTGTGGCTCCGAAGTTCCCCCCTGCCACTGCCCGGCTCCACCAGTGAAGGGGGCTTCCTAGAGTGTGGAAACCTTTCCTCCTTCACAGCTCCCTCCCAGAGGTACAGGTCCCGTTCCTATTCTTTTGTCTCTGTTTTTTTCTTTTTTCTCTTGCCCTACCCAGGTACGTGGGGAGTTTCCTTTTGGGAAGCCTGAGGTCTTCTCCCAGTGTTCAGTGGGTGTTCTATAGGAGTTGTTCCACATGTAGATGTATTTTTGATGAATTTGTGGGGAGGAAGGTGATCTCCACGTCTCAACCCTCTGCCATCTTGAAGATCCTCCTCCTCAATGATTATTTATTTAGTCACCTTTCATGAAGATGTGTCTCACAGTCTGTTTCTTCTAAGGCACCATATTTCAACGAGGCATCAAGATGAACTCCTATATTAAGGAGTTAGGGGAAGTATCGTATGTGTACACATCATGGATATAGTGTCAGAAACCCGAGTTTAGAATCCTCATTCAGTAACTACTGGCTGGGACCTGGGACTAAATTACTGAAACATCTTCATTTGCCTCATTTACAGTAGAGAAGATTTAATTGTTACTGAGTACCTAAAAAGTGCCGACAGTGTAACAAGTGCTTTCAATACATGGACATAATTAAATGTCACGATACTACTACTGAGTTTTATCCATACTGTGGCAGCATTGAAATAAGAAACTAAGGTGATTTTAAGTCAAATTCATATGTTCATTGCTGAGTAACACCCTGACTGCAAAAATAGTATTATATTAATAATTCCAATAATTCTATTGAGAATTTAACTTGAGTATAAAATCACTGTAATTTTCTAAGCTTTTATTTTCAGTGTCAAATATAAACAACTAAAAACAATGGGATTCTATTTTTTGACAAGATACATAAAATATAAGGTTTAAGAATATCCTGTTATGAAAAATGCATTAGTACAACTTATGTACACTAAGAATAAATGTCACTAATAAATTTTGGCAATTTTTTCCAAGTCAGATTTACTAAGGCTGAATTTACATAAAGCAAAATTCACATGTTTTGTGTATTGATATATGACTTATGAGAAATACATAGTTTTTTTTAACAACTGCCATGATCAAGATAACAAGAAGTTCTAAATCTCCCAACTTACTTTCAACCCTTTTACCAGTTCCAGCTCCTTAGCAAACACTGAGCTGTCTTCTGTTTAAAATGTCTTGGCTTTTCCAGAATGTGACATAAGTGGAATCACACAGTGAAAAGTATTTAGCATATAGTATGAGTATGGCTTCATTTGATTTGCATAATGCATTTGTGATTCATTCACAGCACTGTGTATATGAATAGTTGTTTTCTCACTCTTCAATACTTTTCTGTTCTTTGATATACCACAGTTTATTTTTACCTTGACCAGTTGAAAAAATATTTACTTTGTTTCCAGTTTAGGGAGATTATGAAAAAAGCTGCTGTAGAAAGATAAGTAGCAATTTTCTTTGCTTTGGGGCAGAAAACTAGTAGTAAGTTTGCTGGTTAGTATGATAAGTCTATGTTTCACTTTATAAGAAACTGCCAATCCAAAGTTCCTAAAGGATATCACATTCCCACCAGCAAATATAAGCATTCGATTCTGTAATATGTACTCCCCAGGAGTTTGTAATTTCATTATTTTTGGTTTTGGTTTTGATTTTTAATTCTAGCCATTCAAATATATGTAAAATGGTGACTCGTAATTTTAATTTGCATTTTCTAATGAATAATCATGTTCAACATCTTTCATGAATATTCATATATTCACTTTGGTGAAGTGTCTATTCATATATTTTCCAAATTTATAGTATGTAGTTTGGTTTTTTAATAATCTGAATATAAGTTTTTTACCAGATTGTGTTTTACCTATGTTTTATTCAAATATGTAGATTGTCTTTTCATTTTCTTAACAATATCTTTTGAAGGGTAGGATTTTAAAAAATTCTTTATTATGGTAAGAAAGCTCAATATGAAAATTATGCTCTTGACAAAATTTTAAGTGTACAATACAGTATTGTTAACTATAGGCACAATGTTGTACAGCAGATATATAGAACTTATTCATCTTAATAACTAAATAACGGAAACTACGCACAATAGATTTTGTATGCTGATTTTTATCCTGCAACATTACTGAATTTGTTTATTAGTTCTAACAGATTTTTTGTGGAGTCTTTAGGGTTTTCTACATGCAAAACCATGTCATATGCAAATTTTACTTATCCCTTTCCAATTTAGATGCATTTTATTTCATTTTCTGCCTAATTGGTCTGGCTAGGACTTCCAGTACTACGTTGACTATAAGTGATAAGAATGGGCATCCTCCTCTTGTTCCTGATCTTAGAGAAGAAGCTTTCAGTTTTTTTATTGTTGAATATTATGTTAGCTGTGGGCTTTTCATATCTGGCTTTTATTCTGTTGAGGTAAATGTCTTTTTTTTTTTTAACATCTTTATCGGGGTATAATTGCTTTACAATGGTGTGTTAGTTTCTGCTTTATAACAAAGTGAATGAGTCATACATAAACATATGTTCCCATATGTCTTCCCTCTTGCGTCTCCCTCCCTCCCACCCTCCCTATCCCACCCCTCCAGGCTGTCACAAAGCACCGAGCCAATATCCCTGTGCCATGCAGCTGCTTCCCACTAGCTATCTACCTTACTACGTTTGTTAGTGTGTATATGTCCATGCCTCTCTCTCGCCCTGTCACAGCTCACCCTTCCCCCTCCCCATAACCTCAAGTACGTTATGTAGGAGGTCTGCGTCTTTATTCCTGCCTTACCCCTAGGTTCTTCATGACATTGTTTTTTCTTAAATTCCATATATATGTGTTAGCATACGGTATTTGTCTTTTTCTTTCTGACTTACTTCACTCTGTATGACAGACTCTAGGTCTAACCACCTCATTACAAATAGCTCAATTTCGTTTCTTTTTATGGCTGAGTAATATTCCATTGTATATATGTGCCACATCTTCTTTATCCATTCATCCGATGATGGGCACTTAGGTTGTTTCCATCTCTGGGCTATTGTAAATAGAGCTGCAATGAACATTTTGGTACATGACTCTTTTTGAATTGTGGTTTTCTCAGGGTATATGCCCAGTAGTGGGATTGCTGGGTCATATGGTAGTTCTATTTGTAGTTTTTTAAGGAACCTCCATACTGTTCTCCACAATGGCTGAACCAATTCATATTCCCACCAGCAGTGCAAGAGTGTTCCCTTTTCTCCACACCCTCTCCAGCATTTATTGTTTCTAGATTTTTTGATGATGGCCATTCTGACTGGTGTGAGATGATATCTCATTGTAGTTTTGATTTGCATTTCCCTAATGATTAATGATGTTGAGCATTCTTCCATGTGTTTGTTGGCAGTCTGTATATCTTCTTTGTATTTAGGTCGTCGGCCCATTTTTGGATTGGGTTGCTTGTTTTTTTGTTACTGAGCTGCATGAGCCACTTGTAAATTTTGGAGATTAATCCTTTGTCGGTTGCTTCATTTGCAAATATTTTCTCCCATTCTGAGGGTTGTCTTTTGGTCTTGTTTATGGTTTCCTTTGCTGTGCAAAAGCTTTGAAGTTTCATTAGGTCCCATTTGTTTATTTTTGTTTTTATTTCCATTACTCTAGGAGGTGGGTCAGAAAGGATCTTGCTGTGATTTATGTCATAGAGTGTTCTGCCTATGTTTTCCTCTAAGAGTTTGATAGTTTCTGCCCTTACATTTAGGTCTTGAATCCATTTTCAGCTTATTTTTGTGTATGGTGTTAGGGAGTGATCTAATCTCATACTTTTACATGTACCTGTCCAGTTTTCCCAGCACCACTTATTGAAGAGGCTGTCCTTTCTCCACTAAGTATTCCTGCCACTTTTATCAAAGATAAGGTGACCATATGTGCGTGGGTTTATCTCTGGGCTTTCTATCCTGTTCCATTGATCTTTCTGTTTTTGTGCCAGTACCATACCGTCTTGATAACTGTAGCTTTGTAATATAGTCTGAAGTCAGGGAGCCTGATTCCTCCGGTTCCTTTTTTCGTTCTCAAGATTGCTTTGGCTATTCAGGGTCTTTTGTGTTTCCATACAAATTGCAAAATTTTTTGTTCTAGTTCTGTGAAAAATGCCAGTGGTAGTTTGATAGGGATTGCATTGAATGTATAGATTGCTTTGGGTAGTAGAGTCATTTTCACAATGTTGATTCTTCCAATCCAAGAACATGGTATATCTCTCCATCTATTTGTATCATCTTTAATTGCTTTCATCAGTGTCTTATAATTTTCTGCATACAGGTCTTTTGTCTCCTTAGGTAGGTTTATTCCTAGATATTTTATTCTTTTTGTTGCAATGGTAAATGGGAGTGTTTTCTTGATTTCACTTTCAGATTTTTCATCTCTAGTATATAGGAATGCCAGAGATTTCTGTGCATTAATTTTGTATCCTGCCACTTTACCAAATTCATTGATTAGCTCTAGTAGTTTTCTGGTAGCATCTTTAGGATTCTCTATGTATAGGATCATGTCATCTGCAAACAGTGACAACTTTACTTCTTCTTTTCCGATTTGGATTCCTTTTATTTCCTTTTCTTCTCTGATTGCTGTGGCTAAAACTTCCAAAACTATGTTGAATAAGAGTGGTGAGAGTGGGCAACCTTGTCTTGTTCCTGATCTTAGTGGAAATGCTTTCAGTTTTTCACCATTGAGGATGATGTTTGCTGTGGGCTTGTCATATATGGCCTTTATTATGTTGAGGAAAGTTCCCTCTATGCCTATTTTCTGCAGGGTTTTTATCATAAATGGGTGTTGAATTTTGTCAAAAGCTTTCTCTGCATCTATTGAGATGATCATATGGTTTTTCTCCTTCAATTTGTTAATATGGTTTATCACATTGATATATTTGCGTATATTGAAGAATCCTTGCATTCCTGGAATAAACCCCACTTGATCATGGTGTATGATCCTTTTAATGTGCTGTTGGATTCTGTTTGCTAGTATTTTGTTGAGGATTTTTGCATCTATGTTCATCAGTGATATTGGCCTGTAGTTTTCTTTCTTTGTCACATCCTTGTCTGGTTTTGGTATCAGGGTGATGGTGGCCTCGTAGAAGGAGTTTGGGAGTGTTCCTCCCTCTGCTATATTTTGGAAGAGAAGGATAGGTGTTAGCTCTTCTCTAAATGTTTGATAGAATTCGCCTGTGAAGCCATCCTGTCCTGGGCTTTTGTTTGTTGGAAGATTTTTAATCACAGTTTCAATTTCAGTGCTAGTGATTGGTCTGTTCATATTTTCTGTTTCTTCCTGATTCAGTCTTGGCAGGTTGTGCATTTCTAAGAATTTGTCCATTTCTTCCAGATTGTCCATTTTATTGGCATAGAGTTGCTTGTAGTAATCTCTCATGATCTCTTTTATTTCTGCAGTGTCAGTTCTTACCTCTCCTTTTTCATTTCTAATTCTATTGATTTGAGTCTTCTCCCTTTTTTTCTTGATGAGTCTGGCTAGTGGTTTATCTATTTTGTTTATTTTGTCAAAGAACCAGCTTTTAGTTTTATTGATCTTTGCTATTGTTTCCTTCATTTCTTTTTCATTTATTTCTGATCTGATTTTTATGATTTCTTTCCTTCTGCTAGCTTTGGGTTTTTTTTGTTCTTCTTTCTCTAATTGCTTGAGGTGCAAGGTTAGGTTGTTTATTCGAGATGTTTCCTGCTTCTTAAGGTGGGCTTGTATTGCTATAAACTTCCCCCTTAGAACTGCTTTTGCTGCATCCCATAGGTTTTGGGTCGTTGTGTCTCCATTGTCATTTGTTTCTAGGTATTTTTTGATTTCCTCTTTGATTTCTTCAGTGATCACTTCATTATTAAGTAGTGTATTGTTTAGCCTCCATGTGTTTGTATTTTTCACAGATCTTTCCTGTAATTGATATCTAGTCTAATGGTGTTGTGGTCAGAAAAGATACTTGATACAATTTCCATTTTCTTAAATTTACCAAGGCTTGATTTGTGACCCAAGATGTGATCTATCCTGCAGAATGTTCCATGAGCACTTGAGAAAAATGTGTATTCTGTTGTTTTTGGATGGAGTGTCCTCTAAATATCAATTAAGTCCATCTTGTTTAATGTATCGTTTAAAGCTTGTGTTTCCTTATTTTCATTTTGGATGATCTGTCCATGGGTGAAAGTGGGGTGTTTAAGTCCCCTACTATGAATCTGTTACTGTCGATTTCCCCTTCTATGGCTGTTAGTATTTGCCTTATGTATTGAGGTGCTCCTATGTTGGGTGCATAAATATTTACAATTGTTATATCTTCTTCTTGGATCGATCCCTTGATCATTATGTAGTGTCCTTCTTTGTCTCTTTTAATAGTCCTTATTTTAAAGTCTATTTTGTCTGATATGAGAATTGCTACTCCAGCTTTCTTTTGGTTTCCATTTGCATGGAATATCTTTTTCCATCCCCTTACTTTCAGTCTGTATGTGTCTCTAGGTCTGAAGTGGGTCTCTTGTAGACAGCATATATAAGGGTCTTGTTTTTGTATCCATTCAGCTAATCTGTGTGTTTTGGTGGGAGCATTTAGTCCATTTACATTTAAGGTAATTATCAATATGTATGTTCCTATTCCCATTTTCTAAATTGTTTTGTGTTTCTTGCCTAGAGAAGATCCTTTAGCATTTGTTGTAAAGCTGGTTTGGTGGTGCTGAACTCTCTCAGCTTTTGCTTGTCTGTAAAGGTTTTAATTTCTCCATCAAATCTGAATGAGATCCTTGCTGGGTAGAGTAGTCTTGGCTGCAGGTTTTTCTCCTTCATCACTTTCAGTATGTCCTGCCACTCCCTTCTGGCTTGTAGGGTTTCTGCTGAGAGATCAGCTGTTAACCTTATGGGGATTCCCTTGTGTGTTATTTGTTGTTTTTCCCTTGCTGCTTTTAATATGCTTTCTTTGTATTTAATTTTTGACAGTTTGATTAATATGTGTCTTGGCGTATTTCTCCTTGTATTTATCCTATATGGGACTCTCTGTGCTTCCTGGACTCGATTAACTATTTCCTTTCCCATATTAGGGAAGTTTTCAACTATAATCTCTTCAAATATTTTCTCAGTCCCTTTCTTTTTCTCTTCTTCTTCTGGAACCCCTATAATTCGAATGTTGGTGCGTTTAATGTTGTCCCAGAGGTCTCTGAGACTGTCCTCAGTTCTTTTCATTCTTTTTCTTTATTCTGCTCTGCAGTAGTTATTTCCAGTATTTTATCTTCAGGTCACTTATCCGTTCTTCTGCCTCAGTTATTCTGCTATTGATCCCATCTAGAGTACTTTTAATTTCATTCATTGTGTTCTTCATCGTTGCTTTTTTCATCTTTATTTCTTCTAGGTCCTTGTTAACTGTTTCTTGCATTTTGTCCATTCTATTTCCAAGATTTCGGCTCATCCTTACCATCATTATTCTGAATTCTTTTTCAGGTTGACTGGCTATTATTTCCTCTTCATTTGTTAGGTCTGGTGCATTTTTATCTTGCTCCTTTATCTGCTGTGTGTTTTTCTGTCTTCTCATTTTGCTTATCTTACTGTGTTTGGGGTCTCCTTTTTGCAGACTGCAGGTTCGTAGTTCCCGCTGTTTTTGATGTCTGTCTCCAGTGGCTAAGGTTGGTTCAGTGGGTTGTGTAGGCTTCCTGGTGGAGGGGACTAGTGCCTGTGTTGTGGTGGATGAGGATGGATCTTGTCTCTCTAGTGGGCAGGTTCACGTCTGGTGGTGTGTTTTGGGGTGTCTGTGGCCTTATTATGATTTTAGGCAGCCTCTCTGCTAATGGGTGGGGTTGCGTTTCTGTTTTGCTAGTTGTTTGGCATAGGTTGTCCAGCACTGTGGCTTGCTGGTCGTTGAGTGAAGCTGGGTGCTGGTGTTAAGATGGAGGTCTCTGGGAGATTTTCGCTGTTTGATATTATGTGGAGCTGGGAGGTCTCTTGTGGACCAGTGTCCTGAAGTTGGCTCTCCTACCTCAGAGGCAGAGCCCTGACTCCTGGCTGGAGCACCAAGAACCTTTCATCCACACGGCTCAGAATAAAAGGGAGAAAAAGTAGAGGGAATTAGTAGAAGTATGAGGAAAGAAAGAAGGAAAGGAGGGAAGGAAGGAAGGAAGGAAGAAAGAAAGCAAAGAAGGAAAGAAGGCAAGAAGGAAAGAAAGGAGGGAGGAAGGAGGGAACGAAGGAAAAAAGACAGAAAGAAAGAAGATACAGTAAAAATAAAGTATAATAAAGTTATTGAATTAAAAAATTCTTATTTAGAAAAAAAAAGGGACGGATAGAACCTTAGGACAAATGTTGGAAGCAAAGCTATACAGACAACATCTTACACAGAAGCATACACATACATCCACACTAAAAGAGATTTGGGATCAAGTTGATTGTGGAGCTTTAATCCGCTGCTTCTGAGGCTGCTGGGAGATATTTCCCTGTCTCTTCTTTGTTCTCACAGCTCACAGGGGCTCAGCTTTGGATTTGGCCCTGCCTCTGCGTGTAGGTCGCTGGAGGGCGTCTGTTTTTTGCTCAGACAGGACGGGGTTAAAGGAGCCGCTGATTCGGGGGCCCTGGCGCACTGAGGCCGGCGGGGAGGGAGGGGCACAGAGTGCGGGGCGGGCCTGCGGCGGCAAAGTCCGGCGTGACTTTGCACCAGCCTGAGGCCCGCCGTGCGTTCTCCCGGGGAAGTTGTCCCTGGATCCCGGGAACCTGGCAGTGGCGGGCTGCACAGGCTCCGCGGAAGAGGGTTGTAGAGAGTGACCTGTGCTCGCACACAGGCCCCTTGGTGGCGGCCGCAGCAGCCTTAGCGTCTCCCGCCCGTCTCTGGGGTCCGCGCTTTCAGCCGCGGCTCGCGCCCATCACTGGGGTCCGCGCTTTCAGCCGCGGCTCGCGCCCGTCTGTGGAGTTCCTTTAAGCAGCGCTCTTAAACCCCTCTCCTCGCGCACCAGGAAACAAAGAGGGAAGAAAAAGTCTCTTGCCTCTTCGGCAGGTGCAGACTTTTCCCCGGACTCCCTCCTGGCTAGCCGTGGCGCACTAACCCCTTCAGGCTATGTTCAAGCCGCCAACCCCAGTCCTCTCCCTGCGCTCAGTCCAAAACCGAAACCCGAGCCTCAGAGCCTCAGCTCGCAGCCCCACCCGCCCCGGTGGGTGAGCAGACAAGCCTCTCGGGCTGGTGAGTGCCGGTCGGCACCGATCCTCTGTTCGGGAATCTCCCTGCTTTGCCCTCCGCACCCGTTGCTGTGCACTCCTCCGCGGCTTCGAAGCTCCCCCCTCCGCCTCCCGCAGTCTCCGCCCGCGAAGGGGCTTCCTAGTGTGTGGAAACTTTTCCTCCTTCACAGCTCCCTCCCACTGGTGCAGGTCCCGTCCCTATTCTTGTCTCTGTTTTTTCTTTTTTTCTTTTGCCCTACCCAGGTACGTGGGGGAGTTTCTTGCCTTTTGGGAGGTCTGAGGTCTTCTGCCAGCCTTCAGTAGGTGTTCTGTAGGAGTTGTTCCACGTGTAGATGTATTTCTGGTGTATCTGTGGGGAGGAAGGTGATCTCCGCGTCTTACTCTTCTGCCATCTTCAAGGTCCCCCCCGTAAATTTCTTTTATATCTAGTTTGTTGAGAGTTTTTAATCATGAAAAGGTGTTGAATTGTGTCAAATGCTTTTTCTTCATCTATTGAGATGATCATGTGATTTTTACCCAAGGTTGATCACGAGGAAATAGAAAATCTGAACAAATAACAAGTAAAAAGATTAAATCAGTAATAAAAATATCCCCAAAAGTAAAAGCCCAGGACCACATGGTTTCACTAGTGAATTCTAACAAATATTTAAAGAATTAATACCAATCTTTTGCAAAACTCTTCCAAAAAACTGAAGAAGAGGAAGGCTTCCAAATTTATTGTATGAGACCAGCATTACCCTGATACCAAAGTCAGACAAAGACCACTACAAGAAAACTACGTGCCAATAATCATGATGAGCTTAGATGCAAAAATTCTCAACATTATAGACCAAGTGGATCTCACAGACATATTCATAACATTTCATCCAATGGCAGCCGAATGCACACCCTTTTCAAACACACAGAACATTTTCTAAGATCATATGTTGAAGTCTCAACAAATTAAAGAAGACAAATTATATCAAGTATTTTTTTTTGAGCACAATGGTATAAAACTAGAAATCAGTAACAGAAGGAAAGCTGGAATTCACAAATACATGGGAATTAAACAACACACTCTTGAGCAACCAATAGCTCAAAGAAGAAATCCAAAGAGAAATAAAATCTTCAGACAGATCAAAGTATCTTAAGACAAATGAAATACAACATAACAAAACATATGACGTATAGAAACAGCAGTTCAAAGAGTAAAGTTTATAGTGATAAACACATACATCAAGAAAAAAGATACATCTCAAGTAAACAACATAAATTTATACCTTAAGGTACAAGAAAAAGGACAAAGTCCAAACTTAGCAGAAGAAAGGAAATGATAAAGATTAGAGCATAAATACATGAAACAGGAAAACAGTAGTAAAATTATCAAAACTAGGAACTGGTTCTTTGAAAATATAAACAAAATTGACAAATCTTAGGTAAAGACCAACCAAGAAAAAAGAGAGGACCCAAATTAATAAAATTATAAGTGAAAGGAGAGATATTACAACTGATACCACAGAAATATAAAGGATCATAAGACTACTATGAACTATTATGTCAATAAATTGGATAACCTAGAAAAATGGATACATTTCTAGGAATATACTACCTACCAAGACTGAAAAAAGAAGAAACAGACAATCTGAACAGACCAATAATGAAGAAGGAGAATGAATCAGTAATCAAAAGCCTCTCAAAAAAAGAAAAACCTGTGGCCAGATAGTTTTACTGGTGAATTCTACCAAACATTTAAATAGAGCTAGTGTTAATCTTTCTCAAAGTATTCCAAAAAATTGAAGAAGAAGGGACACTCTCAAATATACTTTATGAGGCCAGCATTACTCTGATTCCAAAGCCAAATAAAGACACTACAAGAAAACTAGAAACCAATACACCTGATGAATATAAATGTAAAAATTCTCAACAAAATTCTAGCAACCTGAACTCAACAGCACATTAAAAGGATCATACACCATGAACAAGTGAGATTTATGCCTGAGATGCAAGGACAGCTTAATATACACACAAAATTAATGTGATACACTACATTAATGGAAGATTTTAAAGTCCAATGTAGCAATTTATTTTCTCTTCCTGTTAGAAAATATTCCAAGGAAATGTTGCCTAATCCAAGGACACAAAGATTTTTCTACTGTGCTTCTTTAAGAAGATTAATGATTTAAAATTTTACATCTGGGTTTATGATTTAATTTCTGTATACGATACAATGTAGGATTGACATTTATTTATTTATTTATTTATTAGTGTTCAATGTTTCCAGCACGAATTGTTGAAAAGACTATACTTTCTCCACTGTGTTGCCTTTGTATATCTACTAAGGATAAATTACCTGTAGATACGATTTTATTTTGGAGCATTCTATTCTGCTCCATTGATCTGTGTGTCTCTCCTTTTTCCAGCTCCTATATTTGTTACTATATTCGTCTGTAGTTTACATCTCATGTTATCCCATTGTTTCGTTTTTATGTCAGGATAATACTAGCCTTATAACATGAGTTAGAAATTGTTCCCTCCACTTCCATTTACTGAACGTTTGTAATTTTTTTGAGACTAAAGAAATGGGTGATAGAAGCTACTTCAACATATTGGAAAATCAAAGCAGTGAGTACACTTAGGATCTAACCCCTTAGCAAATTTCAGGTGTACAATAGAGTACTGTTGACTATAGTCACATTGTAGTACATTATTTCTCTAGAACTTATTTATTTTAAATAACTGAAACTTTGTACCCTTTGACTAACATCTCTGATTTCCCTACCTCCCCATGATGGATGTAAATTAGCTTGATTGTAGTGATTACTTCACAATGTATACGTATATTGAAACACTAAATTCTGCACTTTAAATACATACAATTTTTTTGTCAATTATACCTTAAAAATCTGGATTTTTTTTTAAAAGAGAAAAAGAAAATCAAAGGGGAATTGTTTTCATTTTTAAATGAAATTAATATATTACTTCAAATATATGTTTAACATATGTTTAATGTATATGACTTCCTACTTTGATTTAGGAAGCAGTTAGAAATTATTCTAATAAGCCTGGGTGTAATGATTTCATAGCTTCCAGTTTCTACACTAATATCTCTGCAATTGTTCTTTGGAGAGTAAAAAAAAAAAACGTAAATATAGCTGTTAATGAAAAACCGTGTTTAAGTACTATATGCAAAGCTCCTACACACTTGTAAATTGGTGGTGGTTGTGAGAAGTGTCCTCAGAAAATGTGAAAAAAAAAGAGATTACCAGCTTTATGCAATTTTTCTCCTTTACCAAGAATTGAAACGTTAAGTAAAAAGTAATGTTAAAATTGAAGAAGTTCTTTTGATACGAAACTATGGGGAAATTTATTTTAATTGGAATGGCTCGGACATATCCCTTAATATTCTTACCAGCATATTATTTATTTTAGGGATTTAACTCTTAAACAATTAAGGCAAATATTCATAATCATTTGCACTGTTCTAGACATAGTTACTTTCTCAACGAACATGAGAATAATAATCATTTTATTAACATTTGATTTATTCATGAGTTTACTTAAAAAGCACCAAGCATAGTGCCTCCACTATAGTAAGTTTGCAAAATGCACTAGCCACCTTGCCTCTCTTAGCAGATTTCAAATAATTTTCACACACTAGGCACCATTTCTTACAATAATCTTTTGGTGTAAGGAAGAAAGGAATAATTAACATAATTTACAGATGATAAAATGTCTAGATATAGAGAGGGGTACATATTCTGGCCAATGTTAAATGACTGTTAACTATATTTTAATATACAATAATTCAACTTATTAATACATTAATACTATTAATGTATTTTCTCAATTCCAAGTGAAGACTAAAATATTAGGCAACGTGAAAATGTTAAGACACTGAATGATAAACTAGAAAACATATATAATTACAGAACATAACAACAGTTTAAAAGACTGATCTTCAAATCAGCATGTGTGAACCCCAGAGGGTAAAACATATGTTCCATTGGGATGTGATGATAATAAGAGCAGCTAGCATTTGTTGAATTATTATTCTAGGCATGAGATACATATTTGCTAATGTAATTCTCACAACAACCCTAGAGTATAGGTACTTTATTTCAGATGAAAAAAAAATTGAAGCACAATAGACAAAATTAAAAAATAGAATTTCAATGAATATTTATTACCAATAAGAGTAACACATAGTTTTAATTATATTCAGTATTTGTGTCTATAGTAAAGCATGTGACTTTTAAGTAGTAAACATTTATAATTCATAAATTTATAAAATGTTTTCTTAAATATGTGATCAAAATTTTGGAGATTACTGATGAATTATTTTGGAGATGCTAGTTCCATTTAACCTAAGGGAAAAATACTTAACCTGTCTTCCTCACATCTAAAATTGCTATGACTATTCTAGTCAAAAACTAAATGAGTTTAAAATGTTCTCATGAATACTATTTTCACAAGGTTCAGTGGTAACTTAAAAAGGCCAAATTAAGAAGCTCTAAGATGCCGGTAAGAGTTTTATGGGCTTGGGATCAAGAAACTAGTCTTAGTTTCAGTTTTGTTGTGTCTCTATTTTGCTGAAGTTATTCTTAAATTAGAGTGCATTCACTATGGCTCCTCAAAGGTGATAGGAAAATAAAATTCCATAGTTAAAATGAAGGATTTGGGGATACAGAGACTATTTTCTCTCCCCAAGAATTTAATGGTCTGCTGTATTCAAAGTAGAATCGCTTCCTACTCTTCCAGTAGTCAATCTCAAAACATGCCTCCCTCCTTTTTTTTTTAACAAATATTTATTGGGGGCCTACTGTGTGTCAGGTAATTCTTTTTTCCCCAGTTTTATTGAGATATAATTGACACTTGTAATTTGTAACTATGTGAGGTGACAGATGTTAACTAAACAT
Source organism: Stenella coeruleoalba (assembly GCF_951394435.1). Classification (NCBI taxonomy): domain Eukaryota; kingdom Metazoa; phylum Chordata; class Mammalia; order Artiodactyla; family Delphinidae; genus Stenella; species Stenella coeruleoalba. The sequence continues at coordinate 62,433,559 of NC_137159.1, read as the reverse complement.
CTTGTGGTAAACATTTTACAATATATACATGTATCAAATGTTGTACACTTTAAACTTACACAATGTTATAAGTCAATTGTATCTTAGTAAAACATTCGCATTTTTAAGGTTGACTATTCCCACTATGGATAGATTACTGCAGTGGTTAAAATATTCCAGTTATTTCCAAATTTCTTCTGAGTATAGTTCTCTATGTATATTAAGTATCCTTACGTATATTAAGAATTTTTCCATTGCTGATGAAATCAAATATTCCTGAGGAAGGGTTATATTTTAAGGAAATTCTCTTTTATTCATAAAATTATATTTGCTTAAAAACTTCATTCAAAACCCTAGTAAGTGCTGTGGGGAATAAGAAAGAGAAAAAACTTTGTCCTGATATCTAATAAAATTATAATCTTGTAGGAATGGTAGGTGGATAATATGAGATTTTTCTCTAATGTGGTATATCAGTAGAAGTAGAGTTATGGGAGGTTTCCCAAGAAATCAAGCACAAGATTGAGGAAGGATTCATGTGGAAAATGTATCTGAGTTAAAGGAAAAGGGTAATTGGACAGAGAAAAAGGGGATGGGATTTCAGAAGAAATGAAATGAAGTGGGACATGAAGGTAGGAAATTAGAACGTTTCACTTGATAATAACAATATACACTAATTAATTTCCTTACAATTTGTTAACTTACTTACAAACATATACATTAACTGTAACCACTGTTCATAAAATTTCAAAAACATTAATCTTATCATTATAACAGCCCTATGAAGCAGATATTAGTGAATATATTAGCTTTGCTTTATAGTAGAAGAAATTTAATATTTTAACTAATTGTCCCAGGTTACACAACTAGGAAGTGTGTAACCTGGGACTGAAGTTTGATCCCAGACAGTTTGGTTTCAGATTCTGTGTTTATAGGAGTGACCATATAATTTATCTTCCAAACTGGGACATTTTGGAGAACAAAGCAATCCTTTACTAACAATTAGCAAGGCACAATAGGTGTAAATCAGGACTGTTTAAATAAACAAGGATAAATGGTCATCCTAACTCTAAGACCAGTAGAGCAGATAATATGAAAAATGTATTTTCTCTCCCTCATATCTCTGGTGTAAATGCTAATTGTTACATTAAAACACAAAGGCAGTCCAATCCTTTTTAGTTTTTCTTGGGTCAAATATATATTTAAAAATTTAGTGAAGTCTCTTACCAGAAAATGAACATGTGTATATGCATGCATGTGTATTTGCAAATATACGTGCATAAAATTTCTGGATATCCCGGACTCGTCAAGTCCATTCACTCTTGTTCCTCAGAGGGGCTCCTGACTTCACACAGAGGTTATGATTTAGACACAGAAAGTAGTACAGTCTTGTCTGTCTATTAGTTTATCACTTGTTAACTGTAAGATTGCTGAATTATGACTGAAAAGTTTTGACTTGCAGTTTGCACAAAATATATTAAATATTTCAGATTAAGGTTTTTAATGAAGAATTGTAGTCAGTGAAAAATACATAACAGATTTTCTTCCTTCAAGATGTGTAACATTTTGAAAGTCTGAACTGTGTACAGAATAACAAGAAGATGAAGTTTGAAATGAGTATAAGCTTCTATGATTATTACCCCAATATTTGTTCTAAAAAACTAACAGCTTTTATATCCCCAAAATTACCTTCATTTTTCAGGGGTGAATTTTTTTTTTCTGCATATTGAAAGAGATCCATAGTGGTGCAAAAAACAAAACAAGACAAATTAGTATGTCTAAGAAGAAATGAATGCTTGTTAAACTAATTCTTTGATTTGTAGTAGACCATCAACTTGAGATATACTGTCAAATTTTACAGGCATATTTATTAGTTATATCCATATACAGCCACTTTTAAAGTAATGCAAATACAATTTAAACTGGCCGATATGACATTTACAGACCTAAATAAGGATCAAAAATTATTAATGCCAAACTTGAAGGTTATCTTTCAAAGTTGATGGAGAATATCAATGCCTATGTGGAAAAAATGGATTAAGATCATTGGATCAAACTCAGAATCAGTACAACTCAGTCAAAATAGAGATTGAGATGAAACGGACTTTGCATAATTCTACAAATCTGAAGGCAGTGTTACTGTTCAGGAGCACCAACTCTGAATGAGGATGTGGCTTTTCTGATGCCAAGTTTGGCTTAAGAGGGTCATGGATACCTCTGAACATTCCCTGAGAGTGTCAGTGCATAGGCTGTTTGTGACAGTTCTTCATGAACATGAGTTGTTTAGCTCCATGTTTCAAAGGACAATGGCACACTAGGACCTATCTTGCATTTATGTTTTCACTGACAGCTGCTACCCCTCCTTAGCAACTCCACTGAGAGACGCTCCACTGAGAGATATTGCCTCTGCTCCTGATACATGTGGCTATTTCATTTCCAGTGGAAGTGTATACATTTAGGCTTGAAAGCTTAATATAATTTTATATAGATAGTTGCTTATGGTCCCTTTCTGTCAATATATTACACTTCGAAAGTATAATAGTTCCAAATGTTGAAAACATTTTTTAAAAACCTATATTTCTTTTAAAATCTTGTTGATAAAATAATTTTGAAATTGAGAAATCCTTTAAAGAAAGACTGTTTTCACCATAAGATAAAAAAATGCTTTTAATTAACCATAATGCTGTTGAAGTTCTTAAATAATTTCTTTTATATATGCTAAACATTTCCCTTGAAAACTCATATGCTCCAGTGCATTTTAAGGTTTTTATTTTTTAAAAAGTACAACAGTAAACATATACTAAATCTAGATTAAATTTCAGCAGTTCCAATTCAGGAGAACTGAATTGCTGACTTTTAATACACAAACTCCACGATTACTAGAAATGTTTGAGAGAAATTATATCTCCCTATTTATAGTATTAGTTGTCACTATAAAATAATGAAACTACTTTTAAAATATATTAGAACTGGAACATTTCCAAAGGTACTGGTCCATTTCACTTACCTTGGAACCATGCTATCATTGTACAAAATAGTTTAATAAGTGCTCTTGGGGATTGCTGCTTCCTCTTTATGTCTAGAATGATAGCAAATCTTTACCATTTAAGGATTCATTTAAACTTTGAAAATAGTCAGAAAATCATTTAGAATTAATTATGCTGAATGAAAATTGTGATCAAGGAGAGTAAAATTTCAGTATTGTTTAAAGAACAGTTTTAAAGATAGCATGTCATGAACTAGAGTGGTTTTAAGGTGAAAACACCAATCTATCAGACCCTAAACAAGACTGAAAACTCTGAGCAGGATGAAAGCTAACAGATCTCAACTCAGGCTGCACTTAAGAATCAGGTGAGTAGTATTTAAAACACATAGCTACTGTGACCATTCTTGCTTTTGCTTTTGTTTCTTTCTTTAAAATTTAATCCTAAGGGTCAGTATATTTTTGAAAATTTATTATTATGGATAAAATTGCTACACAGTGGTTACATTTATGCGAAGTTTTGTTTGGCTATGTGATCTCAATAGTACATGTGAAATACTAGGAGTTAAATCTCTTTGCTGCACTCAGATGTCTGAGCAGAGCAGTCAATTACTACATGGTTCAATTTCAGGCACAAAAAGGGCCCTGATGCCAACATTTCATTCTACTTGCTTTCCTACTTTTTAGAGGATGCTTAAACAATCATTAACATTTTACCACTTCAGTCCTTAGTATTTTGATCCTGTTTAAGAAAACATATCTTTGGGGTTGGGACATGCCATTTTCATGTATTATTAGAGGACACATACAAAACACAATCACCCATATAAACCAGCTATCTGAGAAGTGCTTTTGCTGGGAGAACATATGCAGAGATAAAGAACAAATTAAAATGAAAATCTAATAATAAGAAATTGATAGTTGGAAAATTTATCACCTCACAGAGAGGAAATTATAATAGGAAGTTTTGAACTCCCACAAAAAATATGATTTAAAATTCTTCCCAACTTTAGACTGTGTATATAACTTACTGATTTTAAAACTATTAACTTAGGGGACTTCACTGGCGGCACAGTGGATAAAAATCTGCCTGTCATTGCAGGGGACATAGGTTCGAGCCCTGGTCTGGGAAGATCCCACATGCCGCAGAGGAACTAAGCCCATGCGCCACAACTACTGAGCCTGCGCTCTAGAGCCTGCAAGCCACAACTACTGAGCCCACATGCCACAACTGCTGAAGCCCACGCACCTAGAGCCCATGCTCCGCAACAAGAGAAGCCACCACAATGAGAAGTTAGCTTACTGCAACGAAGACTAGCCCCCGCTTGCCGCAACTAGAGAAAGCCTGTGCGCAGCAACGAAGACCCAACACAGCCAAAAATAAATTAATTTTTTTAAAAAAGATTTACTTAGAAAAGATTTTGGAATATGATCAATAAATATTTAAGAAAGAAAAATATTTGTTCAGAGTTTAACAAATTCTCACATCCTACAGATGACAGATTTCTGAGAGTACACATTTTACTTTTTTGTCAAAATTTAGTCACTTTATTCTCCATGTACCCTTTTAAACGTTTAATATTTTTGGTTCATGTTTTTATTATTTAAACTTTCCCTTGCATAAATGAAAATTCACTTTTACTTTACTATTCAATATCTCTATATTTTATATTTGTAACTAAGATATTTTGAAGGTTATAGGCCTGATAATAATAGTCATTTAATTTACAAAACCATTCTTAATTATCTGTTTCTAACTATGAATTTTTGTGACATTCTATTTCACTAATTTCTATCTTAGATGACAATAAAAATATCCCCTTTTATTCAATTCCTGCAATCTCTGCCTTATATACAGAGGAATTATATCTACTTGGAGTCACAAGAATAAAATATTTCAACGTCACTTCCACTTCTACACATACTTGAGTAGCTGGTAACAAACTTGCCCTCCCACCATAAATAATCAGATATTTGGACAAAATCTTCTCAGTCATAGGACAATAGGTAACAAAGACTGTGATAATGTGCTTTGTATGTGTAGAGCTGGTTTATTTTGATGTTTTAAAGAAAATCTTACTCCAATTCAATGAAATTCAAACTTTCTAATGTTAAAGACCTTGTAGATATCACTTTTCTTTGGACTATGTACTCCTTTCTAGTCCATCTTACTGGCCTGAAGAGCTTTGGTATCAGTATGGTTATGGTCGTAATAAACTCTCTAAACATTTACTATGTCTTTGGAATCATTGCTCATAAATACTAGAAATTGCTTTTCTAATCATAATATTAGAACATTATACATCTAGAATCTTTAGCAATTAGTTTATTATTTTCTGTTTTATATTTGGAGTCAAATACATTTTAGGTTTTATACAGGATTTACTCTTTAACAATGTAATGAAATGAATACCATGCTGACTGACACTTTCACAGAAAGTAAGCTGATATTTATCGCATTTTGGCACATTTTCGTGCCCAAATGATGACGTGTACAGGTTTTCCCCCATGAAGATTTTAAAGAGAACCATAAACAAGATGAAAAGACCCTCAGAATGGGAGAAAATATTTGCAAATGAAGCAACTGACAAAGGATTAATCTCAAAATATACAAGCAGCTCATGTAGCTCAATATCAAAAAAACAAATCCGAAGATGACATACAGATGGTCAAAAAACACATGAAAAGATTATCACCATCACTAATCATTAGAGAAAGGCAAATCAAAACCACAATGAGGTATCACTGCGCATGGTCAGAATGGCCATCATCAAAAAATCTACAAACAATAAATGCTGGAGAGGGTGTGGAGAAAAACGAACCCTCTTGCACTCTTGGTGGGAATGTAAATTGATACAGCCACTATGGAGAACAGTATGGAGGTTCCTTAAAAAACTAAAAATAGAACTACTATATGACCCAGCCATCCCAGTACTGGGCATATACCCTGAGAAAACCATAATTCAAAAAGATACATGTACCCCAATGTTCACTGCAGCACTATTTACAATAGCCAGGACATGGAACCAACCTAAATATCCATTGACAGATGAATGGATAAAGATGTGGTACTTATATACAATGGAGTATTACTCAGCCATAAAAAGGAATGAAATTGAGTCATTTGTCGTGAGGTGGATGGACCCAGAATCTGTCATACAGAGTGAAGTAAGTCAGAAAGAAAAAAAACAAATACCAAAAATTAACGTGTATATATGGAATCTAGAAAAATGGTACTGATGAACCTAGTGGCAGGGCAGGAATAGAGACAGACATAGAGAATAGACTTGACACATGCTAGTGGGAAGCTGCTATGTAGCATAGGGAGATCAACTTGGTGCTTTGTGACAACTTAGAGGGGTGGGATGGGGAGGGTGGGAGGGAGGCCCAAGAGGGGGGTGATATAGGTATACATATAGCTGATTCAGTTCGTTGTACAGCAGAAACTAACACAACATTGTTAAGCAATTATAACCTAATAAAGATGAAAAAAATATTTTTAATTTAAAAAAACATTTTAAGGCAAAATTAAAATGTCAAATGGTATTGTTTTTAGAAAACTAGAAGAAAAAATTTTGAATTTACTTGTTTTTGTATCATCATATATATCTAATGTCTGGCATGTACCAAAGGCTAATCTTGAGCATTCTGGAGTGTGGAGCTATTACCTAATAACTCTGTATTTAAGACAGGAGAAACTTGTATAAGTTAATACAGTTAATCCGAATCACTGATATTGTAATGTTCTCAAATTCCACCCCCCCAGAATATTTTCAGTATTTTTTTAGAATGAAGTGCATTTTATTTAATGTTAATTCTTTGAAAATGTTTGCCTCTCAAATAACTGGCCACTCTGATTAATTAAAATACCTAACATTATTAACTCTAACAGAGCTTATTCTATATTTTTCAATAAACTAGTGATTTAATGTATTATTTAGAGTTTTTACACTTTTGTAGGGATATTATAATTTATAACTAATGATTATTTATACACATATACATGTGTAAACATGTTTGCTTTTTAGCTCATGTAAGCATATTTATCTTCATATATGTATATAAATGTATGTATGTATATATGTATGTGTGTATATATATCCATGTGTATGTATGCAAATGTGATTGCATGTATATACAAATATATACACAATGATGAAACATAGGGCATGATATGTTCAGTATGCCTTTAGAATCAAGTGTATATTATTAATACATATATTTTATTATAGTTTATATAATGCAATTCACTGGCCAGACACATTTAACAGACCATAAGAATAAACTATAAAACTTTGATTTTTAAAGAATTGTGTATGTTACAGAGTCCTACTACATATTTTTTGTCAGTTAACCATGTCTTGATATTTCATAAAACAAAGTTGATTAAATGAACGTTTCCAATTACTGATGCAGTTATTTTTGTGCTTTAGTATTCTTTTGGAAAGAAAAGTGGCACTCTGGGAAGCCTCATGACATATGTCAGGTAACAAAGAGATAATTTAGTAATTTAGAGCATTTGTTTTTCAGTCTGTGTCACCATCTATCCTGTGAACCAAGAAACAATATAGTTGATCCAAAATTAGCCATCCTTTATCTCTCTAACTAATCTCCACATCCAAGTCAAACATAAGATATTCTACATTACTTATAAACATATCTCACAGGAGTGCATCAAGTGCACTGTGATCACTTCTGAAGCACAGAAATTATAATTGGATTTATCATGTCCCTATAATTGGCACTTCTTTCTCCAATTATCTGTCCTAATCTAGTTTTCTGTTGGTAATTCTAATACAATATTTAAGAATAGTATGAAATAACTAGCACCATCTGCAGTCCCGAAAAATTGGACCAGCAACCCCTCATGGTTTTTCTGGGACGTCTTTTAAAATATGATGGAAACTATATATCTTCTCTCCAGAAACATATTACAAACAAAAAGTTCCATAAACTACAAGGAGTTTAAAAATGCCCCGAGACCCCTGTAATAATGGGAGGGTCGTTCTGCCCAGGGCACTTTCAAGACAAGTCGATTTACCTGCTGTGCTATATTTAGCCAGTCAAGTAATGCATCAGAAATATGTTCCTCTCAGAAACTTTGATCTATCTTAGGCCAAAATTAAACTATATTATTTGATGACTTTCTATTTCCTTTTCCCACTCATGTTTGAACATGAGGGGAAACCTCAAAAAGAAGAAGTGATTCACCTACCAGTGTTTTGCAAGAATTAAATCACTACCAAAATTACTGGAGATTTAAGAAGAATGGAAGTAAAAAATAGAAAACTTTATAAAATATTTGGTGAGAATTGAAAGTTTAACTTCTAGGGAAGAGTTTTATTTGTGGGACAGCCATTGTTGTACTAAAATTCAAAGGCAGATTGCGTAAGAGACCCCAGCAAAGAAAAAGTGATAGGGATTCCATAAGTATAATTTTGGAGAGAGATGGTAGTTACTTTTTTTTTTTTACTTGTGTGTGTTTTGTTTTGTTGAGGAATGCATAATACAGAAGAAAGGAAAATATGTAGATTTTGAAGAATGATTATGAAATAAAAATTCTTATAATTATCCTACTAAATTAAGATATTGATTATTGCCTCTATTAGAGTTCTCCAGAGAAACAGAACCAGTAAATTTAATCAAGGAGCTAACAGACCTATACTCTGAAAACTTTGAGACACAGACAGACAGATCATGATAAGGAATGGGCTTACTCGATTATGGATGCTGACAAGGCCCAAGATCTGCCGTAAGCAAGGTGGGTGTCTAGCAGAGCTGATGGTGTAGCTCCAGTCTGAAGGCTAGCCAACTTGAAATCTAGGAAAAGCTGATGTTTCAATTTGAGACTGAAGGTAGGAAAAGATCCATGTTTCATATCAAAGACATTCAGGCAGGAGGAGTTTCCTCTTAAAGTAGATCAGCCTTTTTGTTCTATTCAGGCCTTTGACTGAGTGGATGAGGCCCACTCATGCTAGGGAGAGCAATCTGCTTTACTCAGTCTACCAACTCAAATGCTAATCTCATCCAAAAACACCACACCTTCACAGACATACCCAGAATAATGTTTAATCAGATTATCTGGACATCCCATGGCCCATTCAAGTTGACATATAAAATTAACGATTATACTCACAGAAACTTAGTTTCCCTGTGTGTTCCTTTATGATCATAGTTCTCTGCCTAATGCTGAGAGAAAACCACTATCAGATGTTTAAAAATAATTTTGCCTGTTTACTAACTTTACAAAATACATATATTCTTCTATAAATTTATTTTCCCAATATTTGTAAGTTTCATACATATTGATTCTTGAAGCTGTTATTAATTTTCATTGCTATATAATATCCTATTGCATTAATGTACCACCTTTTACTAAGAATACTGCTGTTGATACACATTTGAAAAGTATCCAGACTGGGGCTAGTATGAATAAATCTGCCATCACTATCCTTATACCTTTCTTCTGATGCACATGAAATTATAAGAATTTTAAATAGAAAGAAAATTACTGCATCATAGGATATATAAAACTTTAATTTGTATACATGATGTCTATATGTGTGTAGGTCTTTTTCTGGATTATTTTGTTAAAATTATCTGTTCGTATATTATTGTGCAATACTACACTGGTTTAACCACATTTTCTATAGCACATTTTTATAGCTGAAAGTATCAATATTTCAAATTTGTTCCCATTAAAGATTTTGGCTATTGATCATTTATGTTTTCATATACATATTAGAACAGTGTTAAATATTTTGTTAACATTTTGATTGTTGTTTGAATGTATAGATTTACTTGGATACAAATGATATTTACAGTATTAACGCATCAGTCCATAAACACATCTGTCAATTTTTTAATGTTTGTCAAAATTCCCTATGCAAATTTTCTTAGATTTGATCCATGTTGTTTCATTATTTTCGTGATTTTATACAGTTTAATTTTTTGTGAGGCTTAATAATATTCACAAATCAAAGATTCTGTATATTCATGTTTATGGAATAAATTTAACAGACTTTATTATTCTAATAATTTAGCTTTTGATTCTTAACCTTTCCTAATCTACTACAATCCTATTGTCTGAATGCTATCTCCCTTCTTCATCTCTTTCATTCTGGGATCCCACTGACATGAATTAATGTTAGACCTCTCATTATCCCACAACGTTCGACACTTGTTTGTTTGCTTGTTTTCCTTAAAGTTTATATTCTCTAAATTTTTGCTTCTCTATCCTAAACTCACTGTCCCTCCTGTCTTCTCCACTGTGCCATTGAGCGCATAGAATGAATTTCTTATATTAGATGTAATATTCTCCATACCAAAACTAGCAATCAGTTCTTTATATGGTTTATATTCCCCCATGAGGACTTCCATATCTTCATCCATTTGAAGAGCACAACATTGTCTTAGGCAGCATAGTTATACCTGCTTTATAGTCTTTAATACTTCCAATATCTGGATTATCTCAGGGTTGGCATCTATTGATTACTTTTCCTTGGAAAAATGGTTGCTTTTCCCGTTTCCTCTTCTTAACATTGTCCTGATAATTTGCAAGTCACATAACATTTTCTTTTTAACATCTTTATTGGATTATAATTGCTTTACAATGTTGTGTTAGTTTCTGCTGTATAGCAAACTGAATCAGCTATATTTATACCTATATACCGATATCCCCTCCCTCTTTCTTCTCCCTCCCACCCTCCCTATCCCACCCCTCTAGGTGGTCACATAACACAGAGCTGATCTCCTTGTGCTATGTGACTGCTTTCCACTAGCTATCTATTTTATATTTGGTAGGGTATATATGTCAATGCTACTCTTTCACTTCGTCCCAGCTTACCCTTCCCCCTCCCTGCGTCCTCAAGTCCACTCTCTACATCTGCGTCTTTATTCTTGTCCTGCCCCTAGCTTCATCAGAACTTTTTTTTTTCAGATTCCATATATATGGTATTTATTTTTGTCTTTCTGACTTACTTCACTCTGTGTGACAGACTCTGGGTCCATCCACCTCACTACAAATAACTCAATTTCGTTTCTTTTTATGGCTGAGTAATTTTCCATTGTATATATGTGACACATCTTCTTTATCCATTCACCTGTCGATGGACACTTAGGTTGCTTCCATGTCCTGGCTGTTGTAAATAGTGCTGCAAAGAACATTGAGGTACATGACTCTTTTTGAATTATGGTTCGTAAGGGTATATGCCCAGTAGTGGGATTATTGGGTCATATGGTAGTTCTCTTTTTAGTTTTTTAAGGAACCTCCATACTGTTCTCCACAGTGGCTGTATTAATTTACATTCCCACCAACAGTGCAAGAGTGTTCGCCTTTCTCCACACCTTCTGCAGCATTTATTGTTTGTAGATATTTTGATGATGAGCATTCTGACCACGTGACATAATACCTAACTGTGGTTTTGATTTGCATTTCTCTAATGATTAGTGATGTTGAGCATCTTTTCATGTGTTTGTTGGCAATCTGTATGTCTTCTTTGGAGAAATGTCTTTTTAAGTCTTCTGCCTATTTCAGGATTGTGTTGTTTTTTTTTTTTTCATATTAAGCTGCATGAGCTGCTTGTATATTTTGGAGATTAATCCTTTGTCAGTTGCTTCACTTGTAAATATTTTCTCCCATTCTGAGGGTTGCCTTTTCATGCTGTTTATGGTTTCCTTTGCTGTGAAAAAGCTTTTAAGTTTCATTAGGTCCCATTTGTTTATTTTTGTTTTTATTTCCATTTCTCTAGGAGGTGGGTCAAAGTGGATCCTGCTGTGACTTATGTCAGAGAGTGTTCTGCCTAGGTTTTCCTCTAAGAGTTTTATAGTGTCTGGCCTTACATTTAGGTGTTGAATTCATTTTGAGTTTATTTTTGTGTATGGTATTAGGGAGTGTTCTAATTTCATTCTTTTACATGTAGCTGTCCAGTTTCCCCAGCACCACTTATTGAAGAGACTATCTTTTCTCCATTGTATATTCTTGTCTCCTTTATCAAAGATAAGGTGACCATATGTGCGTGGGTTTATCTCTGGGCTTTCTATCCTGTTCCATTGATCTATATTTCTGTTTTTGTGTCAGTACCATACTGTCTTGACTACTGTAGCTTTGTAGTATAGTCTGAATGCAAGGACCCTGATTCCTCCAGGCTGTTTTTCTTTCTCAAGATTGCTTTGGCTATTCAGGGTCTTTTGTGTTTCTATACAAATTGTGAATTTTTTGTTCTAGTTCTGTGAAAAATGCCATTGGTAGTTGATAGGGATTGCATTGAATCTGAAGATTGCTTTGGGTAGTAGAGTCATTTTCACAATGTTGATTCTTCCAATCCAAGAACATAGTATATTCCTCCATCTGTTTGTATCATCTTTAATTTCTTTTATTAGTGTCTTATAGTTTTCTGCATACAAGTCTTTTGTCTCCTTAGGTAGGTTTATTACTAGGTATTTTATTCTTTTTGTTGCAGTGGTAATTGGGAGTGTTTCCTTTATTTCTCTTTCAGATTTTTCATCATTGGTGTATAAGAATGCAAGAGATTTCTGTGCATTAATTTTATATCCTGCCACTTTACCAAATTCATTGATTAGCTTTAGTTTTCTGGTAGCATCTTTAGGATTCTCTATGTGTAGTATCATGACATCTGCAAACAGTGACAGTTTTACTTCTTCTTTTCTAATTTGGATTCCTCATATTTCTGTTTTTTCTCTGAAGGCTGTGGCTAAATGTTCCAAAACTATGTTGAATAATAGTGGTGAGAGTGGACAACCTTTTCTTGTTCCTGATCTGAGTGGAAATGCTTTCAGTTTTTCACCATTGACAGCGATGTTGGTTGTGGGTTTGTCATATATGGTCTTTATTATGTTGAGGTAGGTTCCTTCTATGTCTACTTTCTGGAGAGTTTTTATCAAAATTGGTGTTGAATTTTGTTGAAAACTTTTTCTGCATCTATTGAAATGATCATATGGTTTTTAATCTTTCAATTTGTTAATATGGTGTATCACATTGATTGCTTTGCATATACTGAAGAATCCTTGCATTCCTGGGATAAACCCCACTTAATCATGCTGTATGATCCTTTAATATGCTGCTGGATTCTGTGTGCTAGTATTTTCTTGAGGATTTTCGCATCTATGTTCATCTGTGATATTGTCCTGTAGTTTTCTTTAATTGTGACATCTTTGTCTGGTTTTGGTATCAGGGTGCTGGCGGCATTGTAGAATGAGTTTGGGAGTGTTCCTCCCTCTGCTATATTTTGGAAGAGTTTGAGAAGGATAGGTGTTAGCTCTTCTCTAAATGTTTGATAGAACTAGCCTGTGAAGCCATCTGGTCCTGGGCTTTTGTTTGTTGGAAGACCTTTAATCACAGTTTTAATTTCATTGATTATGATTGGTCTGATTATATTTTCTGTTTCTTCCTGGTTCAGTCTTGGAGGGTTGTGCTTTTCTAAGAATTTGTCCATTTCTTCCAGGTTGTACATTTTATTGGCATATAGTTGCTTGTAGTAATCTCTCACGATCCTCTGTATTTCTCCAGTGTCAGTTGTTACTTCACCTTTTCATTTCCTGTTCCGTTGATTTGAGTCTTCTCTCTTTTTTTACGTGATGAGTCTGGCTAATGGTTTATCAATATTTTTTATCTTCTCAAAGAACCAGCTTTTAGTTTTATTGATCTTTGCTATTGTTTCCTTCATTTCTTTTTCATTTATTTCTGATCTGATTTTTATGATTTCTTTCCTTCTGCTAACTTGGAGGTTTTTTTGTTCTTCATTCTCTAATTGCTTTAGGTATAAGGTTAAGTTGTTTATATGAGATTTTTCTTGTTTCTTGAGGTAGGACGGTATTGCTATAAACTTCCCTCTTAGAACTGTTTTTGCTGCATCCCAATAGGTTTTGGGTCATCATGTTTTCATTGACATTTGCTTCTAGGTATTTTTTGATTTCCTCTTTGATTTCTTCAGTGATCTCTTGGTTATTTAGTAGTCTATTGTTTAGCCTTCATGTGTTTGTATTTTTTACAGTTTTTTTTTTTTTCCTGTAATTGATATCTAGTCTTAAAGCTTTGTGGTCAGAAAAGAATGTTCCATGAGCACTTGAGAAGAAAGTTCATTCTGTTGTCTTTGTGTGGAATGTCCTATAAATATCAGTTAAGTCCATCTTGTCTGATGTGTCATTTCAAGCTTGTTTTTCCTTATTTATTTTCATTTTGGATGATCTGTCCATTGGTGAAAGTGGGGTGTTAAAGTCCCCTACTATTATTGTGTTACTGTGGATTTCCCCTTTTATGGCTGTTAGTATTTGCCTTATGTATTGAGGTTCCTATGTTGGCTGCATAAATATTTACAATTGTTATATCTTCTTCTTGGATTGATCCCTTGATCATTATGTAGTGTCCTTCTTTGACTCTTGTAACATTCTTTATTTTAAAGTCTACTTTGTCTGAGTATTGCTACTCCAGCTTTCTTTTGATTGCCATTTGCATGGAATATCTTTTTCCATCCCCTCACTTTTAGTCTGCACTTGTCCCTAGGTCTGAAGTAGTGGGTCTCTCATAGAAAGCATGTATACCGGTCTTGTTTTTGTATCCATTCAACAAGCCTGTGTCTTTTGGCTGGAGCATTTAATCCATTCACATTTAAAGTAATTATCGATATGTATGTTGCTATTACCATTTTCTTAATTGTTTTGGGTCTGTTATTGTAGGTCTTTTCCTTCTCTTGTGTTTACTGCCTAGAGAAGTCCCTTCAGCATTTGTTGTAAAGCTGGTTTGGTGGTGCTGAATTCTCTTAGCTTTTGCTTGTCTGTAAAGGTTTTAATTTCTCCGTCGAATGTGAATGAGATCTTGCTGGGTAGAGTAAGCTTGGTTTTAGGTTTTTCCCTTTCATCACTTTAAATATGTTCTGCCACTCCCTTCTGGCTTGCAGAGTTTCTGCTGAAAGATCAGCTGCTAACCTTATGAGCATTCCCTTCTATGTTATTTTTGCTTTTCCCTTGCTGATTTTTATATTTTTTCTTTGCATTTAATTTTTGATAGTTTGATTAATATGTGTCTTGGTATGTTTCTCCTTGGATTTATCCTGTATAGGACTCTCTGTGCTTCCTGGACTTGATTAACTATTTCCTTTCCCATGTTAGTGAAGTTTTCAACTATAATCTCTTCAAATATTTTCTCAGACCCTTTCTTTTTCTCTTTTTCTTCTGGGACACCTGTAATTCAAATGTTGGTGCATTTAATGTTGTCCCAGAGGTCTCTGAGACTGTCCTCAATTCTTTGCACTCTTTCTTCTTTATTCTGCTCTCCAGTAGTTATTTCCATTATTTTATCTTCCAGGTACTTATCCATTCTTCTGTCTCAGTTATTCTGCTACTGATTCCTTCTAGAGAATTTTAAATATCATTTATTTTGTTGTTCACCATTTTTTGTTTGCTCTTTAGTTCTTCTAGGTCCTTGTCAAATGTTTCTTGTATTTTCTCCATTCTATTTCCAAGATTTTAGATCATCTTTACTATCATTACTCTGAATTCTTTTTCAGGTAGACTGCCTATTTCCTCTTCATTTGTTTGGTCTGGTGGGTTTTAACCTTGTCTCTTCAACTGCTGCATATTTCTCTTCCCATTTTGTTCAACTTACTGTGTTTGGGGTCTCCTTTTCACAGGCTGCAGGTTTGTACTTCCCATTGCTTTTGTTATCTGCCCCCAGTGAGTGAGGTCGGTTCAGTGGCTTGTGTAGGCTTCCTGGTGGAGGGGACTAGTGCCTGTGTTCTGGTGGGTGGGGCCAGATCTTGTCTTTTTGGTGGGCAGGGCCACATCCGGTGGTATGTTTTGGGGTGTCTGTGAACTTAGTATGATTTTAGGCAGCCTCTCTGCTAATGGGTGGGGTTGTGTTCCTGTCTTGCTAGTTGTTTGGCATGGTGCATCCAGCACTGGAACTTGCTGGCCATTGGGTGGAGCTGGGTCATAGCATTGACACAGAGATCTCTGGGAGAGCTCTCACCAATTGATATTGTGTGAGGCTAGGAGGTCTCTGGTGGTCCAACGTCCTGAACTCAGCTCTCCCACCACAGAGGCTCAGGCCTGACACCAGGCCGGAGCACCAAGACTATCAACTACATGGTTCAGAAGAAAGTGGAGGAAAAAAGAAAGAAAAAATTAAAATTTAATAACTTTTTAAAAATTATTAACATCAAAAAAAAATTTTTTTAAAAAAGAGCAACCAGGGGCTTCCCTGGTGGCACAGTGGTTGAGAGTCCGCCTGCCGATGCAGGGGACACGGGTTCGTGCCCCGGTCCGGGAAGATCCCACATGCCGCGGAGCGGCTGGGCCCGTGAGCCATGGCCGCTGAGCCTGCGCGTCTGGAGCCTGTGCTCTGCAACAGGAGAGGCCACAACAGTGAGAAGCCCATGTACCGCAAAAAAAAAAAAAAAAAAAAAAAAAGAGCAACCAAACCAATAAACAAATCCACCAATGGTAACAAGATCTAAAAACTAAACTCACAGAAACGTAAATATCAGAAACAAATCAGTCACAGACAGGAAACCCCAAGTCTACAGTTGCTCCCAAAATACCGCCTCCGTCTTGGGATGATTCGTTGTCTATTCAGGTATTCCATAGATGCAGGGTACATCAGGTTGATCGTAGGAATTTAATCCGCTGCTCCTGAGGCTGCTGGCAGAAATTTCCTTTTCTCTTCTTTGTTTGCGCAGCTCCTGGGGTTCAGCTTTGGTTTTGGCCCCACCTCTGACTTTAGGTCACTCCTCAGGCATCTTTTGGGAAGTCTGAGGTCTTCTGCCAGCATTCAGTAGGTGTTCTTAAGAGTTGTTCCACTTGTATATGTATTTTTGATGTATTTGTGGGGAGGAAGGTGATCTCCACATCTTATTCCTCTGCCATCTTGAACATACCCCCTGGTTCTGTACTCCAAACTCTCGAACTCCACACGCGCTGCCTCTCCCCTTCCACGCAGGTCCTCACATAACTTTTTTTAAAGACAATTTTTTTTTTAAGAGCAGCTTTAGGTTCACCACAAAAGTGAGGGAAAGGTACAGTGATTTCCCATGTACTCCCTGTCCCCACACATGCTTAGCCTTCCTTATTATTAACATCCACCACCAGAGTGGTACATTTGTTACATTTGATGAACCTATATTGACACATCATAATCACCCGAAGACCATAGTTTACATTAGGATTCACTCTTAGTTTTGGATATCCTATGGGTTTGGACAAATGTATAATGACAGATTTCCATTATACAGAGTATTTTTACTGCTTCAAAAAGGCTTTGTACTCCACCTATTCATCCTTCTCACCTCCAAACCTGGCAACCACTGATCGTTTTACTCTTTCTATAGTTTTGCTTTTTCCAGAAAATTATATATTTGGAATCATTCTGTATGTAGCCTTTTCAGGTTAGCTTTTTTCACTTAATAATATGCAATTAAGTTTTAAGTTTCTTCCACGTTTTGTCATTGTTTGGTAGCTCATTTCTTTTTAGCTCTGAATAGCATTGTCTGGATGTGCTGCAGTTTATTTGTCCATTCCCCTACTGAAGGATATCTTGGTTGCTTCCAAATTTTAGCAATTATGAATAAAGCTGGTAAAAACATCTGTGTACAGGGTTTTGTGTGGACATAAGTTATCAGATCCTTTGGGTAAATACCAAGGAGCAAGATTGCTGAATCATATGGTAAGAGCATATTTAGTTTTGTAACACACGTCCAAACTGTCTTCCAAAGTGTCTGTACCCACTTGCATTCCCATCAGCAATGCATGAGAGTTCTTGTTGCTCCACATCCTCAAGAGTATTGAATGTTGTCAGAGCTCACTAAATTCATTCACTTTGCTTTGTAATAACCATTTTAACAGTCATCTTATAGTAGGTTAACTACAATTAGGTGAGTTGCCTCAATTCTTATAATTGATTAGAGACAATTTGTTTTATTTGATAAATATTCAAATGAAACAATCATTCTTCATGGAATGCTTCTTTCTAAAATCAAGGGCCTGACTCCAGTCACATTCACATTTTAAAATTAAACCTGTTTGGAATCTCTATTCTGGGCCAACGGCACCCTCCTCAGATGTAAGCCTCAGAGTCCAGTTAGGCTTGGCCTTGACTATTCCTTACTCACTTTTTATCTGTAGCTATCTTTATCACAGCTAAACCTTTATACAAAAGGATAAAGTGAGAGTGAAAAACTAACACTTTTTAATGTTCTCTCATCTCTGGATGCTTTGTCATTGTATTGCATAGGAGTCATAGCAGTTCTTTTTTTCCCCAAATTATCTCTCCTATTAAATTAGGAAGTCCTGCTTGCTCCAGTGTACTCAGAATCCTGAAATTAACCACAGTATGCAGATTAACAGTCATGACTATATCTAGGTTACACAATCTGCATGTAGATTAGTCAGTAAGAGTTGAGAGAAAGGGACAGGTGAAGATTTTTTATCCTAATTTGGTGAAACTCTTCCTACAGAGTCCCTGAATACTCTAACATATGCACCATTTTCTTTCTCATGGTTACATACATTATACGTTATGTAAAATTCATACGAATATATGTTATGGCTGGCTGAATTTTAATACCGTTTAATCAAGTGTTAGAGGGTGAAATAAAAGCATTTGGGAAGGATTGGGATAGGAACAATTTGGTAATTATTCAGCATATTAAGAGGGACTTTCCTAAAACACCAGACAAGTGTTCAAACAACAAATTAAAAATCTTAAACCTGGTGAGAAGGATTGTATTTGAGCTATTGACACATAGTTGGTCTTGGGTTTTGAGAAATGAATTTTTATGTACAATATTTTCTTACCCAGAGTTTACTTTTCCCCTTGAGTTAAAAATAAGGAATTGAAGGATGAAAATGAGTCTTCATCATTTTCTTCCTTTCTTTTTCCTGCTATCAACCTTTATATTATTTTCTAATATTGTTCTGGGTTTCCTGGCCAATAATCAAGATTTTGAAGTGAATAGGTCATTTTAATGTCAGTTAGTTCCTTACTAAGCCTTTATTACAATTTTTTTTTCTCCTTTGTCTCTTTCCTTGAGTAAACCTGACATGAAGCCTTTCCATAAGAGCCTGTACCCAGAGAAATTACGGTCAGCGAAAGGCCAAATCAAATGGTAGCAGATTTAGAAAGAAGGATGAATGATGCACTTCTTAACTATACCAGGGGAAGTAAGTTGCATTATATTATACTTTTTGGTTTTTTACTTTTACAGAATATTAGAAAAATACAGTGTTTACATATAAGAGGATGTAAATAATCATTCATCCAGTACTCTGATTTGTTTTAGGATACATATATATTAACTAATAGATTTAAATTGATTAGTTTATTTTTCCTGTTCTGAGAAACATAAATGGCAGACCACAAATTTGATAGACTCAGATATGAGTAATCAAATGATTAACTTATTGGATGATAAAGTTCAAACAGAAACCAAATTAGATTATGAAGTAAAGTGATGACCATATAAACAGGAACCTCCTTATTCCCTAAGCATGGCACCCCCTCAACCAATGATATCATCATCTTATAGTCACTCAGCTGTGAAACCTAAAGTCTCCCTTGACTCATCTAACTTCTCTACAGTCCACCTAGTCCAGCTGATGCAGCCGCAAAGCTTCTGAGTCATGAATGTTCTTCCATGCTCAAAATCTTTCAGTATTTCCAAACACTCATAGCAGAGTTTCACTACCTATACTCTATGTAACTATCACCAGGTACTTGATTTAAATGCAGATACCAGACATTCTATTCTGTTTGAGAAGGTTTGGAATCAGGGTCAAGATTGTGTTTTAAGTAGTACTCCCAAGTGATTCTAAAGCAGGTGGTCTAAAGTTTATACTTTGACAAGTGTTTTTCTGCAAGATAAAGTTTAAGCACAGCCTTCTCCAACTTGAGGTACAAAGGACCTCTCTAACCATACCTCTTAACCCAGCCAGGCAAATTTTTTTACTTGCTTAGTTATTTTCTTCACTCTCCCCAAAGCACCACACCTTGTGATCCTAAAAATCTGCTGTGTTTAGCTTTAGTTGAAGTGCATATCCTCAGCTATTTGTCTGCTAAGCTCCTATTCATCTTTATGGGTACAGAACATCCTTACACCACCCATAGAAGGCTTTATTGACATCAGGTCCTACAGATTTATTCCTTTTACATCCTTCTATATACTTATTGTTTTACATCCACAGTTGTCATAGTGGTATGTGCATCACAGTCAGGTAAAGAAAAACTTTCTGAGGAATATGCAGCAGGAGGGATTTTATAGACTCATTGCTTGGATCCATAACATACTTATGCTTTTAGTAAGAACTGATCTTATTAATGTCCTTGTGTTTAAGATTTGTGTTGGTTCTATTTCCATCTCCTTTTTCATAATTGTCTTTCCTCTCTGTGGGGAGAAAAGTATGACTCTTAGTCATCAAGAATCTTTCTACAGTGTATTGACAGGCAAAGAGACAAACAAACAAAAAAAAGGTTAAGTTTTGTTATCTGAGAACACTTGGTTAATGAAGGCACCATGAATGGGAAGACTTCATGAATTTCCTGGCTTATGCAAATAATTGTTTAGAGTGAGGCATGGTACATGAAGTGGTATATGTGAAATGCAGTTAGGATGTTTTGAAATCAAATTCATGTATACAGTACTGTAGAGTGGGGTGAGGGTGGGGGGAATTGACAGTTCTATTTTCATGACATTAACTACTGCATCTCCCAGAAATTGTTGAACGGGTAATTTATGAGAGAGCACCTCAAAGTTACTAGAAACTAATTCCTCCTCTTTGAAACTTTTCATCAAAGGCATCTTTTTGTTACCATCTACAAAATAAAGTTGTACTCCTGAAAACAGAATATCCAACCAAGTCACTTAGTCAAACTTCTAAAACAGTGAATATTTGGACTAATTTCTATTCCATAGACAAAGTACCTTTACAAGAAGGAGTAGTAAATATGGCTATAAGATATTTAATTAGGAACGAAGAAAATAATAACTTTAATGTCTGGAAACAATCCTTCTAAAAGCCACGGTTTAAAATATTTGATGTAAACAAAAATTGAAGGAAAATCCAATGTGTTTTCAGATGAACTGCCATTCCAATATTTGTTTTTTTATAAATTTATTTATATATTTTTGGCTGCATTGGGTCTTCGTTGCTGCACAAGGGCTTTCTCTAGTTGCAGTGAGCAGGGGCTACTCTTCATCACGGTACGGGGGCTTCTCATTGCGGTTGCTTCTCTTGTTGCAGAGCATGGGCTCTAGACCACAGGTTCAGTACTTGTGGCTCATGGCCTTAGTTGTTCCCCGATATGTGTGGTCTTCCCCGACCAGGGCTTGAACCCATGTTCCCTGCATTGGCAGGTGGATTCTTAACCACTGTGCCACCAGGGAGGTCCCCAATATTTGTTGATTGCAGAAAAGTCACATGACTTTTAGTATATAATGTGAAAAGTGTTCAAATATTTGAGTGACATTGCCATATCAAAAGTCCTGTCGTTTTTCTCTATTTGTTTATGTATAGGTTTTCCAACACTTCAAATATAAGTGCCAAAAAAAAAAAAGAAAATTAAGTCAATGCTAAACTATTCTCATTCTAGCAGTAAAACATATTCCAATATTGATATAAAATACTATAAAAACATTTTTAATCTCAAGGAAAAGCATTTTCAATATTTTATTTTTTATGTTTAATAACTAAGTTTCTAGTAAAGTGTTTTTGATCAGTTCTATTTTAAAAGCAATTGTAGTAACAATTTAATTTTTTTAGCTTAGAACTTTATTGTCATAGCAAATAAAAAGTTAAATTTTATTTATGTACATGTAAACATAAAAGTTTAAACCACTTTTTAAAATTTCGATGTCAATTAAAAATGTGTAAGGAAATGCATCATTATCAAAAGTCTTTTTTTGAATATCAAGCAAATATATTAAAATCACTACTTTACATTTTTCTTTTAACATTTATTCATATGCATGTCTCCTTTAACAGTTATTCATATCCATTTTTCTCCATTATGCTCTGTTGCCACAGTGAAACTGTAAACTGTTGTTGGGCATAGATTTCTTTCATATTTTAGTTTATTACTTTGATAATGAAGAATGTGTATTCAATAAATTATTGTTAAATTATAATGAATATTGACTTTATTTCTAAGAGCAAATACAGCTCTTCTTTATCTACATTGAAGACATAAAATACTGAAAATAGACCCAAACAGAAAAAAAATAATATTCAGAGTAAAAGCATACTTTCTCACTAGTGGGAGCTAAATTTTGAAATAAAGCTCTGGTGAAGAAAGTATTTACTTCTTTCTAGCAAATTTTACATTTAAACTATAGAGCGACTTTCAGAATAAAGAACACTATGAAACAGGAAGCATGAGTTTAAGTCCTGGTTCTACCACTTATTTTCTGTGACCTTAACATATTCACTGTTCACCTTGTTTCCTGAATTAAAATAAATGAATCATTATATGTAATTCATCACACATCGCTTAGGTTAAAATGCAATCAGCAAGTGTCTTGACAGTAAGGATTTCTTATTATTACAGTGTGAAACAGCACACACAGACCCTTCCTAAAGGCAAATCAATTTCCTCGACATCTTTGAAAATAGGGAGGTAGAAAAAAATGAGAGATAGATGGGCTCAAAATTCATCTACAAAATACAGAGCTGGGAAAGGACCTTGTCCATTTCTTCTAGTTCTTAAGAAATGAATGCATTCCAGATCCAAGTGTATGTAATGCAAAGTAACATAATTATGGTTGTTTTCACATTTGATACGTGGCATATCTGGTATGACCAGTGAATTTACATTGACCCTGAAGATTGCCAAATGAGCAGATCTTCTTTGTCTCTGACTATCCTGGAAGCTTTTATTAAAGTTTGGAGTCAACACAGGACAAACTCTTTGCAATTCTATGCCAAGTTGTAGTCAAAAACATGTCATCTCTAATGTGCCATCATTTAGACATTTATAATTATTCTGGTAAATTGCTATTGGAACTGATCCCATTTTCATTTCCCCTACTGTCCCTACTGCCACATGACCAAGCAAGCTCAAGCAACCTCAAATTCACCACAGCATGGAAGCAGAAAGATTTGTTCTCACATGTGTTCAACTATCATTTCCTGATATCTCAGTGAGAAATTAATAACTTTGCCTATAAATTTTTGGCAATATTATCTCTCAAACATTAAGCAACTACACAGTTCTTTGGCAATATGAGCAGAGAGAAAACTTAGCAACTTGGATGTTACCCATATTCAGTTTAGGGTCTTTTACCCTCTTGACACAGAGCTTGGTAAGATTCTTCTAAAAAAGGCCAACACTAAAGTGTCATTGGAATATATTTGAGTTTGGTTCAATATACTCATAGGATTCTGAAATAATATTAACCTTTAGTGATATTTACCAAAGTGGTTAGAAATTTACATTCGTTAGAGTGCAATGAATCCTGGTGCTTAAAGGGGAGACAGAACATGATATCTGTAAGGTTAAACAAGGGAAATTACTCATTATCTAACTTTTATAGTTGTTAATAATTCATTCCTGTTCTGAAGAACACCATTTATGAGAATAATCTCTGAATATTAAGGATAGGAATTTTTAAGAACTCTACTAGAGTTCAACCAGCTCTACTAGAAAGTCACAAATTTTCAACAGCAGAGGGCAATATTCTCTAGCAATAGTCTATAGGGCAAAAATACTGTCTGTAGTTTCTTCTCCGATAATATTTTTTTGTCTTTTTGCTCTCTCTGAAATTGTATATATATTCATAAATATAATAACTTTTTATATAGATTATCTTCTGCTCTAACCTTTTGTGTTTGAAATATTATTATTATTACTATTTTAACCAAACAGTTCCACAGTAAGCCATAAGAGGCAAGATAAACAGATCTGTTATCAAAATATCATAAGGATAGTACAGCATATAATGAATGTTCAGTGAATGGGAGACAAGATATGCATCAACTAGAAGAAAAACACTAATAAGGATAATGTAGCATCAGTATATTCTGTATTCTGTTATAAACATATTTATTTAAATTGGAATAAAAACTGATCCACTATAACCAGAAGATGACTGACAATCTGATAAAAAATGAATGAACTAAGTAATTGCCTGCTACTAATAGCAAGCATCTGTCTTTAGTACGATTTGATTCTAGGTTTTAAAAGCCAAAATGATGGATGAATCAAAAGTAAAAGTAATACAGCCAGGAGAATGCTTGGGAATTCAGGTTGAGCCTGTTGATCCATAGGAGGAAGATTTCAACATGTAACCTGAGCTGAACTCAAGCTCTTTTTGGCAGTTTTCAGCAAATAAGAGTTAATTTGCTGCAATGCAGCTCCATTTACTAAAACATGTGGAAGCTACTACTTTTATTGCCTTTATTAGAATTTTAGGTAATGTCCTAAAAATGTAGGAACACTCTCTTCCTGATCTTTAATGGGTTAATAGTTTTCGTAGGTTTTTATGTCAAGTATCAAAATATTTTAATTAATTTTTATTTATTTGTAGCCCTCTTCCATGTTTAAATTTCATATTAGGAAACTGAAAATTTGCATTTTCATTTGTAACTAATGAGGCTATAAATCCCAACAGGAAAGCAAGCCTAATCTGAAAGGAGGCAATTGAAAGACTGAGAGCACATGACCTCTTAAACCTGCAGAAGAATATCAGGATTTAGGGTCAGTCATATTTCTGCCAGACACATTCATGGATTGCCTCTTGGTATTTCTCAGTGTAGCTCAGCCCAGCATTGAAAGTAGTAGAGACTCATGGCAAATAGCTTTAGTGATTTCTATACATGCCTGAAGCTAGTCTCCCATCTCAGAAAAATGCGTTTTCTCAGACACTCCATAGAGGTTGGTTAATGGAGTCTCTGAGAATAAAGGAAAAAAACCTCTCAGGATCAAGCAGTAGGCAAGAAAGGCCTCATATTCTGCACATCCCTGGAAGAGGCAGATTCCCTCTCGATCCAAAGGGAGGACCAGACTCCCTGTGCATTAGTAATTCTAATAATGACAGGCATTTTTGTGAAATAAGGAAGTACAGAATTAGAAGCCATATTATACTCTTTTGATTTATTACATTTTATAGAGGCAAAATCTATTTTAGTTATAAACTAATTTTATATAAATATAATTGCACACTCTTTGTAATGTAGTAGGCATACGGAGGAAATGATTATATTCCATACACTATGATTACATCATATATATAAATGCATAAAATATAATATTATTCTCCAATATATATTATTTATTAGCATGTACGGTTTGCAGCACTTCAGCATTCTATGGTAACGAAGAAGACAAAGCCTGCTCTGGCCACTGCATCTTAGAGAAGTTTATTGATCTTTTATTGTTACAACTATTACGGGAGCAGAGGCAGCAATTTCTCAAGCCTAATTCCAAAAGGATTAAACCTGACCAAGATTTATACAAGTCAAAATCTCCATATTTTGTTGCAACCATATAAGAGCATCTTCTCCAGCTTTACCTTATCTCCCATCACCCAAACGGAAACTACTGGGGCTATCACTGTGTAAGGAAATAAAAGGAGGCATGCTTGCCCTGTCACCTTGACTCCTAAACTGGAAAAGAATTTCCTTGGTTAAGGCTTCACATAGCAATTGATTGTTTTTATGGGCTCTGGCATACTCTATACACAAAATAACCAGAAATTTTCCTTAATATATTCAGTTATTCTTGCTGTTTCAGCAGCAAGGGTGACATTTGAGTTTTCTTACATGTCCTATATCTGGGAACAGATGAATATCAATATTAAATTTAAAATATGGAAAAAGGTTAAAGGAAATTTAGTTTTATGACAAGAGAATGTAATTTCTCTGACTCAGAATCTTTATCACTATTACCCTAAGCCTGTACCACCATTGTATTATGGGAACAGAAGATTTGTTTCTTGAGTTTCATGTGTACACAAATTGTGCCCCAGAATGGATCATACCCAAAGTCTCACTCATCCCTGGTATACGTGATGCAGATGATATAATATGGGGCTGTTGAGCTGACGAAATTTAGATGAGTGGATTTTGAATTGGTGTTGTAATGGATTGAGATTTTGGAGACTTTGGGATGAGATGAATGTAGTTTGCATGTCTGAAGAACATGAATCTTTAGGTTCCAGAGGGCAGATTATGGTAGACAGGATAATGACTCCGATTAATATCCATGCCCCCATTCTCAGACCTAGGAATGTGTTACTTATTTGACAAAAGAGACTTTGCAGATGTGATTAAATTAACAACTTCATGTTGGGGCGATTATCTTGGATTATTTGGGTGGGCTCAATGGGTCCTTAAAAATCAAAGAACTTTTCCTGGCTGGAGTCAGAGGAAGATGTGATGATGGAAGAATGGTCAGACAGATACAATGTTGTGGGCTTTGAATATAGAGGAAGGAGGCCATGAGCCAGGGAATGTGGACTGGACAGCTTCTAGAAGTTAGAAAAACAAGGAAATACATTATCCCTTAGAGACTCCAAAAAGGAATGC
Organism: Stenella coeruleoalba; assembly: GCF_951394435.1. Taxonomy (NCBI): domain Eukaryota; kingdom Metazoa; phylum Chordata; class Mammalia; order Artiodactyla; family Delphinidae; genus Stenella; species Stenella coeruleoalba. Next base: position 62,407,071 of record NC_137159.1, on the reverse strand, counting down.
AGTCCTACTGACACCTTGGTTTTAACTCAGTGAGACCCATGTCAGCCTTCTAATCTACAGAACTTTCAGAGAATAAATTTGTGTTGTTTTAAGTCACTAAATTTGTGATAATTTGTTACAGCAGCAATTAATAACAACTACAAATAACACTGACTAGTTGTAGAGATTACACGTATAATACATGCAGAGAGTTGCCATGTACAATCATTTTTTTCAGTTATTGACATTCCTTGACTTATCCCAATGTATTTTTAATGTATTTTTATTTTATTTTTTTCTAATTCCTTCAGCAAAATATGGTTTTGCCCTTCCATGTACTCCATCTATCAATACTTTATTTATAATAAATTTTGAACAGACCTTAACTTCCGTATTGAATCATATACTTGTTAATGGCAGAACTGAAGCTTATTCATCTTTGTATCTCCTTTAGCTTCTGGTATATATTGCTCACTCAATAAACATTTGGCAGAAATATATTTTAGACTTTATATAATCTATATAGTCTATTCATCAAACTACTAAAATCTTCAATATATTAAATTCTCTGTCAATCTGCACCCATTCATTCTTTATGGTAAGCCCATAATTTACTCTTGAGCAGGTGTTCTCAGAGGGAAAACTGCTTAAAATTTTATTCCCATATATTATTGCTGTCATTGTTAACTATTATTATTATTGGCACTGCTTTATTTTAGAATCAGAAAATATTATTTGTTCTAAGCTTACTCTGCTTTGATTTTATACATTTGCTTTTAAGAATAACAGCATTAGATTTACTGGAAAAATATACATGAGAATTAAATAAACATTTAAGAATATAAAAAATAACAAAATTAAAAGTCAACCCTATATCCATAATGAAGAAACGAACATCCATCATTACCATTTGGTGAATGTCATTTCAGATACCCTAAGTATCTGAAGTAGAGATCTTGGATAAGTCTAGGTTTTCTAATTTGTGTTACTAGATGACATTGGTCACATTTACTAAAATAGGCAATGAGAAATAGAAACAATAATTTGGTGAGAAAAAATAATGTTATAAAACATATTTCAAAATCCTCTAACTAAAATAATATTGATATGAAAAACACACCTAATCCTTGTGGTTTTTCTTTGCCACCATCCTTTTAGGACCTTGTATTTATTTTTGTGTAGCAATGTGGTACAGCAACGAAGAATATGGACTGTGGAGTCAGGATGCCTGGATTCAAATCCCAGCTCTATTGTTGCCTAGCTGTGTGATCTTGGGCACAACACTACACTTCTCAGTGACTCTATTTCCTCATTTGTAAAATGGGAATAGTCATTGTATCATCCCAGAGAATGGCTGTAAAAATTAAAGGAGTTAATATTTTTAAAGTGCTTAAAAATAATAATTTTACCCTTTCTGCATCTACATGAATTTGAAATTTCCCAAGGATGCCTCTCTGAGCTCTTTCTAGACTTCTTACTTATTTTGTTCTACTCATGTGCTGTCAAGTCAAAGTGTGTAAAACAACTTTTTAGGGTTAACCACTCTTTACCTCCTCACACTATATTTGGTTATCAGAAACTTTGCTTGTATAGGCAGAAAAAGTCAACAATACTGGGATGAGTATTTTTGAGTTTGTTGCTACTGGAAACAGCCTATCACTGTTACTTCTGGCTGCTGGTTAACTCTCAAAGGTTGAAACACTGAAGAAGGATAAATAACCTCCTGTGGACACTAAGGCCACTAGACAATAAGAACTACAGTGATTCAGAACAGACTCTGTGAAGCACTTGACTTCAGATGATTAATTCTCTTTTGCTGATCTGCACCAGCCAGCAAGACTGAAAAATATGTCCCCTCCTTTCTCAGTAAAGTGTTTGAAAGAATAATATCCCTTAAAGTTTCAAGAGATTAGACTGCCTTTCTTTTCAAGAACATAATTCCATGTTCATTCACTTACCCATTTACTCATAAAAAAAAATACTGAGCACTTAAAGTATGTCTGGTATTATTATAGACACTGTTAAATAGGAGGCAAACAAGCAAGCAAGGTACAAAAACACTTGCCTTCATGGAGCTTACAATCTAATGGGAAATAAAAATAAGCAAGATAAATAAGTTGTTGTCTATATGAGATAGTAAGAAATAATAAAAACTCAATGGGACAAGAAATAAAAATGAAACAAGAAAAGAAGATAGCTTAGAGGATTTGTACTGTTTTTAATAAGGTAGCTAGGGATTTAACTATTTAGTAGAACCCTGTAAATATGGTTTGTACTAATCTGATAAATTAATCTTAACACTAGCTCAGTCATTAAATGGCTTGTCTCTGGAGAAAATTTTCCAATATTTTCTTAGGATTTTAAGTAAATTCAATACCAGACCATATTTGCTTGTTTCCTGTGATGAAATTTCCCAGGTAAACCTTAACAAAGTGTCTTCCCTCTACTCATCTGAATATATACAGTTTTAAATATACTATGTATAATATACAGAGTATACATATAATACATACTATATAGAGAAAGAGCATATATAGGGTATATATTTAACATATGGTGTATATGTGTGTGTGTGTGTATATATGTGTGTGTGTGTGTATGTGTATATATATATATATATATATATATATATATACACACACACATATATATATATAGCAGAGAGAGAGAATGAATGCCTAAAATTTCTTTTGTGTTTTGATATGCTCATCAATTCAATCAATTCAGGCCATCACACCACAGAATGCTACTGGGTGGCAAGACAGAAAAGCTGGGTTTGAAGGTCTTTTTGAAGCTAGCTGCAACATATTGAGTGAGCTACTTAACCTCATTGGGTTTCAGATCCTTCTTTTTTTAAAATGAGTAAAACACCGCTTACTTCACATGATTGTGATGGGATTAAATGAAATATGTAAAAGCACTTGATCCGTAGGAGGTAGATCATAATGTTTACTGAACCTGAAGCTGTAGTTAACAAGCACTTTTTAGACTACTGAGTATCAATAGGGGCACTATTCTTAGACAATACTTCCAGGTCTTCTTGGGTAAAGACACGAGTATAAAACTTGAGAACTGATCAGGGATTGAACCTGGGCCCTGGCAGTGAAAGTGCTGAGTCCTAACCACTGGATTGCCAGGGAATTCCCAGAAAAGACTGCTTTAAAAGGGTACAATTAGAAAAAGTTCATGGCAATTAAAAATATGTTTCCCTAAAGGTAAAATAATTGTACTGATAAACAGGATAAGAAAAACAGAGATAGCTAAGTTCAAAGTAGGTATGTCAAACACAAAGATAAAAAAGAATTTCCAGAGTTGAGCAAAAATTCAAGACGATCAAAAATGTTAGGATAACATTAATCATGTACAAATTCTAATAAAAATGAAGAACGGAGGCAACAAGCTCTCCTCAAGACAAAAAAACAACAGAAAGAAAACAAGGCATTTTAAAATAATGAATTCCTTCAATTTCAATATATGAAGACTATTAAGATTGCTGAAAGTGATGAATGAAAATGCACACACACACACACATGCGCGCTTTCTCTTTCCAAGCTTCCTGCTGTTCAACATTAAGTGTCTTTTTGATTCTCAACATGAAGATGACTGTTCAAGCTCAAGCCATAAAACCCAATTTTCATCCAATAGGAAAAGAAAAAAAAAATTCATTTTTAAGGAGAAATCCCTGAAATCTAATTTCAACGGCCAATCCTTAGTCTCTTGACTAAGAAGAATAACTGATGTGAGCAGATTTACAAAAAAAATACATGATTAAAATATTAGACATGTCCTAACTGTAACCATAGAAACAACAAAACTCAATCCTAGTTCAACTCCTAATTAGACTTTCAACTAATGACCTGACAGAAAAAGAGACATTTTAATTTATAAACCTGTGTACTACTTAACCTTAGTCTATGCTGTTATACATATGATGTCCCACATTCAATAAAAAATTAAAGACACGAGGAAAACAATCCATTGTCAAGAGACAAAATAATCAGCAGAACCATACTCACAGTTGACCAAGATATCTGAAATATAAGTCAAGTACTCTGAAGTAACTTTGTTATGATATGTTAAAGGATATAATGAAAAAGATAGATTACTTGAATTAGCAGATAGGGATTTTTAATGAAAAGATAAAAAATAGAAAAAGCAATCAAATAGAAATAGAAAAGCATGATATCAGAAATGAAAACTTTTTGATGGACTCATCAGTAGACTTAAGAAATCGGTGAACTTGAAAATAAGAAATCAAAATTGAATCCAAAGGAAACAACAAAAACATGGGACAGAATCTAAGAGCTATGGATTGTGGGACAATATCAAATGACTGAACACAGGATTATCTGAAGCTCCAGAGGAAAAACAGCGACAGAATAAGGCAGACAAAACATAATGGGAAGGAATTTTCTAAAATAGTGAAAGCTATCAAACCACAAAATCAGTAAGTTCCAAACAGGAAAAAAGTAAAACAAAATGCATCTAGACATGCCATATTTGAATATTTAAATAAAGGAGAGATCTTGAAAGCTGATAAAGGAAAAAATATTACACAGGAAATAACTAAGCTAAGAATTACAGCAGCTGTCTTGTCAGAAAATATGCTAATTACAAGAAGATATATGGTGCCTTTCAAAATCTGAAGAAAAACAAACCTGTTAACCCAGATTCTAAACCCAGTGAAAATATGCTTTAAAATTAAGGTGAAATAAACACTTTTTTAGAAAACACAAAAGACAAGAGAATTCATGGCTAGGAGACTTGTTAAAATAACTGTCAAAGGAACTTCTTTAAAAAACAGCAACTAACACACCATTGTAAAGCAATTATACTCCAATAAAGATGTTAAAAATAAACAAAACTTGAATCTCCACAAAGAAATGAGGAAGCCCATAAATGATAAAAAATTAATACAGATATAAATATATTTTTCATTATTTTTCTCTGGCTTACTTCACTTGGTATGAGGTAAGGTCCATCCATGTTGCTGCAAGTGATATTTTATTCTTTTTTATGGCTAAGTAATATTTCAATTTTTATGGCTAAGTAAGATTTCACATCTTCTTTATCCATTCATCTGTGGATGGATATTTAGGTTGCTTCCATGCCTTGGCTATTGTAAATAGTGCTGCTGTGAAGATTGGTGTGCATGTGTGTATCTTTTCGAATTATAGTTTCCTCCAGATATATGCCCAGGAGTGGGATTGCAGGAATTAGTTATTTTCAATCTTGTCACAGATTTCTTCTACAAATATATATAATTATATTAATTATATAATTGTATATAATTACATATTATATATCTATTAAAAAACAATATATATATGCCATATTTTATATATATATATAAATAATTCCCATGTAAGAGAACTAAAATACTAAGATCACTTTCCCAAAAATATCTCTAGTTATTACAACTTTACTTATTTTATGTGATAGAATCAAGTGCACAAGTGTTTGGTGATTCAATATGGCCTTTAACTCCAATAATTTGTCTTCTTTCACAGCAACTAAGTTGTGAAGTTACTGCATAGCAAGATCCTAAATCAGTGATTTAAAAGTCAATTAATCTCTCTTTCTCTATCAGAGGAGATTCCAAATAATCAGTGTTAGTAAATTAGCAAAGTAACAGTGATTATGTGTTAATTTTATTAAAATTTGAGGTAAAGCTCTTACTGTCTTTTCTTAGAAATTCTTATTTTTTGTTTAAAATTATCACCTATTTTATGTCCCATAAATATAACATTCATTAAATTTTGTCCAGTCATGGAAAGGTCTTATGGAAATGTTGTCTGAAAAACTTGGCAACCTGGAGAGTTGTTCTTACCTTGATGGGTTGTGATTATAATGTTAGTAAATCTGATAAGGTACAACTTGTTACTGAAGTATTTTGATTAAATTGAGTGTTTAGTTTTAAGTGTATTTCTTCCACTAAGATCTAACTACCAAAAAAAATCAAATTATAAATTTGATTGAGGTTGGGAAAAAGCTCACAATAAAAAGATAAATGTAAATAAACTTGCAGTTTTGTGAAAAGAAACCATAATGTTTCGAAGGAAGAAAACGTATCTTAGCAGTTTTCAAATATCAATGAATGGATATGCCACTAGAATTTTTATTAATAATTTATAAAACTTCCATAGATGACAAAAAATTAGAATTCCACAGAGAACTTAATCTTTTATTTAATGTGAATATTTATTTATATTTGAAATGTACTCAAATCAAGTTTAGTGGATGGTGACACTCAGTGCTCTAATGATGGGCATGGGATCTAAAAACTCACTCAGTATGGCCTCATCAGCTGCACTATAGAATTTTTCAAGACTTATTTTAATTCACAAAGTTTTGTAGGTCTTATTGTAATCATCAATATTAGGTGTTAAAGGGTTGTGAATTCTATATCTTACTTTGAATTTTATTGAATGTTATATTTGTATTCTAGCATTAGAATGCAATTAATTGTATTTCTGAATGAAGCATATTGTGACTTAAAATTCTAATTAATTAATATATAAAGCACTGAATTTGAGATGTAATTCTAAATATTATTTATAATAAATACACTAGTCAAAGCATTTGAAAATATATTAAATATATAAAGTATTTGTTTCAATGTTATTTTATAGTAGGAATTTTGACACATATAAGGAAGGATCTGTTTTCATATAAATGCACATATTAAAATATATCCTTTTTTCCCATTTGTAGGGTATTTTGTTCATAGATATTTTAAAGATAGTGAAAGATCCTGCTCCCTCTAGTAATCTATTACATATTATTTCATATAGAACTCTTGGGTGATTTACTATGTCTCAAGACAGATAGTTCTTTCATTGGATGAATGTGACTATGACCACTAACTTCCTTATAATGGGCTGAGAGCCATGATAGATACTTATGTACTAGCCCTAGATACTTATGTACTAGCCCATAAAGAAAGTAATAAATACCAAAGAATCAGAAACATACAATTTTCTTTAAATACAAATCAATAAAATTAGAAATCAATAAAACAAATTATAAAATATAATTTTGGAAACTTAAAGGGAATGCTGCCAAATAATGATTTAATTAAGAAATCATAATGCTAATTAGAAAATATTTAGAACTGAACAATCTGCAGAATATATTAGGGCTAGTGGATACGAAGACTCAATATCTTAAATTGGTCATTTGTTACCTAACATTTAACTTCAATGTAAATGTTAAACACCTTTTCCTGAAACTTTACAAATCTGTGTAGAAAATAAAGGTCAAAACTGCCTATGCAATTCTGAAGATATGTAAAGGGGTACTTGCCCTCCAGATATCAAAACCCGATATAAAGCTAAACTAATTAAGATGGTGGAGTATTGGCAAAGAAATAATAAAGGTAATAGAAAAAATGCTCAAAAACAGCTCATTTTAAAAAGTGGAAATTTGCCTGTGATGGAGGAGGCACTGCTTTTCATCATTTACAGATGAAAAGAAAACAAGCATTGAGTGTTTAGAAACTTGTTCTAGATTCTGTAGCAAGCAAATAGCTCAGTCTACTTTGTCCCAGATTTTCCAATGTGAGGATTTGAGATGTCAACCTCTCTGCTGCTGGGAGAGAAAAGGAAATGTGTGATATAATAAACATGTGATAGTCACTGGTGCTGATCATCAAACATTTCTGGTGCTCTACCTTTCAGTGAACATGGTAAGTTGCACTTCTCAATTGATTTTGGAGTTAGGCACGGTAATGAGAATTGCTTTGGACCACAAAATGGGAGATTAAATCGGGTATGTCACTGCCTTGTAGAGAGATAAGAGTCAGTGCATGATTTGGATTCTGTGTTTCTTTCCCACTGCTGTGTTGATTTGGGTCTCTGACTGAATTTGCTGAACCATGTTGTTTATGTAATTCGAGCAAAAAGTACACTTTTGTTATGTGAATCCACTGATATTTGGCAGCATAATCCAGCCCTACCTGACAAAATACAATAATTATAAGAAAAAAAGAAAAGGATGGTGAGACTGAGAGATGTATCACCCAATCTTTTTACCTAAGTTAAATCATGAAATTTATTTGTGTTTCTTTCAAGGCCATACTTTAAGTCACACAGACCACAGCTAATCCAGCAGAAGAATTTGTTGAATTTAAAATACCAGGAAGTAATAAATTAGTCCCCCAGATTCAAAATGTCACAGAGAGAGACTAGCCTAATGGTTAAAGTTCTGTATGGTTCAACTTGTGTTTCAATTCACTATAAGAAAGACCTTGAACATTTAAGAACCAAATCAGAAGGGAATCAAATGGTGTTAGTATATTCTTTCCAACTTGTCTGAAAAGCCATACCATAGAGTAATGCTGACTTACCTCATTTCGATGATCTCCTGGGAAGAGGATAAATGAAGTGTTTAATTCCTGCATATGATTCGGAACCAGGAAGCCAAATCCCAACCTGTGTTTTCAGAGTCAACCGTCAGGATAATTTCTGGCAAGAGCCTTTCTTTTTCTGTTAATACAAAAAGTGTATGAAAGATTCAGATTAGCTGCCTGGCTTGATGCAAATAACAGGAAATTGCTTAAATTTCTACTATTCCTCTTCTACAAAGAAACTGCCTGTGAGCAATTTACATTTTTTATTCATAGAACGTAGAAAATTAGGTTGGTAATTTTTTTTTTATTATCAAAAGCCATAGTTTTATCAGATATGTAAAGTGCTAACTACCATTTGTAAGTAAGTGAAACGAAGGAAATATTTTAGGGCAGTACATGGAAAGACATAAAAATATAAACTACTGCATGTCCTAAGAGAAAAATTATATCAATAAAAGTTTTATTTTTTTCAAGTTAAGAAATAGGAGTCTTCCTATTTGATGATTTGAAAAATATTTATTCATTCATCCATTTAAAAAATAGTTATTGAGTCTTAGAAGTTAGCCGTGGAATTTGATATGGAGGTAGAGAAATGCACAGCACCAGTGCCTGTCCTCAGAGAGCATAGTTCTTTTGGAAAATATAAGACTTTAGATAGAAAGGAAGAAAATAAAGGAGCTATAAACCTAGGGGCAGACTCTCAAGTAAGTTTTAAGTCTTGAATGGTCCCACCACAAACAAACAAAAAAACCCATCAACAACACTCTTCTACATTTTCTGAAATCTTTATTTTCATTTTGCTACATTTACCATAATTTTAGCTATTAACACAATTTCCTTTTTCAACTTCTTTTAACAGAAAGAGTATAGGATTTGAAGTCAGACAGAACTAGGTTGGAATGCCAAATCTAATAGTGACCCTCTTGGCGTAATTCCTTAAACTCACAAAGCCTTAGTTTCCTAATCTAAAAACTAGAATTATATTTACTCCATAGATTTTACTTTAATTTGGGAAAATTTATATAAAACATCTAATGTGCCTAGGACATATGAGGTGCTCAATATATGATAGTCCCCTTAACTTAAATAAGCCAACTTCTTTAACAATGAGAAACCAGTTTAAGGCAGGAATCTATAAAAACATCATTGTTATTAGATAATAGATATTATTTGAGATTAATGCATTTTATTATAGTATAAATATTTTTATGTATTAAAAAATGAATACATGCTAAGTACTATCTAAGTACTATCCTAAGTAGAAGACAATAAAAGAATGAGAGAGTACAGTATCTTCTTTAAAGTAGTTTATATCTATGCATCCTTCACAGCCTAACTGAAGTGAATTTGACTTCTTTCATCCCTTTGCTGAATTATTCTTCTTAAAAAGACAAAATGTCCTGATTGAGGAGGATAGAGATTTCAAATTGGAGGGGGAAGCATAATGCAAAAGAATGGGGTTAATATAGGGCAGGCTGTGGCAGTATAGTAGTATGTACGGGTCTGGGAAAATGGCTTTGAAGAGATGAGGGTAAAGTCCTTAAAGGAACAGAATGAATTACCATAATCACAGTTCTCTGTTTTCAAAATTCTATTTTGTGTTTATTCAAGGCAGAGTGGATCTCTCCCCTTTTTCATTCTCCTGTACATTTTAATGTCACTGATCACAGGATATAGAATTTACATTAGTAAAATCCAACTGGAGAACCAAAATTTGTTACATTGATTATATGGGAAAATTAACTTCTAGACAACCAACTTATAAATGAATTTTCGAGACTGCCTTTACTGACTGTCCATATACTATGTAGACAGAAACTAAACGTGTGGAAAGAGTTATAAATCCCTGCCATATTATCTAACTAACACAGACATTTCTTCAACAGTAACAAAAAATGAATAAAAGAAATGATAACATGTACTGTGAGTGTGAAGAAGTTAGATCGTCTCAAATATTTAACTTCGAAAGTATTGCAAAATATACTATATGACTGAGGTCTCGAGTGATGATAGAATATGCTTATTTCAGAGGACCATTAGTGGCTGTGGAATATTTATACACCTTTATGACATCCACAGTATTGAATTTGATTTAGAGCAAAAGCATTTGGTTAAATAAGCTGTAGAAGTTAAGGATAAATTACTGCATGCCTTCAATATAGGAACATGTAATTTCTAATTCATCTTCCAGGAACTGTGATGTGTTTGTCAGATAGGTTTTGCATATCAGCAGTGTGGAAGTATGGCAGAAGTTAGGAAAAGGAGAGTGGATCTCAATTTTTCTCATCTACAAATCTCCTGTTCAAAAAGGAATGCCTATTAAGGCAGAGAACCACAAAAATAGATCAAATTTACGTGCCTTTATTTTTTTTCCTTTCTACTTCCTCTCAGTTTATCCTATTGCCTTGGCCAGGATCCAAGATAGAAATCACAGCCCTAGAAAACTTTATACCCAAGAAGAAATATTACCTAAGAAAATATTTTGGAGATGATCCTTCTGAGGATGAACTTACTTTCTCGATTTGATTACTCCTATCACCAAAAAGGAGACTTTTTTTTCCTACTCTGAGGTTCACCATGAGTTAGATAACTTGGCACAGTCCAATCTGGACTGTCTGTCCCAGGCCCTCCTTTCAAACAGAACATAGAAAAGCTTAAGCTGTGAGCTCCATTTTATGTGCTTTAACACAAATACTATCCAGGATGTTTAAAACCTGTTAGAAACAATTGAATTGACTACAACATTTGTCCTGGTGGGGCAGAGAACAACAGCTTGCTATCTGGACCATAGGTTTAATAAGATGAGGGAAAATGACTAGGGGCCTTCAAAGGTGGCCTGTGCAAATGCCTTTTCAAAGACTAATGGTAATAATCATGGTAGAAGCTCACACTTAATAAAATACAACCATAGCCTTTATGATAAAGAAAAAGAGAAACCTATGTAGAATTATTATTTTCCTGCTCAGTGTGACACTTGTCAACCTGCAAGTATTTCCATCATTACTTGAGGGTTGTTGTTATGCACTGGAAACATATCCATTGTGTTCAGTCCCCTTGAGTTAGATTAATATGTGTGATATCTTATGCCAAAAGGCCTTTTTGATTGTCATGGGGAGAGTCATTAGAGCCTGACCTTAACTCAGTAGTGAATAGTGACATTAGTTTAGTCGTCTATACCAACTTTTATTGGCAAAATGACAACCTATTCTTATTCACAATCTGTCAGCTTCTTCTGAAGTCATTTAACTCAAGCTCTGTATGATAGAACTTAATATTAGAGGCACTGACCTTCAGCAATTTTGTATGAACATGGTTGACAGGTATAACGGTCATGGGAAGTGCAGATAATTGGATCAAAAAAATGAGTTTCACTGTACAGCAATATACTCTATCCCCGGTTTTACTGTTGATGGGTTAGATATACATCGTGTCAATTTTTAAAGGCATTTTGCCATCTTGAAATATTATAGAAGTACTTATCCAAAATCCCTCAATGACTGGAGAATGACTTTTTATGTTTATTATTTTCTTTTAAAAGGAGGTTAACAGCAGAGGGCTCAGGAAAGAAAAAAACACTTTCAAGTGACAATTACATAAGTCATACAAAGAGCCTTTTACTTCTCAGAGGAAAATACTCTTGTGTGAAGCACACAACGGTGAAACTTTTGCAAAATCTTTGTTGTAGTTATGGAAATATTCAACCAGATTTTGCACTAGTTTATAATTTATGAGTATTAGTCACTGAGTAGTGGAGAAACAATTATCATCATTATATCATCTAAGAGTCCTCATTCCACTTTACACAGTTGGATTATTCTCTATATATATATATCACTAAAATATTTCTGGTTATTTCATATATCCTAGGATATTTAATAAACTAATTATATGTAATCATGTATTGAACTTTTGTTAACTAGATTAGCACAATCATTACTTAGCAGTTGAGTGTGAACATTGTAGTTCGACAATATACAATCAGATGCCAGCTCTAGCACTTTCTAGCTGTGTGATCTTGGAAATGTTAATTAGCAAGTTTCAGCTTGTTTCCTCACCTACACAATGGGAATAATTTGTTACTATATTGCATCACATATTAAATAAACTCATGCTTATAAGCAGTAAGAAAGCGCCTGTCCCAGAGCAACTATTCAATATGTTACTTTGCTGCTGCTGCTGCTAATAATGATGATACTATTGTATGTAGTATGTTTACCCTTTGGTATTTCAACTTCAAGGCTGAGAAATAGTGTAAATTAAGTAGGTTGATCTAAGCACATTGAGAAATTCAGATTTGGTTTTCAGAGTTTTGAGGAATGTAAATTCGCTTCAGTTAGAATTAAATGTTCACAAATATGTGAAATCAGAGTTATCTTTGAAGATGCAGAATGTGTTTATTTGGATCCTTACAGACTTAACAGTCCCTCTCCTTTCAGAGGCTTCTGTATTTAAACTTTCTGTTTCCTATACACTAAGATGTTGAGTATTTTGTCTGTTACAATTTCAAAGAGTAGAATGGCATAGTATGGAGAAAAATCTAGATTTCAACTCTGATTCTTCCAATAAATAGCTGGATTTTCATTCTATAAGTTATTGAGTCTTGTTAATCCTCCCTTCCCTTACAAATGCAGAATTATTTGAAGAATTCTTTTTATATGTTTAAATCATTATGTCCTGAACTCAGACAGATTGGGTTTGAATATATACTCCACCATTTCTTGGAAGTATGACAATGGGTAAACTAATTGAAGTCTGTAATCATCAGTAGATTGCAGTGGTATATGTAACTACTTCATTCCTTCATAAAGGTTTTTTTTTTTTTTTTAATTCTTGAGCATATACTTTTTTTTTTTTTAACATCTTTATTGGGGTATAACTGCTTTACAATGGTGTGTTAGTTTCTGCTTTATAACAAAGTGAATCAGTTATACATATACATATGTTCCCATATGTCTTCCCTCTTGCGTCTCCCTCCCTCCCACCCTCCCTATCCCACCCCTCCAGGCTGTCACAAAGCACCGAGCCAATATCCCTGTGCCATGCGGCTGCTTCCCACTAGCTATCTACCTTACTACGTTTGTTAGTGTGTATATGTCCATGACTCTCTCTCGCCCTGTCACAGCTCACCCTTCCCCCTCCCCATAACCTCAAGTCCGTTCTCTAGTAGGTCTGCATCTTTATTCCTGCCTTACCCCTAGGTTCTTCATGACATTTTTTTTTCTTAAATTCCATATATATGTGTTAGTATACGGTATTTGTCTTCATAAAGGTTTTTTGATGATTAAATAAAATAACACCCAAAACAATTTAGAAAATGGTCTCATAGAAATATATGTTCAATAAACATGTATTATAAATATCAGAAAACTCAGCTGGAAGTACTAATTGATTTTCTTCCTTTCTTTTCCCACTTAAAAAAAAAAGCATATGCTATGAGAATGTTTAAATCTAGGTTAATGAAATCAAATCTTCCAATAGTCAAGATATTCCTAGGAAATGCTTCAAATTAGGGCCATAGACAGTTGACGACTCTACTTGTATATGAAGATAGCCCTGGATAGAAACACTGGTTATTACACATACTAGAATTGATTTTCTTTGTATGTTGTGTCCCTTCCCTATGAAAAGACACTTTTGATAACTATAGGTATCATTTCTGCCAAATGAAATCCAATAGAGTCGCTTCTCATTTTTAATCATTATATACATATTTCTGACAAATGGAGGATTTTTTTGCTTTCTTTTTTTGGGGGGGGTGGTGTTAATGAAGCACTTCACATGTTACAGAGTTGATTTTCAATCACTGTTGTTAGTAAACTTTAAAGAAAAAAACAAACAGGTTTATATTAAGCGTTTTTCTCTTTCTATATGGTCAAAAGAGTGTTTTAATTGTACATATCAATTTATCAATTAAAGCTATGAAGGCTACATTCAAACTAGTTTAAGACTTAAAAAACAGCCTCAGTGTCACTCAGCATGTCAGAGTGACCCATTACAGGAGTCACTGACCTCCCTCTGTGACAAGCATCTTGAGGTCCCATGCTATTGATACTGGCTCAGGAGAAGTAAACTTATCTTTTCCAGTTGCCCCCGTGGCATCTCTAAAACTATAAGTAAGGCTTCTGGGAGACCATAATAGGTTGCAAGCCTGACTTCTCAAAACAATTTCAATTGAGTTTTAAATTGCTCAAATAATATGTTCATTTGGGGGTAGGAAATCAAACTTCTAATGCCAATTAATTTATCGCATAATTTCAAGTGCCTGATTTCAAATTGATATTGCTTGACATTTCTCGCTACTGAGAGAAGAAACAAATTATACAAGTACTTTAGACAATTCTATTATTACATTAAATAAAATGAATACACAATCAGTGGTTTAGCATCATTAAATAAAATGAATGCACAATTAGTTGTTTAGCATCATAAACTCATATATAATTAGAGGTATGATACCGTTTTCTGGAATCTCAAACAAGGTAATACTTAATTTGAAGTAAAAGTTAGAACTGTGCACTGACAGATGAATTTTTGAACCCTTTTGATTGTGACAGTTATTATTCTGTAGCTGTTCCTAAATTTCCCCTCAAATAAAAGATGGTAGCATTTATCCACAGGGTTTTCTGGTTATCTTCCTATTTGCTCTCAGATCCATTCTCAGCCCTTTCCTGTCCTGCTCTATATTGCAGAAAAGTATATTTCCCATAATCTCTTGCCTACTGGCTTTTAAGAAGTTTCAGTCAAAGAGAGTCTCTAGCAGAATACAAAGTTAGGAGGTGGGGAAAGATGGTATATTTTCCTTCTTTTCTTTCTCTTAGAGCAGCAGAATCTCTACTAGACAGCTTTTACCTTCGGTGATCTCAGCTCCAACCAAGAGAAGCTAATACATTTCTAGCTTCCACCTGTTGACAGCAGCTCCTGGGATCTAGTTACATAATTTACTCTTTCCCCTCTAGCCTTAGAGATGAAAATTTCTTGCTATTTCTTATCTTTTGCTGGGCTCATTGTCCTTAAATCTAGAGCCTGTGTATTTTCTGACTGAATCTGAACTAATACACTTAAGTTAAAAGAGAATAGGGGCTTCCCTGGTGGCGCAGTGGTTGAGAGTCCGCCTGCTGATGCAGGGGACACAGGTTCATGCCCTGGTCTGGGAGGATCCCACATGCCGCGGACCGGCTGGGCCCGTGAGTCATGGCCGCTGAGCCTGCGCGTCCGGAGCCTGTGCTCCGCGGTGGGAGAGGCCGCAACAGTGAGAGGCCCGTGTACCACCAAAAAAAAAAAAGAGAGAGAATATATCTGACCTCCACCCACAAGAAGCTAGCTCCTTCTTTCTGAAATCCTCTGGAATTTAGCCATAATGGGTCAATTCCATTATGGAACCTGTCAGAACATTTTCCAGGAGAAGAAAAGCTTAGAAGCATATTTTACTGGTTATCTCAGGTAGACCTAAACAATATGCAAATAGTGCATATCATTGTGTTAACTGATATACAAAGAAGGAAAAAAATCATATGATTATCATGATTCTAAAGAACATCAAAAAAAATTCAAATTCAATACCCATTCATAATTGAAAACACATACATACACACACACACACACACACACACACACACCTGGAAATCTTAAGGCATAGTATAAACTTTAAAGCATTAGAAAGATTAAGGCTCAAGTCATAAAGCAAAATACTTTTAATGGTAAAACAATGAAAGTATTTCTACTGAAATCATAAGAACCATAAAAATGCCTGCTGCTATATGATTATGTAATTTTGTTTTTAATCAATCCAGTAGGACTTGAAACAGAAATAAGAGTTTTAACAATGAATAGAATGAAGATAAAATTTTGACCATCTGGAGATGACATAATTACACGCTTTGAAAACCCTAAAAAAAAAATCAACCAAAAATAATAGGAATAGTCAACTAAAGTCAAGGCAAATATATGTAAAAACAATTAGTAGAACATTTTCCTATAACAAGCAGTCAGAAATATAAATGGAAGTAGAAGTAATTCACAAAAGTACAAAATATAAATTTTAAAACCATTCTAACAAAACATATGCAAGATGTGTGTGTGTGATTAAATGGGACTATAATACATTCTGAGTGTATAATTTAATATTGTATGCTAATTATTCCTAACTGTACCCTAATAGTGACTAAGATATATGTCAGAGCCATAATAAGTAAAATGATATAATAGACAAGTAACATACAGATTGAATAGAGTCTCAATTAAAAGAACTTAGAGTCTGTGATTTCAATATTTGTTAAACAGATCTTCCAGAATAACTTGAAGGAGTGAAATATTTAACACATAGTGTCATTATTATTTAATATAAAAGATATCTTAAGCTTCTACCTCCAGATTTTTCTCTTTAAATGCTGCATTTCCTTTTGGGTTATCTCTTTAGTTTTAAAAGTTTAATCTATCACCTCTAAGAATAAGGCCACCAAATCTCTCTCTTTATTCCTGTTTTCTCTCTCCTGATAATGAGATGCGTATCTCCAAATGTCCCAACTGATCTAAAACAAAGCAATTACCAAACTATGCTCAACCTTTTTCCTACTTCTTCAAATTGTAGACCCATTGGAGACCAACTATCTGTTCCATTCCTGCCTCCTCTGTAGTAGTGAAAACAATTGAGAAATCTTAGATGATCAGTTAACACTCATAGTGTTACACTGAAGTACTACATCAACATAAATTTTTCGATGTAAAATTAATTTCTATAGAAATATGGCTTACTATCAGTGTTTACAAAATAGATAATGTGATTTCTTATAAACGTTTAGAAACTACATTTAAAAACTACATTATTTAGACACAGTATTTTTAGAATTCTTGCAAACTTTTAAATAATGAAGAATGTTGCCTCATTTGATAATCAAGCAAATTAGAACTTCTACTTAGAGGTAGGATGAGGTAATGAGCAAAAGACTCAAACATAACAAGAACAGTAAGTACATTTGTAAGAAAGATCAGTTGTCTCAGGGACCAAATATTCAGCAGAGCTTTTGGTGGAGACAAGGAGCTTTAAGCATATGGTCACTTTGGCACTCAGGGCATTTCCCTTATTTTGGAATTACATGGAGTCAGAGTGAAAACGCATGCATACAATGTTGGGAAAATAGAGTGAAGATTTCAGAAGCATGGGGAAATAAAGAAAAGAGATCTAAACCTGTCAGAGGAAGGGATCACAAAGAATATATCAAGATTTCAGGTGAAAATCCTGGAAGGCAAGTGGTAACCTAGAGGTAAAGTAAGCCTCATCAAAGAAGAAACCCAGTCTCAGCACATCACATCCCTAATTAAGTTAGGTGATCAGTCATCACTGAATCAGCTTAGCAGCACAAGAAGTAGCAAACTCATTTTTCCAAAAAGATAGCATCAACTCGAGTACAAGTAACATACAAGCAATCAAAAATTATTAGGTATGCTTGGAAGGAGATGGCAGCATCCTGAAATCTACTCTACATCTTTAGTGGGGACATCTCAGCTAAAACAGAACAAACGCAAACATGCTATCAACAGACCTCCTGGCTATTTATTAGCAAGAGAATTCTTATATGTTGAATACTATTAATAGATAGTACTTGGTCTGTGTAAGTTCTATATGGTAAATAATACTGGAATTTGTGAATGTGTGTCTAGGCTCATTTCAGAATGTCAGGTAAGCTATGTAATTTTAAAATGTAAAGATATTTTATAAATTAATTGGCTCACTCTTTTCAAGCAATATGCCATATGAGTTTCTCATCTTTAACTTTCTGGTTAAATCTAAAGCAGAATGAATCCTTTAGTGGGAAAAGAAGGACATTTTCACTGCTCTATTTTATCCCAGAGATATCTGATATGTATAAACATATAGACACATACAAATATAAACATACATATATGTGCACTTATTTTGACAGTTCCTTTCTCTTTTCATTATCACGTAAGTTCCATGAATATTTTTTTGTTCTCTTTTGTTCTCTTCTGTCCTACAGTGTCTAGAATCTTTCCTGGTACACAGCAAGCACTCAATGAATGTGTATAGAATGGATAAGTAGATAAGTAAATAAGTGAGTGAGTGAATTTGAATTTGAAAATAAAAACTATATCTGAAAATTAAGATACCCCTCAAATTTATGATGCAATATAAATTGCTGCATGGAATAAACTTATTACAGTGTCTCTTATTTAATATTCACACTATGTAACTAGCTTGATTACACATGTGAAGTACACACAAGTTTATGAAACCTCTGGCTGAAGATATAGGAGAGTTGGTGGCAAACTCTAGAATACGGACCAACTGCCATTAGCTTTGGAAAACTAGAATAGACAAATCTACAAGCCAGAATGTGTCTATGTGCATGTTAGTGAAGGAGTCCCAGAGCCACTTCCAGCTATTACTTCTGTCCAAAGGGATTAATTGCACTCATCGCCCAAAAGACCAGCTGCTGTTATCATGCCATCATATTGAAAATTATCCTAAATCATATGATCAGAAGTTACAGTCTTTTATAATCATAGGATTGGGAATTCAGGACATGTGTCAGAATTAATTTAGCCTAATTATCTACTTTTATAAGTGCAGAAAAAAGACCAAGAATTGTGAGATTTGACCAACATCTTGTAACTATTTTCAGACAAAGCAGTATCCAAAGCCAAGATTTCTAAATTTTTATCCAAAATATTGTATTACACTATTTTTCTTTGACACTGTTTTTACAAGTCCATCTAATTAAAAGCAATAATACATGCTTTTGTGATCTATCTTACAATGGACTGTAAGAAATCAATGAGTTATAGTTGTTCCCTGTACACATTTTTTTGAGCCCTTGAACGAAAACTACTGCAGATATCAAAATCAATTCTTGAAATCAAAGATACTTACTTTGTCTTTATTTGCTTTTGCAATTGGTGAAACTTTTTATAGTTGAGGTTTTCCTGAACCACTTTAAGGGTACAACTTTTTGAAGTGAAGTGTTCCAACAATTTATTTGATATGCTCTGTACACAGGTGAGACATGAAGATTCTCTCAACAAAATAAATTTTTTTTAAATGTTGGTTCATTTAATGTATAACATATATAGATAGTCACCATAAAATCTGGAGACATATATGAATATATTTTTGTTTCATAAATAATATAACATTAAACTTGTAAACAGATCTATATTTTGAAATGTTACAGCCAATCTTACCTTTCCACCCAATATCACAAGCCAAAAATCTAGGAGTGATTCTTGACTTGATCCTTTCCTTCACTCCTATAATCAAATGGAGGATTTTCTCTTTATATTACCTAATAAATATCTTTAATCTGTCCATTTTTTAATCTCCTCTACCACCATATAGTTCAAATTAACAAACTATCTCGCTTGAGTAATTGGCATAGCCTTAAAATGCAAAATCTATTATGTTCATTATGCTGCTCCTATCATTTCAATGGCTTCCTAGTGCTCTCAAAGACAAGTCAGAACCCCACCCTCCCAACCTTCCAGCATTGGCTGGAGGGGAGGCTGCAGCCAGTCCTGGTGCCATGAGCTGGGCTTCCTGGCCTAGGAGCTTTTTCTCTGCCCTTTTAGGTTTCCATTTTTTGGTGGGGGTGGGGGGTATTGTTACTAAATTTATGGGACTTTTGTGTTTTTATGTTGACTCTGAAGCCAGGTCCTGTAATGACGCTAGGATACACCTTTGCCTTTGGTGCAGCTAAAAATAATAATAATAATGCTGCTTCTTTTCCTTGAATACAACCAGAAACAAAAAGATATGCCAGCTTCATTCTATTACAAAAAATTATATTCAGATTGATTTCATGATTGCATGGATAAAAAGTAAAAACTTGTCACCCTTGAGTGCCATCAATTTATGGCTGCATCTCTCAGTCTCATACATAACAAATCTAGTTCCTCCTTCATGTGACTATTTTTCAATTGTTTGGAAACATTTACTAGGCCTTTACCAAGGTATATTCTATTTTCCATGCTAAGCATTTTCACTTATTTCTTCTTTTCTTCCAGAATGATAGTTTAAGAACCATCTTCCTCCTCTATAATCCTCTATAAATTCACATGTTGGTATACATTATAAATTTGGTGTCTAAAATTAAATACAGCAATCAAGATGTGGGATGGTGAGACTGGAGTACGCCTAGAGCTGACTTTATGCCAAAAGAGCCATTAAACTCTCTTCAGCAGTATTATTGTAGTTACTCTAAATCTCCTCATATGTTTTCCCTCTGAGGTAAAATTTATATATACTGAAATGCTCACAGATTAAACTGTACAATTCAGTGAGTTTTGATACATGCATACCTCCAGACATCCACTACCCTGTTCAAGGCTGAATATTTCCCTCACCTTAGAATGAACCCCCTTCAGTTCCCCTCTAGCAAATTCCTACTCCACATAGGGCCAAAAAAATTCTGATTTCTGTTCCCATTTATTAGTCTGTTTTCTCTGTTCAAAAAATTCATGTAAACCAAAAAATATAATATGTACTCTTTTGTGTCTGGCTTCTTTATTCAACATAATCTTTTTGTGATAATACATATCACAGTGTGTTTTCATTTCTGTTAAATTTTTATTGATGTAGTAGTATTCCATGGCTAAAGCATACCACAATTTGTTTTTACATTCACCTGGATGGTTGATGGATATTTGGGTTATTTCGGTGTTTGGTTTATGAGTAAATCTGCTTTAAACATTTCTATACAAGTCATTTTTGTTTCTTGGTTTGGTTTTTTGGACATAACTAAAATAGACAGTTAGGAGTTGAAAGCCTGTCTCAGAAGTTAATATTTACTTAGCTTTGGGGGAAACTGAAAAATAGTTGTAAAAAGTAATCATATCATTTTACATGTCCACTAGCAATGTGTAGGTGTTTTAATTGCTACACGTTTCACCAATGCTTGATGTCAATCTTTTTCATTTTAACCATTCTATTGTATGTGACTTGGTAACACATTGTAGTTGCAAAATGAATTTTCTGATGACAAAGTGAGCATCTTTTGCCCATGTTTATAATATTTTTTAGCTTCTTACTATGTGTTGATTGTCCCTGAAATAT
The DNA here is from genome assembly GCF_951394435.1 of Stenella coeruleoalba. Taxonomy (NCBI): domain Eukaryota; kingdom Metazoa; phylum Chordata; class Mammalia; order Artiodactyla; family Delphinidae; genus Stenella; species Stenella coeruleoalba. The sequence continues at coordinate 62,385,676 of NC_137159.1, read as the reverse complement.
TTTGGATATGAATTGGTTTGTATTCTGAATTGTATGAGCTGTGTATTCATCTGTTGTGAATATTTTTCTACTCTATAACTTTTTTACTCATTTTGCCTTTTCTTTGAAGTCAAAATATATATATTTCTATGTTTAAAGTTATTGGTTCTAAGAAATCTTTCCTTATTGCAAAGTCACTAAGGTAGTCTCCTTATATATTTTTTTAGACTTTGTTTCTTGCTATATTATATTTAGGACTATGATTCATCCATTTTATATGTGAAGTGATATAGGTAAAGTTATATTTATTCATTTTTTACATATAAATATTGAATTTTTCCAACACCAATTGTTAAAAAAAAAACACTTTCTATTGAATTAACTTGACTCATACTTCAAAATCAATTGACAGTGTAAGGATAAGTGTATATCTGAATTTATCAATACAGATACCTAAAACATCTATATCAATTCTGGGTCTGCTCCCACTAACTTTCTTCTTTCTTGATCATGGGTCCTATTTTCATGCTTCATTAAATGTCTTACAAATTTTTTTATTATATGCTAGACATTGTGGAAAAAAACTGCAGACTGGAATTCCATTTATCTACTTGTCAACATTTTAAAAAAATACTACACTGCTATGATCATTGTAGCTTTATATCTAAAAAAAGTTATACTCTCTATTGCTTTTCATGCATCTTTGAAGTTATTGGTCTTCCTCATATGCCTTTAGCTTGAAGAATTTGTTTTGGAATTTCTTGTAGTGAAGTCTGCTGCACATAACTTCTCTACAGAATTGACTGTCTGAAAATGTTTTTACTTTGCCTTCATTTGTGAAGGATATTTTTTCTGTATATAGAATTCTAGGTTGACTATTTTTTCTTTCAGCACATTAAGTCTATCTTTCAATAATATCTGGCTTCCATTGTTTCAGATGAGAAATCAGCCATCATTCTCATCCTTCTCATCATTCTCACCTTATGTTTTCTATAATGTATCTTCTCTAAATCAGTCTCTCTCTCTTCCCCTCTCCCTCTTTCTGTCTTTCCCTCCTCCTTCCCTCTCTTTCTCTGCTTTTAATAAGTGTTCTTTCTCTTTGGTTTCAGCAGATTGACTATAATGTGCCAAGGTGTGCACCCCCTGCCCAGCCTTAATCTCTTTAAATATTTCTTCTGTCCCGTTTGTTCTTTTTCTCCTCTTTTTGAAAATCCAGCTGTGACTGTATTAGGGTATTTGATATTGTCCCATAAGCATTGAAGTCTCTGCTCATTTTTCACTTTTTTCTTCTCTTCTTATATCAGTTTGCCTTCTGGTGTATTCATCTTTTCTCATGTTGGTTCCAGTCTTTTATTGAGCACTTCAAGTGAGATCTTCATTTTTATATCATTTTTTCTTTAGCATTTCAATTTTCTATTTTAAACTTCTGTCTCTCTGCTGAATATGTTTTATAAGTTCATTAAGATTTTCCATTTTTATAACATATACTTTAATATTTTTATCAGTTACTTTAAAGCCCCTCTCTGATAATTAGAATATCTGTATCAATTCTGGGTCTGCCTCCACTAATTTTCTTCTTTCTTGACCATGGATCCTATTTTCATGCTTCATTAAATGTAAATGTTTTATTGTATGCTAGACATTATGGGAAAACTGTAGAGACTGCAGTAAATAATATATATCCCCACTAAAAGCATGTCTTCTCTTCAAGGCTGCAAGTTTGGAGTGCTAAGTCAATCTAGTCTCTAGTTGAGATGAGTCAGCTTTTTGGCATATTTACTTTGGATTAATTTCATTATTAAGTTCAAATATTCTGAAGACAGAATTGTGACATTTTATTAGATCTTGAGATATAAACATGAACAATATTCTGGAGACGACTTCTTTTTCAATTAACAACTCAGCCCTCAACTTTATAAGCTGTGGAGGATTTCTCTCTGCCTTTTAGCTTGGCTACCAGTTTTCTGAACTTCTGCTAATTTCTTTCTGCTCTCCTGTCCCACCCATTACTTTCTGCACCTAAAGAAATTACTTCCTTACTTTAGTTTCAAAAGGTTGTAGCAATTCAGTGAGTAGGCTCAGAGTGTCTCAGTGATATTTCTCTGATTATTTCTGTCCTGAATCCCAACTTGAGAACAACTTTGATTCTCATGGAGGAAAATTCACTTTGCCTGAGAGTGAATTCTGTCAGCTGTCTTACTATGCATCCCGTCTTCATCACTTCATTATACTATGTCATGCATGTGGAAGGCCTGTGATAGAAATGTGTCAGGTAGATAAAAACTTTTTTCTATGGTACTGCTCAGGATACTAATCCATCATGCTAACCAACACACAACTATAACAAATTCATTAGATATTTGTCTTTATTTCTGTTTATGACAGGTTTTTCTTCTTAACAGCTCTCTGACAAAGATGGAAGAAGCCATGGTTCTCTTTTCTCCAAGATAGGGCTTGTCACTTTCTGTAATATAGTTAATTTAGGTTTCTTTGTAACCTAAGCTCTTTGATTTTCTTATCTCAGATTTTGTATCTTATCTGGCAAGTTTCTGTGATTCGAGTGATGATGATGTACTCTTGTGACTTCCTTCTTTTAAGCAGTAGTGAGAGTTTAACCTCCATGCTTTTGCTTCCCCTCTGTTTTTTTTTTTTTTAACTTGCTTTCAAATAACAAACATTTTTTCTTGATTTTTCCTTTTCTTGAACTATGGACTTGGTTTATCTGTATCAACAACCCTTAGGGAATTTGCTTTCTAGTCATTTTTGCATCTTTGTATTTTTGCCACATTAAGACTGACCCTTGAGTTCCTGTCCTATTGGCTTTCAATTTTTCTTGCTGGGAAATTTTTGAATAGTTTCTGAGATCATATTAGATTTTCATCTGGACACATCATAGTTTTTATTCATATTGTGCTTAGTATTGTAAGTCACCCTGAAGGTGAGCCCTAATACTACTTGAGAAGAAAAATTAGTATTGGTACATTAAATGTTCTTGAATGTTATTGCTTTTGGTTGCTTGGTCATATATATTATATTTTCTTATCAAATCTGATCACAGCTTTCATACTACAACTTCTAGGTGAGTGATTTTAGTTAAATTGAGCATCTCTTTTTACATTTCAAACTTAGATCTCAAAATGATATTTGTGCTTTTATTGTTGTACTAGTAAATAATCTATTTTTCTGCATGAGATAGAAAACAAAATTATAGTATTGTTTTTAAAACACTAAAAATGTTGTGACTATGTTACATTGAAAATTAAATCATGCAGAGAAATCACTAGCAAAATCGTGTTTAAAGACAGTGTATTAAGAATGAAAGTCATATATGCCATATTTTTCTATTTTACCTAAGCCTAAACTTATTGTTATATTTCTTGAGACAAAATTTTAGATTCATGTTTTTAAAATAATCAGTACTTTCAAGACATAAGAAGAATTACTAAACACACACAATTTTATTAAATTATTAAACATTCAACTTCGTGTATTTTATAATTCTATATTGTATACTTTGCTCTAAATTAAAAAAGAAGTCTAAGATTTCTCTTTATCTAATCCCTCTTCCTTAGGGAATTCACCAACTTCACTGGATATTCATGGGCTGCAATGATGACCTTTTAAAATCTGTATCCTATGAATTATAATGATATAAGCATGATTAACTGTGTATATATTTTTTTCTACTGTTCAGGTATACTGGTGAAAAAGGCAGATATAACAGTCATCGAGAGGTCAGGTTTTGATAAATAATGTACCTATGTATGCCTTTCCATGCATCTGTCTGGTTTGGAGTTCACTGAACTTCTTGGGTCTGCTGATTTTTTAATCACATCTACCAAATTTTCAGTCAATATTTCTTTGATTATGTTTTCTATGCCATTCTCTTTCTCTCTTCTGAGATTCCAATTACATTTTTGTTTGTCTCCTTGACACTGTGTCATCAGTTGTTAAAGTTCCATTCATTTATTTTGGAGGTGACCATGCTAGCTTTATCACAGCTATTAGGTGGCATTGAGAGAAGTAGTATTGCAAGACTGAGATTATTCTTATATCTGAGTTTGTACAAATAGTATTACATACATTCAACTAAGGTATAGTTGTGTATTATTCAATTTTATTGAGGTAGAAACTTAATAAAGTAGGAGACAAGTCCTTTGACAAATAAATTCATGGCAAATATTTTCTCCCGGTCTGTGGTTTATTTATTTCCTTAACAGTATATTTTCAAAAATGGTATATTTTAATTTTTATTAAGTTCTATATGTTGACTTTTTCTTTTATATTTAGTGCTCATTCTGTCCTAACAATGAAATTTTCATATTTCGTCACTTTGCTTTTAAAACATCATTGCCAGGGCAAATGTTTCAGTACTAAACTGTTCATTGCTGATGTCTGTTTCTTTAAATCAGCATTTCAGATAGCAACAAACTATATAAAATATTATGTAATCCTTCCCAGCTTTACCGGGATCTCAGAAACGCTGTGTCTGACAGTATGGAGCATTGTGGCCTAAGGGAAGTTCTGAAATTGTTTGGCAAATCTTATTTTCCATTTTGATGGTACTTTTATCTTGCTAAAAGAAGCTGTACAAAGAGCGATTAGGCAGCAAGACTGCGGATTTCTAACTGATGCCCTGGCCTTTAAATCTGCCTTCACGTGAGCTGTGATGTCCTAAAGAAACACTTTACTCAAGGGGCCATTAGGCAGAAATGCTCTTTCCTGATAAATGATGTCTTGTCCTTTTAATTTGTCTTTCTCAAGGTAGTTCTTTATTTAAGGGGTACCTTGAAGAAGGCAAAATGAGGAGTGGGAAAGACTAAAATGTATTCCTCACCATTATCTCATGCCTAATAACCGTGTTTTACATTTTTCTTCATCAAAAGTAGGTTCTTAAAAAGGAATCTATTTTATCATGAGAAATTTCAGACTGATGATGTCAGTACTCAATGCATTCTCCTATGTATTTTTCTTTTCTGAAGGAGAAGGATGGGTTGTATTATGCTTATCTCAAGTTTAGTGAGGCTAGCTTCATGGAGGCTGCTCAGTGAACTTGATATACAGCCCCTGGATGTGATGTGTTAGTGTTTGACATGGACCTGAGGAATCTAAAGGTGTGAATGTATAAATGTATGGCAATGAATCTGAGCTGGCAGGAAGAAGAGACAGAGACACAGAGAGAAGGCTGATTCTAGTGCACTGGGAAATAGCTACACTTCTCATGGCAGGGGACGTAAGTGTGTTTCACAAAATAGAAGTGGCACATGCAGTAGAAAGAGCCTGAAAGGAATCATTTATTATGCTGCCCGAAGGACCAACTGTAATGGTATTAGTGATCCATTTGAAAATTTAAGAAAAGAAGAAAATGAAACCAAGGAAGAACCAAGGGAGGAGTGATAGAGCAGTAAACACATTACTCATTATCACAAGGAATGAAGTTGAATGCTGCAGATAATGTCCTCTGAAGCACCCATAGAAGCTTCCCTCAAGAGAAAGACTCAATTTTAAACTCCTGCCTGGTCCAGAGAGCACAAATCCAGCTATGAATTTTCCCAGTCAGGTGTGACCCTCACACTCCCATTACCTCCTCTCTTCTCCCATTTAGACACTGGTGGGATCACAAACTTTGGGTAACTAAATGAAGGAAGAGAAGAAATAATAAGAGCATAAAAGAGATAAAGATCAACTATATCCTTATCCCTGAATGGATTACAAGAGTACCTGCATACCTATAACGAGCCCTAGCTAACCGAAGTGTTATCTGTGCATAGAGATTAAAATTGATGTGTATTTTGGAAAGGACTCTTGAAATTACTGACTTGTGACTTAGAAGGGTGGTAGCATTTCCAAAAAGTGACAGAAAAATCATAGATCCATCTGAGTTTTTACACACTGGCAAAATGAGAACTGACACAACAGAATAAATGTACAGGCAGAGGGAAGCAAAAATGAAATTGCATTCTGCATATATCCCATGAGTCCTGCTGCTTCACCATAGCAAATTAGTATCTTATTTCCAAAATCTTTATCTCTAGTACAATGTTGAAGAGTGGAGGTGGTAGTAGGCATCCATCATTTCTTTATGATAATTTCCAAAGGTCTTCTAAAGTTTTCCCATTAGGTATATTTGCTATTGAATTTCCATATATCCGCTTCATGAGGTTTCGTAATAAAGTTCCTATCTATTTCTAGTCTGATAGAGGATTCCTTTTTCATTGCAAATAAGAATTGAACTTAATTAAATGCTTTTTTGTGCATATATCAAGATGTTTTTATTTCCCTTTTTTAATACGTTAATAAGATGGATTTCTTAATTGCTGAGATAAACCCAATATGGTTCTAATATATGACTAGAATTTTTATTCACTGATGTTAATCTTTATATTTTTTGTATGATTAAGTGTTTTCTTTTGGTATGTTTGGTATCAACATTATGCTATTCTTATAGAATACAGTTTAGTAAGACGTATATATATTATTATATAATATTTATGTGTATAATTGTGTACATATGTATATGCAAAGTTGTATATAATTGCTTTACATATACATAATTTGTATATGATTTTTATGTGTATGTATATATGTGCACACACATATATATAATATATACTTTTTTGTTTTCAGTTTTATGTACGCCATTTCTTTTTCGTCATACTTTCCCTCTCAGTGTGCTTTTTTCTGTTTAAATAAATTCTTTAGTAATTCATTCTGTGATGGTTTATGTGATACATTCTCATAGCTTATGTATGTGTGCAAATGTCTTTTTTTTTTAGTTTCTTCAGAGATAGTTTAGCTGACTATAGAATTTTAGGCTGACAGATGAGTTACCTTAGCACTTGAGGATATTTCTTTATTTTTATCCATCAGAAGTCTGTTTTCAATTTAAATTTTATTATAGGCTCTTATTCCTGAGAGTTTTCATATTTTTTTATTCTTAATGTTACATATTTTATTATTATGAGTCCAGATATGGAGCTATTTCCTTTATCCTGATAGATATTTGATAGACTTTTCAATTTCAAAATTCTGATCTTCCCTTCTATAAAATTCTCTTCACATAATGGTTCTCCACTTTCCATTGTCTTCTATTCTTCTGAACTTTTAACAAGTGGTGAGCCTTTCAATCTGCCTGTTCTTCAGATCTCTAAACCTTTCTTTCATATTTCCCATTTAATTTTATCCTTCTATGCTAGCTTCTGGATGATTTCCTCAGTAAATTTATCAGTTCACTAAATGTCTTTTCAACGTGTTCAATCTGGAATCAATCATATCTACTGAGAATATTTTTAAACTAAATGACAATTGTTTTTCACTTTGAGATGTTATACTTGGTTATTTATTATAGCAATTTGTTCTTATGTTACCAACGTCTGAAAGACATATTTTTTTTTGTTTTTGTTGAGTATTATTCTAAATTTATTCCCTTTGAAAATTATTTTTAAACTTACTTGAAAGTATTTTATCTTCTATATTATTATTTTAAACTTACGTATAGTGACTTGAAATTATGATTGTTAATATGCAGCTATATTTCTTGTTAATGTATTTATATTTGTATTAGATTTTATCATGTGTTTCTTCAATTTTACTTGTAAGCTTAGGTTAGACAGGAGGTACTTTTGTTTATTTGTTTGATTTCTCTCTACCTGAATTCATTCCATATATTCTAACAAACTTGTGTTGCTCTCCACTAGTGTCTTGGTCAACATCCCAGAAATATGAATCTTATATTGATTATTTGGATTTCTGTCCATTATTGAATCACTGATAATGCAATATTTACTCCAAGGCTGGAGAAAAGTGTGTTTCAATTTCTGGTCACTGGCTATGTATGTATTATCTCACTTCCCTACACCTAAGAATTATTTTTAAGCCATTGATCCCAATAATGGTTAGTTGTAGCCTTTTAAAATAATTTTTTTAGGAGCAAAGCATGTCACTCCACTCCTTCACTTATATCAAGGAGTCAGCTCTAGCCACCAAGCAAGGATGGAGTACTTTGGGGAAGTTGAATATCTGGTCAACACTTTGTTTCTGTGGTTCTAACCCTTGCTTTAAAATAGAAATATCTGGAGAGCTTTTTAAAAAACTGATGCTCAGACCACACACACTCCTTTTACAGCTTGTTATTTATATTGGTCTAGAATGGGGAACTATCAAGTGTATTTGAATGTTGCTGGCAATTCTTAATTTGCAGCAAGGATGGAAAACACTGGCTAATCTGGGACCTGGAGCCCAAGTCTTAACTCTAGTGCCACCCATTGCTTTGTATTTCACTTTCTTTTCTGCTCCATAGAGGTGTTTACAGTCATGAACTGTCTAATAAATTGTCCTTTAGTGAATGCTGAAGCCACAGTAGGTGTCCATTAAATACTTCATTGTCAGGGACTAAAGAAAACTGGCCTATTCTCACATTCCCTTCCAAAAATGTTCTTAAGATTCTCATTAATATGACACCATTTATTGACTGTCTAATGTGTGCTAAGAACTATATTAGGACTAACAGACAGAACTGAATAAGTTTTAAAATTAGAAAGAGGGCAAATTAGGCAAATAGGTAAACAAAATAAAGTTGAACAAATACTTAAACACTAGGAGCTGTAATAAGAAAAGTGTAAGTGCTTTGTTAATCATGACTTAAGAAAAACTGGAGGAGGAATTTTATTTGGGCATAAAATGAAGGTAATCCTGTCATATACTACAACATGAATAAACTCTCCCTGTGGACATGGTGGTAAGTGATATAAGCCAGTTACAGGAAAGCAACTACTGCATGATTCCACTTCTCTGAGATATCTAAAGTAGATGAACTCATACAGGTTAGAAGCCAAGCATAGAATGGTGGTTGCCAGGGTCTCAGGAGAAGAGGACATGGAGAGTTGCTGTTCAATAGATATAGAGTTTCAATCATGCAAGATGCAAAAGTTCTAGACCTCTGCAATACAACATTGTGCTTATAGTTACCAACACTCTACTGTACACCTAAACGTTTGTGAAGAGGCTATGTCTCATGTGATGTGTTTATTTTTATTTTTTTTTTAATTTTATCTTATTTTTTTTATACAGCAGGTCCTTATTAGTCATCAATTTTATACACATCAGTGTATACATGTCAATCCCAATCACCCAATTCATCCCACCACCCCACCACTTTCCCCCCTTGGTGTCCATACCTTTGTTCTCTACATCTGTGTCTCAATTTCTGCCCTGCAAACTGGTTCATCTGTACCATTTTTCTAGGTTCCACATGTATGCGTTAATATACGATATTTGTTTTTCTCTTTCTGACTTACTTCACTCTGTATGACAGTCTCTAGACCCATCCACGTCTCTACAAATGACTCAGTTTAGTTCCTTTTTATGGCTGAGTAATATTCCATTGTATATATGTACCACATCTTTATCCATTCGACTGTCGATGGGCATTTAGGTTGCTTCCATGACATGGCTAGTGTAAATAGTGCTGCAATGAACATTGGGGTGCATGTGTCTTTTTGAATTATGGTTTTCTCTGGGGATATGCCTAGTAGTGGGATTGCTGGATCATATGGTAATTCTATTTTTAGTTTTTTTAAGGAACCTCCATACTGTTCTCCATAGTGGCTGTATCAATTTAGATTCCCACCAACAGTGCAGGAGGGTTCCCTTTTCTCCACACCCTCTCAAGCATTTGTTGTTTGTAGATTTTCTGATGATGCCCATTCTAACTGGTGTGAGGTGATACCTCATTGTAGTTTTAATTTCCATTTCTCTAATAATTAGTGATGTTGAGCAGTTTTTCATGTGTTTCTTGGCCATCTGTATGTCTTCTTTAGAGAAATGTCTGTTTCGGTCGTCAGCCCATTTTTGATTTGGGTTGTTTGTTTTTTTAATATTCAGTGGCATGAGCTGTTTATATATTTTGGAGATTAATCCTTTGTCAGATGATTCATTTACAAATATTTTCTCCCAACTGAGGGTTGTCTTTTTTTCTTGTTTATGGTTTCCTTTGCTGTGCAAAAGCTTTGAAGTTTCATTAGGTCCCACTTGTTTATTTTTGTTTTTATTTCCATTACTCTAAGAGGTGGATCAAAAAAGATCTTGCTGTGATTTATGTCAGAGAGTGTTCTTCCTATGTTTTCCTCTAAGAGTTTTATAGTGTCTGGTCTTACATTTAGGTCTCTAATCCATTTTGAGTTTATTTTTGTATATGGTGTTAGGGAGTGTTCTAATTTCATTCTTTTACATGTAGCTGCCCAGTTTTCCCAGCACGACTTATTGAAGAGACTGTCTTTTCTCCATTGTATATTCTTGCGTCCTCTGTCATAGATTAGTTGACCATAGGTGCGTGGGTTTATCTCTGGTTTCTATCTTGTTCCATTGATCTATGTTTCTGTTTTTGTGCCAGTACCATATTGTCTTGATTACTGTAGCTTTGTAGTATAGTCTGAAGTCAGGGAGTCTGATTCCTCCAGCTCTGTTATTTTTTCCTCAAGACTGCTTTGGCTATTCGGGGTATTTTGTGTTTCCATACAAATTTTAAGATTTTTTGTTCTAGTTCTGTAATAAACGCTATTGGTAATTTGATAGGGATTGCACTGAATCTGTAGAGTGCTTTGGGTAGTATAGTCATTTTCACAATATTGATTCTTCCAATCCAAGAACATGGTATATCTCTCCATCTGTTGGTATCATCTTTAACTTCTTTCATCAGTGTCTTATAGTTTTCTGCATACAGGTCTTCTGTCTCCCTAGGTAGGTCTATTTCTAGGTATTTTATTCTTTTTGTTGCAGTGGTAAATGGGAGTATTTCCTTAATTTCTCTTTCAGATTTTTCATCATTATTGTGTAGGAATGCAAGAGATTTCTGTGCATTTTCTATCCTGAAACTTTACCAAATCCATTGATTAGCTTAGTAGTTTTCTTGTGGCATCTTTAGGATTCTCTATGTATAGTACCATGTCATCTGCAAACAGTGACAGTTTTACTACTTCTTTTCCAATTTGTATTCCTTTTATTTCTTTTTCTTCTCTGATTGCCATGGCTAGGACTTCCAAAACTATGTTGAATAATAGTGGTCAGAGGGGACATCCTTGTCTTATTCCTGATCTTAGAGGAAATGTTTTCAGTTTTTCACCATTAAGAATGATGTTTGCTGTGTGTTTCTCATATATGGCCTTTATTATGTTGAGGTAGGTTCCCTCTATGCCCACTTTCTGGAGAGGTTTTATCATAAACGGGTGTTGAATTTTGTCAAAAGCTTTTTCTGCATCTATTGAGATGATCATATGGTTTTTCTTCTTCGATTTGTTAACATGGTGTATCACTTTGATTGATTTACATATATTGAAGAATCCTTGCATCCCTGGGATAAATCCCACTTGTTCATGGTGAATGATCCTTTTAATGTGCTGTTGGATTCTGTTTGCTAGTATTTTGTTGAGAATTATTGCATCTATATTCATCAGTGATATTGGTCTGTAATTTTCTTTTTTTGTAGTATCTTTGTCTGGTTTTGGTATCAGGGTGATGGTGACCTCATAGGATGACTTTGGAAGTGTTCTTTCCTCTGCAATTTTTTGGCAGAGTTTGAGAAGGATAGGTGTTAGCTCTTCTCTAAATGTTTGATAGAATTCACCTGTGAAGCCATCTGGTCCTGGCATTTTTGTTGGAAGATTTTTAATCACAGTTTCAATTTCATTACTTGTGATTGGTCTGTTCATATTTTCTATTTCTTCCTGGTTCAGTCTTGGAAGGTTATACCTTTCTAAGAATTTGTCCATTTCTTACAGGTTATCCATTTTATTGGCATAGAGTTGCTTGTAGTAGTCTCTTAGGATGCTTTGTATTTCTGTGGTGTCTGTTGTAACTTCTCCGTTTTCATTTCTAATGTTACTGATTTGAATCCTCTCCATCTTTTTCTTGATGAGTCTGGCTAAATGTTTATCAATTTTGATTATCTTCTCAAAGAACCAGATTTTAGTTTTATTGATATATGCTATTGTTTTCTTTGTTTCCATTTCATTTATTTCTGCTCTGATCGTTATGATTTCTTTCCTTCTGTTAACTTTGGGTTTTGTTTGTTCTTCTTTTTCTAGTTCCTTTAGGTGTAATGTTAGATTGATTATTTGAGATTTTTCTTGTTTCTTGAGGTAGGCTCGTATAGCTATAAACTTCCCTCTTACCAGTGTTTTTGCTGCATCCCAAAGGTTTTGGCTCTTTGTGTTTTCATTGTCATTTGTCTCTAGGTATTTTTTGCTTTCCTCTTTGATTTCTTCAGTGATCTCTTGGTTATTTAGTGATGTATTTTTTAGCCTCCATGTGTTTGTGTTTTTACGTTTTTTCCCTGTAATTCATTTCTAATCTCATAGCGTTGTGGTCAGAAAAGATGCTTGATATGATTTCAATTTTCTTAAATTTACTGTGGCTTGATTTGTGACCCAAGATGTGATCTATCCTGGAGAATGTTCCGCGCGCACTTGAGAAGAAAGTGTAATCTGCTGTTTTTGTATGGAATGTCCTATAAATATCAATTAAATCCGTCTGGTCTGTTGTGTCATTTAAAGCTTCTGTTTTCTTATTTATTTTCATTTTGGATGATCTGTCCATTGGTGTAAGTGAGGTGTTAAAGTCTCCCACTATTATTGTGTTACTGTCGATTTCCTCTTTTATAGCTGTTAGCAGTTGCCTTATATATTGAGGTGCTCCTATGTTGGGTGCATATATATTTATAATTGTTATATCTTCTTCTTGGATTGATCGCTTGATCATTATGTAGTGTCCTTCCTTGTCTCCTGTAACATTCTTTATTTTAAAGTCTATTTTATCTGATATGAGTATTGTTACTCCAGCTTTCTTTTGATTTCCATTTGCATGGAATATCTTTTTCCATCCCCTCATTTTCAGTCTGTATGTCCCTAGGTCTGAAGTGGGTCTCTTGTAGACAGCATATAGATGGGTCTTGTTTTTGTATCCATTTAGCAAGCCTGTGCCTTTTGGTTGGAGAGACAAGGTAATTAAGATAATTACCTTAAACATTTAATCCATTCACGTTTAAGATAATTATCAATATGTATGTCCCTATGACCATTTTCTTAACTGTTTTGGGTTTCTTTTTGTAGGTCTTTTTCTTCTCTTGTGTTTCCCACTTAGAGAAGTTCCTTTAGCATTTGTTGTACAGCTGGTTTGGTGGTGCTGTTTTCTCTTAGCTTTTGCTTGTCTGTAAAGCTTTTGATTTCTCTATTGAATCTGAATGAGATCCTTGCTGGGTAGAGTAATCTTGGTTGTAGCTTCTTCCCTTTCATCACTTTAAGTGTATCATGCCACTCCATTCTGGCTTGTAGAGTTTCTGCTGAGAAATCAGCTGTTAACCTTATGGGAGTTCCTTTGTATGTTATTTGTCGTTTTTCCCTTGCTGCTTTCAATAATTTTTCTTTAATTTTTGTCAGTTTGATTATTATGTGCCTTTGCATGTTTCTCCTTGGGTTTATCCTGTATGGGACTCTCTGCACTTTCTGGACTTGGATAGTTATTTCCTTTCCCGTGTTAGGATAGTTTTTGAGTATAATCTCTTCAAATATTTTCTCAGGCCCTTTCTCTCTAATGTGAATGTTGATGCATTTAATGTTGTCCCAGAGGTCTCTTAGGCTGTCTTCATTTCTTTTCAGTCTTTTTTCTTTATTCTGTTCCACAGCACTGAATTCTGCCATTCTGTCTTCCAGGTCACTTATCCATTCTTCTGCCTCAGTTATTCTGCTATTGATTCCTTCTAGTGTAGTTTTCATTTCAGTTATTGTATTGTCCATCTCTGTTTGTTTGTTCTTTAATTCCTCTAGGTCTTTGTTAAACATTTTTGCATCTTCTCAATCTTTGCCTCCATTCTTTTTCCGAGGGAGGTCCTGGATCATCTTCACTATCATTATTCTGAATTCTTTTTCTGGAAGGTTGCCTATCTTCGCTTCATTTAGTTGTTTTTCTGGGGTTTTATCTTGTTCCTTCATCTGGTACACAGCCCTCTGCCTTTTCATCTTGCCTATCTTTCTGTGAATGTGGTTTTTGTTCCACAGGCTGCCGGATTGTAGTTCTTCTTGCTTCTTGATGTGTTTATTATAAAAAAGGAAAACTTGGAAGCGAAGGAGGTAGCCAGAGGAAATGTCACAGATAAGACCAGTCCAAGTAAAGAAAGTAATGATGAAAAAGAATTTCATCTCAGTAGAGCACTAGGGAAATATAGGTACTTTAGTTCAATTTGCTGGGAGCTTAGAATGCAGGCACTGGAGGACACAAGTTGGCTCCTTTAACCTCGATAAAATATTCAGATTGTACTCATAAATACAAAGCATTTAGAGATTTTTAAGAAAAAATCAATATAGTTAATATTTGGATCACTGGTTTTCAACACCATTTTGGTAGTAGTGACATTTCCAATAAAATCTTACATGAAATTACAATGTATAAAACAGGTCAAATTCAAGGTGCTCTACTTTAAACTGAAAAGGGCTGCCACTTATTCCTTCTGCCCCAAAGCCTCCTCTGAGCCTACACCAAGGAAGTTCCATGCTCACAGGGAGACCAGACTGAAAACCTCTGATAAAGAGAAGACTTGAGCTGATTTTTGTATCCAGCTTTTTTAAAGTAAATATTGCTCAATTATGTGTAAGTCCCCAAATTATCAGCCAATACTATCTTACATATGTCTACTGTCTTCTGACCCAAGGTTGGTGGTAGCTCATGCATGATAAAGCAATTACTAGAAAAGTTTTCTAATATTTAGCATAACACTGAACTTGCTAGTGATTATGTACATTATTTAAAATATCTTGTTGGAATTATGGGGATAATTAGTCCCTAGTCTATTTATAAATGATTGTATTTTTATAAATTGCATATTAGTTTGTTCCCCCCAAATAACTCCCATAGTATTATTTATGATATTATCATAATTATTTTTCCTAGACATTTTATTTTTAGGAACATTTGATCAATTATATTTATATGTAATGTATATAATATATATGTAATAAGTATATATAAATATATTTTTAAATGTATGATATATATTTTAAAAATCAATATATGTATATGACATTTAATAATAGTAATATATGTAGATATATACCTAGATATATCTATATATATATTGTAGATATGGCATATAATTATATATAATTAATATATTTAGCTTAATTGCACTTTTGAAATTAATTGTATACTTGTTTTAAATGTAAATAATGTTTTATGTCTTTTTGATACAGTTGGAAGCACTTCAAAGGGCTGCATATAAAGCTGATATGAAATTATTCTCTACATCAAAAGAAAGGATAAACACCATAAATATACCTTTAGGGGAATATGTTCATTGTATATGTGTTCACTGTGAGTGTGAATTTTTAAATTTTAGTTATTTTCTGCAAACTGGGTTAATAACATATACACTTTAAATTATTATAAGGTTATTGGGTGGAGCTGGCAAAAGTTTTTTCTTAAATAAAGTAAAATAAATTTTCTCTAATGGATTTCAGATCTTTGATTCTGGGTAATTAGAACAGCTACCATCTAAACTCATTGCCACAGAACATTCTGAAGTTTCCAAAAGAGGGAGAGAGAGATTGGAAGACGGAAGAGAGAAGAAGAAGAAGGAAGAGAAGGAGGAGGAAGAGAGGGAGGGAGAAAGGGAAGGAGGGAGGAAGAGAGGGACGAAGGATGGGTTAAGTGTTTAGATTCTTAAACCAAAACAAAAAAATTTTTCAATGGCATTGCCCCCACTGTGTAAGGCAATTTTAATACATAAACTAAACAGTTAAAACACTTGTATGAACTTCCCCAGAGAAACAAAATCTCAAACCTAATCTGTCAAAAATAATAAAAATAGAACTTTGTCATTCAGGCAGCAAAGGCCCCAAAGGAAGTTATTGGGTTGGCCAAAAAGTGCCTTTGTTTTTTAAGTAAAAATAAAAGACACATTTTTCATTTTCACCAAGAACTTTATTGAACAGCGTATTCACCCTTTTGTTCCACTACCTTCTGCCATTTTTCAGGCAACTTCATAATTCCATCTTCCCAAAACTTTTTATCTTTTTGAGCAAAGAACTGTTCCAGGTACCTTTTACAGTCTTCCAGAGCACTGAAATTTTTTCCATTAAGAGAATTTTGTAATGACCTAAATAAATGGAAATCCAAAGGTGCAACATCTGGTGAATAAAGTGGATGGATCAGAACGTCCCAGCCAAGCTGTAACAGGTTTTGCTGGTCATCAAAGAAACATGCGGTCTTTCATTATCCTGATGGAAGATTACGTGTTTTCTGTTGACTAATTCTGGACGCTTTTCATCAAGTGCTGCTTTCAGTTGGCCTAACTGGGAGCAGTACTTGTTGGAATTAATCACTTGGTTTTCCAGAAGGAGCTAATAATAGAGGACTCCCTTCCAATCCCACTATATACACAACATCACATTCTCTGGATGAAAACTGGCCTTTGGTATGGTTGGTGGTGGTTTATTTTGCTAGCCCCATGATCTTTTCCTTTCCATGTTATTATACAGTATCGACTTTTCATCATCCGTCACAATTTGTTTTAAAAACGGAATGTTTTCATTACGTTTAAGTAGAGAATCTCATGCGGAAATACGGTCAAGAAGGTTTTTTTCGCTTAACTTGCATAGAACCCAAATATCAAAGTGATTAAAATAACCAAGCTGGTTCAAATGATTTTCAACACTTGATTTGGATATTTTGAGTATGTTGTCTGTCTCTCATGTGGTATAACATTGATTGTTCTCAATTAATGTCAGATTTGATCGCTGTCAACTTCAATCGGTCTACCCGACTGTGGAGCATTGTCCAGTGAAAAATCTCTAGCGTGAAACTTCACAAACCACTTTTGACACATCCAATCAGTCACAGCATCTTCTCCATACACTGCACAAATCTTTCTTTGCGTTTCAGTTGTGTTTTTACCTTTCTTGAAATAATAAAGCATAATATGCCAAAAATGTTGCTCTTTTCTTCCATCTTCATTATTAAAATGGCTACACAAAAATTCACTGATTTTGATGTCTTTTTTAAATGCACGCTGATATGACAGCTGTCACATACAATCTAACAAAATTGTTTTGAATGAAATTAAAGACAATTAAGTGCTACTAGAGCCATCTTACGAAAAAACAGAACCTTTTGGCCAACCCAATAAATTAAAGCGACAGATGAATGCATTGCTCTTGGCTGAGAACATTTCTGACAATGCTAATTACCGTCTTGAACACAGGCAAGGCTAGGTGGTAAAAGATTGGTAGAAAGGCTGCTAGGCTCCAAGACTGTGTCTGTACAGGCCTCTGGAATCTGACATGGTTGAATGGTTTGCTTCTTCCAATTTGCTACAGACCATTGACATGACTGAATAGCAGTGGAGTCCCAGAATATATGTTCTGACTCTTACTTGATCACAGGATCATGTGAAGCACAATGCTCATCATTGTTTTCCTTACTCAAAAATTACACTGTGATTTAGATTCTTTTGACAAGATAAATGCTCTGCTTGCGAATTGTCCACCTTAAGCATCCTCCTTGAATTTATTTTGAAAAGCAAACTCTCCAACAAGGCAATGTGTATGAATATGTGCATGCAAAGTTGTGGAGGGCTTAGTCCTTAAGGCATAAAAAAGCAAGAGAAAGCAAACGAAGTAAATTAGTTCTTGCATTTATGTGGGTAAAGATTGATGTGCATAAATACAGATTTATTGTGTGTGTATGTGTGTTACTTGTAAGTTGTTTTTTATTTGTCTACAGGAAAAATGAAAAAGAATGCTCACAATTAAAAATTATGTATACTTTAAAGAACCCTATGCTGGAGTCAAGAGGCTGGTCCTGCAGTCCTTATCCTATTAATAACTAATTATGATTTATCTGATTGGATTTGAGTGAAAATAGAGCCTGGACTTGACCCTAGATCTTCTGATTACAGGCTATAAAGTAGATTTATACTAATTACCCAACAATTCTATAGCTCTGAATGGAGGGCTAAAAGTCAGAAAATAAACCTTGTGGGCCTCTGGATTAGGAATAGCTCAGGTTCATAGCTACTTCTCAATATGTATGATATCAGATAAATCATATAGCTCTGTTGAGTTTATTTGATAATCAATAAAATAGTGATGTCACTAAATATGTCTCAAGGATTGAGGGATATGGCTCATATAATTATGGCAATGGCTAAATATTGGAACACCAGTGTAAAAAATACCCACAAGCATTTTGGCTACTATCTCCCCAGTCCTGACTAGGCTTTGGGGTGGAATTTTACAAGTTATCTTGCAAATTACACCATAATACTACAGTGTAGAAAGCTGCTTCCTCTCTTTAACCACAAAGTTGGCTTTGTTCATTGGTGATGTTAAAGACTAACAAGATAGAATTAGATCACAATGTGCTCATTATTTCTCTTCCTATGGACCAGGAAACACTTTAAGGGCTTTACCTGTACTAACTAATTTTATCCTCACAATAACCTATAGTATAGCTGCTATTATTATTATTCCCATTTTACAGATGAGTAAACTGCAACAAGGAGAGATATAACTTGCCCAAAGACCCCAGTTAGCAAATAGTGGAATAGGAATTTAAATTCAGGTAGTCTAGCTTGTAGTAATCAAGATCTCAAAGCTTGGAGTAATAGTTAATTCTACCTTATACATTATTATTATTTTTGAACTTGTATAATGCCTCCTATTTATAAACTGTTAACTTTTGGTAAACACCTTGACTTGGAAACCATCATAAAACTTACTTCAGTAGCTGTCTACTTTATTTGTCTCCTCACCTTCACTATCTCTCTCACAATCAATTTCACACAAAGCAACCAAGTTGATGTTTTAAGAATCTGGTCTCCTCTACTCCAAAACCTTTCAGAGTTCTACTCAATCTTTCAAATAAAGTCTGAACGTTTTCATCTGGTACTCAAAGCTTCCCCATATGTAGTCATCCTGTATTTTTCCCTTCTGCAAAGCAACCAAATTATAGTTCTGAAATTTAAGTGCTTAGCAGTCACTGAAAATGCCTTAATCTTTCACACATTGTCTCTGCTCATGCCACAGAGATATCTTCTTTTTTCATACCCTGTTTCTGCTACTTGGACCCTATCTCTGATTCAGGATACAATTTACATGTAATTTTGACCATCATATTTCCCTGATTCCCTCAACCAAGAAGTTATTCCCTCTTTTCTGAGGAAATTTTGGCATAGAGTTTGTTTTTTTTATAGTGTGCTTATAATAGATCAGTAAAGCCATGGCAAGTGTATGTGTGCATGTGTGTGTGCGTGTGTGTGTTCCAGTGAATCATTTCTCTGATATTTAGATTTATATCCTACACATGTTTGTACAATTTTTGGTGCATATCAATATGTTTAGATCAACTAATTATCAATATATATGTGTTGTGTGAGTGAATGAATGAATAACAGCATCAACTATGCTAGCTAGTACTGACAGTTTTCTGCCAGAACAATTTGATTGTCTGTTCATTTTACTGATCTCGTAAGGATCTGATAGCACACTGTAAAGGTACTAAAAAGGTAAAAAAGACTTTGGAAAGAAGAGTAAACTAAAATGGAATTTATCATTGATTGTTACTGCAGAAGCCAGATATCTGCAGAGACATTTCCTTATCTGAGTTCTACTGAAGCATTTTTGATATATTAACAGACTTTAATAAATACAGTCACCAACAGTTAAACACTCAACTGTAATACTGAAAGCAAAAATGCCAGGCATAATCTATAAAGTCATTGATCTTTAAGTGAGATTAGTCACTGGACAAACACTTGTTCCAGTGTGTGAACTTTTCCCTTTTGCAGAAAGGGAAATCCAGAATTCTGTGTCCTCTGAGAAAGTCAAGATCTGAGATTAATTAAGGAGCTAGTAATTAATTTAGGAAAGTATTATATTGTAAGTGTCTGTTATGACATATGCATAAATGCATTTATCTTCGTGTCCACAAAATATCTGTAATCAAAAGTTTTGTTAAAATACTAAAATGTAAATAAACACCCACTCTGTTGCATGTAGACAAGATGAGAACACCTGAGACAGACAAAGGGAAGCTCAGGAGGCACCCCCTCACTGGCACCTGACTCCTTTGTTGGTTTGTTCTGAGCCCTTCGTGACAGGCACTTTGTCTAAGGATGACAGCATTTCATCACCTTCAAGAGATTAAAGCTCCCTTTCAAATATTGGTTCCAACACTGTTCAAATGTGTCAGCAGAGTAAAAATTCAATAAAAATCCCTGAGGGTGAGATGCCAATTAGGTATAAAGATGCCAAGATTTGCCCAGGAACAATGGGGAGGCCACAGAGACCATTCAAATGGCACAGGTTTCCAAGCACTCATTTATTCTCTAGTCCTATCGACCTTGGGGCATTTAAAAATTTCTTTGCTCTCTTTTTGAGGAGTGGGGTGGGTGGAGAAGGGTGCATTGGGGATGTATAACTCATCCTGGGTCACAGACTAAAATTATTCAGACAATTTATGGCACTGCTTCTATTGAATAATGTGTCAAAATCATAATCAGGCTTAGAAAATCTATTTCTACTTATTTTACTTGGGTGTTAAATTGAAGAATTCACAATTGAAACTGTCCATTAACCTTTGTTTGAAAAACAGTGGGGGAATTTCAGCCTCTTACCACAGCTCAACAAAAGAAATATATAAAATGTTTGTGTGTGTGTGTGTGTGTGTGTGTGTGTGCGCGTGTGTGTGTATCTGGGGGGAGTAATTAAATAATCATTAGCTTTTGATGAATTATATAATAAAAATAGCTATGTTTTGATCTAGTTTAATAGATGTAGACAGTCCTGTAGCAGGTATACAAGGGAATGGAACCAATGGCAGGTGAGTTCTCATGGGAAGGAAAAAGGAAAATCTCTGCAGCAAAGCGTGCTAGAGTAGCAAAGCAAAGCACACTGAAAACACGGGTTATTCTCAGACAGTTCTGAGGATAGCTGGGATGCAGGAAGGGAAACAAAGATGCAGAAGACCAATATCATGTTTCCCCAAATGAAAGCAATCAAGATACACACACACACAGATACACACACACACACTTACATGTCTTGTAGTGAAACAGTTAAGGAAAATAGCACTGAACAAGTCCCCATTTTCAGGCTGGCACTGTGCACTGGGTCTTTACATGTATTATCTTACTTAATACACAAACACAGTGAGAGGTAGGTATTTCAATTCCTATTTTACAGATACTCTGGAACGTGAAAAAATTTTCTCAAATTCATATAGCTTCTCAGATAGCAAGATAGTGAGCTAAAATTCTAAATGGAAAGATAATTATCTATCTTTCTCTCTCACACACACACACACACACAACTTGTAGAATGGGACAAATATTAGTTGACACAATCAGAATTTTGGTAATGTATGTCAGACTGATACCATGTGTTTTATAAATTTAAAATGGAGTTTAATCAATATTAATTAAATAAATATCAATGCATTACATTACAGGAAACTTCATAAGAACTGGAGGAGGAAGGTGTTGTTATTAGTAGACCATTAAAAAGGACAAAATGGTTTTAATTGTCAGGAGCTCAAAATGAATCAAGTGTGTAATATGACTACTGAAACACTGAAATTTTGCCTGCATGAAGAGCAATACAACATCTGAAGCAAAGGAAGAATCAATCTGTTATATATTTAATAAATCAATCGTAACAATGTATTGGCATATTCTATTTGGCATATTCATGAACAGATACAGAAAAACTGAGAGCACTCTAAAGAAAGCAATAGAATATTAAAAGTACTAAACACTCTATAAGGAGGAGTTTTTAGTCCAAAAGAAGGAAGAAGCAAGGTAATGTGATAATTCTGTATTTGAAAGCTTATCACATAGATCATTACTCAGGGAAATTTCTTTTGTCCATATAAAAAGGGAGAAAAAATCCTTACTTCAACTTATTATAGGTTAGAAATTACATTAAAAAGACATGTAAAGCAAATAAATGAAAATATATGAATATCTTTATGATTTTGGAGGAAAATAGTTTCTTAAAACACATACATGAAAGCACTACATAAAATATAGAATAATATATTTGACTATGTAAAATTAAAATTAATTAATAATAAAATTTCTACAGTCAAATTCTAAACAAGTGACAGATGGTAAGACATCATTTATATATCTTAGCACTGAGAAAGGGTAAGTATCCATATGTAGACAGTACCTCCTTAATCAATAAGAAAATATTCAACAACTCAATATCAGCAATGTATATGAAATAGCATTCCACATAAAAGGAGAGTCATTTAGAAAATAAACAATAGGTCAGACCTTCATGATGGCAGAGGAGTAAGACGTGGAGATCACCTTCTTCCCCACAAATACATCAAAAATACATCTACATGTGGAACAACTCCTACAGAACACCTACTGAATGCTGGCAGAAGACCTCAGACTTCCCAAAAGGGTCTTGGTGGTCTGGCTGGCTGTCAGGCCTGAGCCTCTGAGGTGGGAGAGCCGAGTTCACGACATTGGACCATCAGAGACCTCTCAGCACCACACAATATCAATCAGTGAGAGCTCTCCCAGAGATCTCTGTCTCAATGCTAAGACCCAGCTCCACTCAAAGACCAGCAAATTCCAGTGCTGGACATCCCATGCCAAACAACTAGCAAGACAGGAACACAACCACATGCATTAGCAGAGAGGCTACATAAAATGATAATAAGTTCACAGACACCCCAAAACACACCACCAGACACAGATCTGCCCACCAGAATGACAAGATCCAGCCTCATCCACCAGAACACAGGCAGCAGTCCCATCCACTGGGTAGCCTACACAAGCCATTGAACCAACCTTACCCACTGGGGGGCAGACACCAAAAATAATGGGAACTACAAACCTGCAGCCTGCAAAAAGGAGACCCCAACACAGTAAGTTAAGGAAAAAGAGAAGACAGAGAAATACGCAGCAGATGAAGGACCAAAGTAAAAACCGATCAGACCAAACAAATGAAGAGGAAATAGGCAGTCTACCTGAAAAAGAATTCAGAGTAATGATAGTAAAGATGATTCAAAATCTTGGAAATAGAATGGAGAAAATAAAAGAAACATTTAACAAGGACCTACAAGAACTAGAGAGCAAACAAACAATGATGAACAACACAATAAATGAAATTAAAAATTCTCAGGAAGGAATCAATAGCAGAAAAACTGAGGCAGAAGAACGGATAAGTGATCTGCAAGATAAAATAGTGGAAATAACTACCACAGAGCAGAATAAAGAAAAGAGAAGGAAAAGAATTGAGGACAGTGTCAGAGACCTCAGGGACAACACTAAACACAACAACATTCAAACTGTAGGGGTCCCAGAAGAAGAAAAGAAAAAGAAAGGGACTGAGAAAATATTTGAGGAGATTATAGTTGAAAACTACATTAATATGAGAAAGGAAATAGTCAGTCAAGTCCAGGGAGTGCAGAGAGTCCCATAAGATAAAACTAAGGAAAAACACGACAAGACACACATTAATCAAACTGTCAAAAATTAAACACAAAGAAAAAATATTAAAAGCAGTAAGGGAAAAGCAACAAATAACATACAAGGGAATCCCGATAAGGTTAACAGCTGATCTTTCAGCAGAAACTCTGAAAGCAATAAGGGAGTGGCAGGACATATTTAAAATGATGGAAGGGAAAAAGCTACAACCAAGATTACTCTACCCAGCAAGGATCTCATTCAGATTCAACAGAGAAATTAAAAACTTTACAGAAAAGCAAAACCTAAGAGAATCCAGCACCACCAAACTGTCTTTACAACAAATGCTAAAGGAACTTCTCTAGGCAGGAAATACAAGAGAAGGAAAAGACCTACAATAACAAACCCAAAACAATTAAGAAAATGGCAATAGGAACATACATATCAATAATTACCTTAAATGTAAATGGACTAAATGCTCCCACTAAAACACATAGACTGGCTGAGTGGATACAAACACAAGACCCATATATATGTTGTCTATAACAGACCCACTTCAGACCTAGGGACACATACAGACTGAAAGCAAGGTGATGGAACAAGATATTCCCTGCAAATGGAAATAAAAAGAAAGTTGGAGTAGCAATACTCATATGAGATAAAATAGACTTTAAAATAAAGACCAATACAAGAGACAAATAAGAACACTACATAATGATCAAGGGATCAATCCAAGAAGAAGATATAACAACTATAAATATTTATGTACCCAACATAGGAGCACCTCAGAAGATAAGGCAAATGTCCACAGCCATAAAAGGGGAAATCGACAGTAACACAATCATACTAGGGGACTTTAACACCCCACTTTCACCAATGGACAGATCATCCAAAATGAAAATAAATAAGGAAACACAAGCTTTAAATGACACATTAAGCAAGATGGACTTAATTGATATTTATAAGACATTCCATCCAAAAACAACAGAATACATTTTCTTCTCAATTGATCATGTAACATTCTCCAGGATAGATCATATCTTGAGTCACAAACCAAGCCTTGGTAAATTTAAGAAAATTGAAATCGTACCAAGTATATCTTGCGACCACAATGCTATGAGACTAGATATCAATTACAGGAAAAAATCTGTTAAAAAGTACAAACACATGGAAGCTAAACAATACACTACTTAATAACCAAGAGATCACTGAAGAAATCAAAGAGGAAATTAAAAAATACCTAGAAACAAATGACAAGGAAAACACAATGACCCAAAACCTATGGGATGCAGCAAAAGCAGTCTAAGAGGGACTTTATAGCAATACAATCCTACCTCAAGAAACAAGAAACATCTCAAATAAACAACGTAACCTTACATTTAAAGCAATTAGAGAAAGAATCAAAAAAAAAACCCTCTAAGTTAGCAGAAGGATAGAAATCATAAAAATCAGATCAGAAATAAATGAAAAAGAGGAAGAAAACAATAGCAAAGATCAATAAAACTAAAAGATGGCATTTGAGAAGATATACAAAATTGATGAACCATTAGCCATACTCATCAAGAAAAAAAGGCAAAAGAATCAAATAAACAGAATTAGAAATGAAAAAGGAGAAGTGACAACTGACACTGCAGAAATACAGAAAAATGATCATGAGAGATTACTACAAGCAACTATATGCCCATAAAATGGACAACCTGGAAGAAATGGACAAATTCTTAGAAAGGCACAACTTTCCAAGACTGAATGAGGAAGAAATAGAAAATATAAACAGACCAATCAGAAGCACTGATATTGAGACTGGGATTAAAAATCTTCCAACAAACAAAAGCCCGGGACCAGATGGCTTCACAGACGAGTTCTATCAAACATTTAAAGAAGAGCTAACACCTTTCCTTTTCAAACTATTCCAAAATATAGCAGAGGGAGGAACACTCCCAAACTCATTCTATGAGGCCACCATCACACTGATACCAAAACCAGACAACAATGTCACAAAAAAAGAAAACTTCAGGCCAATATCACTGATAAACATAGATACAAAAACCCTCAACCCCACACTAACAAACAGAATCAACAGCACATTAAAAGGATCATACACCATGATCAAGTGGGAATTATACCAGGAATGCAAGGATTCTTAAATACAGGTAGATTAATCAATGTAAAACACCATATTAAAAAATTAAATGATAAAAACCATATGATCATCTCAATAGATGCAGAGAAAGCTTTTGACCAAATTCAACACCCATTTATGATAAAAACCCTCCAGAAACTAAGCATAGAGGGAACTTAGCTCAACATAATAAAGGCCATATATGACAAACCCACATCCAACATCGTTCTCAATGGTGAAAAACTGAAACCATTTTCACTAACTTCAGGAACAAGACAAGGTTGTGCACTCTCACCACCATTATTCAACATAGTTTTGGAAGTTTTAGCCACAGCAATCAGAGAAGAGAAAGAAATAAAAGGAATCCAAATTGGAAAACAAGTAGTAAAACTGTCCCTGTTTGCAGATGACATGATACTATACATAGAATCCTAAAGATGCTATCAGAAAACTACTAGAGCTAATCAATGAATTTTGTAAAGTAGCAGGATACAATATTAATGCAGAGAAATCGCTTGCATTCTTATACACCAGTGATGAAAAATCTGAAAGAGAAATTAAGGAAACACTCCCATTTACCATTGCAACAAAAAGAATAAAATACTTAGAAATAAACCTACCTAAGGAGACAAAAGACATGTATGCAGAAAACTATAAGACACTGATGAAAGAAGTTAAAGATGATACAGATGGAGAGATATACCATGTTCTTGGAATGGAAAATCAACATTGTGAAAATGACTATGTTACCCAAAGCAATCTACACATTCAATGCAATCCGTATCAAACTACCAATGGCATTTTTCACAGAACTAGAACAAAAATTTCACGATTTGTATGGAAACACAGAAGACCCTGAATAGCCAAAGCAATCTTGAGAAAGAAAAATGGAGCTGGACAAATCAGGGACCCTGACTTCAGACTATACTACAAAGCTACAGTAGTCAAGACAGTATGGTATTGGCACACAAACAGAAATATAGATCAATGGAATAGGACAGAAAGTCCAGAGATAAACCCACACACATATGGTCACCTAATCTTTGATAAAGGAGGCAAGAATATACAATGGAGAAAAGACATCCTCTTCAATAAGTGGTGGTGGGAAAACTGGACAGCTACATGTAAATGAATGAAATTATAACACTCCCTAACACCATACAAAAAAATAAATTCAAAATGGATTCAAGACTTAAATATAAGGCCAGACACTATAAAACTCTTAGAGGAAAACAGAGGCAGAACACTCTATGACATAAATCACAGCAAGATCCTTTTTGACCCACCTCCTAGAGAAATGGAAATAAAACCAAAAGTAAACAAATGGGACCTAACGAAACTTAAAAGCTTTTGCACAGCAAAGGAAACCATAAACAAATGAAAAGACAATACTCAGAATGGGAGAAAATATTTGCAAATGAAGCAACTGACAAAGGATTAATCTCCAAAATAAGACAAGCAGCTCATGCAGCTCAGTAACAGAAAGACAAACAACCCAATCCAAAAATGGGCAGAAGACCTAAATAGACATTTCTCCAAAGAAGGTATACAGATTGCCAACAAACACATGAAAAGATGCTCAACGTCACTAATCATTAGAGAAATGCAAATCAAAACTACAGTGCAGTATCACCTAACACCGGTCAGAATGGCCATCATCAAAATATCTACAAACAATAAATGCTGGAGAGGGTGTGGAGAAAAGGGAACCCTCTTGCACTGTTCGTGGGAATGTAAAGTGATACAACCACTATGGAAAACAGTAGGGAGAGTCCTTAAGAAACTAAAAATAGAACTACCATATGACCCAGCAATTCCACTACTGGGCATATACCCTGAGAAAACCATAATTCAAAAAGAGTCATGTACCACAGGGTTCATTGAAGCACTATTTACAATAGCCAGGACATGGAAGCCACCAACTGTCCATCGACAGATGAATGGGTATAGAAGATGTGGCACATATATACAATGGAATATTACTCAGCCATAAAAAGAAAGAAAATTGAGTTATTTGTAGTGAGGTGGATGGACCTAGAGTGTCATACAGAGTGAAGTAAGTCAGAAAGACTGAAACGAATATTGTATGCTAACACATATGTATGGAACCTAAAGAAAAAAAAAAAAGGTTCTGACGAACCTAGTGGCAGGACAGGAATAAAGAGGCAGACATAGAGAATGGACTTGAGGACATGGAGAGGGGGAAGAGTTAGCTGTGACAAAGTGAGAGAGTGGCATTGACATAAATCCATTACTAAATACAAAATAGATAGCTAGTGAGAAGCAGCCGCATAGCACAGGGAGATCAGCTCGGTTCTGTGTGACCACCTGGAGCGGTGGGGAAGTGAGGGTGGGAGGGAGACGTAAGAGGGAGGGGATATGGGGATATATGTATACGTATAGCTGTTTCACTCTGTTATACAGCAGAACTAACACAACATTGTAAAACAATTATACTCCAATAAAGATGTTAAAATTTTTAATTAATTAAAATTTTAAAAAATGGAAAATAATTTTAAAAAGAAAATAAACAATAAAAAGATGCTAAGTTCACTATTAATCAGGCAAGCAATAGGGTGATGTTTTACCACATGTATAAGGATGAAAAATTTACAAATTGCCAATTATTGTTGACAGTGTGAGATAAGAGGAACTCATATGCTGTTGAGGGAAATATAGTTTACTACAAATATTTTTTAGGGACTTTCACAATTTCA
The DNA here is from genome assembly GCF_951394435.1 of Stenella coeruleoalba. Lineage (NCBI taxonomy): Eukaryota > Metazoa > Chordata > Mammalia > Artiodactyla > Delphinidae > Stenella > Stenella coeruleoalba. Next base: position 62,357,394 of record NC_137159.1, on the reverse strand, counting down.
AATAAACTGAGAATACTTCTACCAGTCCAGCAATTTCATGTCTAAAATACTTGAAATCTGTTATCCATAGCACAATTGTTAATTTGAAACATAATTGTAGCTACCTAAATGCACACTGATTATGAAATGGATAGAAAAGACACACTATAAACACACAGTACACTACTAGATAAGAGTTAAAATGAATAAATGAACTAGATCAATATGGGTCAACATTGATGAATACCAAAAAACAAACTAGATTTGCAAAAATATACTTATGGCGTGAGAGGATTCACATTAAAATCAAAGTAAAACTATATGTTCTTGGATTTATATGTATTTGTTAAAGTATACAAACATGGGCCAAAATAATACACATCAAATTTATAGTAATCTTTTCCTCTGGGAAATAAGTGAAGGGAATGGGTTGGGGAGGACTATAAGGAAAGTTTCACTTTTTCTCTTGTCTCATTTATGTTAAAATTAATTTGAAGTGAATACAGACTTTAACACTGGCTAATTCTGAGTGATGGATACAAGGATGTTTGCCATATTATTTTCTTGACTTATTTGTTATTTGTGTTCTATAATCAAAAAAGAAAAAAAAATATATATATATAGTTTAGAAGTGATCTGTCTAATCTTGAAGAGATGATAACATTTAAAAGTTTTCAGGTAAAAATTTCTCAAATATTAAAAGAACGGCCAAAACACATCATGAACCTTAGACTGAAATTTTCAATGCAAGTTTGAATAAGAAAGTTTTGCAAAAGTAGTAGAATTGGATGGCAGGTTAAACTAAAAAAATGTTGAGGTCCCTACTAACTCTGAGAAAATATAATCAAAATATGTGATGGGTTCTAAAATATCTTGTTTAACTATTTATTGCTTATTTTTATTATCCAGCATTAATCTAGGTAACATTAAACTAAAATTTTCATTTTTTAAATGATAATTAAATTTGTATCTCAATATAAGGGAAACGTGAGACTTCAAATTTTGAACAACTAAAAACTACCTTGGCCTTTTTATTTTCAGCCGCACCATGACTTAGATTCAGCTTCATCAACTGCCTCTGAATTTACAGGTCTCAGGGAGGGAGCTGCATTGTGGTAGAATTGAGAATTTTGTATTTCAACACTTAATTATGGGCAAGCAATCAGACTCAGGATTACTTGTCTGTCACTCTTCACTGAGTTTATTTGCCTTTTCCTACCCTGAGCCCTTTCAATTCCCCTCTGAACACCTTTGGGAAACATTACTGTGGCATTTAGCCAACCAGGATAGCTTAACTAACAAAAGAGTTGACCAGTTTTATTCATAGAGATGGAAAGCAGGGAGCTGCATCAATGCTCATGATGTGAACAGTCTAGCTGGAGGGAGGCCCTATCCTGGACTCAGTTTTCAGAAGGCCCACGGAGAGTGGTGGGAGTTTTGTAGGCTTGGAGGTAGAAAGTGAATGTCAGTTCAGCTACTGGGTAAGATGTAACAAAAGGGAGAAAAGGCCAATTGAGGTGTTCTTTAAAATCTTTGAGTGTCTTTTACCCTTTTCATCCCAACTGCTGCTTGTACAAGCTTTGTCTACCTACATCTATGTGGGCAGAAAGGAACAAAGAATAAATGAGAGAATATACTGGCTAAAGAGCTGCATTCAAGCCCCTGGACATGGGAAGCAGGGCACAAGGGTCAGATGCCTGATGCTGTATCAGCACTCAGCTGGAGGGAAAGCGTAGAAGAGGTGGAAGGGATGACGCTTCTCATTACAAGGGGCACTGACACATGTCCTTGGAAAGACTCATGTAGTGTATTTTACCTCCTCAATGAGGCAGATGCAGGACACATGCTACCAGCTCATCTTTAATTCATTTGATGTGAACATAGTCTGGCTATAAAGTGGAGTGGGTGGACAAAACCCTAGAATCAACAAAATGAGTACCCTTAGATGGAAAAAAAAAGTAGTGGATTCATTTTCTATTTTTACATATCTTTGCCTTGCTCACCAAATATCAGACTGATTATTTGTTCAGAAAGATGGAAATTTCCTTACGCTTGCATTTTATTATATAGAAATCTTCCTAGAGTTGTATGAGAATAGAATGGTACCTATGATTTGTGTAGGGCTTTATCATCACATTTCCAATAATCTGGATATACTGGAAAATGTAGGTGATGTTATTTTTCAGAAGAAGAAATTGAGACAGTCATACAAGAAATATTATTCCCATTGCCATGGACCAAATGTTTGTGTCCCCCCTAAATTCATATATTAAAGCCTTAATTCCCAAAGTGATGGTATTTGAAGGTCGGGCCTTTGAAAGGTAATTAGGTCATTAGGGTGGAGCCCTCATGAATGGAATTAGTGTTTGCTATGGTCTGAATGTTTGTGTCCTCCCCCAAATTCATATGTTGAAATTGTAAACCCCAAAGGTATTACTAAGTGGTGTCTATTGGGAAGTGCTTAAGTCATGAGGGAGGAACCCTCATGAATGGGATATAAAAGAGGCTCCAGAGAGATACATAACCCCTTCTACCATGTGAGAACACAGGGAGGAGGCCCTCTGCAAATCAGGAAGAGGGTTCTCACCAGGAACCTAACTGGCCAGCCCCTTAATCTTGGACTTCCAGCCTCCAGAACTATGAGAAATAAATGTCTGTTGTTTCAGCCACCCAGCTGACAGTATTCTGTCATATCAGCCTGAACTAACTAAGATACCCATGGTCAACAAGCTAATTAGTAGCAAAGTCTGATCCAGAATTCAGACTGTAGTCAAAGACTTTTTTGTTTCTTTTATTATACTGAATTTGAATTTTTTACTAATTTAAATGTTAAACATTTGTCATTTGTCACAAAGAAATATTTGTAAGAACCAGATAGATAATATAAATATCCTCATTGACTACGCATAGAGGGGTGAGGGAGTTATATGAACAACTAGAGACAATGGGCTTCATATAACTCAAATTATTAACAATGCATGATTTAGATAAATCATATTTACATATATATACCTATATTCATATACATGATGCTTCTTATATAGCAAGCTGAATAATATATGATTGTCATTATGATTTATATTTGCTCTTAATATATGGTGGGAAATTAGTCCTGAATCTGTGATGACCAAAAACAAATAAACATCATTAACAACAACAAAAATATATCAGTTGGTATAACAAAACAAATTTTTGTTGAAAAGCTCTGAAGTCTCTCCACATTAAAGGAACTTAAACATTTTTAACTTAATGAACATTTTTTAAACAAATGTTTATTATGCATCTCTTGTGGGCAATATGACCTAAGTACACACAGAGCAAGAAACAGAATGTAGACAAACTAGAAAAAAGGTGAGTGTGTTTAGTATTTGGAAATGCCAGCCTCAGTGTTCCTAAATATATAGTGACCTTATTTTCCAAATTGGAACATGATTGAAAGTGAAGGGGGAGCTCTTAGTAAGCATTCTGGGACCACAGGTGTGTCCTGAGAAGTATGGTTCATGTCCTCAAAAGAGACCATTGGTAGTGTCTTGAGATGGAGACAATTTTGAGAATAGTCCTTTCTGACTCGATACTAGAATAATAGGTCAAATAAACTTTTGTAGCAAGAATGAGTGTTGAAAGTCACCTTTATTTTTATTTTAATGATTTCACTCAAGTCAGTAGACTAAAAACAATACTATGCTTGATTTTTTTCAGGCTGTATCAAAATCAGTTCTTGAATCCAATATGAAGCATACAACGATTTCTCCCGACTTATTTTCTTAGATACCTGAAATTCTTTATTATTCCCTTTATCATGTGTCCATTGTCATTTTGACAACCTATAAAATATTCTACATTGGTCCTGCTCAGTGGCTTGTTACATTCCTTGTTAGCCCTAAATCATTTCTATCTCCATTTCATACAATTTTCGATTCAATGAGAAAAGCATTTCTTACCTTTTGGAGAACTTGAGCTACTATGTTTTCCAGATGCCTTATTACATTGTTTGTGAATGAGTTTCATTTATCACTTGAAGACAACCTACCAAAACAATGCAAGGTCAAAAATTCTCTAACTTTCCATGTTCAACCTCTATATAATTTCATTTAAAAAATATAAAATATCATCATTTTGTCATCATAATAAAATTGACAGTCATAGCTCATGAATGAAAGTTGGATTATGTCTTTTGCAATAGTAATTCATATTTTGAAGAGTGCATCATTTTACAGTGTGAAAAAAAATCCTATTATGATCTTTTATAATCCAAGACAACATATTGTTGAGACTTACTGAGACAAAATATGCTCTTCAGTTTACACTGATAAATTTGATTTAAGGATTCATTTTATTTCTATTTTATAAGTTATGATATCACATTTAGTGTTTATATTCACAACAGCCTAAACAGTTTTGCTCCTTTTATAAAGACATACTTTCAAACGATTTAAGTGCATTTTTAGAATGGGACTCCTTAATCTATGTCTAGCTTACGGCCACTTTGTCAGTATGGGAAAAAAAAAAGTTGAAGGCAAGAATTCTCATTTTACTTTCTTTGATTTCATTTTTTTCCAAAGGAAGTTATCCGAGTTACTTTTTCCTGATTAACACATTTCTTCATCAACTCTAATTGCAAACCATTAAATTAGATTGCCTCCTTTTAATCTTTGCTGGCTTCGATTCTCTTATAAGCAGGAATATTATAAACTTTCAGATTTGAAATATATACATCTTTCTTAGCACTGAGGGAAAAAATATTGTTTAATAAAATGGCTTTTCATCACAATGCACCTTAACGTGTACAATTATGATAATTTAAAAACTGCAGACTTGCATAGAAGTGGAAAATGTTTTCATTAAGGAAGAAAAGCTAAATATCATATTAAAGCAGATGGAATTTTCAAATGCAACCCTCTTAAATCTTTATAGAGACTTTAGATTTAGAGAAGCCTTCAGGCAAAAATGCTGAAAAGCAAATAGTATCACTTGAAAGGCCAATTTATATTCCAATATAAAGTTTATAGAGATAGATTTCAAAAGTGGGTAGTAGAATCATGAATAGATTGTATCATTTGAAAAATAATGTACATTATGACAATTCTGGTCTAAATTTTTAAAAGGGAAAAGTGAGAAGTATTATAAAATCTTGTACCCAGGGTAGATTCCATTTCTGTTTTGATTTACTATTTGATAAGGAACTGGCAATGGCTACTGAATAGGAAAAATGTGTACTCTTATTATTATTTTTATTTGTAGTATATTCCCCTGATAGAACTAACATCTGAGTATATAGTGTATAATAGATAAAACAGCTAGAAATATTACCTAATTTTGTCTCATTTATTTTGGTGTTCTGCTCTCACATGGAGTCAATATAAGAGACGTATCCATAAATTCTTGCTGGCTCTACAGGAAAACACAGGAGGCCTAGATTAATAAGAAGGCTTGTACAAAAGGTGATCATCTCATTGTAGTTCTTGTAGTTAAATTTGTTTACACAGGAGGGTGGGAGGGAGGCGCAAGAGGGAGGGCATGTGGGGATATACGTATATGTATAGCTGATTCACTTTGTTATACAGCAGAAACTAACACACCATTGTAAAGCCGTTATAATTCAATAAAGATATTTAAAAAATCATTGTGTACACATATAATCACACAGCCACCATGAAATTTTCCCCAACCAGACCACTTCTGGTCTGGTCATCTTTGGCATCTAGGATTACTGCCTTGTAGAGTTTTCAGTTATATGTGTATGCAACTCAAGCGCCAGCATGCTTCCTTTCCCACCCCCACTACCTTCCGTCTGGCCAGGATAGTCTTTTACCCGAGCATCTAGGAAAGAAGAACAATTTCTCACATCCTTTACTGAGCCATTACCCAGTTTCTGTGCTTCCCCACTGCTCACAGTTCAGCTCTGGGCCACTTTTCACTTTGATGATTACACTTATTGCAACTACTGGGCTTCAGTCCCTGTACTGGCTCTTGATCCTTACACACTAGTATCAAGAGTCGGGAGTACGTTAAGGGAACCCATGCAACATGGACAAAATAAAGAACTGTATGATTCACAGGACAGTTTCCACAGACTAGATAAAAGCATACAGACACAAATGGACTTTGTGCAGGGAATTTGTTTACGCACACCGCAGGACATACTTAGTGCCCTCAGAGTTTTTATTCCTATGAGCGAGTGCCTCTTTCAAACCTCTACCACAGCGGTCCCCAACCTTTTTGGCACCAGGGACCAGTTTTGTGGAAGACAGTTTTTCCACGGACGGTGTGTGTGTGTGTGGGGGGGGGGATGGTTCAGGGTTCAGTCGGTTAAGGCGAGCGATGTGGGGGGGAGGTTCAGGCAGTAATGCGAGCGACGGGGAGCGGCAGATGAACCTTCGCTCGCTCTCCGGCCACTCACCTCCTGCTGTGCGGCCAGGTTCCTAACAGGCCGCCAACTAGTACCAGTTCTCAGCCCAGGCGTTGGGGACCCTGCTCTACCAGACAAGTATCAGCATCTTTTAGAAAATCCCACCTCCCACATTAAGTGCTGGTTATGCAAATGATCCAGCCATTTCCTTTTGTTAAGGCACTTGAAAAGCAATAATCTTCAGTGTCATATTTTGCAAACCTGAACTGTTCAGTCTAGATTATTATCTGAGAAAGCGGGAAGAATAGTCCAATATAGGAATTGTCAATTTAGGTATTTCCTCACTGCGAGGGGTGTTACATATTCTTCTTGGTCACCCAATTGGGAACATCAGTGTTGTTTCAAACAAGTACATGGACACACACATACACACACACATCTCAAAGACTGACCACTTTATCATTCACAGAGAGTAAAAAGAAGAAAGTATTTTCCTAAATACAGTATCTTCCCTTTATCACACTACAGAAATTTGGAATATTGCTTCAATATAACCAGTGGCAGAATACTTATTCTTCTTTGTTCTCAACACAAGATCAATGTTCATCACAAATCCATTAATGTTTTACTTTGTAAAGACCTGGTAGGTGTCTTAACTTAATACTTTTCTGTACCTAAAGCCAGATTTCAATGTTAGGGTAGGTTTTCTCCAAGGTAAATTTTGTAATAATGAAGGTAAATGAGGATTTATTAATCTCATATAAAAACAATCTTCTAGATTTTAGTAGAGTACGAAAGTTTGCTTTCAATTCCATAAAACACCCTATTTTCTCTACAACATAAACTTCATCTTTTAGCCATATTTGTATCTCTGGTGATTATTGTATAATTGCTATTTACCAAATGCTGGCTTATTTGACTCATTTTCATAAACACACATACACACATACACACACACACACACACACACACACACACACAAGGAACGTACACAGGACAGAATGAAAATGGAGGGTATATTGCAAACTATTTCCCTTCTACGCCATGAAGTAATTAATTAATCCTCTCTCTATTCATCCAGTTATCTCATGTCAAACACCAGTTGAACCAAACAGTTTGAAGTTTAGTGGTGAAATCATACAGGTAAAAAGTATTTATATGATAATGGGAGAAACTTTACCATAGCACTAAGTATCAGGTACCAGGGGAGGATGGGCAACAAATCTGTCTGGGGCAGGGCGAAATTTCTACAAAGAGAATTTTTGTGTCAAAATGTTTCTGCTGATCTCCCAACCATCAAAACATTCTGTCAGGTGCTCGCTTCGGCAGCACATATACTAAAATTGGAACGATACAAAGAAGATTAGCATGGCCCCTGCGCAAGGATGACACGCAAATTCGTGAAGCGTTCCATATAAAAAAAAAAAAAAAAAAAAAAAAAAAAAACATTCTGTCAGGGCTTTTGATAAATATATGTTATTCACTGGGTATCTTCTATGGGGTTGATGGACTCCAGTAGGTAGGGGAACATTTACTGAACTTTCAATATTGGGATCTTTAATATGAACTCAAGGTTTATTCTATACTCCTATAATTTTTTTTTTTTTTTTTTTTTTTTTAGATTCCTGGAGAAGGTGTTCAATTATCAGATGGTTTCTTCCTTGGTTCACTTTCTGAGGGTCTCCCTCAGAAACTCTTCTCCATTCAGTCACCTCAGGTTAGAGACTTATTTTGTTTTTCTTTTTGTGTTACTGTAGTTGAATTATATCCAATTAAATTGTTTGAAACCTCCACAGATGACCCTTAAATGAAGCCTCTGCTTTGATACACTTTAAGCCTCAGAATAATATGTCTTATTTGAATTTCACAAATTAAATAGTTTTTTTTCTTTACATATTTGATTCATTCAGCACTCTAAAAATATCAAGATTCTGAGTGCCACAACTTGCTTTCCCTGGCTTAGTTTTGCATTGGAACTGTCGTATAATTACACAAATACATTATAAATTGAAATACAACAAAATCTAAAAATAAAATTAAACATAAAATGCTCTTGTAGCACGGACTGGTTGAGGCACTATTTAGGCATCAGTAACCCCCAGTGGGTAATTAGGTTCATATGCTTAAAACATTTGTAATAACAGAAATTCCCATAGGACCCTTGCAATTATTTAGAAGCTGTCATTCCATGCTAAGATTGTGGTTACACCTCAGAATGCTTACTTTAATTAACAAATAAAATTTGTTTCTAGATACTGTTTCTTGATGAGGAAATTATAGTGGGCTTAATTGTTATTATGCTATTTGTTGTAACAGATTATCTAATGCAGAAAGCAGCAGACTTGCACTGATATCTAAGACAGAGTTCAGCTATACAAGGCAAATTGGGCCATGCACAGCATTTGCAGAGCTTCAATTAGCTAATCAGTGGATTGAAAATGTACAATGCTAGTCCCCATGGGGAAGAAATGTCACACCCAAATAAATTCTTCAAAGAACACTATATGTAAAACACTATATTCTTTGTAAAAGGTGCAAGGCTAAATCAGACATAATTCTTGTCTTTTGCAGATGATTCCCAGGCAATACAGAGATAGTCATATATAAATAAATAACTGTGTCAGGTAGAAAGAAATTTGTGCTATCATGGAGGATTAGCAAAATGATGTAGAGGGAGTTAAAGTTGACTTGATCCAAGAATAGCATTTGACTTGAACCATTAGTGGAATCTGGAAGTATTGAAACATATAGCCATTGAGAAGACTAAAGGAAAATCCTCTGGCTTTTTAGTATGTATAAAATGAGACGAGGCTGGAAAATTAGCTAAATGTTAGAGGGCATTTAAGACCAGTCAAAATAGTTTAGATTTTATTCTACAGGCAATAAGTAGATGTTGAAGAGTCTTAACAAAATGAGTGTTGTTATCTACCTTATATATATTTTTAGGAAGAAAAGGAGAGTGGGCATGTCAGTAACTAACTGCAGAGACAATTGCAATAGAGCTGAATAAAGATGATTAGGGCCTGGGGCAGCTGTGGTGAATATAACGGGGCAGAGAAGAGACATATTAAACTCAATAGAGTAGGATGTGATGAATTACTGAATGTAGAACAAGACAAAAAGGAAGTGCTAAAAGTATTTTTAAATGTACTAGCATAGGTATCTGGTAAGCCATTGGTCAAACTGGGAACCCAGAGGAAGATCAACTTGGGGGACAAAATGACTGGATTCCAACTGCGCCTTGTTGAAATTAAGGAATCTAAAATTAGATTCAGAAGGAAAAGTAGATCCCACCTGATGCTCATAGGAGAGAGATGCAGAGAAGGCAGAGAGGTGGAACCGATTTGCAGAAGAGATTAAGTCATGAAAATAAATGATCTCAAGAATAAAATGTCTGGCTTCCGGGAAGATGGCGGAGGAGTGAGATGCAGGGATCACCTTCCTCTCCACAGATACACCAGAAATACATCTACACGTGGAACAACTCCTACAGAACACCTACTGAATGCTGACAGAAGACCTCAGACTTCCCAAAAGGCAAGAAACCCCCCACGTACCTAGGTAGGGCAAAAGAAAAAAGAAACAACAGAGACAAAAGGATAGGGACGGGACCTGCACCACTGAGAGGGAGCTGTGAAGGAGGAAAGCTTTCCACACACTAGGAAGCCCCTTCGCGGGCGGGACTGCGGGAGGCGGAGGGGGAAGCTTTGGAGCCACTGAGGAGAGCGCAGCAACAGGGGTGCAGAGGGCAAAGCGGGGAGATTCCCGCACAGAGGATCAGGGCCGACCGGCACTCACCAGCCCGAGAGGCTTGTCTGCTCCCCCGCCAGGGCGGGCGGGGCTAGAAGTTGAGGCTCGGGCTTCGGTTGGAGGCAGGGAGAGGACTGGGGTTGGCGGCGTGAACACAGCCTGCAGGGGTTAGTGCACCACGGCTAGCCGGGAGGGAGTCCGGGGAAAAGTCTGGGCCTGCCGAAGAGGCAAGGGACTTTTTCTTACCTCTTTGTTTCCTGGTGCGCGAGGGGAGGGCTTCTTAAGAGCGCTGCTTAAAGGAGCTCCAGAGACCGGCGCGAGCCGAGGCTAACAGCGCGGACCCCAGAGACGGGCAGGAGACGCTAGGGCTGCTGCTGCCGCCACCAAGAAGCCTGTGTGCGAGCACAGGTCACTATCCACACGCCACTGCCAGGGTCCCGGGATCCAGAGACAACTTCCCCGGGAGAACGCACGGCACGCCTCAGGCTCGTGCAACGTCACGCAGGCCTCTGACGCAGCAGGCACGCACCGCACTCCGTGCCCCTCCCTCCCCCCCCGCCCCGGGGCCTGAGTGAGCCAACACCGCACTCCGTGCCCCTCCCTCCCCCCAGGCCTGAGTGAGCCAGAGCCGCCGAATCAGCGGCTCCTTTAACCCCGTCCTGGCTGAGCGAAGAACAGATGCCCTCCGGCACCCTACACGCAGAGGCGGGGCCAAATCCAAAGCTGAGCCCCTGGGAGCTATGAGAACAAAGAAGAGAAAGGGATATCTCTATCCGTCCGTTTTTTTGTTGTTGTTTTAAAAAAAATTTTTTTCTCTTAAAAATTATTTTTTATTTTAATAACTTTATATTTTATCTTACTTTATTTTATTTTACTATATCTCCTTTCTTTTTTTCCTTCTTTCCCTCCTTCCTTCCTTCCACCCTCCCTCCCTCCTTTCTTTCCTTCTCTCTTTCTGCTTCTACTAATTTTTTCTTTCTTCTTTTTCTCCCTTTTACTCTGAGACGTGTGGATGAAAGGCTCTTGGTGTAGCAGCCAGGAGTCAGTGCTGTGCCTCTGAGGAGGGAGAGCCAACTTCAGGAAACTGGTCAACAAGAGACCTCCCAGCTCCACATAATAACAAACGGCGAAAATCTCCCAGAGATCTCCATCTCAACACCAGCACCCAGCTTCACACGACCAGCAAGCTACAGTGCTGGACATCCTATGCCAAACAACTAGCAAGACAGGAACACAACCCCACCCATTAGCAGAGAGGCTGCCTACAATCATAATAAGTCCACAGACACCCCAAAACACACCACCAGACCTGGACCTGCCCACCAGAAAGACAAGATCCAGCCTCATCCACCACAACACAGGCCCTAGTCCCCTCCACCAGGAAGCCTACACAACCCACTGAACCAACCTTAGCCACTGGGGACAGACACCAAAAACAACAGGAACTACGAACCTGCAGCCTGCAAAAAGGAAACCTGAAACACAGTAAGATAAGAAAAATGAGAAGACAGAAAAACACACAGCAGATGAAGGAGCAAGATAAAAACCCACCAGACCTAACAAATGTAGAGGAAATAGGCAGTCTACCTGAAAAAGAATTCAGAATAATGATAGTAAAGATGATCCAAAATCTTGGAAATACAATAGAAAAAATGCAAGAAACATTTAACAAGGGTCTAGAAGAACTAAAGATGAAACAAATGACGATGAACACCACAATAAATGAAATTAAAAATACTCTAGATGGCATCAATAGCAGAATAACTGAGGCAGAAGAACAGATAAGTGACCTGGAAGATAAAATAGTGGAAATAACTACTGCAGAGCAGAATAAGGAAAAAAAGAATGAAAAGAACTGAGGACAGTCTCAGAGACCTCTGGGACAACATCAAACGCACCAACATTCGAATTATAGGGGTTCCAGAAGAAGAAGAGAAAAAGAAAGGGACTGAGAAAATATTTGAAGAGATTATAGTTGAAAACTTCCCTAATATGGGAAAGGAAATAGTTAATCAAGTCCAGGAAGCACAGAGAGTCCCATACAGGATAAATCCAAGGAGAAATATGCCAAGACATATATTAATCAAACTGTCAAAATTAAATACAAAGAAAACATATTAAAAGCAGCAAGGGAAAAATAACAAATAACACACAAGGGAATCCCCATAAGGTTAACAGCTGATCTCTCAGCAGAAACCCTACAAGCCAGAAGGGAGTGGCAGGACATACTGAAAGTGATGAAGGAGAAAAACCTGCAGCCAAGACTACTCTACCCAGCAAGGATCTCATTCAGATTTGATGGAGAAATTAAAACCTTTACAGACAAGCAAAAGCTGAGAGAGTTCAGCACCACCAAACCAGCTTTACAACAACTGCTAAAGGAACTTCTCTAGGCAAGAAACACAAGAGAAGGAAAAGACCTACAATAACGAACCCAAAACAATTAAGAAAATGGAAATAGGAACATACATATCGATAATTACCTTAAATGTAAATGGACTAAATGCTCCCACCAAAAGACACAGATGGGCTGAATGGATACAAAAACAAGACCCATATATTTGCTGTCTACAAGAGACCCAGTTCAGACCCTATAGAGACACATACAGACTGAAAGTGAGGGGATGGAAGAAGATATTTCATGCAAATGGAAACCAAAAGAAAGCTGGAGTAGCAATTCTCATATCAGACAAAATAGACTTTAAAATAAAGACTATTAGAAGAGACAAAAAAGGACACTACATAATGATCAAGGGATCAATTGAAGAAGAAGCTATAACAATTGTAAATATTTATGCACCCAACATAGGAGCACCTCAATACATAAGGCAAATACTAACAGCCATAAAAGGGGAAATCGACAGTAACACATTCATAGTAGGGGACTTTAACACCCCACTTTCACCAATGGACAGGTCAGCCAAAATGAAAATAAATAAGGAGACACAAGCTTTAAATGATACATTAAACAAGATGGACTTAATTGATATTTATAGGACATTCCATCCAAAAGCAACAGAATACACATTTTTCTCAAGTGCTCATGGAACATTCTCCAGGATAGATCATATCTTGGGTCATAAATCAAGCCTTGGTAAATTTAAGAAAATTGAAATTGTATCAAGTATCTTTTACGACCACAACGCTATGAGACTAGATATCAATTACAGGAAAAGATCTGTAAAAAATACAAACACATGGAGGCTAAACAATAACTACTTAATAACGAAGTGATCACTGAAGAAATCAAAGAGGAAATAAAAAAATACCTACAAACAAATAACAATGGAGACACGACGACCCAAAATCTATGGGATGCAGCAAAATAAGTTCTAAGAGACAAGTTTACAGCAATACATTCCTACCTTATGAAACAGGAAACATCTCGAATAAACAACCTAACCTTGCACCTAAAGCAATTAGAGAAAGAAGAACAAAAAAACCCCAAAGCTAGCAGAAGGAAAGATCATAAAAATCAGATCAGAAATAAATGAAAAAGAAATGAAGGAAATGACAGCAAAGATCCATAAAACTAAAAGCTGGTTCTTTGAGAAGATAAACAAAATTGATAAACCATTAGCCAGACTCATCAACAAAAAAAGGGAGAAGATTCAAATCAATAGAATTAGAAATGAAAAAGGAGAAGTAACAACTAACACTGCAGAAATACAAAAGATTGTGAGAGATTACTACAAGCAACTATTTGCCAATAAAATGGACAACCTGGAAGAAATGGACAAATTCTTAGAAATGCACAACCTGCCAAGACTAAATCAGGAATAGAAAATATGAACAGACCAATCACAAGCACTGAAATTGAAAATGTGATTAAAAACCTTCCAACAAACAAAAGCCCAGGACCAGATGGCTTCACAGGCGAATTCTATCAAACATTTAGAGAAGAGCTAACACCTATCCTTCTCAAACTCTTCCAAAATATAGCAGAGGGAGGAACACTCCCAAACTCCTTCTACGAGGCCACCGTCACCCTGATACCAAAACCAGACAAGGATGTGACAAAGAAAGAAAACTACAGGCCAATATCACTGATGAACATAGATGCAAAAATCCTCAACAAAATACTAGCAAACAGAATCCAACAGCACATTAAACGGTTCATACACCATGATCAAGTGGGGTTTATTCTAGGAATGCAAGGATTCTTCAATATAAGCAAATCAATCAACATGATACATCATATTAACAAATTGAAGGAGAAAAACCATATGATCATCTCAATAGATGCAGAGAAAGCTTTCGACCAAATTCAACACCCATTTATGATAAAAACCCTGCAGAAAGTAGGCATAGAGGGAACTTTCCTCAACATAATAAAGGCTATATATGACAAATCCACAGCCAACATTGTCCTCAATGGTGAAAAATTGAAAGCGTTTCCACTAAGATCAGGAACAAGACAGGGTTGCCCACTCTCACCACTCTTATTCAACATAGTTTTGGAAGTTTTAGCCACAGCAATCAGAGAAGAACAGGTCATAAATAAATCCAAATTGGAAAAGAAGAAGTAAAGCTGTCACTGTTTGCAGATGACATGATACTATACATAGAGAATCCTAAAGATGCTACCAGAAAACTACTAGAGCTAATCAATGAATCTGGTAAAGTAGCAGGATACAAAATTAATGCACAGAAATCTCTTGCATTCCTATATACTAAGGATGAAAAATCTGAAAGTGAAATCAAGAAAACACTCCCTAGAATAAAATATCTAGGAATAAACCTACCTAAGGAGACAAAAGACCTGTATGCAGAAAATTATAAGACACTGATGAAAGAAATTAAAAATGATACAAATTGATGGAGAGATATACCATGTTCTTGGATTGGAAGATTCAACATTGTGAAAATGACTCTACTACCCAAAGCAATCTACAGATTCAATGCAATCCCTATCAAACTACCACTGGCATTTTTCACAAAACTGGAACAAAAACGTTCACAATTTATATGAAAACACAAAAGACCCCGAATAGCCAAAGCAATCTTGAGAACGAAAAACGGAGCTGGAGGAACCAGGCTCCCTGACTTCAGACTATACTACAAAGCTACAGTAATCAAGACATTATGGTACTGGCACAAAAACAGAAATATAGATCAATGGAACAGGATAGAAAGCCCAGAGATAAACCCACGCACATATGGTCACCTTAATTTTGATAAAGGAGGCAGGAATGTATAGTGGAGAAAGGACAGCCTCTTCAATAAGTGGTGCTGGGAAAACTGGACAGCTGCATGTAAAAGTATGAGCTTAGATCACTCCCTAACACCATACACAAAAATAAGCTCAAAATGGATTAAAGACCTAAATGTAAGGCCAGAAACTATCAAACTCTTAGAGGAAAACATAGGCAGAACACTCTATGACATAAATCACAGCAAGATCCTTTTTGACCCACCTCCTAGAGAAATGGAAATAAAACCAAAAATAAACAAATGAGGACCTAATGAAACTTAAAAGCTTTTGCACAGCAACGGAAACCATAAACAAGACCAAAAGACAACCTTCAGAATGGGAGAAAATATTTGCAAATGAAGCAACTGACAAAGGATTAATCTCCAAAATTTATAAGCAGCTCATGCAGCTTAGTAACAAAAAAACAAACAACCCATTCCAAAAATGGGCAGAAAACCTAAACAGACATTTCTCCAAAGAAGATATACAGATTGCCAACAAACACATGAAAGAATGCTCAACATCATTAATCATCAGAGAAATGCAAATCAAAACTACAATGAGATATCATCTCACACCAGTCAGAATGGCCATCATCAAAAAATCTAGATACAATAAATGCTGGAGAGGGTGTGGAGAAAAGGGAACCCTCTTGCACTGCTGGTGGGAATGTAAATTGATACAGCCACTGTGGAGAACAGTATGGAGGTTCCTTAAGAAACTACAAATAGAACTACCATATGACCCAGCAATACCACTACTGGGCATATACCCTGAGAAAGCCATAATTCAAAAAGAGTCATGTACCAAAATGTTCATTGCAGCTCTATTTACAATAGCCCGGAGATGGAAACAACCTAAGTGTCCATCATCGGATGAATGGATAAAGAAGATGTGGCACATATATACAATGGAATATTACTCAGCCATAAAAAGAAACGAAATTGAGCTATTTGTAATGAGTTGGATAGACCTAGAGTCTGTCATACAGAGTGAAGTAAGTCAGAAAGAGAAAGACAAATACCGTATGCTAACACATATATATGGAATTTAAGAAAAAAAATGTCATGAAGAACCTAGGGGTAAGACAGGAATAAAGACACAGACCTACTAGAGAATGGACTTGAGGCTATGGGGAGGGGGAAGGGTAAGCTGTGACAAAGCGAGAGAGAGGCATGGACATATATACACTACCAAACGTAAGGCAGATAGCTAGTGGGAAGCAGCCGCATAGCACAGGGAGATCAGCTCGGTGCTTTGTGACCGCCTGGAGTGGTGGGATAGGGAGGGTGAGAGGGAGGGAGACGCAAGAGGGAAGAGATATGGGAACATATGTATAACTGATTCACTTTTTTATAAAGCAGAGACTAACACACCATCGTAAAGCAATTATACTGCAATAAAGATGTAAAAAAAAAAAAGAATAAAATGTCTTTCTAAATTGCCTTCATTTAAGAGTTTAATCAAGATAGAGTCACGAATATGAACTGTAGAAGAAATGATACAAGGTGTGATCTTTTTAATTCAAAGAAGATAATAAAATCACTTTTTTTTCATTAAATTCATATTATTTCACCTACATTAATAGGCATTTCCTAGATCTGATAGGGAAAAAGTAGGTGACCATATAGTTAATCCCACTAGGTGACTATAAGTAAAGACAAAATATGGGAGACTCCTGTAAGTTAACGATCAGTGAAGAAAGCAGGTTTGCTTAACCACAAAACAAGCTGGCTTGGTTAGCAACAAAACCGTGCAACAGAAGCATGAGAAATGCCCCAATACAATGAAACAATGGTGGCATGAGCCCCACATCCTGCCCAGTGAGCCCAGTAAGTTAATGATTCCTAGGATATGCTCCTCTGGGCACATCAAAAACAAAAATATAAGGAAAGGGTGACACTATATTGCAACCTGAAGTGATTTGTCATTTTTAGCATATGTTACCACCTTTTTGTTCATTTCCATTGCGCCATGACAGTCCTGGCTTGACCATGTAGGGACAACTCCCCCGCCTGACGTGGAGGAGGAGCTGATGATGGAAGTATGACATCTACTCAAGAATGAGGAAGAAGGTGGTCTTTTCCTCTGATTATAAAAGTGTAGCTCACTAAGTTCTGGGGGTGTGGCACCCTCTTGCCTGCCTGCTTGCAAGCCTTGGAAGAATCCTGTTCTAATAAATCACTTCTTATCTATCACTTTGCCTCTCGCTGAATTCTTTCTGCATTGAGACATAAAGAACCAGAGGTCTTTGGAGCCCCCTGAAACGCCACCTAGCAGTTTCAGATCCTGGGTATAGAGTAGTAATAGGACACACAAAAAAAATCCCTGCCTTAATGGAGATTACTTCCTCCTTCGATGAAATATAGAAGAGATGAAATTTATAACCCTCAAACCAAAGGAAGGTAGAAAGAATCTGATGATCTACTCATTTTTTGTACTTAGTAGGATATTTTTCTACTTTCTATATTTCTATATTTTTTGTACTTAGTGATATTTTTCCTCCTTCGTCATAGCTGTGCGTTCACTTGTCAGGCAATCCCATCTCCCAATTCTATCTCTAATAAGCATCCTAGGAAGGTTTACACATGGAGTATGTAGACCTCAGCTGCAGAGAGTATTCAGTAACATTCCTCAATAGATGCTCAGTCTATGATAAAAGAAAGTGGGGAAGCCAAGGTTGTGGACAGACATTGTGCCCATTCTGCACAAATCCAAAGGCCAGCTCTCCTTGGAGTTTTCCAAGGAGTTTTCTCGTTTAGTCAAAAAAAACAAAAACAAAAACAACTGAACTGTTTTCTTAACTTCCAGTCATTTCCTAAAACTGATAAACCACATTTCAGCAAACATGAAAGCACAAAACAGAAATATTTAGAAATAATTGCTTATTTGTAAGCTACTAGTATAATGTAAGGGAAATATTTAAAATGTGTTTAATTTCATACATGATTTACATCCAGTAACTACTTAGAGAACACATTCTACTATATTAAAAAATCCATGAAATTTATGGAAGCATCAAATATGTTTTCATTTTGAATTTGGTTAGAATAACATTATTTCTAGAAATAATCTTGTGTTTCATTACTTAGAAGTCAAATAATGCTGTCTTAACTACTCTGCTGGAATTTTAAGAGTGGGAAAAAAGTGCTGGGAATTATTTGGTTATTATCATTTTGCTTTGGTTGCTGAATTGGGTGTGGTTTACTAAAAGAGGGGATTAGAGTAAGAATAGAAAAGACAAAAAAAGATTAACATAAGTTACTGCTTGATGAAAGACTAATGAATATTTGAAAATATCATTTATAATTTATTTCAACTTGGATTTAAGCAATTCATTGGAAATAGTGAGACGTTAATCCGATACATATCTTATATATTTGAAACAAGTTATTTCATTCCTTCACCAAATATTTATTGAGTGTCCAGTAGGTTTCTGGTACATACTGAATACTCATGTAGTGAGACATGGTACCAGATTTCAAGGAAAGTTAAGTGTAAGGGAACAGACAGGCAAGCCAACAACTACAAATTATTCCAGAGAAGTGGAGGTGAGGAACCAGGAGCCTCAGGTGCACAAGGGAAAGCACTGTAATCAAGAGAGGCAAAAAAAAAAAAGTATAAAAAGATATTTCCTTAGACTATTGTTGTTCAGTTACTAACTCTGTGTAGTATTAGCTAAATGTTATCTAAGATCCATTGCAGTTCTCAAAATCTAAGAAGTCTAAGATAATTGCAATACATTATTTTTAAAAAAAAACAACTTAACTTTAAAAGAAATCAGACAAAGCAGAGCAATTATTATTTTTTTCACAGTATTATACAATTAACCTTTCATGAGTAATTAAATATTTCATTTTTTAGCATGAGAATTATTCAGGGGGAAATTTCTGAAATCTGCTTGTGGTAAATGCTGGTTGAAAAGATAATGAATTAATAGGAGACACAATAAAATTAAGAGATTCATTGTGCCATTGGCAAGACACATTGTGGTTACAGATTTTTATATTGTGATCTGGTTAGGAAATATTGTACTTTTTTTTCCTAGTTAATATATTGTTTTCTTTGAGAATATTTTCATTTTCCTTAGACCATATTTTGAAGAGAATTAAAGACAAATAACTATTTTGAAATATGACATCCTAAGAAGGATAAAGTTCATTTTATTTTTACTCCATTGACTACTATAAGAGCAAACACAATACAACTGGACAGAAAGAATGAGAGTCAAGTCATCTCTGTTCAACTCATCATAATTTTGAAGGACAAGCAATATAGGGGCTTTTGTTTTAGTCCCTGTGAATTACAGAGACAAGTAGAATTAGGGTCGCTTCCCTAAAAAGCAGATAATCACTTGAGAGAAGAAGATAAGTGTAGAAGTTACTGATACAAGACAATATATGATTACCGAAAGACACTGTCGGGGGAAGAGAGGTTTAACCATGTATCACGGAAAATTTGCTGGTGAATAAGGCATTCTGGACAGACCTTAAAAGATGGGTGGAGTTTTGTCAGAGATAATGAGAAGAGAGAAGAATTGGAAAGAGCTAGAGCAGAAGGAGCTGTGTGTGTGTCATGAGCTATTATTTATGGATGCATTATCAAGTAATTGTTTTGAAATGAATAATGAAACATGGAATTATAACTTGAGATAAGTCTAGAAATTTAGGTTAGTAAAGGAAAGATTATTGATAATGTAGATTCTAGTATTCCCTTTTCTTCTGACTTTTGAAGATAAGCAGATTATCATTGGTGGCATCTATGTTCCCTTCCAGTTTTATCAGTGTTCTTCTGAAGTGTAGTAATTGGACTTTGGTTTCTACACTTCCCAGTTTTTTGTCCCATTGCCTGATATATATACATATATATATATATATATATATATATATATATATATATATATATGACCCATATATATATATGGGTTACTGCAAGGAGTTATAGGGGAACTAGGAACCATGGGGCTATTTTATTCACAACACCATAGTCACCTTGGTCCCAGAAATTTAGCGACTGGAATATGTCAGAATGTCAAGGATGACAGGAAAAGTTGTTTATTGTTCTTCAGGGTATATTAACAACTCTAATGACCCAGTTTTTTTTTTTTTTTTCTTTCAATCTTTTCAGAAGAGGGTGTATTTTCCTCTTGTTATCTTTTCTGTGTGGATCTCACTTCAGTATTTCCTGATTTCATTTTTTACCATCTATGATGGTACACCACTATTGGGAGATCTTACATCAGATCACCTCTGGATAGCTGAACTTTTTTTTATTAACAGTGAATCCATGATTGCATGGATTCAATGAATCCATTAAGTGCATACTGCAATTAATCCTACCCTGTGCCCATCTAGTTACAAAATACATCCGATTGTCTGCGAAAATAAAACTGTTGACAAAAACTTTCACACAAGAACTAGCAATCACAGTGGGAGTCTGGTGAGTGACTCCAGTGATGAGTGGAGAAGATGCTCAAGCCCTTACCTGTGACACTGACTCTGGGCAAATCACTTCTCACTTCTAATCTTCAGTTTTGTTAGCTGCCTTGTGTGAATCATGGTGCCTTTCTCTTCCAGTCAGATTCAGGGAAATCTCATCCAGTTTTTCTCAAAGATGTGTAAAATGGTTGAAATCTTCCTTGGGGATTAACACCATATAAAGACAGCAGTGTGTAGTTGTTTGATGGGGAAATGGGGCAAAGTTATCTCATCCTAGTCTGCCCATCGACTAGCTATTGGACTTTCAACAAATCACTTTACGTTTCTCTTTCCCCATCTGTAAAATGAGTACGTTTTACAGATGTACTTAATATGTTCCTTAATATCTTGCCTATCTCTGATGTTCCTTAATATCTTGCCTATCTCTAAAACTATGATTTTAAATGTATATTAGTAATCATTTTTTTAAAATACTTAAACATCTAATGATCTCTCTGCTCCTGAAATTCTTCAGGTATCAGACACATATTTTTGATATGTGCAATAAGGAAACGTTTCATGGCCACATGACTGAAATAATCGCGTTATTCTGATAATCAAATGAAGACATAAATCCACCTACTTGCAAGTAAACTAGGATGGGGATGTTCTGCAAGAATTTAAAAATAGGCTGACTTTAATCTCACAGATTGGAGGTTCTGAATGTGACTGAAAACGTAATGATACTGAACTCTGTCTGCCTCATCCTCAAAGCTGACAATCTTAAAATGTTCTAAAACATGCTGGTTTTACTCTGCTCTCTTAACAGAAAACTTTTGCAATTAAAAATCATTCGCTTATAACTGATAAAAAGATTTGAGTGGCCATAGAATTTTCAGTGTGCCTCAAGGTGCTATTTATGATAAGGCTAACTTGGAATGTGCTTTAGGAGACTATCTTTATATTAGGTCTTATGGGTGAGTGCACCGTGTCCCTATGATTTATGGTAACTCAGCTCTGCCTGGAGAGAACATGGGTCTTCTGAGGAGCTGCAGTCTTATTTTGGAGAATCAGTTTGGGGTTGCTAATTAGAAATTGTCAAAATGTGTTGTTTCAGTCCCATGAGAACTTACCAGGCTTACTTTATCAAACCAGCAGTAAATAGGATAACACCTCTGATTCATTCACACCTGCTCATAATTTTCCAACTAGGTTTTAACTTGACTGAAGATGTAGTTTGACTATGAGTGATGTTCTTGGTCAAAGTGTCCATCAGGGTAATTATAGATGGTTGAATAAATTCATTATAAAAATATCAGATGGTGTTAAACCTGAGACAACTCATTCATCAAGTATTTGAAACTTACTAAATCTCTGAACAACTTATACTTTAGTACAAGGGTCTGTAAAGGGCCAGAATAAAAAGAAATATTTTTGTTTTCTTGGGCTATATGGTTTCTGTCACAACTATTCAATTCTTTATTATTGGCCTGAAACAAGCATAGACAATATGTAAAGAGTTGGTGTGGTTTTGTAACAATAAAACATTATTTTGAAAAATAGGCCGTAGGCCAGATTGGGCTCATGGGCTGTAGTTTGCTCTAGTAGTTTGCCTTTACTATAGATACTAAGAGTCACATATGACATGCATATAAATCAAATAAAGAAGAAAAGCTAAGACAGGCATAGAAAATAAGAAGACAATATAAATGAGAAATGTTATAGGAATTCAGAAGTGCAAGATTTCTGTGGATGGAAGAGATTCCTGAGATGATATAATTTACAGAAAATGGTGCAAACTGTAAATACAATTTCTATTTCTATAAATTTCCTTTACCTGATTTCATGATGAGTACCTTGACCATGATCCTGTTAGTTTCTTTCTTTTTTTTTTTTTTTTTTTGCGGTACGCGGGCCTCTCACTGTTGTGGCCTCTCCCATTGCGGAGCACAGGCTCCAGACGTGCAGGTTCAGTGGCCGTGGCTCACGGGCCCAGCCGCTCCGCGGCATGTGGGACCTTCCCGGACCGGGGCACAAACCCGTGTCCCCTGCATCGGCAGGCGGACTCTCAACCACTGCGCCACCAGGGAAGCCCCTGTTAGTTTCTTTTATAATTCTTTATTTTTGCTGCATTATACTGTAGTATAATTTATGTGTGGTCTGGAATGGGAGTAACTATTTGATGGCTATATTAGATAGTTCTCTGTATTAGGATCAATCATGAAATCATAAAAAAATGACTCTTACATAAAACGCTTTTCACAGATCCATCATAAACTAAATTGATAAGTCTATTATACTCAAAAAATGGCAAGTTAAAATGGCTCAACTTGGGAAATAGGGATGAATAGATTCCTAATCCATTTATTTACTGCTTTTAGCTCTGGAAAGGATTTCATCACATTCTGTCTCAACACACAGGTGTAATTCACAGTTGAATGAAAACAACTATCATGTTGTGGAAAAAAATACCTTTCTCAGCAACTGAGTCACTTGCATCAAGTATTTGTCTGCCTACTAAGCCCAGTTATTCGTATCTACCACATTGAAATCATATTTTACTGTCAAAATAATAGGTTAAAACGCTTCAAGAAATCAATTATATTACTGAACTATTCCATTGGAGCAATGCATTAGAAATTATATAAATACTCTTTACTGGCACTATTTATGCCTTTAAGAAAATTTTATCCCATCCATTATTTACAATGCTTATCTGAGTGCCTTGCCTGCTTGTTATTGGCTTGTTTTGCTTTGGAAAAGCAAAGTCTTTTGCTTACTGCCAATTTCTCCAAAGAGTACACTGAAAACGATGACTGCTCTATGGCTGTGATTTGACTGTACTTACAATTTGCACTATTTTCTTTAATACAGAACCAAGATGAGATATTTTGTTATCTTCCAACTGTTTTCTGTGGTTAAAGCAGTGCATACACAGGCACTCACGTGCAAACCTTTATTCATGTCACAGCACCCTTCTTTGCATCTCTGCTCCATCAGCCTTTATTCCAATAAAACTGTGTATAGCTACATAAAGGCTTCAAATAATAAATGTATAATCATATGTGCCAAGAATAGATTCATACACTGCAGTTTTAGCAAAATGTAAATTTAAATATCTGCAATTCTGTACACAAGATAGTACTTGCATTTCCCATTTAAAGCACTTAATATTTGATGGTCAAAAATGTCATTTGATTAAGGATTATGACAATAGTTCATTTTGTTTCTCTGCAAGGACAACAACTTTGTTGTTATTTCATAAACTACTGTGCAAGCAATTGACTAATTTTTGTCATAAAGAAAACAACTTCAAATGATGCCTTCATAGATTCGTTATCTTCTCTACTTTTAGTGACTGTATATATCAAAATCATCCTGGACAGGATTATTCTACACTTGTTCGGGAAAATCTATTGACACAATGGAGAGCTTACTATGCTTTATTTGAAAATGTCAGGAAAATAATCTATGGCTTCAAGGCTTTGGCCAAATTTTTAACAGACAAGACAGTGGTAACTAGGGGCACAATGGTTGCCTTTACCAACAAAAGTCTAATTTTCAGAAATCTGTATTGTATTTCTCATTCACTTTCTGTTTTGGACATCTGTATAAAGCCACGCCACTTGGAGATTTACAGTTTTGAACACACAGAGATGATGTTCTATTATCAGATTAATAGAATTTGTTAGCTTTTATCATGCTTTTGCTATTTTTGTGCTCTGAAGTATTATTTTTGAGTACCAGAGCTCTATTACAATTCAGGATATAAGATAAGAAAAACAACAAAAGTGCCAATTTAGGAAACAAATACAATAGTACTTAAAAGATGGGAAAATACTTTGGTTGAGATAAGGAGCAACCTGTAAACTGAAAGTTATGTAAAAGAAACTGCCCAAGTGGTCCTTGATAAAAACAAGTGCTGTTTTTAAGCTTATGATGGTATTTTGGTGAAAATCTGACTCTTACATATAATAAAATTTGTGAAATAATTGTGGACAAATTACTTCATCATTTTTTCCTCCAAAACAACAAGGTGCTTATAGATCTCTTATAAAAATATGTTTATTATTCATCTTATTATTATTTATTATATATCTATTTTTATTTTATATTTCATTGAATGTAAAATATATTTTTTATATTTTATAATACATATAATATTATAGATATAAATATAAAATATTGAAAGTCTACCAGTAGCCCACAAAACACACTGTGGAAATTCCTGCCTTACAGCCTTCATCAAATCCCAAAACCTAAAAGATTTCAGAAGCTCAAACTACTCATGTCTCTTGCCTATAGCAAAACTTCCACTCTCTTGACTAACCAGGTGGAAGGCAGATGGAAGTCCTTAATATTCCCTCTTTCAGGCTCTCAAAGGAGAAAAAGGAAAGAAAAAGAAAACCAGTATATTGACTAAAATCATAACCTGAGACAGGTGGAAATGCACAAGGCCTGGAGGCACAAGGTTATACAGTGAGGAAGTTTAAGTCCACTTTTCTACCCTGTGTCTGGTCTCCTTACACTTCCTACTGTCCTCTGAAGTCACTTTCATTTCAGCTGGGCAGGGCTTTGGGAAAGAAAGGAAAGGTTTGAATAGTAAATAACAATGCTCACATTTCTCCCTGGGTAACACTCTCATTGTTTTCTCATATAATTTGGACAATTCTACAGTGAGCATTAACCACAGAACTTCTAACAAAAAATTTAGCAAAATTGTAATGAAATAATTAAGTGGCAAGGATCAGTCCCTGTCTCATCAGCTGAAATTAGACACTTTCCCTGTCTGGTCCATGGTGTGAGAGCTGACTGTTCTTGCCAGTGCATACTGAGAAGGAATGCTGACTTTGATAATCAAGGTAAGTTTGATTAAATGATTTCACTCAGTTACAATTTCTTCAATCAAACAATGCATAATACATAGATTATATTTTGCCAAGAAGAATCCTTAAATTGACAAATTGCAATAAATTCTAAGATTCATGATTTGTATTTGTCCATTCACTGTGAATACCCTTGATTGAATTTCAATATTTTTATAAAGCCTCACTGTGCTTCCAACAGTAAAAAGGCCAAAATATTTAATTTTAATTCTAAACTGAATAAACTATAACAGGCAGTTTGTTTATTTTGAAAAGGATTTTGTTTTAAAGATAACTTGAAACAATAAAATTAGTAATGTATCTGAACAACATATGTAGTTTATGCTATATTATTGAATTTGCAGATGGACAATTGGTTTAAATTGACAATTAGATCTAAATTGCATGATGGATGTTCTGTTATATAAAGTCCTTGACTCTCAAGTACTATTTGTATGTGTAAGAAATATAGCTTCCCATAGTTGAATATCATAACTAGAAGATTGAATATCTCCTTCCTTGTGCATTCTTAACCCCCTACATTAAAATTCTATCTATAGGAGACAGATATAATGTTATCTTTCCATGAAGATATATCTACAACAGCATATCTACCTGCAAACTGTGAACTTTTAAATTTCCATAATACTCATCATCATTTAATCAGTGCTTATTCTGCTCCAAGTACCGTGCTAAGGATTTACATGGGTCGTTCCAAATTCTTAACCAGCCTAGTAAAATGGTCACCATTAATACTCCACAGGTAAAGGTACTGAGTCAGAGAAAGGAAAACTAACATGTCCAAATTCACACAGAAAACAAGCATCTAAGATTATTCTTTAAATCAGTGTTTGTCTGATTTCAAAGTGTCAGGTTGTGTCACACATATTGACATGTGCCACGTGGGCACTTGTATTGTGGTATAATTGTTTCTACATGTATTTTATCTCCCCTATTGGACTAAGTTCTAGAAAGCTTTAAGTAAGTTTTCTTTGTCTCCCTCAGATCTAGCCATGTGAATTACCTGGAGAGCTAGTTAAAAATGCAGATTCTGATTCAGTAAATCTGAGGTTGGCCCTGATAATCTGCATTTCTAACAAGCTCCTAGGTGATGCAGATGTTTCTTATTCCTGGGAAACATGTTGAGCTGCAAAGCCTTACAGACTCAGTAACACAGATATTCACATAAATATTCACTCAATATATGTATTTGGATGCAAGAATGTACAACTTCATGAATGAACAAATAGCTTTCTCAGAGTTAACTAGGCAAATTCCCAACATGTGAGTAACTAAGAAAATTTCCATGGGCAACTGACTACAAGTACTTCTTATCTTGGTGAAGGTGGGAAGTCACCAGAATACTCCCTCTGCACATTTGCAAAATGCCTAGGCAACCTCTGGGGTAGGCTTCCTACCAAATGTAAATTCTGCAATGTACCCTTCTGGGTCTTTGGTCAAATACCTTGTGCCTGTAATGTTACCCTTCTCTGTGCTCACCAGTGATCAACTCCTGCATTTTTTCTATACAAACTTCCTCTAATAAATACTTCCTAAACCTTCCTCAGATCACATAACTGTCATTCAATGTGCCAGGCACATACTTGCATCAGTTCTACTATTTTTTTTAAATAAATATTTATTAAGTAGCTATTACATGCCAGGCTTTATACCGGCTACTGATACTTGCTTCTATATCAATAAAAAGTTTCATTGCACTTATTTGATTATTGTCATTCTTATTTAGATTTTAAGCCTACTGAAGACAAAGATTATGACTCTATTATCTCTGTAACCCTTGTACTATTAGAGTGCCTTGGACACAAAAATTCACACTTACTAAATAAAGCATGAGTTAATTCTTCAAAATGCAGTTATCCCAGATATGACCTACCAAACATTTCAAGAAGAGTTAACACCTATCATTCTCAAACGATTCCAAAAAATTGCAGAGGAAGGAACTCTTCTGAACTAATTCTATGAGGCCAGCATCACCCTGATACCAAAACCAGACAAATATATCACAAAAAAAGAAAATTACAGGCCAATATCACTGATGAACATGAATGCAAAAATCCTCAACAAAATATTAGCAAACAGAATCCAACAATACATTGCAAGGCTCATATTCTACAAGGAATCAGAGTTTCTAAAGAAGAGAAATGAAGAGACTCTAATGAAATAATTTTCATTTTGATTGCACATTTATAGAGCTATATCTATTAGGAAGCCTTTGACTGCAAATAACAAGATGCCCAGCCAAAAGTGGCTTAGAAAATTAGGTCATTTATTATTTCAAATAATATTCCTAGAAGCAAATGTCAATCCCAGAGTTGGTTTCCATCAGCTCAGAAGTGTAATCCATGAGTCATGTTTCTATTGTTACATCAGCAACCCTAATCATGGCCATGACTCCTCTCTAATTGTCACAGGATGGTTGCTCCATGAGATATAAGAAACATGGCAACATCTGGGAAGATGAAAACAGGCATTTTTCTATGTTTCTTTTAGGAGAAAAACTTATTTTCAAGAAAAATCACAAGTGAACTTTCCTTATGATCCCATTTTCCAGAATGAGGTCAGTATAAAATAGGCTATGAAAACAAACAAAAGCAACAATCCTGAATTTGGGGCTCTACAGAGATAGACAGGTTCTAGCAGAAGATATGGTAGTGGGCCTGACCTAATGGAAGGCCACATATTTCAGAGCACATACAATTATTCATCTTGAGGGCTACCAAAACTCAAATATTGTCATCAGTAATGTTCAAGACATGTGTTAAACTTTAACCAACTCAAATGCAGACTTCTTTTTTCTGTTTTTTAAAAAAAGATTCTTTTATTTTTTTTAATAGATCTTTATTGGAATATAATTGCTTCACAATACTGTGTTAGTTTCTGTTGTACACCAAAGTGAATCAGCCATATACATACATATGTCCCCATATATGCTCCCTCTTGAGCTTCCCTCCCATACTCTCTATCCCACCCCTCTAGGTCATCGCAAAGCACTGAGCTGATCTCCCTGTGCTATGCTGCTGCTTCCCACCAGCCAACTATTTTACATTCGGTAGTGTACATATGTCAATGCTACTCTCACTTCACCCCAGCTTCCCCCTCCCACTCCATGTCCTCAGGTCCATTCTCTATGTCTATGTCTTTATTCGTGCCCTGCAACAAGGTTCATCAGTACCATTTTTTTCTTTTAGATTCCATATATATGCATTAGCATACGGTATTTGTTTTTCTCTTTCTGACTTACTTCACTCTGTATGACAGTCTCTAGGTCCACCCACCTCACTACAAATAACTCAATTTCATTTCTTTTTATAGCTGAGAAATATTCCATTGTATATATGTGCCACATTTTCTTTATCCATTCATCTGTGAATGGACATTTAGGTTGGTTCCATGTCCTGGCTATTGTAAATAGTGCTGCAATGAACTTTGTGGTACATATCTCCTTTTTGAGTTATGGTTTTTCAGGGTATATGCTCAGTAGTGGAATTGCTGGGTCATATGGTAGTTGTATTTTTAGTTTTTTAAGGAACCTCCATACTATTTTCCATAGTGGTTGTATATCAATTTACATTCCCACCAACATGGCAGGAGGATTCCCTTTTCATCACACCCCTTCCAGCATTTATTGTTTCTGTATTTTTTGATAATGGCCATTCTGACCGGCGTGAGGTTATACCTCATTGTAGATTTGATTTGCATTTCTTTAATAATCAGTGATGTTGAGCATCTTTTCATGTGCCTCTTGGCCATCTGTATGTCTTCCGTGGTGAAATGTCTATTTAGGTCTTCTGCCCATTTTTAATTGGATTGTTTGTTTTTTTGATATTGAGCTCCATAAGCTGTTTGTATATTTTGGAGGTTAATCCTTTGTCCGCTGTTTCATTTGCAAATATTTTCTCCCATTCTGAGGGTTGTCTTTTCACCTTGTTTATGGTTTCCTTTGCTGTGCAAAAGCTTTAAAATTTCATTAGGCCCTATTTGTTTATTTTTGTTTTTATTTTCATTACTCTAGGAAGTGGGTCAAAAAAGATCTTGCTGTGGTTTATCTCAAAGAGTGTTTTTCCTATGTTTTCCTCTAAGAGTTTTATAGTGTCTGGCCTTCCTTACATTTAAGTCTTTAATCCATTTGGAGTTTAGTTTCTGTATGGTGTTAGGGAGTGTTCTAATTTCATTCTTTTACATGTAGCTGTCCAGTTTTCCCAGCACCACTTATTGAAGAAGCTGTCTTTTCTCCATTGTATGTTCTTGCCTTCTTTATGATAAATTTGGTGACCATATGTGTGTGGGTTTATCTCTGGGTGTTCTATCCTATACCATTGATCTATATTTCTGTTTTTGTGCCAGTACCATACTGTCTTGATAACTGTAGCTTTGTGATATAGTTTGAAGTTGGGGAGGCTGATTCCTCCAGCTCCATTTTTCTTTCTCAAGATTGCTTTAGCTATTTGGGCTCATTTGTGTCTCCATACAAATTTAATATTCGTAATCTGACAGGGATTGCATTGAGTCTGTAGATTCCTTCGGGTAGTACAGTAATTTTCACAATATTGATTCTTCCAACCCAGGAACATGGTATATCTGTCCATCTGTTTGTGTCATCTTTGATTTCTTTCATCCGTGTCTTATAGTTTTCTGAGTACAGGTCTTTTACCTCCTTAGGTAGATGTACTCCTAGGTATTTTATTCTTTTTGTTGCAGTGGTGAATGGGATTGTTTCCTTAATTTCTCTTTCTGATCTTTCCTTGTTGGTGTACAGGAATGCCAGAGATTTCTGTGCATTAATTTTCTATCCTGCAACCTTACCAAATTCATTGATTAGTTCAAGTAGTTTTCTGGTGGCATCTTTAGGATTTTCTATGTATAGTATGTCATCGGCAAACAGTGACAGTTTTACTTCTTGTTTTACAATTTGTATTACTTTTACTTCTTTTTCTTCTCTGCTTGCCGTGGCTAGGGTTTCCAAAACAATGTTGAATAATAGTGGTGAGAGTGAACATCCTCATCATCTTCCTGATCTTAGTAGAAATACTTTCAGGTTTTCACCATTGAGTATGATGTTCGCTGTGGGTTTGTCATATATGGCCTTTACTATATTGAGGTAGGTTCCCTCTATGCCCATTTCTGGGGAGTTTTTGTCATAAATGGGTGTTGAATTTTGTCAAAAACTTTTTCTGCATCTACTGAGATGATCATATAGCTTTTATTCCCTAATTTGTTAATGTGTTGTATCACATTGATTGATTTGTATATATTGAAGAATCCTTGCATCCCTAGGATAAATCCCACTTGATCATGGTGCATGATTCTTTTAATGTGCTGTTGGATTCTGTTTGCTAGTAATTTGTTGAGGATTTTTGCATCTATGTTCATCAGTGATATTGGTCTATAATTTTCATTTTTTGTGATAACTTTTTCTGGTTTTGGTATCGGGGTGATGGTGGCTTTGCAGAATGAATTTGGGAGTATTTTTCCCTCTGAAATTTTTTAGAAGAGTTTGAGAAGGATTGGTGTTAGCTTTTCTCTAAATGTTTGATAGAATTTGCCTGTGAAGCCATCTAGTCCTGGACTTTTGTTTGTTGGAAGATTTTTAATTACGGTTTCAATTTCATTACTTGTGATAGGTCTGTTTATTTTTTTGAATTCTTCCTGGTTCAGTCTTGGAAAATTGTACCTTTCCAACAATTTGTCCATTTTTTCACCGCTGTCCATTTTATTGGCCTATCATTGTGGTATTCTCTTATAATCCTTTGTATTTCTGCAGTGCCAGTTGTGATTTCTCCGTTTACATTTCTAATTTTATTGATTTGCATCCTATCCCTTTTTTTCTTCATGAATCTGACTAAGGGTTTATCAAGGCATAATACATCATGATCACATGAGTTTGTACCAGGGATGCAAAGTTGGTTCAACATTAGAAAATCAATCAATGAAATGTATCATATTAGCAGAGTAAGGAAAAAAAGAAAATATAGAATTATCTAAATAAATGTTGAAAAAGGATTTGACAAAATTCAATACCTATTTATGACCCAGAAAAACATCTAGAAAATAACAAATGGACATTCAAGAGAACCCTACAGATTGCATTTTACTTAGTGATAAAAATGTATGCTTTCTCTCTAAGATTTTAAGAAGGCAAGATTGTCTAATTTATTAAACATAGTATTGTAGGTCCTAACCAATACAATTGAAACTCATAAATGAACTCTGCAAAGTCACCACATCCAAGGTCAATACAAAAATCAACAGTGTTTTTATAGTTTAGTCACAAACAACTGGAAAATGACATTCAAAAATAATTTATTTTATAATACAATTATTATAAAAACATAAATTAAAATAAAATTATTAAGAAACATAAATTACTTAGGAATACACTTAACAAGAGACTTGCAAAATCTCTACACAAAAACTAAGCAACTTTACTGAGAGAAAATAAAGATAACCTAAAAGAAAAAGAAAGATACACCTGCTAATAGATTGGAATACATTATAATGTTAGAAAGTTGTTTCATAAATTATTTTATTTGATGTGCTCCTCTTTTTACCCCATGCACTATGAGTGTTATCCTCCTCACCTATAGTGTCAACTACTACCACATTCTGAAAATTTCCATAACAAGACCTTTTACTAGACACTTTCTTCTGAGGTCCAGACTGTTTACCACATGGCCTAATGGATCTCTTCATAGCTGGTCAAGAAATTTTCTCTGAGGAGGTGAGATTTATATGTTATTTACTCTGCGATTGCTATTTTTGATGAAAGTTAGATCTAGTTAATCAGATGTCACAGGTGTTGACCTTAAACAAATAGACTGCCAGTTACTTCTCCAGCAAAAATGTGTTTATTTGGGATTGGCAAAGAATTGCAGGTTGGGGTCTGAAACCATGGCAAGCCATGTGCAAGTCCCATGCAACAAGGAGATAACTCTTTTAAAGAGGGGTAAAGGAGGTTGGGAAGGCTATAGTAAACAAAGAGTCCATTAGAGGAATTGAGAGTTGGAAATATAGTGGCTTTTCATTGGCTGAGGTCTTGCTAGGTAAGAAGAAGAAATCTTTCATCTTCCTGTTGGGTTTTACTCTTGTTGTAGGGCATGAGAGCTTCCCTTTCTGGCCTCTCAACTCTATTTTAATTGAAATTTCTATTTATTAATTTTTACATAGTATATACCTCAAAAGACTCTAAAATAAAAGAAATCGAAGAAATTTTGGTCAGTTTCTTGAAATTAAAAAATGACTCAGAATAAGCTGCTTGTGATAGGAAATGAACTTCATTCTTCTATGGTTTCTCTTTCACAGGTCATGAGTAACTTCAAAACTCCCCAAAACCGTTGCTATTTTTGTTGCTAATAATATTAAGATATTAATAATCAATTATATCTGGAAGACAATTCAGCAAAGTTGATTTATGTCTATATTATTTAGGATAAGTTGAGAAAGGAAGGAAGGGGGCAGGGCACAACTGTTAAAAGAATGACACAGCCACTGAGGATATGACAAAACTAGTTAGAACCAACTAGGCCCAAGATGGTGGAAGATTCAACTTCCAGTAGACCTTGAGCCTCATTATATGCTCATTATAATATGTTAGCATCTAAATGACACACCTACAGGTGCCATGACAGTTCCAAGGCTGACCATAAAAGGCCAAAAGGCCAAAATCCAAAAGGATTTCCTAGCCATCCCTGCCCCTTCCCCAAAATAGTTGGAATAATCTTCCCACTTGTTAGCCTATGAAATTACTCAGCCCATAAAAACTAACCACCTCCACATCCCGGAGCCACTTTTGCCTTCTGAGCTGGACCACATTCTGCCTATGGAATGTGTATCTCTCAAAATACACATTTTGCACTCTCTTTTACTTCACTACGGCTCCCTCTTGAATTCTTTCCTGTGCAAAGCCAAGGACCCTCACTTGGCAGCCCATCCTAGGAACTCGCCAGAGACCTAGGACATGACAATTCTCTCTTGCCCCTTTCTCCTGCAACAAAATCACCAAGTTTCAAACTTGACTGAAGGTCAGTTTCAGTCCACAAGTTTTTGAAGCCAAAGCATGAGGTGAAGAAGCTAATACTATAGATCAATTTTTCTCCCACCTTCCCAGCCACCTAGCTTCAATAACTTTAATAGTTTAGTTAAAGAAGAAGTTTGGAAGACAGAAGCAAAAGACTAATTTTTCACTCACAGGAAAAACTATTATTTAGATGGAGGAGCTAAGATTTATTGGATAATAAGAAATAACACCATATGGGTGTTATAGAGAGTGTACCTTCAGGGCAGACACTGGGAGATTGAAACATTCTTAGGATAAACCTGCAGTAAAAAAGTATCTGCCTGAAAATTCATAACACATTAATTCAAATTAAGAGAATCAGAAAATTTGTTTAAAAATGATAAAACGCAGGAAAATGAACAACCAACAGCAAAGAGGGCTGATTTAATTCATCATATCATCCAATTTTTGTAAATTTTTAACATACAAATAATTATATGAACTAACTTGTAAAACATTTACTATAGCATTGAACTGGTTTGAGGCTGGGTTGAAAATAAAATGACCCTCTGTCCACATATATTCCAGTGATCTCGAGTGCAAAATCTATCATGTGTTTGTTGTATAGTCCTCCCTTCGGCCAGATTATCTCTCTCAAGTGCCATGAGACTGAGGGAAATCTCTTGCCTTTTAGATTCTGCCTTCCAGACTCTTGTATTTCTCAATCTCTCAGAAAACTTCCCATGAGGTAAAATAGCCACGTGCTTGGGTGTACTCTTGATTTCAACCTATCATAATAGTTTCCTCATGAAGAGCTCTTCTGTGCTAAAGATTTGCGAGCTGTTACCATTGGGGGAAACTGAGTAAAAGATGCATGGGATCTCTCTGCATTACTTGTTACAACTACATATAAACTTACAATGATCTCACAGTAAAAAGGTTAATTTGAAAAAAAGTATGAATAAAATGCAGATAAGAAATTTTAAAATAAAAAGCAAGGTTAATTTTATATGTGTTATATAAATATATATCACATATAAATGATTATATATGTATCCGAAAATTACCCTTAAGGTTTTCTCTTACTAAGCTAATGATTTAAATAAACATTATACATTTCTTTTAGTTGGGCCACTATCCCTGTGCACAGTTCATTGAAATGGACTAGAGTTTAATGTTAAAATAAATCAGAGAATATATGAATGAATTTGGAGCTAATATATAGGTAAATATTATGTAAAAATTCAATAAATCACCTTTGCATTATTTACCTCTTTTTTTAAATTTAACAAATTTTTAAAATTACAATGACTACAATCAATTTCCATTGAGATATTATAATAAAAACACATAAAGTCACACTACTGGGAGGTTAGAAACTCAAATTGCTAACACACCATCTATATGCTTACTAGCAATATATTGCATGTGGTGCCTATAGTGTGAACACAGATATCACGGCAATCTAGGCAAGACACTTAAAAAAAATAAGTCTAATCCTAGCTATGGCAGGCCCAGGTTGAATTGACATATTAACCGCTTGTCTTCCATAGTCCCCCTCTTACTTGTCCTTGTGACTATTAGCCCCTTAACTCTTTCCCAGTGAAACCTGAGCCTCTTCCACTAGATAACTAAAATCCATGCCATCCCCTGGTGACACAGAGTGCTCTAGTATCTTCTGCCTAAGCCATTTCCTCTTTCTACTAACTTCATTTCTTTGATGGTGTGACTGTCCTCTAATTTGCTTGTGTGCTTCAAAAATGTGGTGTTCAAAATGGAACAAAATAATCCAATTGATGAGACCAGTACAATGTACTGTTAAATTATGATTATTTGAAATCTGGATGCCTGTCTTGTATTTGTATTTTCAAAGCCCTGATGCTGGGATACAATTCTCCATGACTCTCACATTTCTGCACGGCTTGCAAGCAAAGGCGCTGACTGCCTTTGTGTCCAGATTACTTTTTCAAAGATGTTTGTATAGCAAATAGCTGTGGGAGATATTATATATGCTTCACAGCCAGGGCAGGTTTGTTTACTGTTCAGTGTAATAAAAATAGTTTCCCTCTGTGACAAAGGGCAAGTTTGCTTACTGTGCATTGCAAACTTGGTTTCTCTCCCAAAATGCAACCCATTTCATATGCACCTGTCACCTACCCCTTTTTACCTCACCCTGTGGGAACTGGACCTCAGGGAACTTACAAAAAATGATATTCGAGTCATTGCTTATTAATGAGTAATAAACTACTCTTTGTCTCTGACCTAGAAATCTCTTGTCTTCTGTCAGAGTTCATGAAACTGTGGCAAGTTAACTTGTTGCTTGCAAATAGGTTACAATATTAGAAAGTTCTTTTTGTATTACTTTTGACACTGTTAACTCTATACATAGTCTCATTCTAAGTTTCTTAGTTATTTTTGTAACTTTCTATGTGAATAACTATGTGGTGAAGGTTCTTTCCATCTTAAGTGTTGCTCACTGATTATTTTAACACCTGTTAACCTGCTTCTATAAAATCTCATCTTGTTGATTTTAACCTGTAGTTTCATTCTGTACACTCAAAGTTTTTTTTTTCACTTATATATACTTACTGCCTCTCAGATTTCTGGCTGACAAATATGAAATCTATATTTATGCCATTGGCAAAAAGAATTGAGACATGCAGAGAAGTTGCTCTAAGGCATGTTAATCAAGAACTTTCTCAGGGATAACAAATAAATAAATTGATAATCTTCAGATGTGGCTGTGAAACCAGCAACAAATCCCTCACACAGTATCATCACCAACATTTTTTGGGCATCTTTTCTGTAAATATGTCATGTAAAACATTTTTACTTGAAGTTTATATGTATCTAAACTGAAGTTGAGATACAATATTTCTAATTTATTATTCCCTTCACTTAGAAGTTCAATAAACCTATTTTAAAAGAAAAAATGAGGTTACTTTGAAATGCTTTGGGACTTCCTTGGTGGCACAGTGGTTAAGAATCCACCTGCCAATGCAGGGGACACGGGTTCAATCCCTGGTCCAGGAAGATCCCACATGCCACAGAGCAACTAAGCCCATGTGCCACAACTACTGAGCCCACATGCTGCAACTACTGAAGCCCACGCACCTAGAACCCATGCTCTGCCACAAGAGAAGCCACCGCAATGAGAAGCCCACGCACCGCGACGAAAAGTAGCCCTCACTAGCTGCAACTAGAGAAAGCCCGCATGCAGCAACAAAGACCCAACGCAGACAAAAGTAAATAAATAAACAAACAAACAAGAAATGCTCTGTCCTTATTGAACTCCTTTTGGTCTCAATGTTCACATTATTTAATGCTAAATGAAAACAAAATATTTGTTAGTACACTTTTGTACAGTTTTTAGAAACTACAATTTTCTCTTTTAAGGAAAGAAAATAAGTATATGCCTGTATTATCCTGGTTATTTTCCTTTTCTCTATGATTTCACAAATAGCAGAATGGTAATTTTCTCTAGAAATGCTGAGATTCATCTTACTGAGATTAAAAGTGACTAAATTAACTATTTTCATCTCTCACTGGATACCCCATTATTTGGGTCTATAATTTCTTCTTTTTCTTTTTCAGCTTTATTGAGATAAAATTGATATATAACATTGTGTAACTTTAAGGTGTAAAATGTGATAATTTGATATGCATATATATATATTGTGAAATGGCTACCACATTTCACAATATAGTTAGTTAGTTAACACATCCATAACCTCACAAAATTACCATTTTTCCTGTGTTTTTTTCTTTTTTGTATATTTTTGGTGATAAGTACATTTAGGATCAAGCCTTTTAGGAACTTTCAAGTATATACTATAGTAGTGTTAACTCTAGTCACTATGATATACATTAGGTCCCCAGAATTTATTCACCTATAACTGGAATTTTGTATGCTATGACCAACCTCTTCCCACTTCCCCAACCCCCAGCCCCAGACAACCACTGTTTAGATTCCACATATAAGTAAAACCATATAGTATTTTTATTTCTCTATGTGACTTATTTCACTTAGAGGAATGCCTTCAAGGTCCATCCATATTGCCACAAATGAGAGTATTTACTTCTGTTTTATGGATGGATAATATTCCTTTGTGCATATATGACCCATTTTCTTTATGCACTTATCTGCCATATATTGGCTTTTGTGAATAATGCTATAATGACATTGAGATGCAGATACTCTATTAAAGATAGTGATTTAATTTCCTTTGGATATATACTCAGAAGTGGGATTGCTGGACCATATGATAGTTTTAAAAATTTTTTTGAGGAATCTCCATACTGTTTTCTACAGTGACTGAACAAATTTACATTCCTACCAATAGGCACAAGGGTTCACTTTTCTCCACATCTTTACCAACACTTGTTATCTATTTGTTTGATAATAGCCATTCTAACAGAGATGAGATGATATCTCTTTGTGGTTTTGATTTGCATTCCCCTGAGGATTCATGATGCTGAGTATCTTTTCATGTATCTTCGGACATTTGTATGTCTTCTTTGGAAAAGTGTCTATTTAGATTCTCTGCCCGTTTTTTAATCAGATTGTTTGGGTTTTTTGTTTTTGCTTTTTTTTTTTTTTTTTTTTTTTGCTATTGAGGTGTGTGAGTCTGATGTATATTTTGGGAATTAACCCCTTATCAGATATATGGCTTGCAAATATATTTTCCCATCCTGTAGGTTGCCTTTCTATTTTATTGTTTCTTTTGTTGTGCAGAATCTGTTTAGCTTAATGTAGTCCTGCTAATTTATTTTTGCTTTTGCTGCTTATGTTTTTGATATCATATCCAAACTACCATTGCCAAAACCAAAGTCAAGAAGCTTTTTCCCTCTTTCCTCTAGTTTCATGTCTTATGCTTACGACTTTAATTCATCTGGAGTTATTTTTTGTGAGTGGTATGAGATAGGGGTCCAATTTCATTCTTTTACACATGAATATCCAAGTCTCACAGCACACCTCACTATTCCTTTTAATCATCCAATCTTGGATTTATTTTGCTCCAATGATCTGAAATTTCTTTGCTGGGCTCCTTGACTTTCACAAAGTACCTCTTGTCCATGGGTGATTGTCTAAATCAGTGTTCTTTGAAGGGAAGACAGTCGAAAACTCTTATTTCAACATGTCGATGATATTGCTCTGCAATTCCTCCTTTAAATTATTTATTTTTAAAAATCTGAAGATCATTCTTCTTGTTGAAGTAGATGAAAGCCAAGTAGGATTTGGTACTCTTTGGTATTCATTAAAAATATGCCATCCTCTCCCAGTAATGAGATTTCTTGCTCTTTTACTTTGGACATAAATTTAAAATACTGAGTGCAAAAATTTTCACAACCTACATTTTATTATTTTCTTTAGCCTTATTAACCTTCTCTTATAGACCTTTGTATTTGTTGAAAATGTTTCCATCTCCCAATCATTTGTAATCTTGTTTGGAAGTTGACTATCAGAGTTCTTTTAATATCCATTCTGATTTCATCATATACATACTTATTCTTCCTGCTCTTTAGCTTTATTCATAATTATACTCTAAGAATTTCTCTTTGAGCTCTCCCATATTCTTGAGTTATAGTTTACTGCATTGTTCATTATCACAAAAACATACCTAATTTTTTACAACTCTATTGTTTTTGCATGATTGAAAAAATGTATATATAATGAAAAATTCCATATTTGTTTTTTCACTTTTGGAACTTGAAATGATGTGCTGTTTATAAGCAAATGAACATGTTTTATTGGTCAGAATGATAAACAGTATTATTGAAAGAGACTGGGCTTAGATTCCAGAAATTCTGTTAAAAATCACTGGGTAGCAAGTATGTATAAGGCACCCAGTCCCTTTTCTGATACATAGTAAATGCCCAACAAATATTGGTTTTCTACCTCTCAGAGTCTTAGTTTCCTTATTTATAAAATAATAATGATCTTATACATTTTTATGAATAACAATGTATCTGAAAGACTCTATAAAATGAAAAGATATCTTAGATTATTGTTTTTCATAACATCCAAGGAAGAAAGTGTACACAATTGAAGTAATAATTTGTCAAATATATTAGTTTTTACAGACTGAGGCTTCCAGAAGTGAACTGCAGAATTCAAGCCTCCTATCTGCAACAGTGATGGTAATGATGATTATCCTAATGATAGCAGCTCTCATTTATTAACCATCATGTGCCAGATATTTTGGCAAGTGATTAGATTGTAGCAACACATTTAAATCTCAAAACAACTCAATGAAATAAGTACAGTTAATATTTTTATTTTCCAATTGATAAAACTGTGTTATAGGACAATGGGATACTTTTGCCCTGGTCATATAACTAGCCAGTGGTTGATCTGGGTTTTGAAATAAAAAGTCTGACACCAGAACCCCTGCTCTCAAGCACATAATTGTTACCACAATTATGGTAATATATTACCACAATATATTTTGTCTCTTAGTCAGTTATAGGAAGCATAAGTTCTGCTCTTTCTAGACTACAGCAATATTTATTCCTCCCGTCCTCTGTTTTTATCCTAACCAACTTTCTAGTAAAATCAGATTCAAGGATTTCTCTTCAGGCAAATTATCTCTTCTACAGGCTAGCTTCTATTTCATATTATAAAGTATATAATTTAATGTATAATATACCATATAATATAGTATAAATGAAATGTAATTATGTATTAGTAATCCCTTGCTGTGACAAATTACCCCAACATTCAGTATCTTAAAACAACAAACATTCACTATGTCATAGTTTTTGTGTCTCATGAATTGGGGATGCCTGCAGCTCAGAGTCTCTCACAAGGCTGCAATCAAAGTATCAGCTGGGGCTGCAGTCATCTCAAGGCTGGCTGGGGGAGAATTTACTCCCAAGCTCACTCCTGTGGAAGACTTCAGGTCCTTGCTGAATTTTACATTAATTTTACTCCAAAAAATTTACTTTAATGCCTTTTTTGATTATTCTAATAACCTCTGATAAACCCCATTAGGTGAACTTAATGGAATAACTACTTATTGGAATATGCCATGTATTAAAAATGTATTTAATTATGCAAAAACAAGTCTGGCATCAAGGTATGTACAGTAAAAGAAAATAAGTAAAACAGGTGCACAGATAATTATAATATAAAGCTGACTTTAAGAAATATCATAAAAGATGTATACCTGAAATAAAACAGAAGTTCAAAGGGATTATTTCCCTTTTAAGGGAAATGAGAAAAGGTATGTGAATGGTCTGTAATAGACAGATATTGATCAGGATATTATAAATATTTGGAAGAAAATTGGATATATCTGCCAAAACCTTATCCATTTTCTTCTGTTCCTCTATTACTCCGTTTTTCCTCCTCCTCACTCTTCTTTAGATTTCAACGTCCAATTTACAATATTAATGACGCAG
Source organism: Stenella coeruleoalba (assembly GCF_951394435.1). Classification (NCBI taxonomy): domain Eukaryota; kingdom Metazoa; phylum Chordata; class Mammalia; order Artiodactyla; family Delphinidae; genus Stenella; species Stenella coeruleoalba. The sequence continues at coordinate 62,316,422 of NC_137159.1, read as the reverse complement.
TGTTTCTAATAGTAAATCAATGATTTTTCTAGGCTTAGAATGTTTAGTGAAACAGCAGACTGACTTCATTCAACTCTAATATATCCTCATTATCAATATAAAAATGTACTTCCATTTTTAAAAAGCATGCCCATTGTCATTTAAAATTTGCACTTTAATAAGTGGGTTTTTGCTGAACCCCAAAGCTGAACCCCAGGAGCTGTGCAAACAAAGAAGAGAAAGGGAAATATCTCTGTGCAGCCGCAGGACCAGATTAAATCCCCACAGTCAACTTGATGAACACTCCATCTGTGGAATACCTGAATAGACAATGAAATATCCCAAAATTGAGGCAGTGGACTTTGAGAGCAACTGTAGACTTGAGGTTTGCTGTCTGCTACCGATTTGTTTCTGATTTTTATATTTAACTTAGCTTAGTTTTTAGTGCTTGTTATCATTGGTGTATATATTTATTGGTTTGGATGTTCTCTTCTTTTTATTTTAATTTTTTATTTTATTTATTTATTTTATTTTATTATTTTTTAAATTTATTATTGATTTTATTTTTTAATTTTATTTTATTTTTCTTCCTTTTTTCTTATTCCTATTTTTCTGGACCGTGTGACTGACAGGGTCTTGGTGCTCCAGCCGGGTATCAGGCCTAAGCCTCTGAGGTGGGAGAGCAGAGTCCAGGACATTGGAGCACCAGAGACCTCCTGGCCCCATGTAATACCAATCGGTGAGAGCTCCCCCAGAGATCTCTGTCTCAACACAAAGACCCAGATCCACCCAATGGCCAGCAAGCTCCAGTGCTGGATGCCCCATGCCAAACAACTAACAAGACAGGAACACAACCCCACTCATTAGCAGAGAGACTGCCAAAAATCATAATAAGTTCACAGATACCCAAAAACACACCACGGGATGCAGGAAGGACCACCCAAAACACAAGATCCAGTCCCACCCACCAGAATACAGGCACCAGTCCTCTCCAAAAGGAAGCTTACACTAGCCATTGAACCAACCTTACCCACTGGGAGTAGACACCAAAAACAATGGGAACTACAAACCTGCAGCCTGCTAAAAGTAGACCCCAAACACAGAGAGTTAAACAAAATGAGAAGACAGAGAAATATACAGCAGATAAAAAGCAAGGTAAAACCCCACCAAACCATACAAATGAAGAAGTAGGCAGTCTATCTTTATTCAGAATAATGATAGTAAAGATGATCCAAATCTTGGAAATCGAATGGAGAAAATACAAGAACGTTTAACAAGAATCTAGAAGAACTAAAGAGCAAACAAACAATGATGAATAACACAATAAATGAAATTAAAAATTCACTAGAAGGAATTAAGAGCAGAATAACTGAGGCAGGAGAACAGATAAGTGACCTGGAAGATAAAATAGTGGAAATAACTGCCGCAGAGCAGAATAAAGAAAAAAGAAAAAAAGAATTGAGGGGGTGGGGCTTCCATGGTGGCACAGTGGTTGAGAGTCCGCCTGCCGATGCAGGGGACACGGGTTCATGCCCCGGTCCAGGAAGATCCCACATGCCGCGGAGCGGCAGGGCCCATGAGCCATGGCCTCTGAGCCTGCAAGTCCAGAGCCTCTTCTCCACAACGGGAGAGGCCACAACAGTGAGAGGTCCGCATACCACAAAAAAAAAAAAAAAAAAGAATTGAGGGCGGTCTCAGAGACTTCTGGGACAAGATTAAACGCACCAACATTCGAACTGTAGGGCTCCCAGAAGAAGAAGAGAAAAAGAAAGGGTCTGAGAAAACACTTGAAGAGATTATAGTTGAAAACTTCCCTAACATGGGAAAGGAAGTAGTCAATCAAGTCCAGTAAGTGCAGAGAGTTCCATACAGGAAAAACACACCAAAACACATACTAATCACACTTTTAAACATTAAATACAAAGACAAAATATTAAAAGCAACAAGGCTAAAGCAACAAATAACATACAAGGGAATCCCCAAAAGGTTAACAACTGATCTTTCAGCAGAAATTCTGCAAGCAAGAAGGGAGTGGCAGGACATATTTAAAGTGGAGAAACAGAAAAAAAAACTACAACAAAATTACTCTACCCAGCAAGGATCTCATTCATATTCAACAGAGAAATTAAAATCTTTACACACAGGCAAATGCTAAGAGAATTCAGCACCACCAAACCAACTCTACAACAAATGTTAAAGGAACTTCTCCAGGCAGGAAACACAAGAGAAGGAAAAGACCTACAATAACAAACCCAAAACAATTAAGAAAATGGTAATAGGAACATACATATCGATAATTACCTTAAATGTAAATGGATTAAATGCTCCCACAAGAAGACACAGACTGGCTGAATGCATACAAAAACAAGACCTATATATATACTGTCTACAAGAGACCCATTTCAGACCGAGGGACACATACAGACTGAAAGTGAGGGTATGGGAAAAGATATTCCATGCCAATGGAAATCAAAAGAAAGCTGGAGTAGCAATACTCATATCAGATAAAATACACTTTAAAATACAGACTATTACAAGAGTAAAAGAAGGACATTGCATAAAGGTCAAGGGATTAATCCAAAAACAAGATATAACAATTGAAAATATTTATACACCAAATACAGGAGCACCTAAATACATAAGGCAAATGCTAACAGCCTTAAGAAGGGAAATCGACAGTAACACAATAACAGTAGGGGACTTTAAAACCACACTTTCACCAATGGACAGATCATCAAAAATGAAAATAAAAAAAGAAACACAAGCTTTAAATGACATATTAGAAAAGATGGACTTAATTGATACTTATAGGGCATCCCATCCAAACACAGCAGCATACACTTTCTTCTCAACTGCTCACAGAACAGTCTGCAGAAGAGACCATATCTTGCATCACAAATCAAGCATTGGTAAACTTAAGCAAATTGAAATTGTATCAAGCATCTTTTCTCACCACAACGCTATGAGATTAGATATCAATTACAGGAAAAAAACTGTAAAAAAATACAAACACATGGAGGCTAAATAATACGCTACTAAATAACCAAGAACTCACAGAAGAAATCAAAGAGGAAATCAAAAAATACCTAGAATCAAATGACAATGAAAACACAATGACCCAAACCTATGAGATGCAGCAAAAGCAGTTCTAACAGAGAAGTTTATAGCAATAAAATTCTACCTCAGGAAACAAGAAAAATCTCAACTAAACAACCTAAAATTACACCTAAAGCAATTAGAGGCAGAAGAACAAAAAAAAAAAACCAAAGTTAGCTGAAGGAAAGAAATAATAAAGATCAGATCAGAAATAAATGAAAAAGAAATGAAGGAAACGATAGCAAAGATCAATAAAACTAAAAGCTGGTTCTTTGACAAAATAAACAAAATTAATAAACCATTACCCAGACTCATCAAGAAAAAAAGGGAGACGACTCAAATCAATAGAATTAGAAATGAAAAAGGAGGAGTAACAACTGACACCGCAGAAATACAAAAGATCATGAGAGATTATTACAAGCAAAACAATGGACAACCTGGACGAAATGGACAAATTCTTAGAAAAGCACAACGTTCCAATACTGACGATGAAGAGATAGAAAATATGAACAGATCAATCACAAGCACTGAAATTGAAAAAGTGTTTAAAAAACTTCCAATAAACAAAAGCCCAGGAAGAGACGGCTTCACAGGCAAATTCTATCAAACATTTAGAGAAGAGCTAACACCTATCTTTCTCAAACTCTTCCAAAATACAGCAGAGGGAGGTATACTCCCGAACTCATTCTATGCGGCCACCATCACCATGATACAAAAACCAGATAAAGATGTAAAAAAGAAAGAAAACTACAGGCCAATATCCCTGATGAACATAGAAGCAAAAATCCTCAAAAATATACTAGCAAACAGAATCCAACAGCACATCAAAAGGATCATACATGATGATCAAGTGGGGTTTATCCCAGGAAGGCAAGAATTCTTCAATATACACAAATCAATCAATGTGATACACCATATTAACAAATTGAAAGAGAAAAACCATGTGATCATCTCAATAGATACAGAGAAAGCTTTCGACAAATTCAACACCCATTTATGTTAAAAACCCTGCAGAAAGTAGGCATAGAGGGAACTTTCCTCAATATAATAAAGGCCATACATGACAAACCCACAGCCAACATCGTCCTCAATGGTGAAAAACTGAAACCATTTCCACTAAGATCAGGAACAAGACAAGGTTGCACACTCTTACCATTATTATTCAACATAGTTTTGGAAGTTTTAGCCACAGCAAACAGAGAAGAAAAAGAAATAAAAGGAATCCAAATCAGAAAAGAAGAAGTAAAGTTGTCACTGTTTGCAGATGACATAATACTATACATAGAGAATGCTAAAGATGCTACCAGAAAACTACTAGAGCTAATCAATGAATTCGGTAAATAGCAGGATACAAAATTAATGCACAGAAATCTCTGGCATTCCTATAAACTAATGATGAAAAATCTGAACAGTGAAATTAAGAAAACACTCCCATTTACTATTGCAACAAAAAGAATAAAATATCTAGGAATAAACCTACCTAACGAGACAAAAGATCTGTATGCAGAAAATTATAAGACACTGATGAAAGAAATTAAACATGATACAAATAGATGGAGAGATATACCATGTTCTTGGATTGGAAGAATCAACATTGTGAAAATGACTCTACTACCCAAAGCAATCTACAGATTCAATGCAATCCCTATAAAATTACCACTGGCATTTTTCACAGAACTAGAACAAAAACTTTCATAATTTGTATGGAAACAGAAAAGACCACGAATAGCCAAAGCAATCTTGAGAAAGAAAAATGGAGCTGGAGGAATCAGGCTCCCTGACTTCAGACTATACTACAAAGCTACAGTAATCAAGACAGTATGGTACTGGCATAGAAACAGAAATATAGATCAATGGAACAGGATAGAAAGCCCAAAGATAAACCCATGCACATGTGGCCACCTTATCTTTGATAAAGGAGGCAAAAATATACAGTGGAGAAAAAAGAGCCTTTCAATAAGTGGTGCTCGGAAAACTGGATAGCTACATGTAAAAGAATGAAATTAGGACACTCCCTAACACCATACACAAGAAAAAAATCAAAATGGATTAAAGACCTAAATGTAAGGCCAGACACTATCAAACTCTTAGAGGAACACATAGGCAGAACACTGTATGACATAAAACACAACAAGATCATTTTTGACCCACCTCCTAGAGACATGGAAATAAAAACAAAAATAAACAAATGGGACCTAATGAAACTTCAAAGCTTTTGCACAGCAACGGAAACCATAAACAAGACCAAAAGACAACCCTCAGAATGGGAGAAAATATTTGCAAATGAAGCAACTGACAAAGGATTAATCTCCAAAATTTATAAGCAGCTCATGCAGCTTAGTAACAAAAAAACAAACAAACCATTCCAAAAATGGGCAGAAAACCTAAACAGACATTTCTCCAAAGAAGATATATAGATTGCTAACAAACACATGAAAGAATGCTCAACATCATTAATCATCAGAGAAATGCAAATCAAAACTACAATGAGATATCATCTCACACCAGTCAGAATGGCCATCGTCAAAAAATCTACAAACAATAAATGCTGGAGAGGGTGTGGAGAAAACGGAACCCTCTTGCACTGTTGGTGGGAATGTAAATTGATACAGCCTCTATGGAGAACAGTATAGAGGTTCCTTAAAAAGAAACCAGAAGTACCATACAACCCAGCAATCCCAATACTGGGCATATACCCTGAGAAAACCATAATTCAAAAAAAGTCATGTACCACAATGTTCATTGCAGCTCTATTTACAATAGCCAGGACATGGAAGCAACCTAAGTGTCCATCAACAGATGAATGGAAAGGAAGATGTGTCACATATATACAATGGAATATTACTCAGCCATTAAAAGAAACGAAATTGAGTTATTTGTAGTGAGGTGGATGGACCCAGAGTCTCTCATACAGAGTGAAGTAAGTCAGAAAGAGAAAAACAAATACCGTATGCTAACATATATATATGGAATCTAAAAAACAAAAACGGTCATGAAGAACCTAGGGACAAGACGGGAATAAAGAGCCAGACCTACTAGAGAATGGACTTGAGGATATGGGGAGGGGGATGGGTAAGCTGGGATAAAGTGAGAGAGTGCCATGGACATATATACACTACCAAATGCAAAATAGATAGCTAGTGGGAAGCAGCCGCATAGCACAGGGAGATCAGCTAGGTGTTTTGTGACCACCTAAAATGGTGGGATAGGGAGGGTGGGAGGGAGGAAGATGCAAGAGGGAAGAGATATGGGGATATATGTATATGTATAACTGATTCACTTTGTTATAAAGCAGAAACTAACACACCATTGTAAAGCAATTATACTCCAATAAAGATGTTAAGAAAAAAAAAAAAATCTTCCAACAAAGAAAAGTCCAGGACAGATGGCTTCAAAGACAAATTCTATCAAACATTTAGAGAAGAGCTAACACCTTTCCTTTTCAAACTCTTCCAAAATATAGCAGAGGGAGGAAGAGTCCCAAATTCATTCTACAAGACCACCATCACCCTGATACCAAAAGCAGACAAAGATGTCACAAAAAAAGAAAACTATAGGCCAATATCACAGATGAACATAGATGCAAAAATCCTCAACAAAATACTAGCAAACAGAATCCAACAGCACATTAAAACGATCATACATCATAATCAAGTGTAGTTTATCCCAGGAATGCAAGGATTCTTCAATATACACAAATCAATCATTGTGATACACCATGTTAAAAACTGAAGGCTAAAAACCATATGATAATCTCAATAGATGCAGAAAAGTTTTGACAAAATTCAACACATATTTATGATAAACTCTCCTGAATGTAGGCACAGAGGGAACTTACCTCAAATTAATTAAGGCCATATATGACAAGCCCACAGCCAACACTGTTCTCTATGGTGAAACCCTGAAACCATTTACTCTAAGACCAGGAACAAGACAAGTTTGCTCACTCTCACCACTATTATTCAACATAATTTTGGAAGTTTTAGCCATGGCAACCAGAGAAAACAAAGAAATAAAAAAAAATCCAAATCACAAAAGAAAAAGTAAAACTGCCATTGTTTGCAGATGCCATGATATTATACCGAAAGAATCCTAAAGATGCTACCAGAAAAGTACTAAAGCTAATCAATGAATTTGGTAAAGTAGAAGGATACAAAATTAATGCACAGAAATCTGTGGCATTCCTATACACTAAAGACGAAAAATCTGAAAGAGAAATTAAGGAAACACTCCCATCTACCATGCAACAAAAAGAATAAAATGTGTAGGAATAAACCTACCTAAGGAGGTAAAACACCTGTACTCAGAAAACTATAAGACACTGATGGAAGAAATTAAAGATGATATAAACAGATGGAGAGATATACCATGTTCTTGGATTGGAAGAATTAATATTGTGAAAATGACTATATTCCCCAAAGCAACCTACAGATTCAATGCAATCCCTATCAAATTACCAATGGCATTTTTCACAGAACTAGTTCAAGAAGTTTCACAATTTTTATAGAAACACAAAAGACCCCGAATAGCCAAAGCAATCTTGAGAAAGAAAAATAGAGCTGGAGCAGTCAGGCTCCCAGACTTCAGACTATACTACAAAGCTACAGTAATCAAGACAGTATAGTACTGGCACAAAAACAGAAACATAGATCAATGGAACAGGATAGAAAGCCCAGAGAGAAAACCACACCCATATGGTCACCTTATCTTCGATAAAGAAGGCAAGAATATACAATGCAGAAAAGACAGCCTCTTCAATAAGTGGTGCTGGGAAAACTGGACAGCCATATGTAAAAGAATGAAATTAGAACACTTCCTAACACCACACACAAAAATAAACTCAAAATGGATTAAAGACCTAAATGGAAGACCAGATTCTATCAAACTCTTAGAGGAACACATAGGCAGAACAGTCTATGGCATAAATCACAGCAAGATCCCTTTTGACCCACCTCCTAGAGAATGGAAATAAAAACAAAAATAAACAAATGGGACCCAATGAAACTTAAAAGCTTTTGCACAGCAAGGGAAACCATAACCAGACAAAAAGACAACCCTCAGAATGAGAGAAAATATTTGCAAACAAAGCAACTGACAAAGGATTAATCTCCAAAATATACAAGCAGCTCATGTAGCTCAATATCAAAGAAACAACACAATCCAAATATGAGCCGAAGACCTAAAAAGACATTTCTCCGAAGAAGATATAGATATTGCCAGCAAACGCATGAAAGGATGCTCAACATCACTAATAATTAGAGAAATGAAAATCAAAACACAATGAGGTATCACCTCACACCAGTGAGAATGGCCAACATCAAAAAATCTACAAACAATAAATGCTGGAGAGGGTGTGGAGAAAAGGGAACCCTCTTGCACTGTTGGTGGGAATGTAAATTAATACAGCCACTATGGAGAACAGTATGGAGGTTCCTTACAAAACTAAAAATAGAACTACCATATGACCCAGCAATACCACTACTGGACATATACTCTGAGAAAACCGTAATTCAAAAAGAGACATGTACCCCAATGTTCACTGCAGCACTATTTACAATGGCCAGGACATGGAAGCAACGTAAATGTCCATCGACAGATGAATGGGTAAAGAAGATGTGGCACATATATACAATGGAATGTTACTCAGCCATAAAAAGAAACGAAATTGAGTTATTTGTGGTGAGGTGGATGGACCCAGAGTCTGTCATACAGAGTGAAGTAAGTCAGAAAGTGAAAAACAAATACCATATGCTAACACATATATATGGAATCTAAAAAAAAGGTTCTGAAGAACCTAGGGGCAGGACAGTTATAAAGATGCAGATGTAAAGAATGGACTTGAGGACACGGGGAGGGGGAAGGGTAGACTGGGACGAAGTGAGAGAGTGGCATGGACATATATACACTACAAAATGTAAAATAGGTAGCTAGTGGGAAGCAGCTGCATATCATAGGGAGATCAGTTCAGTGCTTTGTTACCACCTAGAGGGGTGGGATAGGGAGGGTGGGAGGGAGGAACAACAGGGAGGGGATATGGGGATATATGTATACATATAGCTGATTCATTTTGTTATACAGCGAAACTAACACACAATTGTAAAGCAATTATACTCCAATAAAGATGTTTAAAAAAAAGTTTAAATCCATGTGTAGTATATTTACTTTTTATTTTTAGTATCCAGACTGTGACTGGATATAAATGCTTTAAAATACTTAAAGAATTCAAGAAATAAAGTTATTAAAAGAAATTTTGGAGCACACTTCAGTAGGAAGCTCATTCACTGAAGACTAAAAAAAGTTTTAAAAATTATTTTGACAAAATTAAATATTATACGAACATTTGAACTTCGGATGGGAAACAAAAAGTTACAGTTGAGGTTCTCAGTTCATCATCCAGCTGACTTTTGTGAGTACTCAGCACCCACCTGGTAACATACAAAGAACTAAAGAATATTTGCGTTTAGGGGTCATGGTCTTTGACTCTACAGTAATGACATATTGAAGAAGTATTACCTATATTGGTCCACAATACAGCCATGCAGTCTGCCAGAATCAATCTCAGTTCCAGTGGCTATTAGTTTTGTGGCCTTTGCCAAGTCATATCACCTCTCCAAGCTTCATTTTTCTCAGCTATAGTAAAAACTTATACTCATAATGCTATATGAGACAATACAGGTAAAGTTTTTGCAAAATATCTAGGACATAGAAAACGCTTAGTATATATTAGCTGCTATAATTCACCATTAACAAGGTATTTTGTGTATCTGTTAAACACATGCCCTTTCTCATCACACATTCTTGTTTGTTTCCAAAAGAATATTTCAACTTGAAGAGAATAAAAGGTATATGTGTAATATTAAAGATTGACTCATAAATATTAAATTATTGCTTGAAACAGTATATTCAGTTTAACTACTGAGCTATAATTATTACATTCCCAATCTTTTATGCATATAAATGTGTGTGATAATTCTTTCCTTTATATAAAGATATGCATGTAGTGTGCCTGAAAATATAGAATCATCATTCAGTGGTGTTCAATTTATGGAGAACTCAATTCACAGTTTATTTTAAAACTCTGATTTCTTTCTTCAGGTGGCTGGCCTTATGGACAATATATTATACACCATACATCCCTACCATTGCTGGATGGCCTGGTTCACCAACAGTTCAAATTAAGATAATGCAGTCTAAGAGTTAAGAGAATGAATTGATTTGATAGTGCTCTATTAAATCAATTTAGGCTACCATAAAAGTAGCTGTAAAAGAATTTTCAGTACTTTATTGTTGTTAGAATTCTATAACCAGTATCTCTTGAGAAAACTGCAGTTTCCTCTAGATCAATATATAAATCTGTGTGGTATTCCAAATTGTTTCTGCCAGTTTCAACTTAGATGCTATAGGCTTTCCTTGAGCTAAAATCCAATAGAATATGATGCTTTCCCTATCCAAGATTCTCAAGGAATTCACCTTCTGGAGAACTGAGACATTTTGTTCTATCCATTTTATTTTAGCAGGTGTTCAATAAAACTTTTCTGAATTATTCTATTTACATTCCAATTCACAAATGACTGTATTAAACTAGAGATTTAGCTGAGATTGTAGATTTCCATAATGTAGGCTGCAAACTCAAATGCCAGGTCCAGGCAGGTAATATCCATGATTAAATTGTTCTCTCTTTTTAGATGATTTGGGGAATTTTTATTTTTGCCTCATTTAAATGGTGATAACTGCTCTTCAACTTATTTCAAGTATTATCAGTCAGGAATATGGTTTTCTCAGATATGACATCTGAACATATGATATAACATGTCCAGATTTTTATGGGAAATATTTAAAATGTTATCTAAATGTAACAAAACAAAGGGATGCAGTTTGTTAGTGTATTTTTGCTTTGTTTTTTGGGTTTTTTCTTTTTCCTTTTTTTCTTTTTTTTTCCAGGAGGGGAGGTTGCTGGAGCAAATCAGCCCCCAGTCCTGGATAAGACGTCATCTCAGTGAATCGATGCTCTTATGAGTTTCACGATTGGCATGTTAGATATTGTTTTCCTTGAACATCCTCCCCCGCCATATTTACTCTCTTGGTTGATATCTTGAACAATACAACCAGTAAAACTCAACCTCAAGATATGACTGTATAGTCATTATACATTGAAGACTTTCATAACCCTATGCAAATAGATCACTTAAGGCCATAAATGGAAGGAAAGAGTAGTTTACAAATAAATGGTTTTCAATGACAATCTGAATTTCAAAACCTTACTGGAAAACAAACATGGCAGAAAATATAAAGAATGCGGGAGTTTGGACATAGCAAACAGTGTTATAGCCTTTAAAAGTCAACCCTGCCTGTGTCATCCGCCATCTTGTGCGAAGCAAGGTGGCCTCCACGTTCCCCGAACGTCGTCTTCGCTTCTGCCTCGACCGCCCCTTGATCACAGACATGTCTCGGGACCGGTTCCGAAGTCGGGGCGGTGGCGGTGGCGGTTTCCACCGACGCGGAGGGGGAGGCGGCCGCGGCGGCCTCCACGATTTCCGCTCCCCGCCACCCGGCATGGGCCTCAATCAGAACCGCGGACCTTTGGGGCCCGGCCCGGGCCAGGGCGGCCCCAAGCCTCCGATCCCGCCACCGCCTCCGCACCAGCAACAGCAGCAGCCACCGCCGCAGCAGCCGCCACCACAGCAGCCGCCGCCGCTTCAGCCGCCGCCGCACCAGCCGCCGCATCCGCAGCCGCCGCATCAGCCGCCGCCGCCGCCACAGGACTCATCTAAGCCTGCCGTCCCTCAGGGACCCGGCCCTGCTCCCGGAGTAGGCAGCGCTCCCCCGGCCTCCGGCTCCGCGCCGCCCGCCACACCCCCGACTTCGGGGGCCCCCACGGGGCCAGGCCCCACCCCGACCCCGCCGTCCGCTGTCACCTCGGCGCCCCCCGGGGTGCCCCCGCCCGCGCCGCCGAGCAGCGGGGTCCCCACCACCCCCCCTCAGGCTGGCGGCCCGCCGCCTCCACCCGCGGGGGTCCCGGGCCCCGGGCCTAAGCAGGGCCCAGGAGCCGGTGGCCCCAAAGGCGGCAAAATGCCAGGCGGGCCGAAGCCCGGCGGCGGCCCGGGCCTAAGCACTCCTGGCGGCCACCCCAAGCCGCCGCACCGAGGCGGCGGGGAGCCCCGCGGGGGCCGGCAACACCACCCGCCCTACCACCAGCAGCACCACCAAGGGCCGCCGCCCGGCGGGCCCGGGGGCTGCAGCGAGGAGAAGATCTCTGACTCCGAGGGGTTTAAAGCCAACTTGTCTCTCTTGAGGAGGCCTGGAGAGAAAACTTACACTTAGCGTTGTCGGTTGTTTGTTGGTAATCTACCTGCTGATATCACGGAGGATGAATTCAAAAGATTATTTGCTAAATATGGAGAACCAGGAGAAGTTTTTATCAACAAAGGCAAAGGATTTGGATTTATTAAGCTTGAATCTAGAGCATTAGCTGAAATTGCTAAAGCTGAACTTGATGATACACCCATGAGAGGTAGACAGCTTCGGGTTCGATTTGCCACACATGCTGCTGCCCTTTCTGTTCGAAATCTTTCACCTTATGTTTCCAATGAACTGTTGGAAGAAGCCTTTAGTCAGTTTGGTCCTATTGAAAGGGCTGTTGTAATTGTGGATGATCGTGGAAGATCTACAGGGAAAGGCATTGTTGAATTTGCTTCTAAACCAGCAGCAAGAAAAGCATTTGAAAGATGCAGTGAAGGTGTTTTCTTACTAACAACAACTCCTCGTCCAGTCATTGTGGAACCCCTTGAACAGTTAGATGATGATGATGGTCTTCCTGAAAAACTTGCACAGAAGAATCCAATGTATCAAAAGGAGAGAGAAACCCCTCCTCGTTTTGCCCAGCATGGCACATTTGAGTATGAGTATTCTCAGAGGTGGAAGTCCCTGGATGAAATGGAAAAACAGCAGCGGGAACAAGTTGAAAAAAACATGAAAGATGCAAAGGACAAATTGGAAAGTGAAATGGAAGATGCCTATCATGAGCATCAGGCAAATCTTTTGCGTCAAGATCTGATGAGACGCCAGGAAGAATTAAGACGCATGGAAGAACTTCACAATCAAGAAATGCAGAAACGTAAAGAGATGCAATTGAGGCAAGAGGAGGAACGACGTAGGAGGGAAGAAGGGATGATGATTCGTCAACGTGAGATGGAAGAACAAATGAGACGCCAAAGAGAGGAAAGTTACAGCCGGATGGGCTACACGGATCCGAGAGAAAGAGACATGAGAATGGGCGGTGGAGGAGCAATGAACATGGGAGATCCCTATGGTTCAGGAGGCCAGAAATTTCCACCTCTAGGTGGTGGTGGTGGCATAGGTTATGAAGCTAATCCTGGAGTTCCACCGGCAACAATGAGTGGTTCCATGATGGGAAGCGACATGCGTACTGAGCGCTTTGGGCAGGGAGGTGCGGGACCTGTGGGTGGACAGGGTCCTAGAGGAATGGGGCCTGGAACTCCGGCAGGATATGGTAGAGGGAGAGAAGAGTATGAAGGCCCAAACAAGAAACCCCGATTTTAGATGTGATATCTAGGCTTTCATTCCAGTTTGTTTTTGTCTTTTCTTGTTTAGATAGCAATCTTTTAAATTCTTGCATTTTAGTAAGAAAGCTACCTTTTTATGGATGTTAGCAGTTTATTGACCTAATATTTGTAAATGGTCTGTTTGGGCAGGTAAAATTATGTAATGCAGTGTTTGAAACAGGGGAATTTTTTTTTCCTTTTTTTCCTTTTTTTTTTTTTTAACTGTATAATGTCCCTCAATTTATGGCAGTGTACCTTGTGCCACTGATTTCCAAAGTGTACCAATTTTTTTTTTTTTACTGTGCTTCAAATAAATAGAAAAAATAGTTAAGATTTTGATCTTCAACTTTGCCATTCATGCTTCTATGCACATTAGGTTAGGTGTTCCACTTGGAAAGCATAAGAGTGTCTAGGCCTTTGAGTGGCATATGCCATTTCTGGGAAATGTATTTGTAGGCTAAGTATTGCTTTCTACATTTAAGTACCCCCTTGTTTTAAAAAGAAGAAATGCATATTGAATAGTTTCATGATTTGATTTGTTTGGCATTATAGGAAGCAAGCCGGTGCTAGTATTTTCAAATGGCTATGTAAGCAAAGCTGAACTGTAAATCTTCATTCAGGAATGTGTATTAAGATTATGGAATGGGTGTAAGACTATTGGTAGGGGGAGAAAGTGGGTATGACTTAAATGGATCTTTTACGGCCCTATGATCTATCCTTTCCTTGAAAGTTTCTGAAGAACAAGTGGAAAGATCATTTTGTTGCATTCCTCCATTCTTGTTTTTTAAAGAACGAGTCCCAAGCCCTACGAACGGCTTGTATTGAACATTCACATCTGAATTAAAGATTGTTAAACATGAAAAAAAAAAAAAAGTCAACCCTTCATATAACCGATTCACTGTGCTGTATCGCAGAAACTAACACAACACTGTAAAGCAGCTATACTTCAATAAAAATTTAAAAAAAAAATGCTACACATGACATATTCCAATAAAAAAAATGGTAAACCCTTCTATCACAGGTTGGAGCTTAATCAATAAATGGGAATAATTATAACATATGGCAAAGAAAACAAACGAAGTTTTTCAGCACTGCATATAAGGATCATGAGAATTCAATTTCTTGGCAACATCTAATTAGGATGCAACCTGCCGCTCAGCTCCTCCTTGAATGTGTTATGATGATAAACCATCAGAGTAAAAGAGCATATGGGTCTCATTCACTCATTTAATAAACATATATTTCTGGGCCAAACATTAGACTTAGTGCTGAAAATGTATCAGCGAACCCTCCCCGTGGCCCCAGAAAGGGTCTCTATTCTTGGAACAGCTGATGCTGACAAAAATATAAATGTGGGTAATGTGAAGATTTGTCTTTATGTCTTCTTTCTAAGGGCTCAGTTATGGAAACAACACTATTTTTTTTAACCTCAGAATAATTTCACCTGAGAGATGGTTCAATTTTATACATGCCTACAACCAAATAGAGCATTATTTTTCTTCTAAATTTATATACGAAGTTGGTTAAATTTAGAAATTTGTTAGTGATTATGACAAGACATTTTGTTTTTGTAAAATACACATCAAGATCAAGAATGTTTTCAGAGAGTTGAAATGGATCTAATGATTGAGAGGTTGCTTCCAGAGCCATAGCTCTTCTGGAGTTCTGGAAGTTCAAGAAATGCAAATGGCTAGCTACGTGGATTCTTTCTGTGCTTAATATAATTCTTAATTTAGATCCTAATATAAATATGTAATAATATAATAAGCTGTATAAATATGTGACAACAAAACGTGGTAGAAGGTATGTCACACTAATTTTCTATGATCAGTCAAAATTTAAACCTGAGTTCCATTCTTTATAGACTGGTGGAAAGGGAATCTCAGTCACTATTTCCTCCATCACCACCCCCTGGGAAATTAAAGGCTTTTTAAGTCTTGGACCAAGAATGATGTCCCAGGTTTTTGAAGCAATGGAGCCACCAGCTTCCAGGTGATTTTTCCTTGTCAAAGTCTGTATCATCCCTTTGAAGCCAAAGGCTATCAACTTCCATATCAAGTATAAACAAGGAAGACTGTAATAAAAATGTTTGAAAATATTCCTTTATATTTTCAGTGTGTTTTCCTCCTGAATTAAGTTTTTTAGTAGGACATTATAAAAAAAGTAGATGCTTCAAATAAGCCACTATTTTACTTGGTGCATGGCACATTTATTCACTAACCAATAATTAGCACACACCTGTTTTGTTGCAAGCAGGAAAAAAAAATCCTTGCACAAATGGATTTTCTGTTTAGTCAGTAGAAGCAGAAAAAACCCAATCATTAAGCAATTACATAAGAAAAAAAAAATGATTTGGGCTTCCCTGGTGGTGCAGTGGTTGAGAGTCCGCCTGCCGATGCAGGGGACACGGACACGGTCCGGGAAGATCCCACATGCCGCGGAGCGGCTGGGCCCGTGAGCCATGGCCGCTGAGCCTGCACGTCCGGAGCCTGTGCTCCGCAACGGGAGAGGCCACAACAGTGAGAGGCCCAAGTACCACAAAAAAAAAAAAAGAAAGAAAAATATACAGTATATATAAAGGTGTATAAATTATGAAAAAAATATAAAGAACCGCAAGGAGAAAAGGAGAGCTGGGAGTGTGTGCAATTATATATAGGGTGGAAAAGAAAGATCTTACAGAAAAGATGATATTTGAGCAGAGACTAGAAGATGTGAAGGAATAAGTCTTGTAGATATCAAGAAGAGGATTCTGGCTAGAGGGGAAGTAAGAATAAAAGGCCCTAAGGCAGGTCTGTGTTTAATATAGTCAAAGAATATCAAGGAAGCAAGTATAGCTTTGAACATAAAAGGCATAGGGGAAAGTTTTGGGAGAAAAGGGCAGAAGTGCTGTTGAGCCCAATCATGTAGGACTCATATGCCTCTGAAAGTACAGTGGCTTTTGTGCTGAGGAGGTTGCGGAGCTATTTGGAGGGTTTCAACATATGAAGTAACCTCTCCTGATTTGTTTTAAAATTATCACTCTGTGGACTGTGCTGAAAATAAACTACAGGTGCCAAGCATGTATAAGGAAGTCAGTTAGGCTTCTGCACTACTCCAGGTGAAATATACTGGGAGCATCTAAAAGTCTGGTAGCAGCAGAGATGGTTAAATAGTGAGGGTGGAGCTGACAGCACTTGTCAAAATACTGAATGTCAAGTGTGAAATAATGCTGGGGATGAAGGATGATTCGGCATTTTAGCCTGAGCAACTTGAAGTCGTGGGAAGGGAAGGGATCAGTTCAGGGCATATTAAGTTGAGATGTTTATTAGACTTTCAAATTGAAATGTCTAATAGGCCAAAGTTACACAAGTCTGGCTATGAGAGAAGTGGTCTGGACTAGAGATATAAATTTGGCACACAGCCAGATTTCACATATGTTTATTGAATCAGTGAGTAAATATCCATATAGGGATAAGTTAATTCTGTAGTAACTTATCCAGTATTGGATAGCAAATAATAACATAGCTATGTGCCATGCTACTGCTGGCTAGAGGGGATTTTATGTTGCCGGTTTTATGTTTTTAGATGCTGGCCAAGAGTTTGTTTTAACAACATACAAGGGAATCTGCCTGGATCATGAGCAGGAAGTGAATCATTTACATCTCTGACTCTAGCCTTAGGATACAGTCTGAGAGATGGGATTAGAAAGTGAAATTGTTTTGAGCACACTGCCAATATGATTTTCACAAAAGAAATTTCAATTTATAGTCCTAGTAGGAGAGCACTCACTTCTTTCTGTACCTTAGCCAGGACTTGGTTTTATTGTTCTTGTTTTTGCTCATTTATCACTAAATTAACAAGGAAGAGTTATTCATTAAGACAATAGGTGATGAGGATACTTCCTTTACTATAAACACTCAGCAAATGTGTAATCATATATGTCTTAGTCATCTCAGGCTACCATATCAAAATACCATAAACTGGATGACTTACGCAACAGAAATTTATTTCTCACAGTTCTGGATGCTGGGAAGTCTAAGATCAAGCTGTTAGCTGATTCAGTTCCTGGTGAGAAATCTCTTCCTGGCTTGTAGATGGCCAACTTCTATGTCCTCACCTCCTCACCAGGGCCTTTCTTCGGTGTTCTCACTTGGAAAGGGAGAGTTCTCTCTCTCTTCCTCTTTGTATAAGGCCATTAATCCCATCATGAGGGCCCATCCTTATGACCTAATCTAACCCTAATTACTTCCCAAAGGCCTCGTTTCTAAATATCATTGCATTGGGTATTATGCCTTCAACATATGAATTTTGAGGAGAGGCAAATCTTCAATCCATAACAATGAGTAAAAGAAAAAAAGTAAAAAGATGAACACATTTTTCAATGATAAAAGGATAGAAAAGCAAAGAGGAAAAATGGCTAATGCATGATCTTGATGAGCTTTAGACCAGAATTAGGCAGAAGGGGCTGTGATCTGATCTCTAGAAGGGAGATTGGGGATTTAAAGGACCTCAGAGACAGGGGAGAATGGAGTTTTGGCCACTTCTTGAAATCAAAGGCTTGTCTGGAGTTTCTCATCCTGAAACTTCCTCCCCTACACCATACACTGTTCATTCTCTGTGTTCCCCTTTTTCTGTTTGCTTACTTTTTTGTTTCTTTCTTTCCTTATTTTTTTAGTATGAGATGATCATTTTTCCATAAAACTCTATTTATGAAAAATCTTTGAGGTATGGGACAAAGTTGGTTTCCTGCAGAGAACTGCATTTCTTCTTCTAGGAGACAGAGAATACCAATGCTCGATCATTTAAACTAATTTCTTCCCATGAGTGTTTTTAGAGCACCACATGGTATATATTTGGTCCAAAAAACTGGCTGAGACTCACTAGTTCCAACTTCTCAGAGACTTCCCCCCATCCTCTTCCTCCTGTTCTTAATAAATAGACTGGAAATAACAGATTATTCTTGTATTTCTGTTTGTGGTAGAATGGTTTCACCTTTGTTTTCCCTTTTGTACTAATTTTGTAGACTTTCTATTCCCAGCTTCATGGATCAAGACTCTTTATACATCATCCAACTTGTGTGGGCCCTCTTGCTTCCTATGTACTCTGAGACTGTGCAAACCAAACTCAAGGTCACATTGTTTAGCAAACGTCTTTAGACTGAGAAACCTGACACAAGGCTCTCTTATCTGACTATGTTCCCACCTTCGCTTACTCTTTTAATCTGAGAATTACTTTCATTCCCGCTAGCTCATTAATTCATGAAGATTTTTAAAATTTGTATTCTAGATGTTAGTTGATGTCAATGGGACAATACAGACGTTTAGCCCATTATATTACTAGACTGAATCCTAAATTTAGAAGGAGAAAATCATTTTATTGGTATCTGCCTCAACATTTTCTTTAAGGACAAATATAGTCCAGTTTTCCTTTGGGAAAGGAATGATTACAACTCTCTTATTCTTTATTCTTGTCGCCTATAAAGCTTACCAAAACTGTAAGATATACAGATATCAAAAAGAGTAAAAAATGATGATGACTATTTTATGATGTGATGATGATAATAAAAAGTAGCCACGGGGCTTCCCTGGTGGCACAGTGGTTGAGAGTCCACCTGCCGATGCAGGGGACACGGGTTCGTGTCCCTGTCCGGGAAGATCCCACATGCCGCGGAACGGCTGGGCCCGTGAGCCATGGCCGCTGAGCCTGCGCGTCCGGAGCCTGTGCTCCGCTACAGGAGAGGCCGCAACAGTGAGAGGCCTGCGTACCGCAAAAAAAAAAAAAAAAAAAGTAGCCAGTTTAAAATTATAATAACCTTTTCTATTGTTATAGCTTTCAAGAAGAATACAGTAATATGGTTTGTAATCATTGCAATAAGTGCATGTGTTTTAACAGATTTTTAAGATATTTGAACTATTTAGGCCATCAGTACATTAGACTTGTAATTTCAGTTCAGTTTTCAGAAGAAATTAAATAAAATTATAATTTTTTTTTAATATTTGGGAAAACATGAAGTTTTTGCATTTGTCTTGCACTACAAGTAAAAAAGCATTTCAATATTTAGAAGAAAATCATTTATTTAATGTTTAAAGAAGTCTTAAATTTTTACTAGTTTTGTGAGATTAATATGTTGAGCACTAAGCAGTGCATAAATAATCATGAATGTTCCTTTGTTGGCATGAAAACCCTTGGATGTTAAAGAAGCTAACAGGACTCAGGAAGACCAAGTCCTCTGGAATATCTTCAGAATGTAATGGTTGATCTTGGTGATTTATGAAATCACTGTAAAATTAATATAGCATTCCAGTCCATAATATTGATAAATGTCCTTGTCAATCATCTTCCCCTATTGAACTCAAAATATGGTAGTCTACCAGGGCTCTATCCTTGATTTCTATCTCTTCCTAAGACTTTCTTAAAACAAGCTCTCTAATTGAATCCATTATATCATTATATGTTATTTATTTATCTGAAGATTATCTCCATAATAGTATCTGTAATTACAATCACTACCATAAATTCCACACTCACATATCTAACTTGCTTTTGGACAACTGCACTTGGATATCTAACAGGTATATCAAATGAAATATTTCCAGGAAAGAACTTTCAATGTCTACTCTATCCCTCACCACCATTTTTAAATGACTACTTCACAATACATATTTTTGGGTGTTGGGGAAGGGGAATGTATCCAGCAGCCAAAAATGAGGTGGTAACTTATTTTTAATTTTTTTATTCTGGTCCATCTATGTTCTCAGACTCAAGATAATCATGCCATGATAATATTCCATTTATCTCACTTTGTTTGTATTTAATTGGATGACATTTCCAGGGGAAGAATTCTCAATTTCAAAGACAATAAATTAGAAACTGCTTAGAAATTCTCCCCTAGAATGAATCAGTTCTCTTTTTCAATGGATAGTATTGTCCTTGCTACTAATCTTAAAGTATTGCCAAAACAGAAAAATAAATATGCTTCAACAATAGTTAATATTTCTAGAGGGAATTTTCCCTGAAAACTGCTTTTGTCTGCATCCTACCTAAAGTGAAAAAAAAAAGAAAAAACCAACCACATACTTCTTAAGGAAGAGAACTTTCAAAAAGTGCAGGAAAATAAAAGAAAAAGGTCAGTTATTTGAGGATAGCTACTTTTAAAAAATAGGTAATATTTTATTAAGCACAGAATTCTGGCTTCAGTTCTTCATTTTGAGAGCTGAGTAAAATCACAAGGGAGCTTTAGAAAATATGTGTCACTTACTGCTTTTTCAGTCAGTTCTTAACTTGGTACAAAGTGTAATCTTTGGCAAGGGAAAGAAAATAGAAAATGCTAAGATTCGGAATCTTAAGAACATCTGCACAAGGTTTCTTAATAGTTAATTTTCCTTTCCATTATTTTTGGTTTTCTTCCAAAGGGCACAGCAAGATTCTGCAGAATACTGTTCAGTTCAGCATTAACAGAGTACCTGCTGACAAGTCTAAAACATTAAATCTTATACTTTGAGATTCTACAAGTAATTATTAGCAATATTAAGTTTTCTTTCATTTTTAATACAGTATAGATGCAAAGTAAGTGCATGTGTATGTGCATGTACATGTGTGTGTATGTGTGCATATGTAACTTAGTATAAGAACAGTGGGTAGTCCCCTGTGCTTTTGCTATTATAGATTTAACAATAATTTACTAAGAAATTGAAACCATAGAGATTTCTAAACAGCTGTATTATTTAATTCCATGTTAACATAAACTGAAGGGTACTGGTACCCTATTTTAAGATAGTTCATAAATCAGCAAGCACAGATGGGCACATTATGGAGGACAGCATCCTGTGAACTTTTAACTCTGTTCTGTGACTGAGAAAAAAAAAAATTTATTCACCAAGCTGTTTTTTGTTTTTTCTCTGAGATAGCCTAGTACATGACAGTACTCAGCTGAATCACAAAGCAGAGTACATGGCATAACGGAGATCCAGACACAGTGTGGATACAGGATCCTAAAAAAGGATAAATTTGAGGCAAATCTATGGTTTGAGGAAAGAACTAAAAGGTTCTAGGATTGAGAATTTCTTCGTGCTAATGGGATGGTAGTTCTGGTAACTCTTCAAAAGCTAAAAATATTGCATCACAATAAAAAAGAAAAAGTAAGAGAGAGAGAGAGAGACAGAAAGAGAGGGAGGGAAGGAGAGAGGGAAGGAGGGAGGGAGGGAGGAAGGTTCTATTATTTATCATGTGAATTTTACAGAATACCCTGAAACTCAGAGAAATGAATGACTTACCTAAGGTCACTCAGCTGGTTAAGTGACAGAACGCACGTTCAATTTGGGTCTTTTGGACCAAATTTCCTCTCCTTTCTACCACATTATACTGAATATCCTAAGTTTGTGTTCAGAGAACTAAGGTCTGTCTCATCTTGCTGAGTTTAAAATATAAAGAGAAATATTAGGTAGTTCACTAGGATTTTTTTTCATCCTGAATCAATTTAGCTGTAGTATCTTATGTTATATCTATATATGGCATCAAACCATTAGTTTTCCAGTTGATGCCTTTCTCTCTGCTATCAATGCTCTGCCAATCAAACTTAGAAAATAGTAGGGTTAAAATAGCTGCATGTGGCCATTTTTTTCACCTGCCTTGAGAACAAAAATAGATTAATTTTGTAACAACTCAATCCCATCATTTCGCAATGTCACAATCCGTCCAAATGTTATATATAAAAGTCCATGAAAGAATCTTGGGTTCCTCTTTCAAAGATAGCACGGCAAGATTAATTATAGTCAGGACATAGCCCAGAATCAGAAAAACTGGTGTAAAACGGTGGAACAAATGGAGCAACCATAATCCAGGATCTGGGCATGAACAAGGGCCTGAATCAAGGAGCCTGGGAGCCCAGGGTAGCAGAAGGGGAACAGAAGAGTGAGGGACACTGAATTCTGCAGATTATAAGAGTGCAGAAGGGCAGAATGAAGAGCTGAGAACAGGGAGAGGGATTATCTGGTGGCTTAGAACTCTTGCAGCTGACTTTCATCCCCTAGACTGCTGGCTAATCTCTAAGTGGTAAGAAACACAGACCTAGGTAAGAGGTTTTTAAAATTAAAAGCAGAAATAATAACATACTAGTATCATTAATTTTTCATATTTACATTTCCAAAGGTTTCAGAAAGCAGTTTCTATTTTATTAAAAATCTTTGGATTCAGTTTTTTCTAAGTTATCTGATATTTCAACCCACGTTAAATAAATGCCTAAATGAACAAGTGTTTATGAAAAACATCCTACATGCATAAACCCACAACAGGCATTGTGAAGAATATAAAAAGGGATTAAGACAAAGTTCTTGCCATTAGAGACCCACAGACTTTGGAGAATGAGAGCTCAACTATGTGATACTAATTACGAAATGCAGTAAGAACTAATAAAGAGATTTGATTTGCTTAGATATAATAGTGTTTTTGCATACTCTTGGAACTGGGGCTCAGCGAGGATTAGGTAGGCAATAAAGTGAAGGCAAGTCCAACGACTGTATCTAAAAACAGCATCCTAGTAAAACTGGAACATGTAGATTTTACTGTCCCATATTATGCTATAAGTAGATCTTGGTGAGCTTCTCTGATGTTTCATAGATGTGAACCTGAGTAAGGAAGGGTCTTCCTCTATTTGGCGGGCCATCATCTTCAAAAAGAGAGACACATGGGAAGTGATGAGGTAGGAAGTTCACCACGGCCCAGCAGCCACTTAAGCAGACTCTACTGTGGCAAAAATCACAGGAGAGAATTAACAGACATTGCCCTCACTTAGAGGAGAACATTAGAACATTTCCACAGTGCTGAAGGGACAGGAAGGAGTCAGACCTCCAAGGAATTAGGAAGTGTTCGATTAGAGTAATGAGCATGTTATGCAATAACTTGAAGGTCAGGCAAAGGAGTTAGGATTTGATGCAATTAGCCTCCTGTCCTCTACTCTGAAACAAGCAAAAAACCCAAGCTTTTAAAGAAGAAAGCCTAGACTTGTGTAGGGGGTAGGGGCAGAGGGGTGATTGTTGTTGAATCCATCCTACTCTCCTTTACCTGAATGGATCTATTTATGTCTCAGTGTTCAGTAAGAAATATCTCAAGGCTCAATATATTATAACCTCCCTTTTTCATTTTAAACTCTCTGATTAGGAGACACATCCACCAAAGTCTTCTATTATTATCTTTACAAAGATTTGCAAAAACCATTCTCCTGGATGGTAGATATGCAGCAGCCCTGTATCTCTAGCTGCAGCTGAACAAATCCATTTAAATATCCTGACATTCCTTCAAACTAATAAATTTCAAACTAACAAATTCAGACTGTGGAAATACAAACATAACATTTTAATTATGCAAGAAATTCCTATCAATATTCCTCTTTCTTTTTATTTACATTTTTCCTCAATCCCCTGGTATGAAAAGTTTAAGGTCCTTTTTAAATTTTCCTTTTCTGTCATCAAATCTAGGACTTCTATCTATGTTAATGTCTCATATATTTCTTTTAATTCAAACTGCTGTTACTCTAGAGTGAGCTTTTCATTTTACTGTTAGACTAACGATGTCTTGTCAACAATCAGTGATTGTAAATGTTGAACACTTGCAATAATCTTCAAGTTCACCTCTTTAAGACAAGCTCCCTCCAGTTAAATCTATCCTGTGCTGTTCTGTTGGATTTCTCCTATCAGTATATTGCTCTACACTTATTCTACATGCTTCTTTCCATACTTCGTCCTCTTCAACAGAGCTTTTAAAATTCTTTTACCAAAGCACACCTATGTTCACAGGAAGTCCTACACGGGGTTGCTATAGGCTAACAGATGAAAATAGTTGCTGTGAATAAGGTGGGGGATGAGGTAGGGAGAGCGTTGGTAACCAGCCTCTCACTTATAGCCCTCCTTTCCACTATAGTTCGCCAGGGGGGTAGGAGAGAGAATATGCTATGTGGTCCCTAAGGAGCAGAATTTGAAAACAACTAAAGTTACATGTCTAGTCAAATCCATTTCACCTCTTCTTACCTATACATGCCTGGTACTTACCCACCTGAAAACTTTTGCTCATTTCTCTGATTCTTTTTCTTTTTTTTTAATCCTTTCTCTTACTCTCTGACCTACCTTTTCGCCAAGAGTCACAACTTTCCTCCTCTATGAAACTGACTGAGGCCATAGAAGCCTTAATGATAACTTCCTCCTCTCAAACCTGTATTTGCTGCATGCGATTCACTTGGAGCATGTGCTACTTTGCATTAATACATGTAAAAATGATAGAGAGATAATAGATGATAGATATGATAGATGACAGATAGATAGATAGACCCTATCTCTACATTTAATTTCCCGCTGCTTTGAAGGCTGGCAATGCATCTCTTAGTTATTTGTAAGCCTAAGATTCAAAACAACATCAATATAAAAAGTGTTTAAAAATTATGGTACTGGGCTTCCCTGGTGGTGCAGTGGTTGAGAGTCCGCCTGCCGATGCAGGGGACACGGGTTCGTGCCCTGGTCCGGGAAGATCCCACATGCCGCGGAGCGGCTGGGCCCGTGAGCCATGGCCGCTGAGCCTGCACATCCGGAGCCTGTGCTCCGCAACGGGAGAGGCCACAACAGTGAGAGGCCCGTGTACCACAAAACAAAACAAAACAAAATTTATGGTACTGATATTTTAATTAAGATTAGACTAGCAGGAGTGGGCATATTTTTTGAAATGGAAAATAGAAGGAAGTCTGGACAGATGTAATATTTATCTCTGTAATGAATGACTGATAGCAAAAGATACAGTTTGATGATATCTACTGTACACCGTGATCAGCCCATCATAAAACAAAGTATTAAAGCAAAGTTATATGCAGTTGAAAACAAAACATAGGAAAACATGAAAAATCATCAAATACTCTAAATTTAAGGAAGTGTCACTTTATGTTTCTCAAATTAATCTGTGTTTTAATTAATAAGTCGTGCTGGAAAGGGTGTTATGAAATGGGTAATCTTATATACTGAAGGTGGAAGAGAAAATGTATTGGAAAGACTCTTGACAATATACACCTAGAACCTTAGAAAAATTGCCATTTCTAAAACCTATAGTTCTATATTTAAAAGTCTATGCAATAAATAATCAGAGATATAGACAAATGTTGAAGCACAAAGATGACAGGCTAACATAACAAAATAACTGAAATATCCAACAACAGAGAAACAGTAAATTATGATGCATCCAGTTAATAAAATAGTATGATAAATAATAAAATAAATATTACTTAGGAAATTCTAACAACTTGGGAACAAGTTTATAACAAAATGGTAAGTGATAAAACCAAATGATAAATATTTGTTCAGCATCTTCATGACTATATAAACTGAATAGAAAGAAAATTGGAAGGAAATAAATAAAAATATTAACTGTGATTGCCTCTAGGCAATAGCATCCTGTTTATTATATTTTCTATACTTTAAATTTTTTGTATAATGAGCATGCATTTATTTATATCAAGACTTTTTGAATTCAATCGATGCTTATAAGACCAAGGTCTAAGGTAAATTTGAGATTCTCCTTTACTATACTCCCACACTCCAAATAATAAATCATATTACACGAGAAAAGGACCAGCTACAACTTGGCAATGATGTAAGAGACCTGGAGAAGGCTCTGCTCTGCCGCCTGCTGGGAGGGGGTTCAACTCCAACCCAAGCTTCTTGGCTAAGCTGGACCAGCTGTTGCATGAGGGGCTTTGGAGTCTGTCAAACTGGCAAAGTGTTGTAGTTCCCAGAAAGCTCCTCCACCCCTAAGACATACTATCTAAGAAAAAAACTGCTGAGAAAGTCATGCGTGTGGCCTTACCAATAACCAGATGTGAAGCTGAAAAATACTTTTCTAAACTTGTAGTAATAAAAAGTAAATTTCTATTCGCCAACCTAAAGGGAAGCCTGAATTAACTGTTGATTTTCTCCAGAGGAAAGTTTACAAAATATTTGCCTTAGGAGAACATGATCATTAGAATGCATCCAAAAATATAGAAAATAATATAGATGTGTACCAGGCAGTTAATTAGTAATAACTTTGTTTCACTTGGTGATGTTCATAGTGTTTGTCAGCTTTTCAACATTTATAATTTGTTCAGTTTCTTTTCTCCTTCTAAATACATACTTATTTACATACTAAATTTGGTATCTGTAATGTTAAATTATTTTTCTTAAAGAGGACCCTCCAAAAAGTATAAATACCCCATAAAATCTGAATCCATTCCTACTACAGAAAGAGAAATTATAGGGTTGAGGTCAGAGACCTTGGACTCACTCTTATTTATATAAATACAGTCTGCAAGAGTCAGGGTTGGGACAGATATAAGGTTAGACACTGGGAAATGTCAGAAGATGTCAAGATGTGTATGCTCTTTTCTGGTTGTGTATTATACTTAAAATGGTTCAAACAAAATGCACAAGGATTTCAGGGAATATGTCAACAGTCAGTGCGATCCATGTGGTATCTGAGGGAAAGAACATACAGGACATTTTAGACATCTGTATGTCTAAACAAACATCTGTATGATGTTTATAGATGCTTTGTACTTACATGGAAGTTTTATGGAATTATTTAATTAATGGCTTTTAAATCTTTTAAACTTTGTTTTCCTATAGAGAAGTCATCATTGATGGTATTCACATACATAACATACTGGGATGGTAGCAGTCAGGGTTAGACTCAGTGTTTAGAACAGTGCCTGTAATTCTACCCATTTATTTTCCACTCCAAAAAAAAAAAAATCATACTAAATGATAAAGATAAAATGTGGGCCTCTTCTTCTGTGGTTATATGACTATAAATTTTTTTTTTTTTTTTTTTTTTTTTTTGCGGTACACGGGCCTCTCACTGTTGTGGCCTCTCCCTTGCGAAACACAGGCTCCGGACGCGCAGGCTCAGCGGCCATGGCTCACGGGCCCAGCCGCTCCGCGGCGTGTGGGATCTTCCCAGACCGGGGCACGAACCCGTGTCCCCTGCATCGGCAGGCGGACTCTCAACCACTGCGCCACGAGGGAAGCCCCTATAATCTTTTTTTTCATTGCTTCAATTCAATTTATTTCTCTCTGCATTGGCCAGAATTTTTGAACAATGTTATATAAGCATAGTGATTATAGGGAAACTTTATCTTGTCTTGATTTGAGTAGAGATGATTTTTAAGGAAGATGTGATAATTTTGTTTTAGAAAACCATTTATTTTTATCATTAGAGGTGTATCTTTCCATTCTTAGATATCAAAAGACTTTGTTTTTTCTGATACAAAGGCTAAAATATTATTAGTATTTTTGTAACATATCTTTCAACAATCATATGCCTACTATCATATGCCATTATATATATATATATATACTATCATATATTAATACATGCCATATGCAATTATCACATACTCATGTCAGCCAGGCATTGTCAATGCTACATGTTAACCACATTATGCCATTTAATATACTGATTTTATGGATTAAACAGTATTTATTCTTCTGTAGTAATTTCAAATTAAATTGTATAGAAGTATGTTAATATGTTTTCCTTAAAAAATCTAAGCTATGTCAGATAAGCTCAAGTCCTCACTTTCTTCCAAACTTCTCCTTCAAATCCTTAATTAGTTACAAAGGTTATACATATTTTCTATGTGCTTTCTATATATTTACACATATAGCCATAGAACATATTTTATCACTGTGGTTGTTTATATTTTACATAAATGATTTTATATCATATACATTTTTCTAAAACTTTCTTTTTTCCCAAAAATATGTATTTTGGAAATATTTGGTAACATGTAAATCTTCTTTATTCTTTTTAATTGTTGCAAAGTATTCTGTAATATTAATCACAATAGAGTTTATTGAGCCATTCCCCTTTTTAGGCTGTTTCATGTTATTATACCATATTAAATGATACTACAAATCAACTTCCTTGTTCATGTTTTCCATGCACTCTATCCTGGGAAACTTATTAGGAAATGGATTTAATTAGATCATAGGATATACTCAACTTTAAGGTTATTAAAATCTTCCAAATCACCTCCAAATATACTGAACCACAAGCTGTGAATGAGAGCACCAGTATTGTATATCCTTGCCAAAACTGGTATAATGAGACTCTAAAACCTTTGCTAGTCTGGTGGATTGAAAAATGCTATCTCACTGATATAATGATTAGCAATATAATGATTACTACTAAGTTTCAATCATATTTTCATTGTCATTTGCATCTTCTTGTCTGAATTGCTTATTCCTATACTTTGCCTATTTTATTTATTTTTTTTAGCATTTTTATTACTTTAATTTTTAAATTTATGGATAAATAAGGTCATAATTCTTTCATTCAGAGAATGGCAGTGGCATACTTTCTATATTATTCATGTATTTCTACTTTTTTTTGAGAATTGTATGCAGGTGTTTTTTAAAAATTTTTATTGGAGTATAGTTGATTTACAATATTGTGTTAGTTTCAGATGTACAGCAAAGTGAATCAGTTATACATATACATATATCCACTCTTTCTTAGATTCTTTTCCCATACAGGCCATTATAGAGTATTCAGTAGAGTTCCCTGTGCTATATAGTAGGTCCTTATTAGTTACCTATTTTGTATATAGTAGTGTGTATATGTCAATCCCAATCTCCCAATTTACCTCCCCTGCCTTATCCCCTGGTAAACATAAGTTTGCTTTCTACATCTGTGACTCTACTTCTGTTTTGTAAATAAGTTCATTTGCACCCTTTAAATTGAATTATTTGCCTTAGTAAAATTCTGAACACTAATAATTTGCCTGATATATGTTTCATGTATTTTCTTCACATATTGCATACAGATAAATTTATCTAATCTCATCCTTCATGTATTTAACCTTTTTTTCTTTAGAAATTCTTTCCTTCCATAAAGGCCATGAGCATGTTATCCTATATATTCATTTGTGTATTTTTATAAATATGTTTTATTTAGGGTTTTCATATTAATATTTTGTTTGTTTTTATTGTTAGTTTTTAAAGTTGTTTATATATCTGGAATCTTTTATGAAAGTTTACAGAAATAAACTAACTTAACCTTTTCTAATGGAGAGACAATTTTCCTAACTTGATTTACTGACTAATTCCTCTTTTCCATATGAATACTATATGTGATTTTTATATTAAATTGCCTTATGTTTATGAATTTATAAGCTCTAAATTATATATTATTTTAAATGGCTATAGTTGTTTATCTATGAGTATAAATACTAACAGTACAACTTTACTTACTATAGATTTACAATATATTTAATTACTAGGAATAATAAGTCTCCCTGCTTTCAATGAACCCATGAAATTGCTCTCCCCATCATTTCTCCAAAAGCTTTTTTAGCTATAATTGCACACCTATTTTCTCATATATTTTTTCAGGTTACATGAAAAATCTTTCTAGGATTCTTATTGAGTACAGCCCACCCTGAAGGGACTGGGGCGGGGAAAACACAAGATGAGCAAGGAGTATCTTGCCATGCTGGAAAGCAGAAAACAAAATGATGTGGACATGTCAAAGGGACTTAGGAGTCAACCTGAAAGAGGTCCCAAAGGTAAGCCTGGAAAAACTTGAACAACAAAATAAGTAGCATAGTACTGAACTATACTCAATGTATAAAATAAATGTACATGAGCCAACTTAGACATAAATAAATGAAAAGACACATAATTAAATTGACACATATATCTTACAGAATAATCTCAAATAATATATGTAGGTATGTCCCCCTCCAGAATGTTAATTCTCTATTATTCTTGAGAAAAATATAGGCTTTGTCATTTTAGGAGGTGATTAACTTATTTGGACTCAAACTGCAAACTCTGTGCTTTGGGGTCAGTCCAAATCGCAGTTCAGTTATCTTATTCTTAGATGAGCTGTTGAGAATCTGCCAACATGTGTATGGTTCAGGGTTCATCCAGAGATTTGGGCAGAGTTTATATTAAAAAAATTGGAAGCTTTCCTTCCAGCTCTGTCCTTTGCAGGATCTTCCCTCTCCCATTACATTCTAGCAACTATGGTTTCCTGAACCTTGTCCTTTGTTTCTCCAAGGCCAGAAGGAAGTGACTAAGAGTTTTCTACTGGAGTGTCAGTCACACTGCATTGTGTCTGTGGCCTGGCATCAGGCTGAAAACTATAAACCAGTGAGTCATCCCCTTTTCCTAGTGTCAATGTGTCTCTAAAATTTGCTTTATTTGTTCATCCTCCAGTGCCTTCAGTGGTCTTTACTTCTTATTAATTTTGTACAAATTAATAGTTATTTGCATCAATCATACTGGAAACAGTATGATCAATACATATTTTAAAATAAACTTTTAACTTAGTTGCAAAGAAACTACAGAAAGTTCCCATATACCCCATCCCAGAAGTTGTTAGCTTCTTATATTAAAATGATGCATTTGTCGCAACAAAGAAACCAACATTGGTACATTATTAACTAAAGTCCAGAATTTATTCATATTTCACGTGTTCATCTAAGACATTTTCTCAGCCCTAGGATTCAAGCCAGGATCTCATATTGCATTTAGTCATTATATTTACTTAGTTCCCTCCAACCTTTGACTGTTTCTAAGTTTTTCCTTGTTTTTTCATTCTCTTGATAATTTTGAAGAGTACTGGTCAAGTGTTTTATAGAATGTCTCTCAATCTGGATTTTATGTGATGTTTTCCTCATGGCAAATTGTGGTTATGAGTTTGGAGGAAGAATAACACAGAACTGTTCTTTTCATCATATTGTTTTAGGGGTACATACCACTGACATGACATCACTGATGACGTTATCCATGATGATATGGCCAAGGTTTCTTCACTGTAAAGTTAAAGTTTTCCCTTTCTATATGCTAGTCTTTGGAAGTAAGTCACTAAGTGCAGTCCCCACTTGGGGAGAGAAGGGAAAAAGGGGAATTAATCTTCACTTGGGGTTGGAGATAAGAAGCTACATAAATTAATTTGGAATATTTTTATAAGTAATATTTGTCTCTTCTACATTAACATATCTATTCAATCATTTAGTCATATCATAAGGACTCATGTATATTTATTTTATACTTTAGGTTATAATTCAATATTATCTTGTTGCTCAAATTGTCCAGCTTTGGCCACTGGGAGCTCTTCCAGGTTGACTTTGACATGCTCCCATCCTTTTCTTGTTATTAATACTTACTCTCTGATGCTACCTTATCTATGAAATGGGCTAAACCTTTTAAAAGATTTTATAGCTTATAGGAATAACATACTTAATACATGTGAAGTACAAAGAAGAATCCCTCACTAAACATTAGCTATCATTAAGAATGCATGTCTACTTCATATCTAATATTTGTTGAAACACCATTTTTATCTTTATATTTTTCAGTTGTAGGATAGCTTCTCTAGTGTATCAGATAAATCACTATTTACATGTTCCACAAGGTAAATTCCACTTCTTTACCTCTCCAATATGGATTTTAGTTGTATACCTGCATTTTTTTTGTATTTCATGGGAATCTCTTTTTCTCACCCATATTTCTTTTTGCCTTTATTGATGTTCTTCTTTTATTTCATAAAAATATCCTTTTGAAGATGGCAGAAGATTTCTATACATTGTTTTGCTCATACCTAAAATAAATAAAGTTCAGCTTCTGCTATTCTTCCAAGCTGTTCAGAAGGATATTTCCCTTGTCCTTCAATATTTTCTTTCCATAGGTCCCACAATAATTTTATTATACTAAATTACCCTTGACTCATTTTCAGTCACAGTGTATGGTTTTCTCTTGGCTATACTTAACTGATGATTTGGATTTTCTTGCTTTCTCTAACTGGATTAACACCAGCGGGTCTAGTGGATGTACACTGGTTCCAGCCCAAGTTCTTGTGCCTAGCAAACATTTGTCTCCTGTGGCTGTCCTAGGTTAAAGTGGGCTACATTTGGCTGGAAGCACTAAGTGGTATTAAAAACTACATCTCCAATGGACATTGCTTATGAAAACTTTTCAATCTCTACTGCTGCCTTTATTCTTTAACACACATAATAACATAAACCAACCCCCTCAATTCTTCCCTAATTGCCTGTTCTTTCATTTACTGACTTTGCACTTTCAGAATGGATATAGAGTAGAGATTATTAATGAACTGCGGGGTTTGAGGTAGAGGGAGGAATGAGTGATAATAATATACAAGTCTCAAAAAGCTGTACCTGTAGAATAAGGGAGATAATGTTTGCTTTTCAGTTGAGTCTATTGGGAAGGTAGGCAGCAGGGAAGGTATATGACAAGAAGTGTCCTTATATCCAAGTATAGGTCTCAGGTTTGTCCTACTTAATGACTTAAATACTAGATATCAATACAGCACAAGTTTCTTAGTTCAATACTATTTGGCATATGAAGAATTATTGGCACTATAGTGTTGTTGCTAAAGAACTAATATTCTTATTGCATATTTGAAAATTTTAGTAATCTCAAAATAATGTGCAAAAGTCCAATTAAAAATCAATAGAGACCATATTAGACATTGGCAGGTCTCTGGTACATGACATTTGGGGGAATGATAGACAATAAAGCATAGAGAACAGATATTAAGTCACACAAATACACAATGGTATTATAATTTTCAAAAACACAATGGCAGAAATTCTAGCATGGGGTTTCAAGAATTATGGCCTAATCCAAAATTCCCTCACAGTTCTTTAATGATGCTCATGTAGAGTATAGAATATGAACTGATTAAGGGAAATAATATTTTAATGTAGAGAGTCAATAAAGCTGGAGACATTTATATAAATTCAACACATTTTACCTGAAAGCATTTTTATCTCATTGTCTCTTGAATATATTACATACTATAGTGAATTATATTTTATGTCTTGTATATACTGTCCCCATAAGCCTTGAATGCAATGGTGTCAAATTTAGGAAAGCACTGTATATTTTGAAATTTCTAAGTCATAATAGGTACAACAGAAATCATGAATTAAATTCTTAACATCTAGATAGATATCCAGTTTTCCAAAATAGTATCATATCATTGAATTCCCAGCATCTTCACAACCCTACTAGATTGACTAATTCACTAACCTTTTAAATGCATTCAAAATTAACTGTTAATGACTGATAATAATAACAGTACTGTGTCATGTTGCAAGGATTAAATGAGCTAATATATTTAAAGTCAGTTTCAGGCTGGATATGTAGTTGCCATATATATACTTAAATTAAAAACTGCACTCTCTTGCCTTTTTGTCACCGGATATTTTAGTGATAAGTTAATGTGAAAATTTTAACAAAAAAAATATTTTGGGATGTGAAGGAAACATTTTTCTGAGGGCTTTTATATTATATTATGTAGTTAGCAACCCACTGCATTTAGGTATTTCATCAAATAGATAATTGTATTACCACTTACAAGAAGAATGTTAGAAAGTGTTTAGTTAAGTCCTAGTCTATGCCAGATATGACACTTGGCACAGTGTCTACCAAGCAGCCCTCCAGAAAGTTACATTTGATTGATATGTTATTTCATTCTATTGTGCAGATAAGGCATAATCTTGTCCTGGTAAAGTCCTCATTTTGCAGAAAAAAAAAAATATATCTTAATGCTTGTTTCTGTTGTACCACTAAGGTCTTATAATAAATACTCCTATTAAAATGCAGAGTGTCTCCTTCAATGTAATGATAACATCAGCAAATTTCATAAGCATTGGGGCAGCTAAAGCTAGAGAATTGATTAACTCTTACAAAGTGACTCTAATTCAACTAATTAGATGTTGAACAGGTGTTAAAGTACAGCTCCAGTGATTCATTATTTTCTTCAGGAGCTCTACCTATCTTATTTAAAGTTCCAAAAATTTAAAACAGTCCAGTCCATATGAATACTTATAAACACGAGGTCTCTTTGTACTGGAAAATCTATCTATAATAATTCTAATATACATGCAGGAAGCTATTTGCTAGATTCAAAGCTCAGTAAGCAACTCAGGCAGACCTGTGGTCTTTGTCACTAATTTATTGTCATTTGGAGAGGCCATTCTCACTACCATTTATCATTAAATACCAGTACCTTGACCCATATTAAACTGTAATTTGAAAATAGAGAAAGCTCACAGTACTCTGCATGGATGAGGGACTCCAGAGAATCGACTTTCAAGTTTCCACACAAAAAAATGTCTTTGGGTCAGTAATCACTATGAGATAGGAAAGTAGATACAAGCTTCTTACTATTTCTATTTCTTGTTGTGTATTTCTCTCTCCTGTGGTGGAGTCCTACAATAAAAGATAGAGATAACAATGTTTCCACAATCAGATGTTTTAATATCGATAGACTTGGCCATTGAAGAAAACGGGCATCAGTTACAGTATTATTATCAAGAATAGTACTTTAGTAAAAACATACTGTTTAAATTCATGTTTCTTATGTGCCAGGGAATGTCCTAAGCCTTTTAGGCCGTTTTATTCATTTAAACCTTATGTGAACTCTCTGTTGTGGGTGTTATTATCCTCATTTACATAAGGATAAACTGAAATTCAGTCTAGTAACAATATGTGAAGGAACAGTATGTGAAGGAACATAATCACGTCTAAGTGGTTCTAGAGCACATACTTTCAAATAACGTACTATGAGTCCCTCCTTTTCATGACTCTATGTCACAGGTCAGAGTTGAACACTGGGAAAAAAATAAAGGAATCTGGACTGGAAATCTAAGAGTAAACATTTATATTAAAGTGCAGGTGTCCATGTTGTTCCAATTAGAAGTTCATATAAAATTGCCAGGAGCACTGCCTGTGTATTTAAATAATGGAGTCAATTTTGCATATTTCTACTGTTACCATTCCTTGTTCTAAGCTTTCCTGCTTCCTTAGATTTCCTTTGGATTCTCACCTCTATTTATATTTTACACCTCTCACCATGCTCCTGAAAAATACTCTTATTTACTCGTGATTCCCAGGGCAGATAGCAGCAACCCACACTTCTATTAACAGTACTTCCTAGTTTTCTCTTCATATATTTATTAATATGATTCATTCATTTATATGGTTTAAACTAAGCAGCTATAACAAAGAGATTTCCAAAAATACAGTGACTGAGGGAAGACAGAAGCCTAAGGAATGTCTCATCCTTGAGACATAGTATTGCTCTCTGGGTTTATTTATTTCCTGGAGATAGAAAAAGGATAGAGGAAGTGGAGGGCAAGCAGCTTCCTCTAAGGATGTGACCCAGAAATGAACTTTTGCACATATACTGAAAACTGATAGCAAGGAAGCCTGGGGAATATAGTCTCTAATTGCTAATACTATCTAGGTGCATCAGAGAGGGAGCCAGGGTCTTAATTATAAGTTGAGTAACTGGAGAATGAATACTGATATCAATAACTGTCTCTTCCACAAGATTCAAACACTTTAGTTGCAGATCAGAGACACACTTTGCCTATTTATTTTCTTATCCCATTGCATTCCCAGCTATACATGCTTCTTATCCAGTTCCCTCAGCCTGCATGTCCCCAAATCAAAGGATAATTATTAAAAGTTCAAGAACAGCAATCACAACACTCAGCAATCACAATTCTATTTAAAATGAATAGAGTTGGAAGCCAATGTAATGGTCAGAGTTGCGCAAGAGGTCAGACCATAAGAAATAAACACAGAACAACATAGGCAGAATAATCCGATTGTTCAGTGTTTCTATGCGTTTTAAATGGAGGCTGACCAATAATCTGGCCCACATATTTATTTGTAGTTTAGCTGATTGTTCTGACCTCACTTCTTACAAAATTTGATAGTTGTAAGACAGACTATGTCAGACAGGCTGTGAAATTACATAGCACCAGAGAGCTAATATGGCTGATTAGAAAATAATGCTAAGGACCAAAAATACAATTTCAGTTCTTTACTATAGTGAATTGCTTTTGTTTTCAGGGGCTTTGCCACAGAAATTATCCACATGCTGTCTCAGCGGAGTTGTTTCCAGATAG
Organism: Stenella coeruleoalba; assembly: GCF_951394435.1. NCBI lineage: Eukaryota > Metazoa > Chordata > Mammalia > Artiodactyla > Delphinidae > Stenella > Stenella coeruleoalba. Next base: position 62,279,843 of record NC_137159.1, on the reverse strand, counting down.
TTCAGGATCCTTTTTTCTCTGTCCTGATTTTAAAAGGCCCTTTTTCAATGTGATAGCCTAATCTGAACACAGCAATCTTGATGGGAAATAAATAGAAAATATTATGTGTCTATTTGCACAACAGGTTTTGTTTGTTTTTAGCAGCCATGTCAGGGTCACTGTTGAACCACATGAGGTCCACGCCAATTAAAATTCTCATAGGGGTTGTGACCAGGATGGTAGAGTAGGAAGACCCTGAGCTCACCTCCTCTCACAAAGACACCAAGATTACAACTACATCTATCTATGCAAATGACCTGCAGACCGGCAGAAAACATTTTCCATCACTAAGGATATAAAGAAGCAACCACAATGAGATGGGTGATGGGGCGAAGGCGTGTTATAGTCAACACCCATATCCCGCTGTTGGCAACCCACACATGACAGGATAATCAAAATTGCAGAGGCTCTCCCCAGGGAGTAAGGGGCCTGAGCCCACATCAGACTTTACCAAGTGGGATTTACCCCAGGGATGCAAAGGTAGATCAATATTTGCAAATCAATCAATGTGATATACCATATTAACAAACTGAAGAATAAAAATCATACTATTTCAATAGATGCAGAAAAAGCTTTTGACAAAATTCAACATTCATTTATGATAAAGACTCTCAACAAAGTGGGTGGATAGAATGAACCTCAACATAATAAAGGCCATATATGAGAAACCTAGAACCACCATCACACTTAACATGAAAAGCTGAAAGTATGTTCTCTATGATCAGGAGCAAGACAAGGATGCCCACTCTCACCACTGTTAGTCAACATAGTATTCAAATTCCTAGGCACGGCAATCAGAAAAGAAAAATAAATAAAAGAAATCCAAATTGGAAAAGGAAAATTCAAACTGTCACTGTTTGCAGATGACATGAGATTATATACAGAAAATTCTAAAGATGCCACCAAAAAATTATTAGAATAAATGAATTCAGTAAAGTTGCATGATACAAAATTAATTTACAGAAATCTGTTGCATGTCTATACACTAATAACTATCAGAAAGAGAAATAAAGAAAACAATCTCATTTACAATTACATCAAAAAGAATAAAATACCTAGGAATAAATCAAACTAAGAAGGTAAAAGACCTGTACTAAGAAAACTATAAGACACTGATGAAGGAAATTGAACATGATACAAACAAATAGAAGATATACTGCATTCATGGAGTGGAAGCTTTATTATTATTAAAATGACCATACTACCCAAAGCAATCTACAGATTCAGTGTAATCCCAATTAAAATATCAATGGCATTTTTCACCAAACTAGAAAAAAAGAGTTCTAAAATTTGTACGAAAACACAAAAGATCCTGAATTGCCAAAAAAAAAAAAAAAAAAAAAAATCTTGAGAAAGAAGAACAATGTTGGAAGTAACACAGTCCTGATTTCAAACCTCACTACAGTAATTAAAACAGTATTGTATTGGCACAAAAAGAGTAAATCACATAGATCAATGGAACAGAATAGAGAGCCCAGAAATAAACCCACACTTTTATGGGTAATTAATCCACAACAAAGGAGGTAAGAATATACAATAGGAAAAAGACAGCCTTTTTAAGAATTAGTGCCAAGAAAACTGGACAGCTACATGCAAAAGAATCAAACTGGACTACTTTCTCACACCATACACAGAAATTAACTCAAAGTGGATGAAAGACTCAAATGTAAGATCTGAAATCATAAAACTCTTAGAAGAAAACATAGGCAGTATGGTCTTTGACAACAGTGTTAGCAAAAATTGTTTTTTGGATCCCTATCCTCAGGCAAGGGAAACAAAAGCGGAAATAAACAACTGGGACCACATTAAACTAAAAAGCTTTTTGCACAATGAAAGAAACCATCAACAAAATGAAGAAGCAGTCTACTGAATGGGAGAAGATATTTGCAAATGACATATTTTATAAGGGGTTAATATCCAAAATATACAAAGAATGCATATAACTCAACATCAAAAAAATTAAAAAATCTGATTAAAAATGGGCAGAGGACTTGAATAGACATTTTTCCAAATGGGACATATAGATGGCCAACAGATATATGAAAAAAGGTGTTCAACATCATTAACCATCAGGGAAACCATGATTTTAAGCCTAGAGAACCCAGAGTCACAGGGGTGAAAGGAAGCAATCCTCCAAAAGATTCACGTGGGAAGAGCTTTCAGGGTTCACCAAACCATCTGCTCTACCTATTGTGGGTGCAGAATAATATAATGACCATTGTGCAAGTGCTGCTATGAGTATTTTGCCTTGTCTTCAGAGGATATTTTCTTTGACTTGGGGCTTCAGCTGCACCATTGATAGGTCATCCCATTGCTGTTTTGGATTGGACAGTCATGGGTTGTATGGTATGTGGCAGAACCACAGGATTCCATGGTGATGTGCACATTGCTGCACCTCCTTTGCTACAGAGTGAGTCCCTTGAACATAATACTCTTTGGGATGCCACGTAAATGTATCAAATACTTACAAGTCCCTAGACAATGGTCCTGGATGGGGCCCTTCAAGCAGGAAGGAAAAACCTATACCTAAAACACGTATGCTATTCCAGATGTCCTCACCAATTTTCCGATTTTTCTCTTTTCAGCTTCTGATGAACTTGCCAACCCATTTCTTTTTCTCTGTTCAGCTTCTGAGCACTCTCCAAGCAATTTGCCACTGCTCATGAATCTACATACTGTTGGCCCCCTGGCATTTAGTATCTGTGAATGGAGAACCGCAGATATGGAGGGCCTACTATGGGAATTGAGTATTCATGGATTTTAGTATCGGCAGTGGGTCCTGGAAGCAATCCCCATGGATGCTGAAGGACAACCGTACTGACTCAGCTTATTTCTAGCTAACTAACGTGGATTACCAGCTTCAATACATATTCAGCTTGCAGTCACTTTTAATAAGCACCCAGATCAGAGAAATGACATGGCCTTGTTTTCTGCCTCCATCATTTGGTCATAAGGAAGCCACCATGTGGGCATAGAAGAGAGCTGAGGAAGAGAGCTGATTCAACAGTTGTGTATTACATGGAGTCTGGGTAACCTTGCTTGTGTGACAAACTTACGGTTTCTGGCACTGCTCATGCTTAGTCCCAAATGCACAACTTCTATCTTACAATGGATTTCTAATGATCCTCTTTGATTTCATGATTTGGTAGGTGCAACAGAACCAAGCACATAATAGTCACATGATAACTTGGTAACAGTCACTGTGTCTCTACCAGGTCATGTTAGCCAGCTAATTTGAACCAGAGGCTATCTATTCTCCACCTACCACTGTGATGGGTTTTTCACTGCCAGCAGGATTTGGGTGCTCTGTCTCCAAAATTTTATCTGAATATGCACTTTCTTAGACTACTCCAATCACTGACTCTTACAGGAAACAGGACTGAGATGGAGATTAGCATGGTGGATGGTAATTCAAGAATGCTCTTGGGATCAATGTTATGGGGAAGAGAAGGAAGAAGATTGGACAGAGGGATAATTTAGGTTGTTGAGCAGTCACAATAAGGCTTCAGCCAACCCTACATAGAACTCTGAAGCCAGAATAGCCCTTCAGAGTTGTCGCAAGTTGTGACAAAGGGTCCAGTCCTTTATACAACTTATTGACCAGTCACTGGATGGGGGCTGTCCCGGGAAGAAGGTGTGACTTTGGGGGAGGTGACTCTCTTTAGCTAAGGACAATTCCTTGAGAGGACTGACAGTTGACACCTATCAACCTTCCTTCCTTGGGGGCTGAAAGGGAGGGTGAGCCCTTTGAAGGATCTGAGCCAGCACCACATCTCTGACACTTTCAAATGTTACTTCACCAGGATGGGTCAGAGATTTTAAGCCAAGTTTTTCGTCTGTTTTTGCAAATTTGGTCTTAACTCTAAACCCTTTGCTTTCTACTATGACAATTTTGGTCTGTCATTCCATATAGTATTTAAAAATGTCAAAATGTTGTCTGAGGGTAGATATACACAGCTATAATCATTATTTAAGTGCAATTTTTATTCCACTATTTTCACCTAAAATGATATTTTTCAATATATCTTTTGAAAAAACTGTTGCCTGTATTTTCCTCCTTGGTATATTTTTAAAGTTGAGATTGTAGAACACTTTTATCATGTTTGCATTATGACTGCAGGCAGGTAATTCTGTGAATAATGTTTAAACTGCTAAAGAGATTATAACTCCTCTGTAGACCTAATCGAAACAAATCAGTAATATTCTAGTCAATATGTTTGTTTTTTTTTTTTTACTATAATTGCAGATCAATGAATGATTGACTAGATTGCTACACAATCACTTTGATTTGGTTATTGGATTGACTAAAATAACATGGATCACCGAGGATTCCCATAACTCCCATATCAATCATCTACTCTGAGGGATACACAGAGTGAGGGTAGTTTTCCACCTGAAAGAGTAGGACCAACAGCCTCCTTCTTACCTGTGACTCAAGAAAACAAAGCATTCACAACCACTGCTTAATCAGGATCAGGCCAAGAATGAGCAGAAGAAACCAAGTTTTGTCATTTTTTATCTCTAAGCTAAGAGGTCAGATGAAACTACACCTGATCTGCAATAACTTCTGATTCTCTGAGTGTTGAATAGCATTTAATTTGAAGTGTTTTCCTGAATAAGAGTTTACTTTTCTTCATTACCAACACACCAATCCCTGAATTGTCTTTTACGACTGCTTTGAATGCCATTATTTACCTGTGTTTAAGTGGCTAGAGGAATTTCAAATTTTAACATAGGACGTAACATTCAGCATTACTTAGCTTTATTTCTTAAGAGACCTGAACAAAAGTTTTGCAATTTACTCTAGATAGAACATGGGATTGTAAAAGTTTTCTGTAAAGAGCCATACAGTAAATATTTTCAGCTTTGTTGATCATCTGGTTTCTGGTGAATAGACCTAGTTTTGCTGTTATAGCAAGAAAGCAGCCATCGATAATGCCTAAATGAATGGGCATGGCTGTGTTCCAATAAAATTTTATTTAAAAAAATAAGAGTCAAGCCAGATTTGACCTGTGGGCTATAGTTCACCTATAAGTCATTGTCTGCCAACCCTTCATTTATACAATTCCAAAGAACAGACCCAGGTGAAAAGTGAGTCATTTCACTAAGTGAATGTTTGGTTTACTGAAACCCCCAAATTTTGATGCTTGAAAATACTCAACAGATGGAGTGAATATCCTTAGCTTAAATCTGACTTTCTGACATCGTATAAGCAGAGCCACCCAATCCATCACAGGCTGTGTTAGAAAGATGCAGGCAAACCAAATCTTTTGACCTTCTATGAGTCCCTATGAAATTTAGCAGTAAGTTCCACTGAACAAAAATGTAAGATCTAGATAGTGTTCTAGACACAGGGGTCAAAAAATATAAGTACCCACTTTTTGTAGGATTCTATATGCCCCACCATTATATATTTATTTTTAAACATATCTAAAATCAAGTTAACACAATTTTCATCCTTCTAGCCTCTCCCCCAGATAATTAACTTGCTTTTCTCTTGTGGTCATATTTCTGGAAATATACATTTGTTAAATGTAGCTGAGTTAATTTTTTATCATGAAAAATTATTTCCTTTTATAACATACTAGCTTTGCATGGATTCTTTTTTCTCTTCATAATTACCTGATCTAACAGATCTGAGAATTCAAGAATTTTGTTATACCTTCCTAAAGAAGTCACGTGATGATCTATCATTTCTCTTGTTGAAAAATGCAGGGATTGCTTTGGAGATGGAATGGCTCTCAGGTTTATTCATTATTATATTTAATTTCATACTTTTGGCACAGAAAATTCCAAGCTAATGTTTTATGCTGCTTCACACACAACTTGCCATTCAATTGATGCCGTTAGTATATCATTTCTCTCATCTGCTAAGTGTATCTCAGAATGTTATATGACTTTTTTCTAGATCTGTGAAATCATCACTGTAGTTTATGTGAAACATGAAGTTTATCCTTTTTGACTAGCTCACCTCTGGAATGTAAAATTTGCTGCTAGACAGCAAAGTCTGAGACAAAATTTTATCTGACAGTTTACAGTGCAATCCATTCCATCCTTATGCTTTACATATTTTTCTTTGTTTCTGCTTCTAAGTATAATAGGTTACATATATTGAAATCATTATACCTCTCTAATGTACATTCTGTCCACATCATGATTAGGGAATGCCAGGCATGACACTTAATATAATTAATAGTAATGGTTGGTCGAGGACTCATCCTCACCTACATGTTTCTGTACTATACCTAGATCTCTTGGGATTTTATTTAACTGAAATTCCAGAAATGATTTACATGTAGACTTTCTTACAGTTCTTCACAGTTATTTTTTTCATATTCAGCAGTGCACAATAACTCCATGTAAGTTTGGTAGAGGCTGGAAGAGCCACATCATAATCTCCCTCTGAGAATAAACTATTTAGACAATATCAATTGATAATCACAGGAACATTTTTTGAAACAATTAGATCTCCAAAATTTGACATAACCCTCTTCGCTAAGACTAAAAATTTAATATGACATGGAAAACAGCTACAGAAAATAATTCAAGTTTGCCTATTTGTTTAGGAGAGTTCTGGGGACACTCAATAAAACACACTGAGAGTCTGGGCCAGTAGATTTGTTATTGCCCTCAATGAAGTAAAACTGTGGCGGCGCATAAAATGAGCCATCTTTGTCATCCTTATCATCTACAACAGAGGTCAGACATTGAGCAGAACCTACCTATTACCTATAGAAAAAAGACAAAAGATAGAAGGAAAGATGGATTTTTCTTAAAACCTACCAGTATTAGTTTCCTAGAGTTGCCACAAACTGGGTGGCCTAAAACAAGAGAAACTTATTCTCTCAATCTGGAACCCAGAAGTTCAAAAGCAAGGTGTCATCAGAACCACACTCTCTGGAGGCTCTACAGGAAAATCCATTCCTTGCTTCTTCTAGCTTCTGATGGCTGTTGGCATTCCTAGACCAGCGACCACATCATTTCAGTCTCTGCCTCTGTGGTCACATTACCTCCTTCTCTTCTGTTTGACTGTGTCCCTCGGTGTTTCTTGGTCTAATCTCTCTATCTTTTATAAGGTTACATGTGATTGTGTTTAGGGTTTAGGGCCCATCTAGAAAATCCAGGATAAACTCCTCTCAAGATCCTAAACGTAATCACATCTGTAAACACCCATTTTTTTTCCAGATAAAATAACTTTCAGAGGTTCTGAGGATTAAGCCATGGACATATCTATTTAGGGACCACCAGTGTATCCAGTCCATACACTATCTTTCTATAGCTTGGCTATGCAACAAGAACCTTCTCTGTCTCACCCCTTAAAATTTTTTTTTACTTATTAGATTAGTTAAAATTAGATTTTTCTTTCTTTTTTTAATTTTTTTGTCCAAGCTATGTGGCTGCTTGTAGGATCTCAGTTCCCCAACCAGGGAATGAACCCTGGCCACGGCAGTGAAAGCCTGGACTCCTAACCTATAGGTCACCTGGGAACTCCCCAAAATTAGATTTCTGATATTAACATCATATTAGTTTTCCATGTTTCAAAAGTAAAATGGTGAAATAATAATTATATCTAGTTTCCTATCTTGTTTTGCTGGCTCTGTATAATTAGTAAAACTTATTTATGGTCAATTTATCAGTACAAAATCAAGGGTCTTAATTATATGCATGCTATTTAGCCAATCATTTCATTTACTGAATTATTCTTATAAATCTATTTAAAGATGTGCACAATGACTTAGTAGTATTTATAATAAAAAGTAAAGTAGTATTCCAATAGTAGAGGAACAGACTTCCATCACTGGTAGTTTAGGAGACTGGATATATTGAATGTCTCTCCTGATTAAAACAACAAAAAATGTTGGATGTATTCTAAGCTCTATTTTAAAATACATCCTTTGGCCGGGGCTTCCGAGAAGATGGCGGAAGAGTAAGACGCGATCACCTTCCTCCCCACAGATAAACCAGAAAATATCTACACGTGTAACAACTCCTACAGAACACCTACTGAACCCTGGCAGAAGACCTCAGACCTCCCAAAAGGCAAGAACCTCCCCCCCCCACCACGTACCTGGGTAAGGAAAAAGAAAAAAGAAAAAACAGAGACAAAAGGATAGGGATGGGACCTGCACGAGTGGGAGGGAGCTGTGAAGGAGGAAAGCTTTCCACACACTAGGAAGCCCCTTCGCCGGCGGAGACTGCGGGTGCCGGAGGGGGAAGCTTCGCAGCCCCAGAGGAGAGCACAGCAACAGGGGTGCGGAGAGCAAGGCGGAGAGATTCCCTCACAGAGGATCAGGGCCAACCGGCACTCACCAGTCTCAGAGGCTTGTCTGCTCACCCGCCGGGGCGGGCGGGGCTGGGAGCTGAGGCTCGGGCTTCGGTCGGAGCGCCGGGAGAGGACTGGCGTTGGCGGCGTGAACACAGCCTGCAGGGGGTTAGTGCGCCACGGCTAGCTGGGAGGGAGTCCGGGGAAAAGTCTGGGCCTACCGAAGAGGCAAGAGACTTTTTCTTCCCTCTTTGTTTCCTGGTGCTCGAGGGGAGGGCATTAAGAGCGCTGCTTAAAGGAGCTCCAGAGACGGGCGCGAGCCGCGGCTAAAAGCGCGGACCCCAGAGACGGGCAGGAGACGCTAAGGCTGCTGCTGCCGCCACCAAGAAGCCTGTGTCCGAGCACAGGTCACTCTCCACACCCCTCTTCCGCGGAGCCTGTGCAGCCCGCCACTGCCAGGGTCCCGGGATCCAGGGACAACTTCCCCGGGAGAACGCACGGCACGCCTCAGGCTCGTGCAACGTCACGCCGGCCTCTGACGCAGCAGGCACGCACCGCACGCAGTGCCCCTCCCTCCCCCCGGCCTGAGTGAGCCAGAGCCGCCGAATCAGCGGCTCCTTTAACCTCCTCCTGTCTGAGCGAAGAACAGACGCCCTCCGGCTACCTACACGCAGAGGCGGCGCCAAATCCAAAGCTGAGCCCCTGGGAGCTGTGAGAACAAAGAAGAGAAAGGGAAATCTCTCCCAGCAGCCTCAGAAGCAGCGGATTAAAGCTCCACAATCAACTTGATATACCCTGCATCTGTGGAATACATGAATAGACAACGAATCATCCCAAATTAAGGAGGTGGACTTTGAGAGCAAGGTTTATGATTTTTTCCCTTTTTCCTCTTTTTGTGAGTGTGTATGTGTATGCTTCTCTGTGAGATTTTGTCTGTATAGCTTTGCTTCCACCATTTGTCCTAGGGTTCTATCCGTCCGTTTTTTTGTTTTTGTTTTAATATTTTTTCTTAATAATTATTTTTATTTTAATTATTTTATTTTACTTTATCTTCTTTCTTTCTTTCCTTCCTTCCCTCCTTTAGACAACGAATCATCCCAAATTGAGGAGGTGGACTTTGAGAGCAAGATTTATGATTTTTCCCCCTTTTCCTCTTTTTGTGAGTGTGTATGTTTCTGTGTGAGATTTTGTCTGTATAGCTTTGCTTCCACCATTTGTCCTAGGGTTCGATCCATCTTTTTTTAAATTTTTTTCTCTATATAATTATTTTTAATAACTTTATTATATTTGATCTTACTTTATTTTACTTTATCTTCTTTCTTTTTTTACTTCCTTTCCTCCTTCCTTCCTTCCTTCCTCCCTCCCTCCGTCCCTCCCTCTTTTCTTTCTTTCTTTCTTTCTTTCTTTCTTTCTTTCTTTCTTTCTTTCTACTTCTACTTCTACTAATTCTTTCTTTCTACTATTTCTCCCTATTATTCTGAGCCGTGTGGACGAAAGGCTCTTGGTGCTGCAGCCAGGAGTCAGTGCTGTGCCTCTGAGGTGGGAGAGCCAACTTCAGAACACTGGTCCACAAGAGACCTCCAAGCTCCATATACATCGTCTTCAGTGGTGAAAAACTGAAAGCATTTCCACTAAGATCAGGAACAAGACAAGGTTGCCCACTCTCACCACTTTTATTCAACATAGTTTTGGAAGTTTTAGCCACAGCAAACAGAGAAGAAAAGGAAATAAAAGGAATCCAAATTGGAAAAGAAGAAGTAAAGCTGTCACTGTTTGCAGATGACATGATACTCTACATAGAGAATCCTAAAGATTCTACCAGAATACTACCTAAAGATGCTACTAGGAATAAACCTACCTAAGGAGACAAAAGACCTGTATGCAGAAAATTATAAGACACTGATGAAAGAAATTAAAGATGATACAAATAGATGGAGAGATATACCATGTTCTTGGATTGGAAGAATCAACATTGTGAAAATGACTCTACTACCCAAAGCGATCTACAGATTCAATGCAATCCCTATCAAACTACCACTGGCATTTTTCACAGAACTAGAACAAAAAATTTCACAAGTTGTATGGAAACAAAAAAGACCCCAAATAGCCAAAGCAATCTTGAGAACGAAAAACGGAGCTGGAGGAATCAGGCTCCCTAACTTCAGACTATACTACAAAGCTACAGTAATCAAGACAGTATGGTACTGGCACAAAAACAGAAAGATAGATCAATAGAACAGGATAGAAAGCCCAGAGATAAACCCACACACATATGGTCACCTTATCTTTGATAAAGGAGGCAGGAATGTACCTCCTGGAGAGGAGAAATGGAGAAAGGACAGCCTCTTCAATAAATGGTGCTGGGAAAACTGGACAGGTACATGTAAAAGTATGAGATTAGATCCCTCCCTAACACCATACACAAAAATAAGCTCAAAATGGATTAAAGACCTAAATGTAAGGCCAGAAACTATCAAACTCTTAGAGGAAAACATAGGCAGGACACTCTATGACATAAATCACAGCAAGATCCTTTTTGACCCACCTCCTAGAGTAATGGAAATAAAAACAAAAATAAACAAATGGGACCTAATGAAACTTAAAAGCCTTTGCACTGCAAAGGAAACCATAAACAAGACCAAAAGACAACCCTCAGAATGGGAGAAAATATTTGCAAATGAAGCAACTGACAAAGGATTAATCTCCAAAATTTATAAGCAGCTCATGCAGCTCAATAACAAAAAAACAAACAACCCAATCCAAAAATGGGCAGAAGACCTAAATAGACATTTCTCCAAAGAAGATATACAGACTGCCAACAAACACATGAAAGAATGCTCAATATCATTAATCATTAGAAAATGCAAATCAAAACTACAATGAGATATCATCTCACACCAGTCAGAATGGCCATCATTAAAAAATATAGAAACAATAAATGCTGGAGAGGGTGTGGAGAAAAGGGAACCCTCTTGCACTGCTGGTGGGAATGTGAATTGATACAGCCACTGTGGAGAACAGTATGGAGGTTCCTTAAGAAACTACAAATAGAACTACCATATGACCCAGCAATACCACTACTGGGCATATACCCTGAGAAAGCCATAATTCAAAAAGAGTCATGTACCAAAATGTTCATTGCAGCTCTATTTACAATAGCCCGGAGATGGAAACAACCTAAGTGTCCATCATCGGATAAATGGATAAAGAAGATGTGGCACATATATACAATGAATATTACTCAGCCATAAAAAGAAACGAAATTGAGCTATTTGTAATGAGGTGGATAGACCTAGAGTCTTGTCGTGTTGTTTTCAACTAATCCTGTATGGGACTCTGTGCTTCCTGGAACTGTTTGACTATTTCCCTTCCCATATTAGGGAAGTTTTCAACTATAATGTCATCAAATATTTTCTCATTCCCTTTCTTTTTCTTCTGGGACCCCTATAATTTGAATGTTGGTGTGTTTAACATTGTCCCAGAGGTCTCTGAGACTGTCCTCAGTTCTTTTCATGCTTTTTTCTTTATTCTGCTCTTTGGTAGTTATTTCCACTATTTTATCTTCCAGGTCACTTATCCGTTCTTCTGCCTCAGTTATTCTCCTATTCTTTCTAGAGAATTTTTTATTTCCTTTATTGTGTTTTTCATCATTTTTTTTCTTTAGTTCTTCTATGTCCTTGTTAAATGTTTCTTGTATTTTCTCCATTCTGTTTCCAAGATTCTGGATATCTTTACCATCATTACTCTGAATTCTTTTTCAGGTAGACTGCTTATTTCCTCTTCATTTGTTTGGTCTGGTGGGTTTTTACCTTGCTCCTTCAACTGCTGTGTGTTTCTCTGTTTTCTCATTTTGCTTAACTTACTGTGTTTGGGGTCTCTTTTTCACAGGCTACAGGTTCGTAGCTCCCATTGTTTTTGGTGTGTGCCCCCAGTGGCTAAGGTTGGTTCAGTGGGTTGTGTAGGCTTCCTGGTGGAGGGGACTGGTGCCTGTACTCTGGTGGATGAGGCTGGATCTTGTCTTTCTGGTGGGCAGAACTGTGTCTGGTGGTGTGTTTTGGGGTGTCTGTGAACTTGTTATGATTTTAGGCAGCCTCTCTGCTAATGGGTGGGTGGGGTTGTGTTCCTCTCTTGCTAGTTGTTTGTCATGGGCTGAACAGCACTGAAGCTTGCTAGTCGTTCACTGGAGTTTGGTCTTAGCATTGAGACAGAGATCTCTGGGAGAGCTCTTGCTGACTGACATTACATGGGGATGGGAGGTCTCTGGTGGTCCAATGTCCTGAACTTGGCTCCCCCACCTCAGAAGCTCAGGCCTTACATCCGGCCAGAGCACGAAGATCCTGTCAGCCACACGTCTTAGAAGAGAAGGGAGAAGAAAAAAGAAATAAAAAAATAAAATAAATAAAATAAAGTTATTAAAATAAAGAATAAAAAAATTATTAAAAGAAAGAAATATAAAAAGTAATAAAAAAGAAGAGAGCAATCAAACCAATAAACAAATCCACCAATTATAACAAGTGCTAAAAACCATACTAAGATAAACATAAAAATCAGTAACGTCTGTTGCATACAGCAAACCCCAAGTCTAGAGATGTTCCCAAAATCCACTGCTTCAGTTTTGGGATGATTCATTGTCTACTCAGGTATTCCACAGATGCAGGGTACATCAAGTTGATTGTGGAGATTTAATCTGCTGCTCCTGAGGCTGCTGGGAGAAAGTTCCCTTTCTCTTTGTTTGCACACTTCCTGTGGTTCAGCTTTGGATTTGTCCCTGCCTCTGCATGTAGGTCACCTGAGGGCGTCTGTTCTTTGCCCACATAGGAGGGGGTTAAAGGAGCGGCTGATTAGGGGGCCCTGGCTCACTCAGGCCGCGGGGAGGGAGGGGTATGAAATGCGGGGCAAGGCTGCAGTGGCAGAGGCCAGCATGACTTTCCAACAGCCTGAGATGCGCCGTGTGTTCTCCCAGTGAAGTTGTCCCTGGATCATGGGACCCTGGCAGTGGCAGGCTGCACAGGCTCCCAGGAGGGGAGGTGTGGATAGTGACCTGTGCTGGCACACAGGATTCTTGGTGGCTGCAGCAGCAGCCTTAGTGTTTCATGCCCATCTCTGGTGTCCATGCTGATAGCCATGACTCGCACCTGTCTCTGAAGCTCATTTAGGTGGTGTTCTGAATCTCCTCTCCTGGCGCACCCTGAAACAATGGTCTCTTGACTCTTAGGCAGTTCCAGACTTTTTCTGGGACTCCCTCCCAGTTAGCTGTGGCACACTAGCCCCCTTCAGGCTGTGATCACGCAGCCAATCTCTGTCCTCTCCCTGGGATCCGACCTCCGAAGCTGGAGCCTCAGCTCCCTGCCCCCACCCCCCCACCCCTCTGCAGGTAAGTAGACAAGCCTCTCGGGCTGGTGAGTGCTGGTCGGCACCGATCCTCTGTGCGGGAATCTCTCCACTTTGCCCTCCGCACCCCTGTTGCTACGCTCTCCTCCGTGGCTCCAAAGCTTCCCCCCACACACACCCTCCGTCTCCGCCAGTGAAGGGGTTTCCTAGTGTGTGGACACATTTCCTCCTTCACAGCTCCCTCCCAGAGGTACAGGTCCCGTCCCTATTCTTTTGTCTCTGTTTTTTTTCTTTTTTCTTTTGCCCTACCCAGGTACGTGGGGGAGTTTCTTGCCTTTTGGGAAGTCTGAGGTCTTCTGCCAGCGTTCAGTAGGTGTTCTGTAGGAGTTGTTCCACATGTAGATGTATTTTTGATGTATTTGTGGGGAGGAAGGTGATCTTCACATCTTACTCCTCCGCCATCTTGAAGGTACTCACTCATTAAGTATTTACTACACACAGGATAATGAGTGTTTTCAGACCTTATACAAGGATCAAGTGTTACTCCAAGTTAAGAATGGTGTTGGACTTAAATCAGTTGAAATGTATTTCTGTACCACAATTTAAGCTTCAATAAGGGTTTGCTTAATTCAAAAAAACGAAAATAACGACAAGCAACTCAGGGAGTCTTTATAATCTAATAGAAGAGCAAACACTGTTACTCACTCAACGGATTTTATTTAATATTGGAAAAGTGTAAACATCAATTCATTACATCTTTACAAGTCCAGTATTCTACCCATCTGTTAGGCTCACATTTGATATATTTTTACATGCCTCTCATGCACTGCATAAGAATTTTGCCATAAAAATAGTTTATAAATTGAAAAGCTTTCAGCAAACTACAAAGGAAAAAAGACAAAGAAAAATGCCCAGTGATTGTTTCAGCATCAGCAGTAAGTCAGAGGTCAGCTACCTATATTAAATGCTTAAATATTTATATTAAATAATGAATATTTAAAGACTACAGTCAAATTGAAAGATTTCTGTGAAATAGAACCTGGAATGAGATTTCAACACAAGTACACAGAGAAGACAGTGTTTCTAGTTCAATGGGAGTTTTACTGAATTCTTCAAAATATGTCCTTATTGTATTTGCATGTACACAAAAAAAATTTGGACCAAAAAACTGTTCATGTAAGTAGGTGAATGAGCAAACCATTTGTATGTCATCAAATAGTGCTATCATGGAAACTATAATGATTGACTATGCCTGATGAAGCTTAAACATTTTTCAGAAATATTCTGATATTGTTCATATAATAGTGAACAGCCAACATACAAAATTTTAAAGAAACGTATGTTTAACATTTGATGAGGATGAAACCTGAGGACTAGGGAAATATTTTCAGGGTTATTATTTTTGGCCTTACTTAGAAATAAATAGTTCTATCTTCCCTTATTTCAGTTATTAATGCATTTATTAATTGTTTAGTCAATATATATTTCAATATTCTAGTTATTTATGCTTGGAGGTTTGCTTTTCCTTCAGATAGAAAAAAGCAAAAAAATCTCAATTATACATCTTTTCATATATCACTTGCTCCCTACAATAAAAGTCAAAAAAAGTCAGCTTATTGATAGTATATTTCTCCCCATTCATGTATTTCAATGTATTATAGTTAAATAATCATATTTCTTCATATGCTCTCCAACATTTGTAACTTTAAATAATATTGCTAAATCTTTATTTCTTAGTTTATTATTTTTCTAATCTTTACTCTCCAGTCTATAAGATAAGCCTAAGAGAGTGGCTCCTACTCTAATTTCTAAATCCTTTCATTTTCTAATCCTCCCATCTTACTATCACCAACATTGTCATCATTATTAATAAATATTCTTGTCATCTAAGTACAAATCTAACAGATTGGTTTCAGCCACATATTTTAGGGGGGGAACCCCACTATATTGGATTAAAGAAAACAGAAGTGGATTTGGTTTTCTTTATAAAAAACTCTGGAGGTAGACAGTATAGTTGGTTATCCCTCGGTATCCACAGGGGATTGGTTTTAGAACCTCCATGGGTACCAAAATCTGCAGATGCTCAAGTCCCTTATAAAAATTATGTAGTAAATTGCATATAACCCACACACATTCTCCTGTATACAGTTGGCCCTCCTGATCCATGGGTTCCACATCTGCAGAATCAACCAACTGCAGATGAAAAATATTTGAAAAAAAAATTCCAGAAATTTCCAAAAAGCAAAACTATAATTTGCTGTGCCCCAGCAACTATTTACATAGCATTTACTTTGTATTATATATTACAATTACTCTAGAGGTGATTTAAAGATTACATGGGAATGTCCAAAAGTTATATAAGGGACTTGAACATGCAAGAACTGTAGTATCTGAGGATAGGTCCTGGAACCAATTCCCTGTAGACAGAGGGATGACTGTACTTTAAATCATCTCTAGATTACTTATAATACCAAATAGAATGTAAATGCTGTGTAAATAATTGCCAGCATGCTTCAAATTAAAATTTTGCTTTTTGGAAATTTCTAGAACTTTTTTTTGAACACTGTCAATCCACAGTTGGTTGAATCAGTGCATGCGAAACCTGAAGATAAGGAGGGTCAACTACTATGTTCAATGCCAGATATCCTCTCACCAGGGTCCCAGGCTCTTCTATTCTGCTCTACCATTCTGGTGCACAGATGCCATCTTGAAAATCAACCATGGCCTAAAGCAAGTAATGTAGCTCTAACTGTCAGAGAAGAATTGCAAGCAAGAACTTCAAAAAAAAAAAAAAAAGCCAAAAGGAGAAAAAGGAGTGGGCCTTCTTTTTTTTAAAGGAGACTTCCTGAAGTTTCATCACATCATCCCTGCTTTCATCTTACTACTTGGTCACATGGCCACACTCAAATAATTGTATTCTGTGATGGGCAGCCAGCCTGATTTATCTAGCAAATCAGGTTCTATTAGTAAGTAATTATTTATTTAATTTAATTTTTCTATTTATTAAGTATAGTTGACTTACAATATTGTATTCATTTCAGGTATTCATTTCAGGTGTACAACATAGTGATTCACTATTTCTATAGATTACACATCATACAAAGTTATTATAAAATATTGACTATATTTCCTATGCTGTACATTACATCCCTGTGACTTATTTCTTTTATAACTGGTGGTTTGTGCCTCTTAATCTCCTTCATCTATTTCATATGTAAGTAATTAGTAATAGAAAAGAATAAAGTTGGGAGGCAAATAACATTCCTTGATCCAACAATCATCATTAGTACTTGGTTCACTGGTTAAGTTTTAAAATTGGGAATCACTAATAACATTTTCATTCTTAACTTGGAGTAACATTGTCCAGTGCCAGGTTAGATAGTTTTCTAACAGTATATTTTCTTCTTTCTGAGTTCAGTGTCATGACTCCTAGTCCAATCAGAAGAGAATGGTTCTAATGTCATATCAAATAGATGCTCTTATATCTAAACAACTCTCTAAAATTATACATACCTTAGTTTTCTTGTATGATTTTCATTTTTTTGAATTAAGCAAACCCTTACTGAAGCTTAAATTGTGGTACAGAAATACATTTCAACTGATTTAAGTCCAACACCATGAAGAGAGAAATTACGGCACCAAAATTTTCCCTCCTCTATCATACACACTAGGATTAATTTAGATTACTATTCAATCTATAGTTTTAATTTTTCTAGGCTTTGTTCCATACAAATTTGCACAGTTTTTCAACATTAAATAGAAATCTTAAATCTGTTAGGGGTGAAAAACAATCAGACCTCAAGACAATAAATTTTCATCAAATCTACTGGGACACTGTTCAAGAACAAAATCCACTTTGAGCACTGGTCTTCATAGTAGCATCAAAACATTAGCAATAAAACTGTGTGCTAATTACAGAATCAGACCCATCCACTGATTGAAAGCTTCTTCAATAAAGCTCTGAATCAACAACGTGTTTAAAATAAAAGTTAGAAGTGTTTCAACCACTTGATTTCAAACCAAGTATATTTTATGTTTAGAAACACTAAAAACAAAAGTTTCATTTATAAATACAGAAGGAACAAAAACATCACTGCATCAATCCAGAAAGAATCAAAAATTGTTTGAGGACAAGAAGAAATACAAAATTGAGTCAACTTTGCTCTTTTCTCAGCTGCTTAAATATCCATGTTAGCAAATACAGCTAAAAGATGCCAACACTTCTAAGCCTGTATTTCTAGTCATTTCCCATTGACCATTTTGGAATTTTGTATGTTATGTTTTACGAATAGCATTCTGCTTCACTGTGTATGTCTGAATAACCTGAACAGTTCTCATTCATCACTTGATGTTACTCCATGGTGAAAGAAATACCAGTAAGAGGAACCGTCAGAACACTATCACATGTATCACAAAGTCACAGAAATTTTTAAGTCACAAGATGGCCAAGACTCCAATTCTGCTTTGAACCAAAATTTATATCATTAATAGAAATTAGTGGAAATGGCTACGAAAGTAAAAGTTAAGGTGAATCATCTGAGGTGACTTGACTTGTTGAATCCAATATAACCTTCATCTTAAATCTCCTTGCTAACAAATTTAGTGATAATTCTTTTATACTACTACTTAGCAAGTTAATAAAGGCATGGTACTCATGAGAAGCTAATCTCATTTAATGGGGGGCACAGAATGGCATACGGTTTCCATACAGTTCTGCCAATATTCCCTAGTATCAACCTACACCTTCTTTGCTAATCAACACCAGCTTATTCCAAAAGAGATCATGGTAACGAAAAATACCAAATTCCCTTGACCTTAAAAGAAAATTAATCCCAGGGTCCATCCCCCCATCCCCGCTCTGGGGTATAAGATTAGTATAAACCCACAGTGTAAGAGTGTATTGCTTTAAGGAAGGGGTATGGTTGGGAGGGGAGACACCATGGTGAGGAACGAATCAATTAAAGTCATACAAATATAGGAAGCAGTGAGACAATAATACACAAAATGGATAACTGCAGTCATTTTCTTAGAGGACTCAACTCGTGGAAGAAGAACTTTGATTGGTGCTGCAAAAACATTTGTATGAAGTAGAAATTGGCTTCAATAACATTAGTACAGAATATGTTCTAGAAAGTGGAGGTAACTGGATGTAAAATCCTGGTAGCAATTAAATATAACAGTCCCAGATGGTTAGGCTAAGGCCAACACCTAATGAGGACGAAAGCCTTGTCTGTGGGGAATTTTGGACGATACCTGGAGAAATATTACACTGTGCATAAACCAAATTGAACTGTTTTCACAAGTGTTATAAAGTTTCATATAGTAAAAGGTTTTTTATACATGCACTTCAATTTCACAGCAAGAGTGTCATAGGATACCTAAACACAGAAGACAGCATTCATGCAAGATATCTAACTCATTGATATAATAATGCATAAAATTCAAAATGATTACACTATAATTACATCTAGGGTTTTCTGCAACTACAAGGTGGTGATTATGGAAAGCATGGCCCTTGGTATCAATATCTAAAAAGCAGCCACCACCTTCTTCTATGTGTGTTCTCTTTTTGTGTTTTTTCTTCATTTTTCTTAATCAACTCTGCTGTTGTTGCTGCTTCTTAGCAAAACTGGTAAAAACAAAATTGTAATCATTCAACATAGCACTCTGGTAATCAAGACGTTTAAAACCTTCAATCTTCTGGGGCAAAGAAAGCACTGTGTGACATTTAGAACTCTGATTTACAAACAGGTGGTCACAAATTTTCCTGGCTTGAAGACTTCCACAACTTCCCTGATCAGGTCATCATAGGAGGTCTGACTTAAGTTTGTTTCAAAGCTAACATAAGAAAATTATGGTTCTGAAATGATGTGAATAGTCCAATAAGTTCCATCAGATTTCATTCCATTCATTGAATACCTACAAGGATTGAACAGTGTGGCATCAATGACAGAACTTGGTATCAGGTCATGAATTCCACTCTCATGAGTGACATCCTTTGCAGTAACACCATCTTTCATGTAGAACTGGTCCATAACTGCTGGGTCAAGCTCACTCATCAGAATTTCCAGGGTTTGATCTGGCTGATTGATTACCCAACTCTCTGGTTAATCCAAAGTATACAAGTACCAACAATCAGAATTCATGCGTCCCATACAACATGCTGTCCCATTTGGGAAAATTGCATTAAGAAACTCTATTTCTTCCTGGAAATTCCGGTGTGGGTACCCTTGGTGAGAATGCTTCATGAAATTCTTACCAGAATAAAAGAAGTTTTGAATTAAGTCAAACCCACTGTAATCCCTAGCAAGTTTCAACAGGGGAATCAGTGCTTTCAGAAGTGGGTGGTACCACATGTCTTCAACATGAAACGTCTCTTGGAGACAAATATGCTACTCTCACTGAGTACATACGCTTCCTGCTTGTCAGTTTTTGTCACACTTATGATTGAGCATTGCACATCCTTCAAAAGTATGTCCCACTCGGATCTTGGGATGGTGCCAAGATCGCCAGATCCTTGGTTTGCGTCGGGTCGCTGCCTGGAGAACCAAACCTCCAGCAGCTTCTCGGTCCCTTGGAAAAAATGTGCAGCAATGAAGACCCAACGCAGCCAAAAAAATAAAATAAATGAATAAATTAAAAAAAATCCTATCTGCATATTTAAGAGATCAACTCTGACACACTGAATCATCTCTTTTTTGTATGATTACAAGGCAAAGGTCCAGACACCAAACGGTAAATTCACAAAGTTAAATGCTACTAACATTGCAGCCATCCTAGTTCCTCAAATACCCTCTGTAAATGTCAGCTCTCCACCAAACTCTCCTTTCCAAAGGTGCCCTTAATGTATCTCAAACAAACCAGGGAAAACACTTTTGCAAAGTCACAGCTCTGATTATAACAATCCGCTACTAAAACAAACAACATCTTATTGCTTTTAATTGACAAAGAATTAGGTGCAGACACATAGATTAAGGCCCATCCACAGTGCCTACATCTTAAGCCTAATCTTCCTCTGTCACACCCCCCCCCCCCAATTTGTATAGGTTGCCTGTTATACACATTCCTGAACACAGCCCTCACTTTTCTGTCTCTTCCTTTATCACGCTATTCTCAGCCCCTAGGAGTCTCTTGCCTATTGTTTTGTGAAATCCTATTCATTTTCAAGGTCATTCTCAAATGTCACACTCTTTATAAAACCCTTTTGATCCATCCTCCACCTAATAAAACTATAACTGCTTACTCTTGTGAATTTCCATAGCACTGAATTGTTCCTCCCAGAGCAGTTATCTTTTGCCCTATAATATCACTATTTATTCTTTAGCTGTATTTCTTCCACTGGGAACAAATAACATCTTAGTATTCTAGGTGCTCACTAAAATGTCAGGCATAATATTTCATGGAAAATAGGTGTCCAGAAAATATTTGTATAAGAGAAACTGATTAGGGATTTGTTTATTTTACCTATTTGTCCTCTCCATATGTATTGCTGGTGATGAAATCTAGAATATATTCAAAACGTTAAAGTGGAAAAAAAAAACAGTGTTTCATAAACCTCATGTAAAATTAGGTATATAACAAAGATCTTGATGTTCCTTCAAGTCTTTCTTATCGGAGAACAAAATATACACATATCTTCAAACCGTGTTAAAATGAACTATGTACAGTTTTACTACCTGAGGGTGTCACACTTACATCAACAAAAAGAATCAGCAAATCCTAACTTAAAAATATATGCAAGATCATCAAAGTTACAAAAATGCTAAAGGCTAAAACTTTTACATTCAGAACTCATTTAAAGTAGACCCTCATAGCATTTAACACAGATAAATTTCCAATGTTCAAGCCTCATGAAAAATTCTTTGGTTGAATTGTTGCTAACATGAAATATAGCCTTTCCCCAAGAACGATAGTGAAATGATGGTGACAATGATCTACTCCAAAAATGCTACTTGCATTCATGTTAAATCAGAGTTTAAATTTTCATCTCTTGATTTCTTGTTTCAACAACTAAATTATTAAACTCCTACTATGTTCAAAGCAATATATATAAAACCTTAATATATTAATTAATTAATATAATAATATATATCACCTTAAATATAGTAGAGTATGTGTGTGTGTGTATATATTATATATATGTAAACTCAAATTTGCCCATGCAAATAGGTTAAAAAAAGGTTGTGTAGCTGCTCTATGATAGGACAGATTAAAAATCTCATTACCTGCTTGAACAATTATTTAAAGAAGCTGAAAAGTAAAAAGATTAGTAATGATCAAATAACTAAACTGATATTTCATTAAATATCAAAGTAATCAGACTTTATCTTATTCCATTTTATGAATCAAATTAAGCCACCCAAGCAGTGTCCCCATTGTCAGATAGTAAACCAACTAGAAAGGAAGATTTCTTTCATCTATGTGTTTAATAATCTTTTTAGATCTATATGTAAAAATTACAGTCTAAGAAGTACCTACTGAATTGAGATATTCAAAGCTTTTATTGTACTTTAAAAAATATTTCCAGTTCTTTTTTATCCTCACGTAACCACTCAATTTCCATCCCATTATAAATGTCTTTCCCCATCCTCCACGCACATCCATTGTACAACTATTCCTTCATTGAAAAATGCATGAAGATTAGAGACTGTACATAAATAATTGATACCATGATAGAAATATAGCATAAATGACATTCACAAGGGTTATGTTCTCATGCTTGATCTAAAAATTTTGAAAAGTAGTTGCCTTCAGGGTTCTTGATTATCTCAAACTATAATGCTGCACAGTTACAATGAGAAAGTGGCACATTTAAGAACTATGAAAGATTTATTTTTGAAAATAACAGAGGGAAGAACTGTGGGCTGCTGAACTATCATATAGAAAAAAAAAATCCATCCCACTCTTTTTTCTATTATATTGTTTGAGAAGTTGTAGTAAATCTTCACTTTGGCCATCATCCTATTTTATTTTACTAAAACTATCATCACTTTTACTATGGAATGCTTTATGGGGCACTTTAGCCCCCAGCTCTTTTGCTAAGCACTGGCACTGATATCGCAGGATCTATCAAGCATTTTAACCAGTTTATTCTTTGCTTTCAGACCATGATGAGAAATCATTATCATGACTTTAAAAGAGAATATTTGGCCATCGTCTCCCAAGAAAAATCCATATTTTAATCATATTTTAAAATAGCTCTCCCCATTGTATCATAATGAAATTTTCTATGAGAATAAAACAACCAAAAAAGCAGGTAAGGAAGTTCCTAGCTGGAGAGAGCCCCTCCCTTTTCTTTGCTGTACCAGCACCAACTGAAGATCAGGAGCCATAACTGACCATTTCCTGTTGCTTAGGACCTGACTCTGCAGTTAGACCTCATATGAGTCAATGAGAGGAGTGCACACAGAATGCTCTCTACTCAGACTCCCCTTCTTCAGTTCTTTATTTTTCAAGATATGTTCTTTCCTGAGTGCCAGGGGAAAAGTTTCCAGGGAATTTCAAGATGTCATTTTTCATGTTCACCTATTAAATCACAATTCCAATAAACTGTAACTATCCTTGACAACAGGAACTTGTATCTATCTATCTTGTTTGTTCCTATATTCCTAGTACCAAGGACTATGCTTGGGGCAAAATAGAAATCCAATGATTATTTGTTGGGCGAATAAATGAATGAATATATGTGATGAAAATTACTAGAAAATTTGAAGGGTTATTTGTAGTTGTAACTATCTTAGAACTATCTTGTGTTTGTCCAGAAATATCCAATCAAGTGTGTAGAAATCAGTGGCTTTAAATAGAGAGAAAAACTACTCTAAATTAAACATTAGGTGATTGTTAGCATCTCTTGAAACAGCAGCAACTTCATCATCTGTAACAGGGTTCGGCCAACTATAGCCCATGAGCAAAATCTGATTCATAACCCATTTTGATAAATAAGGCTTTACTGGAATAACTCATTTGTCTCCACATTTTTAATAGTTGCTTCTGCACACTACTACGATAGAGTTGAGTAGTTGAGACAGAGACCCTAGAGCTCACTCACATAGCTTAAATGTTTACTATCTGGCTCTTCACAGAAATGTCTGTCAGCTCATTAACTATAAAAAGGACACAGGTGAGACAGGCTGGGACCCGGAACCCTTTGCTGCAGTGCTTGCACCGGGGCAACAAAATACAAAGAAATTATAAGGGACTAAAAATAACTGCATGCATATATAGTTGGGGCAAATTATGAACAAAATACAAAAAGACTAAAAACCCAACTGCCACTTCTGAAGAGCTGGGAGCAAAAGCAGGGTACTGCACATGCCCCCTGCACACCCACCACCAAAGGGGTGGGCAGACCACCTAAGCCACTCCTCCAGCCCAACCCCTGGACCTGCTCCTGTCCTCACCCCATGTAAGGGACCAGCTCACCACCATCGGCCAGTGAGCAAGGGAACCTGTTACTTGTTTTCACTCCCTCCTGCTTCAGCAGGGGCCCTAGTAAAGCCTTGCCTGAATTTCTTGCCTGGCCTCTTACCAATTTCTATTGATTATGGAGGCCAAGAACCCTGGTAGGTAACCTAGATATGTCCCTAGGAGGTAGGTCCCAGACTGCCAAACATTTTGTAGATATGAATTCCTGTGCCCAGTGAATTATCATGCCAAACTTACCCTAAACGTTGATTTCACACCCTGTGTCTACTGACCTGGTTCCACTTTGTGTTATCCATCCACTATTTTACCTTTCAATCACTACTGTGTTGTATTCTGCTCTTAGCTCCAACAATGAAACACCAACTTCCTCTCCATGCATTTTGAAGTTTGATGTCTCTGTCCTTTCATTCTAGCACACCATTCCCACACTCATCTCCTAGGACTTGGGTAGGGAAGGCACTCTCTGTTTCTCTAGGTTCCACCACTCCCTAATGTCACATATCAGCCAGTTTCATTCATTAGTATATCTGCCTGATCCCTGAATATATTTGGGTCTGTGCCCCTGTCTTATGACAAAGCTTACCATACAAATTTAAGGTTAAAATCCATTAAGTAAAAGTCTCACACAAAACTTATTTATTCTGAAAATCTATTCACCCCTAAACTATTTTATAAAGTATTATGCATTTTCATTGTGAGCCCACAAACTTTTTGCTCAAACTGCAGTTTAAAAGGAAAATGTTCTACCACCTGTGGAAAAATCCAGAAGACAAGAGTCAAGGGAAACTCCTGTAGTTTTACAGGGCAGGGCAAAGACTCAGACTAATTTTTCATGCTATGACAAGTCTGCCTGGGGCACTTGGTCGGGGGTTTTCTGAACCCTTATGGTAAATGCTTTGTGAAGTTCTAGTTTTTTCTTTTTTAAATAGAATAGAAACACATAGGATTTGATTGAAAGGAGATGAAAGATAAAACATTGGGAGAAATTAAAAAAAACTGAAAGTAGTTGGCAGCCCTGGATGTATTTATTTGTTTTTTTGTTTTTTGTTTTTTTAACTTCCTTTTATTTTAATCTGGTTCTTAAATCTCTATCTGGCCTGGTAGCTCACAGAGTTTTGTTTTTTGTTTAACATCTTCATTGGAGTATAATTGCTTTACAATGGTGTGTTAGTTTCTGCTTTATAACAAAGTGAATCAGCTATACATATACATATATCCCCATATCTCCTCCCTCTTGAGTCTCCCTCCCAACCTCCCTATCCCACCTGGAAATAAAAACAAAAATAAACAAATGGGACCTAATGAAACTTAAAAGCTTTTGCACAGCAAAGGAAACCATAAAAAACATGAAAAGATGTATTTGTTCTTCAGAATACATGGAGAAGCTGGAAAACAGTGCTAATGAGGCCAAGGGCACTGCATCCAACCCTGTGTGAGTTTATTAGTTTTGCACAAAGAATGATGCAGCTTAATCACTATCTGCACTCCTGACCTCAATCCATCAGCCTGTAAATATCTGCCGCTGCTCAGGAAGGAGACTAGGGTCTTGAAATGAGGCTCCATCACCCAACCGTCTCCACTATAAGAAAACTAGCTCACCCTGTTGGCCAGCATTGTGTCACATATAACAAGCTAGTTAAAGTTAACACAGCCAAGTAAAAATTTAATTTTTAACGGTGACACAATATAAAAAGTTAACTTGTCTTCTCTGGGAAAATTGGTTTACGCTTTCAAAACATCCTGTGCTTATCTTTTGAATGGCCCATTGGAAAAGCCTCCCTCTGGGACTCTGAGGCTTGCATCACCCTTTCCAACCTTTCTGCCACTTGGCTTGCAAAACATCTACCAAAAATTCAAAACAAACCACTATATTTTCCTGAATTAATTATTTCCATGGCCCTTGACCCCTTCAAGATCGCATCCATACTATTTATCACAACAAATTTGTGAAGATTTTCTTTTTTGTTTCCTCCTCTATGACTTCTCCATTTAGACATTTGCCCCCAACATTTCACCAAAAATCTGCAGTTTTAGAGGATTTAGCAATGTCATCACTCTTGCTTTACCTAATGGTCATTTCAGGCAACTTTTACTTGACCTATTGATGACACTGGGCACAAGTGACCCACACCATCTTCTTTAAAACATTTTCTTCAGCTGACTTCAGGGCACTCCTGGATCTTATCCTTCTTCTCTGAGCATGTACGGAACCCTGTCAAAATGTAGGTCACATTGTCCCATTCCTCAGCTCAGTATCCTTCAGTGGCCTCCCACTCCATCATTGCGAAAGCCAAATCATCATTATGCCCTATAAGTCCCCCTGGGCTGTGGGGCATCATCGCCTCTCTGACCAAATCTACAGTCTTCTCTCTTACCACACTGTCCAGAAATACTCCTGCCTCCTGTGTCTTTGCATTGGTTGTCCTTCACACCTGGAATTCCCCCATCCCCCCACCACATTCAGTCCTATCCACTTGGCTCATTTCTCTCTTCTTTATGATCGTATATAAATGTCATTTTCCCTGACTGCCCTCTGATATTTTCTATTCCTCTCACTTGCTTTATTTTTCTCTTAGTGCTTACGTTTTGTTTATCATGCTATACATTTTTTTTTCTTTTTTAAGGTCTGTCTTTACTACTAGAATATAAGGCCCATAAGCGTAATGATTTGTCTTCACAGCTTTATTGCCAGAGTCTAGAATATAACAGACTCTTTAGAAATGTGCATTGGGTATATTTATAAGGCAATGACTAAAAGGCTCCAGTCATCGGAGTTCAGTTTGTTTCTTTTGCCATGCCTGAGACTGAATATGCCAACCTGTTACCAGAAACCCTAAGGAAGGCCAGCTTTTCCTGCTTGCTGGATTGCTTTACAAATATCTAGTCATCATTAACACCTTCCTGAAGCATTTCTGCTATTCCTTTGCCTTCCTCAGAACCGAAGCAGATTTCTATCACTCAGTACAAAATGTTATTGCAGGTATTTGTTAACCGGTTTGTCTCCTCCCAGAGTCTTAAGCTCTCTGAAGATGTTTAGAAAGTAGATAACAAATGCTAGCCAGAAGCAGAGACATTTTACCCTGTAGCTAATTTCTGCTCAAAGAGATAATATATATGCTAAAAAGTCCGAATGCCTAAGTGTTTAGAGCATTTGGAATATATAAACAAATTAGGAGGAAAAACTGTGAAGGCAAAAAACAGAGAGAATAATTTAACATGAATTTGCACTTCCTGGGAAACAAAGTTATTCACTCATTCAAATATTAATTCACCAAACATTTATTGATGGCCTATCCTGGGCTGGACCCTATTGTCAGGATGTTGACATGTGAAGGAGAATAAACCCCAGCCACCAATCTTTGTGGCACTCACACTATGATCAGAAAGACAGCCTTGTAAGAAGTATGTCCAGGCCAATCCCCATACCTCGACTCCATCTGAAATCATTGCCATAAAACTACTCTCCATTCCTAAGAAGAGCAGTTAAACAATGGAATCTTTTTCTTGGGCTTCCCTGGTGGCGCAGTGTTTGAGATTCCACCTGCCGATGCAGGGGACACAGGTTCTTGCCCCGGTCTGGGAAGATCCCATATGCCACGGAGCGGCTGGGCCCATGAGCCATGGCTGCTGAGCCTGCGCGTCTGGAGCCTGTGCTCCGCAATGGGAGAGGCCACAACAGTGAGAGGCCCACGTACCGAAAAGAAAAAAAAAAAGGAATCTTTTTCTTTTTTTTTTTTTTTTACCTAAGTTTGACAGAAGTATCTGGTGTTTAAAATACTCATTAACAATTTTACATCTCCCAAGAATACTTGAATCCCACAAGTTTTCACAAAATGTTCAATTCTAGCTTATATATAGAAGTGATGTAAAACATGGACAGCCAAAGTTAAATGGCAACTTCTTTCCTTTCTACAACCTGTTTTACAAAAATGTGTGAGTTATTTTAACAAATATTTACTAAGTGCCTATAATATACCAGGCATTTTTCTAGCATGGAAATCCCAACAAAAGACAAAATAGTCAGCCTCTTTGCCCTCATGAAGATTACCCCAGTGATTATCAGGGTGGCACAAAATATGCATTTGTAACTAATCTTCTGGGTATGGGATGCAGTGCCCTCTTTATATTCTCTCCTGGGCATCCACCTGTCTGTTGCCTGCTGACTGAGGTGTAGTAGCCTGTCTGGTTGTTTCTCTTACAGGTACCTGGGCCATAACCCTGATGGCTGCCTGAGAGATCTCCCTGCTTCCTCAGCTGCTGCTTCTAAGCAAGTAGCTGCTTTCATCATTTACACAAACCCACTCCTGTAAAATGTTTAGTTCCTTTTGCCTCTCAAGATATGTTCAGACTTTGAGGTCCATGAAGTGTACGTCTTGTGTTCCAAATCTGTAATTAAGTATTTTTTCTGCCTTTCCTAGAAATTTGGAGCAGGAAGGAGATGCATGTGCTCAGTCAGTTGTCCTGATCTGATCACACTAAAAAAGGCTTTTGCTAAAGACCATAGAAGGTACCTTATAAATTAAATTTAGGATGAATGAAACCAATCCAGAAGACATAATAAAACACTATATATATACGTATTTGTACATACAGAAAAATATGCTAAACAGTATATTCTCTGTGATTACCTATAATTACAGAGATAAACTAGAGTTAAAAATCAGTGAGTTTTGTTAGGAAATTTCAATAACCTTACATCATTTTATATGGTGCATTTGTTTCTTTATCACTTTTTTCCTGCAAAAGGGATTTAATCTGAAATCTTTCCACATTAAAGTATTGTAAAAATCCTTAGTTAAGTTGCATCTAAGGAAACTCCTACTGGGGCTTCTTTTTAATTCTTTGTGTTTCCCCAATCATCCAGGGATTCTCTCTGTGTTCCGTGCTGTCCATATCTCTCATGAATCCTGTCAGGGTAGCCCTTCTCTTAGGTCAATCTTCTTTTATACTAATTTTTGAAAATTTATTCTCTCTTTCTGCAGTTGCTAAAAGTTTTCAGTAAAGGTGAAAACAATGTAAGAATCACCACTGCATATTCAATTACTGATGCCTTACACTTACTCAGCACCTTCTATGCACAAATCATAATTACAAAATCTAAGTGAATTTTACACATGCCAGGCACTTTTGCAAGCATTTTACATATATCCTTTAATCCTCACCACGGCCACATGAATTAGGCACTATTATCACCTTTCACAGGTGAGGTAACTCATTCAGAGAAAGAAAGGTTAAGTAATTCATCTAGATCATATGCTAGAAATTACCAGAGCTAAGATACAAACCAAAGCAGTTGTCTTTAGAATCCCTGCTTTTAACACTCTACTCTGCTTCATGATATTAGGTAATATGTGGGAATACGGAGTACAGCATGACACAGGTTTTGTACCATAGAATTTTATAATATAAGTTGGAACTATCAGTTCCTTAAAGCCTTCTCTCCTGAAGGTCTACATGATATGCATACTGATCTGTATTGAAGTATTAAGTGGCAAAAAATGTTTGCTAAAAAGAACTTAGAGTATGGTCCTTTCCAGAAGGGTTTACTAGAGCAGCATTGCCCACATTGTGTTTTATAGAACAGTGGCTCTGTAGGATTTAAGAAGTTAACTACAATTAAGGAATTAATGGTGAAATGATAAGGGGTGGGGTTAATATTTTAGGGTAAGGAGCTCTTTAAACATTGTGTAGTGAAAAGTATACTCACAATGTCAGCTTGAGTGCGGGAACTAATTTGGAATTAAGGTTTGAAACACTGAAGAAGAAATGACTGACTCTAGGCCAAAGAGTCGACACAATTTCATAATTTGAAAGAAAGAAAAGAAAAAGAAAAGATAAATATGAAAATGAAGTAAAATGGCATTGTTTCTAGTTAATTTGTGTCAGGTACAGGAAAACTTTTAGCATTCTAGGTCGTTGGTCTATTAGAATGCAGAATGTAGTAAAGCTAATACCTTGTATGGTTCCTTTTTACCATTTTGTAAAATTACCTTTCAAGATATCAAGTAGATGGAAAATGGTTTTCATTATTTCACAAAACTATTAGGATCACAGAATAAACAAGCTCTAAAATAAAAACAATTAATTTTGATTCTTTATATGCAAAAGTTGAGAGAGTAAATAGTCTTTTATTTGGATGGTATAATAGGATGATAATATTCATAAATAAAAGTGGAAATTCCCTACTAGAAACTAATTATGTGCCTTTTTTCCCAATATAATAAGAAAAATGTGAGGTGCAATAATAGGGAAATAGTAAAGCACTTAAATCCTCATAAGGATCATTTGAGAGGCTATAATTATTTTACTTTAATATCTGAAAAGAAAAAAATCTGCATGTATAATGATATCAGTGTCTAAAGATAGAGACTGTAATATTTCAATTCACACAAATTCTCAAGTAAAATTTGTTGTTCATGCCTATAAATAAACATATCTATTTGATAATATCAAAATTTTCTTCTAGCACCCAAAATACAGACATTATTTTAAATTATTTTACTTACAATCTAAGATAGTAAAATACAGTGCACCCCTAATTAGTGTGTTTGGATGATCTGGGAGACCCATGCACTGTGGCCATCCATCTATCTGACTTGAGCTGCTAGATCTGTATTCAGTAGGACAATTACTCAAGGTGGTGATGGGAGGAAGGTCAAGCAGAAATAGGAGTTGCTCTTTCCCAAGCTCAGGTTCCACACTTCAACTGAACACACTTAGAGGATTACTTGCCAACTCAGCTGCTAAGCTGCCTTTCTCCTGATGGAAACTACTGTTACCGAAGCAAAGTTGGATCTGCTCACCTGCATGCAGTAAAGCCAATCTACTGAGACTAGGTTGGGGAGAAGGAAAGTGCAGCATTTACTGCAGGGCGCCAAGCAAGGAGTCCAGGCAGCCAGTGTAAAACAAATACCATAGGTAGAAGTATATTTTGCCATGCAAACATTTTTGTATCCATGTACATTAATCTGCCTAGAAAAGAGAAAGGAGACAAATATGAAATAAAGAAAAATAAAAGTCCAATGGTGTTGGATTTAACTGGAAAAACCCAGCTGGATTTCGGCCCATAAAATGTACTTAGAGGTAATGATACCTCGGTAACAGTAAGCACACAGAATGCTGAGATCTTGATTTCTAAGTGACATTTCCCAAAATAAGGACACTGTCAAATAACTGATCTCAGTTCTAGGGTAGAAAAAGCAGAAGGGAAGCCTAGAAATGTTTAAGACTAAACGAGTTATGTCAAAATAATACAAAGAAACATGAAGGCTTTCCCAATGGCCAAATTTGGGGCAATTTGAACATCAGCTAAAACAATTAAATAGGGAGGAGCTTCAAGATGGCAGAAGAGTCAGACGTGGGGAACACCTTCCTCCCCACAAATACATCAGAAATACATCTACATGTGGAACAAGTCCTACAGAACACCTACTGAACGCTGGCAGAAGAACTCACACCTCCTAAAGGCAAGAAACTCCCCACGTACCCGGGTAGGGCAAAAGAAAAAAGAAAAAACAGAGACAAAAGAATAGGGATGGGACCTGCACCTCTGGGAGGGAGCTATGAAGGAGGAAAGGTTTCCACACACTAGGAAGCCCCTTCGTAGGCAGAGACAGGGGTGGTGGGGGGCGGGGAAGCTTCGGAGCCACGGAGGAGAGCGCAGCAACTGGGGTGTACAGGGCAAAGCAGAGAGATTCCCACACAGAGGACGGGTGCCGACTGGCACTCACCAGCCCGAGAGGCTTGTCTGCTCACCCGCCGGGGTGGGCGGGGGCTGGGAGCTGAGGCTTGCGCTTCGGTCGGAGCACAGGGAGAGGACTGGGGTTAGCTGCATGAACACAGCCTGAAGGGGGCTAGTGCGCCACAGCTAGACGTGAGGCAGTCTGGGGAAAAGTCTGGAACTGCCGAAGAGACAAGAGACTTTTTCTCGCCTCTTTCTTTCGCTGTGCATGATATACAGAGCGCCAGCTAAATGAGCTCCAGAAACGGGCGTGAGCCGCGGCTATCAGCGTGGACCCCAGAGATGGGCATGAGACGCTAAGGCTGCTGCTGCCACCACCAAGAAGCCTGTCTGCAAACACAGGTCACTATCCACACCCCACTTCCGGGGAGTCTGTGCAGCCCGCCACTGCCAGGGCCCCGTGATCCAGGGACAACTTCTCCCGGAGAAAACAGGGTGCGCCTCAGGCTGCTGCAATGTCACGCTGGCCTCTGTAACTGCAGGCTGGCCCCGCATTCCATACTCATCCCTCCCCCTGGCCTGAGTGAGCCAGAGCCCCTGAATCAGCTGCTACTTTAACCCCGTCCTGTCTGAGCGGGGAACAGACGCCCTCAGGCAACCAGCATGCAGACGTGGAGAAAAATCCAAAGCTAAACCCCAGGAGCTGTGTGAAAAAAGAAGAGGAACGGAAATCTCTCCCAGCAGCCTCAGGAGCAGTGGATTAAATCTCCACAATCAACTTGATGTACCCTGCATCTGTGGAAGACCTGAATAGAAAACGAATCATCCCAAATTGAGGTGGTGGACTTTGGGAGCAACGATTATATATATATATATATTTTTTTTTTTTTTTTTCCTTTTTCTCTTCTTGTGTGTACGTCTATGCTTCTGTGTGTGATTTTGTCTGTATAGCTTTGCTTTTACCATTTGTCCTAGGGTTCTGTCTATCCATTTTATTGTTTTGTTTTGTTTTTTAAGTATACTTTTTAGTGCTTATTATCATTGCTGGATTTGTTTTTTGGTTTGGTTGCTCTGTTCTTTCTTTTTTTTTATTACTTTTTAAATTTTTTAAATAATACTTTTTTATTTTAATAACTTTATTTTTTTCTTTCTTTCTTCCTTCCTTCCTCCCTTCCTCCCTCCCTCCTTCCCTCCCTCCTCTCTCTCTCTCTCTCTCTCTCTCTCTCTCTCCCTCCATTTTATTCTCAGCCATGTGGATGACAGGGTCTTGGTGCTCTGGCAAGGCATAAGACCTGTGCCTCTGAAGTGGGAGAGCCGAGTTCAGGGCACTGGTCCTCCAGAGACCTCCCAGCTCCACGTAATATCAAATGGCAAAAATCTCCAAGAGATCTCCATCTAAATGCCAAGACCCAGCTCCACTCAACAACCAGTAAGCTCCAGTGCTGGACACCCTATGCCAAGCAACCTGCAAGAAAGGAACACAACCCCACCCATTAGCAAAAAGGCTGCCTAAAATCATTACAAGGTCACAGACACCCCAACACACCACCAGATGAGGACCTGTCCACGAGAAACACAAGATCCAGTCTCATTCACCAGAACACAGGCACCAGTCCCCTCCAACAGAAAGCCTACATAACCCACTGCACCAACCTTAGCCACTGGGGGCAGACACCAAAAACAATGGGAACTATGAACCTGCAGCCTATGAAAAGGAGACTCCCAAAACAGTTAGTTAAGCAAAATGAGAAGACATAAAAACACACAGCAGATGAAGGAGCAAGGTAAAAACCCACCAGAGCAAACAAATGAAAAGGAAATAAGCAGTCTACCTGAAAAGAATTCAGAATAATGATAGTAAAGATGATCCAAAATCTTGGAAATAGAATGGGGAAAATACAAGAAACATTTAACAAGGACCATAAAGCCCAGGACCAGATGGCTTCACAGGCGAATTCTATCAAACATTTAGAGAAGAGCTAACACCTATCCTTCTCAAACTCTTCCAAAATATAACAGAGGGAGGAACACTCCCAAATTCCTTCTACGAGGCCACCATCACCTTGATACCAAAACCAAACAAGGATGTCACAAAGAAAGAAAACTACAGGCCAATATCACTGATGAACATAGATGCAAAAATCCTCAACAAAATACTAGCAAACAGAATCCAACAGCACATTAAAAGGATCACACACCATGATCAAGTGGGGTTTATTCCAGGAATGCAAGGATTCTTCAATATACGCAAATCTATCAATGTGATAAACCATATTAACAAATTGAAGAATAAAAACCATATGATCATCTCAATTGATTCAGAAAAAGCTTTCAACAAAATTCAACACCCATTTATGATAAAAACTCTCCAGAAAGTAGGCTTAGAGGGAACTTACCTCAACATAATAAAGGTCATATATGACAAACTCACAGCCAACATAGTTCTCAATGGTAAAAAACTGAAACTATTTCCACTAAGATCAGGAACAAGACAAGGTTGCCCACTTTCACCACTATTATTCAACATTACTTTGGAAGTCTTAGCCACAGCAATCAGAGAAGAAAAAGAAATAAAAGGAATCCAAATCGGAAAAGAAGAATTACAGCTGTCACTGTTTGCAGATGATATGATATTATACATAGAGAATCCTAAAGATGTTTCCAGAAAACTACTAGAGCTAATCAATGAATTTGGTAAAGTAGCAGAATACAAAATTAATGCACACAAATCTCTTGCATTCCTATACAATAATGATGAAAAATATGAAAGTGAAATTAAGGAAACACTCCCATTTACCATTGGAACAAAAAGAATAAAATATCTAGGAATAAACCTACCTAAGGAGACAAAAGACCTGTATGCAGAAAACTGTAAGACACTGATGAAAGAAATTAAAGATGATACAAGTAGATGCAGAGATATACCATGTTCTTGGATTGGAAGAATCAACATTGTGAAAATGACTATACTACCCAAAGCAATCTACAGATTCAATGCAATCCCTATCAAACTGCCAATGGCATTTTTCACAGAACTAGAACAAAAAACTTCACAATTTGTATGGAAACAAAAAAGACCCTGTATAGCCAAAGCAATCCTGAAAAGAAAAACAGAGCAGGAGGAATCAGGCTCCCTGACTTCAGACTATACTACAAAGCTACTATAATCAAGACAGTATGGTACAGGCACAAAAACAGAAATATAGATCAATGGAACAGGATAGAAAGCCCAGAGATAAACCCACGCACATATGGTCACTTTATTTTTGATAAAGGAGGCAAGAATATACAATGGAAAAAAGACAGCCTGTTCAATAAGTTGTGCTCAGAAAACTGGACAGCTGCATGTAAAGGAATGAAATTACAACACTTCCTAACACCATACACAAAAATAAATTCAAAATGGATTAAAAACCTAAATGTAAGGCGAGACACCATAAAACTCTTAAAGGAAAACATAGGCAGAACACTCTATGACATAAATCACAGCAAGATCCTTTTGACCCACCTCCTAGAGAAATGGAAATAAAAAGAAAAATAAACAAATGGGACCTAATGAAACTTAAAAGGTTTTGCAAAGCAAAGGAAACCATAAACAAGATGAAAACACAACCCTCAGAATGGGAGAAAATATTTGCAAATGAAACAACTGACTAAGGATTAATCTCTAAAATTTACAAGCAGCTCAGGCAGAAGCCTGAGCTCGAAAATGGGCAGAAGACCTAAACAGATATTTCTCCAAAGAAGATATACTGATTTCCAACAAACACATGAAAGAATGCTCAACATCCTTAATCATTAGAGAAATGCAAATCAAAACTACAATGAGATATCACCTCACACCAGTCAGAATGGCTATTATCAAAAAATCTACAAACAGTAAATGCTGGAGATGGTGTGGAGAAAAGAGAATCCACTTACACTGTTGGCAGGAATGTAAATTGATACAGCCACTATGGAGAACAGTATGGAGATTCCTTAAAAAACTAAAAATAGAACTACCATACGACCCAGCAATCCCACTACCTGAGAAAACCATAATTCAAAAAGAGTCACGTATCACAATGTTCATTGCAGCTCTATTTACAATAGGCAGGACATGGATGCAACCTATGTGTCCATCAACAGATGAATGGATATCAAAGAAGTGGCACATATATACAATGGAATATTACTCAGCCATAAAAAGAAATGAAATTGAGTTATTTGTAGTGAGGTGAATGGACCTAGAGTCAGTCATACAGAGTGAGGTAATTCAGAAAGAGAAAAACAAATACTGTATGGTAACACATATATATGGAATCTAAAAAAAAAAAAAAAGTCATTAAGAACCTAGGGGCAGGATGGGAATAAAGATTCAAACTTACTAGACAATGGACTTTAGGATACAGAGAGGGAGAAGGGTTAGCTGGGACAAAGTGAGAGAGTGGCATGGACATATATACACTACCAAATGTAAAACTGATTGCTAGTCGGAAGCAGCTGCATAGCACAGTGTGATCAGCTTGGTTCTTTGTGACTACCTAGAGGGGTGGAATAGGGAGGGTGGGAGGTATGGAGATGCAAGAAGGAAGAGTTATGGGGATATATGTATATGTATAGCTGATTCACTTTGTTATAAAGCAGAAACTAACACACCATTATAAAGCAATTATACTCCACTAAAGATGTTAAAGAAAAAGAAAGAAAAAAAACAATTAAATAATTACAACATACAACCACAACAGAAAGATTTGTGGGTCCACAATTGTAATAGTATTTTTTTTTAAAAAGGAAAGAGAGAGAGAGAAAGGGGGAAAAAGAAAGAATGTGAGAGGGAATGGCAGGGGCGAAGGGTATAAATCATCTTTGTACAGAACAATACTTATTAACTATCAAATATAAAAGAAATGGTAGAATTAAAAATTATCAATTTCCAGTCACCAGTGTAATAACTGAAACATGTAATAATCATCAGTGGATCTTAAAGGCTGTTGGAATAAAAAATGTTTGTAGGTTCTCAGAGTAGTTGCCAACTGAATACTTATTATGAAGGAAAATATTATTTTACATTGGAACCATTTGGTGATCATCAGCTAAGTGATAACGCTCAGCATTAAACAGAGAGAACCCTTAGCATTACCACCACAAGCATTGCCAGTATTCGAATGGACAATGCGTTTCCTGAAGTGATGCAATAACATTGTTTATTCAATTTAAAAAGTACACGAATCAGAAATGGTTCTTCTTTTCCTATTGGACTTGTCTTATTTCCACTTTGAAGATGAAATCAACACATGGCAGGAGCCCAGAGCCAAGAGAATTGCACCAAATCAGGGCCAAAGCCCAATTACATCATGACAGAAACATCCCACATATGGAGTTTCTGTTATTTGAGGTAACACATCCTTTTATGTTTGGACAAATTGAGTTGGAGTTTACTGTGATCAACTGCTTGATTCTTCACACAGAAAAAAAGTTAAAAATTCCCAGTCTTCTGTTGCATAGGTTGCTCTTTTCATATCTCAAAGAACTCATCATTTAGTATATATCTCATTTTTTTAAATGTGTGAAGGGAGTTACCATTTGTTCACAGTGATCTTAGTATTATATTTTAAAACTACTTAGAAGTTCTCTATGACATCAAGGCTAAAGTGACACAGGTCTTTGCTTCATTGTTCTTTGTCTAGCCAAATACAGTGACAAATGGGCACTTTTATTGTATACTTCCAAATAATAGCTTATTCAAATATTATAAGAATTAAATGGACTTTAACCTTCCCTAGCTCCCAATAGTTAGTAATATGACATCACTAACACTTACAGGTAAAATCAATTTACCCTGGAATTAGATAATTAAACAAATATGATAGTTCCAGATGTCAATATATTTTGAAACTGTATAATATTCTAGCCAAAAACTTTTAAGAAAATGATTTTGAATATAGATAGACACACACATACTTTAAGATTCACAAAGTACTACAGTTCTGTTAGCATTTATTTTACTAAAAGTTGTGTTTAAGATATTGTTAATATAGTCTACCTTAGCATATCTTAAATTTTCTTGCATAAAATATTCATGAAAATTGAAAATAAATACTGAACAAAAACGTCACAAGTCATGGATATTAAAGGGCTGAAATTATACCTTCAATTTGAAATATGCATGACCACAAATTATTCATTGCTAGAAAGGTAACAAAATTTTTGGAAATCACTAGAAATATTTGTGAAAACAGGTGTTATAATGGGCAAGCCAAATAGACAAATTAGTGCTGCAAAGAAGCAAAGCCGAAATGTATTACTTCCAACTGTATGTGGAATAATAAGATACCTGACTACCTAAGTCTCTTATTATAATCAATACAATGACAGAAACACTTGTGACCATAACTATAATTAATTTGGGGCTTATGCTGTGTAGAATACAATATGTTTCACATGAGTTTTAATTATTCTTGTCATAAGAAAGGAAGAAACAGTAGTATATGCTCACTTTGCACATACGTGTAGCTAAGGATGCATTATTACCAATGAAGATATCTAATTTGAGTTCAACACCTTACTCATACAACCCAATACAAGAACTTACTTCTGAGAAAAGCCTCATTAATAGTAATGATTTGACCTACTATTACAAAGTAACAGATAACCTTCATCAGACATTTGTAAAACACAGAAAAACAAAATCACACGAAAATACCATGCAGGGTCCAAAAATAATTGAGTCCAATTTTAACGTGTGCATGTATATCTTTCTAGTTTATTAAAATAATTTATCTTAAAATACTTCAAATTTATGATGGTAATACCAACATAAACCTGTTTTTTCACTTATTAGTTTTTCACGTAATTTCCTATTCTAAGGTAGCATAATCAATGGCTGCAGAAATTTAATTCTCCAGCTATGTTATTATTTTTCTCTTTATTCTATTTTATTATACTAATAATTCATGTTCCTTATAGACAAATTAGAAAAGACCATAAACTACAAGGAAATTAGCATAAATTCTTCCAAATTCTAACCCTGCTAAACTTAAGAATATATTGCTTTATTTTCTTATGAAAATATATTAACACACATGATTGATAAAATGGACATTCAATAATACATGAATTTTTTTCATTTAGCAACACATTTTAGAATTATTTGCAATTCAACAATACATTGTGTTGAGCACAATGTGGGGCCCAATGTCTCTGAAGTTATCAAATCAGTCTCAAGTGATGATAATTTCCCTTCTGACCCCATGACGATCCTAACTTGATATCCTGTAACTTAGAGATCAACTTGAAGGTTAATTATCATCAACATACGTTATAAAATATAGTAGTTTAAAGGGAGAGCAAAACAGATGAAATTGGGCTAGAGATACAGACATATGCATGCATTCTTTCTACAGATCAAATAAAATATAGAAAGCTATTACAGACCTTATTTTTTTCTTTCTTTACTACCCAATTCAAGTTCCATTTACCTTCAGCACATACCTTCACTGGTTAGGGTTTTTTTTGTTGTTGTTGTTGTTTTCACTTTGTGTTGGGACCCAAAACCACATTCTTGAAAAAAATAAAAGCCCTTATAGCACATATCTGCATTGAGTTGTTATGGTTGTTCATTCACTGTTTGTAGTGCATTTAGAAGTACTAGGTTGTGTCTCAGAGGATCCCCTGTGTTCTACAGGTACCACTCCAGTATCAGCTCTATTTCCATTTAATAATCAGAATTAATATCTCTAAGCAATGCTGTAATCCTCTCTATTGCATGTAAATTCAGTGGCATGAGAATTCAATGGCTAAGCAACATCTTAATGTCCAAGACAATGGAACCATTGTTGAGTCCCCTGGTAGAAGTTCAAGCCCGTGTAGAAGATTGAAGTCTTGAGGATAGGAAACAACAATTTAAGAGCAGGTTATTAATTTCTAACTTTCTCTCCTTGATTCCAACTTCCTCTCCTTGATTTCTAGAGCTTTGTACACTCTTTCACAGGAGAAAGTGTATAGAATGGTAACTGCTTCAGGTAATAGACCACATGCTTTACAACAGAACACTAAACTCACAAGGTTTTTCTCCCACCTAGAATCATCATTTTGTTTTAAACAGATCTCTTTGTTGGCTTCTAAGTCAAGCTATTTCTAGCTGATGGGGAGCATGGTAAGACCTGTGAATTACATAGGCTTGAGCCTGCTACATTACTTCTTTTGCTATGAAAGAAATTGTGTGATCAGAAACAGTGCTTACTATAGCAGGCTCATTAAACCCAGGGAGAGTGATAGTGCCATATTATGGTTTCAGCAGGAAAGGTCAATCCATATTCATAGTAAATGACCATTCTAGTGAAAACACATTTCTGCATCTCCCCTCATAAACGAGGTTCAATATAAACAAACTTCCACCAGGTGGCTGGCTGATATACTCAGAAAAGGATGTTATTTGATTGAGTGTAGAGGAAATTTTTAAGAGTAAGATAACATTATGGCCAAATGGAGTTTTCCTAGAAGAATACAAATTTGCAAAACTGATCCTTTAACCAGTTAGGAAATTGTATCAGTAATGCAAAATATTCCCTCAAAGGAAATACCAGGCTCAGATAACTTTACATCAGGAGCCAACAAACAAACAGGAAAAAGGTAATTCTGATTTTATACTGATTTATACATATTTCAGAAAATAGAAAAGTAGGGACACTCTGCAACTTTTATGAGTCTGATATAGCCTTGATATAAAAATAAAACAAAACAAAATTCAGCATAGATAATAATATAACTACATATGAGTCTCAGTGAATTTAGATACAAAAATACAAAGAAAATATAACCAAACTCAGCAATATATAAAATATACTAACCAAGACGGACTTATACCAGAGTAGTTAGTTTGGTTTATTATTAGAAAATATACTAATAAAACAAGCCAATAAAATGTTTTTTCAATAAAATGTTTTTCAATAGAAGAAAAATAATTTTACGATTCCAACAAATATTTATAAAAAAGAAAAACCAAGTTAGAAATAGAAGACAATCGGGCTTCCCTGGTGGCGCAGTGGCTGAGAGTCCGCCTGCTGATGCAGGGGACGTGGGTTCGTGCCCTGGTCCGGGAGGATCCCACATGCCGCAGAGCAGCTGGGCTCGTGAGCCATGGCCGCTGGGCCTGCGCATCTGGAGCCTGTGCTCCGCAATGGGAGGGGCCACAACAGTGAGGGGCCCGCGTACCGCAAAAAAAAAAAGAAAAAAGAAAGAAATAGAAGACAATCTTACTTATTTTAAGAAAGGATATCTACAAAAACTTATAGAAAACAATATGCTTAGTTTTAAAATGTTAAATGAATTTTCTTGCAGCTCTATTTACAATAGCCAGGACATGGAAGCAACCTAAATGTCCATCAACAGATGAATGGATAAAGAAGATGTGGCACATATATACAATGGAATATTACTCAGCCATAAAAAGAAAAGAAATTGAGATATTTGTAGTGAGGTGGATGGATCTAGAGTCTGTCATACAGAGTGAAGTAAGTCAGAAAGAGAAAAAAAAATACCGTATGCTAACACATATATATGGAATCTAAGAAAGAAAAAAAAAGTCATGAAGAACCTAGGGGTAAGACGGGAATACAGACGCAGACCTACTAGAGAATGGACTTGAGGATATGGGGAGGGGGAAGGGTGAGCTGTGACAAAGCGAGAGAGAGGCGTGGACATATATACACTACCAAACGTAAGGTAGATAGCTAGTGGGAAGCAGCCGCATAGCACAGGGATATCAGCTCGGTGCTTTGTGACTGCCTGGAGGGGTGGGATAGGGAGGGTGGGAGGGAGGGAGACGCAAGAGGGAAGAGATATGGGAACATATGTATAACTGATTCACTTTGTTATAAAGCAGAAACTAACACACCATTGTAAAGCAATTATACTCCAATAAAGATGTTAAAAATAAAAAAGGATACAATGAAGACCATTATTAACATTTTATTCAATATTTTACCAGATGTCTTATATAACAAAAGAAAAATTCATAATGACTTAAAAGGAGAAACACATTATGTTATTCAGACATGATGTGTATATGATTGTTTATACAAATATACAAAATTATTTAATAATTATGCAAGTTAAAGCTACGTGTTAATAATTATACAAGATGTAAAACAAATAAACACAAATAAATTGCATACTTACACACTAGCAAACAACAGAAAATTTAGTTAAATTAGATTCACCATAGCAAGAAAATATACAAATTACATTAGAGTTCACTGTTAAGTGTTTTAAAACTAGTTCAAGATATTTTAAAAACTTAAGTAAGTGGACAGGTACCCAAAAATCTTGGCTAGGAATACACCCTACCTTACTACCTTAATGATATCTCTTCTATGAAAGTCTGTTAATTTCATGAATCTTAAAAGTGGTCCTAAAGTTTACACGGAAGGATAAAAGACCAAGAACAGCTAAGAGAGTATTGAAGGAGAACAAAGAGAGGTTAGGACTTCCTTGGTAACAAATATGATCATAAAGCGATGGTAATTAAGCCATCATGCTGCTGGCCCAGAAGTGGACAAATAGACTAATGGAACACAGCTAAGGGACTCGAGGAAACTCACACATATATGGACACCTGAGCTATCATAAGAGGTAGATATACAAATCAGTGGGAAAATACAGGAGAGTTTTCAGCAAATGGCAGAGGGAAAATGATTTACCTACTGAGAGACTGAAAATATGAAAAGGCAATGGCCAGATCACGTATAACAACAGAACTCTGACTCAAAACCTTGCAGCAACCAGTTAAGCTTGATAGTGGATATATGTGCTCATTTTATTAATGTACTCAAAACTACATATAAATCTAATGCACTGTCTTTTGTATATGTGATATATTTCACAATAAAAAGTAAAAAAATAATGCCTATTCTTTATGTAGTCCCCCTAAAGGGCAGAATTAGCAGCTATGAAAGGTCACGGACAAAAAATATACTCAAAGATAGAACCAGCAACTGGAGTTTAGCCAAACAAGACACATCATTTTCTGTAAAAACAGAGAGGTCACCCTAATTTGATCCATGGATTTTACATGAGCCATGGATCAGTTATCTACTATATGTTTGTATTTTTTTCATTTTCCAAATGGGGTTTTTATTGCAGTTAACCCCTGTTCTCTCTATCATCGTAGAGTATTTTGGAAGCAAATAAATTACCTTTCAGCTTATGTATAGGTCACTGGAACATGAAGTGTCACATCTGGACCTCATAGAGAGGAAAACATAGATATACACTTCTAGCTGGATACAGAAACTGGCTTAATGGAACAGAGGCTAGTGTGTTTTGAAGTGCATTTATAGATGTTAGGTAGTCTGTAGAGTATTCTATAGCAGTCATAGTAGAACGAATACTTAAATTACTCCCTTGCCATTTCCCACCATGGAGGCTTAAAAAAATTAAACAATGAACAATATATCAAATTCCAGCTTCCCTTGCATCTAGGAATGGCAAGGCAATGCGATCTAGTTCTTGTCCATGTGACCTACATTGAAGTAAAGCTTATACTTTTCTTATCAAAGACTCCTGTGTCATTCCCCTTTGCATTCTTCCTTGAATGTGATATCTGGATGGGAAGGATACTAAATAAGTCAAACGCATAAGTCAAAATTCATAAGATGGTGGAAGAAAAAGAAGAGCC
The DNA here is from genome assembly GCF_951394435.1 of Stenella coeruleoalba. Classification (NCBI taxonomy): domain Eukaryota; kingdom Metazoa; phylum Chordata; class Mammalia; order Artiodactyla; family Delphinidae; genus Stenella; species Stenella coeruleoalba. Next base: position 62,236,445 of record NC_137159.1, on the reverse strand, counting down.
GGAGTGGGGGACAAAAACTTGGTCCTTGATGGCATCGCTGAGTAGTCGATGTCAGCAGCCATCTACTTAAGGTATTTTTTAACAAATGCAAACTCCTAATTTTTAGAACTGTTATGTTCTGTGTTCTTTTGATTTAACAGCATTCCTAGCTGAGATACAATAAAATTTTTGTCTAGTTCCATTTTTAATAACCCTGCCTTACTCTCACCACAAGGAATTTCACCTCCCGTTATCACAGTTTGCTGCTGCTCACTACAACCACCCCCCAACCCCATCCGCACACACATGCTCACTGCAGGGATGTTTTCTTAATTTAATGTAGATGTAGATACACATGTGAAACAACTGAGATGTGAGAGTGTTTACAAGGAGTGAGAATATGACATGGCTACCACGAAAATAGCAACTTTCTATTTTTAAAGGCAATGGATATTCAATATGATCCATCTCAATTCAACCCCATTTATTCTATATAAAGTCATAATTCTTATTTTCTTGGGTTTTTTAATTAGTCTTTGTTTTATTTGTGGCATTTTTTCCTAGTGTTTTGTGGTATGTTTTTTCCTAACTTTTTTCCTGTGCCTTCATAGGTGTTATAGAAGGAGCTAAGGAAGGATGCACTGTGGGCTACTAGCCCCTAATTGTTTACCAGATGTTATATCTACATCTTTAGATCCACATATATCCTAACCCAGGGCTTATGTAATATATAGTTGAATTCTGTTCACCAAGAGTGAAAAGTTAAAGATGTGTTTGTTCAGTTTTACTGTTTGCATATTTCAGTAACAACTGGATTTTATCTTCCTATTAGCTTAAAACAATTAATTCAATCAATTGTCGCAAAATAATACAATTATTGTGGGGTTTTTTTGTTTGCTTGTTTGTTTTTTCCTTCTTTTTGCTTCTTTTTTTTGCGGTATGCGGGCCTCTCACCGCTGTGGCCTCTCCTGTTGCGGAGCACAGGCTCCGGACACACAGGCTCAGCGGCCATGGCCCACAGGCCCAGCCGCTCCGCGGCACGTGGGATCCTCCCAGACCGGGGCCCGAACCCACGCCGCCCGCATTGGCAGGCGGACCTCTCAACCACTGCGCCACCAGGGAAGCCCTGGGGTATTTTTTTAATGATCAGGTCACTCTAAGTGTTTTCTGATGATCTCTTATAACATTGCAAATTCCTCAGATTGAACTTATTTGAATTTCTCCATTGGAATAACCAAGACAAAAACCATCTTTAAGCACCCAGTTAAAGAGTTATTTTTGTGACTCATAAATTAATAAAAGTTTGTAAAAAAATCATTTACTTAGCTAAAATCATTTAAAAAATTATCCTATACTTACATAAAAATACAATGCCAGTCTTAACAAGCCATCTTTAGTTGTATTTCAAACCTATCTCCAGTCACAAAGAAGTTGGAAGTGAAGATGTAAATTTATTGTAAATAAGTATTTGTAACTGTTAAACATCTAGAATCAGAACAAGTGAATGAAAACATAGGTTCCTATGTTATCAAACTATAAAACTATACTAACCTAAAGAAACAAAAACACTTTGAAGAAAATATTACATGCACTTTAGTTCAAGATGAGTATTAACAGCAGAATATGTTGATACATTTTTTTTTCTTCTATGTTTAAACAGCCTTAAATATAACATTAGTTCTTAGTGGTAATTATTATCATTAGTTCTTAGTGGTAATTAGTGGTAATTATCATTCTGTGTGGCTGAACACCAAAATAATGTTTGTAAACCTTGGATAAATAGTCATTTACCTTGGATAAATAGTCATTTCACAGTGCTAAAAGTAACATATTTATTTGGGATTGTTTATTAGCAGGCATTTTATATGGCTCAAAAGAGTTAAGCGTTGTGTCATGACAGATTATAAACGTATTTTGGAAAGTATGTTAGTCTCTCTGCAGGAAAAAGCAAAATTTTGATTGTTATTCAGTCAGATTCTCACCACTGATAGTCAGGAAGGAGTATAGGTAATGTGAGACAGGTTTTACCTCAGAAACTCATTCTTTTATGTCCTCTTCCTGCATTAAATTTTGTTTTAATAGGTCGTTTTGGAGCAATCGCTTTATGACACCAAATTGTAAACATAATGATTTTCTTGGATGGGAAAGAGATGTTTGGAAATGAAATTTGTCTGAAGGGTGATGGACAGATAAGAAATAACATCATTAACAAATATTTATTGAGTACCTAGGACACACAGGGCTGTGTGCCAGAGAGACGTACAGATGTGCTTTTCTGGAATGAAGCCTGAAAAGGTCTGGGTAACACAGGTAAACTTGGACTCAAGCTTGGCTTATGTCTTCATTACTTCCCCTTTCATTTCTTCCTCCTGTCCAGTTTCCTGTACTGTTTTTATTTTTTCATGTGACCCTCACTCCTCTTATTCCCTTTTCAGCTTTGTTGTTCTCTTACAGGATTTAAACATAATTTAAAATGCATATGATATCTAAGCATCTGAAGTTTATATGGTGACATAGATCATTCTACCTTCTAATGTTTCATATCTTCAATATTCTACTCATGTGAAGTCCCTACAGAATTCTGGACTTTGGAAATTGTCCATTTTTTCTAAGAAAGTAGGTCAAACTTGTTAATTTTTTTTCTTTCCTTCACTTTTCCATAAATGTTCAAGGCAGATCACAGTAAACATGTTGCTGAAATATCTTGCCAGTACAGTGAAGTTCTGTCTCCATTCTGGACATCCTGTCTATTCTTGGCTGACATCAAGTGCTGCCCTTGAATAGGAAGAGGCTCCATTGTCTTTTCACAGTAGATTATGCAGGTCTTTATTTTATGTTGAACTTCCTTTCCATTTCCTTTCTGCTTGATTCTCTCTCTAAGGCTTTTCCATTTTAATTAGACTAGTCAATTACACAAGAGAATATTTCACATACTTAAAGCCAGTAGAGTTTTCCATCCATTTTTACAAATGTAGCCTTTTAACTCAGTTAAGAGCTTTTCAAAATCCTGTCTTTTTAAAAGCACGGGTAAGGCATTTATTAATGCTTGAGATTCTCCATTCATTCCCATTATGTCTCTGGCAAGTTATTTCTTAGTATCATAGTTAGTTATCTTCACTGCCCTCCATGGTTTCCTTTTCCATTTCCCTATTTACAATCTCTATTTTCTCTTCTGTTTAGAAGGCAGAATCCCTGAATGATTCAAAGTGCATTCCAAACAATAATTGGAAATTGTACTTGCTGCAAAAATTCATTAGTTTTAGTTCTTAAACCATAGGTCTAAAATCAAAGGAATTTAAAATATAGTTCAGGCTGGTAAAGAAGTCAATGGCAGAAGAATTGTGACAATACCAAGTCATAAGTTAAGGCAAACCCTCAGGAGTACTGTGCAGTCAGCTTTTTCATAAACCTAGCTAATGACCAGCTTGCTATTACCTGGAATCATATATTAACAGAGAATGTGACGTGAAAAACCTCCAGGTCACCCAGAGGATTCCCTGACATGTCTGGGTTGCCTCTACCATTCAAAACAATGCTGTACAACTCTTTCAAGTGTCAGCATGGTGTGGTGTTGAGTACAGCCAAGGAGCGGTCAATATTGACTCGTTTCCTCACTGTAGTTGTCCTTTGTGTCTCAATAATGTGGTGTTCATCAGTAGGGTAATTCATAAAATTGTCCCAGAGACAATGTCTAATTTGGGGTCCTTCCCTTTGTCATGCATGACTACATACACTTAAAAGAAAAGGACATTTCCGTGTTCTCCTGACATGAATATTGAGTTTGACTAAAGATGAGTCCTTGCCAGAAATAACAACTGTGAGCAATCTAGGCTATGAGCAGTGGGAATGCACATTGCTTCGGCTTACTGCTCAGTGCTCTTTGAGAAGTTATCCAGCATGGAGGTTTCGTTGAAGGAAGAGAGGTTGAGGGCAAAATGAAAAATACCAGCAATTTATTTCTCCAAAACCAGAAAACAAAAATGCTTTTAAGGATTCCCTAGGAAATATGTCAGCTATTTTGGCGTAGCTTTACTACTTATACTAATGTTTCTTCTCCTGTTTCTTCTATTAGAAGGATAGAAGGATCCTTCTTCTATTTTCTTTTATATTTACACACAGCACCTCAACAGTAAATAAACACGGTATTAAATTTTGCATGTTAACCTACTGCCAATAAATTCATTTATATATAACTAACCTTTGTAGGAAGAATGGAAACTTACAAAGTTGAGAACTGTAAACTCTCCCTGGAAGTAGTCAATCAATGGTGAAGTGAGTAAAAAGGATGTTAGGAATATTAGAAATTATAGCTTATATTCCTAGGTATGCCCCTACATTTTTTTCTGGTTGAAATTTTGGCAGGCTCATTTTTCTACTACACTAAAATGTTCTGTGATTAAATAGAGATTTGGGAAACTAGAAGAGATAATGAAAAAAAAAAAAAAGGATGGGAGCCTTCCAGAGGAAGTTTGCAAAAACCAGGTCATCTCATGCATTATGGGAACACTAACAACATTTTCACACATCAGTTATAAGGCCAGAAAACAAACAACAAACAAATAAAAAGGGTGAAAGATCACAACAGAAATCAAAAAGAATTCTCTCTTGGTTATGTTTTTTTCTCTCATAACTTACATAGTACACATTAAATTGTGTACTGATCGTGTAGTCAGTACAGTTTCTAAATCTTTATTTTCATCTCAGGAGACATGTACACACAAAAAGAACTTGGTGCACTCTCCATACTGTGCTCATGTGTAAGTATAAATATTTTTATTTAAGAGTTTATGAAGTTTTATTGTGGAATATAATTGATAATTTTTATTTCTATCAGTTGACTATGGTTGACTGTGATTGGTTAAATAAGGTTGACTATGGATATGCCACCTTACCAGAGAAAAATTATTGTTTCTTATAATGAACCTTGTTGTCAGCAAGCATAAGTATCTTTTGCCACATCTACCATAGCAAAAGATTTGTGTTAAAATTGCCTAAAGTTTCTTTTACTATATTTTAACAGTAATGACATACCTTCATCTCTCCAATGAAACTGCCACTATGGGGAGAGACCTGCCTGGTATTATGGTCTTGACTTAAGTATGTCAAAAGGCAACAAAGGCAGCTGGATACACTGTAATTCCAAGACAGACAGTCCACATATGCAGCTGACCTCCCCCAGTCAGTCTAGTGCTTACCTAACCAACAAATCAGCAGCACTCCTCTGCTTTGTTAGTATGGAACAGAGCCTGCAATATTCAGTCATTAGAAACCTCACTTTCCTCCTCCCTGAACTTCACCCTCCAGTGCTGAACCCTGTCCTCAATTAATCGGATTTTCTACTTGGCAGTAAAACTTTCTCACTCAACACTCAATCTCTGGTCTTATTGTCTTTACTTTTCCTTGAAGGGCAGAATAATATCTGCCAAAAAAAACCTCTGAAAAGGGCACTAAACCTCAAGGCCATGGTAAAGGCTGAAGAGACTGTGAGAAATTTGCAGCTTCTAAAAGATAAATACAAAATGTCATTACCGCTCTAGAATAATTTCCACTTTCTAATTCATCACAGTATCTTGCAATAGAGTATTAAATTATTAAGAAGAAATTTAATTGTGTTGAGAATTTATGAGGAACACCAAGATTACCCATGTATATTCTTCTATATGCCATGTGCAACCAATTTTAACCCCCATGATGATTTTCTTTGCAAGCAGTTCTCTTTTCAAAGTTAAATAATCTACACAGACAAACTGAAAATTATCATTATGACTATACAGTGGACTGAATTCTCCAGAGCCAGTATATTAATTTTTCTTCCCTTCTCCTTAGGAGACAAAAAATAAAAGATGAGAAGGATTTGTGCTAATAGTGACTAGCAGTTACTGAGCAACATAATAGGGGCTAGGTGCTGTCTTGAGCACTTTATACAGTTATCTTGTTTAATCATCAAAACACTAGCGTAATATTATTAAGTTTGGGTTCTCATATAGGTCATTATATGAAGCCCATAATGCAAATGTAATTTTTTTTGTAATAGGCTATTTTCCCAAATATTTTATCTTAAACAAGAGCATGATACAAATACAATTTATGAAATGACACATTTTATATTGACAATGAGAATGACCATGATGGTGGCATTTGCAAAGCTTTTTCATAAGTTTATTTGTTTATAATTTATTTCTCAAATACTTATTAATTATCTGCACAAGCCAAGCTCCATGCATAGAGCTGTGAACAAGACAAACATGGTCTCTTATCCTCCTAAAGCTTTTCTGGCCATAAAGAGAACACAGAAATGGCTATAATTATGTGTGCTATGAAAGGAACATATGAGATGTGGAAATATATGTGGGGTGGGGGAACTAACTCAATTTGAGGGTCAGAGAAGGTTCTCATCAGGAAGAGGCATTTAAACAGAAAACTAAAAGACAGAAGTGACTGGCTGAAGCTCTGTTTTGCAAGGACAAAAGGGCAATAGTTGAGATAGGAATTGGGAACAAAGACAGGAACCAGAATGTGTAAGTCTTCTCAAACTATTACTTAAAAGACTGAGATTTATCCTAAGGGAATGCAGAAATGAAAACAACCTTAATATGGTAAAAAATAATTAATCACCATTAATTAATTAGCAGAGTTTTCACAATGTTGACCTAGGTACCCAGAGGAGAAATATTGATTCAACCCACATTCCAAAGCTCAGCACTGACCATAATCTCTGGCTATGACCACTCTCCTGATTAGATCTTCCTCTTCTAACCACAATTTCAGAGTGTAGAGGCTTAGAAAATTGAATTGCAACTTTTCATTTTAGATTTCCCATTTTTAATGCTTCTTTAGAGAGTTATGCTTTCTCCAGTTTGAATACCTCAATCATCAGGTTTTCCCAAGTGAAAATCTTATAGCAGGCAATTTCTCTTCCTACACCACTCATCAGCCCTTTATTTGGTCATGTTCTTGTTCAGGGGTCAGAAAACTTTGTAAAGGGCCAGAGAGTAAATGTTTTGGGCATTGTCATCCATATGATCTCAATTCTGACACTGTAGCAGAAGCAGCCATAGACAATGGGCAAATAAATAGTTACAGCTTTTTGCCAATAAAACTTTATTTGTGAAAACAGGCTGCCAAATTTGGGCAGTAGTTTGCAAACCCCTACTCTTGACTAATTTATCTGTCCCCAGGCTACGTAGGTCCTCTCAATATGTTTCTCTTCAGAGCACCCTTCCAGGCAGTATACCCTACCATATCTGAGACTTCATTGTTCCTATACAATTTACCCCTACAAGAGTCATCTTGCCAATGTTGTAAATAGTGGATTAATATTTGAGAACAGGATGGTTATTATTGGGTTGACTATGCTTTTGCACTATTATTCGTGACAAAGCCCCAAATTTCTATCCAGTCAAGATTTTATGGCAGACTCCCTACCTAGTGTCTAATTGTCTTTGGTTCTGGCTTCTACTTTCCATCCCAAAGACATTCTTTAATTCTAGTTCCCATGGTTTCTCAATCTTCTTCAATTTATTCAATTACCTATGGTTGGTTGAATAAAGTATTGCCTTTAGCTGTTCTTTCTGAAAAAGATAATATAGGTATTTTACGTATGTAAATTTTGGTATTTTACCTTAAGTTGGCATGTATTTTCCCTGAGAATTTTGAAACTACTATTTTTTGTTTATTTTTTCTAGGTCTGCCTATAGTATGAAGTCTTAATCTGATTGCATTTGGATTAAGCTCCGGCCTCTCTAGGAACTGTAACAAACTTCACTGCACCCCAGAAGGCAATTCCTAATGCTTCAGCTCCAGACCATTGGTACCCCAGAAAATTCCTCTCCCATACAGTGGACTATATCCACACCCTCTCTGATGAAGCTTGAAAGTCAGCCTCCCGGATGAGATGGAGAGGTTGAGGCCCTTCCACATTTGTTCCTTCCTTGAATACTCTCCTTTATCTTAAAAGTAGTATAGTCTCCCTTTATCCTTAAAAGTAGTACTGTCTCCCTACGTTTGCTATTCCTATGATCTTTGGAGTCCTCTTTTACATGTTTTTGTAGTTAACCTCCTTTAGCTAGTTAATACAATTTTATATCAGGGGTCAGCAGACTATGGCCCATAGGCCAAATCCTGACTGCTACTTGTTTTGTAAATAAAATTTTACTGGAACACAGAAAATTTTGTATGCTTGATAGTACACTTGTTACTATATACTGCAATAGCTCATTTAACTCTTATGACAGCCTTTGAAGTGAGTAGATACTGTTTTCATTTTATATGAAGGGAAAGTGAGATAAATTATATAACCAAGTATAAGTGAAACAACACATAAAACATTGACCAGCTTAAACTGGTTTTGCCTCTTTAACTAGGTTGTTGATTATTCAGATTGAAATAGCACCAGCTGAAACTGGTTTTGCTTTCTTAAAACAGGTTGTTGATTAAGCAAACCTTTAGTTATTTTTTCAGAGACAGCACTGTGCATGTGCAAGATGGAAACCCAACTCTCCAGGATGACCCTGGAACCAAGAATCTTCAGTCTACAGCACTTAAAGAATAGAAATGTTGCCACCAGAGCCCTTTATGAAGTGTGAAGTCCTTCAGTGAGGGAAATATGGCTTCCAGTAGCAGGAATAACTTATATGGACTAATTCATGACTAGCCAATCAGCTTCCAAGTTCTAACTCTGAATCTAGGAGACAGATTTGAGAGCCTTGCCTCCTACCTCCTTGCCTGTTCACCTCACAATATAGCTCCTTCTTTTCTCAAAAGCTGATGCCACAGTATTTGCTTCTATGAGTGTTAGGCAGTAAGCCCTTGCTTGGAACATAAACAAGTATATACCTATACTTAAAGCAAGTATAAGAGTAGGACTGAACTCATTGGTTTATAACTCAAAGAGTGAAGTGTTATCTACCACAAGAATTTTGCCTTCCATATTTCCTTTGATTATTTCCCCCATTGGCATAGCCTAATATGACCTGATAATAAAGACTGCTATGTAAATTTATTTTCCAAAATGAGCACCTCCATATCTTATATAAAAATAAGGCAATTTAAAGGAAATTCATGAATTGTTCAGATCAGAATGTTAATAGGTTCCTAAGTAAAATGAATTTACTGTCAACTCAGTTCTCTAATAAGCATTGAGTAAGTTTCTTAGAATGCTCAATGTAAAACTGTGAAAAATAAATACTATAGTATATGGTCCATGTTGTAAGGCAGTTTACAATCTGATGATGCTACTTCTGGGGTGTTTTCCAACATCAACAACCAATTCTCGCCTGCCAGACACCAACTTGGTGTTCAACAACTTCACTCAATTCTGACTAACTACCTAGAGTTAGCACCAACCCCACAGTTTAAGGGTTCAGTATCACAGGATTGACCCCCACTTCAGACACCAATCACAAATCCTGGGCCACCCATATTTCTGGTCAACTGACTGTAAGTCGATAGTCCCTAGGATTGCCTCCTCAGATTCAATAATTTGTTATGGAACTCACAGAACTCAGAAAATCACATTACTTACTTACAAGTCAAGATGGGCTTCCCTGGTGGCGCAGTGGTTGAGAGGCTGCCTGCCGATGCAGGGGACACAGGTTCGTGCCCCAGTCCGGTAAGATCCCACATGCCGCCGAGCGGCTGGTCCCGTGAGCCATGGCCGCTGAGCCTGCGCGTCCGGAGCCTGTGCTCCGCAACGGGAGAGGCCACAACAGTGAGCGGCCCGCATACCGCAAAAAAAAAAAAAAAAAAAAAAAAAAAAAAGGAGTAGCCAAATGGAAGATATGAATAGGGCAGAGTATAGGAGGGGAAGTGGGAGCTTACTGTCCTCTCTGGGCACACTGCCATCCCAGTACCATGAGTTCATGGTACCATGAGTTTAATCTCCAGTCCCTCCCCCTCCATTAGACTATACAGGGGCCCCACCCTAAGTCACATCATTAGCATAAACTTAGTGTGGTCTGAAGGGGTGCATTATGAATAACAAGACTCCTATCACTAGAAAAATTCCAAGGCCAGGGGCAAAGACCAAATATATTTTGTATTATAGCATACTACTTATGTGTATCATGTCTATATTCTGACTTAGAGGTCTTTTGACCCTTCCTTAATGTAGGGGTCATTTTTATGTTTTAAATATACCAGTAGGAAACCCAGTATCCTGGGCTAAATGTTTGATTGTGAGGATAATAACTTGGCACCTTAAAAAAAGGCTAAAATTATGTTATTAAGTCATTTTAATACATTAAACAATAAATGTAAATGTTAATTTTAAAAGAGATAATGTTATTAATTTGTCTGACCTCACCTTCTAGATCTCAATGTTTTAATTATTTAGTTAACTATGTTTTAAAAGTAATTTCAGTGGTATTTCCTACTAAACATAGTCTCACCTCCTATCTTCAGGTTATTGAATTTGTCCCACCTACGTGCTGCAGAAGATAACAACCTATTCACAAAAAGGCTAGGCTTCTTCAAGTATTTCTAATTAACAGGTAAGTATAAACCAGGAAAAAACGTCCCAAGGAAAATATGATTCAAATAAATATTTGAAAAATATATTCTCAAGGAATATATACATCTAACATATAGTAAGAGCCCACAATAAGTGGAATAGATGAGTACAGTAAGTTTTACATTCATAAAGAAGAAAAAAAACCACAGTCATATTTTCATTAAAAGACATTTAATTTCCATTTTGGTACATTATATTTATAGTAAGGGCTAGCAATTATTAGTAAGGGCTGTAATTATTAACTCAGACATTTTCTATGAAATAATGAAATATTTCTGTTTTTATTTCTATGAAATAAAACATTCTAGAATGATATAGATTATTGAATGAAGAAGGAAAAAAATAGTAAGACATTCAACACACAGATATGCTTACATGTATCTGATAATTATAATAATCTAATTGACTTCTTCCCCAGCCCTCACAGGAGGGTGCCAATTAAAATAAACTACAATTTTGCTATTCAGTCTTTAGTATCAGGCAGATGATATCTGCGTTTGTGAATAGTTTTCTCAATGTGTTCTCCAATTAACCTCAATGGGAATGATTTACAGAAAATCCCTGGGGTTCTCTATGAAAGGAAAAGTCAGACAGGCTACTAGAGGGGAAGGAGCTTTTTGTTTGTGCTCTAAAGCTCACCTGTGGGCTACTCTGGTGAAAAACTGGTGCCAGTGGAAACATTTAGCTATTGAGGTTAACCCCACTCCCCACCCCTGCCCCAGAGTTTCTTTGTAGTGATTACCAAGGTCAGAGAGATGAACAATAACCAAGACAAATGGAAATTGGGTACAATCCTATAGGGATCTATTCTGCTAAGAGGCTGAGAAAATGTATACAATTCCACACAAATTAAAAAGGATTTGGAGGGCTCAAATTAGAGAAATGTGTAAGACTTTCTGAGGAAGGACATTTAAAATGGACTATTCGACGGGGGACCTTGAAGATGGCGGAAGAGTAAGACGCGGATATCACCTTCCTCCCACAGATACACCAGAAATACTTCTACACGTGGAACAACTCCTACAGAACACCTACTGAACGCTGGCAGAAGACCTCAGACCTCCCAAAAGGCAAGAAACTCCCCACGTACCTGGGTAGGGCAAAAGAAAAAAAGAAAAAACAGAGACAAAAGAATAAGGACGGCACATGCACCAGTGGGAGGGAGCTGTGAAGGAGGAAAAGTTTCCACACACTAGGAAGCCCCTTCGCGGGCGGAGACTGCGGGTGGCGGAGGGGGAGCTTCGAAGCCGCGGAGGAGTGCACAGCAACGGGTTTGAAGGGCAAAGTGGGAAGATTCCCGCACAGAGGATCGGTGCCGACCGGCACTCACCAGCCCGACAGGCTTGTCTGCTCACCCGCCGGGGCGGGCGGGGCTGCGAGCTGAGGCTCGGGTTTCGGTTTCGGACGGAGCGCAGGGAGAGGACTGGGGTTGGCGGCTTGAACATATCCTGAAGGGGTTAGTGCGCCACGGCTAGCCGGGAGGGAGTCCGGGGAAAAGTCTGCGCCTGCCGAAGAGGCAAGAGGCTTTTTCTTCCCTCTTTGTTTCCTGGTGCGCAAGTAGAGGGGTTTAAGAGCGCTGCTTAAAGGAACTCCAGAGACGGGCGCGAGCCGCGGCTAAAAGCGGGAACCCCAGGGACGGGCGCGAGCCGCAGCTAAAAGCGCGGACTCCAGAGACGGGCGGGAGACGCTAAGGCTGCTGCTGCTGCCACCAAGGGGCCTGTGTGCGAGCACAGGTCACTCTCCACACCCCTCTTCCGCGGAGCCTGTGCAGCCCGCCACTGCCAGGTTTCCGGGATCCCGTGACAATTTACCCGGGAGAACGCACGGCGGGGCTCAGGCTGGAGCAACATCACGCCGGCCTCTGCAGGCCCGCCCCGCACACAGTACCCCTCCCTCCCCTCCCCCCCGCCCCCCCCCCGGCCTGAGTGCGCCAGAGCCCCCGAATCAGCGGCTCCTTTAACCCCGTCCTGTCTGAGCAAAAAACAGACGCCCTCCAGTGACCTACACGCAGAGGCAGGGCCAAATCCAAAGCTGAGCTCCTGTGAGCTGTGAGAACAAAGAAGAGAAAGGGAAATCTCTGCCAGCAGCCTCAGAAACAGCGGATTAAAGCTCCACAATCAACTTGATATACCCTGCATCTGTAGAATACCTGAATAGACAAGGAATGATCCCAAATTGAGGAGGTGGACTTTAGGAGCGAGATCTATGATTTTTTTTCCCTTTTCCTCTTTTTGTGAATGTGTATGTGTATGCTTCTGTGTGAGATCTTGTCTGTATAGTCTTGCTTCCACCATTTGTCCTAGGGTTCTATCCGTCCATGTTTTTTTTAAAAAATTTTTTTAATAATTAATTTTAATTGTAATAACTTTATTATACTTTACCTTCGTTCTTTCTTTCCTTCCTTCCTTCCCTCCTTTAGACAACGAATCACCCCAAATTGAGGAGGTGGTCTCTGAGAGCAAGATTTATGATTTTTCCCCCTTTACCTCTTTTTGTGAGGGTGTATGTGTATGCTTCTGTGTAAGATTTTCTCTGTATAGCTTTGCTTCCAACATTTGTCCTAAGGTTCTATCCGTCCCTTTTTTTTTCTAAATAAGTATTTTTCAATTCAATAACTTTATTATACTTTATTTTTACTGTATCTTCTTTCTTTCTTTTTTCCTTCTTTCCCTCCTTCCTTCCTCCCTCCCTCCCTCCCTCCCTCCTTTCTTTCCTTCTTTGCTTCTTTCTTCCTTCCTTCCTTCCCTCCTTTCCTTCTTTCTTTCCTCATACTTCTACTAATTCCCTCTACTTTTTCTCCCTTTTATTCTGAGCCGTGTGGATGAAAGGTTCTTGGTGCTCCAGCCAGGAGTCAGGGCTCTGCCTCTGAGGTAGGAGAGCCAACTTCAGGACACTGGTCAACAAGAGACCTCCCAGCTCCACATAATATTAAACGGCAAAAATCTCCCAGAGACCTCCATCTTAATACCAGCACCCAGCTTCACTCAACGACAAGCAAGCCACAGTGCTGGACAACCTATGCCAAACAACTAGCAAAACAGGAACACAACCCCACCCATTAGCAGAGAGGCTGCCTAAAATCATAATAAGGCCACAGACACCCCAAAACACACCACCAGACGTGAACCTGCCCACTAGAGAGACAAGATCCATCCTCATCCACCACAACACAGGCACTACTCCCCTCCACCAGGAAGCCTACACAACCCACTGAACCAACCTTAGCCACTGGAGACAGACATCAAAATCAGTGGGAACTACGAACCTGCAGCCTGCAAAAAGGAGACCCAAACACAGTAAGATAAGCAAAATAATAAGACAGAAAAACACACAGCAGATAAAGGAGCAAGATAAAAATGCACCAGACCGAACAAATGAAGAGGAAATAGGCAGTCTACCTGAAAAAGAATTCAGAATAATGATAGTAAGGATGATCCGAAATCTTGGAAATAGAATGGACAAAATGCAAGAAACAGTTAACAAGGACCTAGAAGAAATAAAGATGAAACAAGCAACGATGAACAACACAATAAATGAAATTAAAAGTACTCTAGATGGGATCAATAGCAGAATAACTGAGGCAGAAGAACGGATAAGTGACCTGGAAGATAAAATAGTGGAAATAACTACTGCAGAGCAGAATAAAGAAAAAAGAATGAAAAGAACTGAGGACAGTCTCAGAGACCTCTGGGACAACATTAAACGCACCAACATTCGAATTATAGGGGTTCCGGAAGAAGAAGAGAAAAAGAAAGGGACTGAGAAAATATTTGAAGAGATTATAGTTGAAAACTTCCCTAATATGGGAAAGGAAATAGTTAATCAAGTCCAGGAAGCACAGAGAGTCCCATAAGGATAAATACAAGGAGAAATACGCCAAGACACATATTAATCAAACTGTCAAAAATTAAATACAAAGAAAGCATATTAAAAGCAGCAAGGAAAAAACAACAAATAACACACAAGGGAATCCCCATAAGGTTAACAGCTGATCTCTCAGCAGAAACCCTACAAGCCAGAAGGGAGTGGCAGGACATACTGAAAGTGATGAAGGAGAAAAACCTGCAACCAAGATTACTCTACCCAGCAAGGATCTCATTCAGATTTGATGGAGAAATTAAAACCTTTACAGACAAGCAAAAGCTGAGAGAGTTCAGCACCACCAAACCAGCTTTACAACAAATGCTAAAGGAACTTCTCTAGACAAGAAACACAAGAGAAGGAAAAGACCTATAATAACGAACCCAAAACAATTTAGAAAATGGGAATAGGAACATACATATCGACAATTACCTTAAATGTAAATGGACTAAATGCTCCCACCAAAAGACACAGATTAGCTGAATGGATACAAAAACAAGACCCTTATATATGCTGTCTACAAGAGACCCACTTCAGACCTAGAGACACATACAGACTGAAAGTAAGGGGATGGAAAAAGATATTCCATGCAAATGGAAACCAAAAGAAAGCTGGAGTAGCAATTCTCATATCAGACAAAATAGACTTCAAAATAAGGACTATTAAAAGAGACAAAGAAGGACACTACATAATGATCAAGGGATCGATCCAAGAAGAAGATATAACAATTGTAAATATTTATGCACCCAACGTAGGAGCACCTCAATACATAAGGCAAATACTAACAGCCATAAAAGGGGAAATCGACAGTAACACATTCATAGTAGGGGACTTTAACACCCCACTTTCACCCACGGACAGATCATCCAAAATGAAAATAAATAAGGAGACACAAGCTTTAAATGACACATTAAACAAGATGGACTTAATTGATATTTATAGGACACTCCATCCAAAAACAACAGAATACATATTTTTCTCAAGGGCTCATGGAACATTCTCCAGGATAGATCATATCTTGGGTCACAAATCAAGCCTTGGTAAATTTAAGAAAATTGATATTGTAACAAGTATCTTTTCTGACCACAATGCCATGAGACTAGATATCAATTACAGGAAGAGATCTGTAAAAAATACAAACACATGGAGGCTAAACAATACACTACTTAATAATGAAGTGATCACTGAAGAAATCAAAGAGGAAATCAAAAAATACCTAGAAACAAATGACAATGGAGACACAATGACCCAAAACCTATGGGATGCAGCAAAAGCAGTTCTAAGGGGGAAGTTTATAGCAATACAAGCCCACCTTAAGAAGCAGGAAACATCTCGAATAAACAACCTAACCTTGCACCTCAAGCAATTAGAGAAAGAAGAACAAAATACCCCAAAGCTAGCAAAGGAAAGAAATCATAAAAATCAAATCAGAAATAAATGAAAAAGAAATGAAGGAAATGATAGCAAAGATCAATAAAACTAAAAGCTGGTTCTTTGAGAAGATAAACAAAATAGATAAACCACTAGCCAGACTCATCAAGAAAAAAAGGGAGAAGACTCAAATCAATAGAATTAGAAATGAAAAAGGAGAAGTAACAACTGACACTGCAGAAATAAAAAAGATCATGAGAGATTACTACAAGCAACTCTATGCCAATAAAATGGACAATCTGGAAGAAATGGACAAATTCTTAGAAATGCACAACTTGCCAAGACTGAATCAGGAAGAAATAGAAAATATGAACACACCAATCACAAGCACTGAAATTGAAACTGTGATTAAAAATCTTCCAACAAACAAAAGCCCAGGACCAGATGGCTTCACAGGCGAATTCTATCAAACATTTAGAGAAGAGCTAACACCTATCCTTCTCAAACTCTTCCAAAATATAGCAGAGGGAGGAACACTCCCAAACTCCTTCTACAAGGCCACCGTCACCTTGATACCAAAACCAGACAAGGATGTCACAAAGAAAGAAAACTACAGGCCAATATCACTGATGAACATAGATGCAAAAATCCTCAACAAAATACTAGCAAACAGAATCCAACAGCACATTAAAAGGATCATACACCATGATCAAGTGGGGTTTATTCCAGGAATGCAAGGATTCTTCAATATACGCAAATCTATCAATGTGATAAACTATATTAACAAATTGAAGGAGAAAAACCATATGATCATCTCAATAGATGCAGAGAAAGCTTTCGACCAAATTCAACACCCATTTATGATAAAAACCCTGCAGAAAGTAGGCACAGAGGGAACTTTCCTCAACATAATAAAGGCCATATATGACAAGCCCACAGCAAACATCATCCTCAATGGTGAAAAACTGAAAGCATTTCCATTAAGATCAGGAACAAGACAAGGTTGCCCACTCTCACCACTCTTATTCAACATAGTTTTGGAAGTTTTAGCCACAGCAATCAGAGAAGGAAAGGAAATAAAAGGAATCCAAATCGGAAAGCAGAAGTAAAGCTGTCACTGCTTGCAGATGACATGATCCTATACATAGAGAATCCTAAAGATGCTACCAGAAAACTACTACAGCTAATCAATGAATTTGGTAAAGTAGCAGGATACAAAATTAATGCACAGAAATCTCTGGCATTCCTATATACTAATGATGAAAAATCTGAAAGTGAAATCAAGAAAACACTTCCATTTACCATTGCAACAAAAAGAATAAAATATCTAGGAATAAACTTACCTAAGGAGACAAAAGACCTGTATGCAGAAAATTATAAGACACTGATGAAAGAAATTAAAGATGATACAAATAGATGGAGAGATATACCATGTTCTTGGATTGGAAGAATCAACATTGTGAAAATGACTCTACTACCCAAAGCAATCTACAGATTCAATGAAATCCCTATCAAACTACCACTGGCATTTTTCACAGAACTAGAACAAAAAATTTTGCAATTTGTATGGAAACACAAAAGACCCCGAATAGCCAAAGCAATCTTGAGAACAAAAAAAGGAGCTGGAGGAATCAGGCTCCCTGACTTCAGACTATACTACAAAGCTACAGTAATCAAAACAGTATGGTACTGGCACAAAAACAGAAATATAGATCAATGGAACAGGATAGAAAGCCCAGAGATAAATCCACGCACATATGGACACCTTATCTTTGTTAAAGGAGGCAGGAATGTACAGTGGAGAAAGGACAGCCTCTTCAATAAATGGTGCTGGGAAAACTGGACAGGTACATGTAAAAGTATGAGATTAGATCACTCCCTAACACCATACACAAAAATAAGCTCAAAATAGATTAAAGACCTAAATGTAAGGTCAGAAACTATCAAACTCTTAGAGGAAAAGATAGGCAGAACACTCTATGACATGAATCACAGCAAGATCCTTTCTGACCCACCTCCTAGAGTAATGGAAATAAAAACAAAAATAAACAAATGGGACCTAATGAAACTTCAAAGCTTTTGCACAGCAAAGGAAACCATAAACAAGACCAAAAGACAACCCTCAGAATGGGAGAAAATATTTGCAAATGAAGCCACTGACAAAGGATTAATCTCCAAAATTTACAAGCAACTCATGCAGCTCAATAACAAAAAAACAAACAACCCAATCCAAAAATGAGCAGAATACCTAAATAGACATTTCTCCAAAGAAGATGCCAACAAACACATGAAAGAATGCTCAACATCATTAATCATTAGAGAAATGCAAATCAAAACTACAATGAGATATCATCTCACACCAGTCAGAATGGCCATCATCAAAAAATCTAGAAACAATAAATGCTGGAGAGGGTGTGGAGGGAACACTCTTTCACTGCTGGTGGGAATGTGAATTGGTTCAGCCACTATGGAGAACAGTATGGAGGTTCCTTAAAAAACTACAAATAGAAGTACCATATGACCCAGCAATCCCACTACTGGGCATATACCCTGAGAAAACCAAAATTCAAGAAGAGTCATGTACCAAAATGTTCATTGCAGCTCTATTTACAATAGCCCAGAGATGGAAACAACCTAAGTGCCCATCATCGGATGAATGGATAAAGAAGATGTGGCACATATATACAATGGCATATTACTCAGCCTTAAAAAGAAATGAAATTGAGCTATTTGTAATGAGATGGATAGACCTAGAGTCTGTCATACAGAGTGAAGTAAGTCAGAAAGAAAAAGACAAATACCGTATGCTAACACATATATAAGGAATTTAAGAAAAAAAATGTCATGAAGAACCTAGGGGTAAGACAGGAATAAAGACGCAGACCTACTGGAGAACGGACTTGAGGATATGGGGAGGGGGAAGGGTGAGCTGTGACAGGGCGAGAGAAAGTCATGGACATATACACACTAACAAACGTAGTAAGGTAGATAGCTAGTGGGAAACAGCCGCATGGCACAGGGATATTGGCTCGGTGCTTTGTGACAGCCTGGAGGGGTGGGATAGGGAGGGTGGGAGGGAGGGAGACGCAAGAGGGAAGACATATGGGAACATATGTATATGTATAACTGATTCACTTTGTTTAAAAGCAGAAACTAACACACCATTGTAAAGCAATTATACCCCAATAAAGATGTTAAAAATAAAATAAAATAAAATGGACTATTCTATCAGATATGAGGCAAATCATTTATCAAAATTAAATACCTGCTTAATTTCTTAATGTATTTTATTATATATACTCACAGTCCAGTGCAGTTGTGTGTTTCAGCCATCAGGATTCGCTAATAAGTAACTACAAATATTAACCCAAGAGGCCAACATTGACTATGAAGTAAAACAACAGAAAACATTAATTTATAGAAATTTTGATTGTTGTGTAATATCAATGAGGTAAATTCATATATTCACATCAACTTGAGACGGAGATAATATTTTTGTGTTAGTTCACACCAAATACTAGATTATTGAAACCCTTAAGATAATTCTGAATATTAACCAATTAATGAATGTTTATTCACTCAAGAAATAGTATTAAGAATTATTGTGAGCCACACATTTATTGGACACTGGGGAGGCAGAAAACCCTTGCTTTCAATTTTGCATGTTATAAGAAATGATTAAAACATTGCAAAAAATAAAAATAACAGATTGATGATAAAAAGGAATGAGAAAATTTAATCTATAACATCAAACCTGGTTCTTGGAAATGTTCAATAAATTATACTGTTTTTTAAAAGTCTTAAAAAAAACAGATATTTCCTTTGTTTATCCATCCTAGATAGAGTTGAAACATGGCAAATATGACAACTTATTTTTAGAGTCCAGCTTTAACTTCAGACAAAACTAAATTAGAAAAGTGAAAAAATAACTCTAAGAAAATCTAACCTGTGAATATAAATACAAATATTTCAAAGTAAAAAATATAACAAATAAATACAGCAGTCTTAAAGTAATTTTACCTTTTGACCAACCAGAGTTCACCTCTGATATTAAGGAAAGGTAATAATAAAAAAAAAATCTAACCGTAATTCAATGTATTAACTACACTGGGAATATATCAATTAAAAAACTCCTTCCCTAAGGCACTTCTACCAAAATCCATAATATTATCTCAGATCCAGTTAAAAGAAAGACTTTTAAGAATTGTTACCATTAATCAACTCTTAGCTAGTTAGAGGAAGATGACAACTCCTTAGTTTTGTAAAGTTCTTTGGAGGCAGGAATTTCACTCCTTTTTATAATGCTCTCAGTTTTCCTTAGTAATTTTTTTCTCAGAATTTGAAACCAAATTATTTAAGGAGGATTCCATTATATATATCTATATATAGATAGATAGATAGGTATAACCATGAATATTGTCCTGGAAGACAGAGACATGGATTAGAGTCCTATTTTTACTGTTATTTAGTCACATGTCCTTCCCAAAATCAATGTCTGGAAGGCAGTTTTCTCATTTCTAAAGGCTTTGAATAGCTGGCTTCTAAAATTCCTTTCATATCTAAAAGCCTCTAATTATTTATTCAAGAAATTGCTTGCTAAGTACATGAATCTTACCAACTTTAAAAAAATGATTTAGAGATCAAAATTATTATAGTCTTTGTTATAATAATATCCTACTTTGTGTATATTATCAATCACGCTATTCTTTCTGAATTATTTAAATTGTTTCTATCTTGGTTATTAAAATCTACTCAACTTTTAAAAGATTTTTTGGATCACTTACATGAGTATATGAGTGTTTCCACCCATGATTTGTTAGTATAAATTCTAGATAAGAGCAGAATCTCTTATAATATATATAGGGAATCCCATTTTCCAGTGTAGTTTTCTTAATGAAAATTTTTTGTACATATTAAGAAATTAAATATGCTGTACAAAAGGGAGCATAGTTTACTTATATTAAATACCAAAGTAAAAAATATGATATATCATTATCCATAATAATTAGAGTGGTTATTATTTTCTCAATTAAATTGTATTTCTTAAATCTATAGTGTAATGAACATGTAGCTGTATAATTCTTTGACTGCTTTATAGAATATACTCGTATGTCCAAGAGAATTATGTATGCTACAATAATACATCCTACTTTATGGGGACTTTTTGCCAAATGACAAAGTTTATGAAACAAAAATCTGGAACAACTTCTTAAAATTTTGTTTTGAATGAGATAATATATAATTAGATGAAAGATAACTGGAAGTCAAATAATGTGGAGTGGTTAGGAATGAGAAACTTCCACTTTTTAACTTTCTCCTCTGTTAAGGATTTCTTCGTTATTTAATCTATGAAACTGGGCCATGGTTATTTCATCTATAAAATTGGAATACTAATATTTATTTTGATTACTTCACAATGTCATTTTGAAGAATATATGAGCTAATAGATTGAAAGGCATTATGGAAAAACTTAAAATGTTATGCAAATTGAAATCAAATGCTTAACTGTTATTGGCATACTGCAAACAATTCAGATGAACTCTAGTAGATTTGGGTGATACATATTTATTTTAAATCTACTTAAACTATTTTGTTCCTTATTATCGTTAATGGATTAAAAAACATGAAATATTAGTTTCTTACTGAGTTGTTTGAATTTACAGCAATTTACATTTGTATGACAAGTCATTCCAAACTTTATATCATTTTATATATATATATATATATATATATATATATATATATATAAAGTTTTGAATATTAACTGTAACACTAGGTAAAATGTATACCAGAAAGTCTGTCACAATTTATTTCTGCATATACTTTATGTTAAAAAATGAACTACATGCTAAATGTCAGAGTAATTATTTCCAAAGACTTCAGTTTTCATGTAAAAACATCCTTCTGAGCTCGTGTGTATGTAAGTTCCAAAAGGGACAAAACATCATCTCTAATATTTAAGATCTCAGATAAATTTTTTTTTTTTTTTTTTTTTTTTTTGTGGTGTGCGGGCCTCTCACTGTTGTGGCCTCTCCTGTTGCAGAGCACAGGCTCCAGACGCTCAGGCTCAGCGGCCATGGCTCACGGGCCTAGCCGCTCCGCAGCATGTGGGATCTTCCCGGACCGGGGCACGAACCCGTGTCCCCTGCATTGGCAGGCGGACTCTCAACCACTGCGCCACCAGGGAAGCCCTCAGATAAATATTTTATATTACTATTTTTCATTGTTATTAGGGCCCATCTCTACCTCCATGCTTTCAGTTGAGATAGCCTGGCTTATTATATATTTTTCTCTGTGTCAACTGTGGTCTGTTTTTTATTTGTTTTTCCACAAAAACTATTATTAGATAGGAGCAAGATGTTTCTGTAGTATTTTTCACAATTTTAATATGACATAGATAAAGGGTTCTTTTCATGGTTGTAATATTAGGGTATATGCCTCATTTACCCCATTTTCACAGCAGTATACTTAAAAAATACTTTAAATACTTTATCTTCTCATAATAAATCAGCTTTTTATATTTTTACCATAAAAATTTAAATATAAACGTGTATACAGAAAAAATGTATACAAAGTAAAATGGCTGTCATATACCTATGCTGAAAATAAACAAATGTTTACAATTTGCCATATTTGCTGCAGCTATTAAAAAAAAAGATATTCAACTTTAGAGATTTTGATAAAGACCCACACCATTCCTTTACACCCATTAGTTCCCAGAAATTAGTAATATCCTAACATTTATATACTTTATAACTACATGTGTTCTTGAACTTTTAACTCATTTGATAACATTCTTAATTAAATATTCGTATGATGTATATTTAAACATATGTAAATGATACCACACAGTATACTTACTACTTAACAATTTCACATAACAGGGTTCTGAGTTATATACATGTTTAAACATCTAGAATAAGTTTATTTCAACTTTCCCTTATTATTCTTTCTTATATGAAATTTTATGTACTCCTATTGCAGAGTTGGGTGGTATCTATGTTTTCACTATTTCAAATAGTGATTCAGTTTTCATCCTGTGTGTTTTTTTGTGCATATATGTTTATAGCATGCGTCTAAAAGTAGCATTACTAGGGGTAAATAAACATTCTTAAGGTTTAATAGACATTATCAAATTATTCTCCCAAGTGGTCCTAAGAATAAACATGTCCTCAACAATACCTAACAAATCATTTTTTTTTAACAAGCACTACAGCACTTGGTAGTTTCAGACATTTACATTTTTGCCAATCTGAGGGGTATGAAAACACACCTCATTGTTATTTTAATCTACATTTCTTTGACTAGAGAAGTAAATATTCTCTCCTGAGTTTACTGCCGATCCAGCTTTCCTCCTTTGAGAATTTTCAAGTTATATGAGGAAACCTGTTGGATTTTTCCTGGACTTGCTTTCAATTTAGAATTTTACTTGAACAGAATGTTCATCTTTATGATATTGAGACTTCCTACACATGGGCCATGCTATCTCTCCATTTATTGAGACCTTCTTTTATGTATTTCAATAAACTTTTATCATTTTCTCTATAAAGTTCTTATATACCTTTTTAAAAAAGTGTATTTTTAGTTTTCTATTTATAGTTTCACTGCTCAAGCAAATGGTATATGTTTATTATAGTTTAAAGTTTGTTGCAGGTATAGGAATATAATTGCTTTCATTTTTTGTCTAGCAGTTCTGTTGAACTATTATTAGATTTTCTTTCACGAGGGATAATTCTCTATTTTTCTGATTTTGACGGGGAGGAATTTTTCCTAACATCTCCTTGCTTCTTATACCATCACTTATTTTCACAAATGAGTGAATGACAGCTATTGGAATACAGTTTTCCATGGACTGGACTCTACCCAAAGACCTAAGCACAGCTGCACCTCTCTCTCCATCTTTTCTCCATCGCAGACTCTCTTTCCAT
Source organism: Stenella coeruleoalba (assembly GCF_951394435.1). Taxonomy (NCBI): domain Eukaryota; kingdom Metazoa; phylum Chordata; class Mammalia; order Artiodactyla; family Delphinidae; genus Stenella; species Stenella coeruleoalba. The sequence goes on along the minus strand of NC_137159.1, from coordinate 62,212,796 downwards.
CCCAGATTACTGAAAGTAGGGAGCCTAGGCCAGTGTGTCCATTCAAGAGAGTCAAACTTTTCCTTGCTCAAGCCATCTAGACAGAGAGTGGGTGATAAGATAGGAGTAAAAGCAGATTCTTTTTCATTTCTTTTTTTAAAATAAATTTATCTATTTATTTTTTTGGCTGTGTTGGGTCTTCGTTGCTGCACATAGGCTTTCTCTAGTTGAGGTCAGCAGGGTCTACTCTTCATTGTGGTGCGTAGGCTTCTCATTGAGGTGGCTTCTCTTGTTGTGGAGCACGGGCTCTAGGTGTGCAGGCTTCAGTAGTTGTGGCATGTGGGATCAGTAGTTGTGGTTCGTTTGCTCCAGAGCACAGGCTCTCACTTTTAGTCATTAAAAACTTATCAGTAACAAAACAGGCATCTTTGACTTCTGTCAATCTCTTTGACTCTCCCAATTGATTCAAAAGTTGTATCTTCACAAACATGAAGAACACTAGAAATTAGTTAGAAAACTTTCCTGGAATTTTCTATTTAGAAATATCCCACCATCTGTCACTAATGAGCATTTTGTTTCTCCTTTTTGATCACTGTACATTTTGTTTCTTCTTGACTAAGACTTCCAGGTAAATGATGAAGAAAAACAGTTAAAAGGATTTTCTACATCTTTTTCCTGACGTAAAAATGAATCTTAATATTTTTCATTAAGTATGAAGTTACTACTATTTTTGGTAGCTAAACTTTACCTGTTTAAAAAAGTTCTTGTCATTTCCTGGTTTTCTAGGAAGTAATGAATTTTGAATACTGCTGAACTTTATCAAATCATTTGTGTTCATTTGTTGACATTGTCAAAAGGAAATTCTAGTTTAAACTTTCCATATGAGGAGTTATGTTAAGGGATATTCCAATGTTAAAGCAGCTTTGTATTCCTGGAATAAAGCCAATGTCACCAGGATGTATTTTAAAATAATGGTTAGATTCAGTATATCAAATTTTTATTTAGAATTTTTGTATCTATATTTATAATCAGGATTATCATATGATATCTCTTTGTACTGATTTAATTTATAATGATTTTTAGTTTATTGTATTTTTGTACTTGGATCCTTAAATTATCTAGAACATCCATTTTATTTTTGTATTTAATTGTGTGATTTATGTCAAATTTATTAGCATAATGTTATTCACAAGACAAATTGTTATTATATCTGTACTCAATATTGTATTATTCATCTAATGTTTCTTTCTTCTCTGTCTTCCTCCTCTTTCTTGATCAGTCTTGCTAGAAATGTATAGATTTAATTAGTCTTTTCATAAAGCATACTTTTTGTTTTGTTGGCCTTCTCTATTTTTCATGTATTTTTTATTTTTAAATATTCTGCTCTTATACTTTCGCTTTCTTTTTCTATATTAATGCATTATTCCACTTGTAACCTCTTGGCTTACAAAGGTAACTACTAATTATTGTCTTCTTAACGTAGCACTATCTCTCCATAAATACTCCTTTATTTACCTAGTATGAGTTTAGAAATGTACTGCTTTGTGAGTGTTGACATTTCAAGTCTTTCATGGATTACTTCTGATTCACAAACAATGCTAAAATATATTCCTAACTGTCAAGTTTATGCAGGGATTTTAAAATTTTTATTTGATTGTATTTTTATTCATGGATATCGAAGAATGAGGTCTGAAACCAGTAATACTGATTCTCTGATCATTATTAAGGTTTATATTTGCTTCATGATATAAAAATGGTTATTTTCTCTAAATACTCCAAAATATTTTAAAGCATTGCATTCTCTAATTAGCAGATCTATGTATACATATCATTTTTTATCTGTTTTATTAGGTCCTTGATGTTTGTTCTTCATTATTTTTCAATAACAGAAGCTGGTGTGTTAATGCTTTATACTATGATTACATAACTATTTATTTCTGTTTGAAATTCTGTTATATATGTATTTTGTAGGGATACACAAGCTCAGCATTTTTATAGCTTACTGGTTATTTATTTTATTTCCTCTGACAACTTTAATTTGTTTGCATATAACTTCCATTATCGATGTCTGTGGATTTACTTCTATCAACATATTTTGTGCTATGTATTGTTACTATTTTCTTCTTTTCATCATTTGGATTAATCCAGTTTTATTTCCAATTTTATTTATTCTCCTCCTACTCTACTGTTTTGATAATCATGCATTCAATTTCTTTTGGTGTTTATTCACATTAATTGTTCAACATGCATAATAACAACATCTAAAGTTGATTAAAATTTTTATCTTTGCTCTGACTACATGGAATTCAGTATGCTTCATTCACCAATAACCATTTCCATCATCCATATTCTGTATAATTTGGATCATTATTATTATTATGAAATTAAAACTCATTTAGAAATAGCCTCTATTTGCCAATTTCTTTGTACAGCTTTATATACGGTATTCCAGTAATTTATTTTCTACAATGAATATACGTGTCTAAGTAAAAACAATGAAACTGTTTCCATTGATGAAAAAGGTGGCAGTTTTAAAACATTCCCCCAAATTCTTCGATACTCCTTTTGTCCAGCTTAGTGGTCTATGTTCTTTTCCCTCAAATCTGAGCTCTGTGATGACTGCCCAATAGAATCCAGCAGAAATGGGACTGTGTCAATTTCTAAGCCCAGGACTTGAAAAAAAAATAAAGATAAAACAAAAAACAATAAAACCCAAAAAAACTGCAGTCTTTTTCTTGGAACACTTGCTCATGGAACCCAGCTATCATTCTGTGAGGAAGTTCAAGTAAACTCACAGAGGGGCCCAGAAGAACTAAGGAAAAGAACTAAGGTCTCTGTCCTTCAGCTCCTGTGAAGCTTCCCACAAACAGTCAAAAGCAATTTGTGAGCCACGTGAGTGAGTCATCCTAGAAAAGAACTCACTAGCCCCCAGTCAAACGATCTCAGCTGACACTGTTTAGAGCTGACAAGAGCCTTCTTCTGTGAGTCCTACAGCTATGACAGCCAAATAAATGATTGGTGTTGCTCTAAGGCAAAAGCAACAATAACAAATACTGTTAAGGGAATTAAAAGACAACCTACAGACTGGGAAAAAACAATGTGAAAATCACATATCCAACAAAGGACTTATATTCAGAATATATAAAGAACACTCAAAACCATACAAAAACTAGTAACTATATTTTTTAAACAGAAAAAGGTAACAGACACTTCAGTAAGCGAGATATATGGAAGGCAAATAGCCTCATGAAAAGATGTTCAACATGTTTGGTCATCAGGGGAATGCAAATCAGTCACAATGAGATACCACTATACAACTGCTAGAATATCTAAAATAAAACGTAATTAATTAATACATATGACAATTCCAAGTGCTGATGAGGAAGCAAAACAATTACTGTAGAAACTCTGATTTTGTTACCTTCTTCTTAAGAGTATTGATTTTGATTTTTATATAGGCAGTTAACTTATTGTACTCAAACTGTGTAACTCTGCCTCCCTATAATAGGCAGCAGCTCAAATTTTAGTATATTTCTTTTAGCCTTAGCTGAGTTGATTAGAGCCTTACCTATACCAAATGGTATAGGGGTCCTCCAGAGACTGGGGGAGAGTTCAGATACAGAATTTGTGGCTCTACCTTTCTGACTCTCTCCTTCTTGGAATTTTCCTCTACAGATTTTCTACTGAATTTTTCATCACCTCAAATGGTGCAGAATGGCATTCACCTTTGTTTAATAGCCAAATAAAAATTTAAAAATCGTATTATAGCAATGCCTTCTTCAAAGTATTGACTTCCATCCATTATCTTCCAGCTTTTATTCATTCTTCAGATAATTTATTTTCTTTTTATATTTTGTCCTGCATTTATACTTGTTAACTCTGGGAGATTTGGTTTGCTAGGCACTATCTCAGCAATACTAGAAGTAAAACATCGGGGCTGCTTTTTTCCATAGCTCAGCCTTTCTCTCTTGAGTCAGATAATCTCATTGCTTTTTATGCCAAGTGTCTAAGTAACATAACATTTCCATCTAAAAGAATTGCATCTTTTTCAACTAAGAAGATCTGTTAGACTCTAACAACATGTCTCTGCTTTGTATATTTTTAAATCTTTTAACAAATTACTTGAGGGATTTAAAAATTTTATATAAACTAAAACTTTTCTAGCTTATTTTCTGGCACTCCACATCATAAATGCTATCTTTGAGAAATCACTGCTCCTGGAATTCACTGTAAAATTTTATGCACTTCCACTTCTTTGGTGATTAATGTCTCTCTACTTAAAATAATCTTTCTGTCAACCTGATAAAAACCCATTTGTTCAGTTCAGATATAAGTACCCCACCAGCAAAAATATTTTTTCTCATACATGCCCCCAATGAATATTTATTCTTTCTTCAGTAGGAACTTTTCATATTGCTTGATGATTTGTAGTAAGTATGTCTGACTTCTTCAATAAATTGTCTCCTCCTTGAATAATTATTCATCTTTGTGCCCAATGGTACCTCGTAGTGTTTGTGCCGTATATCAAGTGCTTGATGAATGAATATTTCCACATGTATTCCGACATATTTCCTCCCACAAGTCTTTTAGCTAGATTTTTTTTTTTAATCTTCTTCCCAGACATGGCTGATGTCCTTTACTAGATACTCTGATATTTCAACTATTGGCTTGCAGTTTGCTATTCTGGCTCTGACATAATGGTTTTTTTCTTTCTTTGTTTATGTGCTTATACACACATCTAGCCTCTGAAACTAACCAATACATGATTCTTCCCTGGCTCCTGATATATACCAATTCTTCTAACTTAGAACTCAGTTTCCTCTGATCCAACAAATTTTATTCATAATGTGGTTCAACACCTCTCTTATCCCTCCAAAAATAAGACAGGGCTCAGAGCACTCTGACACAATCATACCTCCAAGTATTGACAAAGAAAGAAATCCATAGCTTCTCTCAGTTTATTACAGGGTGGTGTTATTAAGTCACCAAGGTGTATTAACAGGATTATAGTAATTACCATGCTCAGTCATGTCTACTCTCTCAGTGGTTTACTGATGTTCACACAGCCAGATAGTTTCTAATTTTTGGTTGGTGTTTATCAGAGGTATTAATTGAATAATCAATGCCTTTAATGAAAAAGGCCTGCCTTTGTGTCATGTGAATTAACATCTAGAATGTAAAAAGAATCATAGATACCTAAATCTCTGGATGGAGAATTACTCCCATGGTAGAAACTGATTCACCTGAAAATTCTGAGCAATAAAGTATTCTATTTTCCATTAAGTCATTTGAAGGAATTGTTGTCATTGACACAAATGGACCTTCTCAGTACAGTTTGGGTAGTAAAGTCTGGGTAAGCAGGAAAAGACTCTAGTATACTACAGATTGGGAAGATGCCAGAATAGATGGCAGGACTGAGTTGGTGCCTTGAGGCAGGAGAGTCAGCTAATATAAGAGCTGTCTAGTCTGCAGAGTGTAAGTCCATCAGATAGGAGTAAGTTGAAGAAGTAAATAGATTGCAAATATGGTCCTAACTACTCCTCATCTTTGTCCACATATGTTACAATGTGACTTGGTAGCTCTTTCTACTAAGAGGTAGGGCTGTTTACCTACCCATTCCATCTGAGCTGGCCCTGTAATTACCTTTGGATAATAAAATATGGCAGAAGTAATCATTTTCCAGCTCTGAATTCAGTCCCTAAGAGACTATATGTGCTTCTCCTCACTTTCTAGGAAAGCTGACAAGCCACTATGACAACAACAGGCTAACCAACTGGAGGATAAAAAAAAAAAAAAGTAAAAAAAACAAACAAACAAAAAGCCATATGACCCAGTCACCCCTGGACCCTAGACAATAGCCACTGAAACTCCAGAACTCTGAGGCCAACCTAGACAAGCCATCCCCTCAGTCATCCTGCCAGCTGACCACAGATGTATGAATGAGCCCAAACAAAATAAACCAAGCCTGGCCCAGATTAACATAGACTACTAGTTGATCTGAATAATTGGAAATTAATTAATTAATCGGTATTCTATTAAAGTTTATGATTCTTTTATGTTAAAATAATTAAACAATTTAATTAGACATATTAGGATATAGAAGAAAGGAAGAACGGTACTACACATCTAGGCAGAATTTGGAATTTCCAGGTAACATCTAATAAACAAGATGTAAGGCTTTTAATAATGGACCAAAATTTTTCCTCTTTGTCGTGTTTAATTTACTTAATCAGTAGAGGGAGTTCCGGTGTTCAAGGTGATCATATGCCTGCTAGTGGAGACCTGACTACTTGGGCAAGTCCAGTTACATTTGATAAGGTGAGTCTTTGAGGACAGTTTACAGATGTAGAAGCCTAGATCCACACCAAATTCAGGCAGCAGGGCTGGTGGAGGCAGGTTACCATACTGGGTTATTAATCTAAAGAATTACAGTGATAGTGGGGTGAATATATAGTATGGTAAAGAAGCAAATCTGGCATACCTCAAGTTGGAAGTGTTGATTGAGAAGGTTACTTAAACTGGTAAGAACATCAACTAAGGATTTCGAAGAATGTAGTGCATATAATAAAGAGAAGAGCAGATTCAGGAACTGGGTCTACACGCATTGAAAACTTTCTGGTTTCTTTTACTGTTAACAACATGTGCATGGAACCAAAAATTTAACAAGACTTTAAAATAAAGGCATATATTGATAAGGTATAATTAATGATAATGAAGTAGGCAAAGCTAACAGAAATTCTTTTAGTGTGATAAAATTTTATAAATCAAGATCAAACTCAGGATAACTGTAGAATATTGTCCTTCACATGAAGATAAGATTTGCTAACTTTGCATAGTACCACATATGAGTTGACCTGATTCACAGCAGTGGTGATGCTTTTATATGATTCCACTTGGATGTATCTATTTGGTGTTCCTTTCAATACATGTTATATATTAGCAGTGTGAGCTGGTCATTGTTAAGGAACTCTTTCTGACTATGGGATGTCTCTTCTCCTTGCTAGCCACGCAGCAAATCTTACTACTTCTCCTCTCAGCAATTGATCTCTCTTTCTTGCCAATAATGAGATTGGCACCATCTGCAATATTCATACACATTTCAGTATATCTGTTTCCAGAGAAATTATTCCAGTCTTCTTCCTTATCTGAAAGGAAGAGAGATGTTACTTCCTACAAAAGAAAATATATCTACCTTTACTCTATATCCTATTATTTTCATGACTCCTGATAAAATGGATTTTTTTAACTCTACTATTTCTTTTTTCATCATCTTCAAATGTGCAGCATAATGTAGGTGAGGGAGAGAGATTATGTCATTTGCAAACTAAATACCTTTGGAAAGTAATTTAACATTTATGAATCTCCCTTTTTGTGTATAAATGGGGGAAGGTGATAATGTCTACCTGACATGATTGTTTTCTATCAGTCAGAGAAGAAACCCTACAGGAAAAGGATGGCACACTCAAATGAAGTAACTAAGGAGAATGTAATGAGGACCATAAATTCCTGTAAATTTACATTCTTGTAAATACATTTTCAAGAAGGTAGGCAGAGTAAGGGGAAACCAAGAAGAAATGATGTCACTTAAAGGCTAACAAAAGCAGGATGTTACCACACTGAGAGTGAAGGTGAAAGAGCAGTTACTGAACCCAAACTTAGAGCTGTAGCTCTCAGACAGTGCTACCTAAAGGGAGCAGATGGAACAACTTTCCACGTTTACAGCTCTCACCAGGTATTACCTGTTTTCTTTCATAGTCCATTCGGCCAAGGGCTGGGGATGGGGAAAAAACTACTTCTCACAGCTGCTAATCTCTAGGTAACTCACCATCTCTTGTTTTGTTCCCTAACTCTACTCAGATGTCTGTAAATATTCACTTCATTAATATCTCTTCCTGTGAAATGTCTGGGGGTAAATTCTGTAAATAAAATGTCTTATTATATGTTTGAGGATATTTCCACTTTACTTGTTCTTATCTATTTGAAGCATTTTTTTTTCATGGCTTCTGGACTTTATCCTGTTTTGGTTTTATTCTACATTAGCTTTTCTATATGTAGCCAATTAAATTGGCAAGATGATCCTAAAATTTATATGGAGATGCAAAGGGCCAAAAAGAATCAAAGCAATAATATTGAAGGGAAGGAACAAATTTAGAACACATAATAATAGATGCCATATCTTTTTAAAAGCTACAATAATAAAAACAGTGTGATATTAGCACAAAGATGGGCAGATAAATCACAAAAACAGAAACTAAATTCTATAAATAGACCTATGTATAAAGTGGTCACTGAATTTATGACAAAGTTTTCATTAAAACACAGTAGAGAGACTACTCTTTTTACAATAAATCATATTTAATATCTCATCATAATAGTTATACATATAAATATTACAATAATTATAAACTGTATATATAACTTACATAAATATATAATATTTAAAAGCATAAATTATACGTATAAAGTTATAACAATTTCATAATTAATATTCTATTAATTTTTATTAATGTTTTAATAAATAATACGTGGAAAAAGAACCTGGACCTATCTTACAGAACATGACAAAAAATAAATTTCATATTAAATATAAATATAAAAGGTAAAAAAATTTAAAAGCTTGCACTTAAATTAATGAAATTAGAACACTCCCTCACCCCATAGACAAAAGTAAACTCAAAATGGCTTAAGGACTTAAATATAAGACATGACACCCTAAAACTTCTAGAAAAGAACATAGATAAAACATTTTCTGACATAAATCATAGCAGTGTTTTCTTAAGTCAGTCCTCCCAGGCAAAAGAAATAAAAGCGAAAATAAACAAATGGGACCTAATCATACTTATAAGCTTTTGCACAGCAAAGGAAACCATAAACAAAATGAAAAGACAGCATACAGAATGGTAGAAAATATTTGCAAATGATGCAACGGACAAGGGCTTAATTTCCCTTGTTTGTAAAATATACGAACAGCTCATATAGCTCAATAATAAAAAAAAAAACAAACAAACCAATCAAAAAATGGGCAGAAGACCTAAACAGACATTTCTCCAAAGACATACAGATGGCCAACAGGCAAATGAAAAGATGCTTAACATCACCAATTATTAGAGAAATGCAAATCAAAACTACTATGAGGTATCACCTCACACCAGTCAGAATGTCCATCATCAAAAAGTCTACAAATAACAAATGCTGGAGAGGATGCGGAGAAAAGGGAACTGTCCTACATTGTTGGTGGAAATGTAAATTGGTACAGCCACTATGGAGAAGAGTATGGAGGTTCCTTAAACTAAAATTAGAGCTACCATATGATTCTGCAATCCCACTCCAGGGCATATACCCTGAAAAGACCAAAACTTTAATTCGAAAAGATACATGCACCCCAATGTTCATAGCAGCAATATTTACAATAGCCAAGACATGGAAGCAATCTAAGTATCCATCGACAGATGAATGAATAAAGAAGATGTGGTATATATACACAATGGAATATTCGCCATAAAAAGAATGAAATAATGCCATTTGCAGCAACGTGGATGGACCTAGAGATTATCATACTAAGTGAAGTCAGACAGAGAAAGACAAATATCATATGATATAATGTATATGTGGAATCTAAAAAAAAAAAAAATGATACCAATGAACTTATTTACAAAACAGCAACAGACCACAGACATAGAAAACAAACTTATGGTTATCCAAGGAGAAAGGGAGGGGGGATAAATTAGGAGTATAGGATTAACGGATTACCACTACTATAAACAACAAGGACCTATTAAATAGTACAGGGAACTATATTCAATATCTTATAACAACTTATAATGGAAAAGAATCTGAAAAAGGTATCTCTCTCTCTCTCCATATACATATAAACTAAATCACTTTGCTGTATATCTAAAGCTAACACATGGTAAATCAACTATACTTCAATTTTTTTAAAGTTTTTAAAATTAAATATAATTTAAAAAACTTTAAAACATAGGAGATTATCCTTATATCCTTAGCCAAGACAAAATATTCTTAAACAAGATGCAAAAAGCACCCACCTTCAACAAAACAAAAAAGATTGACTTCATCAAAATTAATTTCTGTTCATCAAAACACACAGTTAAAGAAAATTCAACCTAAATGTAGATTTGGAGGGAATATTTGTAATACAGATATCCAACAAAAGATTCAAAACATCCAGAACTTTCTATCTATCTAGTCCTCCAGAATATATAAAGAACTCCTACAAACCAAGAAAAAGATAAATAACCAACTCCTCCCTCCTCAGAATCATATGGTTTTTGCTTCTGTGAGAAGAATTAAGTTGGGAATGAGAATTATGCTGGTTTTTAACACCTCCTTTAAATGTATAATTGACTTTTAAGCTAAAAGTTTCAAGAGAAGGAAATTTTAAGTTTAAACATGCTTTTATGGTCATCTTTCTTTTTTTTTTTTTTTTGTCTTCTGATAGCACTTAAGTCATCCAGGCCTACTTACAGCAGCTTTCTACTCTACTTAGAACTCTCACAAAGATGGAACACAGCTACTTGCAGAAAAGTAAAAAAAGAAAATGGAGGGGGAGCATAAGAGGGAGGAGGAGGAAGGGAGAAGAGTTGAAGAAACTGGCTTAAAAAACCAAGATGACTGGTATTTTCTATTTTCTGTGAAATTCCCAAATGTTAATTTCAGGAAAAAGAAATGATTATGCTTATGTGAGTAAACTATCTTAGCAAATTCAGGTTCAGTCTTTAAAACCTTGTAACACACTGCACTAAATGCCTTCATTACTTGCTATTCTTTTCTGGCAACTTGCTGTTATCTAAGTTTCTTGCTAGCTGCTGTTACTAATTCATGAAGCTGAATCATCACACATCCTTGTCTAATGTTATCTCCAGGGAAGTCTAATTGTTTTTCAAGTTCACTGTGACACTTTTAACCTCTTAATCATTATATTCCCTTATCCTTTTTTAGTGTTAATTTTAGTTTATCAAGTAACTGTCCAATTCCTACCTGCTTTGGCATTTACAAGTCTTCCTTATTTTGTACATATTTAACTGTTTCATATTTCCCACTGTTCTTCTTTTACCAAAAATATACCACAACCAATTTGTTCTATAATATCATTAGATTCATAAGGCTTTACTATGTGTTAAATACTTTACTAGTGAAACTTAAAAGAATGTATACATCATTATCCTTAACCATTGTTTATTCATTTAAATATTCTATATTCTGTTTTTCAAAGTTGTTAGCATTTAACATTTCAACTTAGCTTTCCCTAATACATGCAAGTACATACAGTCTTTCAATAAGACTTACTGAATCTGTACATTGAAGCTGTTGATTTAAGAAAGCTTAATCAAAAAAATAAAATGATATGACGTTCATTTAAGTTTCTGTGTCAACGAAACACGTTTTTGAATGTTCTTGTACAGCAATATTATCCCACTTGTTTTACTCCACAGTTCAATGCTGAATTGTTTATTTCCAAAAGCTTTCCTCCACATACATTAATTGGCCTATTCTTAAATGTAATGTTCTCAGGGACCTAAATCAGTCTTCATTTTCTCTACTCTCTTCTCACATAAATTTCTCTTTTTAAAAATGAGATATATTTCTCTGAGAACATTTCCTCTTTCTTTATTAGTGGCAGCAGAGTGCCCTTCACATTCTTTATCACTTTTAAGAATTGCCAACTCTACATGTTACTATGTTCACTAAACACCCAAGACCCAACACAAAACAAAAAAGCTTCTCCCTTATCCAGTGTTTGACAGTTATGAGAGAAATATACATATTAAATTGAACTGCAAGTTTTCATCTGTGGAGTTTACATCTTATCAACTTAGATTACACGCCCATGGCATGAATGAAAGTGACAGGGTGTGGATGTGTGACAGCCTTTTATAAAGTGGCATTTCCATAGTTTCTATATAGGTGCACGTTGGGAGAATAGCTTAGTCCCCAATCTTAAATACCTCTTTCTATGTTGAGGGAGCACAATTGTTAAGACATATTTGTCATTTTTCCATCCCTCTATGTTGTCTGGTCTTGGGGAGGTGGGTTACTTATCTGAATCATTAATTTAGGGGAAAGATTACCTGGACATGCTCAGGTCTGCCTTCTTTCTTAGGAAGTATGCATTTTATGAGACATCCTCATGTAGGAAATGCCTGCTCTCATCCACAGTCACCTCTAAGAGATGCATGACCTGTACAATTCTGAGGCTTAGCCCATTAGCTCTCTTACTCTACTTCATGCTCAAAATTAGATCTAATCAGTCATAAAAGTAATTTACCCTATATCTACCATTCTAGTGTTTTGTTCAATTCTGGAACTTTTCTTGAAGTTACGTCAGCATAAAAATCAGATCACATAGCTTTCACTTAGATTGTACTTTTATTTGTTGTGGCTTACATGTGTAATAGAGGAAGGCTATAACTACAGATCTGGGGACAGGGGCTAAAGTCCACCCCTAGTACCAAAAACCTTCCCCCTCAATTCTATCACCAAAAACAATCATAGTGCTCTGATTGCTAACGTATTCCATGACAAATCCCTATCAAAGCTTATTTTGATGGAGAATCCTATATAGGATTTTCCATTATATGGAAAAAAGAGCAACGGCTTTTATCAATCATTCATTTGAACTAAAGACAGAGCCAACATTTGTCTTTGGGAGCTGTGGGCACACAGATGCCCTCAAATGATGTTTGACTAACTGTTCTTCAACTCTTTAACAGTTACTTTCACAGTGAAGTCTTCCCTGATTATCCTATTTAAAATGCCAGTTCTCCACCCCACCTTAGCAATCAGATCATCTATCCCACTTTTATTTCCATAGTACTTAACACCTTCTAAAATAGCTCTTTAAATTATTTATTTTGTTTATTGTCTCTTTCCCTTCACTAGAAGGTAATGTCTACTAATTAATAAGTCTTTAGTAAGTGTTTGCTGAATAAATAATCTTGAAGTGAACCCAATTCGGATAAAACCTTTTGGGCAATGTGTTAAAATTGTCTCAACTGACTGCTGCAAATCCATTTACAAACAAGGCACATAACTAGCCAGGTCTGGTTTGTCATGCCTTACAAAGAATTTGAATAATTTTTCAGAAGGCTTTGAGATTTTATTGGGCCTCAGATTCCTGCAGGTCATATGTGAATAAGTAGAAACTCCAAGTCATCTCCAAGTAATTCAGAGTTCACAGTTATCCTGACCTGAGATGACCGAGAACTAGTTGAGCTCTTAAACACACTAATTAGTGAAATGTTCTGTACTTTATACTATGAACAGATCCTTTCAAGAAGCCAAACTGGTTATTACAAAAATAATTAGCCTCACCTAGTGTTGAATATGTAGTAGAAAGTCACTATTTATAATTGCCCTGCCTTTCATACATGGATTGTGAAATAGGGAACAAATTCTATGAGTGTCTAGAAACAGGCCTTCCTCAACGTAAAACTTTCACTTTCTTTAGGGTTAGAAAGAAATCTGTGGTGAGAGCCTAAACCTCATTCATGTCAGCAATATGAAGATTAGCAACTCCTTGAAGACCACAGAGGGGTAGACTCTTAGCTTTTTGAGGAAAAGGACCTTGCCTCCTCACTCAAACACGCATATCAAACACTGAGAAGATAGCCCAGATAAATCTCCTCACCTAGTGATTATACCATCCATGCTTTTGTTTTAAGAGCTGGTACTTTTCGCTTTATAAATTTACCCTTGAGTTTGGGGTCATTACTTTTACTTTACTGCTTTAATTCCGTCTGCAGTATTAGATATGGGAATCAATAGCTTGAAAAATATCTTTTGAGAAAAAATGATTCTCAGTAGGAAAATGTGGTTTCTAAAGCTCACTAAACCCTCATGAGTTATTATTACATAAAGTCCCACTAGTAAATGTAGAGACAATAAAAACGTATTATTTGAGTCCTCATTTTTTCATTAGTTTTACTCAAGGTCTCCATCAATGGCTTTAAACTTTTAATTATTATGAAGTTATGTGGGATGAGTGACCCAATGTTTCATCTACCCTATTCATTCCCACCTCCAGTTAGAATAGAGCTCAAATTATAAGGAACAAATGAAGTAAGTTGCAGGAAACATGACTAGCAACATATAATTCATTGAATTATTTAAAAATCGAACAAAAATAACTGCATATATAACAGATTTTGTAGTCTATAATAGAAGTTGGCAGACTTTTTCTTAAGGGCCCAGAGAAAAACTATTTTAGATTTTGTGGGTCACGCAGCCTTTGTGGCAATTACACAAATATACTGTTATAGCGCAAAACAGCCATATACAATATTTAAACAAAAATGGCTCCATTCCAAAAGAGAACACCCCACTTTATTTATACAAGCAGGTGGCAGTCTGGACTTGGTCCATGAGCCATAGTTTGCCAACTCCTGGATTAAGAAATTATTCTAGAAAGAAAAATTATGGTTTAGTGATAATTCATCTACCTAAAGTGTATTGAGCTAACACATACAGCTCTAATTATGTGGCAGCTGTATATTATATATTCATTCCAGTGCTTTGTGAATATTAACTTATTATTGCTCAGAACTATTCTACTTGTCCCATTTAACAGATGCAGAATTAGTTATATAGAAAAGTTAGGTAACCTATCTGTATTAGTTTCCTAGGTCTGCCGTGATAAATTAACCATATAAACTGGATGGTTTAAAAAGAACAGAAATTTATTCCCCTACAGGTCTGGAGGCCAGAATTCTGGAATCAAGGAGTTGGCAGTGCTATGCTCCCTCTAAGGCTTCAGAGAAGGATCCTTCCTTGCCTTCCCCTAGCTTCTGGTAGTTGCCTGAAATTCTTGGCATTCACTCCAATCTCTGTCTCTGTCATGACATGGCATTATCTCATTGTGTCTCTCTGTCTTCTCCTGTTCTTATAAGGACATCAGTCACATTGGATTAGGGCCCACCCTAATGGCCTCATCTTAACTTGGTTACACCTACAAAGACCTATTTTCAAAGGTCAGGGTATTGGGGGGTAGAACTTCAGAATATCTTTTGGGGTATGTAATTCAGTCCACAGCACTGCCTAATAATATTTCACATTATCTTAGTAGTACACAGTCACAGGCACATAACATCAATGATATTTTCCATATAAGCACAATTGGAAGATTATTTAATATCTTAATTTTTATAAAATATTGATTCATATTTTCACAATATATTGTTTAATAACAAATATATTTTATTGAGAAATGAGGGGCCAAAGTTCACCTGTGGAGTTAAGTAAATAATGCACCACAAACTTTATTGATATTAATTTGTAGAGTAATTTTTCAATCAGGGACAATAATACCCATTTAGACAACAGTTGGGAATGATTTGGGGGCTTTAGTGTGTCTGGGAAGCATGGTTAGCATTCAGTGGCAAGGAGGGTAGGGATGCAAAAATCTTTGCAATGCAGGGGACAGCTAGGTATGCCCAGCCAAGAATAGTCTTTCTCAAAATGCCAAAAGAAACAATGATAAACTAATCATACATTATCATTCTAAAGAAAAACTAGTAGCTGACAGAAGTCAGGGAAGCACTGATAATTCACAGAAATTCAGAAGAATTCCATTATATACATAAGTGTATAAGAGGAGCTTTGTAACTGTGTATTTTCATGGAACACTAAATCACCATCTCATCAAACTCTACTAACAAGCTAATATTAGCTCATGCACACCAACTTGCCGTATCCGAATTGTGCATCATTTATCTATACTAAGAGCAGGTTCTATTCCTTAACCAAACAGGGTCTTAGAGATTAGAGATCTTGAAGAATTATCAGACAGGCATGAAACCAAAACAAGTTTATTACCACCTCCAGCCTCACTGATAACAAAATCTAGTAGAGAGAATGCAACAGAAGGTCCCTGTACCATATGAGATAAACTTACAAATCTTTTCTCTCCAGACAGTGCACACTTAAGTTTGTAGGTAGAAAAAGGTGGAAATAAAAGTCATCTGTATCCTCCAGATTCTCAAGGCACTCTGAGCTTAACTTTTCTGGTCAGGAGAGAACTTTTTTGTAGTCAGGGGATTAAAGCAGGTTAATAGCAATGACATGTCATCGCATAGCATGCCAGAGGGCATGTTGTATTTTGTCAGGTTGCCCTGAATAGAAAGTGAATATCTGTCTTCCTTTATGGGTCTAACTGGGAGTATTCAGGGCTCTCACTTAGAGTGGCCAGATTTTCATAGTGGAGGCCACAAATGCACAAGAAACCTTCTGATCTGCTCAAACTGTATCTCTGTAAACCAATTACACTCATAATTTAAACACTGCATTTGCATGTGAATTTATATCACTGTGCTGAAGCAAAGTTGCATATACTTGGTTGTAACTTTGGGCCAGCAGACTTCAAAGAATTTATGGGCGCCATCTGCTCACTGGATGAAAGCCCCATTAGAAAGGCAGCATTTGCTTGGGGGGTCTAGGATTCTTAAGAAGAACTATCACAGGGACCATCATCAACATATCTGAACAACGATGAAAGAGGGTATCTGATTATCCTTGAAAGATCCTTCAAAAGCCAAATCAAAACCAACAATACCATAATGAATACTCCTCCCCTATATTTTCACATACACATGTGCTTGGACACTTGTACACAGAGTCTAAATCAGCAGGAAATGAAAAACTTAGCTCACAATGAATCAAGCCATATCTTACTTTCTGTCTTCTACTCTTTCCAAATCTTCCCAGATGGCCAATGCAAGGACATGTGGGCCTAATTAAAATACTTGGAAGTTTGGGGGGAAGAAACTCCTCTCATACAGGCTCATCCTATTAATTCTCTAGTACAAAGAGGACCGTTGAAATGTCCGGTAGGGCAGGGCAAATGTTGAAAATGTGCTGCCATCAACTACTACTGAGTGATGATCAGTGTCTTAAAAACCTTGTGGTATAGAATAACCTGTTTATCAACCTTAGCAGCACCATTCTTTCTTTTCTCACAATCTGTAGCCATTTTCTTCAGTTTTTGTTTTCCTGTTTCAGAAGAACAGAGGGTGAAGATTTGCCCATTAATTCAGCGTTAATAAGGAGTATTCTGTGTTTTAACATATCCTCCATGAGCGCTGATGTTCCTGTTTTCTTTGCTTTCTTCTTAGTGGAAAGCGGTCTTCCTCACTAATTAAAATTCATTACCTCCTCCTCAAATGAAAAGCCTGAGAAGTTGCTGACTGACTCCATCATGCTTAATAAATCCCCGGAGAAAAAATAGTATCTCTTTTGCCAAGAGGTTCTTTTTTAGCTTCTGATTCCTTTGGGAACACAGTAGCCTCAGCTACTTCATTTGGTTTGCCATTTGTGGCACCCAGCTATCAACATGAAGAGGTTGGACATTCACTGTTTATAGCAGTCCCTCATATCCTTAACAAGCACATGCTTTCTAACATCCTTCATCTAGATCCTGCATCCTAGCTCCAAAATTCTAACAGTCTATCTCAGTGAGGGAAAACTCTTAGTGAGCTATGATCTTATTCTCTGATGGTAATAATCCTAAATGCAGGTTTTTAAACACGAGGTGGACCAACCCATGGAATCCTGCCTCTTCTTCAGTTGATATAAATTCATTCATTGCACTTATCTTTATTGTTTCTTCCTTGCTGCCTCCTATAGATCTCCTGTGAAGTTTCTTAATCTGTTTGGTCTGCATCAGCTAGGTTTAAGTGTGAGTGTGTGCTTAAGATTTTGTGGGGAGGAAACCCCTGCAACTCTGAGGCTATTAAAGCTGCAGGCAGGAGCTCTTTTTCTGGTTACCCACCTGTCTTAATCCACACCCTTCTATTTTTGTGTGGTTAAATTATCCACTATTTTTCACTTTGTCACATTGTTAATATTGTTAACTAAGTAAGAATTTGCAAGAGATATAAAGTAAGAAAGTTTAAGAGCATGGCTCTGAAGTCAGATGAAGCAGTTGCTCTGCTTTTTATAACCTGTAAAACCTTCAGCAAGTTAGTTAACTATTGGATCTCAGTTTCCACAGTTGCACTGTGGGAAATATCTTCTCGTTCAAAGGATTGGTTTAAATCAATTTGAATGATTATGTAATTCACTTAGTTTAGTGGCTTGAATAGGTTGTAAAATGATAATACTCTTTTCAATAATAGTTGATTTTGAGTGACTATTGTATTTCTAATATTCAGTGAGTTTTATGCCTTCCATATACATGAGGAGAAAGCAAGTTAAATATATAGAACTCTTCTGAATGTCCCGGGAGGCACACACTCACACACACACACACACACACACACACACACACACACACACACACACACAGATGTGGCCTAGGCATTGATAAATGATGACTCTATATGGAAAGAAGAAATCCATATACGGGAGTACTGTCTTCTTTCTACTTCTCAGAGATATCACTATTAAACTGGTAGCTTTGTTTTCCACTATTCTTCCTAGTATCTGTCTCTCAATAAAGCACCTGAAAATTTATTTATTCCCTAAAAAGTGGATGAGATTTGTCTTTCAAAGAGATGCTTCCACATCAACTTGTGTCTAGGCATATCTGGCTGTCTGGTTCAGTGTCTCCAGCAATCTGGCTCTAACCAAACAGTGTGTTGAGAAATTTTATTTACATATAATTTAAAAGTAATTTGACAGCATTTCATAACCTATTCCTTTATACCAGCTCTAAAATCAACCCATTTTTGTCACTGTCACTGCTATTTTCTTGCTGTTTTTTTCTCAAAGTCTGTCCTATATAACTTATATTTTATATAACTTATATTTCCATGATTATCTGTTTTTGTCATATTTGTCCAGTGAAACAGTGAGTGCCAACTTAGTACCTGACATTATGGCAAATGTAATACTGTCTTTGTGGGTATCTGGATGCCCACACCTTTGAACCAGGCAAACAGGGTCTACAGTGCTAGCTGTGGTAGGCCTGTTCTTGAAGGGATTTCATGCTCTGATAGCCCTTTTTCTCCATTCCAAACCCAGTGCTACCAATCTCTTACAATATTTGACCCCCTCTCTGTCTGGAACTTTATCTTTGAATGTATGTTGGGAAAATGAGGAATTATGTATTGTAAAAGTAGACTCTTCCTTGTCATGACATGCCATTATTTTTGGTTTTCTATCTTTGTTTTGATTTTGTTTTTAACCAGTATTTGGAATAAACTAGTTGTGATGCCAGAGGACTGGTTCTCGTTCTTGGCTGCCATATTTCCCTGGCACTCCTCCTCACTTTTGAGGCTCTGCTGACCTCCCAAAGACGAATGTTCTTATTTCTGCCTCTTCTCTCCTCAGTTCCTAAAATCCCCTGTGAGCAATTTCATTCACACAGCTTCTAGCCTCAGCTTTACAATGATGATGTCAACATCCCTACCTCTTTAGGGATTTTAAATGTTAAATCACAAATTTTCCCCTTGAGATGTAGGAGGAAGAAAAAATGAAATCCCTCCAGGAGTTCATTAAGGAACAAACTTTCAGTGGTGTTGCTGGTAAATTTGGAATACTGAAGCACCTTGGTCCTGAGTTCAGATTGAGCTGTCTACTTTTTGTCACCTTAAACTGAATGGACTCACCCATTTCCAGATGGAACAGGCAGAGATCCCAGGCATCACCAATGTGCAGAAGATCTGCCCTAGTGAACAACCTAAAAAAAAAAGAAGCAGTGATGAGTCTAGTACACATGGACCAAAGTCATAAAGAGAGTAGGCAGAGAGGAAAGAGAGACAAACAGAGAGACAGGGAGAGAGAGAGAGAGAATAAAGAATAAGAAGATAACGATAGGAGAAAGGATGGCCTGAGCTATACTGGGTTCCCATTCCTCTATTCCATTGACTTGGAGGAATGAGTAAATAGAGATCTGGATGAACCCTTCTCATACTCTTCCCTCATAAAAATGGAAGCCCATTTCTCTCTATGAGAGATGAGGAATAAAGGAATAAATATTCTTCAAGAAAGAACCTTCAGATCAGTTTTATGCATTCCACACACCCACAAATCCAGATGTCTATGGGACATCTCCACCTGACTGTCCCACAGGCAATTCCAACTAAACATGCCCCAAATTGAAGCTATCCCCCCTCAAATTCTGCTTTTCTATAAGGAAGTGGTAGACATCTTGGCAATTTCTTCTTCCTCATCCTCTATTCAAGCACAATGCAATACATTCTATACTACAACTTAAATACCAATTATTGAAAATGCATTTTTTTCTAGTTACTTATCAAGTTCTTTACATACACTATCTTGTTCATTTTCTTCCCCACAACTCTGTAGGATAAGTAGTATAATCTTCATTTTACACATGAGGAAACGGAAACTTAAGAAGGTTAAGGGTATTACTGAAGAAATGTGCTTCTCAAGTACATGATCTTAATGAGTATGGACAAGCACCACCCACATGAGGGCCCTTCTCTTTATACCTTCTACCATCCTTTGTTATCTTTTGCTTGGAGACTATTGCAATAGCTCAGAAAATGGACGCTCTAACTTCAGATTTGACTCCTTAGAATTCATCCTCCACATGCACTGCCTCCAGAGTGCTGTTTCTAAAATCAAATCTGATGAAGTAAATTTTCTGCTATGAAAGTTTCATAGACTCCCCATCATGAGGCAGCTGCTGCCTATCTGTCGAATCCAATCTTCTACCCTTCTCCCACACACATCCTAGGCTCTGCTGAGGCTGAACTAATTGTCATTCCCGGGAAATGTCAGGCTCATTTCTAGCTCCTTACTTTCATATGTATCATTTCTCTCCTCTGACTAACATACAATTATTTCACCTACCCCGACCCAGCCTTTGAAAGGCAAACTCTAACTTCATTATGAGCTTAAATTTTACCCTTTATGTGAACCCTCGCTTAAGCAGACTTCAACACATACCTGCCAGATTGCAGCCATTTCATTACATTGCATCATAACTGCTATGTAGCAGGTCTAATAATGAAATCCACCTTGGAGAGTAAAGAATCTTTACTTTTGTGTACTTCAAGTTCAGCAAAGTAACTACTAACACATTATAGGTGCTCAATACACACTTGTTTTCAATTAAATAAGGCACTCTATCTTTCCAGAACCATAATTAAGATACTTCTCTTGGGAAGGAAGAAAGGGAGCACAATGTGGCTTCTACCTACCAACAATCTGCAGATGACAGTGTGGGCTTCAAATAGTTATTTATTTGAGGATGCTAAATAGAAACTAACAACAACAAAATGCCTTGACTCTCCTCCTTGATGCAGAAACCCTCCAACAAGAATCACCTTCCAGGGCAAATGCCTCTTATTTCCATAAAAGCAAGAACATACTAAAGAAGCACAAGTATATAAAATTATTAAATTTTGCCTATTTTAGGAAGAGGATAAAAGAAGTGACAATTTGACTAACTAGAACTTGAGGAATTATGGGTGGATTTTCAGGGAACACTGAAGAATAAAATCATCAGCAAGCAAAATTTTCTAAAGGACTGAAGTGCACACTGTATGACATAAAGTGTAGACCAGGACAGAAAGAAAAGAGGTACCAAGTTGATGATACCACAGGAATTGTATGTATTTTGCCTCCTTAACCTTCACAAGTGGATAGGACATTGAGTTTCAAATCGTTTAAATAACTACCCAAAGTCACACAGCTAGTAAGTGTTTTCCAACCTAACTTGAAACTCTATGTTCCTTCCAGTTCACTATCTGTTCTAAAGCTAGTGCCTCTTGCCTTAAAACCAACCCAAAGGCTTTTGTATTTAGTGGTTGACAGAGGAAGATACGCACGTAAGCCATCTAAGCAAAATGTCAAATTATAACTTCCCTAAATGAACACATACCAAGAACAGTTAAATGACCCTCATTTGCTCACAGATTCATGCCTCAGGCATTTATGTCAGATCAAAAAATGCCAGATTCACTCTTGCTGAATAATAAAGTGGAATTCAGAAAACCAGGGTACAGAGTAGGCTGACCTAGGACTTTTAGTTCCTTACAGTTCTCATTCTAACGGTGCTCCCAGTTCACCTTTGTTGCTCCATTTAGAATCATAGAAAATGTTTTTAGTTAGAGATCTTTGGGGAATAATTCAATTTCTGTATTTAATGATTGTGATCATTCAAAAGCCAACTAACAGAAGCTGTATGATTTGTCAGACTAATGTGAAAATATATTTGTGTCAATTGTGGAACAATTTATATCATTATTCACTACAAAATATACCATAGGAATGTTTTATGAGGTCATTCTGTCCCTGACTTTTTCAGTAAGATGTTAATAATCAGAAAATAAATCAGCATGCTTAACAATAAAATATGATCCAAAATGTTCTAGTGGTACTTTAGTAATAACAGGAAAAAATAGCAAAAATACTACTATTACTACACTTAATTGTTCCCCCAATTCTCCTTATAGCCATAAAATATCTATACAGACAAATCTTCATTCAAATATTTCACTCCAGTTTAGACACAGCTTTCCTTACAAATACACACACCCTGTTTGTAATCTGGAGAAAATAACTAAAAGTTATTGGATTACGAATAACTGCAATTTAGCCACAGTGATGAAGGCAAATGAAGGCTTCTGTTTATTTCTCAGCTATGTTGATCTGTAAGCCAACTTGTGATGATGCTTTCTTCACTGTTTCTATTCAGTGATCTTCCTTTCCATCCATCAAACAGACATTATTACTAGGTATGTTGGCATTCACTGTGGTCCAGGCCAAGCCTGCCAAGCCTCAGGATTTAGAACTAACTCATAAAACACATTTGCAAAAATATGAATGTAACACCTTAAGTCCAAGTAGATTTTTTTTCTGCCCATCTCTCTGGTAGCAGATGAATAGATCTGTTCAAAGCCACAAAAGAGGCCATAATTTTTAAAATTTACTTTTATTTTTTAATTGAAGTGTGGCTGATTTACAATATCATGTTATGCAATAGTTTTAGGTGTATAGCAAAGTGATTCAGTTATATATATATTTTTTTCAGGTTATTTTCCATTATAGGTTATTATAAGGTATTAAATATTGTTCCCAGTGTTAGAAAGTAAATCCTTGTTGTTTACCTATTTTATGTGTAATAGTTTGTATCTGTTAATCCCATACTCCTAATTTACCCCTCCCACCCCTCCCTTTCTCCTTTGGTAACCATAAGATTGTTTTCTGTCTGTGAGTCTGTTTCTGTTGATCAACAAATCTTCTAAAAAGAGAAGAGTAGCTCTCAAGAGAAAATCTTTTCCTTTGATCAAAGATTATCTGCACAATCTCTTATGAGATAGGGGTAAGAAGAAAAAAGAAAGAAGTTAACTTGATTATATTAACAAGACTGTTAAAATATCCAGTATAATAGTTTTCTTCTTTTGGAAATTAAATGTTTTTTGTGGACTACCCTGGTTTATTAACCATGACTAATAGTACTACTTATAGTAGAAAATGTGTTCTATGTTCTAAGTACTTAATACATACAACTATCAGAAATCAACTTCTGTTTGGAATTTTATTTGGTTTCTTGGAGTTTCTAAACAACTCTATGAGTTCCAGCTTTATGACAATATAAACCAATGCTTTTATACAAGTTAGTTTTTCTAAGGTACACTAGAAACTGTTTCTCTTTTCTGCTAACTTAGCATTTTGATTTTGTACATAGGCACACACGACTGACAGGTTTTATTAAAAATTTTAATTTGGTTTCATAAACATTTTTAAAGTCTACCTTATGGTAAGTAACCAAATTGTGGCTTGTTCTTTGTTTTGCTGGGGGGATGGGGTGAAGAAAGGTCATTTACATTTGGATACCTGCTGGATTAAAAGATCCAGTTGAATTTTTAAAATGAAGTTTCTGGGACTTCCCTGGTGGTCCAGTAGTTAAGACTTCGTGCTCCCAATGCAGGGGGCACAGGTTCGATCCCTGGTCGGGGAGCTAAGATCCTGCATGCCACCAGGCACAGCTAAAATAAAATAAAATAAAATATAAAAAAATAAAAGAGAGAGAGAAATGAAGTTTCTATTCATCAATAGTTGTGTAATTAGAATCTTCAAGAATATTTCATTTACCAACTCAAGAGATTCCTTGCCCTCTCCCAGGGTTAGGGTCTTTATTTATTTATTTTTTAAATTTTTATTGGAGTATAGTTGCCTTACAATATTGTGTTAGATTCTACTGTACAGTGAATCAGCTATATGTATACATATATCCCCTCTTTTTGGGATTTCCTTCCCATTTAGGTCACCACAGAGCACTGAGTAGAGTTCCCAGAGCTACACAGTAGGTTCTCATTAGTTATCTATTTTATGCATAGTATCAATAGTGTATATATGTCAATCCCAATCTCCCAATTCATCCCATCCCCCCTCCCCCCTTGGTATCCACAGGTTTGGTTCTCTATGTCTGTGTCTCTATTTCTGCTTTGTAAATAAGATCGTCTAAATGCCATTACATAGGCTGATTGTTTCACTGTGGGAATTTCTACAATTTCTTTGCTTTCAAATTGCTCAATCTCTATCATTTCCCCTGTTCTTATTTCTCAGCCACAAACCTGGAGTCTCCTTCAGGGAGATGTTTTGCCTCAATTTTGATGCAACTTCTCTCCAGAAAAAATGCACTAATGCTGATTTACATCTCCCGGGCTTTTACTCAATTCCCAAGTCACATACTTAAATTTCAACCACAACCTAATATATTATCCCAATGTATTGCCTTTATATATGCATGTGTCTCTATAAAGCCTCCTGTATCATAGGTTCTTAACTGCTATCAATGGTGTATCAGATGTATAAAGCAAAGCAGTAAATAAAGCTAAACACACAAACTTCTTCAGAGTATTATGAGATAAACAGTCTCAATACTACTGACAGGAATCTACATTGATATAAGGCTTTTAGAAAAACAATGTGGCAAATATATATCAAATCCTTGATCTATTGGTACTCTTTGTGCGACTATACTTATGATAAGCTATCTTACAATAGAATATATTACTCCAAATATATTTTAGCACAAACATGCTCCCAGAAAAGTTATTTATAAAAGGGATCTAATTAATTTCAAGTGGACAAATAATAAAAAAAAAGACTCTCAAACAATCATAGGACACATTATCATTTAATTTTAAAAGGGTTTAGAGTGAATTATTACATCTTTGAGAAAATCTTGTATTACAATTTTGAATTGTGTGGTAGACTACCAAATTGAGTATTTACTCTACTCAAGAACGAAACTTGCAAATTATACATAGTTCAAGAATGCTTCCTTCTTTTTTATATTTTTTCCTCTTTGTTGATATTGCAATTTTGTTCATGCATCATTTTCCTGAGCTTGTCGAGTACCTTTATGATCGTTATTTTGAATTCTTTGAATTATCAGATAATTCATATACTTTCATTTCTTCAAGGTCAGTTTCTAAATATTTATTTTATTCCTTTAATTAGGCCATGTTTCCTTGTCTCTTTGTGTGCTTTGTCACTTTGTTTTGGGATCTGCACATTTGAAAGAATAGCCACCTCTACCAGTTTTTATGGACTCACTTTGTACAGAGAAAGACCTTGACTAATCAGCACAGTTAGAGATTCTGCCAGCCTCCTAAATCTTTCCTGTTGATGCATCTTCTCTGGACTAGTGCCTGTAAATGCCCATGTAGAGGGGTTTGCAGGTTTCCTTTTTCAGGAGCTCATAATCTCCTGCTCCCTCTTGTGTCTACATGAAGTTCTGCAGGTTCTCTGAAGCTGCTACAGGCCACCCAGCTCTCTTTCGTTCTCAACAGCATCCAGACTTCCAGAGTATCTTGGGTACTATCAGTGCACGAAGTCAGGCAAGACAGAAACCAGTTCCTCAGGTAGCCCCCCTGAAAAGCTAGAATGTTGGTCAGGTGCTCCACTTTTCTTTTTTGGGGGTTTTCTCCCACTCACTCTGTACTGAGCTGGGGAGAGGAACTATGGAGCGTGTGTGTTAGTTCAAATTGTTGCCTTTGTAGTCAGTAACCCCAACCTAACGCCATTTCCGGTTAGCACTTAGATTCAAGAAAAACCAAAACAAGTCCCTCAGGCAGACCCCTTAAACGTTTGAACATTGGACTTGTGTTTCAATATTTTCTTTTCCTTCTCAGGGAGAAACAGGAGTTGGGAGTTTTCTCCCCATTGCACCATGCTGAGCCTAGAGGAGAAACTATAGCAAGTGGGTGGCATGACATTTCCTACCAGTTTCGATATGGCTGGTTTCACACTTGCCTTGAGTGCAGGAGCCTCTCCACTGGTTTCCGGATTTATCACTAAGTGAACTGGTTCATGTATGGCTGTTGAGCTGGTGTCTCCATTGGAAGAAGGAGGGTCTGGGGTTTACTATCCCACCATCTTGCTGGTGTAACCTTCCTATTACTAATTTTGAAAGTAAAATTTTAGAAGCTTCCTCTCTAAATCCAGAATAAGGAAGATAAAGATGAGCTTTTCACTACTTTTCATCTACATTGTGTTTTATTGGAAGGAACAAAAATAACTTCTTATTTGAAGAAGGAAGAATTGTCTATGTAGAACCTCCCCGCAAATCTATAAAAACAAAATATTAGAAGAAGGAAGTTTGGAAAAGTGGACAGATATACAATTAATCCATGAAAGTTATTTGCATTTCTGTACACTATCAACCACAGTTACAGCACGTAAACAAATCAGATATTTAGGCTGCATAACAAACCGCCCTAAAATTTAGTGGCTTAAAACAACAATAGTATTTTTTTTTGTAAGTCTATAATTTTGGCAGAGTTTTCTGGGGAGAGCTTGTCTTTTCTCCATCTGGCATCTGTTGAATCAGCTTCATTGAGATATGGAGGATCCACTTTCAAGATGACCATTTGGTGCTCAGTGCTCACCCTAGGCTATGTACTGACATTTTAATTTCCTCTACACGTGGCCCTTTCTGTGGGCTGCCTGGACTTCCTCATGAAATGGTGGCTGGGCTTCAAGAGTGAGTATCCAAAGAACACAAGACAGAGAAGAATTGCATTTTTATAAAAACGTCAGATGTTATTTAGTGTCATTCCACCAAACTTCATGGCTTAAGGCAGTCCTCTCTGTTTCAAAGACAAGGCACATAAATGCCAATCACGATGGAGGGAGTGTCAAAGGAAGAGTATAACACTGTAGGAAAATCAAGTGGTCATTTTCGGAAAATACAACCTTCTTTGAAAAAAAATGGTATCATTATAAACAGCAACAAAAATGGAAAGTTATACCATGCTTATAAATGAGAAGATTCAATATCATAGAAGTATTCAGTTTCTCCTAATTGAATTCTAATTTCACCATTTGAAATTGCAACAGGATTTTGAGGTTCATGTAGAAATGATTTTATAATTTATTTGGAGGTGTGCTAATCTGCAAATGGCCATGTCTGAGAAAGAAGAGAGGGAGATTTGCTCTACATATATAAGAATTTATCTTAAAGTTGTAGAAAAGAAGATATGACATTCAGATGGAAATATATTAACAGATTTAACAGAAAAGAAAGCCCAGAAAGAATCCCCAATGTGCATAAAAATGTATATACAATTAACATGGCATTGAAGATAATTGAGGAAATAAAGAACTAAATGGTCTTAGAAAAAATTAGTTATCCATTTAATAAAATATTATACCCAAACTTGCAACATTTTATAAATGTGATTTTGGATGGATCAAATACCTGTGAGAGGCATAGTATTAAAAATTATAAAAGAAAATATTCTAATGACTTCTGGAATAAAAAATATTTCTTTAAAAATTTTTTATGGAAGTATAGTTGACTTACAATGTAATAATAATTTCAAGTGTACAACATAGTGCTTCAATATTTTTATGTTACACACACCATAAAAAGTTATAATAAAATTATTGACTATATTCCCTGTGCTGTACATTACATCCCTGTGATTACCTATTTTATAACTGGTGGTTTGTACCTCTTAATCCCCTTCACCACTTCCCCCAATACTCTTCACTAGTTAGTTCTCCATATCTGTGAGTCTGTTTTGTTATGTTTGTTTGTTTGTTTTTTATATTCCACACATAAGTGAAAACATACAGTATTTGTCTTTCTCTGCCCACTGTGAGATATCACCTCACACCTGTCAGAATGGTTATCAACAAAAAGACAAGAAATAATAAGTGTTGGTGAGGATGTGGAGAAAAGGGAACCATAGTGCACTCTTGGTGGGGAGGTAAATTGGTGCAGCCACTATGGAAAAAACTATAGAGGTTCCTCAAAAAATTAAAAATAGAACTGCCATATGATCTAGCAATTCCACTCTTGGGTATATATCTGAAGAAAATGAAAACACTAATTTGAGAAGATAGATGCAGCCTCATGTTTATAGCAGCATTATGTACAATAATCAAAATGTGGAAGCAACCTAAGTGTCCATCAACAGATGAATGGATAAAGAAGAAGTGTATACACACACACACATATACAATGGAATATTACTTAACCATAAAAAAGAATAAAGCTTGCCACTGTGACAACATGGATGGCCCAGGGGGGTATTATGCTTAGTGAAATAAAAAATATCTCTTATATAAGATTTTTTAAATGCTTAATGTGGAAAAAGTTTAATAATTTTGCTACCTTAAAATTGAGAATTACTCTTTAGCAATTAAAACAGTTAAGGGAGTGCCAAATACTCTGAAAAGACAACTGACAAAAGATTAGAATCAAGAAGATATTTTAAAAAACACCCAAAATCAATAAGAAAAGAAGAGTTACCTAAAGAAACTAAAGTATACGAATAGCTTTCAAACATAAGAGCAAACTGAATGATGAATAAACATATGAAACGGTTATATTTGATGTTAATATATATTTAATGTTTTAGTCTAATTATATTTAATGTTCAGCTATATATTAAAATATATTTATTATATAAATAATAAATATATATTATATATTTAATGTTAAGTTATATAACTTAGGGAATGGCTTTCATATGTGTACCAGGAAACATGTTCAACAATGTTCATTTATATGAAAAAAAGAAAAAAAATAGAAACAATCAGTAACTTATTAGCATAGTACATAGCAATGAAAGTAAAAGAAACACCTCCACATGGCAAAGTATGCTTGAAATTTAGATGCATTCTTGAATATAATAAAGAAATGAACACATAATTAAATGCATAAATAAAAGTAATCTTAGAAGACTAACTTCAGTGTGATACCATATTTATAAAACTCAAAATCAATGAAAGCTTAACTATGTGTTGCTTACAGCTAAATCGATAAAGTTAGGTAAACTCAATATTTAAAAAGCATGTGAGTGATAAGTAGACGATACAAGGCAATGATTACTTTGGGAATGAGGCAGTGTGATAGTATTGGAAAGAAGCATGGAAGTAGCTTCCCTAAATTGCAATTTTTGTCTTTATAATTTGTGTGATAGGTTTATACACATGTTACATACAGTGTGTATGTGTGTGTGTATGTAATAAATTAAAATTTTAGATGTTTGGAGAAATGCTTCCAAACTTGTACACAGGTGAGTAGAAATCCCCAGCTTTCCTATATTTTATATGTAACCTTACATCTGTCAAGGCTCAGAGAAGCATGTGGCAAAGTAGAAAAGATTATTCGGTTTACTGTGAACTTCTTTTATGCATCTGTTCATACCAACAAAGAACACACAGGGCAAAGTGGTCACAGAAATTTCTCAATGACTTAGCATTATAATCACAGTCTTACCCAGATAAAATGCATGGTGCCCACCCATTGAACAGAATATCGTATTAGTTACTGGGAAAATTCTAAAGATATAAGAGAAGAGCATTTGTTCTTAGATAACTTACAGTTTAGTTGAAGTAATGATGAAAATACTCTCCAGTTATCCACCCTGTTACTGGAATTAAGTGCACAACCAACAGGTGGCATCATTTTACTTCTGGTTGTTCTGCAGTTTCCAGAGTCAACCAGCCCTTTCCAAAAAATCTAGCATTGTGCCCAAGAGTGGGATTCAAGAACAGTGTTAAAGTTATTAGTCATTGGAATGCCCTTTGCTGTTCTGTGCTTCTTAGATTTCTGCATGAATATGCTGCTGGAAGTTGAGTAACTTTCATAATACAGTTCTTCACAGAAATAAAATTCTACATTGGAATACAGAATCCTCTAACTTTCATAAATCAGACAAGATCAAATGTATACAAATATTTAAGATTTATTCCAAGGCAGTACAGTAACAGGTGAAATTAAAATACAAGTATAAAAAAAAAGTAATATTTCACTCAAAATACCTGCACCAAAATGCAGGTAGGATTCCAGAAAAATTGTGAGCAGGGTAAAGCAGAATTATTTTTCACATTTTTTGCAATGCAGAATGTACTTCATGAGAGCACACCATTTGCAAGTTACTTAAGAAGATGTAAAGGCAGATTAAACATGAACCCTGACCTCAAGAATCTTATAGCTTTGTACATGTGATAAGAAGCACCAAAAATCATGCAAGTCATACAAGAAACACTATAGAAGACAATGCCCACTGCTGCCATTTCTGTACCTAACACCCCAGCCCCACCCATGGGCTTTTAACAGCCAGTTTCTATGATTTTTATTGATGGACTGCTCTTCAGCTACTGGAGCCACTTGGTCCAGACAGATGGAACTGAGCCGACTGTGGGACATCTGCCTAGGATCCCACAATTGCTTGGCTTCTCCCTTTCCCTGGCCCAGTCTTCCTATCCCTGGTCTCCCCTGGAAGCACTTCTTAGTATATAAATGACTTCCACAAGTCTTTATCTCAGGATCTCCGTCTGATAATGCATCCTAAGTCAAGTTTAGGATAAATCTGTAGATCCTGAGAAGGAGAAAAGAAAGCTCACTGGGAAGCAACCCTGTTGTTTGATTTTGCATGTTATATGGAGCAAAATCATCTTGACTTTGTTCAAATGGTTTCATTACTTTCAGTGTACTATTGCTTATTAGTTTATGTTACAGAGAGTATTTGATCAACATACCTAATTTTAAACATGATCTTTCCTTTCCTTAATGTAGTACAGTCTCAAATCTACTGTAATCATTATATTCAATTACTAGAAGAATGAAGCACATGGACCAAATGATTAACATTCACAGGAAATTGCCATTGTTTTTTTCCACAATGATATTTAGCTTGTCCATGTGAAATGCAATTCAGGAGTCTTTCAGCATTTTTGCTATTTTAATTACAGTTTACAAAGTTTAGCTTGATTAATTAACACTAGATTGATGTAAACTAGATTCATGTTATGTTTGCTGCACTGATAATGAATTTCCATTTATCAAAAAAAGGAAATCAGCTCTGTCCATTGGAAGGAAGTTTTTCTTCTTCTTTCATTTTTCCTCATTTTCAAAAGTATGAATTGACTTAAACTCTATAAAATAGTTCAGGGAATTATATCACACACTTAAATATTTTAAATGCCACAGGAAAACCCTAGTAACCATCACTTAATACGTATAAAACCGTTATATTTAAAATTGATGATAGAGTATTTTTTTAAGTGAAAAAGGAGAAGTTGTTAAATGAAAACTGAATTAAATCACTCTCTTACCACAAGTTAGCCAGACTGAAATACATTTTAAAAGGATGGAGTTCACATATCGGACCTGAGGTTCAATATACATCCTTTGAAAAGGACTATTCACTATTCCACTATTCACAAGGATGGCAGACCTCGGATAATAACATCAGTGCTCCGTGAGAAGCTGGTTGATCTTCAATTTCGTGTTGTAGCTCCAGCTAAACTCTAGTAATTGAATCTAGGGTGTAAATGTTGGTAAAGTTCCTGAGGCAGAGAGCTAGGCATATTGTTTTGGGTTGCCTACAGCCAAACTAAAACAGATTAATCAGACAGAAATTCCAAGAATGAAATATGGTTAACTGGCCTGATCTGCACAAACCAGAATGAAGTCAAGTGGATTAAGTGAATTGCAGCAGACCAGACAGACTAGGATACTTCTAGATTATATTTTGAGATCTGAAATATTGGTGGTCTGAATCTTTTATGAGGAGAAATCTGGGACTTTTTAAGTTAAGAAAACTCTATTTATAAGCCAAAATATTGATACATTTCAGAAAGTTTTGCATTTACTTTTCCGAAATGGTAGCAATATTCTAGTTGCTCCAAATTTGCATTTTATCATATAACAGAAAGCCTGCCAGTTGTCATATCAAAGCAAAAGAAACATAGGAGGGAGAGAGGGCACAATGTAGCCAAATGTGGAGGTGGGGTGGGGAGGCAATAGGCTTTTCTTTTTCTTTCTTTCCTTCCCTCCCTCCCTCCATTCCTCCCGCCCTCCCCCCTCCCTTCCTCTCTCCCTTCCTTCTTCACTTCCTTCCTTCCTCCCTCCCTCCCTCCCTCCCTTCCTTCCTTCCTTCTTTCTTTCATAAAAGAATAAGAAGTTGTGTCCCTGTACACAAAGGAACTAAATTTCCCCCGAAAGCAGAAGAGGATGATGTGAGACAGTAGAGGTGAGGGATAGTAGAGGCCAGTGGATGGTATAGAGGTAAGACATGTTAGTAGCCAAGGGCTTGTCACACAGGCAAGAAAACCCTCAGTGTGTATATAAGATAGGGCTTTCCAACTCTATTTAAGAAATCTCAAACTGTTAATAAATTCAGCATCAAACTCGTTCTTGGCCAGACTTCTACAAACATCATAGAAGCTTTTTAATTCACCCACTCATTTATTCATTCATTTGAAAGGCATTTGAGTATCTTCTATGTGCAAATTTAGCTGCCTGGTATGGGGAAAAGTGCATAGGCAGAACAAAATACATATCTCTGTGTGTTAGATACGATCCCAGCTTTCCAAATACCTGCAACCAGGTATGAGTAGGAGCAATATTTATTTTATAAAATCATAATGACAGACATCTATGGACTTGAGTTGTCAGTGAAATTTTTGAAGTAAGAACTGGAAATTCAAATGGCTTTCTGAAAGATGGCAAGAACTCCTTCAGTTAGAACCCCTATGAATAATTCCTGAGCACTGAAGACACTGATACTGAACAATGCTGGTAGAAGATGAGGGGGGAGAAGACAACTTTCTACATGATGCCAGTATAGTACTTTAAAAAATAATAAAATAACTCATTTTTCATATCTGAAAGCAACCTAATTTACAGAGTAAGTAATCAGTATTTATATTAGTCACCTCTAACTACTTACCTATTTAATGAGTGTCCTTTAATTATGCATTACATTGAATGCCTACTTCTAATTACAGAATAACATTATTTTGGGTACTGGATACATATGTCTTTAGTTTTGCAAAACCTTTTGATTACTCTTTTTTTGTGATGTGCCTCTGAAATCCTACTTTGGGTGAGAAGAAATCCTCCATGGGTAGGTCTTTGGCCAAGTGTGTTTTGATAAAGTTCTTCACGTGGATTTGATGTCCTTTTCAAACTGAGAAACACTGTTGTAGAGGGAGCCTTCCAGTCTTACCTTTACAGTCTAAATGCATTTCATTCACCCCACAAGACTGCTTTTTTTTTTTTTTTTTTTGCGGTACGCGGGCCTCTCACTGTTGTGGCCTCTCCCGTTGCGGAGCACAGGCTCCGGACGTGCAGGCTCAGCAGTCATGGCTCACGGGCCTAGCCGCTCTGCGGCATGTGGGATCTTCCCGGACCGGGGCACGAACCCATGTCCCCTGCATCGGCAGGCGGACTCTCAACCACTGCGCCACCAGGGAAGCCCAAGACTGCTATTTTTATTTCTCCATCCAGTCTATTTTTTTTTTTTTTTTGCGGTACGCGGGCCTCTCACTGCTGTGGCCTCTCCCGTTGCGGAGCACAGGCTCCGGACGCGCAGGCTCAGCGGCCATGGCTCACGGGCCTAGCCGCTCCGCGGCATGTGGGATCTTCCCAGGCCGGGGCACGAACCAGTGTCCCCTGCATCGGCAGGCGGACTCTCAACCAGTGCGCCACCAGGGAAGCCCCCATCCAGTCTATTTTTAATCTACTTAATAGCAACAATTATACTTACAGTCAGTGTGGCCTAACATGTTACCATTACAGGCTTCCATGAAGATTGATTTTCCCTAAGACTAACACTGGCTTCTTTCCATTTCCTTTTTCACTCTGCTAGTAAGGAGTAGAGTGTCTTGGAGAGCCTATGTAGACATGCTTTATATCACCTTGCTCTTCATTCTCTTGGGAAGATGTCTCCCAAAGAGAATACTTCATGGAGTAAGTCTTACCAGTGCAGGCCTACTATATAACACATACAAAAACTATCATGTAATACAAACAGTAACTCATAATATTAGCATTTATATGTATTAGTATATTGTTTGAATTAGGCATGTATAAACTGATCAGAGGCAAAGTAAGTTGCCACTTCTCGATCATCCCTCTATAAAAGCTGTAACATCCTACACCCAGGATGTGCATTATCAATTGCTCATTAAAGTATTTAAAGTTCTTCCTCCCTAACAGTCATTATAAGATAGGGAAAGAAACAGTAATGGGAACAATAAACAAATATATAATTTGCTCACACGAGAGCAAGTTTACATAATTTGGATGAGTCACAAACTGCATTTAGGTAAGTAAAAATTATCTATGCAGTTTTTAATAAGGAGCCCTTGGAGAGAAAAGTGGTTTCTCACCATGGAAGTTTTTTTATACTACAAAATAAAATAATATTAATAATGTACATGACCAGAGAGCTCTCTGAAATTAATGTTCAGGCCCCAAATTAAAAACTGCTCCACTGAAGGTACATGGAATTACCCAGGACCCTGCTCTTCTGGGGGAAAGCTTGTTTGATAGACATATGGTGCAAAGGCTATTAGACACTGATAAATCCATTTAACAAGAGGAAGAGGCACAAGAAAGCCTGATGCAGAAGGGGTGCTACAGGAAAACAAATTAGATTGAACCAGTTGCTAGGAAACAGGGCAAACTAAGTGCATTGGAGCAGTTAGATGGGGCAACGCCGAAGGATTAACAGCCCTCCATTTCCATGCAGAGACCAAAGCAGACCAGTTTTGCAGCCTATGTCAGAGAACAACACAAGCTGTGTAACCTGGCCTTGTAGGTACAGAAAAATCCTCACTGTACACATTTCCAGAGCCAAAATAAATGGGAAGATAATCAAAGTACCTTATTAGCCCACATCTATAGTCCATTACCAAAGTAGATTTGAACGTGGCTCAAACTTTATTTAAGAGTAATATCATTTACCACAAGATCCGCTGTAGACAGATTTATGTGTAGGAACAACTTATACCCAGAGCATGAATAGACAGAACCTTGAATCAGGATTTAAGAGAGTGGACGGGATGGGAGGTATTTTCTGGGTCATGAACTGACATTGAATTTTCAGTTTTTATGAAGGTTGTCTATATTGTCCAGACAAAATGTCCTGTGCCACCTACTTCTTGAATTTCATCTTTAGTATCTCTCTCTCATTAGTGCTGACCACTCTTTTCTGTTCAGTGGATTTAGCGCATTTAATTAGAGTATGACCTCATATGGGTCAGTCTCCTCCCTGTTTATTTATATGCATGACATCTAGATTAGGCTGTGAGTGACAGTAACTGCCCAGAAAAATATGTTGTATACCTGAAAGAATGATTGAATATTTATTTTATCATTCAGGCATTTAAAAAATTTCTTTACATGCATAGTCTAGCTTCCTAAAAAAATATTTAAGCTCTTTGAGAGCAATATATAGTATTCATATTATTTATCTTCCCATCAAAGAAGTAGGTCAATACTAAGCAGATAATAGATATTCAAAGAGTACTCCTTAAGTTAAATCAAATATCTATTGTCAGGCGATCCACTTGGAGAAAGGGCAAAGCTATGCTAGCAGGATATGAAATAGATTTTGTTATGAGATTACAGTACTTCATAACAATGACAGCAACAACAACAACAAAAATAAACACAGTAATAATAAACATTCATTAAATACTCAAGTAAAATTCTAAGGACCAGGAATATAAAAATAAAGGAAACAGACAAGAACCTCTGCCTTCATTGAGTTTACATTCTAGTCGGGCAAAGCAGACAATAAACAACCAAATATATAGTTAGATGATGACAAGTGCTATAGAGAAAAAGGAAAAGGGAATATGGAGCATTGGGATGTTGCAATCTTTATCCTGATGACATAATCAGGTGAGATGGTAATATCTGAATAGAGATCTGCACTCAGTGAGGAAAGGAGCCCTGAGACTAGGCAAAAGGAATAGCAATTCTGAAATGGACTGTGCCTAGTGTTTGACAAGCAAACACTAGCAAGGAGGGCAGTGTGGCTAGAGCTGAGTGAGCAGAAGGGGAAGTAATAGGAGAATTAACAAGAGGCAGATGCTGTACAGCCTTGCTGGTCAAAGTAATGTCTTTGGCTTTTTCTTTCAGTGGGGTGGTGGGTAATTAAAAGGTATGAGAACAGCCACGTCATGTTCTGACCTTGTTTTAGTAGAATCACTCTGGCTTTTGTTTTAAGAAAAAACTGAAGGAAGACAAAGAGAGAAGCAGCTAGACCAATAAACAGGCTGCAGCAATAACCTGGATTTGGCTTGGATCAGGGTTTACCATGGAAGTGATAAGAAGTGGTTAGATTCTGGATATATCAATATTTCAAAGGTAGAAAAATTGTATTTTCTGCCAGTGTGAATGTACAGACTTTGGTCTGAACAATGGGAATGATGACATCATCTTTGACAGAGAAAAGGAATACTGAGGGGTAGGTTTAGTGGTACAGGTGTTGGGGGATTAGGGTTAGGGTTAGGGTTAGGGCTAGGGTTAGGGTTAGGATCTCGGTTGTGGTCACTAAAAGACTGCAATGCTTATTATGCAACCAAGTGGGCATGTTCAGTAGGCAGCTGGATATAAAGGTCTGGAGTCCTGGGAGGAGCACTTGGCTATAGATACAAATTTGAGCAAAAGAAGAGAATTAATTGAATTATGTCTTTGCTGATGTAAGAGATGATGAGATCTATTAAGTGGAATTGTTTGCCTTTATTAGCTGCACAAAGAATTTATCTATACTATTAGCTGAAGAAAAGTCAGGGTAAATGGGAACGAATTTAAGTGGGTATATGTGGTAGGCTGAGATTCTGGAAGTTCTCTTTCAACTTCCTTTATTTTCTTAATGAAATAGAGAACAAAGTTAATAACAAAGAGCGATGATTAAGGATGAGGGCTAGAGTTGTTAGGTGTCCTCTATATAAAGAATGTGCTCTGTATCTTATCATTTTACCCTGTTCCAAAAATAACTCTGTTAAGATACCCTAAATGTCCTATACTCAGCTTTTTTCAATAAATAACAAAAATTCCAGAGTTAGAGCTATTTTTCTATCACACTAATTGGCAGCCTGAATCAGTTAAATGGCAACCTAACTGAAAGCTATTCCTCCACAAATAAAAACTGGACACTACCTTATGGTCTTTCCTGCAGGTTTGGCTGGAAGAAGGCCAAAAGAGAGAACTGAGAATCAAAAGTACTTATTTTTCATATTCAGAAAAGATCGTTCTTTAGAGAAAGTTCCAAGTTTTGAAAAAGTAACCATTATTTGGGATAACTTGAGATTAGTATGCATGTTTTGAAAATCAGCCAATCAACAACAGCCTTACTCAAGTAACTGTGACTTGTGAAAGTCAGTCAAGCAATGATAAAACGCCAGTCTTGAAAGTCAGCCAATCAGTGACAATCTCATGTTAAACAGTGGCCAATCAGCAAGTGCCTCAGTCACTTTCTGTGTTCCGACACAGAAAGGCAACCAGACAACACCAGCCTTATTTCAGTGACCACGCTACCACAGCTGGAAGTTCTGTATTCCCTGAAGACTCCCTCTTCTGAAAGTCTGCCAATTTCTGAAACCCAGACTTCCCAAAACCTTACATACCGTTATCTCTGGTTTGTTCACAGAGACAATGCATTACAAGTGCTCACTCATTTGCAGGTAAACTGAAAGTTCACATTTTTGCATCATATAGTTTGATATAGTGTTTGTAAGTTCACAAACTTTTCAACAGCTGAACCCCTGTTTATGATTACTTAGGAGTTTGGACTTGTAAATTTGGACTTGAATTACAAACTTTTCAATTCTCGTGGTGGTTTCTAGTATCTATTTTTTAAAAATGTAAACCCCCAAATGTCCACACACAGGTGTGAATTTTGTGATGAATTTTCTGAACAGTGGACATTACTAAATAAGGAAAAAGGTTGTTTTTTTGAGCTCTTAAAGCAGAATGCAAGTATTCATTCAATATTAAAAATGGTAGACAGTCATATGTAAACCAACATATTGATATAAGATAGGTATGATTTCCTCAACTGGTACCAAAATAGTGATAAAATAACAAAAATTTTGAGTGAAATTCAGATGAAGAAAAAATAATTGCAGTAGAAGTTGTAATGGCCTTCCACATTGTATAGCAACATCAGTCTTTCAGCTCAAATGTCTTTTGAATGTACATCTACCAGAAGTATTTTCTGATTGTAAAATTGCAAGCAATTTTTAAGTTCCAGAATTAAATTTACTGCAATGATAGTAATAATAAATTGTTACATTTACTATTACAGAGATTATCAAGGATCTAAATGCTTTACTTTTCAAAATAGCTGTGGTGCAAATAATCACAATGCAGAGAAAACTTTGTTTGCTTGTGCAATATTCTCATGAAAAAGGCTTCTTTACAAGACTATGGGGAATAAAATTCCATTCAGCTGAGACTTCAGAAACAATACCAAAATTTTTCAGAGACTCTCTTTTTAAGTCAGGAGGTAATGAGGAAAATTGTACTGCTTTTGGTAGGATAAAAGTACAAGTTTTGGTAAATGTCTGTGTAAAAGTGAAAACAAGATTTATTTAAACTTGAAGCAAAGCATGATTCTATGGAAGATGTTGGCTACTCCGCCCATATTCTGCATGATGCTGCTCAAAGAGCACCCCTTGTCCTTTCTTTTAGCAATGAAGTGATTCTATGAAATTGTTCTCTAATTTCAGCATTTACACTGTCAAACTGAGTGATTAAATGATTTTTGTGATTTTGTTGGAATTCAGTTTTCTTCAGTTCTCTCACATTCAACAACTTCATTGGCTCTCTTTAACAAATACAGTTGAAAGCATTTCCAACTGTATTTGGAGACTGTTTTGAAGTCCTGAAATAAAATGTTAGTTCTGAATACGAGGATGCCCCCAACATTTTGTTGACTTTTTAAATAATCCATTGACTGATTTCTGACTTCTACTTTTTTTCTTATTTATAGTTTCAGTACCTCTTTAGCATTAGTATTACGCAAATTGAAAAAAGAGCAAACAGTGTTAAGTAATTCATTGCTTAAAGACATCTGTGGAATGCATTAAAGAATCGATGAAAAGCATTATCCCTTTAAGTATCCCTCAAAGCCGTTTTTCAAAGGGAAAACATTACCATGAATGGACAGGAATTCTATCTTTAAATGTATAATTGTTATGGCACTTGCCGTGACTACCTACTGAAATGTATATCATACCTTGAAGAATTGGATTCTTTCAGATGAATGTTACATGGAAGCAAGTGGAATTATCATATGTAGTGTTGAAGAACAAGGAAATGGAAATTGAGGATAATGCTTCTTCTATTCAAGGCACAACATTTGAAAAGTTATCTATTAAGGGATGAAGAATGGGAAAGCAAACTATGCCAGGCAAGATGGCATTATGTGTTTCAACAAACAGAATTTGAAGAGCAGTTCTTGGACTTAACTTTTTGCCATACATAATTGTGCATTGGCTTATAATGCCAATGTCGAGTGTGTTTTTTCATTAATAAATTTTCAGTGGACAAAAGAACAAAATAAGTTGG
The DNA here is from genome assembly GCF_951394435.1 of Stenella coeruleoalba. Classification (NCBI taxonomy): domain Eukaryota; kingdom Metazoa; phylum Chordata; class Mammalia; order Artiodactyla; family Delphinidae; genus Stenella; species Stenella coeruleoalba. The sequence goes on along the minus strand of NC_137159.1, from coordinate 62,173,051 downwards.
ATGTGACCACTGTCGATGCTATGTTACGATGTATATGGGACATAGACTGCAAAGAATTTTATAAACAAATGCTGTGAAATAAGGAACTGTCAGAAGAGCCAAATCATCAGGGAAAAATAATTTTTAAAAACAGAGGTATATTTCAGATAAACAATGAATAATATTTTAGTATAACTATGCCCAGTGCAATCTTTTTCTTTTGTCTTAAAGTACGTATGCACAGCAATTAGAAATAATTCAAATGTACCTGAGAATCTTGTATTTTCATTTTCTGGCAACCTTAATAAGGGTTGAGGTTTTGAGGAGAAATTAGGAGATATGAGCCACCTTAGAGACTGCCAGAATCAATGAGTCAAGAAAATACAGTATGATTGTCAGACAGCATTTTAGGGCCCCTTGAAGTTTGAAGTCACAAATTCAAAGTGACACTAGTTAGCATGGGTATGTGTTTGTCTCTGATCGCCTTCAGTTGTAAATGTGGAGTAAACATAGAAATATTTTCAGTAAAAATAATTGCTATTTTATTCCAGTCTGCACTTTTAACCAATATGCTAAACTCTCTCCCAATGAGAAGTGATTACTTAAGATAAACTGTCACTTCCTTATGATTATGAGATCTGAAATTACATTTAATTTAAAAATATTTATAAATCAGGTATGCCATAAATGGTAATCTCCAACACTGAAAGATGGCTGATGTCTCTTATACCTTGTTTCTATCTTTGCTCTTATTTTTCTCAAAGAATGTAAGGAAAGTCACATTTATTAGGCTATAATAGAGAACAAGAAAGCTGAATGAGCTTTACAAGAGGCAGAAACGGCAGATAGCTAGAAGCAAGGATTTAGGAAACGTAGGTCCTAATTCTGATCAATTCACCAAACACCATATCTCTGTGATCACACCTGCAAATGTGGTGTCATTCCCAAAATAGCATGAAAATGCTGAGGAGATACATAGGATCTTACTTGACACAACTTGAACATTTCTGAAGGTGGAACAAGTCTTCTACAAGCAGAAAGAATCACTGGGCCAAAGGGCTTCCCCTCAGAACTCTATCTGGGGTTGTCATTTCTTATTCTTATGATAGCAAGGTTGGAGGCCTTTGTTATTCTTTAATTAATTTTTTTATTCTTATACATCTGAGTTTGTATTTCCCAAAGGATCTTGACTATAAGCAATATATATTTCCCATCAAAAATGCCTCTGTTGTATTGCAGAAACAGAATATATTCTCCATTTTTCTACTAGTCCCATATCACAAATGCTTTTAGACATTCAATGATCTATTTTTTTTTAGTAAGTCTCTTTCTATTTCAGTGTTTATGCATGAGATTGATCTAATGCCCAGAGGAGAAATATCATCATCAGCTTTTACGGCATTTTCAGAAAGGCATGTATGCATTTTGCTTCTCCTGTTTTATGAAGCTCTTTTTACTGCTTTCTCTTAAGAATATATTATGAAAAATCCAATTTCCTTGCAGATATGTCGGACTGTGCTGTTTCTTGAAAACTAGAACAAAATCTGCTTTCCAGATGACTTATGCAATTTGGAACAAAATAGGTGGGTGTTCAACTTGAACAAATTCTCATAGAATTATCATTTGTAATATTTCCACAGCCTGGAACAGGAATTCACTGATTGTTTTTAATCTGATGTACATCCAGTAATAGGATGCCAGGCACCACGCTGAGCAAAGATTTGAATAACCTCACAAATCGTTCTGTACTAAATGGCTCAGTGAGCCAAAGAGGAAGTCTTCAGGAAATAAAATGGCTCTAGAATGGATCTGTGGAAGAAGGAAAGGGAAGATGGTCGAGGAGTAAGGGGAAGGTGCCAAAGAAAAAGCAACTGTCATCTTTGTCCTCAACTTACAGTTTGTGTGCTTGATTATATACTTATTTTTAATGTAGTAGTATTTGATATGGAAAAGAATAAATGTAACCTAAAGCAAACTAAAACAAAATCATAAAATTAATATCTGTGAACCCATTATCCAATGTAAGAAGTAAAATTTTGCAGTACCATTCTATCCATCCTGTGTCTTCCTCCCTGTTCAGTGACTCCCCCACAAAAGTGACTACACCATGTGTAGTTTTTTTAGCTTTACATTTTTACAACTTATATATTCATTTATAAACATTCAATTGTCAGTTTCCCTTCTTTTTGACCTTTATAAACACAGCATCAAAGTATAAGTAGATTTCTTGGATTGCTTACTTATGCATATTGTGGCATATAGCTTTATTTCATCCATTTCCATATGCAAAATATGCAAGTGAGTGAATAAATCATTCTACTTATCCATTTTTTTCTGTATATTTGAGGTCTTTCTGTGCTTCTTCCTTTTTCGCCCTGCCCCCACTTTTCTTTCCATCTCCTTCTTTCCTACCTCTCTCTCCCTCCCCTCATCCCTCATCCTTCCATTATTTTCTTCCTCTTTCTCTTCTTTATTTTCTCCCATTCCTTCCTCCTTCCTTCCTTGCTTCCTTCTTTCCTTCCTTTTTATTTTCTATTTCAGTAGTTTTGCCACAGATTTTTTTCAAGATTTTATTTTTTAAAGCAGTTTTAGGTTCACAGAAAAATTGAGAGGGAAATAGAGAAATTTCCTATACATCCCCTGCCCTCACACATGCATAACTTCCCCCATTATCAATATCCCCCACCAGAGGGGTACGTTTTTACAACTGACGTACCTACGTTGATGCATCATAATCACCCCAGGTCCATAGTTTACATTAGGATTCACTCTTGGTGTTGTACAACCTATGGATTTGGACAAATGTATAATGACATACACCCATCATTAGCATATCATACAGAGTATTTTCTGTGCTCTGCCAAGTCATCCCTCCCTGCCATCCTCACCTCGACACAAACATTTCCATAGGTCTCTCTTGACACTTGACAAAAAGAAAGCACCTAATATATTTACGTCGAATTGAAATTGTTGGATCATAGGTAATGCAAATGTTCAACCTCACAAAATAATGCTAGTTTATTTCCTCATATTTTCACCAGAAATTGATTGATTTATCTCTCTAATACCCAAATTTGTCTGACTTCTTTGTTGTGGGAATTATCATCCGTGGAAATAAAATCATATCAATAGGTTTAAAATGGTAATTTGTTCCTTATTACTAATGAGGTTAAACATCTTGTCATGTGTTTTTTCTCTTATCATGTTTCCTCTTCAGTGAGATGCCTGTTAGTCTTTCCTCTAATTTTCTGTTGAGTTTTGCCCTTTCTTAATTGATTTGTAAGTGTGTTAATAATCCTTTGTAAATTACATGTATTGTAAACATTTCTCAATTTGTGTCTTGTCTTTTCGCTGTCTCTAGGCTGTCTTTTGTTGAACAGAAGTTTTTAATTAACAAGCAGTTGAATTTATCCATATTTTAATGCATGTATTTTAATTTATCTTTCCCTAGCTCAAATTTGGAACAAAAATAAATATTACTGCTTATTTTCTTCTAAGGTCTCAGAGATCCTCCTTGAATTTTTAAGTCCTCAACCCATCTGGAACTGACTTTTGTGTATGGTGGAAAGCAAGAATCCATTTTAAGGATCCAATCTGTGAGGGCAATTAATTGTTCAATCACCCTATTGAATAGTCCCTCCATTCCACAATGATCTTAAATCCACTCCTGTGATGTATCAAGTTGTAAAACATAGTCTATTTCCCAGATCTTTATTTTATTCTATCAGTCAATATTTTTCAATCCCTGTGCCAATTTCATACTGACTTTATCATTACAGCCTTACAATATACCTTGATATCTAGAGAGGCACATCCTTTACTCTTCCTCCTCAGAAGTATTTTAGCTATTCTTATTCTTTTGCTCCTCCAGATAAATTTTAGAATTAGCTTGTCAAGATTCATGAAAAACTCTGTTGGAATTTTGATTGAAATTGTACTGCATTTCAGATAAATTAGAGGACAATTGATGTTTGTATAATTTTGAGCTTTCATATCTGTAAGAACAATATTAGCTCTGCATTTATTTAGGTCTTTCAGAAAAACATTAATTGGATGTGGAGGCTCATCTTCTTCCCCAATTTTGAAGCTTAGCAAAGTGCTGGCTCAGCTGGTCCAAAATGAGTGAAGCTCTAGACCAGCACTGTACTCTCCAATTGGTATATAATGCAAGCCACAAGTATAATTTAAATTTTTCTATTAGCCACATTAAGAAAAGAGTAAAAAGAAAAGACTAAAAAGGAAGTTCATTTTAATAAAATATTTATTTAACCCAATATATTATAATTTTGACTTGGAAGCAATATAAAAATTATTGGGATCTTTTACATTTTTTCACACCTTGTCTTCAAAATCTAGTGTGTATTTTACACCTAAGACACATCTCAACCAGGACTAACCTCACTTCAAGTGCTCAATAGCCATATGGGACTAGTGGCTACGATACTGGAAGCAGAGCTGTAGAGTTTCCCCATGTATTATTGAATGCATAGTTACCTACATGTGCTTTGGGCCTTCTTTTAACTACAGATATCTAAAGCAGTACTAGGAATGTCTTGCACCAGAACTCTTCATGAAGCACTCACCCCAGTGATGCCTGTGCTTGGAAGAATGTGCATTTTCCAATTGTTGGATGCTGATTTACATATGTCTGTTTAACCGTGCTGATTGGTTACATTGTTCATATCACATATATTTTTGAATATTTTGTCTGCTTGATCTATTAATAATTGGGAGAGATGTGTTAAAATCTTACTCTATGATAGTGGAGTTATCCTGAAACTGTTTCAGGATTTTTGGTGCTATCAGCATTTTTCTACAGAACCACCCTACTTGTTCTTTTCTCTCAGTTCAAAGCATCCAGCATCAATTTCAGTCCCTTTTTTTGGTTTTACCTTTCTAGGGAATTTATTGGTATAGGAAGTGGGATATCATGTGTTTGAAATTTCCCTTACTTCAGCAAACCCAGTCTGTACTACATTAAAAGTATGCTTTATTCAGGATCCACTAGTTTTGTAGCAGGAGTTTCTTTTAGTATCTAGATATTTCTCCAGGAGTAAAACTTCTTTATTTGTATTTTTTTTTTTTTTTTTTTTTTTTTTTTTGCGGTATGCGGGCCTCTCACTGTTGTGGCCTCTCCCGTTGCTGAGCACAGGCTCCGGACGCGCAGGCTCAGCGGCCATGGCTCACGGGCCCAGCCGCTCTGCGGCATGTGGGATCCTCCCCGACCGGGGCACGAACCCGTGTCCCCTGCATCGGCAGGCGGACTCTCAACCACTGCGCCACCAGGGAAGCCCTTTATTTGTATTTTTAAAAGCACTTTTACTTCCATTATTTTTTTCATTATCTAAAAATTCTTCAATAATTTGTCTGTATGTTTGCTCAATTGTTTTTCAAGTTGTCTTTTGACTTATTTTTTTTATACTGAGAATTTTCCATTTGCTTGTTTTGCAAATGTTTTAAATGTATATGTGGCCACAGCTACTCACTATAACTTCGTGTTTTCTGACTATTTTCTTACTTACAAATATATTCTTCAGCACAAGATTCCATAGATACCTATCAATCTTTTCATAGCATATTTATGGTTTTTCTGTTAATATTTGCCTCTAATTTATCTGAAGTTTATTTTAAAGAAATGACTGTGTAAAAATCTCATTTAATTTTTACTTCAGTGATTATCCAATTTTCCTGAAGTAATTAATGAATAATCCATTCTTTCATTGCTGATTTGAAATGCCACTTTTATCACAGAATAAATTATCTTGATTTCTTGGTCATTTTTCTGATTCTGCTATTCCAATAATCTCTCTATATCTCAGATTTCAGTGTTTTACTGTTTTAATTAATTCAGGTTTAAAGCAAGGCATAATAAGTATTAGCATATGTATTTCTTTATTGCTTTTATTATGTGTGGATTTTTCTTGCATGTTTGTTTTCTGTTATACTTTACACATCCTTCAATGAAGATAAAAAGATGTGCTGAGATTATAATTGTTAAATTTTTATATTAATTTTGGGATTTTTAAAATTTTTTAACATTCCTATTCGAGCAACGGCTTCTTACTCAATTTACTCAACTTGTTAGTGTCCATTGTTGAAATTTTAAACTTATTCTCAAATGGTTCCTATAAAATTATTACTAAAACAAGCAATTTTATATTTTAAACTTTTGATTAGAGAAAATTGCAAACATAATTGAAAGTAGAGAGAATAGAATAAAGAACATCTGTTTATCTATTACCTGGATTCAACAATTAACAACCAATGGCTACACTTGCTTCATCTATGCCTTCACCCAGGTCCAAATCACCCCTTTTATTTTGAAGCAAATTCCAGAAACTGTGCCAATATTTCAGTAAGCATCAAGATATAAGGACTCATCGTTTTAAACATAGTTACATTACTATTCACAGCTCAAAAATTAACTACAGTTCCAGGGCAAATCAATTAAACTTTACAAACTACAATTTCCTCATCTGGAATGTGAAAAACAGTAGTACTGTCTCTTAGGTTAGAAAAAAAAAAAAAACTATTGCTATTATTAATAATAATAATTTAAATGATTATATTCATTTATAATTTGATCTATTATATGATGGGTTTTATTGACACACTTTTATGTTAACTTGTCATGCATTTCTAGAATGAAAGCTCTATGGTAATTATATATTGATATTTTAATATATTTTTGGAATTGAGTGATGAGTATCTTACTTTGAACTTTTGCATTTATTTTATGTGAGATTATTTTCTAGACCTTTAATTCATTTTCTCAGCTGTTTAATAGGTTTTACTAGCTCATTGTATTAATTTTCTTTCTTTCTCTATGCCCAGGAATGGTTTGACTATTACCAGAATTTGTTACCAACACATTTGAAACTACGTCATGGAGGCATCTGGACTTGACAGCATTTGGGGAGGTAACTATTTTTCAGTTTTTTCACCTGGCTTTATTTCTTCTCTTTCTTAAAGTCAGATCCAGGTTACATGCCTCTTTCTAATCTCATAAAGGATATTATGCATTAATATTGTACTTGTTTTATAATTTTTCTGTATGGTCTTTCTTTCCCATAGAGTGTGAATCTTTCAAAGGTGAGAACCATTTCTGACAATAGATACTCAACAAATGTTGACTCGATAAATGAGTGAATAAATTAATATATATGTAAAACACCTAATACACTAACTGATATAGATATAAGTTACTCTTTTTAATATTCGCCAAGAAGAAAAAAAATTTCAATCATAGGTTTTGGGGGTGAAGATAATAATCCCATCGTGCTCTACAAATCACTCTGTCCTTTTGGAGCCTTTACATAAAATAGTGTCTATAGAGGCAACTGTCCTCCCAGAGTGCCCAGGATATGTGAATTGCCTGTGTTTGGCTTTCTTTTTCTACAATCTCTATTTCCTGTTCTAGGTTTCTCAAGGAATATAAATTGATGAACTATACCATGTACTGAGATTAAAAGAGACAAAATATTTGAAAGGGTGAGAAATAAACTCTCTCAAAATCATAAATTATATGGTAATGCCATTAAGCATTCTTCATGCAGATAGAAAAAGGATAAACTCAGCAGGTGATGATGATAAAGGCTATAAACATTCATTTTTAGTCTGCAGGAGACTTGCTGTCATTCCTTAAGGAAAACATTTAAAATGTGTGGGACTCAGTGTCTTTATCTCTTACTCACTATGATCACTTGTTTTATAGGAATTTAGTCTAAGAACTTAATAATAATTAAAACCCCAAAAAGAAAATGAAAAACAAGAGCTATTAAAATAACTGTAGATATTGAATAATAATAATGTGAGAATTTTAAACCATATAAAAGCTGTGCTAGGAAAAAAGTACTTAGCTTTGATCACGAAATTGTGAATGTTTCAGATTTCTGTTTTAAATCTGAAAATGAATTTATATACACCAGGAGTTTTTGTCAGCCTTATGGCTCAGTGTAAAAATTAATCTTGGACAGGCAGGGCTGTTCCTCAATTTCAACTGTCCTGGAAAGAAAACAAGTTTTTTTTTTTCAATGAATTATAAACATTTTGCTTCCATTCAATGTCAAACACTAGCTCATGTCCTGCACATTTGAAACATGTACTAATTTGGATGATGTTCCGGGTACTTCTCTCATATTTTGTTTCATTTCATTGTGTTTAATGCTTTTGTTTGCTTTTCACAAAATATATATTTTAAGTTTGTACTTTGTTGGATTTTATTTCTCTGTCCCAATTTGAGGCAGTTGGTAGAAAGGATGGAGCCTACTATGTATACAGAACAACTATTAAAATATTTCAGAGCAAAAATAAAAGTTTCCAAATTGCACTGAAAGCAGTTTTATTTTTACTGAAGATTCTACATTGTATGCTTAATCTCTACAATTCACTTTTTCAAAATGCTTTGTCTGAAACAGCAGTCCCTCCCCCCCCAACACACATACAATGTGCATATACAAATTTACTAACATCTTTTGACCTTCTGGACATGTTAAAGAGAGCCCTGGAAGGTTGACTGAATTCAGCTCATCAAATTGTAATCATCTAGTGTACATCTGTTCATGTCAATAAAACAGATATTCGCAGAACACATAAAGCAAAATCTACCATTTGCTCACTACGGTACTAGAGAACAGTGGGATTCTAACAGCAGCCAATATCACGTCTCCACTAAACTTAGTTCTGTGTTTCACTCTGAAAGTTTAATAAAACGAAGCCCTCTTCCACATTACCCAATCAACCCATTTTTAACACCTATTTTATTTTTTCTTCACAAGCATTTGTGCCTTAAGCCCAAAGATGCAAAATATAACACTGTATTTTCATACACTGAAAATACACATTAATTTCTTAATTCATCCACACACAGGCACTGTGAAATGTAGATGACTCTTCTTTGGAAGATAAAGTTTTCCTCTTGTCAGTTCCTAGCAGTTTTCCTGACATAAAACATAAACACACAGCTGGAGGTCCTTGGTGACCTCTTAGGGAAAGAGGAATCAAAGCTAAAGCAGATATCATATAGGTCAGAAACCTGGGTTTTTAAAAAGAGCCTCTCACCTGTAATTGGCCTTTCTTCCATTACTGTATTACCATCAGTAATACTGAGATTTTTAAATAATTTTGAGGGTTTTCTTATATTAGGAGAGACTTAAATTATAAAAACTTGTTAATTCACAGATAGCATCAAAATTAGACAAGATGACTGTTGATATAATTACTATCATAACTGAAAACATGTCTGAAGATCTTGAAATAGTTATTCCTGTTTTTCAACCATATTTGACTTCACCAATGAGATTATAGTATTATCAAAATTGCCCAAAGACCAATTACAAGATTCAACAGTTAAATACCACAATTATAAAGGAATTAACTATAGAAAAGTGTGTCAGTCCTTAATATCAATTTCACAGGGCCATTATTAACTTCGGAGGAAAGATCAGCATACTCAAGTGATCTCTAAAGTCCAGTGTTTTTAGATATTAGGACATAGGAAGCAAAATCATAGACATATGCTTGAGAAATACTGCCGTATCTCAAATTGAAAGGACAGAAAATGACGACTTCTTGAAATAATGTACAGGTTAGTTTCCCCAGGAAGCAGATTTTGAGATGGAGATCTGCCAAAAGACGTTTACTGGGGAGTGCTTTCAGAATCAACACCTGTGGGGAGAGTGAAGGAAACTGGATTGGGCAGAGGGTGAAGCTGAAATACAATGCAGTCACAGTAAAGGCTTCAGCTTATTTTATGAGGAGCTCTGGAACCAGGAAGACCCTTCAGACCACGGAAATCAAAAGGATATTTTGCCAAACTTAACTATATTGAAACTCATTAGATAATGAGTGACTTTACAGCATTCAAACAGCATTTAGTCTTGGCATCACCAGGTCCCCTACTACTGTAAATTGCCCTGGATTACAATTTGGAATTCACTTGTGTTGTGGTTCTAGAAATTACATGAAACTTGACTGGGTACGTATAATAGTGGTTTAATAACATTTTTCTTCTGTTCACATGGGATTTTTGTTCAAAGGTTGTGTTAAAATACTTGGCCATATTTCCTTATTTCTCAATCCAGAATCCTATAAGTCACTGTTCTTACCTGTTTCTTTCTCACACCACCCTCTAGAGCCTTTTAAGTTCAAAGCCTTTCAAATTTAACTAATAAATCTCTCTTGAATTCCCTTTTCTTTGTCCCTTGTTACTATTTCTTTAATTCAAGTCATTAGCTTTCCTTGCTTGGGTTACTGAAATAATGTCCTCACAGGTTTCCCGGATTTGACTCTTCCTGGATATAAGCAATGGCTGATTATCATGGTAGTTTGCCCAGCTGGAGGTTTCGAAAATAAAACAAAACCCCCTTTTGTAGAGTTTTTGGAAAAAACTCCCTTCTGATGCGGCATTTAGTCTCTTTATTTTTTAAAGTAATTTTATGTTTTATTGCAATTATTAATAAACATTTGCAAACAGAATAAAAGAAACACCCTATACCTCAGTAGTTAGAGATGTATATTATTTATGAATTTATATTGTATAATGTATTAACTAATATAAATAAAAGTGCTTAATGCCATGACAAGAAAATAGGAATCTTTAAATCAATGTTAATTGAATTTGATTTCCTTTGGTCCTTAGGGATACTAATACAGTCATTCTATAATTAAAAAAATAAATTTAAAACATCTTAAATATTTGTAGAGCCCTAACTATTAATTGTATTTTCTTTTTTTTTTGCGGTACGCGGGCCTCTCACTCTTGTGGCCTCTCCCATTGCGGAGCACCGGCTCCGGACACGCAGGCTCAGCGCCATGGCTCACGGGCCCAGCCGCTGCGAGGCATGTGGGATCTTCCCGGACCGGGGCACGAACCCATCTCCCCTGCATCGGCAGGCGGACTCTCAACCACTGAGCCACCAGGAAAGCCCTAATTGTATTTTCTATTTAAGATAATTGAACTCTGTGAGATGTTATGGAGTGTAAATTTGCTTAAATACCATAGCAGTCAGGGTCAAATCAGGAGACAGAAACCACAGAGTAATTTGAACAATAAATGCCTAATATAAAAGGTTATTAACTAGTAACAGGGGATTAGCTATCAAGAGGATAAAGGGAAACATAAAGAATACAGGAGCAGCAGATACAGGGATCAACTACTACCCTACCCATAGGACTGAGGTAGAGTACCAAAGAAGAGGCAATTTGGGAGAAGGACCCCACCCCCAAGGCTGAGTTGCAGACCTTGTCGTAGCAGATATAGCTATAGCCTACTTGTTCATAGAGTAGTTCATTAAGATGCCGCAGTATAATGTTTGCACACATGCAACTACCCAATGGAGTGCTGGAAAAAAAAAAAAAAACTCACCTAGAAGCTACCTGGGGAGGTGCTGCTGAAATTACCCATGTACTGTCTAGGACACCAGCAGTATTCATCAGGAACTGCCTGGATGCCCATGAAATTCCCCTGGAAGTTGTTCATGGGGAAAATGCTGAAGCTCTTTGGGAGTGAGTGCCACTAAATGTCTGCCTTTATGTTGCAGCCAAATGCTGCAATAGCAAGAAGAAAAAAGATACACTGGGACAAGGAAGAGAAGCCCCTTTATCCTGCATTGTGCCTCAATGCAAATTTAACAGGGTTAAACTAAGGAGAAATGTTTAAAAGGTTTAGCTGAAGTATCACAAGCAGGGCAATAAAGGGAGAAGTTGGAGGTGAGAGGCACCAATTTTACACATAGGTATACATATCTATACAGTGTATACATATCCATCTTTTGGGGAAATGGGATATCGTTTACTGTTTGTTGGCTCTTTTAATTCAATATTGGAGGGCTGATACTCATTTAGGAAATAGAATATGACCATTTATCTTTAGATATCATTTACCATTTAGAGATTATGAGCAAGTGCCCAGCTACTGCCAACTACAGTAAGTAAAACTTAAGAAGTAAAAACTGCAAGTATTGCTGGAGACTACTGTTTCCCCTCTATAAGGTAAATATGTAGTGAGCAGCTAGCTTTCACCAAACATCCTTGCCTCTATGTAGATGAAGTGCTATAAATCCCCAATAGTGAAGAGAGAGAAATAGTGTCATTGATCTTGTTTCCAGAGAAGTGGTCAACTGAGAACAAGAGACTATATGATGTCAACAGGCACTGCACACATGGGGCCTTTTCTTTAGCCAAAAGTGTCCTCAGTGATATACGCATCAGGGAAACTCTCTCATCCTGCAAGTGGAGGAATATATTGCCATGACCAATTTGGAGACCAACTAACAGTATATAGTAAAAATGAGGATGCACCATCCCACTGTTAGCTTAAATCTCAGAGAAACTTTTATATATATATATATATATATAAAGACATGTACATGAAAGTACATAAAAACATTGTTATGGCAAAACCAAAATTGGTATCAATATAAATGTTCATCAATAGAAAAATAGATGAATAAACTGTTGTATTCTCAGAGAGTGAAATACTATAGAGCAGCAGAAACAAATTAACTAGACCTATTCATGTCAGTAGAAATGACCAATTATCTTCAGAGAAAAATGCAAATTGTAAAATAATGTATATAACATTTATATAAAGTTTAAAGTAATACATATACACACACATATATATGTACAGTTTAGAACAACATGGATCAGTAATAAATGTAAAAAAAATACATATAGATGATACACACACATTTCAATATAATGGTTGCCTCTGGGAGTGGAGAGAGAGGAATGATATCAAGAATTCATAGGAATCTTAAACTTCTCATGTAGTATTTTATGCCTTAAGCTAGAGGTAAATACACTGATATTCAATCGTTATTTTACTTTTGCATGTCTTTGAAAACTTTATACCACATTTTTTTAATTGGAGAAAGGTTTTACTCAGGTATATGGCCATACTGATATTGGCTACTAGAGGTGTTTTAGAAAATCATGATGTAGGAACATCTTTACTCTTTCTCCTTAGTAAATCACAGCTTCTATGATTAAGTGCTTGGAAATCACTTACATAAGGGAAGAATGGGAAGTTTTAGAGCTTGAGGAAGTAAATAATTTTTATTTCATAGTAGAGAAACATTTCCATATTACAGATGGGGTGTGGTCAAGAATCAAGAATAAAAAGGGAGTCTAGAGTCCAATCCCTGGTAAACCAAGGAAGTACTTCAGAAATTACACTAGAGATCCATCACTTATCTCCTTCCAGATTTCTTTCGTGGTATGACATTAAGATCTCAGTACTCTAGTTGAAAAACTTTACTGAACAAGTAGATTTTATTACAATGAATTGCATCAGTTCAGGATCCCTAGGTAGATTTTATAGCATCTGTAGCCATGAGTCAGGTATTATAGCAACTGTGAACCCTTCAAGAAAAGTTTCATGAATAAATGTACAAATAGGTGGGTAGATGGTTGGTGGATGGATGAAAATGTAATGTTAGTTAAGATGTAGCTCAGAATATCAAGGTATAGAGAAAACACTTACATATAAGTACTTTTCTTACATTTTAGTTATCAAAAACCAAAGTACAAGTTTCAGAAAACATACTGTATTAAAAATGTTATTTTAAAGTTATTCGTTGCTTTAAAATCTCTGTGTAGCACTCCTACAGGTAAACTACGTCATGGCTAAAAATACGTTTTACTCATCCTATCTGAAATAATACCATTCAAGCCACAGAATTTGCATTTGGTTTACCAATACTATCAATGCCAAACTTTGCTGGTGGGCATCTCAAACTCCCTTCATTGCTCCCCTAGTGACCAGGATTGATTTCCATAAAATTCAAGGCTATACATGAGAACGGAGTGAGAATAACATATTCTATCCTTTGTACTATTTTCTTACAGTGTTTACTATTATACTGGTACTACTTGATTTCTTAAGTCTTTTCTTTCCCTGCTCCTAACAAATTAAATTTTGAGTACATACTTGCTTAATAAATGAAACGCTTATGATTGATCAAGAAGTAAAATTAAGAGTAAACAAGAAAAACTTAGCTATATATTAAAGTAGAGTCAGACCAAAATAAAAACCATTATCCTCTGTCATGAAATTCAGGCAAACCTGACTTGCTTACAGCAAAAAGGGAATGAATTCTGGAGATGAATGTTCTTCCCTTAAGATATTAAATTCATGGCCTAGAGATAAAATACAACTTAAAAAAAATGTAATCAGAGGAAGAAAGAAAATCTTGGGCTGATTTCCTAATAGTATAAGGAGGGGAGAAAAAAACCACAAAGAAATGTGGAAGGACTATATCCACTAAGAAATAGAGACGCTCAAGGACCTTACTCACCAACTTCCACCCCACCACAGCCCCACCCCAACGTGGCCCTATGATCAAGTAGTTCAGCAAGGTGAAGAGAAGAAATTTTGCACACAGTGGGTAGCAGATTTTGGTGGGAGAATTGCTGGGCATGTTGTTAGCAAAACAATTAATTTTGTTTATACAAAATGTAAGCATTATCGGTTAGGCACTTTCCCTGATTTGTTCATTGCTGTGTTCCATGCAAACATAACTGTGTCTGGTACACAGAATATATATTAAACGGTTGTTGAATGAATGACAAGAGTCAAAATGTTTGGACCCAACCCACTATTTGACCTTGAAAAGATTTTAAATGCACTGTAGAGGACTCTCGTAAAGAATTAGATTAATCTAGTGGATACTATTCCCAGAAAATACTTCAAAATGAAAATGTGTTCTGTTCTGACTGTTTTACTTCAGATTTTCATATACACAAACCTTGTTAAGGTCAAAATACTATGGCCCAAAACAACTGTTCGATGAAAAAAGTATAATCAGAATATTTTGTATTTCAATAGTGTGATTATTTTAACAAGAAATATTTGGTCTCACTGTTAAATTATGCTTAATTTAACAAATAAAAAATATACTCAAATTTGAGACTTGACCGAAAACACGTCAGAAGACTAAAAACTAGAACTGATAAATTGAAAATGGGTGCAAAAATAATAACTAGATTTCTGATGGCAAAAATATAATGCACAGGTCACAATATAGATATTCTGGAATGAAAGTCTCAAATGGCAGATATATTATAATAAAATAGTTTACACTTAAATTATGAGTAGTTCAAAACTCTTTTCTAAATGATTCATTGTAAAGATTATTGTGGAAGGACTTCAACCAAGTACTAGACAATGCCAAATTTCTTTGCTATGTAAGGTATGTAATTAAGGTTCATTTTCTATTAGATTCACACCTTTTTTTTTTTTAAATACAGCAGGCAAAGACTTGCAAGTTCAAGCATTAAATATTTCTTTGCTTATTAAACATACACACCGTGAGTTCTAAAAGAAAAAAATAGCATAATGCAGCATCCAAATGCTTATAGTAGGCATCAAATAAAGGTAAATATTCAGCTTAAATGCTACTTTGTGCATTGCTGTTTACTGACACAGGAGAACACAGAAAATCTAAAATTGTCCTATGAGTAGGAATTTAAGAACTGAAAGAACACATAAAGTATCCTCTCTCTTCAAAAGCTAGATATGAAAGACACACAATGGAAGTATGGTATATGGACACAGAAGCTGAATGAAAGAGTTCCCAAAAGCCAATGATTTGAGCAACAAAATAAATAATGTAGTATTGGGTTATAAACCAAAGCAGAAAATACATTTCCATGAGTCCACAATAATATAAATAAATGATTGAATGAATGAATGAATAAGTCAATAAATCAATAAATAAGGAGACAAATCTTCCATGCAGAATTCCAAAAATTTGTGTAGATACTCCCTATCAAGGAGGAGGCGCATAACCTAAATTCCTTAACTGAGAGTCTACCTAGTGACTTCACTCCAAAATTTATGATAGGGAAAGCGGGGAATAGAGTAGCTTTAGAGAGGAGAAACCTGACAAACACTACCTTAGACAAGTGATCAAGGTCCACATCAACAATGATAAATTATGCTGATAGTATATACCCTTGATATGATGTGGTGAGAATGGCATTTTACTTCTGTGGTATTCTTTCCAAAATCCATAACCCCAGTACAATAATGAGAAAAACATCAACAAAACTAAGACATTCTACATTCTATGAAATACATGACCAATAACTTCAGAACTGTCATAAAATATAACGAAAGACTGAGAAACTGTCACACTTTAGAGGAGTCTAAGGAAACATGATGACTAAATGTAATGTGGAATCCTGGGTGGGATCCTAGAGCATTAGGTAAAATTAAGGAAATCTGAATAGACTTTGAACTAATGTACCAATATTGATTCATTATATGTGACAGTTGTACTATGCTAATGCACTATGTGAACAGTAAGGGGAAATGGGTGTGGGATATACAGGAACTTTCTATACTATTTCCACACCTTTTCTGTGAATTTAAAATTTTTCCAAAATTAAAAGTTAATTTAAAAAAAAATGATGAGGCTTCTCTGGTGGCGCAGTGGTTGAGAGTCCGCCTGCTGATGCAGGGGACACAGGTTCGTGCCCCGGTCCGGGAAGATCCCACATGCCGCAGAGCGGCTGGGCCCGTGAGCCATGGCCACTGAGCCTGCGCGTCTGGAGCCTGTGCTCCGCAACGGAGAGGCCACAACAGTGAGAGGCCCGTGTACCGTAAAAAAAAAAAAAAAAAAAATGATGATATGGCTGTCTAGTCTTCACCTTCACTTTGCAAGTAGTAAGTAAAAGAAACAACCTGAACATACCTTGAGTGCATTTGTAAAATGAGGGCAATAATACTACTTTCCTCATAGGGTTGTGAAACTAAATTATGTTAGCATGGGTAAAATACTAACAACTGTACTTGACTTATATACGATGGGATCAAAATTATTACTATTAATTATAGTAGCAGTAATAGTATTACCACTCTTCCACAATCTCCCAAAAGACTGGCATTTGCTACAAATATCTGAGGTAAGTGTTTTACAAGAGCATAATGTCAGAGTAATGGCCCATCAGCTGATAATATCAGAATGACCATCTCCTGAGCAAGGTTAGAATGCCCTTAAAAGTCTGAGGTATATGTGTGTGCTAGAAAACACATGATTATCTGATTAAGAAGCATTTGAAACTTATAAATAAGGTGAAGATAGATAAAAATGTAAGTAAAATTCTGAACTTCAAAGCATATAAAACATGGGAAAATGACAGTTTCATTCAATGTAATTATTATTAATAATTATTAAATGTTATTGAGTTCCCAAGATATTGTTCTAGACTCTGAAGAACACATAAGGATGTGGTCATCCCACATGGAGACTTTTACTACTGGTGCGTTAGGTGGTAGTCCATGAAATCTCAACTTTTCAGCACTAGAAAATTCAAAAGATACATTGCATCCAATATATCTGGTCAATAACGTACCTGTGAGGCATGTGAAATGATGCTCAACATTGCTAATCACTAGAGAAATGCAAATCAAAACCACAATGAGATATCACCTCACATCTGTCAGAATAGCTATCATCAAAATGTCTACAAATAAAAATAATGTTTGTGAAGATGTGCAGAAAAGGGAACCCTAGTACACTGTTGGTGAGAATGTAAATTGGTGCAGCCACTGTGGAAAACAGTATGGAGGTTCTTCAAAAAACTAAAAATAGAATTATTATAAAATCAAGCAATTCCATTCCTGGGTATATATCTGAACAAAACAAAAACACTAATTCAAAAAGATACACGCACCCCAATGTTCATGGCAGCACTATTTACAATAGCAAGATATGGAAGCAACCTAAGTGTCCATCAACAGATGAATGGATAAAGAAGATATAATGGAATATTACTCAGCCATAACAAGGTATGAAATTCTGCCATTTACAACAACATGAATGGACCTAGAGTGTATTATGCTTAGTGAAATAAGTGAGACAGAGAAAGACAAATACTCTATGTCATCATTTACATGTGGATGAAAAGTAAAACAAACAAATGAATATAACAAAAGAGAAATAGACATAGATATATGGAACAAACTAGTGGTTGCAGTGAGGAGAGGAAAAGGGAGAGGGGCAAGATCAGGGTAGGGGGTTAATAAGTATAAACTACTATGCATAAAATGAATAAGCTACGAGGATATATTGTACAGCACAGGGAAATATTGCCATTATTTTATAATAATTTTAAATGGCGTATATTCTATAAAAATATTGAATCACTGTGTTGTACACCTGAAACTAATATAATATTGTAAATCAACTATACTTCAATTAAAGAAAATAATGTACCTGAGGAATACTTAGAGACTGGAAAATATTGGTTCCAGGAATTTCCATAGTTTGAGTGATTCATGTTTAGATTATGTCAATGCAATGTACCTCTGTCCACATTAAAGCTGTCTTTATCTTAATCTGTTTGCCTATGGACCATTTTTTGTCCTTCCATCATTATTCCTTCTTAATGCATCTGGAGATCTAGCTGTAGATGTAAAATTCCAAGATCAGGTATCAACTTCTCCTTCCCTTTTCTCACTCTCATAGCTTGATTTCCTTACAGCATTTGTCCTATCACTATACCCAGTTTCAAAACCCTATAGAGAATAAAAAGTTGAAGTTTGTATGTAAAGGAAACTTATAACCAAACACCAGTAATTAATGGCAAATTGCCAATCACCATTAGTCTTTCCTTGCTTACCGTTCACTGTAAAGTTTTCACTCTAAAATTCTCTTGCTTCTACTTCTACATGATGACAGATGAGAGATTAAGAACTCTCTTAAGCATAAGGACTCTTATGCTCCATGGAGTTTTGATCCCCAGTTGCCTTCTGACTCTCCCCATCACTACCTTTCTGACTCCCCTCCAATCTCTCATGTTGTGAATGAGGACAATTCCATTATAAGCACCCTTTTCCTTTTACCTTTTGCCCTGAGCAACCTCCTCAACCTGCATACTTTCATTATCACCTCCACCTTTATCTCTCAGAACACAGCATTTGCTGATGTCAAACTGGACTACCTGGTATCCTGGAGCAGACACTAAGCCTTTAAACCTTTGTCCCCTTGCTCTTTGTATTCCCCTTCCCTTCTATTTTACCAACCCAACTTTCATCTCACTATCTTTTCTTCCTAGGAGCTCTCTTTGATTATCCTAACAAGAAGAAATGTCGACCCCCTCTGATATTCCATCGTACTTTATCTATACTTCTCCCTTATATTTTTATAAGTAACTATGCCGTATATCAATCACAACATCTTGCACATTGTAGCCACTCAACTGGGTGAGAGTAAACTGAAAACAAGTTAGGAAAGAATGATATAAAAAGTGGTATAAATGAAGACATATTTCAAAGGGAAAGAGGCAGGTGAGTGATATTGGTAATACTAAAATCTAAAAGTCACATCAGCTAAGTGGAAAATGCTCTATTTTTTATCAAGATACTAAAGGAATATCGGAAGGATGTCCTCCATTTGAATTTTTTAGGGTAACGTCAACAGAGGAGAGGAAAGTTATAATTTATTGGGAGTGTTAGTGGGGATTCAAGGCAAGGAAGGAATAAGACAGTATGATTTGGGAAATGACATAAACTGTCAGAATGGAAGAAGATTGTACTTTGGGAAACCATGAAATAGGGGTATATGGATGGAAGAAGCAAAGCATGAAATTGTACCTAAGATTGGGGAAGGACTGCTAAGGATTCTATTTCAAACCTTGAAAGGAAGTTCCCTAGACTAGAGGAAATTCATCCTTCAATAATGAAGAAGCAGGAGAAAGAGTGAAGGAGACCAGCTGAAGAGGATGGTGTTTCTAGTTGCTAATGACTTCACTGTTCAAACTAGCTTAACCAGTTTTCCCCTTTCTTTTCAGGTGTTGGTTTCAGCTGTTGTTTTCAGAAGTTTTGTGCCTCCTCAGGGGAAGTTTCCAGATAAATTCCTCCTGATGAGCTGCCGGTGGGTCAGGTTTACATCCTGCCTTATCTGTGGCAGAACAGATAATACCTTTTGAAAAGTGAAAAATATTTGCTTCTTGCTAAGGGGAGCTGTATCTCTCCCAGCTGGAAACATAGCTACGGGCAAGAGCCAGAAAATTCTCGGGTGCACACAGATCTAAGTCCATGCAGGAAGGGCATGGATGGAACCTGTCCTCCTTTCCATACCTGAAAGGTTTAATTACCAGCCTCCTTTCACCTGTAACCAGAATTGAACTCCATTCCATTATCTAGAATGAGATACATTGAGTACAGCAAACGAGAACTTAAAAAATACTTTCCTTTATACAATGAGTAAAAAAACTTAAGATGAGCATATTAAAACACGTTTATTGCTATGAAGCAGAGACAAACATGCAGTAGCTCTTAGAGCAGTGGTTTTTTAATAATAAAAAGATGCCAGAATCACTACATTGTGCTGGTGTACTTCTGTCAGCATATGGGGTGTGTTTGTACACTGTGTGTATGTGGGTGTGGGCAGTGTTGGTGGGAGATATTTGTAATTTGACAATGTTTCTCAAAAGACTCTGTTGTTTATAAACACCACTTGAGAACCACTCTCCTAGGAGTAGGGAATATTTTCAGAGACTAAGTGGGACTGGACACATAAGGACAGCATTTATCTTTGCCCTGTGCCCTAAGCACCAATATTGCATTAATAAGAAATGGATATTTTATTAAATCTTTTTAGAAGGGTTGTATTTTCAAGTTGTGTAAAGTTCCTCTCAGAAAAATCCTCTTCAAACATGTCTTCTGGGAGTAATGGCTCCTTTTAACCTATTTTTCAGATCCCCTATAACTACAGGACTCTATCAACCCCATCTTGTATGCCCTTTATATTCAGAGCAATGTAGTTGTCTCTCTGCTTCATCCATTTTTCATCCTCACTTATTATTCAGTGACTTAGAACCTTTCCAATGAGATGTCAAGGTAAGGTACATTATAATGCATATATTATATAAATTTTAAAATATTAAATATGAATATTAAATATACATTAGAATACATTTTATATAGAAGAGAGGGATCATGTCAGAATCTTCCATGTTTCCCAACCCACTTCCTCTGGTCTCTAACAAGACATGCCCTCTGCAGTTTAGGATGTTCACCCTCTGAGATTACTCCTGACTTTGGGCTCAAAGCCCTAGCCATATCATATACTTAGTTGCTGAAATATATCCATTCTGGATATGCAGACTTCTCGAGACCCAGATTCCTGTTCTATTCTCTTGTTTCACTGGCCTCTGAACTTCTTATCCACTGGACTCTTTATGTGCTGACTTGCCTGGGCTGCCAGGACTTGATCTCTCTCTCACATGCACTGTTCTTGGTACCAACCATATTCATCTTATCTAATTGCCTCCGAATGTTGGCTGCTCTTGGCTTGCCTAGCCGTGCTGATGCCCAAGTTTAATTCTTGTATTTCTCTCCATTTGACATTGATCCTCTAAGCCCTCAGGAATGTAGTCATTAACTACGCTTTTGAATTCTAGTGTGACTTGGTCTTCAAATTTTTGACTTAAATTGGAAGGGAACTGGAAGATTATACAACCCATCTCTTTTGTTCAAGAGATAAGAAAACTGAGGTATAAAAAAATATTTGGCATTGCTAGAAATAAAACTAGAGCCTTCTAATTTCCAAGCCAGTGGTCTTGCCACTTAATCTTGCTCCTCCTTGCCAAAGTATCTGAAGGAAGACACTTGATACCTTGGGGCCTTAGTTTTTCATCTTTATAATAGACATAGCTTCTAAGATCTCTCTTAAATCAGATTTTTGTGATTCATTACCACTACTCTTTTTTACTTCCAAATATACAGAGATTGGTTCTGTGAACAAGAACTGTTTGCTTTTTTAAAAAAAATACTACAGAGGATTAACTGCATATTTATTTCAAAATATTTTTACAAAAAAGATTAAGATGAAAATAAATTTAGTCAATTTGTTTTGGTGATTATTGAGAGCCTTAGATAGAATTTCAACGTCTCTTTATATGAATACTTTAGGACTACTAGTGTTTATCAACAAATATAAGTGATATAAGTATTGGGGAGATTGGTTCAAAATGGCAGAGTAGAAGGATGTGCGCTCACTCCCTCTTGCGAGAGCACAAGAATCACAACCAACTGCTGAACAGTCATTGACAGGGAGACACTGGAACTCACCAAAAAAGATACCCCACATCCAAAGACAAAGGAGAAGCCGCAATGAGATGGTAGGAGGGGCACAATCACAATAAAATCAACTCCCATAACCACTGGGTGGGTGACTTACAAAATGGAGAACAATTATACCACAGAAGTCCACGCTCTGGAGTGAAGGTTCTGAGCCCAAAGTCAGGCTTCCCAATATGGGAGTCTGGCAACCGGAGAGGGAATTCCCAGAGATTCAGACTTTGAAGGCTAGAGGGATTTGATTACAGGACTTCAACGGGACTAGGAGAAACAGAGCCTCCACTCTTGGAGGGCATACATAAAGTAGTTTGCACATCAAAACCCAGGGGGGAAGGAGCAGTGACCCATAGGAGATTGAACCAGACCTACCTGCTAGTGTTGGAGGGTCTCCTGCAGAGGCAGGGGGTGGCTGTGACTCACTGAGGGGACAAGGACACTGACAGCAGAAGTTCTGGGAAGTACTCCTTGGTGTGAGCCATTCCTGCGTCCACCATTAGCACCACCAAAGAGCCTGTAGCCTCCAGTGCTGGGTCACCTCAGGGCAAACAACCAACAGGGAGGGAACTCAGCCCCACCCATCAACAGACAAGCAGATTAAAGTTTTACTGAGCTCTGCCCGCCAGAGCAACACCCAGATGCACCTACCACCAGTCACTCCCATCAGAAATCTTGCACAAGCCTCTTAGATAGTATCATCCAGCAGAGGGCACACAGCAGAAGCAAGAAGAACGACAATCCTGCAGCCTGTGGAACAAAAACCACACTCACAGAGAGGTAGACAAAATGAAAAGGCAGAGGGCCATGTACCATATGAAGAAACAAGAAAAAAACCCAGAAAAACAACTAAATGAAGTGGAGATAGGCAACTTTCCATAAAAAGAATTCAGAATAATGACAGTGAAGATGATCCAGGTCCTCTGAAAAAGAATGGAGGTAAAGATTGAGAAGATGCAAGAAATGTTTAACAAAGACCTAGAACAATTAAAGAACAAACAAACAGAGATGAACAATATAATAACTGAAATGAAAAATACACTAGAAGGAATCAATAGCAGAATAACTGAGGCAGAAGAACGGATAAGTAACCTAGAAGACAGAATGGTGGAATACGGTCACGGAATAGAATAAAGAGAAAAGAATGAAAAGAAATGAAGACAGCCTAAGAGACCTCTGGGACAACATTAAATGCACCAACATTCTCATTATAGGGGTCCCAGACTGAGAAGAGAGAGAGAAAGGACCCGAGAAATATTTGAAGAGATTATAGTTGAAAACTTCCCTAACATGGGGAAAGAAATAGCCACCCAAGTCCAGGAAGCACGGAGAGTCACAGGCAGGATAAACTCGAGGAGAAACACACCGAGACACATAGTAATCAAACTGACAAAAATTAAAGACAAAGAAAAATTGTTAAAAGCAACAAAGGAAAAATGACAACACACAAAGGGAATTCCCATAAGGTTAACAGCTGATTTCTCAGCAGAAACCCTACAAGCCAGAAGGGAGTAGCATGATATATTTAAAGTGATGAAAGGGAAGAAACTACAACCAACATTTCACTACCCTGCAAGGATCTCATTCAGATTCAACTGAGAAATCAAAAGCTTTACAGACTAGCAAAAGCTAAGAGAATTCAGCACCACCAAACCAGCTCTACAACAAATGCTAAAGGAACTTCTCTATGTGGGAAAGACAAGAGAAGAAAAAGACCTACAAAAATAAACCAAAGGAACTTCCCTGGTGGTAGAGTGGTTAAGATTTTACCTTCCAATGCAGGGGGTGCAAGTTCAATGCCTGGTCAGGGAGCTAAGATCCCACAAGCCTTGCAGCCAAAAAACCAAAACATAAAGCAAAAACAATATTGTAACAAATTCAACAAAGACTTTAAAAATGGTCTACGTCAAAAAAAAAAAAAGAATCTTAAAACAAAAAAACTCAAAACAATTAAGAAAATGGTAATAGGAATATATATATTGATAATTACCTTAAAAGTGAATGGATTAAATGATGCTCCAACCAAAAGACACAGGCTCACTCAGTGGATACAAAAACAAGACCCATATATATGCTGTCTATAAAAGACCCACTTCAGACCTAGGGACACATACAGACTGAAAGTGAGGGGATGGAAAAAGATATTCCATGCAAATGGAAATCAAAAGAAAGCTGGAGTAGCAATACTCATATCAGATAAAATAGACTTTAAAATAAAGAATGTTACAAGAGACAACGAAGGACACTACATAATGACTGAGGGATCAATCCAAGAACAAGATATAACAATTATAAATATATATGCACCCAACATAGGAACACCTCAATACATAAGGCAACTGCTAACAGCTATAAGAGAGGAAATTGACAGTAACACAATAATAGCAGGGACTTTAACACCTCACTTACACCATGGACAGATCATCCAAACAGAAAATTAATAAGGAAACACAAGCATTAAATAACACAATAGACCAGATAGATTTAATTTATATTTATAGGACATTCCATCTGAAAACAGCAGATTACAATTTCTTCCCAAGTGCATAAGGAACATTCTCTAGGATAGATCACATCTTGGGTCACATATCAAACCTCAGTAAATTTAAGAAAATTGCAATCATATCAAGCATCTTTTCTGACCACACGCTATGAGATTAGAAATAAATTACATGGGAAAAATTGTAAAAAACACAAACACATGGAGGATAAACAATATGTTACTAAATAACCAAGAGATCACTGAAGAAATCAAAGAGGAAATCAAAAAATACCTAGAGACAAATGACAACGAAAACATGGTGATCCAAAACATATGGGGTGCAACAAAAGAGGTTCTAAGAGGGAAGTTTATAGCAATACAATCCTACCTCAAGAAACAAGAAAAATCTCCAATAAACAATTTAAACTTACACCTAAAGGAAGTAGAGAAAGAAGAACAAACAAAACCCAAAGTTAGAAGGAAAGAAATCAAAAGATCAGAGCAGAAATAAATGAAATAGAAACAAAGAAAACAATAGCAAAGATCAGTAAAGCTACAAGCTGGTTCTCTGAGAAGAAAAACAAAATTGATAAATCTTTAGTGAGACTCATCAAAAAAAAGAGGGAGAGGACTCAAATCAATAAAATTAGAAATGAAGAAGAAGTTACAATGGACACCGCAGAAATACAAAGCATCATAAGAGACTCCTACAAGCAACTCTATGCCAATTAAATGGACAACCTGGAAGAAATGGACAAATTCCAAGACTGAACCAGGAAGAAATAGAATATATGAACAGACCAATCACAAGTAATGAAATTAAAACAGTGAGTAAAAACCTCCCAACAAACAAAAGTCCAGGACCAGCTGGCTTCACAGGTGAATTCTATCAAACATCTAGAGAAGAGATAACAACCATCCTCAAAGTCTTCCATAAATTTTCAGAGGAAGAAACACTCCCAAACTCATTCTACGAGGTCATCACCCTGATATCAAAACCAGACAAAGATACTACAAAAAAAGGAAAATTACAGACCAATATCACTGATGAATATAGATGCAAAACTCCTCAACAAAATACTAGCAAACAGAATCCGAGAGCATATTAAAAGGATCATACACCATGATCAAGTGGGATTTATCCCAGGGATGCAAGTATTCTTCAGTATATGCAAATCAATCAATGTGATACACCATATTAACAAACTGAATAATAAAAAACAGATGATCATCTCAATAGATGCAGAAAAAGCTTTCGACAAAATTCAACACCCATTTATGATAAAAACTCTCCAGAAAGGTGCATAGAGGGAACCTACCTAAACATAATAAAGGCCATATACAACAAACCCACAGTAAACATCATTCTCAATGGTGAAAAACTGAAAGCATTTCCTCTAAGATAAGGAACAAGACAAGGATGTCCACTCTCGCCACTATTATTCAAAATAGTTTTGAAGTCCTAGCCGTGGCAATCAGAGAAGAAAAAGAAATAAAAGTAACACAAACTGGAAAAGAAGAAGTAAAACTGTCACTGTTTGCAGATGACATGATACTATACATAGACAATCCTAAAGATGCCACCAGAAAAATACTAGAGCTAATCAATGAATTTGGTAAAGTAGCAGGATACAAAATTAATGCACAGAAATCTCTTGCATTCATATACACTAACAATGAAAGATCAGAAAGAGAATTTAAGGAAACAATTCTATTCACAAGTGCAACAAAAAGAATAAAATCCCTAGGAATAACCCTACCTAAGGAGGTAAAGACCTGTACTCAGAAAACTATAAGACAATGATGAAAGAAATCAAAGATGACACAAACAGATGGAGAGATATACCAGATTCTTTGGTTGGAAGAATCAATATTCTGAAAATGACTACCCTACCCAAAGCAATCTATAGATTCACTGCAATCCTTATCAAACTACCACTGGCATTTTTTATAGAATTAGAACAAAAAATTTCACAATTTGGTTGGAAACACAAAAGACCCCAAACAGCCAAAGCAATCTTGAGGGAAAAAAACAGAGCTGGAGGAATCAGGCTCCCTGACTTCAGACTATACTACAAGCTACAGTAATTAAGATAATACGGTACTGGCACAAAAACAGAAATATAGGTCAATGGAACAGGATGGAAAGCCCAGAGATAAACCTACGCACCTACGGTCAGCTAATCTTTGACAAAGGAGGCAAGGATATACAATGGAGAAAAGACAGCCTCTTCAATAAGTGGTGCTGGGAAAACTAGACAGCTACATGTAAAAGAATGAAATTAGAACACTCCCTAACACCATACACAAAAATAAACTCAAAATGGATTAGAGACCTAAATGTAAGACCGGACACTATAAAACTCTTAGAGGAAAACATTGGAAGAACACTCTGACATAAATCACAGCAAGATCTTTTTTGACCCACCTCCTAGAATAATGGAAATAAAAACAAAAATAAACAAGTGGGACCTAATGAAACTTAAAAGCTTTTGCACAGCAAAGGAAACTGTAAACAAGATGAGAAGACAACCCTCAGAATGGGAGAAAATATTTGCGAACGAATCAATGGACAAAGGATTAATCTCCAAAATATATAAACAGCTCATGCAGCTCAATATTTAAAAAACCAACAACCCAATCAAAAAATGGGCAGAAGACCTAAATAGACATTTCTCCATAGAAGATATACAGATGGCCAAGAGGCACATGAAAAGCTGCTCAACCTCACTAATTATCAGAGAAATGCAAATCAAAACAACAACGAGGTATCACCTCACACCAGTCAGAATGGCCATCATCAGAAAATCTACAAACAACAAATGCTGGAGAGGGTGTGGAGAAAAGGGAACCCTCTTCTGTGGTGGGAAAGTAAATTCATACAGCCACTACGGAGAACAGTATGGAGGTTCCTTAAAAAACTAAAAGTAGAACTACCATATGACCCAGCAATTCCACTACCAGGCATATTCCCTGAGAAAACCATAATTCAAAAAGAGTCATGTACCACAATGTTCATTGCAGCTCTATTTACAATAGCCATGACATGGAAGCAACCTAAGTGTCCATCGACAGATGAGTGGATAAAGAAGAAGAAGAAAAAATGTTTCTGAAGAACCTAGGGGCAGGACAGGAATAAAGACGCAGGTGTAGAGAATGGACTTGAGGACACAGGGAGGGGGAAGCGTAAGCTGGGACAAAGTGAGAGAGTCGTATGGACATATATACACTGCCAAATGTAAAATAGATAGCTAGTGGGAAGCAGCTGCATAGCTCGGTGCTTTGTGACCACGTAGAGGGGTGGGATAGGGAGGATGGGAGGGAGACGCAAGAGATATGGGGATATATGTATACGTACAGCTGTTTCACTTTGTTATAAAGCAGAAACTAACACACCATTGTAAAGGAAATTTTAATTATAATTTTTTTACCCCAATAAAAATTAAAAAGAAAAAAAAAGACACATGCACTGCAATGTTCATTGCAGCACTATTTACAATAGCCAGGTCATGGAAGCAACCTAAATGCCCATCGACAAACGAACGGTTAAAGAAGAAGTGGTATATATACACAATGGAATATTATGCAGCCATAAAAAAGGAACAAAACTGGGTCATTTTTAGAGACGTGATTCCAAAAGAGAAAAGCAAATATCGTATATTAACGTCTATATGTAGAATCTAGAAAAATGGTAGAGATGAACCAGTTTGCAAGGCAGCAATAGAGACACAGAGGTAGAGAACAAATGAATGGACACCAAGGGAGGAAAGTGGGGGTGTGGGGTGTGGGATGAATTGGGGATTGGGATTGACATATATACACTAATATGTATAAAATAGATAACTGATAAGAACCTGCTGTATTAAAAAATAAAATTCAAAAAAAACTGTAAGTATCAACTATACTGTAAAAAAATCAAATATAAGTATCTAATAAAATAAATAAAAATTCGTTTCAACAGCAGACACTTTCAGTGATAAGTTATATTGCTCTAAAGTTTCAAATAATGTCAATTTTATCAGTAAAACTGAAAACATCAAAGCAGCAGGAACTAATGGATGAAGCTCAGCTAAATGCTATGTTGAGTGATTAGGTGGAATTCTTGTACACTGAGGGCTTAAAATTTAAAGTGGTAGTATAAAAACTGACATGACCATAAGTAAATGGCATGAAGAAAGCAGGGCATAATTAAGTCAATTCCCATTTCATTAAATAGCATTACTATAAAGTTCCCTGAATGACATATTTCTGTGTCATAAATAATGGCTTGTTTATTTCGACTAGTACTTAATAATAAAGTTCTATTTGATCAAGAAGGAAGGGGGCCATGTTTTTCTAGAGCTAATTGCTGCCATTTCTAATGCTCCTACCTAGGGAGAAGTTGGAAATGGCCGGGAAGAAACAGCACAGAGATTTCAGGATCTCCTCAGACACTGCTGCGCAAAAAGGGCATGGTAATATGAAGTTATGTGCAGTGGGCACAGAGGAAATTATCAGAGATGATGGCAAAGAAAAGAGAAACAGGAAGAATGAAGACCAGGAATAACACTGCAACGCCCTCTGTGTTGTTTGTCTCCATGTCTGATAAGAACACTAATAATATATGGTAGAAATTAAGCTGGTCTTTCAGAATAAAAGGCTAAAGACTAGAAGAATGTTTCTGTCTATTGTAACTGCACCCCGACGACCTTCCACCATCAAGTGTACCGATTTTAAATGTCATCATGCAAGGATATGGTCAGAAATGAGATTTATTAAATTCATTATTTCAGAAGTGTGATAATTCTGGATGACAATAAAAGTCAAGATGAGTATTTGAAAACGGGTGATTCAGAATGAACTGGCATGCAGGTCATTGCAGGTAAGGACATATTTTTTGCTAGACGTGTGAAATAGTTCAATGTCAATATATAGACACAAAAGAAAAGAAAGCCCAGGGTTCTAGGATATATCAATAAAAAAGTCAGAAGTTGGCATGACTCCACACTCTAAGGTTGCAATGTTCTCTGTGGCATCCTCTTAATAGTGTTGCCTATCAGAGCACTTAAACTTTAACAGTTGTTCCTTACATGTCTGATTTTCTGCTAGGTTATAAAGTACTTACAGGTAGAGGTCTTATATCTTTATGTTTTTCTTCACAGTACAGTTCCCAACAGATAGCAGCCCCCATCAGTGGCCATGTTGATTTCTACCTCCTAGTGCCTCTCAAATCCATCTCCAATGTCAGTGTTTGGTGATGTGCTTCACAATCACATCAGCTCCTGCCTAGACTTCAATACCCTACATCTCATTTCTCTCAAATCCAGTCTCTCTTTTCCCACAAGAGTGATTTTTCCAAGACTAATATTATCGCTTTACTCTTCTACTTAACACCCTAGAGAATTCCTCCTTTCCTACGAGAAAAATTCCAAGTTCCTTAGCATGGGATTTAAAAATTCCCAAGTCAACTCTTAAAACATTAAATCCTGTCTCTTTTCCCCTTCATGTTGTGCCATTTCAGCCATCACTTATCCCACCTGGATACCCATTTCCACTTGACAAACGCCTAATCATTCTTTAAGGTAATTCCTTCTCTAAGCTGTCCTCCAAAACAGTACCTCCTCTGGCTTTTACAATATTTAAAAAAAATTATTTGCACCGCTTTTGGCACTTTAGTTGTACCGCTTTGGGCACTTTATTTGCAATTATTAATGTGACAGACATTATTAGTGAACACCTGTATCACAGACCCTTTCCTTTTGGACCCATGATTGGAATGTACTTCCCCTCTCACTTTGAAGGTAGGAATGGTCATAGGACTTGGACAATGAACTACGTGAGGGAGAAACTATATGAAGCATTTATTTACTAATGCTGAACTCTATTTTCCTTTCTTCTCTGCTGAGACAATAGTGGAAGCACATTTTGATTAGGAATTGCAATACTGAGCCAACTCATGGAGGACAGTTGCCCTACAGTGTACACAGCCCAGATTCTCAGCAGACTGCGTTTAAGCCCCTGGAAGTTAGGGCTTAGTTTTTTTTATTGGTATTATGTATCCTAAATGGAACCATTAATTTCATTTCCTTCTCCCACACTAGCTGTGAATTTCTTGAAAACAAGTACCATGCTCACGGTATTCCATATAAGGAAGAAGAATAAAGGGAAAAAATGAAAAATTAACAGAATGATATAATAGCCTGAGTGTGACTAATGTACATATATTCCTTGTTTCTCTTTAGAGGCTATAAAACCTCTTGTAGTTTTATTCTTCTCTGTCCCCACTTGTTCCTGATGATGTGAATTCAGTCTGACCGACACCAAAGTAAAATATGCAGTTCTTCATTTCCTGAGTTGCTATCAATACTTTTAGTTTATTATGTTATTATGAAATAAGTACGTAAGGAATCAATTTCACAAGACTGACTGAAGCAATATGTGTGCATTTTAGAAGAGTAATCAAGGTAAAATTGAGTTCATTTTCTATGAAAATTTCATGTACAGCTACTGAAAGAAATCATTTCTGGCAGAGGCATTTTAAGGGCAAAAAGTTGTAGGTGCAAATAATCCGAATGTTAAATGTACTTGTTCTCTCATCTTGAAGGTAAATTTCATGTTTTCAACACTAAAAATTCATTAGCACTCTATTTTCCCTCCTCCTTAGCTCAAGTGGACACCAGCAAACATTTGCATAAAATTTTGAACCACTGCCAATGCAAATGCATCTTTGATTCATTCCCAATTCTGCTTGGTTCGGGATTCCTCATATAGTGGATTTGGGGATTCCACCCTCAAACCAGTTTCAGCGCTGGAACTCATTAATTTAAAGATACTAATTGGGGTCTCTGTGTCCTGTTTTTAACCTACAAATTCTTACCATAAATCCATACCTCACTTAGAGGCCTTGTGTACTGTATTTTGGCAATTTGCCAAAGTTTTAAATGCACAGTAAAAATTTCTACATGTGAAAATAAGTAAAGGCAGTCTTGAATTAAGTTGCCAATCCTAAAGTACATTCTAATTTTCTGTGAAATCTTTTAAAAAAATCACATAGCTTATTTTTTTCCATCTGTGGAATAAAAAAATTTATCTGAGAAAATTTTTCCTAGTAGGATAGAGATACTGAAATTTATAATAGGCATCATTTCTTTGCTATACTGAAAACAAGACTACCTGTCATCATCTACTGAGTCTCCCATTAAGAATAATATTAAGTAAATCACACTAAATGTTGGAACACCCTTCAATACATTGTGACACCAAGGACTATGTCTTAAGGACAGTGACTGTATTTTTCATTTTCAGTACATATATTTGAAATAGCAATATAAGTTAAAAAATTAAATTTCACTAGTTATTATACATTAAACTGGTATATACACTAGAATTTGAAATTCTATGATTTAAAAATGGTTATGTTTATTTTGATCTCTGATGAAACTTTTAAATATGTTTTAAATTATTAGCTCATTCAAATATCAGTAATAAACAGTTGCAATCCAGGGAATGTGTTAAAGGAACTATAGCAGTTTATAACTTATTTATAAGTTAAATGGAATTGACTTGTAAAGCAGGACTTGGATAAGTACAACTTTAGATTAATTCTAGGGCTTATATTTGGATTTCAAATGATACCTTGTCATCTTTTAGCAGAGAGTGTCTTTCTTTTTTCTGTAAAGGAAGAATAAAAAGTATACTTTTAAAAAGTAGAAAATATAGATAAGTTGATTTAAGTGACTTGTTTTCTTGCTTAAATCCTATTAAATATGCATATCCTTTTTATGTTACAATTAGAAAGAAATGAAAGTCAGAAGGAATGGCAAAATTAATTTGTTCTTCAAAGGACTAGAAGCATCTCTTTAATTTTTCTAGAATTTTAGATGTGGGAAAGAGCTACCTGTAGTTGTATGGAGGAAATACATTGGGTCATCCAAGCCTGGGTCATCCATCCTCATGGTATCTGACTGCAAGATAAGGCTATGGGTGTGTTATAAATTCCTTCAGTCAGGCCAAAGGATTAAGCCAGGCATAAATAAGTTAGATTTTTTAAAAGTGAAATGAGTTAGATGTGAAAGTATGAAGGGAACTAAATTTCACTTGGGTGTTTTTAAATAGTATTCCGTAAGTGTATTTTTACTAAATTATCATTTGGCAATCTTCATAAAGGCAACTGCTTTGAAAAAGATATTTTGTTTAACTCTTTGTGTAACTGATTTGGAAAACATACATGAAATCAAGCAAACAACAATTTGCATTTATATATAAAAGAGAGCTAAATTATAGGCTCAAATAATTGTATTTTTCTTTCACCTATATTAATGATTAGCAGGTTTTTTGAATGTGGGATGTTTGAGACATTTCTTTTTCTGTGATAATATACCCTTAAATGCAAACAATTAGGAATGATAATAAGAACTGGAAGATTTCTTTAAAACAGTTTTAAATATGTCAGAAAACCTATCCTAGGAAAAACTGCCCATCAGTAAGTATAATCTACCATATTTATTCCCTATTTACAATTTATGCACCGTTACTTCATTTTTTTATCTTTTGATTTACTTATTTTGGCAAAGTATTAAATTCAAATAGTCTGAATTTCTAAATACTATTTTTACACAAGTTCTCTATTTACTGTTTATCATTCGACATTATAAATTGACTCCATAACATGGTGGGTGAGGATCCAATTTCACTGACTTCCATTCTTCCCCCTCTTCCCATCCCCTGCACATGACTATATTTGCTTTTGATCAAATCTGTATTCAGTGTCTCTATTTTTACATCTCGGTAAATATTGTCCACACAGAACATCTCGTAGAATATATTTTGTCCTGCAGTTATTTTTTTCCTGAAGGTAATTATTGTTTCACTTTTTTACATTTTGTTTGTACATCTAAATAAAATGTCCAGCCTCTTCTAACAGTTCCATTAAAAGCCTGTTGATAATTTATTAATTCCATTTTTCTTCTTTTCCCTAGAGATACCCCTTCAGGTGCCCTCCAACTCTCCTGCTCCCATCTGGATTCATTACTCTCTTAGGTTTCAGCACAGGTACCACTATGGGCTTTCCCTTTCCCATGGTGGGAAAGGAATCTTCATCATCCCTCCTCTGGGTTGATTTTCCTCTTTTCTGTTCTTTCTTGGTTTACTGCCTCATTTTACTAAAACAAAACCTATACTACATCTCTGAAAAATACTAAAAAGAGAGGTGAATTTTTAGGGACCTACTACTTGAATCCTTGGTTGAAATTCATTTTAACTCAGAATTTTGGCATTGCTTCCAATTTTGCTCTGGAGGATACACTGCTCTTGTTATGTCATATACTTTTGCCTGAGATTTTCAAAAATAAACTTATTAATTTGCTCTTTTCTTTGGAAGCTTTTAGGAGTTTCTCTCTGTACTTTGTGTCCTAAAATTTCATGATTATATGCTTTAATGTGAATCTATTGTTTTTATTTCATTTTGCTGAACTTTAGATGAACTTTTTGTTTTGGGAGAGGCATGTGTGTTAGTTATGAGTAATTTTCTTAAATATTCCTTAGATGATTTTCTCTTTTTCCCATTTCACTCTCCTTCTTTCATGAATTCCACAGTTTTACTCTATCTCTTAGCACATTAATTTTATTTTTTGGACATCTCCCCATGCATTATCTCTATTTCCTTTGTATATCTTTCTCTTTTTGTTTTCTGCCATCCATGGTGGAGGTTTTCTTCAAATATCTGGTGATCTTTGTTCATTCACATTTGAGAATAAGGCACTAAAAACTTCCTGATTCATGAGGATCTATGTAAATCATGGAGCTTCATTCTAGTGACAGGAGTACACCAGCAAGGTGTTTCATTTCAAGTCACTGACAGGGCAGGATCTGTGGATCTTTTCTCTGGTACATGCAGTTTACCAGACAAGAATATGACAATCTCCTCTTTAGAGATGGGGTAGGAGTGTTAAGGACACAAATCTCTGTTGTTGCTGAAGAGCTATGCTGAGGAGTAGACTGGAAATTCTCACTCTTCAGCATAAAGATGTTCATAATGACATCTTTTTCCCACCCTCTTTTGGGCCAGTTGCCTTAGAATCAGAAAGCTCTTTAATTCAATTTTCCTGAAAATAGACTTCTTGTGGCCTATGAACATGGAAAGTGAACAGTGATCATCTGCAACCATCTATATGCTTTAATGGGAATAACACAGAGATGAGAATAAACTGAGGATCTGTGCTTCTAATGACACGATAGCCAAATATTCATTTATTTGTCCCTAAGAGAACAGAAATTATTTATTCAATGCAGAAGAGAAAACAAAAAAATGGAAAAGAACTTTGATAAATACTTGAAAAAATAAATGAACAAGAGTTTTGTTTGGTTTTTTATTTTTTGATATTTATATCATTTATCCTTAGAAAATAGAAGCAAGAAACTGACAGAGCAAGCAAGACTTCACTGGAGTTTCTTGAAAGAACAATTCTTTCTGTAAAAATGAGATGGTACTAGATTGCTAGTTTTTACATTTGTTCAAATAGCAAAATGCCTGGATGTCATGATGTTCTTTGAGGAATAATGTGGAACATTAATTTAATACATTTAATTTATGAAATTGTGTGATTTTTTAAAAATGGCAAAGTTATTTTTCTTCCAAGTTTACTAAGACTTTTATATAAAATGAGTGTTGAATTTTTCAAAAAATTTTGTTCAGCCATTGAAATGATCATATGACTTTTCTCCTTTACTTTGTTAATCTGGTGGATGATATTTATGAACTTTTTAAAGTTAAAACATCCTTTCATTTATAAAATAAACCAAAAAAAGATAAAACTCTTTTTATATATTATCCTGGATTTGGATTTGAAAATATTTTGTCTTACGTCAATATGCTTGAATTGAGTTAACTGTAGTTTCCCTTTTTTGTACAAAATTTGTATTTGTTATTAATTTAATTGGCGTAATCTCTCTATGCCTACCTTTTTTTGTTTGTTTCCTACAAGAGGTGGTGTACATCCAAATTAAGTTTCTCAAATTTTTGATATAGTGAAGCTATCCAAAGTAAATTAGTGGGAATATTTTTGATCATTGATTAGATTTCCCTAATATTATTCAGGCTTGCATTTCTTCCTGAATCAGTTTTGATGTTATTTTTCTGAATAATGTATCTGTTCTTTCTGTATTTCTAGATTTATTGGCCTAAAATTATTTTGAAATACTGTTACTGTCTTTTTATTCTGCACCATCTATTCTGATTTTCCTTTAGTTTATTCCTAACACTGTTAATTTGGGATTTATCTCTTTCTTGATTACTCAAAGTGTCACTGAAAGTCAATTTTATTCTTCTTAAATGATTAATTTTTCTTTCAATTGATTATTAGAATTCTAGTTTATTAATGTGTATTAGTATCTTTTTTATTTCCTTCTATGCATTCTCCTTGCGTTCATCATGAGTGAGTGCATGCAATATGAAAATTATAAGTTAATTCCATTAAATATATAGTTTTTCTTTGTACCGTACTGATTAATTTAACCATTTCTACTTTTCCTAATATACTCATTTAAAATTATGTTTTTCTCTAAGTATTACTTTAACGGCATTCCAAAACTTTTGAAATGTGGCATTTTTCTTTTCAGTTATTTCAAAGATTTTGATTTCTATTATGAATCTGTCTTTGACTCACCTATTTTGAAGTACTAAATGTTGTCATTTCTTAGCATATCATAATTTTCTAATTATCTCTTAAGTATAGATTTCTAGCCTAAATGCACTATGGTCATAAAAATTAATTTATATTATTTCTATCCTTTGAAATTTCTTGAGACTTTCTGTGTAGCCAGTAAAAGATCATTTTGGGAAAACAGTCTATGTATGCTGAAAAACATGGGTCTTACTTTCAGTGAAGTCCAAGTTATCGAGTTTTCCTTTATGGTTAACGCTTTTAGTGTCCTTCATGAGAAATTATAGCCTACTCTAAGGGCATAAAGATGTTCTCCTATGCTTACTTTGAGAACTTTATTTTTTTATCTTTCATATTTAGGTCTGTGATCTATCTAGAATTGATTTTTCTGTACTGTGTAAAGTGAGGTCAAAGTTTTTTTTTTCCCCAAATTGATGCCCAATTTAGGAACACTTATTAAATATTTAGGAACATTTATTAAAGAAGACATTCTTTTACCACTGCATCACTGTGTCACCTTTGTCATAGTCACTTGACTATGAAAGTTCTGATTTGTTCCTGAATTTTCTATTCTGCTTCATTGGTCTATTTGTCTATGTCTGTGGTAACAAAACATTTTCATAATTATTAGCCTATATAATACATCTTGATAGATAGTAGTGTGAACCTACCAACTTTTATCCTCTTCATAAGCTTTTCTTTTTCAGTATTTTCTTGGCTATTCTTGGCCCCTTGTATTTCTATATACATTTTAGAATTAACTTGAACCAACCTGTTAATTTCCACAATAAAATATGTTCTGATTTTGATTGGAATTGCATCTGTATATTGGAATCTATACTATAGATATGTTTGGGTAAAACCACAAATAACAAAAGCCATATTTTTTATTTTAAATTCTTAAAACTGTTTTTTCCTGGCCTTATGGAATAGGCTGAGACATCTAGTAAAATGCTTAAGAGAAGTGATTGTAGTAGGCACCTTTATGTTCTCCTAATTTTGGCCTAATAGTCAGTATTTCACCATCAAATATGATACTTAGTGCAGATTTTTATAGATAGCCATTATCAGAGTAGAAAAGTTTTTTTAGATTCCTGCTTTGCTAAGAGTTTTATCATGAATGAATACTGAATTTTTAATTTTGTCAAATGTCTTTTCTGAATTTATAAAGATAAGTGTATATTTTCTTTCTTTATTCTATATGATGACTAATATTTAAGTAATTTTAAAACTTTATGCCAACCTTTTTACTAGATAATGTCTACTTGATCTTGACATATTATCCCTTTTAAATATTCCTAAATTTTATATGTTGACATTTGGTTTAGAATTTTCCCATTTTCACATCTATTTCTGTGAAAGGAATTGACCTACAGCTTTCCTTTCCTTTCTTATAATATCCTTGTCCTATTTTGGTAAGAAGGTTATGATAGCAATTTAAAATGATTTGTAAATGATTCCTTTTGTTCTTTGCTCTGGAAACTGTTGCATAAGATTAGTGTTTCATCTATCTGAAATATTTGGAAAAATTCATCATAAAGCTGTATGAACTGAGATTTTCATGAATTTAATATAGTAACACTATATGATTTTTTAAATTTCTTCTTGTCTCAGTTTTGGAATATTTTATTTTTCTAGGAGGTTATCAATTTCATGTAGAGTTTCTAATTTACTGTTAAAACATCATTCATCATATACTTTAATTTTATTTTCAATACCTGTAGGATCTTTATTCATGCTCTTTTATTGCTGCTAGTAAAGCTAATTTGTGCCTTGTCTCCTTCTCTCTCTCTCTTCCTCTTGATCAATCTTACCATTAGTATGTCAATTTTATATATTTCCAAAGATAAACCTTTTTTACTAGTCAATTTTTTATTATGCATTTACTTTCTATTTCATAATTTTGCCCTTATTTATATATTTTCTTCCTTCTACTTTTACTGAATTTAACTTGCCTTTCCATTTTTAACATGCTATAGTGAATATTTAAATATAATGGATACTTATAAACATGGTTTTAATATATTAATTTTACAGTATGAATTTTTATTTAAGCACAGATTTAGTCACATCCAAGTTTGATATATTATATATATTATTAATTTAAAATATTTTCTCATATCCTTTAATACTTTAATTATCTTATTGAGTTTTTAGAACTGCATTTCTTAGTGTCCAAATAATAATTGAATACACAAATACTTCAACTGCACATGAAACATTTTCCAAAATTGGGTGCAAATATATTCTACATACACTGGAAAATGTGTGTTCTGTCATTGTTGGAAGCAATGATCTATGCCTGTCAACTAGGCAATTTTGTTTATCACAATATTTATATTCTCTATATACTTATTGATTTTTTTGGTCTGTTTATACTATCAGTTATTGGGAGAGGTCTGTTAGTCTCTCAGTATAATTTTTGATTTGTCATTTCTCAAGTAATTCTTTAAATTTTTATCTTATATATTTTATATCCCTGCTGTTAGGTTCATACTAGTGTAACATGGTTATATCTTTCTAGAACACTGACCCTTGTAACATTATGAAGTTCTGCTAATTGTCTCTTGTTATGTTTCTTGTCATTGTGCCTACTTTGTTTCTATTATTGACGGACCAGCTTTACTTTTGTCTGATAGATCTTTTCCCAGCCTTTTTCTTATAACGTTTCTATCATTGTATTTAAAGGGTCTTTGTCAGTAAATTTAAGTGTTTTTTAAAATTCAGTCTTTTAATTGGAGCATTGTGTCCACTTATACTAAATGTATTGTCTGACATATTTTGGTTCATATTTACCTTTCACTATTTCTATTTGTCCCACCCATTTTATGTTCTTTCTTCTCTCCTTCTTGTGAATTAATTCTTTCATAATTGATTGATTTTCTTTTAGCTTTATGATATACATCCTCTACAATAATTTCAATTACAATATGCAACTTTGACTCACTACAGTCAGAAATAAATTATTTCTTTACCTCTCACCTAAAAATACAGTTACCTTAAAGTACATTTACTCTATTTATTCCCCTCTCTCTTACTGTGTTATTTTGTCATTACGTTAACTCCTCATCTATTTTATGCAACCGAATACATTAATATTTTTGTTCTGTAAAATCAATATCTATTCATATAATTAGTCTTTGTAGAGCTTCAATTCCCTCATGAACTTCTTAGCTTCCAACTGTGATTGATTACATTTCTAAGAAATTCCATTATCTCTTAAAAGATTGCTTCTGCCTCTATCTTCTCTTCCCTTTTATAACACCAAGGACATGTGTTTTATTTGTCTTCTCTGTGTTGCATGTGTCTCTTACACTTTCTTCTGTACTTTCCACATACGCTTTTCTCCTTCTTTAGCCCAGATTATTTTTATTCACCTATTATTTTACTCATCATCACTTTAATCACCTATTCAGTTTTGTCCAATCTGTAAGTAACTCCATGTGCTGAATCATCAATTCCCATTATTGTTTTTTTAACTCAAGAATTTCCATTCATTTCTTTTCCACTAGATAACAGTTCTATGATGAAATTCTTCCTGTTGTTATCTATGTTCTTGGACATATTACTCACAAACATAAGTCTAGTCTCACAGCTATAGAACCTGGATAGTCTATGCTTTGTTGCTACTGTCGGTTTTCCTGTTCCTTTATTTATTTATTTATTATTTATTTATGGCTTAGTTTTTATTTTTTTGATTGAGTGCTGGATATTGTACATGAACTATTTAATGCCACTGAACGATATTCTCCTACTTTAGATAGAACCGATCTTGTCCTTTCTTAGGCAGCCTATGAGGGAGCAGATCACTGTATTCAATCAGGGAATGAGCTGATTCAAGGATATTGCACAGTTTGGGGGAAGCATTGGATACCTCTCTTTAGATGAAGTTCTTTGGGTTAGCTCTTACAGATCTCAGCCAAGAGCCTTTGAGTGTTTACAAAATGCTGTGTTCTTTTGCTAGTCAAGAACTCCCACTGTTGTCTCCTGTTCACCAAGAGACCCATGATAACTGCATAGATTTTCAAATAATCTTTCAGTTTCTTAGTATTCTTCTCCAAGCACCTTAAAAATTCAGTAAGTGCTAAAAAGGGAAAAGAAGAGCATTTAGCTCACTTATCAGGACCTCCCTTCTCTCCTGCATGTTGGCCTCTCAAATCCTGCCTGCCTCTAGATGTTCTTCCTCCAGTGTGGTCAGACTGCCAAGGCTCTGCTCACTTCTCTGGTTCTTGGCAGCTAGCCACTCTCTGCCTGGTTTTTCAGCTTCTCACCCAGCACTAGGATTTGGCAAATTCTTTGCAGGAGAAACTATGACAGACAGTTGGGCTCTTCTCTCTATGGCTTCTACTTCTCCAAGAGCTTGGCCTCTTGGTGTTGTTACTTCAATAGCCATAGTCTTAATGACTACGAACATATCTTAAAGTTTATTTTACCTGGCTTTGCTCATTGTTTTTAGTGGCAATTCTGGTCTACTGTAGCCTATTCAATCAAAGCCTACTTCTATGCTCTTAAGAAAATTATTCTTATCTTTTGGAGCTATTTAAATTGTCTTTAGCCAGTGAGTTGGTCCATATACTCTACACTGTCCTATTTATTCTAATGCATTTATATGCATACATAAATTACTTCATGCCAGTTCCAATATGATTTCTTTATTTTATGGAGGCTCAAGAATTCTAAGTGAGTTACCTCTTTTACATAGTAAGTGACAGAATTTAGAGTAAAAAAATCTCTTCTCTCCGACACCAAGTCCTAATAGTACGAAAAACTGACAAATACTCATGTTTGCCAAAAAAAAACAAAAAAAAACCACACAAAACAACAAGCAGTTGAGGGAGATTGGTTCAAGATGGCAGAGTAGAAAGACATGCTCTCACTCCCTCTTTCGAGAACACTGGAATCACAACTAACTGCTGAACAATCATCAACAGGAAGACACTGGAACTCACCAAAAAAGATACCCCACATGCAAGGACACAGGAGAAGCCACAATGAGATGGCGGGAGGGGGGCAATCACAATAAAATCAAATCCCATAACTGCTGGGTGGGTGACTCACAAACTGGAGAACACTTATACCACAGAAGTCCACCCACTGGAGTGAAGGTTCTGAGCCATACGTCAGGCCTCCCAACCTGGGGGTCTGGCAATGGGAGGAGGAATTTCTAGGGAATCAGACTTTGAAGGTTAGTTGGAGTTGACTGCAGAACTTTGGCAGGATTAAGGGAAACAGAGACTCCACCCTTGGAGGGCACACACAAAGTAGTGTGCACACTGGGAACCAAGGGAAAGAGCAGTAACCCCATAGGAGACTGAAACAGATGTACCTGCTAGTGCTGGAGGGTCTAATGAAGAGGTGGGGGGGGGGGAGCTGTGTGTCACCGTGAGGAAGACGACACTGGCAGCAGAAGTTCTGGGAAGTACTCCTTGGCATGAGCCCTCCCAAAGTCCGCCATTAACCCCACCAAAGAGCACGGGTAGGCTGCAGTGTTGGGTCACCTCAGGCCAAACAACCAACAAGGAGGGAACCCAGCCCCACCCAGCAGGAGTCAAGCGAATTATAGTTTTACTGAGCTCTGCCCACCAGAGCAACACCCAGCTCTTCCCACCACCAGGCCCTCCCATCAGGAAACTTGCACAAGTCTCTTAGATAGCCTCATCCACCAGAGGGCAGATAGCAGAAACAAGAACTAAAATTCTGCAGCCTGTGGAACAAAAACCACATTCACAGAAGGATAGACAAGATGAAAAGGCAGACGGCTATGTACCAGACAAAGGAACAAGATAAACCCCCAGAAAAACAACTAAATGAAGTGGAGATAGGCAACCTTCCAGGAAAAGAATTCAGAATAATGATAGTGAAGATGATCCAGGACCTCGGAAAAAGAATGGAGGCAAAGATCGAGAAGATGCAAGAAATGTTTAACAAAGACCTAGAAGAATTAAAGAACAAACAAACAGAGATGAACAATACAATAACTGAAATGAAAACTACACTAGACGGAATCAATAGCAGAATAACTAAGGCAGAAGAACGGATAAGTGACCTGGAAGACAGAATGGTGGAATTTACTGCTGCTGAACAGAATAAAGCAAAAAGAATGAAAAGAAATGAAGACAGCCTAAGAGACCTCTGGGACAACATGAAACGCAACAACATTCGCAATATAGGGGTCCCAGAAGTAGAAGAGAGAGAGACAGGACCCGAGAAAATATTTGAAGAGATTATAGTCGAAAATTTCCCTTACATGGAAAAGGAACTCGCCACCCAGGCCCAGGAAGCACATAGAGTCCCATACAGGATAAACCCAAGGAGAAACACACTGAGACACATAATAATCAAATTGGCAAAAATTAAAGACAAAGAAAAATTATTGAAAGCAGCAAGGGAAAAATGACAAATAACATACAAGGGCATTCCCATAAGGTTAACATCTAATTTCTCAGCAGGAACTCTACAAGCCAGAAGGGAGTGGCATGACATATTTAAAGTAATGAAGGGAAGAACCTACAACCAAGATTACTCTAC
The DNA here is from genome assembly GCF_951394435.1 of Stenella coeruleoalba. NCBI lineage: Eukaryota > Metazoa > Chordata > Mammalia > Artiodactyla > Delphinidae > Stenella > Stenella coeruleoalba. Next base: position 62,130,336 of record NC_137159.1, on the reverse strand, counting down.
CTGGCAAAGATCTCATTCAGATTCGATGGAGAAATCAAAAGCTTTACAGACAAGCAAAAGCTAAGAGAATTCAGCACCACCAAACCAGCTCTACAACAAATGTGAAAGGAACTTCTCTAAGTGGGAAAAACAAGAGAAGAAAAGGACCTGCAAAAACAAACCCAAAACAATTAAGAAAATGGTCATAGGAATATATATGTTGATAATTACCTTAAAAGTGAATAGAATAATGCTCCAACCAAAGACACAGGCACACTGAATGGATACAAAAACAAGACCCATATATATGCTGTCTACAAGAGACCCATTTCAGACCTAGGGACACACACAGACTGAAAGTGAAGGGATGGAAAAAGATATTCCAGGAAAATGGAAATCAAAAGAAAGCTGGAGTAGCAATACTCATATCAAATAAAATAAACTTTAAAATAAAGAATGTTACAAGAGACAAGGAAGGAAACTAGGTAATGATAAAGGTATCAATCCAAGAAGAAGATATAACAATTATAAATATATATGCACCCAACATAGGAACACCTCAATACATAAGGCAACTGCTAACAGCTGTAAAAGAGGAAATCGACAGTAACACAAAAAAATAGTGGGGGACGTTAACACCTCACTTACACCAATGGACAGATCATCCAAACAGAAAATTAGTAAGGAAACACAAGCTTTAAATGGCACAATAGACCAGATAGATTTAATTGATATTTATAGGACATTCCATCTAAAAACAGGAGACTACACTTTCTTCTAAAGTGCACATGGAACATTCTCCAGGATAGATCACATCTTGGGTCACAAATCAAGCCACAGTAAATTTAAGAAAATTGAAATCATATCAAGCATCTTTTCTGACCACAATGCTATGAGAGCAGAAATCAATTACAGGGAAAAAAATGTAAAAAACACAAAAACATGGAGGCTAAACAATACATTATTAAATAACCAAGAGATCACTGAAGAAATCAAAGAGGAAATCAAAAAATACCTAGAGACAAATGACAAGGAAACATGATGATCCAAAACCTATGGCATGCAGCAAAAGCAGTTCTAAGAGGGAAGTTTATAGCTATACAAGCCTAGCTCAAGAAACAAGAAAAATCTCAAATAAACAGTCTAACGTTACACCTAAAGGAACTAGAGAAATATGAACAACAAAACCCAAAGTTAGCAGAAGGAAAGAAATCATAAAGATCAGAGCAGAAATAAATGAAATAGAAACAAAGAAAAAAATAGCAAAGATCAATAAAACTAAAAGCTCGTTCTTTGAAAAGATAAACAAAATAAATACACCATTAGCCACACTCATCAAGAAAAAGAGGGACAGGACTCAAATAAATAAAATTAGAAATGAAAAAGGAGAAGCTAAAACAGACAGCGCAGAAATACAAAGCATCCTAAGAGACTACTACAAGCAACTCTATGCCAGTAAAATGGACAACCTGGAAGAAATGGACAAATTCTGAGATGGTATAACCTTCCAAGACTGAACTAGGAAGAATAGAAAATATGAACAGACCAATCACAAGTAATGAAGTTGAAACTGTGATTAAAAATCTTCCAACAAACAAAACCCCAGGACCAGACGGCTTCACAGGTGAATTCTATCAAACATCTAGAGAAGAGCTAACACCCATCCTTCTCAAACTGTTCCAAAAAATTGCAGAGGAAGAAACACTCCCAATCTCATTCGATGAGGCCACCATCATCCTGATACCAAAACCAGACAAAGATACCAAAAAAAAGGAAATTACAGACCAATATCACTGATGAATATAGATGCAAAAAACCTCAACAAAATACTAGCAAACAGAATCCAACAACACATTAAAAGGATCATACACCATGATCAAGTGGGACTTTCCCCAGAGTTGCAAGGATTCTTCAATATACGCAAATCAATCAATGTGATACACCATATTAACAAATTGAAGAATAAAAACCATATGATCATCTCAATAGGTGCAGAAAAAGCTTTTGACAAAATTCAACACCGATTTATGATAAAAACGCTCCAGAAAGTGGGCATAGAGGGAACCTACTTTAACATAATAAAGGCCATATATGACAAACCCGCAGCAAACATCATTCTCAATAGTGAAAAACTGAAAGCATTTCCTCTAAGATCAGGAAACAAGACAAGGATGTCCACTCTCACCACTATTATTCAACATTGCTTTGGAAGTCCTAGTCACGGCCATCAGAGATGAAAAAGAAATACAAATTGGAAAAGAAGTAAAACTGTCACTGTTTGCAGATGACATGATACTACACATAGAGAATCCTAAAGATGCTACCAGAAAACTACTAGAGCTAATCAATGAATTTGGTAAAGTTGCAGGATACAAAATTAATGCACAGAAATCACTTGCATTCCTATATACTAATGATGAAAAATCGGAAAGAGAAATTAAGGAAACACTCCCATTTACCACTGCAACAAAAAGAATAAAATACGTAGGAATAAACCTACCTAGGGAGAGAAAAGACCTGTATGCAGAAAACTATAAGACACTGATGAAATAAATTAAAGTGGATACAAACAGATGGAGAGATATACCATGTTCTTGGATTGGAAGAATCAATATTGTGAAAATGACTATACTACACAAAGCAATCTACAGAATCAGTGCAATCCCTATCTAATTACCAATGGCATTTTTACAGAACTAGAACAAAAAATCATAAAATTTGTATGAAGACACAAAAGACCCCGAATAGCCACAGCAATCTTGAGAAAGAAAAGTGGAGCTGGAGGAATCAGGCTCCCTGACTTCAGATTATACTACAAAGCTACAGTAATCAAGACAATATGGTACTGGCACAAAAACAGACATATAGATCAATGGAACAGGATAGAAATCCCACAGATAAATCTACGCACCTATGGTCAACTAACCTATGACAAAGGAGGCAAGGATATACAATGGAGAAAAGACAGCCTCTTCAGTAAGTGGTGCTGGGAAAACTGGACATCCATATGTAAAAGAATGAAATTAGAACATTCCCTAACACCATACACAAAAATAAACTCAAAATGCATTAGAGACCTAAATGTAAGACCGCACACTATAAAACTCTTAGAGGAAAACATAGGAAGAACATTCTTTGACATAAATCACAGCAAGATTTTTTTTGATCCACCTCCTAGAGTAATGGAAATAAAAGCAAAAATAAACAAATGGGACCTAATGAAACTTCAAAGCTTTTGCACAGCAAAGGAAACTGTAAACAAGATGAGAAGACAACCCTCAGAATGGGAGAAAATATTTGCAAATGAATCAGTGGACAAAGGATTAATCTCCAAAATATATAAACAGTTCATGCAGTTCAAAATTAAAAAAAGAAACAATTCAATCCAAAAATGGGCAGAAGACCTAAATAGACATTTCTCCAAAGAAGACATACAGATGGCCAAGAAGCACATGAAAAGCTGCTCAACATCACTAATTATTAGAGAAATGCAAATCAAAACTACAATGAGGTATCACCTCACACCAGTTAGAATGGGCATCATCAGAAAATCTACAAACAACAAATGTTGGAGAGTGTGTGGACAAAAGTGAACCCTCTTGCACTGTTGGTGGGAATGTAAATTGATACAGCCTCTGTGGAGAACAGGATGTAGGTTCCTTAAAGAACTAAAAATAGAATTACCATATGACCCAGCAATCCCACTACTGGGCATATACCTAGAGAAAACGATAATTCAAAAAGACACATGCACCCGAATGTTCATTGCAACACTATTTACAACAGCCAGGTCATGGAAGCAATCTAAATGCCCACCGACAGATGAATGGATAGAGAAGATGTGGTACATATATACAATGGAATGTTACTCAGGCATAAAAAGGAACGAAATTGGGTCATTTGTTGAGACGTGGATGCACCTAGAGACTGTCATATAGAGTGAAGTAAGTCAGAAAGAGAAAAACAAATATCGTATATTAACACATATATGTGGAACCTAGAAAATGGTACAGATGAACCAGTTTGCAGAGCAGAAATTGAGACACAGAAGTAGAGAAAATACATATGGACACCAAGGGGGGAAAGGAGCAAGGGGAGGGCATGGTGGTGGGATGAATTGGGAGGTTCAGATAGACATGTATACACTGATGTGTATAAAATGGATGATTAATGAGAAAAGAAAAAACAACAAGCAGTTGAATTATAAATTATTGGCTATATTTAATCTTGTTAATTAATATTAATTTGGTACTTTTTCATTCACAGGGTAAGCTACTAGCACTCACTAGAGGATAAATGATAGCAGACACTTTCATTTTAAAGTCGAAATAAAAAGAATAAAAACTTTAAATGAGAAAATTCTATCCATCTATTCTTTTCTAGGAAGCAGAATTTTCTTTGATATAATTAATGGATGTTATCTGGCCAAATCTTACAACCCAGAGTAGAAATAATTTTATGACCTCTTTGTTATATTACAGCAAGAATCTGCATATTCAATTTACTATGTGTTTTATTTTTTTTTATTTTTGGAGAAAATGACATCGGGATAAATATAAAGTTACATAGCTGATTATTAACAGACATAGGATTGGAATTTTTCATGCCTCTTTGGATTTGATAATGAAATACCAGAAATGCCATAACAGTGAAAGGTATAGTTCCTGCTCTCTGGAAACATTCTGTTTAGTGAATTAAGTGCCATATGAGTGGTTCAACCAAAAGATATATGAGGCCTTATAAGAATTCAGAGAAAGAACTGATCAATTTGCACTGGATTTGTCAGTAAAATAAGAGATATTTAAAAATGTTGCAGGATTTAAACATGTCAGGAGAAAGAGGGAATGAATTTCAAATATCAGCAAAATGCCTTCACTATTTCAATACTTAGCACTGTGCCCATTGCCTAGAAAGTAATCATGAAAGGCTGAGAAAAATAAATACCTCCTGGGTTCTCTAGACTTGGAAAAAAGTTTCATGAAGATTTTAAACAAACTTTTAAGGTGGCTTCTACTTTAGAGGGAATACCACACTCCATGTTCTTTGCCATAAGGAAAGAAGTGAAAAGTATATCAGTCCTTCTGACCGTTTTTTGGCCTCTCAATATCTATTTCCATTCCAAATCTCACCACACAATAAGAAGAGAAACTGGACAAACAAGAGAGTGGTAGCAGTAATGTAGGAATGATGGATAAAGACAATTTCTAAAAATCTGACACGATGAAGTAAACTGAGTGTCACCTAAAGTTGTTTGGTTTTTTTTTACAAGCAAAATACCTGTAATAAAATTTATTTTGGAAGAGAAGAAATAGCCTAATTGTTTGTAATACTGCAGAGCAGATTTCCTTGATAGCAAGGACCATCTTAGTTTTCAGGAAGAGTTCATGAAAGTGATTTCTTTCCTTTAGTGAGACACTAGGCATTTACTGTGCATCAAGACTGTGCAGAATGTTGGAGACTAGTTCTGAGACACATGCTAAAGAAGGAGCTAGTATCATAAATACGTGAGATCTGTTACTCATGTACTTGAAGAATTTTTATGTCTTAAACAATAGGATTTTATTGATATTTTGATAGTTTGTTTGCCTTCATACTCTTCAGCAATGCTGCACTAAAAACAGAAATATAACCAACTATTTTTGACTAAAATCAGAAGAAAACTGAGTCTTTAGTTATAAAAAGCTCTACATGTAGAACAGTGTAAATCTCAAGAAATAAACAATAAAACCTGCATATTCACATCTTAGCCACTAAAACATACATGGATTACAAATGACTTATTCTTGGAAAGAGTGACTCAAATCCAAATTGTAGCATAACTCACCATCCAAATAAACATGAAAAAGCTGTCAAATATGGCTCTAAGTCCCAAAGATCCCGTCATCTGCATTAAAAATGAATGAACTGAGAGAAAGGGAAAAACCATCTGCAGTTTAGATTTGTCATTCTTTTGTTATCTTCATGTATTTCAGGATAAAGGGGCTGGCAAAGTGCAGAAAAATCTTCAGGAATTCCAAGGGGATTCATGGTTGCAATTTTAATATTTTAGAGTAACCCATATTTTGGACTAGACAACCATTAAAATATCTTGTTTCCTAGTAGTCATTTTTCTTTAGACTACAATCTTGTTTTTGCTACAGCTAAAAGAGCTGTTAGAGGTTACATACTGCAGATGAGAGGAGAAACATGAAGAAAATTTCATGATCATTAGTCAGGGACCACTGATCAGAGTACTACTGGGAGTTCCACATATTTTCCTTGAAATTTTTTCAAAACTAACATGTTCTGGAGCATTTAGAAGAGAACATTCAGTTTAGGTTAAAGTAGACCTCAGTCAGACCCCATTGAGCTGTATGGTATTTTTAACATTTTTCTTGAAAATTCCTCTATTAAAAAAATTCTCAGCTTTTTATATTTTGCAAAATAATGGCACAATTCTCAAAAGGAAGACTTTCCTAATACGTATGAGACTCTGTAATATAGTTGTCAAGGGAGCCTATAAACCAAGTACCTGGTTCAACGGGAGAGCTAACATACTCCCATATAAGCAGAGCCCTACAGCTCTTGAATCAACTCTGTGGCAGACAGAAGTATGTGCGTGCATGTGTGAGTGTGAGACACTATGGGTCACCTTGCTTCTACCACCATTGTTCTGGCTACTCAAAAAATGGTTTCAGCCAGTCTGGCTCACTGAGAATAGATCTCTTATTCAGCAACTGTCTTTAATAAGAAAAGAAGTACAAGGAAACCTGGAATATGCTCAATTACAGGCATAGGAGCCATTGGAACCTGTGCCACAACATGCCCACAAATGAAGAGCATTTGTACAATTGATTGCACAAAGCCAGGGGAGAGACAACTGGAGGTGATGCATGTGTAAATATCATTTAGTGCTGGGTTTAAACTAAGCAGTCTTGTAGAGGAACTCAAATTGTTTTTGACAGACTATAAATATACCCTTGGCTATTGATTGTAATAGAAGAATACACTTACATTTCTTTCTTCCTATTGGTAATGGAAATTTAAGCACTGCCATTAACTATTCTCCCGAGGACAACAAAAGGAGTGTGCAAAGGGCTGCAATTAAAAAGAGAATTATTTAGGTTAGATATGTGTACAGAGGCAGGTCTCCAAAATTTGCCACAGAATTACAGAAAACTCTGATTACAAAAATTTCCATTCCAGGGCAGCTTAATGCTCCCCTGTCTAATACTACAATAAGCCACAAAGAGAGATGCAGACTCTAGTTTCTGAAGAATGTTACAGTTAATTTTCTCATTGCTTTGATCCTTTTTAAGCCAGTAAAGAGAGGAAGGTGTTCTGACAAAGCAAATACCAATAAGTCTGTATACAAAAATAATTAGTAGCGTGGGATGAGGTAAACTTATCAGCATGTTTAGAAATATACCAAGAAATAGGCCCATGGAAAGTCATGTATTTAGCGAGAACATTGCGAAGTAAACACACAAAATATCAGCAATCACGCCATGAATCAATTAGAGAAAGCCATAGATTATCAATACGCAGCATCCACACTCAGAATGCAAGTGAAATATATGTATCGTTGAAACAAAAGAGCTCCTTTGACAGAAACTTCTTACATTAGTTCTGCTAGGTCAGCAGCTACTCCCAAGTGTGAAGTACTTTTGGCCTGCAAAATCATGGACCTGAAAAGTGGCTGAAGTTGTCTAGAACAAATACAAAAAGGAGCATCAGCTAAGCGTGGATGCTGACACAGCACTGGAGTAGCATAACAATGGGAACATTTTGAAAGGAAGCCCCACTGATTTGTCTAGGCCAGTGATTCTGAACTCTGGATGATTTTGCCCCTTGGTGGGCATTTGACAATGTCTGGAAACATTTTTGGTTGTCAAAACTTTGTGACACTGCTGGAGTTCAGTGAGTAGAAGCCAGAGATACTGCTGAAGATCCTACAGTGCACAGAACAGTCCTTCGCAACAAAGAATTATCCAGCTCAAATTATGATTAGTGCTGAGGTTGAGAAATCCTGGTCTAGCCCAAAGGTAATGTTATCACAATGGGAAAAGAATGCTTTTCCCATTCCATTTTGCTGCTATTTTTTTTGTCTACTCTACCAGAATGAAAACTTCTTAGAGGCAGGGAATTTGTCTGTATTGTTCATTGCTCAGAACATTGTCTGGCACGCAGTAGGCACATAATAAATATGTAATGAATGAATGAAAGAGTAAGAAAACACAGCAGGAGACAAGTTGGCAGTTATGTGGTTTGACTGAAATGGGAGAGAGACAATAAACCCTTACAGAGTCAGAGATATGTGTGCTGTTACCCTAAAAATCCTAGCATTGTCTGATCATCTCAGGAAACTAGTACAAAGAGCTAGTGCTCAAAGAATAGAATTATTAATACTATTATTAATTACTAATACTAATAATAGTATTATTCTTTATTTATGTAATCTTATTCAGTAACAGAAAAGAAGACGTTGATATTCATCAAAAATGTTTAAGTCAAAACATTCCACTGCAAACTTCCCTCTCAGAGGGAAAGTGTTATAAAGGAATATTTTAACATCACCTTGACCTTCACAACCAGAAGTTAGCTAGTGACTAGGATAGCATTCAACAGGCATATAATTCTTAAAGTTTGCAGATTCTTAGCTGAAACATCTAAAAACCTCCATTTTTAGGAACTGTTTGTTCACTTTTCTCTCTATTCAGCCTTGAACTATGTAAGGAAATGCTTTTTTAATCAGTCTGCTTGTGTTAAAGAAAATCACTTTACAGAACAATAAAAACAAATCAATGAAAAAACCCCCAATTTATACATCTATTTACCTGTTCAAAATGAGGTAAATTTGTTGCTTCGTATTTACATTTTATTTGATTACTTAATTTCTCAACATCTATCACTTTCATCTAATTTCTTTTGATATTATTCTGCTTTTGGTTATCTAAAATATAAAAGTGTTTTTCCTCTTCTCAACGAATACAATGCCTGAACTGAATGTATTTTTGACTATGATTTTTCAGAGAACTTTAGATTATTATCCTTTTTATGGTGGAAGTCAGTGAGTGATTGATAAAGAAATCATCTGGTCATATTGCTGCCAATTGACTAAGTCTGGTTTAATTTCAAAGAGCTAAAAATGGGCATTATTTAAAGTTAAATGGCTTAATTTAAATACTAATTTTACCCCACCATTAAAGATATTTTAAAAATAATTCCTTAGTCCATCTTTGTATTACCCATCCATTTTATAAACTTTTTGGAAAATCACTGGGGCTTGGAACAGAAGCACAGTTATCTCTATGAGACCAGAACCCAGGTCTGCACGCCCAACATTCATGGTAGAAAAAGGATAGTGTAGCCCTGTGGTGCCAGCACCTGTGTTAATATGAGGGCTGATTTGGCGCCATCCACTCTTCTTTTTCTAATCATGATTTGTCATCATGGATGTATAGTCTTTTTTAAATATTTCAATGATTTCATATATTCCACTGGTCCTTCTAATATAGTTTTCTCATTCTTGAGTGTTCTACTTTGATTCTAGCTCTTAATTGCTTGGATATAGTTGTTGAGTAGTTTTATTTTGTTTGTCTTTGTTTTTCAGTAAGGACTCAAGGACTCAATTTTATTCCCTAAATGATTTTGTATTTCAGAATGTCTGTCTGTAGCTTTTACACTTGTATATTACGTTGTGTGAGTCTATCTTCTAGCATTACACTTTCTTTTGTTTCAGAATTGTGTAGGTATTGCTTCATTGTCTTTTGCCATTAAATGTGTGGAGAAATCTTAGACCAGCTTGATTTTCTTTCCTCTTTATAGAAAAATTGCTTTCTTCCCAGAGTTCATTTTCTTCTCTTACAGTTTGGTGACAAATAATATATGTCTCTGTGTTAATTGTTCTATATCTACTATAACCAGAACACAACTTTTGCTTTTGACCAGCATATTCCATTTAGTAAGATTTCTTCTGTTGTATCTCAGCATTTTTCAGTGTTCCATTTGTTTCGTTTTCTACTTCTGGTATATTTAAGATAGGTTATTACTGTTCCATAGATTTATTATATATCTATAGTTTTTTGTGTTCTTTTCCTCTGTGTTTACCTTAATTAAAACAAACTTTTCTTCTGTATCATTAATTAGTTTTATAATTAGCTATATCTGGTCTGTTCTTTGACCTTTTAAATGTATTAGGTAACTTTTTAATGTTGCGGTTTTGATCCTGGTTCTTTTCTGCTGCACTTAAAAATTTCATTAATTTCAGTCTGACTACTGTTTTATGTTTGAGCTTCTATATCTTGATTTAATATACTTATTCAATTATTCCCTAATGAGGAGCTCTTTTGGGAAATTTTCTTCTGTTTCTTGGACTTTTTTCCAGATTGGACTCTTCATCTATTTTGTTTGCATATTAGGTTTCTTCCCCCCTCCACCTCCCATGCTAGTGTGTTTACCTGGTTGCCATGCTTTTCTTTTCATTTTCCTCATGTTTCAAATGGAATGATCTGTCAAGATCATCTATATTCTCTGTAGATAGTGAGTGGATTCTTTTTGACCTCATCCACAGCCTGAGACCTGGCCTACTCTCCCTTCTGTCTATAATCTGTGGTTTGAGAATCTTATTTTCTATTCCCCACCCCTTTTTTTCAGTAGCCTCAGGATATGTGAGCAACACAGAGAGAGCTCAACATTGGTCATGTGCCATCTTTCTTTGGAATTTTTCTCCCTTAAATAGGATTATATGGTACATACTTTTTGGTTGACTTTTAAAATTTTTCATATTTCACACAATGTCTTAAAAATCATTCCACATCAGTGCATCAAATCTACCTCATTCTTTCTTTGATAATTAGTTGCATTAAAAAAACTTAATAAAACTTAATAAAGGTGTATGGATATTTAAGTTGTTTTTAAAAGGATTTGGTAATGTTCATAAGCATACATGATAAAAATTATTGGAAAACACAAATTCAGAAGTTATGTTCAGGGGAAAAAACAGAATACAAATAGAAGACTAGGAATTATATAAAAGAATTAAGAATTAAAGACATAGTCATACCATCATCTCAATTATCTTGTTTTTATAATATATTTCTAGGTACCCTAATTTCCTGACAAAGATATTTCAGTATGTATTTTTCATTTATAAATGTATTACTATTTTCTTAGCAGCAACTTTTTATTGATATTAATAGTGACTGAAGGACTCTAACAAATTTGAGATTATCGTTTATATTTTATTTTAAATAAATGATACTTCATTTAATACTTTAAAATGTATCATCCTCTCCCTTTGCATAAACTTATTGGTTTGCATAATCCAGTTTTTTCCATGGAGCTCATCTGTACAGCATACATATGCAGACATATAGGCACTCTATCAGCCTTTCCTCTCCAGATTTTACTTATTGCAAATCTGCTTATTTGCCTTCAAATATCTAAATAGTGAGGACAGTCATGGATTGTCTAATCTTGAGGGCAAAAATAAGGCAAATAACTCATCAGTAAAATCTTACTGATAATAAAACAACAACAGCAAAAATTAACATGCCTTTAATCATATACTTAAAAGCTTCAGTTTTAAAGAGGATTTGACTGTAAGTTGAGGCCACATGCAGCCACATAGATGGGTCCCTCTTTGTTAATGGTCCTCACAAAGTTTTCTATAGATTTTTCCTTGTCATAAATTTCCACCTTGTAAGCCCTAATTATCTCTAACTCTTCCTATTCACTACAAACAAATCCATCTCTCTTATTCGTCACAAACCTGGTAAAACTTTTGGCCAATAGTTATAGCAACTGACGGTGTTAAACTGAAGCATATGAAAATGTTTAAGAGTTTATTTGAGAGCTTCAAGACGGTGGAAGAGTAAGACACGGAGATCACCCTCCTCCCCACAAATACATCAGAAATACATTTACATGTGGAACAACTCCTACAGAACACCTGCTGAACGCTGGCAGAAGACCTCAGACCTCCCAAAAGGCAAGAAACTCCCCACATACCTGGGAGGACAAAAGAAAACAGAAAAAAACAGAGACAAAGAATAGGGACAGGACCTGCACCAGCGGGAGGGAGCTGTGAAGGAGGAAAGGTTTCCACACACTGGGAAGCCCCTTCATGGGTGGAGACTGTGAGTGGCGGAGGCAGGAAGCTTCGGAGCCACGGAGGAGAGCGCAGCCACAGGGGTGCGGATGGCAAAGTGGAGAGATTCCCGCACAGAGGATAGGTGCCGACCGGCACTCACCAGCAGGAGAGGCTTGTCTGTTCACCTGCCGGGGAGGGAGGGGGCAGGGAGCTGAGGCTTGGGCTTCGGTAGGGTCACAGGGAGAGGACCGGGGTTGGCTGCGTGATCACTGCCTGAACGGGGCTGGCACGCCACGGCTAGCCAGGAGGGAGTCCGGGAAAAAGTCTGGATCTGCCGAAGAGGCAAGAGACTTTTTCTTGCCTCTTTGTTTCCTGGTGCAGGAGGAGAGGGGATCCAGAGCGCCGCTTAAAGGAGCTCCAGAGACGGGCGCAAGCCGCAGCTACGAGCACCGACCCCAGAAACGGGCATAAGACTATAAGGCTGCTGCCGCCACCAAGAAGCCTGTGTGCAAGCACAGGTCACTCTCCACACCTCCCCTCCCGGAAGCCTGTGCAGCCCACCACTGCCAGGGTCCCGGGATCCAAGGACAACTTCCCCGGGAGAACGAACGGCGCGCCTCGGGCTGGTGCAACGTCCCACCGGCCTCTGCTGTCGCAGCTCACCCCGCATACCGTACCCCTCCCTCCCCCTGGCCTCAGTGAGACAGAGCCCCCGAATCAGCTGCTACTTTAACTCGCTCCTGTCTGAGCGAAGAACGGATGCCTTCAGGCGACCTACGCGCAGAGGCGGGGACAAATCCAAAGCTGAACCCCAGGAGCTGTGTGAACAAAGAAGAGAAAGGGACATCTCTCCCAACAGCCTCAGAAGCAGCAGATTAAATCTCCACAATCAACTTGATGTACCCTGCATCTGATGCAGAATACCTGAATAGACAACGAATCATCCCAAATTTAAGAAGTGGACTTTGGGGGCAATATATATATATTTTTTTCCCTTTTTCTCTTTTTGTGAGTATGTATGTGTATGCTCCTGTGTGTGATTTTGTCTGTATAGCTTTGCATTTACCACTTGTCCTAGGGTTCTGTCTGTCCTCATTTTTTATTACTAAAAAAATTTCTTTAATGATTATTTTTTATTTTAATAACATTACTTTATTTACTTCATATTATTTTATTTTAATTCATCTTCTTACTTTCTTTCTTTCTTTTTCTCCCTTTTATTCTGAGGCATGTGGAGGACAGGCTCTTGGTGCTCCAGCCAGGCGTCAGGGCTGTGCCACTGAGGTGGGAGAGCCAAGTTCAACACACTGGCCCACAAGATACCTCCCAGCTCCACGTAATAACAAACGGTGAAAATCTCCCAGAGATCTCCATCTCAACGCCAAGACCCAGCTCCACTCAACGACCAGCAAACTACAGTGCAGGACACCCTATGCCAAACAACTAGCAAGACAGGAACACAACCCCTTCCATTAGCACAGAGGCTGCCTAAAATCATAATAAGGCCACAGACACACCAAAACACACCACCAGACGTGGACCTACTCACTAGAAAGACAAGATCCAGCCTCATCCACCAGAACACAGGCACTAGTCCCCTCCACCAGAAAGCCTACACAACCCACTGAACCAACCTTAGTTACTGGGGACAGACACCAAAAACAACGAAAACTACAAACCTGCAGCCTGTGAAAAGGAGACCCCAAACACAGTACGTTAAGCAAAATGAGAAGACAGAGAAACATGTAGCAGATGAAGGAGCAAGGCAAAAACCCACCAGACCTAACAAAGGAAGAGGAAATAGGCAGTCTACCTGAAAAAGAATTCAGAATAATGAAAGTAATGACGATCCAAAATCTTGGAAATACAATGGAGAAAATACAAGAAACGTTTAACAGGGACCTAGAAGAATTAAAGAGTAAACAAACAGAGATGAAAAACACAATAAATGGAATTAAAAATTCTCTGGAAGGAATCAATAGCAGAATAACTGAGGCAGCAAAACAAATAAGTGACTTGGAAGATAAAATAGTGGAAATAACTACTGCAGAGCAGTATAAAGAAAAAAGAATGAAAAGAATTGAGGACAGTCTCAGAAACCTCTAGGACAACATTAAATGCACCAACATTTGAATTATAGGGGTCCAAGAAAAGAAGAGAAAAAGAAAGGGACTGAGAAAATATTTGAAGAGATTATAGTGGAAAACTTCCCTAATATGGGAAAGGAAATGGTTAATCAAGTCCAGGAAGCACAGAGAGTCCCATACACAATAAATCCAAGGAGAAACACGCCAAGACACATATTAAACTATCAAAAATTAAATACAAAGAAAAAATATTAAAAGAAGCAAAAGAAAAACAAGTAACACATAAGGGAATCCCCATAAGGTTAACAGCTGATCTTACAGTAGAAACTCTGCAAGCCAGGAGGGAGTGGCAGGACATATTTAAAATGATTAAGGAGAAAAACCTGCAACCAAAATTACTCTACCCATCAAGGATCTCATTAAGATTTGACGGAGAAAATACAAACTTTACAGACAAGCAAAAGCTAACAGAATTCAGCACCACCAAACCAGCTTTACAAAAATGCTAAAGGAACTTTTCTCGGCAGAAAACACAAGAGAAGGAAAAGATCTACAATAATAAACCCAAAACAATTAAGAAAATGGTATAAGGAACATTCATATCGATAATTACCTTAAATGTAAATGGATTAAATGCTCCAACCAAAAGAGATAGACTGGCTGGATGGATACAAAAACAAGACCTGTATATATGCTGTCTACAAGAGACCCACTTCAGACCTAGGGACACATAGAGACTGAAAGTGAGGGGATGGAAAAAGATATTCCATGCAAATGGAAATCAAAAGAAAGCTGAAGTAGCAATTCTCATATCAGACAAAGTAGACTTTGAAACAAAGACTATTACAAGAGACAAAGAAGGACACTACATAACGATCAAGGGATCAATCCAAGAACAAGATATAACAATTGTAAATATTTATGCATTCAACATAGGAGCACTTCAATACATAAGGCAAATACTAACAGCCATAAAAGGGGAAATCAAAAGTAACACAATCATAGTAGGGGACTTTAACACCCCACTTTCACCTATGGAAAGATCATCCAAAATGATAATGAATAAGGAAACACAAGCTTTAAATGATACATTAAACAAGATGTACTTAATTGGTATTTATAGGACATTCCATCCAAAAAAGCAGAATACACATTCCTCTCAAGTGCTCCTGGAACATTCTCCAGGACAGATCATATCTTGGGTCACAAATCAAGCCTTGGTATATTTAAGAAAACTGAAATCATATCAAGTATCTTTTCCGACCACAACGCTATGAGACTAGATGTCAATTACAGGAAAAAATCTGTAAGAAATACAAACACATGGAGGCTAAAAAACACACTACTTAAAAACCAAGAGATCAAGGAAGAAATTGAAGAGGAAATCAAAAAATACCTACAAACAAATGACAATGAAAACACAAAGACCCCAAACCTATGGGATGAAGCAAAAGCAGTTCTAAGAGGGAAGTTTATAGCTATACAAGCCTACCTTAAGAAACAAGAAACATCTCAAATAAACAACCTAACCTTAGACCTAAAGCAATTAGAGAATGAAGAACAAAAAAACCCCAAAGTTAGCAGAAGGAAAGAAATCATAAACATCAGATCAGAAATAAATGAAAAAGAAATGAAGGAAATGATAGCAAAGATCAATAAAACTAAAAGTTGGTTCTTTGCAAAGATAAACAAAATTGATAAACCATTAGCCGGACTCATCAAGAAAAAAAGGGAGAAGACTCAAATCAATAGAATTAGAAATGAAAAAGGAGGGGCTTCCCTGGTGGCGCAGTGGTTGAGAGTCCGCCTGCCAGTGCAGGGCACACGGGTTCATGCCCCCGTCTGGGAAGATACCACATGCTGTGGAGCGGCTGGGCCTGTGAGCCATGGCCGCTGAGCCTGCGCATCCAGAGCCTGTGCTCTGCAATGGGAGAGGCCACAACAGTGAGAGGCCCACATACCGCAAAAAAAAAAAAAAAAATGAAAAAGGAGAAGTAACAATTGACACTGCAGAAATACAAAGGATCATGAGAGATTACTACAAGCAACTATATGCCAATAAAATGGACAACCTGGAAGAAATGGACAAATTCTTAGAAATGCACAACCTTCCGAGACTGAACCAGGAAGAAATTCAAAAAATAAACAGACCAATCACAAGCACTGAAATTGAAACTGTGATTAAAAATCTTCCAACAAACAAAAGCCCAGGACCAGATGTCTTCACAGGCGAATTCTATCAAACATTTAGAGAAGAGCTAACACCTATCCTTCTCAAACTCTTCCAAAATATAGCAGTGGAAGGAACACTCCTAAACTCATGCTACTAGGCCACCATCACCCTGATACCAAAACCAGACAGAGATGTCACAAAGAAAGAAAATTACAGGCTAATATCATTGATGAACATAGATGTAAAATCCTCAATAAAATACTAGCAAACAGAATCCAACAGCACATCAAAAGCATCATATACTATGATCAAGTGGGGTTTATCCCAGGAATGCACGGATTCTTCAATATATGCAAATCAAACAATGTGTTACACCATATTACCAAATTGAAGGATAAAAACCATATGATCATCTCAATAGATGCAGAGAAAGCTTTCGACAAAATTCAACACCCATTTATGATAAAAAGCCTCCAGAAAGTAGGCATAGAGGGAACTTACCTCAACATACTAAAAGCCATGTATGACAAACCCGCAGCCAACATTGTCCTCAATGGTGAAAAACTCAATCATTTCCACTAAGATCAGGAACAAGACAAGGTTGCACACTCTCACCATTATTATTCAATGTAGTTTTGGAAGTTTTAGCCACAGCAATCAGAGAAGGAAAGGAAATAAAAGGAATCCAAATCGGAAAAGAAGAAGTAAAGCTGTCACTGTTTGCAGATGACATGATACTATACATAGAGAATCGTAAAGATGCTACCAGAAAACTACTAGAGCTAATCAATGAATTTGGTAAAGTAGCAGGATACAAAATTAATGCACAGAAATCTCTGGCATTCCTATACACTAAGGATGAAAAATCTGAAAGTGAAATCAAGAAAACACTCCCATTTACCATTGCAACAAAAAGATTAAAATATCTAGGAATAAACCTACCTAAGGAGACAAAAGACCTGTATGCAGAAAATTATAAGACACTGATGAAAGAAATTAAAGATGATACCAATAGGTGGAGAGATATACCGTGTTCTTGGATTGGAAGAATCAACATTGTGAAAATGACTCTACTACCCAAAGCAATCTACAGATTAAATGCAATCCCTATCAAACTACCACTGGCATTTTTCACAGAACTAGAACAAAAAATTTCACAATTTGTATGCAAATGCAAAAGACTCCAAATAGCCAAAGCAATCTTGAGAAAGAAACACTCTGTGCTCTGTGGCATGTGGGATCCTCCCAGACCCAGGCATGAACCCGTGTCCCCTGCATCAGCAGGCGGACTCTCAACCACTGCGCCACCAGGGAAGCCCAAAAAGTAGAATTTTAAACAGGAAAAAGAATCTTAACAACTACATTTAGTCTAAAAATCTGTCAAGTAGATCTTGAATAGCTGCATGGATGTAGCATGATTAGTTCTAGGAGAACGCAAGAAAAATAACATAATTCATCTAGGCCATGTATCATGTCCCTTTACACTGGACAGAGAGACAATAATAATGTGTTTAATTTAACTGAGGAAAATTAAAGAGGGCATATGTTTTTAATCCCATCCTATATTGCAATTTTATACTTGAGAAAACACTTCAATATATATTATCATTTTAAATTCTCACAGCACCCCTGAGACAAAGAGTATTATACCCATTTTACAAGTGATGAAACTGAAGTTCAAAGACGTGTTAAGAGGTTTGCCCAAGTTTATACAGTTAGTACCAGCAGAGCTGGAAGCCGAGCTAAAGAAGTTTGACTTGTAATTCAGCTGCCATTTATACCATCCTACTGCTTAAAAGCCCTGAGTCTGAGGGGAAATTAAATCAGTCACTGATCTTTACCCTACCTAAAATATTAATTTGAGTAAAATTTTCATAATGTTCTGTAATAACATTAATTCATCGATATTTATAAGGAGCAGTATTATTATTTTAGGGGAATTCACAAACCTCTCAAAATAATCCATTGCCAACTTGACCATGAATGTATTGAAACAGTGAGAAACTCAAAAGAACCATATGTCTACATCTGGAAAATATCATTTTGTCCCAGCAGGAATTAGTCAAAAAAAAAAAAATCAATAAATGGGTCTATGAATTTCATTCAGTTTCTGAAACAGACATAAAAGATTTTGCAAAATCACTTGGTATCAAAACATCAATTGCTCCTTATAATCAGTAAAAGGAGTGCAAATGATCAACACATTTTAGAAATTTATAGCTTTTTCATTTGCACATGGTTAATAATGGCTTCAGTTAAAACATAATTTCTTGCTTCAAAGAATGAGTCTGAAAACAGATGCCATCACTGATAATGGTAAATTATCAGTGAAATTCCTTTAGGGAAATGAGTATTTTTCTTTAGGGAAATGAGTATTTTCAGTTTTCTGATTTCATTAGTAAGATATTAAAAGTTGGAAGCTATATCTACATCATCTTTACAAACAACATTTTAAATGCAAATGGTGTTTCATAAATGTTAACAATTTGACTAAATTACTAAGAAGCCTACCAATAAGAGACAATTTAGTATAATATAGAGAAAAGAGTATGATTGTAAACTATAATAATAATATTGTTAAATTAAAGATAAAAGTTAAAACTAAATTTAAAAACAAATAAATAAATTAAAAATAAAACTCCCATGGGTATTAAGAAAGAAAGATCTTACATAATTTTCAAAACTTTATTTTACTATTGAAGGTACAGATTAGCTTCGGCATTTTGTGTGCATGTGCGTGTGTGTACACTTAAAAAGGATATTATATCTAAAACAGTAATTACAATGCAATAAGTTCTATAGTTCTATAACAGAACTAAGTACAAAAGTCTTTAGATGTACAGAGAAGGATTACGTAATCTGTACTAGATCTTGAAGGACTAGAAGAATTTACTATGTGGAGAATAGAAGGACATTTCAGGGAAGGATATCACAGGTATAATCACATCAAGATATGAAAGAACATATTGATAATATTGGTTAAAATACTTTTCACTCAGTACCCCCACACAAGCCAATTATACTTAAAGTGTGATTTCATGAGATAAGTAAGCATTTCCTGACAAAATTGTGGCTTCCCTATATTTCTGAAGGAATCTTTCTAGGTATCAACTCAGATGATGAACCCTGAAGTCAACTCTAAAAATTTACTCTACCTTGGTGTCCTATGGAATTAATCCACTTCACATTATAACACCTTAAATTGAATAATTTTGTAACTTTCTGAAATAGCATAGAAAGGAGCACAGGATGAGAAAAGAGAAACACAGAGATGAGTAGGTAGTTCCCTAAGCAGTCACAGACATCATGAGAACTCAAACAAGAAAAAAATATTGGCGGTGGATGGTAGACATTTTGAAACAAGCTTGCTATGCTACAAAATATTCTTCATACTGGGTTTAGTTCTGAGCTGTAGCTTCTTTTTCTAGCTCTTCTGTGCACTTCCCCGTGGGAAATACTTTACCTTCAAGCTTTGGCAGGGAGCAAAGGGGACAGATCTATGTTAGAGTGGAAATTTTGAAGAGGACTGAAGAAACACAAAAGAATAAGAGAGGTACAAGATGAGAAATAGAGAATGAGCACGATATTGAAAAGGTCACAGATTCTGGAAATAGGCAAAGAATCCAATCTTACTAGTCATTTACAAGCTCTGACTAATACTGGACAAGGTACTTAATTTCTCTGTGCCTCGACTCTAAGACATAAAGGTATTTTCTACTTTGCTGAGCAGTTTCGAGAATTCTCTAACCCCTTGCTTTAATTTTATCCTAACATTAATCATTACTTGGCATGGTAAATACTTATTCAATTAATTATTTTCTATCTCTTGAACTCATGTAAGCTGCTGAAGTCAGGGGCTTTTTTTTTTTACCACTGTTGCATCTCCAGTGCCTAAAACAATCCCTGGTTGGAGTGGGAGTTCAGTAAAGAGCTGTTGCAGGAATGAATTAGTTTAATAAATAAATAATGTAAACATATGAGTGCAAAGCCAGACACAACATAGGCATTTAATAAATGCCAGAGAGATGCAGACAGACTTAGATTCAAACTCTGGAAGTTTCATTGCTAACTGTATGATCTTGGGCTTCTTTAACTGTAAAAAGGGTGTGAGAAAGAAGAATGTTCACCTTTGATGACTGTCATCAAGGTAAGACAAGATACCTTGTAAAATTCATGGTAGCTACTACTACCATAATTCAGAGTAAGGGGTTTGTCCAATAAGATAAATGCTAAATTTGCACAAAGCCAAGTTCCTCCATAAAGAAAATAGCCTAGTTTGAAAATGCCCAGGTAAGGAGACAAGAGGTCACATTGGTACTCGGTGTTTCCCTGGAGCTAGGATCTGTACAGGACAATTAGAAATAAATTCAATTCATGGTTAGAGTGCAACTACAGGAAGCTAATACTGACATTCAGAGGGTTATGCATTGGTTTTTATTCATAACTACGTATGAGAATTCTTGTTTTTCCAAGTGTACCTTCCTGAGGGGCTCCCATAGATCAAAATGATAATGTTGGGCTTCCCTGGTGACGCAGTGGTTGAGAGTCCACCTGCCGATGCAGGGGACACGGGTTCGTGCCCCAGTCTGGGAGGATCCCACATGCTGCAGAGCGGCTGGGCCCGTGAGCCATGGCTGCTCGGCCTGCATGTCCGGAGCCTGTGCTCCACAACGGGAGAGGCCGCAACATTGAGAGGCCCACGTACTGCAAAAAAACAAAACAAACAAAAAAAAACCCATAATGTTGAAGGCAAAGTAATTTTCATAAACCAAGGTGATACAGTATGAGATGACTTTTCATTTCTTATTTTCTAACAAGGGAGTATCATAGCATGCTGGAGTTTTAAATGAGACATCTAAAGACAAGAGTTGAGTTAGCCTTGGTCCTGAGAAAAGAAGGGAGGGACTTAGTCATGTGCCCAGTTTGGCCCTGATAATAATCTCCCAAGGCATCTGTTTTTCCGAATTTTCCATGTTCAAAACAATATTTGAAAAAGATAACAAAAACATGAATTTGTTCAACCAGTGTCATGCAGGCAGTGCATATAAAAGAACCACAGAACAATTTAGAAGTAAA
Organism: Stenella coeruleoalba; assembly: GCF_951394435.1. Lineage (NCBI taxonomy): Eukaryota > Metazoa > Chordata > Mammalia > Artiodactyla > Delphinidae > Stenella > Stenella coeruleoalba. Next base: position 62,108,948 of record NC_137159.1, on the reverse strand, counting down.
TAAGTTTATGTTGAATTTTAGTAAAATGCTCAAATTTTACATGATTGAAGATTTAATTTTATTAATGTAGCAAAATTGCGTTACACAAAGTTGTTTTACTTTGTGTTACTCTCTCACGTTCTCCAAATACAGTGGGATGAGCTGAAGTATATGCTGGAACTGTATCACTGTTCAACTTCTCTCTCTGCCCAATTCTGCTTCCCTCTCTCCCTCACAGTTTTTGTCCCCAATAACATGCCACAACAAACCTCTCATATGCAGATCTCCATCTGTGAATCTATTTCCTGAGGAACACAATCTAAGATAGAAACTAAGAATAACCTGGCTTCAGACAGAAGCAAAGGCAAATCCTTTCTGGAAAAAAAATCATGCCCAGTTTAGGCCTATAAAGATTAAAGTCAAGAAATATTAACTCAGTATTGAAAAGAAACCCACAAAAAACAAGCCACCATGAATGAGAGTTAGAACAAAAAACAAACCTTAATGTTGAAATTACCAGGAAGAGAATATAAAATAATTTTGAGAGCAGCAAAACAGAAGTGACTCATCACATACAATGGTACACCCATAAGGCTCAGCAAATTTCTCAGCAGAAAACTTGTAGGCCAAGAGAAAGTGAGATAAATTAAATGTGATTTAAAAAAAAAAAAAAACTGCCAAGCAAGAATACTATACCTGGTAAAGCTGTCCTTCAGAAATGAAGGAGAAATAGACTTTCCCAGACAAATAAAAGCTGAGGGAGTTCATCACCACTAGATCTGCCTTACAAGAAATGTTAAATGAAGTTCTTCTAGTTGAAATGAAAGGATGTTAATTAGCAACATGAAAACATATGAAAGCTAAAACTCACTATAAAGGTAAGTATATAATCAGATTCAGAACACAAAAACACTGTAATAATGGTAGATAAATAACAATGAATGAAATGCTAAAAAGTAAAACATAAAATCACAAAATGAGAAAGCAAGAAGTGATTATCAATTTGACTGGGAAAATGAAAAAAAGGTCATTAAACTTTAAAATTAATTTGACTCAGGGCTTCACTGGTGGTGCAGTGGTTAAGAATCTGTCTGCCAATACAGCGGACACAGGTTCAATCTCTGGTCTGGAAAGATCCCACATGCCGCGGAGCAACTAAGCTCATGCACCACAACTACTGAGCCTGCTCTCTAGAGCCCATGAGCCACAACTACTGAGCCCATGTGTCACAACTACTGAAGCCCACATGCCTAGAGCTCATGCTCCACAATAGGAGAAACCACCACAATGAGAAGCCTGCATACCACAATGGACAGTAGCCCCCGCCTGATGCAACTAGAGAAAGCCTGTGTGCAGCAACACAGACCCAGCACAGCCAAAAATAAATAAATAAAATATTATAAAAATTAAATTAATTTGACTCAATGAATAAATGTAAACATCAGATTAGTCCACCTAAGAGAAAATTACTGAACTGAAACTTAGCACTAAAGAAATTAACAAAATGTAGCACATAGATAAGGAGAGTCAAAATATGAGAACAAGGCTTAAGTGATGTGAAGTATAGAATGAGAGGATCTAAAGGTACCTAATCACAGTCCAAGAAAGAGAATAGAGTGGTAAGAGGAGAGGCAATATTAGAAGATACGGGTTGAGAAGTTTTCAAAGCCACTGCAACACTTGAACCTATAAATATGTAAATCATATTATATTCTATGCAGAATAAATAATTAGAAATCCACACCTAAGCAAATTCTAGCAAAATTGCAGAAAGCCATTAGCTAAGAGGATTAAATCAGCCCAAATGAAAAGAAAGATCAATTAGGAAGGAATGACAATTAGACTGGCAGAAATGCTGAGGAAAAATTAATGTTATCCTGGAATCCTGTCCCCAGTAAAACTATCTTTCAAGTGTAAATAAATGCACTGTATTGATTCAATTGAGGAATTTGGTTTTTTGTTTTGTTTTGTCTTTTTATTTAGTCAAGGCACATATCTTGAGTGTGCAGTGTCCTTCTTACCCAAAAATTGAGAACTTGATTTCATTGTAATACAGTACATTTAGTCCTTTGATATCTGTGCATTCTGTTACTCTATTTAAATTCACATAATTAAAAAAAATAATAATTCACATAATTATTTTTACTCAAAGAGGTAGTACACCAGGATATTGCTGTGTTAAGAATAATGCCTTTAGGACAAGGTCTAGGCATAGTTTTTTTCTCTATGCTTAGCTCTCTAAAACCACTCTCAAGTGTGTGCTTCTCTACCTAGGCACAGAAATAACCCCTTATCACCTTTGTCCCAATTACATCCATACTAAGCAAACCAGAAGCATGTCTTCATCGCTCACTCATTTATAAACAAGTGGTAAGCCCCATTTATAGTCAAGCAGCTTATCCTAATTATCCTCCTCACTCTTTCTCTCCTCAGTGCCCAGAATTTATCAGACAAATATTCAAATGACAGGTATTTGATAATCTTTAAAATTTAAGAAAAGATAGGAAATTGCTTTAATAGAGTTTTTGTTTTATGTATACTGCCTTAAATAGGCTCATTAGATTGAATGGCAGCCTTGTGATAAATTGAGATTTATACCTTCTAAGTATTTAACACACTATTTTCCCATGGCAAATATTTTCATAATTAGGCCTCAGAAATAAAATTTAAATTAAAAGAGAAAGAGTGAAATCATTTGTGTATAAATTAAATAAGCATCCTCAGATATCCCTCAAACTATAATCTTTGTCAATACATGCTTGCAAAGGTTTATTATATAAAGAAGTCCACGTAAATTGATGGCAGTTTTCCCAGAAGAAATCAGATAAGCTAATGTAACTTTTTGGCAATATTCTTCTATTTTCTCACCTAGGTACATCATTATATTAGTCATGGGGAAACAATGAGCTGTACCAAACTGAAAAAAATGCAAGTTCCTCTGTGAGAATTAAATGTGGTAAACACTTAATTGCAAACCAAAAAGAAATTATCAGCTTTTCAGATGCTTTTTGAAATGGCTTTTTCAGATGTCTTTTAGAATGGCTGCCAGAAATACCTTAGACAGATAGATGATAGCTAGCTAGCTACATAATCTAATGCCCAGAGACTACTAAGCAACACAGGAGTTGATATGTAAATTGGAGTTAAAAAGTTCTTGCTACAGATGACTCAGAGAATTCCTTCCATGAAATTGAGTATTGATGCTTTAAGATGGTAAACATAGTTGTGGTATAAAAATAAACTAATGCTATGGTCTATAGACAACCCACAAAGTCCACTCTAAGGAATCCATGTAATCTGCACTTTTGATCACTGCTACCCATGAGTGCTTATAAAACTCTGGTTTTAAGCCTAACCCTAACACCACATTAGTCAATGTCCACAAATGTACCTTGGGAAAAAATATAAACCCCAACCCCCAATTTTTTTCCAGTGGAATCTTGAAAATTCGGACATGTCTTCATTAAATTAAAACTACATTAACTCATTTATTTACTTATTCTTCAAACATTTACTCTCTACTGACTATATTCTGGTACTGCATTAAATTGTGAAAACACAGAAATGAATGGAATCCACCCTCATCTGTTCAAAATCTACCAGGAAAGTAAGAAAAGTAACAAGATGAGAATGAAATTTCACTAGAATTAACTTTAAATTATGATTAGTCGTTTATTGGTTGGTTAGTTTTTCAGTTTTCCAACCCGAGACACACATATTTTTGTCCTCAGTTTTTATATTCACAGATGGAGTCAATAAGCAAATCTAATCTAATATTTATTATGTTAAAATAAAGATTTTTCTCAAAATTCTTGTCCTAATTCGGCAATGCAATTTTAACATTAGATAGTCTGAATGTCATCTATGAATCAGTCATCAACTTACAACACTTTCTTTTCTTTTGAATTTTATTTTATTAATTTTTTTATACAGCAGGTTCTTAGTAGTTATCCATATTATACATATTAGTGTATATATATCAATCCCAATCTCCCAATTCATCACAGCACAACCACCACCAACCCCCACCGCCACTTTCCCTGCTTCGTGTCCATACGTTTGTTCTCTGCATCTGGGTCTCAATTTCTGCCCTGCAAACTGGTTCACCTGTACCATTTTTCTAGGTTCCACATATATGCGTTAATGTACAGTATTAGTTTTTCTCTTTCTGACTTACTTCACTCTGCATGACAGTTTCTAGATTAATCCACGTCTCTACAAATGACCCAATTTCATTCCTTTTTATGGCTGAGTAATAATCCATTGTATATATGTACCACTTCTTCTTTATCCATTCATCGTTGATGGGCATTTAGGTTGCTTCCATGACTTGGCTACTGTAAATAGTACTGCAATGAACATTGGGGTGCATGTGTCTTTTTGAATTATGGTTTTCTCTGGGTATATGCCCAGTAGTGGGGTTGCTGGGTCATATGGTAATTCTATTTTTATTTTTTTAAGGAACCTACATACTGTTCTCCATAGTGGCTGTATCAACTTACATTCCCACCAACAGTGCAAGAGAGTTCCCTTTTCTCCACACCCTCTCCAACATTTGTTGTTTGTAGATTTTCTGATGATGCCCATTCTAACTGGTGTGAAGTGATACCTCATTGTAGTTTTGATTTGCATTTCTCTAACAAATAGTGATGTTGAGCAGCTTTTCATGTGCTTTTGGCCACCAGTATGTCTTCTTTGGAGAAATGTCTATTTAGGTCTTCTGTGCATTTTTGGATTGGGTTGTTTCTTTTTTTAACATTAAGCTGCATGAACTGTTTATATATATCGGGGATTAATCCTTTGTCCGTTGATTCATTTGCAAATATTTTCTCCCATTCTGCGGGTTGTCTTTTAGTCTTGTTTGTAGTTTCCTTTGCTCTGCAAAAGCTTTTAAGTTTCAGTAGGTCCCATTTGTTTATTTTTGTTTCTATTTCCATTTCTCTAGGAAGTGGGTCAAAAAAGATCTTGCTGTGATTTATGTCAGAGTGTTCCTCCTATGTTTTCCTCTAACAGTTTTATAGTTTCTGGTCTTACACTTAGGTTTCTAATCCATTTTGAGTTTATTTTTGTGTATGGTGTTAGGGAGTGTTCTAATTTCATTCTTTTACACATAGCTGTCCAGTTTTCCCAGCACCACTTATGGAAGAGGCTGTCTTTTCTCCATTGTATATTCTTGCCTCATTTGTCATAGATTAGTTGACCATAGGTGCGTAGACTTATCTCTGGGCTTTCTATCCTGTTCCATTGATCTATAATGGCTGTTTTTGTGCCAGTACCATATTGTCTTGATTACTGTAGCTTTGTAGTATAGTCTGAAGTCAGGGAGTCTGATTCCTCCAGCTCTGTTTTTTCCCTGAAGACTGCTTTGTCTATTCGGGGTCTTTTGTGTCTCCATACAAATTTTCAGACTTTTTGCTCTAGTTCTGTAAAAAATGCCATTGGTAATTTGATAGGGATTGCACTGATTCTGTAGATTGCTTTGTGTAGTATAGTCATTTTCACAATATTGATTCTTCCAATCTAATCTTCCAATCTCCATCTGTTTGTATCATCTTTAATTTCTTTCATCAGTGTCTTATAGTTTTCTGTATACAGGTCTTTTGTCTCCCTAAGTAGGTTTATTCCTAGGTATTTTATTCTTTTTGTTGCAGTAGTAAATGGGAGTGTTTCCTTAATTTCTCTTTCAGATTTTTTATCATTAATGTATAAGAATGCAAGAGATTTCTGTGCATTAATTTCGTATCCTGCAACTTTACCAAATTCATTGATTAGCTCTAGTAGTTTTCTGGTGGCATCTTTAGTATTCTGTATGTATAGTAACATGTCATCTGCAAACAGTAACAGTTTTACTTCTTCTTTTCGAATTTGTATTCCTTTAATTTCTTTTTCTTCTCTGATTGCCATAGCTAGGGCTTCCAAAACTATGTTGAATAATAGTGGGGATAGTGGACATCCTTGCCTTGTTCCTGATGTCAGAGGAAATGGTTTCAGTTTTTCACCATTGAGAATGATGTTTGCTGTGTGTTTGTTGTATATGGCCTTTATTATGTTGAGGTAGGTTCTCTCTATGCCCATTTTCTGGAGAGTTTTTCTCATAAGTGGTGTTGAATTTTGTCAAAAGATTTTTCTGCATCTATTGAGATGATCATATAGTCTTTATTCTTCGATTTGTTAATATGGTGTATCGCATTGATTGATTTGCATATATCGAAGAATCCTTGTATCCCTGGGATAAATCCCACTTGATCATGGTATATGATCCTTTCAATGTGTTATTGGATTCTCTTTGCTAGTATTTTGTTGAGGATTTTTGCATCTATATTCATCAGTGATATTGGTCTGTAATTTTCTTTTTTTGTAGTATCTTTGTCTGGTTTTGGTATCAGGGTGATGGTAGCCTCATAGAATGAGATTGGGAGTGTTCCTTCCTCTGTAATTTTTTGGATGAGTTTGTGAAGGATGGGTGTTAACTCTTCTCTAAATGGACTTTTGTTTTTTGGAAGATATTTAATCACAGTTTCAATTTCAGTGCTTCTGATTGGTCTGTTCATATTTTCCATTTCTTCCTCATTCAGCCTTGGAAGGTTATACCTTGCTAAGAATTTGTCCATTTCTTCCAGATTGTCCATTTTACTGGCATAGAGTTGCTTGTAGTAGTCTCTTATGATGCTTTGTATTTCTGCAGTTCTCTTGTAATTTCCCCTTTTTCATTACTAATTTTATTGATTTGAGTCCTCTCTCTCTTTATCTTGATGGGTCTGGCCAATGGTTTATCAATTTTGCTTATATTCTCAAAGAACCAGCTTTTAGTTTTATTGACATTTGTTATTCTTTTGTTTCTATTTCATTTATTTCCACTCTGATATTTATGATTTCTTTCCTTCTGCTAACTTTGGGTTTTGTTTGCTCTTCTTTTTCTAGTTCCTTTAGGTGTAGCATTAGATTGTTTATTTGAGATTTTTCTTGTTTCTTGAGGTAGGCTGTATTGCTACAAACTACCCTCTTAGAACTGCTTTTGCTGTACCCCATAGGTTTTGTATCAGCGTGTTTTCATTGTCATTTGTTTCTAGGTATTTTTTAATTTCTTTTTTGATTTCTTCAGTGATCTCTTGGTTATTTAGTAACGTATTGTTTAGCCTCCCTGTGTTTGTGTATTTTACGTTTATTTGCCTGTAATTGATTTCTAATCTCATAGCGTTGTGGTCAGAAAAGATGCTTGATATTATTTCAATTTTCTTAAATTTACTGAGGCTTGATTTGTGACCCAAGATGTGATCTATCCTGGAGAATGCTCCATGCACATGGAGAATGCTCCATTACACTTGAGAAGAAAGTGTAATCTGCTGTTTTTAGATGGAATGTCCTATAAATATCAATTAAATCTATCTGTTCTACTGTGTCATTTAAAGCTTGTTTCCTTAGTAATTTTCTGTTTGAGTGATCTGTCCATTGGTGTAAGTGAGGTGTTAAAGTTTCGCACTATTATTGTGTTACTGTCGATTTCCTCTTTTATACCCGTTAGCAGTTGCCTTATGTATTGAGGTGCTCCTATGTTGGAAGCATGTATGTTTATAATTCTTGTATCTTCTTCTTGGATTGATCCCTTGATCATTATGTAGTGTCCTTCCTTGTCTCTTGTAACATTTATTTTAAAGTCTATTTTATCTGATATGAGTATTGTTACTCCAGCTCTCTTTTGATTTCTATTTTCACGGACTATCTTTTTCCATCCCCTCACTTTCAGTCCCTATGTGTCCGTATGTCTGAAATGGGTCTCTTGTAGACACCATATAGATGGGTCTTGTTTTTGTATGCATTCAGCAAGCCTGTGTCTTTTGGCTGGAGCATTTAATCCATTCACATTTAAGGTAATTATCAATATGTATGTTCCTATGACCATTTTCTTAATTGTTTTGGGTTTGCTTTTGCAGGTCCTTTTCTTCTCTTGTTTTTCCCACTTAGAGAAGTTCCTTTCGCATTTGTTGTAGAGCTGGTTTGGTGGTGCTGAATTCTCTTAGCTTTTGCTTGTCTGTAAAGCTCTTTCTTTCTCCACTGAATCTGAATGAGATCCTTGCCAGCTAGAGTAATCTTGGTTGTAGGTTCTTTCCTTTCATCACTTTAAATATGTCATGCCACTCCCTTCTGGCTTGTAGAGTTTCTGTTGAGAAATCAGCTGTTAACCTTATGGGAATGCCCTTGTATGTTATTTGTCGTTTTTCCCTTGCTGCTTTCAATAATTTTTCTTTGTCTTTAATTTTTGCCAATTTGATTACTATGTGTCTCAGTGTGTTTCTCCTTGGGTTTATCCTGTATGGGACTCTCTGTGCTTCCTGGACTTGGGTGGCGATTTCCTTTTCCATGTTAGGGAAGTTTTCGACTATAATCTCTTCAAATATTTTCTCGGGTCCTTTCTCTCACTCTTCTCATTCTGGGACCCGTATAATGTGAATGTTGTTGCATTTCATGTTGTCCCAGAGGTCTCTTAGGCTGTCTTCATTTCTTTTCATTCTGTTTGCTTTATTCTGTTCCGCAGCTGTGAATTCTACCATTCTGTCTTCCAGGTCACTTATCCGTTCTTCTGCTTCAGTTATTCTGCTATTGGTTCCGTCTAGTGTAGTTTTCATTTCAGTTATTGTATTGTTCATCTCTGTTTGTTTGTTCTTTAATTCCTCTAGGTCTTTGTTAAACATTTCTTGCATCTTCTCAATCTTTGCCTCCATTCTTTTTCCGAGGGAGGTCCTGGATCATCTTCACTATCATTATTCTGAATTCTTTTTCTGGAAGGTTGCCTATCTCCACTTCATTTAGTTGTTTTTCTGGGGTTTTATCTTGTTTCTTCATCTGGTACATAGCCCTCTGCCTTTTCATCTTGTCTATTTTTCTGTGAATGTGGTTTTTGTTCCACAGGCTGCAGGATTTTAGTTCTTGCTTCTGCTATCTGCCCTCTACTCACAACACTTTCTAATGACTAAATGCCTTTCATAGTCTCAGTATCTTCTTCAATGGAAACACGGAACCTGATAATTAAAAGCCTATGCTAAACCTAACCCCTTCAAGTGCTTCCTTAACGTTGTACTACCGTAATTGACCAAGAACAAACACATTATGCATTGTCACCTTCCTCCATTTAATATAGGGCACAATGGACCCATTTCTGCCATCATGTCAACAAGATATCATTAACCTTCTTCAAGAAGCCAGTCCTGCTGTGCAACAGCTGCTTTACAAACAGAGTAAAATAGGTAGAGATATTGAATTTGAAGAAAATTGTTGGATGAATTTAGAAATAAAACTGCTATGAAGAAGAGAGCATGACACACCCACAGTCTGAAAGAAAATAGGTTAAATAAAATAGATAAGGTTTAAAAGAAATCTGAAATTGATTTCAAAAATGTAAAAAACAAATATTGTCTGTAGACTGAGTCAACTACCAATATTTATGATAACCATTTAACTATGTGATATTTAAACAGCTTTTTTGTGTGTGAGTTTTAATTAGGAACGATATGTTGGACAATTGTTTTTTTAAAGATTGTCAGCTTTGCCAGTTGCTACTTTTGAGTCACTGAAGGGGTTACTGTTAGTTCTAATTATTCTCCAAGGTTAACAAGAAGCACTAAGGTAAATGTGTGCACTTACGGGGTTTCAAGATCATAAAGTTGCATTAATACTGACACAATATTTGTCAATACATAATTAACCCCATCCCCAAATGACAGATGGATTTTTAGGTGAATAGGTGTCTGCTGCTACTGAAAGTATTTTCATCTATTTGCTGATTATAAACATATTGTCATCAATAGGAAAAATCATTCGTGTTTGTTTGAATCCATGTATCTAGGGGTTTTTTTTCAGTGATTCATAGCAGGAAATTGACTAGAAGATGGTAAAAATCTAATATCTTTTCTCTATTCTGGCATGTCTCACCACACTGACAAATATTTACCCAATTTACTAGATTTCTATAGAACTATGCAAACATTTTGTTTTTTTCCCTTTTTCTATCATCCTGATTTAATTTCACAGGTTGTATAACATCATGAAGGTCAGGAATATCGCTTCTATTTCTGACAGCTACTGCTGAGAAACCAGAGAAAATCAATTATATGTCTTTGTTTTAAAGGGCAGTGGATGGTAATTGAGAAAAATAATCTCATTTTTCTGCTTATTAGTGTTTTACCAATCCACATTTGAAGTGGTAGGAATTAAGAAATAGCATCCTGCACTCATTCACAAGGGATGGGATATCTTGTCTCACTCCTCACATGGCTCCAACTTGAGGGCAGATCAAGGAGTGACTCACCATAGAGATAGAATGTGGGTATACCAATCACAGTACTTGATGTTTAGATATCACTTTACAGTTTAAGATTCATTTCCATTTATGCCATTTAATTCAACTTCAATAACCCTGTCACACATTAAGCATAATATTAACATTGGGTGTTCCCATTACTACCAAAATCTACTTAAGAAATGGCAATATTGACTAGATTACAAAATCTATTTTTGTGTCTCTTCACACAGAACAAAACTAGATAGAGTGAATAGCAGAGGAGAGATACTGAAAGGAGATTTAATTATGTAACAGGTGGTTATATTTTTATATCTGCTGAATATAAAGGATGTATTCACTTTCAGTTAAATTTAAATGTATCAAGTATTAGCTTAACATAACACCTACTAGGTACACCGCACTACACTATATACTCTGGGATGTGCAAAAAGGAGATGATAGAGTTCTTACCAACAAGGAGCTTATAATCTTCCAATGATATAGGAGGTACTGTATGTAAATTAGAAAAACCATGAGAATAAATGAAATCCCAAGATGAATACACAAAGATTAATAATGAAACAAAAATATCTTGAAGTAGTACTTAATATTTGAATTTGACCTAAAAGGTTTTCATAAGATTGAGGAAAAGCAGAAAAGTACAGTATTCACTGTCTACCATGTTAGGAGAATAAGACACAGGTCCCCCCTTGAGTTCATACTTAAATGAGGAACTCATAGTCACTTTCAATATGCCAAAAGGAGATAGTTGGAAAGTAGTATAACATATCTTTGGCTAGATTAAGATATCTGAAGCAACTGAAGTTCTCTGAATAGAGAGCTATGTAAGGAGAGTGAATATTCAGAATAATTAACTTGGCAGCTATCTCCATGTGGAGTTTTCTCATTTATCTATAAGCAATGAAAAGAATCTGTTGAACATCTTCGCATCTTTTGCATATATTTAATGGCTATAAAGAAAACCCATGCAAACTAATGCTGAGAATGTTAAACTGTCCCTCTGTATAGTAAAGTCTTATTTTCTGCTCTTACCCACGATCAATTATATTGATTTCTAATAGTCTTTATTCAAAAATTATTTCATTATCCCTTCTTATTCAGTGGTGAAGACGAGTAGGAATGTATTACTGAAATTATGTATACATAGCTCAAATCATACCATTTCATGATTTTTTTCAATAGTATATTTTATTCCTCAGACTGACCTCAAAATTTAAGTCATTTCAAATGTGCTTGAGTGTACAGCATTGTGAAGTTAGAAATCAAACACACACTTCAATGGAGAAATCCACTGGGGAAAGACCGGTAGAGAAAATTAGTGTGGTCAGTGCCAGTAAACCCATCAGCACAGTAATAGTTTTGGATATTTATGGCAGGGCACACAAAATTACAGTAAGCTATTTGATTTAACCATCCATATTGCCTTCCTTAAGGCAAAGTGATAAAAGTCAACATTTTATTTACATCTATGTGACATAATGTTACTTGGGGAGCTGTTTGTAAAGTAGCTATAAATAGCTTTTTCTTTTTATTACTTTGCTGGCATAGCTCAACAAGGACATGAAATTTTCCAACTTTAAAGGGACTTCTTTCTAATTATTTCTCCAATTTCCTGTTTTGTGTATAGAAATCTTAATGAAATATTTAAATGGGTGAAAGAAATTTGGGTTAATATAAGGTTTATATTGGGATAATTAAAGGTTTACTTTAATCACTGATTTCTAAGATATTTCTCCACGTTTTATATTTATACATTTACCTAAAAAACAATATGGACGAGATATGTTTTCTTTCTCTTTGGAAAGGAAGTAAAAGAGTTGAAAGTCTGGTGACCAATTACTACTTCTCCAATTCATTCTTCTAGTCTGGGCTTCAGAAGTATACATCTCATTGCTTATTTTATATCTCTACTTAGTATCCTCTCTAAAAGATAATTCAGATGATTTTAGGCTGCTGTAAACCTGCTATAGCCTATCTCATCCACTCAGTATAATTAAAACTCTAGTCAGAATACAAAAAACAACCCCACGGGGACATTGAAAAGTAAACAATAACATAGTACAATAAGGAGAGAAGTCAACACTTAGAAAATGGCCTGTACTGAATTAAGATTTATTTTCCCTCTTTACATTTTTGCTTTGATCCAAGAGCAACCCAGTTGTAGAATGGATAGAGGAATAACTCTGAGAGAAACCCCCTGGTTTTGTCTAAGGGATCAGGAAAAGGGGACCCTGTAGCTGGAGAGTAGAAGGAAATTTCTCATTTTTTTCTTTTTTTGTTCTATTTCATTCCTGCCCTAATTTTAGTCTCAGTCACAGAGCTGTACTGCAGCAGCAAAAACTCCAAGAGAAAACTCTATATGTCTGGACAGAAGAACTTGGGAAATGAGCCCCTGAAGTTCAAAGAAAGAGAAAGGAATCCTCTTTTTCTCTGTCTCTCTCTTTATTCCCTGCTTACCCTGAAGGCGACACTAATTACACAGAACAACATTACATACAAGGGGCTAAAAGTCTAAGAACGTGTTTCTGGCCAGAACTGGGAAAAGGGACTGCTAAGTTCCAGAGAGTGTAGCAGGGACTCTACTTACCCTAGGTCTGTGAAATAACTGAGAAAAGCTCTGGATCACTCACTAGCAAATACGTGGAATAAAAACAAAGAAACATAGCAAAGGTTTTGAGAACTGAACTACCATATAAACCACTGGAAAGAACTCAGTCTACTCCTGAGTGTCATAGGCATGGGACAGGCTTAAACATCATGGAAAAAGGTGAAAATGGAACTGACACTGGAACAGAAGGTGACACACACTTGAAGTTTGGTTGGCTGCCAACTAAAATACAAGACAAAACAAAACAACATTCTTCAGTTGATCTTAATAGGATCCTGAGCCACATAATATAATATTCAAAATTCCCAAGAAACAACCCATGATCTCTACGTACAAAGAACCAAGAAAATCTAACTAATTCTCATGGGAAAACATGTTGAAATTATCAGACTTTAAAGCATGTAACATAAGCGTGCTCCATGAGGCAAAAGTAAATACTCTGGAAGTTCTCAGCAGAAAAATACAAAATATATATAAAAGAAGTAAGTAGAAATTTAAGAACTACAAAATACAATAAAATTAAAATTTTAACGATAGATTAAATAGCAGACTAGAGGTGACAGAGAAAAAAATTTGTAAACTTGAAAATGGAGTAATAAAAATTATCCAATCTGAAGAACAGAAAGAAAAAAAAAAACTAAAACACAAATGAACAGGACCTCCTCAGAGACCTATGAGACAATATCATAAGATCTGACATCTATGTCATTAGAGTCTCAAGGGATAGGAGACAGTGATGAAAAAAAATTAAAGAAATACTGGCTGAAAACTTTCCAAATTTGGTGAAATAGATAAATTTATAGATTCAAGAAGCTCAACAAACCAGCAAACTAACAGGATACACTTATAAAACCATGCCCAGATACAACATAATCAAAATGCTAAAAACCATATATATATAATTATGAGAGAAAAATGACACATTACATAACTACCTAATGGGAGCAAAATTTCTAATGACCATCAATTCTTCATCAGAATCCTTAGAGGCCAGAAAACAGTGGAACAACATTGTTAAAGTGCAGAAGGAAAATAACTCTATACTCAATAAATACATCCTTCAGCAATAATATTGTAGTAATAACAATTTCAGATTAATAAAACTAAGAAAATTTGTTGTGAGATGACCTGCTTTAAAAGGAAATTCTTCAGGTTTATGGGAAAGGATAAAAAGGTGTCTTGGAACATCAGGAATAAGATAAGATGGTAAATAACTTGTCAAATACAGTAACTTTTTCTCTTCTAAATTATTTAAAATATGTATGAATATTAAAAGATATACATATATATTATAAGATATTACATATATTATGATATAAGAAGCTATTATACTAAGATATATTTTAAATAGTAATAAAACATAATATATACTATTATATATGACATAATATATAATAAAAGATATTATATATGTATATGTAATTGATGTGATTTTCAATGGATATAAATGTAGTACAGGTGGCTATACCATAAAGAAGAGAGTTTGAAAGGATCTATGTGGTTGGAACCCTTCCTCATTTTACTTTAAGTTGTAAAATATTAACTAAGTAGTCTATAAAAAAGTTAGGTAAGGGGCTCCCCTGGTGGCACAGTGGTTAAGAATCCGCCTGCCAATGCAGGGGACATGGCTTCCAGCCCTGGTCTAGGAAGATCCTGCATGCCATGGAGCAACTAAGCCCATGCACCACAACTACTGAGCCTGCACTCTAGAGCCCGCAAGGTGCAACTACTGAAGCCCTTGCGCCTAGAGCCCATGCTCCGCAACAAGAGAAGGCACCACAATGAGAAGCTGCGCACCACAACAAAGAGTAGCCCCCGCTCTCTCCACAACCAGAGAAAAGCCCGTGCATAGCAAGGAAGACCCAACACAGCCAAAAAAAAAAAAAGTTAGATAAGGGCATGATAATCCCCAGTACATCCAATAAAAATATGATGCAAAAGATCATCAAAAGCTAACAGATAAGTAAAACTGGAATACCAAAGAATATTTAAATAATCTAAAAGATTTCAGGAAAGATGACATAGAATAATAAAATAAAATAAACGTTCTATGGCTCTCCTTTTTGCTTTCCTTTTTTTTTTTTTCTTTTTCTGCAAGCATTCTCCAGATCCTTATAAGTTCCTGAAGTACCTATTTGTCTCTCCCCTGCTGATCTCTCCTGGTTTGGGTTATACCATTTTTCCTCCGGTTCACTGTGTTCAAGCTAGATGATATTGGTTCCATTTTTCTAACATTATTGACCACTTTTTTTGGTATCTGTGTACATGCTGTTAACAGGGCCTAGCAAAATTTCCCCACCCCAACCCATATACGCCACATTCTTCACCTAACTCCCATTCATCTTTTAGGTTTACTTTGATTTCTTATTTCAAAAAGTCTCTCCCGACCATCTCATCATCTAATTGTGTTGCCCCTTTAATACGCTTTCGTGCACTCTGAAATTTTCATAACATTTATCACAAGCTTTAATTATAAAAAGGCAGTTCTAGAAATTCCATATTCAAGGAAATTTAAAGTGAAAATCTGGTCGGAAGAGAGCTGGGGCAATTATCTGGAAATTGTTCTTGCACGCAGTGTTTTCATTGAAATAATGAAGTAATATTTGATAATATTACATTATTTCCTCACTATCCAGACTTGGGCATGTGTCTGCCAGGATATGTGTAGGGGAGGTGGAAGATGAGATTAGGATTGTTAGAGAAAGAATGCAAAGAAATAGTTCATATATATCTTCTGACACCTACGTGAATGGTCATGAATGTGGGTGTGCAAATGCATGTGTGTTAGAAAAAGAGAGAAAGTGAAAGAGAAAGGAGACTTTTTTCCAAGTCCCTTGGAAAACTTAAAGCACATAATGTCTTACATAGTGCTGCAAAACTACTCCTTTTCCTAGGAGGATAAGATATAGAAAGATAAAAACGGCCCATGCCACACTCTCCCCTCCAACTTCTAGCACTGAAAATTGTGAAAAGAAGCAAGAGTGGGGAGAAGAAGGACAGGACAAGCCAGGATAATCATCCTCATTTCCTTTTCATTTTCTGTCCCACCTACTAAGATGCAGGCTCCACAAGAGCAGGAACGTTTATATGCTTTGTTTCTCACTGTATCCTCAATGCGTAGAACAGCACACATTGTAGGAGTTCAAAACTATTTGTTGAAAGAAGTAAATGAGTATACCTTTACCCACTCCATGAGAGCAGAGGTTTTATCTACCTTAATTCTCCACTTATTTTATCTACCTTAATTCTCCAGTGCATAGCACACTTTCTGACACTTAACAGACTTTCAAAAATATGCTATATGAAGAGAATATTTTTCAAGTACAAGCAAAGGAAATTAGCAACCATTATGAGAGAAAGAAGTTTGTTGTCGGTGTTTTTCCAGTCACAATGGGGAATAACTTTAAAGAACTCAAATCTTTTGAGCACATAAAAATAATCATTTTTCTCATTTACATGCTGATGTCAGAGGCAGGGAGAGCAGGATGCTGGGATTACTGTCTATACTAGCTGTTTTATATAGATCATTTATTATGGTTTCCAATAATGGTATGAAAGAATTATTATTATTCCCATTTTCCAGACGAGAAAACAGATTCAGAGTGATGAAGCAGCTTGTCCAAGTCATTAGACAAGCAAGTGGTGGAGTTTGACTCCTGGTCTCTCTGACATTATAACCTTACTTGCTTTTCAACTTTATTTTGATTGTCCACTTAGGCATATACTCACATGGCAGATGAAGAACGTCTTCTAAACTAGATATTGGTTGGGTCTCAGTGTCCAGCCATTTGCTCATAAAGCATGGCCTCTATAAAATCTGGGAGGACCAGACTTAAGACCCATTTACTCATAGTGAACCAGTGGGCCTACAAAGACACTCAGTCTTGAAAGCACAACTTGCTTTCCCTGAAAATTTCCTAATATGTTGCATGAACATGTTGGACTTTTTCCTTATAAATCTTTCACCCTCCCTTGAAATTAACTTCAGTCTGACCTAAAAATTTACTTAATACTTGTGTACTCCACTTCTCTGATTTGTAAACTAGAACTATTACTTATCTCATATGGCTGTGCTAAGGATTAGAAACAAGGTTTTTAAAGTTTCTGTCCAGTAGTAAGTTCTTAAAAATTGGTAGTTATTTCAATGAAATGAGGCATCTTTTGTACTTTATGGGCAGGGCTGTGTACAAACAAGTACATATAGAATATAACAAATAAAGCTGCAAAAGGCAATAATTCTCTCATTTTCTCAGAAAAAAAAAGTGAATGAAGGAAGTTCCATAAAAATAGAATGGACTCTTCTACAATGGACAAAGGATTAATCTCCAAAATATACAAGCAGCTCATGCAGCTCAATAACAAAAAAACAAGCAACCCAATCCAAAAATGGGCAGAAGACCTAAATAGACATTTCTCCAAAGAAGATATACAGATTGCCAACAAACACATGAAAGGATACTCAACATCACTAATCATTAGAGAAACGCAAATCAAAACTACAATGAGGTATCACTTCACACTGGTCAGAATGGCCGTCATAAAAAATCTAGAAACAATAAATGCTGGAGAGGGTGTAGAGAAAAGGGAACACTCTTGCACTGCTCGTGGGAATGTAAATTGATACAGCCACTATGGAGAACAGTATGGAGGTTCCTTAAAAAACTACAAATAGAACTACCATATGACCCAGCAATCCCACTACTGAGAAAACCATAATTCAAAAAGACCCAGCAATCCCACCCTGAGAAAACCATAGAAACCCTGAGAAAACTACAAATAGAACTACCACATGACCCAGCAATCCCACTACTGAGAAAACCATAATTCAAAAATGACCCAGCAATCCCACCCTGAGAAAACCATAATTCAAAAAGAGTCATGTACCAAAATGTTCACTGCAACTCTATTTACAATAGCCAGGACATGGAAGCAACCTAAGTGTCCATCGACAGATGAATGGATAAAGAAGATGTGGCACATATATACAATGGAATATTACTCAGCCATAAAAAGAAATGAAATTGAGTTATTTGTAGTGAGGTAGATGGACCTAGAGTCTGTCATACAGAGTGAAGTAAGTCAGAAAGAGAAAAACAAATACCGTATGCTAACACATATATATGGAATCTAAGAAAAAAAAAAAGGTCATGAAGAACCTAGGGGTAAGACGGGAATAAAGACACAGACCTACCAGAGAATGGACTTGAGGATATGGGAAGGGGGAAGGGTAAGCTGGGACAAAGTGAGAGAGTGGCATGGACATATATACACTACCAAACGTAAAATAGATAGGTAGTGGGAAGCAGCTGCATAGCACAGGGAGATAAGCTCAGTGCTTTGTGACCACCTAGAGGGGTGGGATAGGGAGGGTGGGAGGGAGGGAGACACAAGAGGGAAGAGATATGGGAACATATGTATAACTGATTCACTTTGTTATAAAGCAGAAACTAACACACAATTGTAAAGCAATTATATTCCAATAAAATGTTAAAAATAAATCTACAAACAATAAATGCCAGAGACGGTGTGGAGAAAAGGGAACCCTCCTGCAGTGTCGGTGGGAATGTAAATTGATACAGCCACTATGGAGAACAGTATGGAGGTTCCTTAAAAATCCAAAAACAGAACTACCATACAACGAGCAATCCCACTCCAGGGCATATACCTTGAGAAAACCACAATTCAAAAAGAGTCATGTACCACAATGTTCATTGCAGCTCTATTTACAATAGCCAGGACATAGAAGCAACCTAAGTGTCCATCGACAGATGAATGGATGAAGAGAAGATGTGGCACATATATACAATGGAATATTACTCAGCCATAAAAAGAAACTAAATTGAGTCATTTGTCGTGAGGTGGCTGGACTTAGAGACTATCATAC
Source organism: Stenella coeruleoalba (assembly GCF_951394435.1). Classification (NCBI taxonomy): domain Eukaryota; kingdom Metazoa; phylum Chordata; class Mammalia; order Artiodactyla; family Delphinidae; genus Stenella; species Stenella coeruleoalba. The sequence continues at coordinate 62,090,180 of NC_137159.1, read as the reverse complement.
AGAGTGAAGTAAGTCAGAAAGAGAAAAGCAAATACTGTATGCTAACACATATATATCGAATCTTAAAAAAAAAAAAAGGTTCTGAAGAACCTTGGGGCAGGACAGGAATAAAGACGCAAATGTAGAGAATAGACTTGAGGACACGGGGAGGGGGAAGGGTAAGCTGGGACGAAGTGAGATAGTGGCATTGACATATGTACACTACCAAATGTAAAATAGATAGCTAGTGGGAAGCAGGTGCATAACATAGAGAGATCAGCTCGGTGCTTTGTGACCACATAGAGGGGTGGGATAGTGAGTGTTGGAGTGAGATGCAAGAGGGAGGAGATATGGGGGTATCTGTATACGTATAGCTGATTCACCTTGTTATACAGCAGAAACTAACACACCATTGTAAAGCAATTATACTCCAATAAAAATGTAAAAAAATAAAATAGAATGGACTCTTCTAAAGCCAAATGGAGTCACTCTGATTAATGTTTTATTACCTTGAATGTATCAAGTAGTTTTCTCAACAACTTCAAACATTTCATATACACCCAGTTTCTGTTACTTTGATACAGGTAAAGAACAATCATTACTATCACTTGATTAAATCTAAGACAAAGTTGTTAAGTGACATTTTAAAAGCTACATTTAGACAGGTAGAATCAAGCTTCTAATCCTGGATTTCAAATCTCTAGGTATAATGCACTTTCCATTAAATTATATTATATAACAAAGTAGACGGTGTTATGGACACATGACTTAAAGACATAAGGAAGAAAATTCAGTCAAACAAGTGTTTACACACATCCATATGTTTGGCATTGGGGCAAAAAAAGATTTTTTTTAAACCCTATTATGACTTACTTTTTGTTGTTGAGATTACTTTTCATTTATATGCCCCAATATATGAGATCAGCTCGGTGCTTTGTGACCACATAGAGGGGTGGGATAGTGAGTGAGTGGGGCATATATTTCATATATTGGGGCATATGGTCACAATCACTTGGAACCATCAAATTCATCCAACTCCTGTAACTCATATTTTTCTGTGACGTCTGACTTTAACTCTTCAGACTTATTTATGAAAAATGTTTATGTGGTCATCTAATTATATATTTCTTCTATATATAAATGCTATTTGAGGAAATGATCTTAGGTTTATGTCTGATTTTTATTGTTTAAACCCTTAAAAACCAAGACCATTATAATTAATACGATTTAAAAGTCATTTTGGGAGTGTAGTCATTTTTGTACATACTATGTAAGTTCGAAATTTTAATTCTAATAGTTTTCAGGTGGATTCCTTAAGAATTTCTGTATGCAAGGTGTTTTTATCTACAAAGAAAGATAGTTTTACTTCTTTCTATCCCAACTAGATACCTTTATTTATTTTTCTTGCCAAATATCTCTGGCCACAACTTCTAGTACAATTTGAATAAAAGTGGTGAAAGCAGGCATCTTTGTATGTTCTTGATCTTAAACGGGGAAAACATTCAGTCTTTCACCACTAAGTATGATGATAGCTATGTGTTTTTGTAGATGCCCTTTATCATATTGAGGAAGTTTCTTTATAGTCTTACATTGTTAAGCATTTATATCATGAAAGTGTTGGATTTTTTCAAATGCTTTTTCTGGCGCTATGGAGATGATCATATTTTTTTATTATTATATTCATATGGTGCTTTATATTCACTGATTTTTGGATATTAAACCAACTTTGCATGTTTGGGACAGACCCCATTTAGTCATAAGGTGCTATCCTTTTTATATGTTGCTGGATTTGGTTTGCTAGAATTTGTTTATGATTTTTTTATATGTTCATAAAGGATATAGTCTATAGTTTTCTTTTCTTGTGATATCTTTGTCTTTATATTAGTGTCTTGTGACTGTTATAAAAACCTATGACAAACTTGGTGGCTTAATATTGCATAAATTTATTTTTTAACAGTTCTGGTGACAAAGAGTCCAAAATCAATTTCACTGGGCCAAAACTAAGGTGCTGTCAGGACTGCACTCCCTCCAGAGACACTTGAGGGAGAGTTTGTTTCAATGTCTTTTCCAGCTTGTAGAAACTAATTCTTTTGCTTAAGGCCTCTTTCTCCATTTGCAAAGGCACCTTTCTCTATCTTCAAAGCCATCAGTGTAACATCTTCAAATCTCTCTGCTTTCATCATTACATCACCTGTTTTCTGTTTCCATCTGCCTCCCTGTAAGTACACTTGTGATGGGTTTAGCACCCACCCAGATAATCCAGGAGAATGTCCTCATCTCAATAACCTTAACTTACTCATATTAGAAAGTCTCTTTTGCCATATAAGGTAAAATTTACAGGTTCCAGGGATTAGGAGCTTGATCTATTTGGGAGCCATTATTTAGCCTACCTAGACTTTTTGGGTATTAGCTTAACACTGGCCTCAGAGTGAATTGGTGAGGTGAGGTGAGGTGAGGCAAAGGGATTGACTGCTAGTGGGTACAGGGTCCCCATTAGTGGGGACAAAAATATTCTAAAATTAGATAATGGTGATTGTGGCACCACCCTGTGAATATACTAAAAAATTACTAAATTGTATATTTTAAGTGGGTGAATTGGATAGTATATGAATGATATCTCAATGAGGCTGTATTTTGTTTAAAAAATACAAAATATACAAACAAACAAAAAACAATAAAGGAAGTAAGGGTTTTACTTTCTTTGCTTCTGTAGCATACTTGTAATGGGGACTTCCCTGGCTGGTAATCCTCTGGAAAATTACATTCAATTAGTAGCACCAGGAAATAACAATAACAAAAAGAAAATAATTGAGTGAGACCAGGTTATTTTGGCAACCAGTAGTGAGATTTGGAGTTTGTCAAACTCCTAGTCTCCTGACAAATCTCCAGCTCTCTTAATATTCTATGAATACATGAAGTGAAGATTACATTACTTATATTTTGATTAAGCTATTAAATATATTAAGTTCTTATTTAGTGTGCATGTCACGGTATGTATTGACTTAGTAAATTAACAAATACAATTCAGGATCCCATATAATGGGAGTGCATGGTTCGCATTGCAGGTAGTACTCTTGATGTGCCTAAAGAGACGGTTTTAATCTGGAAACAAAGCTAGAAGTCGGGTACCATAAACAGAAATCCTGTTTTGAAAAAGCCCTAGAAAAGAGGGGAAAAAAAGTGAAAGGCCTGGATGCAACAGCATTGGTCTTTAAATGGATTGAAAATCTATGTGACTAAAAGACAGCATGTGAGGAGAGTGGGAAGTAAGTGGGCTGGGAGGTAAATGAAGGCCAAGGAAGACATGTGAAGATAACTTGATTTCATCCCCAATGGGAATGCATTGAAGAACCTTGAGCGACTGAGTGATATAATAATATTTGAATATTAAAATATTACTCTTGCCATACGTGGATGGAAAAGAATGCAATAACTTACTTAAGGACATCAATTTTTGAGAGTATTTTAGCAAGATAAGTAAGAGAACATAGTCTTAATTACTCTAGTGACAAGAGGGACTAAGAACAGTAGGAAAAAATTAGGAAATATTTAGGAGGTAGATTCAAGTAGAATTGGGAATGCATTAGGTATTGCAGAAGTGAAAAGACTTCAGTCATGATGTCATTATTATCCTTGTTATAACTTGGTTAACAAAAAGGATAATGGTGTTATTTCAGTAAGAAAATATGTTTGTGGAATTTGGGAAGTAAATAAATAGTTCAGTTTAGGTATAGAGAGTAAGGTGCCTGCAGGGGACATACAAGTATGCATTATGGAAAGGAAACTCAGAAGAGAGATTAAGGCTCATTACAAAGATGGAGAGGGAAGGACGGCCATCACAATATGGACAATTTAAACCATAAGAGTTTTGTAAGATACCAGTGAGAAGAGAGGTAAGTCCTGATTAACATCAACACTTCAGGATAGAGATGAGGTTCAGAATGGAGAAACAAGAATTAGTCTGTGACAGAAGGGAAAACTCTTCCACTGCATTTTTTTAATCTGAAATAATATCAAAATTACCAAGAATTTTAAGAATAATTACACATAGTTATCAGAGCTTTGTTGAACTGATAAATCTGTGTCTCAAGATAAAGGGAATCCTCAATAAATTATGTTGTAAGTTGCTAGCATACAACTAAGTTTACTCTTGGCTGTACTGTGCTTCATTTTCTGGTCCTGTAACTAGTGAAGTCTTTAGAGAGCTGGTCAGTGAACTGTTCTTTTACAATCTGTGATGAGATAAGGAACTTGTGCCAAAATGCAATCAACTAAGGCATGCAAGGAACAGAAATCAACTGTTTGGTTCAGCTGACATTTGGAGAGTAGGAGATATACAAGACTTTCTAAATGAAGGAAGCAGTGTTGGTATATATTCTGGCACAATCATCTGATCTCATCAGTAAGATAGAGTTATCAGAGTGCCATTTGAGCAGCACTGCTGAGAAGTTTCCTTTCCAGTCTTGACTGAACAGCTTGGATCAGACCAAGTCTTCTACTCAGAACTGTTATGAAACTGAATAAAAAATATTTTAAAAAATAGCTTTGCACACAACAGAATACAGCCAAGGCAGCTAAAACTTGCAAGATCAAGATCCCTAAGAGAAAGGAAACACAGCAAAGTGAGTCTTATATTTACCACTTTACTCACTCAGAGAATTTATTGATTTCTAAGCTGTACACGTGTTGGACAAGAGGGCAAGAAAGCACAGAAAAACCAGTTTCTAGGAGATGATAGTCTAAGCAAGAGTTTATAGCAATGTTACAACACTAGGGAAACAAACACTTGAGTTCTAGAACTCCCTATACAGTTGTAAGAATGAAATGAGATAATGCATCGAAAGTCCTGGAAGAAAGCCTTCCCAGAGAAGAAAAAGAAAGCATGCTTACTTGGGAGCCTGGAGGATCAGGGAGATGGAAGGACAATGCCATGTACTATTCTGGAGGGTTAGGGAGAAGATATTTTCCAAAAGGGCAGAAAAGTTCTAAGTCCCCCAGTCACAAAAATATTAAAGACAATAAAGAAAATAAATGGGTCCCTAGTTCAGAATATTAAGAGTTCTTTGGTAAGAAGTTTCAGTGAAGTAATAGAGATAGCATATTATTAGGACTGAGTGGGAGCATAAGTAGGAAATACTGGGCACTCTTGAAAAAGGTTGATACTGAAAAAGAGTAAGTATTTGTAACATGTTGAGTTGTTGATCGCTTGACATTTTTTTTTTAACTACTCTGAACTTACTAGCAAACAAATTAAAAAGTTCTTTTGATTCCTTTTTACATAAAGAAAAGCCATGCTTACTATTGGATTAAAAAGTATGAAACTTTCTGAAGTAAATGATAAATTATCTTCCAGAAAGTCGATCCCAATTTACATGTTTCTAACCACTAAATGATACTGTCAGAGATGAATATCTTAAAGTTAGAAGAGCTTATTCTCTATTTTGTAGTTTAAAAAAAAAACACCTTTCAATGTAAATGCATTGCTTTTACAATAAAAAATGTAGAGATTTTAGCTAGGGAAATGATTTTTTAACATCCAGTATCAGTTCCTTTCCAACAGAATACTGTGTACTTTTTGAGCTCTTCAATGTCAAAAATATAATGGGTGACTAAAGAGGTTTCATTCTCACAAAAGAAGACTTTTCCAAAGGACTTCAAAAGCATACACATGTATTTACTTGCCTGCGATTAATGTTTATAGAAAGTAAATGGATAATTGTCAAAGGTACAAATGTATGTCATTGAAATGACATTGTCACATTTAAATAAACAAAACAGACTTGTAAGAGTACAATTGTTTTTACAGAAATAAGAATTTTTCATTTTATATTTTAGCCTAGATTAAAGAGGAGCCTTTGATCACCTAGCACATTAACAAATTTTATTAATGGTATTTCAATTAAGCATACACAATGTTAAATAATTAACATAGTAACAACACTACCAACAACTGACATGGGAAAGGAAATTTAATGTCTTAACTTTTTGTTGACATAATTGTACATGTGAATGATATTTAATTGGGGTGATAATTTGGAAAGGTGGATTGACATATGGGTGTGCTGCCCTTTTGTAAACCCAACAGCAGCGACAACAACAAAAAATAAGACCAAAATAAGTCAAAAGAAAATCAATTTCCACTGTATTTAAGGAAATTGTTCATTTCTGGTTTTTTTCTATGCCCTAATTTGAGCTTTGTTAGTAGCCTGGAAATTATCAATGCTCCGGAATTATCAATAGTGATTATTCTTTTTGTAAGAGGTTGTTGGTACACACTTTCTGAATTATAAAAATAGAAGTTTAATTAGGGGAAAATATTTCAGTATTTTAATCTCTGGCCTTGCAAATTCCTAGTAAAACCAAGGCCTCAGAATTTTCAAATAGCTTTGAAGTATTTCCCATCTCCTTTCATTTTTGACTCCCAGCTGTTTCCCAGTTCTGAATATCTCCTGCCATACTAAGGATTTTAAAAGCCACTTATGGAAATACCTTCTCTGAATCTGAGCTCAGATATGTCTACATGAAGCCTATAAAAACTTACCAGTTCTAGTCTCTTTCTCCAGGCATACCTTGTTAGCTAATCTATTAAACTAAATCTTGTTAAAAGCATTACTGAGGGATCTCAGATTCTAGTTATTCTTTCACTGCATTTAATTAAGCACACATTAATTGTGAATTTCATATGCCAGGAATTGTAATAAAATTCTGAGCACATATAGATAAGTAAAATGAGATTTCTGTCCTCAGTAGTGCTCAGACTAGGAAGCTATTAGTAAACAGTGTGACATATGCTAAACATTATCCAGGAAAGCACTAAAAATATGGCTGCAAAGAGGAAAGATTACTCAGCTCCCTCTGTCAGAAAGCTTTTACTACTATTTTGACAGGTGTACTCCTGGAGATAAACTGCATAGCCCAAGGGTATGAGACAATACTAGTCCAACAGAAGAAAAACTAAGATTTTTGGGGGGGTTTGGACGAGGTGTGGGTAGAAGACATTTCTGTGGTCCTCAAATCACACCACATGCAGTATAACATTCTGTCTACTCACTCCAGCCATGAGTATTCTCAAAAGCTTTGAAAATAACTAAAATTTGGGTATGCACAGCTTATTGACACATAGATAACATGGAAGAAGAATATTCCACATTTACAACTTGAAGACATGATGCTTGTCAGAAATGGTGTGTGCCAGCATGATTGTGCTGTTTGTAATGACTGCCCAGTTCACTTTTTGTAAGGGAAACTGATTCTTCCTCAGGCTACTGCTGAGAAGAAATATCCTATACCCTGTTATCCTGCTGCATAAAGGCAGCTGACAGACAAGTGAGGAGACCCTCATTCAAGGACAGTCAGTGTTCAGGTGGGCTGTGGACTATGTGCTGTATGCACTATCTCAGAAAGCTTATGTGTGCCATTACCCCTCTCCCACTTTCTTACTTTCAAATAAAAGAAGATAAGGAGATTTTGCCAGTTGGTGGTAAAAAAAGAAGCTGGGAAATGCTGTGAAGAAAAATCAGGGTCTGGGCAAGTCAAAGCCATGTACATGGCATGAGATAACTAAGCTTTAGGGTAAGATGAGGAGGAAGTTGCTTGTCAATGAAACTGAATGAAGTAATTGTGTTGATAATCTTGAATCATGCTATATCCAATACCAATCCTATTGTCAAAATTCCTTAGAGGTCCTATGAATCCAGAACCACCTTCCAGCTGTAGTTTTCCTGAAGACTTAATTTATTAATTTCCATTCCAACAGTTCCATGATTCTATATGTGTCTTTACAATAAGCTATTTCATAAACTACATATGTGGATTTTTTTGTGCCATGGTTCCACAAATGCTGGAAACAGGTTTATGTGCACTGGTAAACCATCGGGAAGTTACTCAGAGCCAGGGTCAAGAATACCAAGCCATATGGTCACACGTAAGAATTAGTTTCCTAAATAGGGGTGATAAAAATGGAAATCAAGGTCTAGAGTCTTAAGAAATGAAACTAAAACAGCAACAACAACAAAAATACAGCCAAAAACCAGGGTAAAAGTACAAATCAGGTTATAGGATGGCACTGGGAGATGAGCTCTACTAGCCAGTACACCAGAGTTGTAAAGGAGAGGTTGCAGAAACACCAATGTAGAGGGAGGTTGCACAGTAAGAGAGAAAGAACCACGAAGAGAGAGAATGAGAGATAACTGCCTTTCAATTTTAAATAGTCCAAGAATCCACCAGTAACAATAAACTAAGTACTGCAAAAGAGCTTTGATATGCACACCTTAATTACTATAGACACATAAATTATGCAGTACTTGTGTCATGACGTGAAACACTCAGAATTTTCATCATTCTTCATTTGAGAAAATGGAGCCAAGAATTCAAATAAAAATGTTGTTCATGCTATAGAAGAAAATGCACAATTTATTTTTTATTTGTTTAATGAACTGAACCTCAGAGCCACCAAACTGGATTATTTTGATGAAATCCAGTAAAATTATTCTACACAAAAGAATTGGTTTTTGTACTTATATCCTCTAATTGTTGATGCATTCATTGTTTTCATTATCTTGAGTTAAATACGTATCATTCATTCAAAGACATCTTTTTAAAATTATATGTCTTCATGAAGACTATATAGTACTATGTTGTGTACTTTTAAATTTATACATAAATAAATGTTATTGCATCCCTCATTCTAACTTTTTTAAAAACTGCAATATGTTTTTTAACTCAGTCGATGTTAATTATATGGATTTCTTCTTAACTGTGACTGCCTATAATAATACTTCATGGTATGAAGATACTATAATTTACATTCTCATAGTTATGGGCATTTAAATATTTTCAACATTTCCATTTTACAAATAATCTGGCAATAAACATCCTTGTACAGGTCTCCTGGTCTAGAGGAATGAGAATGTAGCTAGAATATATAACTGGAAGTTGAGAACCTTTTCATGTGCCTATTGGCCATCGTATGTCTTTGGAAAAATATCTATTCAGGCTTCTGCAACATTTTAATTGGGTTGTTTTTTTGATACTGAGTTATATGAGCTGTTTATATATTTTGGATATTAACCCCTTATCAGTCATATCACTTGCAAATGTTTTCTCCCATTCAGTAGGCTCTCTTTTCATTTTGTCAATGGTTTCCATTGCTGTGCAAAAGCCTTTACATTTAAATGGGTCCCATTTGTCTATTTTTGCTTTTATTTCCATTGCCCTAGGAAACAGATGCAAATAAATATTGCTATGATATATGTCAAAGAGTGCCCTGCCTATGTTCTCTTCTAGGAGTTTTATGGTTTCAGGTCTTACATTTAGGTCTTTAATCCATTCTAAGTTTATTTTTATTTATGGTGTGAGGACATGTTCTAATCTCATTCTGTTACATATAGCTGTCCAGTGTTCCCATCACCAGTTATTGAAGAGACTGTATTTTCTCCATTGTATATTCTTGCATACTATGTCATAGATTAACTAAACATAGATGTGTGGATTTATTTCTGTGCTTTCTATTCTCTTCCAGTGATCTATGTGTCTGTTTTGGGGCCATTACCCTGCTGTTTTGATTACCATAGCTTTGTAGTATAGTCTGAAGTCTGGGAGGTTATACCTCCAGTTTTGTCATTTTTTTCTCAAGATTGTTTTGGCAATTCTGGGCCTTTTGTTGTCCCATATAATTTTTAGGATTATTTGTTCTATTTCTGTGAAAAATATCCTAGGTATTTTGATAGGAATTGCATTAAATCTGAAGATTGCTTTGGGTATTATGGACATTTTAACAATATAAATTCTTCCAATCCAAGAATGTGGGATATGCTTCCATTTCTTTGTATCATTTTCAAATTCTTTCATCAATGTTTTACAATTTCAGAGTATAGGTCTTTCACCTTTTGGCTGAGTTTATTCCTAGGTATTTTATTCTTTTTGATGCAATTTTAAATGGGATTTTTTTTTTTGCTTTATCTTTCTGATAATTATTAGTGTATAGAAAAGCCACAAATTTCTATATATTAATTATACTGTAACTTTACTGGATTCATTTATTAGTTCTAATAGTTTTCTGGTGGAGACTTCAGGGTTTTCTATGTATAGTGTGACCATTGCAAATTGTGACCATTTTATTTCTTCCCTTTCAGTTTGGATGCCTTTTATTTCTTTCTCTTGTCTGATTGCTGTGGCTAGGACTTCCAATACTAATAGAAGTGGTGAGAGTAGGCATTCTTGTCTTTTTCCTGATTTTAGAGGAAAGGCTTTCAGTTTTTCACCATTGAGTATTATGTTAGCTGTGAGTCTGTCCTAAATGGCTTTTATTATATTATGATATGTTCCCTCTATACTCACTTTAATGAGAGTTTTTAATCATGAATGGATATGAAATTTTGTCCAATGCTTTTTCTGTGTCTATTAAGACTATCATGTGAATTTTATCCCTCCATTTGTTAATGTGGCATATCTCATTAATTGATTTGAGAATATTGAACTATCCTTGCATCCCTTGAATAAATCCCACTTGATCATAGTGTATGATCCTTTTAACGTATTGTTGGATTCTGCTTGATAATATCTTCTTGAAGATTTTTGCATCTATATTCATCAGAAATGTTGACCAGTGACACTATTTTTTTATAGTGCCTTTATCTGGTTTTGGTTTCTGGGTCATGGTGACCTCACAGAATGAATTTGGAAGTGGCCCATCTCTTCAATTTTTTAGAATAGTTTGAGAAGGATAGTTATTAGTTCTTCTTTAGAAGTTTGGTAGAATTCCCCTGTGAAACCAGCCATTCCTGGACTTTTGTTTGCTGGGAATTATTTTTTTATTCCGAATTCAATTTCATTGCTAATGATTGATCTGCTCAGATTGTCTATTTCTTCCTTATTTAGTCTTGGTAGGTTGTATGTTTCTAGAAATGTGTCCATTTCTTCAAAGGTTTTCTATCTGTTGGCATATAACTGTTCATAGTATCAGTTTTTATTTCTCCTTTCATTTATTATGTTTATTTGCATCCTCTTTCTTTTCTTGTTGATGAGCCTGACTACAGGTTTATCAATTTTATTTAACTTTAAATAAAAACAACTCTTGCTTTCATTAATTTTTTCTTTTTTTGGGGGGGTCTCTAATTTATTTATTACCTCGATCTTTATCATTTCCTTCCTTCTGCTGACTTTGTGCTTTGTTTGTTCTTCATTTTCTAATTCCTCTAGATGGTTAAGTAAGGTTGTTTGTGATTTTTCTTGTTTTTGAAGTAGGCCTGTATTACTATAAAATCTGTTAGTACTGCTTTTGCTGCATCTCATAGATTTTGGAAAGTTGTGTTTCCATTTTCGTTTGTCTCAAGGTCTTTTCTGAATTCCACATTGATTTCTTCACTGACCCACAGATTTTTCAGTATCATGTTGTTTAGTCTCCATGTGTTTGTTCTTTTTTCATTTTTTTCTTTCCTTCCTTCCTTCTTAAATTTGTTGAGGCTTGTTTTGTGACCTAGTATGTGGTCTATCCTGGAAAACGTTCAATGCATGCTTGAAAAGAATGTGTATTCTGGATCTCTTATGTGTTCCTCTGTATCACCTAGTCTGTTATTCATTCCTTCTAGTGTGTTTTCATTTCAGCTATTGTGTTATTCAGTCCTGACTGGTTCTTTTTATATTTTCTAGTTCCTTGTTAAAATTCTCACTGTATCCATCTATTCTTTTCCTTAATTCAGTTACCATTCTTATTACTAATGCTTTGAATTCTTCATCTAGTAAATTGTTTATTTCTGTTTCATTAGTTATTTTTTCAGGGGTTTTCTCATGCTCTGTTAATTGAGACAAATTCCTCTGTCATCTCAGTTTGCTTAACTTTCTCCCTCTCTATGAAATTAGGTGTAACAGCTATCTGTTGCAATCCTGAAGAGGTGTCCTTATGCGGGAGTGTCCCTATAGAGTCCACATGTGCCCAGTGGCTTTGATGGGAGAGCTGAATTTGATGTGAACATAAGACGCATCTTTCCTCAGGATGTGCTGATAGCTATCACCTTGGTAGGAGGTGGGGCTGGAGACGAAGGGGGTAGGGCCAGAGCCAGGTGTGAACCAATGCTTCTCCTCTGCTTAGTGGCCATCACAACCCTGTTGGGGACAGGATTGGGTCCCAAATTGCTGTAGCAGAAACTCTAAGGATTGGATCTGAACTGGCTCCATTTCTTTTAAGTGTGTGCTCTCCCTACTCCCAGCACTGGCAACTTGGCCCCAGAGGGGAGCAGTGCTGGAAAGAGAAGGGCTAGTATGTGCACTCAGCATGGGCTGCGGTGTGGGCTGTGGTGGTCCAGCTAGGTCTGAGACCTGGACTCTTTCTGATGGGCTGCCTGTGTAAATGCCAGTGATGACTTCCCCTGCTCTGCTCAGACGCCACTTCAAGTCTGATCCTCCTTTGTCCCTCACAGCTGAGCTTTCCCCCTGGCCTCTACTCCCCTCACCCCACTGAGGAGCTGAGTTGTGAAGCAACCAGGGCTGGAACATTTGTTTGGATCATGCTGGGGTGCATGACCAGGTGGTAGCAGGAAACAGGTGAGCTGCTCTTGTCTTTTTCAATCTGCCCTCTCCACCCAGCTTCAGAAGGAAGCAAGCACATGTGCACTCCTCAGGAGTGGAATCCAGTCTTCCCACAGACCTCCTGTTAGTCTCACCATCCCTCCAACCAGCCAAGGGGGCTTGCCTTCCCTATGTCCCAACCCAGGCCTGGGGTGCCCAATATGTAGCTCACTCCCCAGGGCAGTTCTCTGCCCATGTAATTTCCCTTTTACTCTCAGTCTCCTCCTGTGGGCACAGGTCACGACCTGATCACTTCTCTTCCCCTCCTACCCAATTCCATGTGGCTCTTACTTATAACCTTTGGTAGTATAAGAGTATTTCTGCTAGTCTCCAGTTAGCTTTTAGTGAGAATTTTTCCAAATGTAGATTTATTTTTGATGTGTTTGTTGGGGGAGGTGAGATCCATGTCCTGCTACTCTGCCATCTTAATCTCCTCTCTGCAATATGTTAAGTAGCAGGAGTGTTTTTGTTTATCTTAGCTGCATCATTGGAATTCTCCTAAAGGTTTAGAATGAAACTGAACCCTCCATGCTTTTAAAATTTTTAAATGGCTACACAAAAATTCACCAATTTTAATAAGTTTTATTTCTTTTTAATTCATACTGATATGACAGCTGTCACAATACAATCTCACAAAATAGTTCTGAATGAAGTTAAAGACAACTAAGCTCTACTGGAGACATCTTACGGAAAAAAAAACCAAATTAACTTTTTGGCCAGCCCAATACCTATATCAGTGTTCATTTTGACAAAGAACTGTAGTAATATTAGGTGTTAACAATGGGGGAAACTGGGTGAGGGGAATACGGGAACTCTGTACTATCTTTGTATGTTAATGTTATCAAACATTATTCCAAAATAATGAGATTATTTAAAATGAGAGATTTCCTGGGGATTTTTTCTTTAGTTTTTTGTTTGATTTTGCATCCTTTATCTGGTTTGGTTGTTCCAGATTTTTAAGATAAAGAGATACAGGAATTGTCATTGTCTTACCTCCTTAATCTTCTTCTAGTAATCAATTAGTTTTTCTAGATATCAGTTTCCCAGTATGTGTCCCATTATATCTTCTAGATTAGACAAGAGGCTGGAATAAGGGTAAAACAACAGCAGGATAAATTCAGACCCTGCAGGAACTGGACTGTGCATTCACTCTCATTCCCAGGAAACCATTTCTACCACCTATAACTTGGGATTGTAAGCTATGACACAGCCACAGATCCTAAAATTCCTATAAAAAATGTTTTACTTGTGCATTAAAAAATAAGAATAATTAAAAGATAAATAGCAGACCGTAGGCCATACACCTATAAAGTAGTGTCTGCTTTTGTGTACTGCTTGATAAATCTCTCTTACAGTATTTAAATCATGCTAGCTATTCAACAAAATACTCTAACAAAGAAGCAAGCTAAAATTTAAAATATATATAATCATAAATCTTTGTTTCATGACTCCTACTTCTAATTAAATTACTTTGTTTTGGAAACCTCTATGCTGCACTTTTTATTCTTGATAGGCTGTCCATCTGAAAGATGGTTGCCAGGACTCCCAAGGTATTCATGAAACAGATGCCAGTCTATGTTACTATTCTAGTTACATCAGGGCACAGTCAAGGAAGTACCACCTCCCAATATGTTCTATAATTTGGATCAAAAGCCTTCAATATTTACTGCCAAACCCAGTATGGCAAGGAAATTCATGTGCACCCTTTGGCAATGCATATAGTGGAATCAGAATAGTCAGAAACCATCCTTCTTCCACTATGGCAAGTTCCAAATTTTTGTGCCTTTTTTCCCCCTTGCAATTTGCTCTTTGAAGAAACTGGGTCATTTGCTCTTTGGATTTTACACAGGCTGGGTTTTGCAAATTGCAATCCATGTTAATCCAAACTACCCAACTATCTGAATTGCTTCTGTAAAAATAAACTTCCCGATATCAGCTATTTTGGTTATCCCGAGCTACAGTTTGTACAGTAAAGGAAAACTAGACAAATTCTCGATTCTTTCTCATTATTTATCAGGTTTTCAAAAATAATGAATTGGTTCCCTAGCATCCTTCAAATGTGTTCATGAGCTTTTTCTTTTTTTATTTATCATTATGAACTCATGGATTAAAATACACTTGAAATATTTCAATCAATTTATATTGTTGTTGTAATTATATTCAAATTGACCCAAATTTGGTCAATGGATCCTAAATAAGTTGGCTCCTGAATCCTTTGACTCAATTTAGAATTCTTTGATAGCTTCCTTTTTTCCTGGTAATGGCAAAATTCTCCAGATGCATTTTGGGATTTTCTAGATCTGGAATGAGATATGTCTTCAGAGTCTTAGTTCCTCTTAGTGAGACATGATATTTAGAGACCATAATCCAAGCATTATGGTTAATCCTTTTTTCTAGACCTTTTCAGTGAAAAAGGTCCTGGAAATAGCTTTTGATAAAATACTTCTTGAGTTTACATAGGTATTCCTAATTTAAACTTAGGACTGTTGGAATTTTAACTTAATTTCTTTAATCTTGTATATATTTCTTCTTTTTCCCATTCTGAAAATCTCATTTCTCAACGGCACCAACCTAATACTTTTTTTGTTTGTTTGTTTCGCCACATGCTACAAACATAACAGTCTCAGAATTGCAATACCAACATTATACCAACACAATCATTGAAGAAAACATTTAAAGATTTTTTGTTCTTTTTGTCCTCAAGTTTATACCACCTGGGATGTGGTAATTTAAAATAATTCCTGGTACACAGTTATGGTTATCTATTACTTTTTCCATTTAATTTTTATGAATTACTGTAAATTTTGTTTTATAATTATAATTATGTAAAATATGTACAATTTTCAAAAATAAAATCTGCAAAACAAGTTACCTTCAGGAAAATCCAGCTCCTTTTTGCCTTCTCCTCTACTATACTATTTTCCCTTATAATTTATTTAAGTCTTTTAATTCATCTTTGCATTTTAATTTTTAAAATGCATACATATATTCATCTATTTTTGTTAGATGAATAGATGAATATATGGTAGATATATGAATATATGTAATTTTCTACACAATGCTGTTTTCACTTAATGTAATTTGGAGATACTAGAGTAGGAGTATTTAGAAATGTCCTTTATTGCTTTTCCAACTGCAAATTACTCCATTCAGCATTATATCAACATTTTGGATATCTTCATAAGGTAAATTCTTCCTTCAAAAACATGGTATGTCTTTTCATTTGCTCAAGTCTACTTTTGTGTATTTCTAGAGTCTTTTATGTTTTTTTTTTTTCACATAGGCTAGCTCCTGTTAAATTTAGGCTAGGTTCTTCATTTATTTAATGGCTTGTTGATTTGTTTTGTTTCATTATATTATATGAGGTTTTTACTTCTATATATCTTCTAGTTGAACTTTGTTTTATTTTTGAAAGTTATTGATTTTATTATGTCAACTCTATAACTTGCTAACTTTTCTACTTCTCTTCCTGTTTGTAAGAGTTTTCCATTGATTCTGCTGTGTTTATTGATTATATCATATTATGAAACATTATATCAGTTGCAAATAAAGGTGACTTTACTTCTTCCTTTTCAATATATACCTTTAATTTTTTTGCTAGTCTAATACTTCCAAAGCAATATTGAGTAATACTCCTTACACAGTATTAAAGAGAGGTGGGATATTTTTCTCGACTTTATAAGTAAAGCCTTTAGTATTTCCACAGTAAATAAGATGCTGGTTTAGGGACCACAGTTTATGTATTTTATCATGTTATTGAAATATCTACAAATTTACATTTTTCAACATAAATGGGTATTTAAATTTGTCATATTTATAATATACAATGAGATATCTTTAAAATTTTCTCCTGATACTATATATAATAAATTATCTTAACTGGTTTCCAATAATGAACTACCCTTGCATTACTAGAATTAACCCTAGTAACTCATGATGTTTTACTTTTAATGGGTCATGGGATTCTGTTTGCCAATATTTAATTTATTTTTTCATCAGTATTTATAAATGAATAAAATTTGCCTATAGTCTTCTTTATAGTCCAATGTTTGTCAAGTTTTAGAATTAAAATTACATTCACATCATAGAAAAACTTGGAGTTTTCTTGTTGTTTTTTTCCTAGTTTTTTGGTGAAAGTATGTTAAGTAGTATTGGGATTATTTGTTGGGAGAAATCCCTTGTGGAATTTCCTGGAAATGATGAATTTGATGTGAAGTACTCTAATTTTTATATTTTCTGAGCTAAATGTCTTTTTAAAATTTCAATGTCAATTAGAGTCCTTTGAGTAAGCATATTTTCCAGAAAAGTATCCATTTCATGGAGACTTTCAAAAGAGTCTGCATAGGATTGTGTAAAGTAGCCTTATATTTTTAAATAGATTTTATTTTTGTACCTTCTCTTTTCTCCTGATTCTTTGGATAGGTTTTTTATAGTTTAAAAATTCTGTCAAAAAAGTGATTTTGGGTTATATTTATTAGTTCCACAGAGCTTTATTAGGTGTACTAGTTTTTGTATAAATAATATGTTTTTATATTTATTAATTTTCTCTGTCCTCTTTTTATTTAAATTTATTTCATTGTTCTTTTGTTATTTTGCTTTTTGGATTCAGTGTCAAGGCATTTATTTTAACTCTTTAATTTTTATTTATAGGGTTTAACGTTATAATTTTCTCTGATAATTCATTTATAATGGTAAAGGTTATAATACATTCTAAATTTTACCCTATGTTCAAGAAATTCTGAAATCTTGGTCTAAATTTTCTCTGTAATCCAAACGTTGGTTGAAAATAAATCTTTAAATTTCCAGGAAAAAAATCTTTAAAATGATTTTATATTAACTAATTATTTTATTGTACTTTGGTAATGAATGATGCTTATATTACTTCTATTATTTGGAATTTCTGAGGTTCCTTTTCATGCCTAAGACACAGCCAATTTTTATGAATATTACCTGCTTATTTGCAAAGGACGTGTGCTGAGAATTATTTTTGTCCACTTGACTTTCATGGATTGACGGAGATATACTAAAGTCAGTTTCTACCATTAGTGTGCTATTGTCTCTTTCTAATTACATATTTGTATCTATTTTAAGAAAGCTGTTGTATTGTTTTGGGTGCATAATTATTAATAACTATTATGCCTTTACTGTGTTTTATAGTAAACAGCACTATAAAGTTTTCTTTCTGTATGTATTGATCTGAATTCCACAATGCTAAACTCAACGTTGTGAACCCTGTTTTCTTTTTATTGGGTTGACCAAAAAGTTCATTCGGTTTTTTCCATTACATCTTACAGAAAAACTCGAACAAACTTTTTAGCTCACCCAATATTTAGATCTATCTATATATATATCTTTTTCTTTTTTACATTTAATCTTTCCAAACTTGTTTTATTATGTATCTTTCCTAAATCATATATTTGCATTCTGCTTTCTTAGTCAATTGAAGTCTGTTTTACTTTCTTATAGGTGAGTTAAACTTATTTATATTTACTGATATGATTGATGTATTTCATCTCAGTTTTGTTATATTTGTCTGATACATATATAGAGAGTCTTTCTATATATGTACCACTTCATTTTATCTTTTTTATATTTTGGAAGATCTTTTGTTCCTTAAATAAGTTGCTTAACATTTAAAAATATGTTTTTAAAAATAGGGCACTTTTGTCCTAATGGTCACTTTTACTGTTATATCTTTATTATAATGTCATTCTTTATGCCAATTCTGTCTGGTTCCCTGCTATGAACAATATTGAAATTAGCTAGTCATCTCAGTCTTTCTTTTCCCTTCTCTCATTCAGTACCTAATCTGGAGCAATAAGTGAGCTTAATCTACTTGCCATATAGTTTCCCATTTTCCCCTCATTTAAAAAAATCTATGTTGGGGCTTCCCTGGTGGAGCAGTGGTTGAGGGTCCGTCTGCTGATGCAGGGGACATGGGTTCGTGCCCCGGTCCGGGAGGATGCCACATGCCGCGGAGCGGCTGGGCCCGTGAGCCATGGCCGCTGAGTCTGCGCGTCCGGAGCCTGTGCTCCGCAACGGGAGAGGCCACAACAGTGAGAGGCCCACATACAGCAAAAAAAAAAAAAAAAATCTATGTTGAATATACATTATCAAAGAATATACTATTATAGTGTAGAGTACATATTATACAATATATATTATATAGAGTATACATTACCTGAGTGCATATCATTACATACTATCTTCTCATATCCTTCATTTTATTTCATTTACAAGGAAAAGTATATATTGACTGCTAGCAGTCATTAGGCTAATACATTTCTAGTCTTTTAGTTGTCTAAATTTATTTACCAGAAGTAGATTCCTCATTATGGGCTCATGAGAAAAATATTCCCTAACATCTTGCATGTTCATTGCACGTCATGCATGTCTTTATATTTGAAGGTTTTTCTTTTTTGATATCTCAATATGTTACTTCATTGTCTTCTGGTGAAATTTTTGTTCTTCAAAAACCTCATGTTAATCTCATTGTCCTTTCCCTCATAGGTGACTTGTCCCTTTTGTCAAATTTTTTTTCATTGAAGTTTTTCTGGTGTTCGTTGTTCTGAATACATCTATCCAGTGTGATTTTTCAAAAAGTAAGTTTGTCTTCTTTATGTAAGTTTATTTCTTGAATTACAATTTTAATATTTTTAAATTTGTTTCTTGGGTTTCAGTTTTGTATTCAAAGACAAATATGTTAGATTTTCTATTACATATATATATGTGTGTGTGTATATATATATATATATACACACACACATATATATATATATACACACAGAGAGATAGATGAGATATAATAGAAACATATTATATTTCCCACTTTCCCTCAAAACCTTTTATCTATTTATGTAATTCATTTTGATTAACTAAAAATACATTTCCTCCTTTTAATCTTCTATTTATCTTTTGACATTATGTTTGTTTTAGTGTTTCTCTAATTCAGTATTTATTTCTGAAGTAATCTTGCTTTGATTTTTAATCTTTATTTTTATTGAAGTATAGTTGATGCACAGTATTGTATAAGTTACAGGTGTACAATATAATGATTCACAATTTTTAAAAGTTATATTTCATTTATAGTTATTATAAAATATTGGCTATAGTCTCCATGTTGTACAATATATCCTTGTAGTTTATTTTATACCTAGTAGTTTGTACCTCTTAATACCTTACCCCTATATTACCCCTCCCCCATTCCCTCTCCCCACTGGTAACCACAGGTTTGTTTGCTATACTGTGAGTCTGCTTTCTTTTTGTTATATACACTAGTTTGTTGTACTTTTTAAATTTCACATATAAGTGATATCATACAGTATTTGTTTTTCTGTGTCTGACTTATTTCACTTAGCATAATGCCCTCCAAGTCCATCCATGTGGCTGCAAATGGCAAAATATCACTCTTTTTATGGCTGAGTAGTATTCTAGTGTGTGTGTGTGTGTGTGTGTGTGTGTGTGTGTGTGTGTGTGTGTGTATAAAACATCTTTATCCATTCATCTGTTGATGGACAATTAGGTTGCTTCCATATCTTGGCAACTGTAAATAATGCTGCTATGACTACTGGGGAGCATGTGTCTTTCTGAATTAGTGTTTTTGTCTTTTTTGGATATATATACAGGAGTGGAATTGCTGGGTCATACGGTAGTTCTATTTTTAGTTTTTTGGGAAACCACCAATCTGTTTTCCACAGTGGCTGCATCAATTTACATTTCCACAGTGTACCAGGGTTCCGTTTTCTCCACATCCTCATCAACATTTGTTATTTATGTTCTGTTTGATGACAGCCATTCTGACAGGTGTGAGGTAATAACTCATTGTGGCTTTGATTTGCATTTCCCTGATGATTAGTGGTACTGAGCATCTTTTCATGTGCTTGTTGGCCATCTACATCTCCTCTTTGGAAAAATGTCTATTCAGTTCTTCTGCCCTTTTTTTAATTCGGTTGTTTGGAACAAGACAAGGATGCCCCCTCTCACCACTTTTATTCAAGACAGTTTTGGAAGTCCTAGCCACAGCAATCAGAGAAGAAAAATAAAAGGAATCCAGATTGGAAAGGAAGAAGTAAAACTATCACTGTTTGCAGGTGACATGATACTATACATAGAAAATCCCAAAGATGCTGCAAGAAAACTACTAGAGCTCATCAATGAATTTGGTAAAGCTGCAGGATACAAAATTAATATACAGAAGTCTGTCGAATTTTTATACAATAACAATGAACTATCAGAAAGAGAAATCAAGAAAACAATCCCACTTACCATCACAGCAAAAAGAACAAAAAAGCGGACTCCCCTGGTGGCTCAATGGTTAAGAATCTGCCTGCCAATGCATGGGACACGGGTTCAAGTCCTGGTCCGGGAAGATCCCACATGTCACAGAGCAACTAAGCCCGTGCATCACAACTACTGAGCCTGCGCTCTAGAGCCCGTGAGCCACAACTACTGAGCCTGCGTGCCACAACTACTGAAGCCCGCATGCCTAGAGCCCCTTCTCTGCAACAAAGAGCAAACCACCACAATGAGAAGCCCGCACACTGCAACAAAGGGTAGTCCCCACTCACCACAACTAGAGAAAGCCCGTGTGCAGCAATGAAGACCCAACACAGCCAAAAATTAATTAATTAATTAAAAAGAATAAAATACCTAAGAATAATCCTACCTAAGGAATTTAAAGACCTATACTTGAAAAACTATGAGACACTGATGAAAGAAATTGAAGATGACACAAACAGATGGAAAGATATAACATGTTCTTGGATTAGAAAAATTAATATTGTTAAAATGACCATACTACCCAAGGCAATCTACAGATTCAATGCAATCCCTACCAAATAACAATAATGTTTTTCACAGAACTAGAAAAAATAATTTAAAAATTTGTATGGGAACACAAAAGACCCTGAACAGCGAAAAAAATCTTGAGAAAGAAGAACAGAGCTGGAGGAATCATATGCCCTGACTTCACACTATACTGCAAAGCTACAGTCATGAAATAGTATGGTGCTGGTACAAAAAAAGACACAGAGGTCAATGGAACAGAATAGAGAGCCCATAAATAAACCCAACACTCCTACAGTCAATTAATCAAGGCAAGAATAGACAATGTAGAAAAGACGGCCTTTTCAATA
Source organism: Stenella coeruleoalba (assembly GCF_951394435.1). Taxonomy (NCBI): domain Eukaryota; kingdom Metazoa; phylum Chordata; class Mammalia; order Artiodactyla; family Delphinidae; genus Stenella; species Stenella coeruleoalba. The sequence continues at coordinate 62,068,503 of NC_137159.1, read as the reverse complement.
AGTGGTGCTGGGAAAACTGGACAGCTACATGTAAAAGAATGAATTTAAAACATTCTCTAACACCATATATAAAAATAAACTCAAAATGGATTAAAGGTTTAAACGTAAGACAGGATACCAAAAAACTCCCAGAGGAAAACATAGGCAGCACACTATTTGACATAAATCACAGCAATATATTTTTGAATCTGTCTCCTGAAGCAGAGGAAACAAAAGCAAAAATAAACAAATGGGACATAATTAAACTTAAAAGATTTTTCACAGCAAAGGAACCCATCAAAAAAACAAAAAGACACCCTATTGAATGGAAGAAACAACAAAATGGGAGAAAATATTTGCAAATGACATAACTGATAAGGGGTTAATATCCAAAATATATAAACAGCTCATACAACTCAATATCAAAAAAACAAACAACCCATTTATCAACTCTCTTTAGATGTCTTTTTATATCCTATCATATCATTTCAGAATTCATCTAATTATGAATTTAAACATTTTTCATTATCTCTATCATTATCTTGAATTTTATGTCTTTTTTCAAAGAACTATGTTAAAATTCTCATCTTTTGGAGTGCATGCTGTTCTTTCATACTTTCATGGTCTATAAATCAGTCTTTTTCTCATTATTATTACTGTTTTTAATAATGAATTTTTGTAGGATTCAAACATAATCCTTTTATGTTGTTTGAGATGAGTTTTTTTAAATTGCTATAGGAGAGGGAGATTTAAGACAGCTTTTTTGATTATTTTTCTGAATATTAGAAGCTATCAACAATAACTTGGCTACCTTTATAGCTACCCTGCAATAGGGTCTTTTACCTTCTGAGATTTTCTCCTCTTTCTTCCATGTACCTTCTTTTATCTGGCTCTTCTTTTTTGCACATATATCTCTATTACTCAATCCAGATTCTACTCCTAGCGATTTCTCTTCAATATGTGGTTTTGTCCTGGAAGTAAGCTTACATTATTAGGTTCAAAAAATCAATTGGAATCACACCACCTATCTTTTTTTCTTAGCCTTATGTTTAGATGTATTCTTAGATGCAATCATAAATAAAATAATTTCAATACACTAAGAAATAAAAAATCATAACTATTAGAAGTCTGGGAACACACCTAAAGAGATACTATCTCTTTAACTTCCCATGTTCGTGATTATATAGTCAGAAAATTTTCCAAGGATATATCACACAGAAAGGTTATTCCATCCATTTTTCTTCTTTTGCAGGCCATTATTTTATTTTATTTTGTTTTATTTTAACATCTTTATTGGGGTATAATTGCTTTACAATGGTGTGTTAGTTTCTGCTTTATAACAAAGTGAATCAGTTTAAAATGAGCAATCTGCTCTGAATTACAGGTTAGGCTTTGTCTCCACCTGGTTTTATTCAGACTTTTCCTAGTCTCTTTGCAGCCACCTGTGAATTAGAGCCTGCACTGCCACATAGTTTGCTATTCTCATGTCAATTCACCCATGCTTTCCACACTGAGAGGGAACCCCTCAGTTTGGGGAAGATAATTTGTTGTGACTTAGTTGTTAGATTGTCTCTCAACGTCATCAGAGTCCCCTTTGCCCTTCACATTTCCTCCTGCACAATTGTTCATACAATAAGTTGGTCTTAAAGCTATTAGTGGTTTGGCCCTAAAAACTATTATTTGGGAGTTTATTTTGTCACTTAGTTTTGTTTTGAATGCTATCTATGCAATTTAGTGTTCTGATTATTGTTGGGTTTGTTTTTGCCATTTTATAAACTGAAATGCTGTTTTTGAGGGTGAGGGTAGAAATCGGGGAGATTTCAAAAACTTTACTAATTCTGCCACCTTCTTACTATGAAGCTCTTCTACTTAAATTTAGATTAAATATATTAGACTATGAAAACTAAGAAAATTAAGTATCTTCTTTTTGCCACAGTATAAAACAAATGTTACTGCATTTCATATTTTCAATGGATTCCTAGAAACAGATTATTGAGAAATGACAAGCATGTGGAACTGGAAAATATATGTCAAAAATAATTGATATGGAAAGATATTCAAAGCACTTCTAAGAAATTTTAATTGAAACAGAAGGCAAAAATTATAGATTAAAAATGAACTACTTGGGTTGCCTGATGTTTTTATTTAGACATGCTATTTTGCCTCATTAATACTCATCGTAAAAACTCACATTATTCTTTTCCAGTAGTAAGGTCCACCCTATAAAATTCAAAATAACCAATCATTTCCAACCATCAAGCCATGTTCTACTTTCAAGAAATTATTTTGTTCAGACTAAGCTAATTTCTAAACAACGCGTTAGAAATAAATGCGTTCAAACCTCTCAGGACATGCTTATCATTTTCTCAAGAATCTATAAAATCCCATTACTTGTTAATAGAGTTTGATGTAGACTGAAGAAAGATAAGTGTATCATAAATCACTTAGTGATGAGATCTCAAACTGAGCCACTTATTGATTCTTAACTCCTGTTTACCCTGCATCATGTTTAATTATGCCAATTTCACTCTATTTCTTTGGTGAGATTTATCTGAATGCTAACACTTGAACTGAAAGAATGATTAAAGTCTATTTCCTTGAAAATAAATGGTATTCTTCTCCAACATGAAAGTGATTCTTAAATTGAAAACCAAGATATTTTTCTACATATGCCTACACACATGGGATATACAAAAGTGGCACATGATTTAATCTGTGCTCATTCTAATGAAAAGTGATCTGCAAAAACTATCCTATTTTTCTGTTTAGATTGTAAAGTGAGAAACAGTTGAAGTGGTAAATGAGTATAGGAGCTAGTGCTCCTACATATGATATATATAGATATATATATGAGAAAGAGTACTCAAATCCAAAAACTATGTAAAAACATAGAAATTTGGAATAGAGGAAGGTGATATATTAATATATACCTAATAGAGTAAAATATAAGATATTTAATGCAAGAATATGTTAATAAATCTGACATTAATAATGAAATGGATCATTTCTATAAACAAAAATTATCATAGTTTAATCAAAATCAGGAAGCTCTAATTCTAAAAATAAAACTTCCTAAAAAGCATAAAATTTTTCATTTAGAGTGACACATGGCTAACATGTCATAAAAGGATCTCTTCTAATTTTCTTATAAGTAACTGTAAAAATTAAAAAATCTTTAAAAATTAATGTGCTACATAATTGAAAAGTAAGTCTAAGAGACAAACTGTTGCTAGGAATATTTTCTCCACCTTCAAAGCTTTTGGAGTGGGATCATAATCTTAAATGTAAAACTTTCAGGAGAAAATGAAGGGAAAAATCAGCATGGTATTATGACTCACAAATTGGTCTTCACCAAAATTAAAACTTCCTACTTTTCACAAGACAGTTAAAAAAATGAAGAGGTAAACAACGTATTTGAAGAGTATATTCTCAATGCATACGTCAGACTAAATGACTTTTATCCAAAATATATAAATAACTTACAATCCAAAATAAAAGACAAAAGACCCAATTAAAAATTGGCAAAAGACGTGAACAGATACTTCACAAAAGAAGACATACAAACAGCCCATAACCATGTGCAGAGGTGCTCAACTTCATTAGTCATCAGGTCAGGGAACTGCAAATTAAAACCACAAAGAGATACTACAACATGCCCACTAGACTAGCTAAAATTAAGAAGCCTGCCAATGCCAAAGGACAGAGGCTCCTTTAGATGATTCTAGTGCTGCCTGAATCTCGGTATTTGGCTTCCAACTAAAGAGGAATTATGTGAGGAAATTCACTGGCTCATTAATAAAATTAAGCACTGATTTTCAAGCATTGGTAATACTGGGAAAACTTCAATCTTTGGTTCCTATCCCTCACTGATAACTTTGAATGATCTGGGATGTTTTACATGGTAAGAGAACCAGTGGATGTTTTTAAAACCAGAGATAACAGTGAGATGAATGAGAGTTTTTCAAAAACTAGGAATTCTTAGGGAAACAAGATTATGAGATCCAGCCACTTTTTCCACATGGAGATTTTCCCTCCATTAGTCATCTTGGTTGTTCTTTGTTTAGCCTTCTTAAAGAAGTCAGTAGATTCCGAGTCCATAAAGAGTGTCCCCAAATTTCACACATTTAAGAACTAGAAAAAATGCTGTCAGAGAGAACGGTCATGAGATTCTTAGGATAGGCAATGATCATAAAAAAGCATTCCCTGAAAAGTCAGAGTGATGGTTTATTTGGGAGAGATGTTTCCTTACATGGATAATTTTTAAGTCTTTGTATCCAGAAACCACATTCAGAAAGTCATCAATGTGAAACTCTTAAAAAATAAAACAATACAAAACAAAACTATGTTTAGAGATTCATGAATCCATTAGACCATATTTTGATATTTTCTTCATGAAAATAAGTGTGCTGAATAAATTCTGAATAAAGATACACTGGGAAACTATTCAATGACTTGTGAGAGACTTTTAAGTAAAGAAATCTGAACTAAATAATGCATGAACATGCGAACTTGCCACTGTCTCCTTGATTTTGCTTAAAAGAGTGCCTTGCAAAGAATAGTTGCTTATTAAATATTTACTAAATGAATGAAGGGTATATATTTATATAAAATAGGTAGATTTTAAAAAGACAGCTTCAGGGTAATGATACATAGAAGGGGAATAACGCCTTCAATTTTTAATAGTCAAGAAAAGAGATTCAACTGTGGTATGCCCAACCCAGTTGAGGAAATTGATTTGGATAAAAAATTATTCCCTGTGTACGTTATGATTGAAGGGGATGGAGAAGAGAGGATGTGTAACATTTATACAGTTTCTGGTTATTTGTGGGGGGAAAAAACTAATCAAATTCATAACCAAACTGATTTTTTTAAGTATACTTTAATCAAGGGCATATCTTCTTCCTCCAAAAAGCCATCATTGAACCATTCTGAATTCCATATTGCCAATTATGAAAATTATCATGCTGATTGGTTGAATGGATTTTTTAAAGTGACCATTTTGCCTCCAACTTACCACATGCCACTGAATCTATAATGCCCTTATCTTAAATAGAGACATAAACACACTGACATTTTTTTAATTGAAAGTCTCTATTCATTCACCTTCTAGAATTGTTGCAAGTGCAACCAGAAATAATTTTTTGGCCACTCTGCACATCTTGTGGAATCTTAGTTCCCCAACCAGGGATTGAACCCACTCCCGTAGGCAGTGAAAGCGCGAAGTCCTAACCACGGGACCACCAGGGAATCCCCCAGAAATAAAATTTTCTGAATTGTTTGGCTCCACACTGATTACTGGTAAAAGAAAGAAATCAAGTTTTTCAAGAACTCAAGTATATTAACTTTTTAAAATTTTTTTCTATTTTTCTCCCCAAATCCAATTATTTCTTTCACACTAGCCCCTGAGTAATGATAACTATTGAACTCTGAGTGATAAGATTTACAAGGGAATTGAGAGAAGTGTACATTCACACACCATAATATGTGTGGTCTTGTGATGCTATAAACTCCTTTCAGAGGACACAATCAATTCATATCTATTTAGCACTAGAATTTAGTTCCAAAGCATCACAGCCATGTTAAAGTCATAGACCCTTCCTGGCTTTCAGACAGGATTTTTTTTTTTTTTTTTTTTTTAGAGATACAGGCATTGAAGAGCATTTCTTACAAATATATGTGAGTCCTGGCCACCTACTTCTGAGGACCCCATTTGTTCTTGCATACCATTATAAAATGTTTATTTTGGGGCTTCCCTGGTGGCGCAGTGGTTGGGGGTCTGCCTGCCGATGCAGGGGACGCGGGTTCGTGCCCCGGTCCGGGAGGATCCCGCGTGCCGCGGAGCGGCTGGGCCCGTGAGCCGTGGCCGCTGGGCCTGCGCGTCCGGAGCCTGTGCTCCGCGGCGGGATAGGCCGCAGCGGTGAGAGGCCCGCGTATCGCAAAAAAAAAAAAAAAAATGTTTATTTTTAAGAGTGATAATAGGCAAGTCAGCTTCATTTTTCAGTGCAGTTCTTATTCTGTCTTTACAGAAAATCTTGTCATTCTGTTGCCCCAATCTCACAATATCTTGATTCACTGTTTATATTTTTCTTTGCTGCTTAAATGTTTTTACTCTTTATTCTGTCAGCATTGTCAGAAATAATCTATAGCTCAGCATACCTAAATTTGACATTGAACATCGGCTATGTCTCTTACCCATTTCTTTTCTTATATTTTCTGCCAAAGCCTTCCCATCATTTCATACTTCAGAACGCACTGTCTTCTTCCTTTCCCTTACAGATTATGCTTCACAAAGGAACTTCCGTTCCTCCTCCGGAGCTTCTCTCAAACACAACTGACCTTTTCCAATTCTAAGTTTGTATTAACAGATTGGAAAGCCAAACTTTTTACTCTTCTACTCCAAAATGTTTCTAAACATAAGTTGTCAACCACAGTGCACAAGCCCCCAACCTTGATATCTGAACTCAATTTGCTGGTAGGTCTCTTTCAACCTATTCAACCAGACATTGTTCAATGTAATGAAATAATTTGCTTCCAATAGCTTCCTGTTTTCAAGTTACCTTACATAAAACCATAAAATTACTTTCCAAACAAATTATTTTTGGAGCCAAAATGACATTATTGTTTTTAAACATATGTGATAATCTACTCTGACATGCTTGATTCACATTTGAACTTAAAGTACATTTTGGAAAACTACATCTATTGTTTCAGAATTATAGAGTGTTAAGAAATCACTGAAACAATAGGATTAATTCATCATAAGGATACTAAAAGTATTTAAAAGGTCATGTGGCAACTATTTTAGAATGACAGAAGTTCAAGTAGCAAATAGTTTAGCTGGACTTAAAGTTGCAAAGTTCTTTTTAGAATCTTGCTTAATTACTGACTTCTACTGTCACACCACCATTTTACAAAACAAAAGGCTACTGCAGAATATTGGGGTCAGTATGTTAACTAGGCAGGAATTTGTGACTTCACCTTCAATACTGTTTTCCTTTCTTGTCATTTGTCTATATATAATTTTATTACTCTTTTGTTTTCTTATGTGGTTTAACACCATATAATTTAGTAACACTGAGGAATTTATAACACTGTTTTCCTCCCTCCCCGATTAATTAAAAGCATTTAATAGATTAAGCTTGATGTGAATCCCTCTGATATCATCTTAAACACCTCCACTGGTCCCCACAGTTCAGTGAGCATACATTGCTGATAAGCCACATTCATTTTGTTTGTAAATGTAAATGAAATATCTACACCAACTGAGAGTAAAGGAAGATAACCGGAAAGCTTTCTGGCAGGAGGAGAACAGAGGCAGGCAAATACTCTATACAGAGGATTACTCTGAACAGGAACATGGTTGTTTTTGATGCATCTGCTGCAAGAGTGGCAGACTTTCACCAGCTCCCAACTGCCCTGATCTCCTCAACAGCCCTGATGCAGAAAACTCTACAGGTAAATCTCTTTGCCTTTCATATATTTTAAGATATTTTAATCTTGGCAATATCTATCTGATAGATTTTACTGTTGTTGTTCAGATCAGTGATCAGTTAACTCCGGGAGCATTCTAAAAGAGCCGTTTAGTCATTTTCAGTCTTTAATCCAAATTATTCCAGTTGACTAAATTTAATGATTTTTTTTTTCACCCATGGCTGATTAAGTGAGTTGGATTGATTTGAACATTTTTTACTCTCATCCTCACTCTATATATGCCACATGATTGCCTTCTTCCATCTCTTTTTCCAATGGATGGACAGTTGGCTTTTTCCTTTGAAGTCCACTTAACTTTGTTTTGTTTGGGACCAGACTAAGACAGGGATTACTGACTCTAATTTTTTTGTTGTTGTTTGAAGCAAAGACTTCAAAGACAATCAGGGCTGCCAATTCTTCAGTGCTATGACAGGTTTAGACTATCAACTGTGGCAACATGACAATTTGTTGCTGTGTATATGGGCAACTGAAAGCCAGTTGGGAATGGAATTATTTTACATGTTTGTGCATACTCATGTCACTTAACAAGGTTAGTGTAAGGATCTGACTTTTTGCCAGATCATTTGCCTATCAAGTTGCAGAACTGCTGACTATATTTGAAGAATATGAACAGAATGAGATGATGGCCTTTACTCCTAAGCAGCTAGTTTAGTATAGGAATCAGCAACACACTTTCCCTGAGGGTCTGGCCGAGCAGCAATATTCAGTAATGTCCATGGGATAACACAAGGGAAATAAAGAGAAGAAGATCATAAAAGAGAAAGATTAGAAAGTAAGAGATACTAAAGGAAGACGTAAATATTGGCAAATTGGTGATATTATCAATACTAACATCATGTAGAAGAATATCTTTCCCCTTGAATCTTTTCAAGCTTCACTTGAAAGTATCATAATCTACACAGGCCATTTTTAACACCTCAACTCTATTCTATTCATTTTAATCTTGTTCATTTAATATAATTCACATCAAAATGCTCTGAATAAGTTTATTAATGAGTTTTTAATATTTGAAGACTTTACACATACTTTTCCCTCTGCTTGAGTGTCTCTACCCTGCTTGCTGACTGCTAATTGCTAAGCTGAAGCCTTTTTACCTGGTCTCTCCTCTAGGAACAGTTATCTATCTCCTTATCTGTCCTGCCATAGCATTCTGCATGTGTGTGTGTGTGTGTATGTATATATATATATATATATATATATATATATATGTGTATATATATATATATATGTGTATGTATATATATATCTCACAAACTGAAGTATAGGCTTGTAGGTTTATTCTCCCACTAGTACCCAACTTCTAATAGCAGATACTTGATCCTTTTTTTCTCTTTTTATCATTCAATAAATGTTTGAGGTAAGAATAAACGCTGAAAAAAAAATTGTTTCGAATGTAGACAAGCTCTTAAAGCAAGCATGCAAAAATAAAAGTGATAAACTAGATAAAGTGGCATTTTTTCTGTTTTTTTCTCTACTAACAGTATTAGTAAGACTGATAGCTACCATTTACTGCATGCATACCATACACAAATCCCATACTGAGTTATTTATATTCATAATTTAATTTGAATTTTACAAGAACCCTTATGCCATTGACAGGTGGTAAAACAAAATTTTGAGAGGTGGAATTTATTTCCACATTACTAAAGTGGCTGAACCTGAATTTAACTCCAGGCCCTCTATGCAGAGATCATACCCTTACCCACCACTCTTGGCTGCCTTTTGTTTTATTTCTATCTCTTATTGATATTATGTGTATTAAAAAATAATAAGGCCCATTTAACAATAAATGTTACATGTTTTATCTAATCAATTCAGGTATTTTTGATTTTAAGATTGGTATTCTGATTCAAGATGGCATTATCTTCTTACCCTCTCAGGACCATTACAATGATAAGAAAGGAATAGAGAGGCATGTGCTCAGAATAATGAGGAAAGTAGAAGAGAGCCAGGTGAGGCAAGAGATTTCAATTTTTTTCTGCAATTTAAAAAAGGAGATAAATATTAATATAAAAAACCCCAGAATATTAAAGCAACTTTCCAGAACACCCATAGACAGACAAGAGCCATGTGCAGACCTTGCTAGTTATACCTTGGAAATATTTGAAACTTGGAAATCCATGTACTTGGAAAACAGAAGGGAAAGGTGGTGTGGAAAACAAGACTATTAATTGAGTCTTCAATGGAGCTTTTACTTTCCCTCTACCACCAGGAAAAACCAAGTTACAGACTGCTGTTTACACTGGAGGTTAAATAGTAAAAAAAAAAATTCTTCTCCAAACAAATTGAGGAGACTATCCAGAGGAGAATCAGGACAGGTAATACGGGTTTTGGTATTCAAGACATTTGGGGGTATCCAAGTACCTACACCTCAAACAAATTTACCAGTCAACAAGGATTCACATTTATAAATCTCAGGTTATTGACTCATCCTTAAGTATGAATAGAAAACGAACTGCATTTGTTTAAATCCCGAGCATGGCAGACCATGCTCAAAGTTTAAAGAGTGAGAGATAATAGATGAAAAAGGAGGAAAATATGTAAAAAAAAATTGGGGTGAAAATAACTTTAAAACATTAGTATTTTAAAAAAGATTGCAGTTAATGAAGCCAAAAATAATGTTCATAGGAATTGTTCAATGATCAAGTCAAAAAAAAATCTTCCGGAATGCAGAACAAAAATACACATAAAAATGTTAAAGAAAATGTAATCTAGTGAGTTCAGTAATTGATAATGGGAATTCTAAAAAGAAAGAATGCAGCTAAAGAATTACATTTTTAAAATAATAACAATAATAAGGAATATGACCCAGTTAAAGGAAAACAGGAATCTTCTAATTAAAATTATACACAGTAACTAGCACGGTAAATAAAACATCAACACACTTAAAAATCTCATTGTAAAATTTCTAAACCCAAAGAATAAATAAAAGGTAATAAAACCTAGAGAAAAGAAGAAAAAAGTTCACCTACAAAAAAAATTTTAAAAAGGGGGGGATCAAATTGGCAGCACACTTCTTAATAGCAATATTGTTTGCTAGAAGGCAATGAAGAAACATTCTCCATGAAAAAATTCTTTGAGTTTTGTATTCACCCTAGTCATCAATTAAAGATGAATGCAGTTTTTTCAAACGTGAAGAAATCAGAAAGTTTAACTGACAACATATCTTCTCTTGCAAAGTGACTTGTAGATACACTGTAATAAAACAAAGATGACAATAAATAAAGACATAAAGTCCAGAAAATAGGTGAAGGGAAGCTGCAACTTTGCAAAAGACTTAGTAAACGTATAATTCAGAGAGGAGAACGAGCAGAATTTCAGAGAGAAGTCTCCAGAAAGAATGAGAGGGGAACAGATGGAAATGGAAAAAGATTTTATAGACAAAATTCACTGATTAATAATTTGTAAAAACTTAAGGTTATAATAAAGGTGTATAATGCAAGTAAAACAATAATAATAGAATAAGAAAGACTGCCAGTAATTTCAAGAAAATTTTTCAAATGTTGGGCAAGAAAATCACGGTATAGAGCAAATGGGCCAAACTGAAAAAGGTACCTTCAAGAAGAATGGTTGGAGTCACCCAAAGTTTGAATGGGTAAGAAGCTGGAAGCTATCAGGGATGTGAGGAAGGAGCCATATTTCTCCCAAGAAGAAAAAGGGATGGCATTCAGAAACTCTAACAAGATATTAAAAGAAAACTAACACTGTGCATTGAAGGCAAAGTTTACTTTGGCATGGTTTGGAGTAACACTGGCGAAGTGCAAGGAAGAATAATTGATATTAATATTCTTTGAATGGCACAAAAATCTTATTTGCAGAAAAAGAAAATAAAATAATAATAGTATTCTACTAAGGATTTTCAGTGAATAATATGTACACTATCATCATCATGTAAACACATTTAACTGGAGTTTTGGGGGGTAGGGAGAGAATTAACCTAAAGTTAAGCATGATGCCTTAATTATAGTTATGGAGTAAAATGTAAATGCAATCAACCTTGACAATGTAAAAGCTAAAGTAAAATGACAGAAACTGAGGTGGGAGGAAAGCTGGGCAACTAAATTGAAAAGAGGCTGAGAGTCTAAACAACAAAACTCTCATTTATAGCAGGGAGTATGTAGATAATTTAATCAGTTCATAAATCAATAAACAGAGAGGCAAGTGTTTTTTAAAGATATAGATAGAAATCCAAAAACAATGTTTTTCAGACTTCCCTGGTGGCGCAGTGGTTAAGCATGTTCGATCCCTAATCCGGGAAGATCCCACATGCCATGAAGCAATTAAGCCCGTGTGCCACAACTACTAAGCCTGCGCTCTAGAGCTTGCGAGCCACAACTACTGAACCCACATGCCACAACTACTGAAGCCCACGCGCCTAGAGCCCATGCTCTGGAACAAGAGAAGCCACCGCAGTGAGAAGCTCGCGCACCACAACGAAGTGTAGCCCCCACTCTCCGCAACTAGAGAAAGCCTGCGTGCAGCAACGAAGACCCAATGCAGCCAAAAATAAATCAATTAAAAAAAAACAAAAACAGTGTTTTTCATAATGTAACCTGTTATCTGATTTGATTTTTAACCCATGTGTATGTATTAATTTGATAAGAATTTAAGAAGAATTTAAGGAATAGTCCTTAGACTTAGATTTTAGATTTCACACAATCTAAAATGGTTTGGTGCTTCCTTGAACTTGTACTTGTCTCACCAGAAGATTTTCACATACTTTGACCACAGCTTCTTCCTATTGACAACGATTGTAAGACATCATCAACTGTGAGATATTAATACATCTCAATTTCAGAGATATTAGAGTGTGAAAATAAAAATAAGGGCCTTAGATCAGTGCAATAAGGTAAATCAGATTTAATTCAGACAGATGGCCCTATTCACCTACAAGAAAATGTAACAGAAACCACTACAAAGTTGAACAGCTGATAGTGAAAAACACTGGTTCATTTCAAAGAACAGCTCATCAGCATGTTATCAGAGCTGCAGTGGGTAACAGAGCATCAGTGCACAACCTTAGCTCTGGGCAATAATATGCAAATATTACTACTGAAAAAGGCCTCATTCTCTAAAGTGTTGCTGTAAGAAATCTATACATATTGAATCGTTAGTTCACAATTAAACAATAAAACAAAGGAGCTTAATTATCCACTTACTTAAGAGAAAGATCAGCCTCCTGTGAGAGCTCCAAAGACAATTACCTGAAGTTGATCACTGCATGATAAATTCCCAATCAGTAAAATGATTTTGCTACACTAAATTAAGCTGATAAATATTTACAGCTGGAAAATGACAACATATGACATCTCTTCTGTTCATCGCAGGCATGCTCTGATTAACAAAATTTGCCTCAGTAAAATATGCCACATACAGATTTTTCCATACAATATTATGCTTGTTGCCATCAAGAACATGGGTGATGAAGTATTTCTTAAGGAAACCCCCAAATAACCAAAAATCATTGGTTCTGGGCTCTTAAGTTGGCTTTGCAATTACGTATAAAAAGTCTATTTTTAAACTTTGTTTCAGGAATATTGCTAAAGATCTTTGATTTCTTACCTCCTCCAACCACTCTTCATAATCATTTTGCTTTTCAGATAATAATGAGTTCTCAATTCTTTGAGGCTACTACACCTATTCTGCAAATTTTGATGCTGTACTTTTGTTGTTTGCATATGTTCAGGCAGAGACATCATATCACGACTGCCACCTGGCCTATATCTGTCATAAGATATCATTAACAGGATAGTGATACAAATGCAATCTAGGAAAATATGTCAATGAATATACCAATTTCCATATATCTATATCTGTATATATTTAAAAACACAATCTATTATACAATCCAACCATTTCTAGTTTTTTTGCTTTAACAAGGCAACAATGAGCATTCATGTCTATATCACTATATATGAATATTTGTACGAGTGTGTCTATAGCATGAATGCCCATAAATTTAACTGTTGAGTTAAAAAGTACAAATCATTTACTATTACAACTATTGTCCTCTAAAAATTTTTCCTCTTTCATATTCACATCAGGCGAGTTCCTGTTTAATTTTGTGACTGTCAACTCATGATATTATTGAGCTTAGTTTATACACCTTTGAAAAAGCCTGTCTTTAAGATATTTATATCTTCCTGCAAAACATGAGTGTTAACATTCTAAACTGTCTAGAGATATGGAACTAGAAAGACGTGAGAATTTCTGGACATAATTCTGATAAAATTCATCTAAAACCATGTAAGCTCTTTTATCACTTCACCATTGTACATGTTAAAGTGTTGCCATGTACAAAATAAACAATGTGATTCCTAACAAACAAATAAACAAACAAAAAGACAAGGAGAGCATGTGAAGAGAAATCTAGTGGACGCTTGGAGATAAAGTCTGCAAATCTGCCAATAGAAGGATAACCACCAAAGGACTGGCCCTTGTCAGAGTGTCAGTTAATGTTGCTTAGGACACACTGTGAATATTTCAACAAAAAAGTGTTATTTTAATGCTCAGTTTTTTCCCACTATACTATTAATTATTGTGTTAACACCACATATATTATTACACACCAATGATAGAAAGTTTTGCCAACAATGTAATTTAAAGAGCACTATCAAAATCAACAATAGAAACACCGGACTTCTATGCTAAAAAGATTTTACTGTAAGGCAAGGTTATTTCAGCTAATTGAGTTGTATGTATATATACATATACATATTCTTATACATATACACACACAGACAGCTCTTGACTTAACATTTTTTGACTTTGCAATGTTGCAAAAGCAAAAAGCATTCAGTAGAAACCATACTTCGAATTTTGAATTTTGATCTTTTCCAGGGCTAGTGATATGTGGTCCGATCCTCTCTTGTGATGCTGAGGCAACGGCAGCAGTTCCAGCTCCCAGTCAGCCACATGATCACAAGGGTAAACAACTGATACACTTACAACTATTCTGTACCCAGACAAACATTCTGTTTTTCACTTTCAGTACAGTAGTCAGTAAATTACATGATATGCAATCATTTTTTTTTACAAAGTCGGCTTTGTGTTAGATGATTTTGCCCAACTTTAGGCTAATGTAAATCATCTGAGCATGTTTAAGGTAGGCTAGGCTAAGCTATAATGTTCAGTAAGTTAGATGTATCAAATGCAATTTCGATTTAGGATATTTTCAACTTATGATGGGTTTATTGGGATGTAACCCCATCATAAGTCAAGGAAGATCTGCCCATGTATTTTACATATAATCCTTGGTCTCTGATTAAAAAAAAGGTTACCTGAAAATTCATTTTTTTCTGCTCTTCAAAATTGGACTGACTAGTCAATATTTTTAAATCTTTTAATCCATTGTCCAGCTTATCTCAAATGCATCTTTCTTCAGACAGCTAATAATTGATCCCATAAGGTCAATATCTAGCTTCAGGTCAGTACACAGGGTTTAAGGTTACCTATGACTTGGCATTAACGATACAGATTATGCCTTTCCTGCAGCCAGATACACAGAAAAGATAAAACAAATGCACAGCTAAAAGCAGCATGTTATAAAATATTTACCAGTTTACTGGCAAGAAATGTGGTCAAGACATAAAAGTATAGCAAAAAACCACAGCTATTTTCCATCACCATGCTTCTAACCTATAATTCAAGTGTACCATTTTGAAGGTCAATATTTTTTTAATAACTATGACAAAATAAAAAACAAACCTTAGCCT
The DNA here is from genome assembly GCF_951394435.1 of Stenella coeruleoalba. Classification (NCBI taxonomy): domain Eukaryota; kingdom Metazoa; phylum Chordata; class Mammalia; order Artiodactyla; family Delphinidae; genus Stenella; species Stenella coeruleoalba. The sequence continues at coordinate 62,053,318 of NC_137159.1, read as the reverse complement.
ATCATTCAACAGTTCCTGATTCATTTACATTTTTATTTCCTTCTATTCTGAATATAGACTTTTCTCAGTAGGTTAACGTATATGTGTTTTGTTTTACAAATCAATATCCTCCTCCAGACAACTTTCTCTTCCTGGAATATGTCTTTTCTATCTGACTTCCATAACTCTGTCTCTATTTAGAGGTCAAGATAAAAAAAAGAAAAAAGCTAATAATAATAGTAATCATATTGTATACAAGCACTATGATTTAGGTAGCTTAACAAGTTCAATCATCACATCAACTTACAAGTTATACATTTTCCTTATTACAATTTTAAAATGAGGCTCTTAAGACTTAGAGAAGTTTCATTACTTGCACTAAAACCCCATTACCATTAACTGAAGAAATAGGGATTCTAATGAAAATTACTGTGATGATCCCAGACATTAACTTCTTGCTTCTATGTACTGCTTTTATTTACTATATAATATCCTTCCTCATTTTTCCCACTGGAAAGTCTTTTAAATGCATTAAATAATGTGTTTATTAGAAAGTATTTATAATGGTCACAAAATTAACATCAAACAAGGTTAAATTGTGTCCAAATAAAATAAATGAGACAGATATGAATATAAAAATATAATTCACAATGAAAATGAATCTTTATGTAGCAAATATAGATAGCATCAAAATAAAGAAACCTAGGACTGCAAGAAATATGGAAAGAAATTTTTTTAATTATCAAAGTATTTATTATTAATTTGTCTTACCACTCTATCACAAGACATATGAAGGAAAAAAAGTAAGGACAGAGAGGACTAAAAATTATAAATAACATATCCCTGGTTTAAGAATTGATCTTCTTGAAACAGAGAATATATCTAGTTTTCATGGGCTGAAGGAATATAAATTGACCATTGAGGCAGAAAGATTCTCAATACATTTCTTAGAGTAAATGGTAAAATTGTAATATTAGAAATTTTTAATATTAATTTAGCACATTAACTGGTGAAAAGAGACAAAATGTATGATCATCACAGCAGATACAGTAAAAACATTTCAAAACACTCAATACTTTTTACATACAAAACTGATTAGTAAGTGAGGAATAAAAGGAAATACAAACACACACACACAGCAAATGTCATCTAAATGTTAGAACTATTTCCTTTCAAATAAGGAATAAAAGAGAAATGTATATTATTATATTTTATTGGAGATCCAAGCCAATGTAATAGGATAAGAATAAATTTGAGTTTCAAGGTAGAAAAGAATCTAACACCATACACAAAAATAAGCTCAAAATGGATTAAAGACCTAAATGTAAGGCCAGAAACTATCAAACTCTTAGAGGAAAACATAGGCAGGACACTCTATGACATAAATCACAGCAAGATCCTTTTTGACCCACCTCCTAGAGAAATGGAAATAAAAACAAAAATAAACAAATGGGACCTAATGAAACTTCAAAGCTTTTGCACAGCAAAGGAAACCATAAACAAGACCAAAAGACAACCCTCAGAATGGGAGAAAATATTTGCAAATGAAGCAACTGCCAAAGGATTAATCTCCAAAATTTATAAGCAGCTCACGCAGCTTAATAACAAAAAACCAAACAACCCAATCCAAAAATGGGTAGAAGACCTAAATAGACATTTCTCCAAAGAAGGTATGCAGACTGCCAACAAACACATGAAAGAATGCTCAACATCACTAATCATTAGAGAAATGCAAATCAAAACTACAATGAGGTATCATCTCACACCAGTCAGAATGGCCATCATCAAAAAATCTACAAACAATAGATGCTGGAGAGGGTGTGGAGAAAAGGGAACCCTCTTGCACTGTTGGTGGGAATGTAAATTGATACAGCCACTATGGAGAAGAGTATGGAGGTTCCTTAAAAAACTACAAATAGAACTACCATATGACCCAGCAATCCCACTACTGGGCATATACCCTAAGAAAACCATAATTCAAAAAGAGTCATGTACCAAAATGTTCATTGCAGCTCTATTTACAATAGCCCAGAGATGGAAACAACCTAAGTGTCCATCATCGGATGAATGGATAAAGAAGATGTGGCACATATATACAATGGAATATTACTCAGCTATAAAAAGAAACGAAATTGAGCTATTTGTAATGAGGTGGATAGACCTAGAGTCTGTCATACAGAGTGAAGTAAGTCAGAAAGAGAGAGACAAATACCGTATGCTAACACATATATATGGAATTTAAGAAAAAAAAATGTCATGAAGAACTTAGGGGTAAGACGGGAATAAAGACACAGACCTACTAGAGAATGGACTTGAGGAGGGGGAAGGGTAAGCTGTGACAAAGTGAGAGAGAGGCACGAACATATATACACTACCAAATGTAAGGTAGATAGCTAGTGGGAAGCAGCCGCATAGCACAGGGAGATCAGCTCGGTGCTTTGTGACCATCTGGAGGGGTGGGATAGGGAGGGTGGGAGGGAGGGAGACTAAAGAGGGAAGAGATATGGGAACATATGTATATATATAACTGATTCATTTTGTTGTAAAGCAGAAACTAACATACCAGTGTAAAGCAATTATACTCCAATAAAGATGTGAAAAAAAGCAAAAAAAAAAAAAAGAATCTGCAAATTATTGAAAAAATAATAGGAGAGCTTAGCAAAAGAAATATAAAATTATTGTATAAAATCATTTATATTTGACACAAGGAACAAACAACTAGAAAAATAATTACATATAACATCATTTAAAATAGCATGAGGGAATTTTAAGTACTAGAGAATAAATCTAACAAAAGCATTCACAATCTCTAAGAGAATGCTATAAAATTTTATTGAGCTGTTAAATAATACCTAAAATATGAAAAAAATTGTTTTTCTCATTGTTATGTATTTATATATATTTTATATGTGTATGGAAGATTCTAGGCAAATATTAGGCAAAGCTACTAAAGAACAGAGAAATGGTACTTGTCCTGTTGTATATATGGATTTGTTATTCATAATTATGAGAGTGTGGTCTTGATATTAGGATAGACTAATAAATGAAGTATGGAGAAATAATCTGAGTCATAATGCATGTTTTATATCAAGAATCAAATTAACATAGGTACCAAAATTAATAATTCAATCTAAATTATCCAGCTAACTACTTTTATTCTTTTTCCTTACATCACATAACACTTGCATGCAAAGTGCTGGAAATATGACAACTACAGTGTTTAATGTTTCTTCAAAATATCCACTACATTAAAAAAAACCCAACATATGTATAAACACATAACTGTTGACAATCACAAAAAGAATTTTTTTTTTTTTTTTTTTTTTGCGGTATGCGGGCCTCTCACTGTTGTGGCCTCTCCCGTTGCGGAGCACAGGCTCCGGACGCGCAGGCTCAGCGGCCATGGCTCACGGGCCTAGACGCTTTGTGGCATGTGGGATCTTCCCGGACCGGGGCACGAACCCATGTCCCCTGCATCGGCAGGCGGACTCTCAACCACTGTGCCACCACGGAATCCCCACAGAAAGAATTTAAAAGAAAAATATATAACCTTCCTCTATTCGCCCTCTGAATTTCCAACTTCTTTCTCAAGTATGTATGTATGTATGTGTGTATGTATATACACATATATAGTATTATATATTATAAACATTATTTTGCTACTTATTTTTCTTATTTAATTCAACACAGAAATTCTTCCAGTAAGACATACAGGTCTAATTTATGTTTAATTGTTGTATAATATCCCATGGCAGGGATTTAGCAAATATTTCAAAAATTCCCTATTCAAAGATTCAGAATTTTATTTTTCAAGATTTGATCCTATAAACAAGACTGCAACATTCTTACATACATATGCCTACTCACTACTGACTAAATTTCTCTAAATTATTAGAGAAATGCAAATCAAAACTACAATGAGGTATCACCTCACACCAATTATAATGGGCATCATCAGAAAATCTACAAACAACAAATGCTGGAGAGGGTGTGGAGAAAAGGGAACCCTCTTGCACTGTTGGTGGGAATGTAAATTGATACAGCCACTATGGAGAACAGTATGGAGGTTTTTTAAAAAACTAAAAATAGAATTACCATATGACCCAGCAATCCCACTACTGGGGATATACCCAGAGAAAACCATAATTCAAAAAGACAGATGCACCCCAATGTTCATGGCAGCACTATTTACAATAGCCAGGTCATGGAAGCAACCTAAATGCCCATCGACGAATGGATAAAGAAGATGTGGTACATATATACAATGGAATATTATTCAACCCTAAAAAGGAACAAAATTGGGTCATTTGTAGAGATGTGGATGTATCTAGAGACTTCATACAGAGTCAAGTAAGTCAGAAAGAGAAAAACAAATATCGTATATTAATACATATATGTGAAACCTAGAAAAATGGTACAGATGAACCAGTTTGCAGGGCAGAACTAGAGACACAGATGTAGAGAACAAACGTATGGACACAAAGGGGGAAAAGTGGTGGGGGGTGGTGGTGGGATGAACTGGGAGATTGGAATTGACATGTATACACTAACATGTATAAGATAGATAATAAGAACCTGCTGTATAAAAAAAAAATTCAAAAAAAATCATTATATGAGTTTTTACTTTAATAAATGTTGCCAGATTATTTTCACATATATTACAGATTATTTACAATCCCCATTAGTACATTTTCCCTCCTCTTGTCATCACTGGAAGTTATCATTCTTTATTTTGCCGATTTCACAAAGAAAAATAGTATCTTCTTTGGTTTTATATATTTCCCTGAATATGAGTAAGACTAAGAATTTTTTCAAGTTTATTAAACATTTTAATTTCCTTTCCTAACTATTGATTCGTATCTTTTCTTCAGTGTTCTATTGGGTAGTTTCTCTTTTTCTTATTAACTATAGAAAGTTTTTGTTTATTACTGTTAATAAATGATTACATATGTTTCATAATTATTTGGATGCCAACCTAGCATTCATTATTTTTTGCTTTGTAGTGAGTTTCCTCCCACCCCTATGTATACATTTTAATTTCTTAGTCTTATTGAGGAAGATCCCCCTCCAAATTTTCAAAAATATAATCCTTATTTTCTTTTTCATTCTTTTAAATTTTTCCTTAGAAAAATCTCTCTACAATTTATTTGGCACATGATATTGTATACATATATGATTTTTTTTTCCAACCAAATCTAGGACCAACTATGAAAGTACCATGGATTATATATGCCACATTTTCCCCCACTTAATTAAAATGCCATATTTTCATTTACTTTATTCCAGAATATATTTTAATCTCCTTCTGGACCTCAACTCTACAGTCTGATTCACTAATCTGTGTCTTTTTCTCCGTTATTTTCTTATATCTGTGAATTTTAGGCTTTATTAAAAGACACACAATCTGGTAAAGCAAGATCTCCATTACTCTTTTATAATTTTTATAATTATTCCTTTCTCTGTCATGGCAAAATTTGAAGCATCAATGTATTTGTACACTTGTAACCCATTATCTCTAGACTCAAATTTCCAAAAATCTATTCTTTTGACCCTGAGCAGTCCTCAAGACCATTTCAGGAGTCCAGAAAGTAAGAACAATTTTCATAATTAAAGGTGTTATTTGCCCATTTTACTGTAATGATATTTGCACTACTAAAGCAAAAGCATTGATGGGTAAAACTTCTGGCATCTTAGCATGAATCAAGCAGTGGCACAAAACTTTACTGGTATTCATTGTATTTTTCACCACAACACACAGGAAAAGAGAGAAAATCTAACTTACTTAAAAATGTCCTTGATGAAACAGAAAAATTATTTTATTAAGTATCAACCCGAGTTTATATTTTTAATAGTCTGTGTGACAAAATAGGACATACATATAGAGCACTTCTTCTTCATATGAAAAGTACAGTGGTTGTCTCAAAGAACAACATTTACATAATTTCTTGTTTTGATTTACAGGCTGAATCCTTGCTTTTTTCCATTAAACATATTTTTACAAAGAAGGATAACTGACAAACTGATTTTCCAGGCAGAGTTATTTGGCAAACATTTTCTCAAAAATGAATGAAGTAAGCATACCATTTTAAGAAGAACTCACAGTATTTGTTGCCAATGATGAAATTCAAGCTTTCAAGCAAAAATTAGAATTTTGGAAAACTTATATCTTCTACAATAAGGTTGAGAGCCTTTCACAAGTTACAGTCTTTTCTGATGAAATGAGTGGTGATATTAGCAAGTATTATTTTTATATTGTATAATGAAAAGCATCAACATTTGGAAGATCTGTATAACTCAGGAAACCAATAGTTTTTCCATTTGACTAATTCATTATATCACAACGTTTTCATGAATAAAATATTCATTCAACATCTAAAACCAATTTAACTGAATATGAAAGGTTTAATTCAACTAAAGATGAAAAGTTTTTATAGGTTTAAGATTCCACACTGAAACTGAACTTTAAGAAACTGCCATCTGTCAAGTTTTAGTGTAGTATAAAAAAATATTTGCAATTATGTGAAGACTATTAAAATGTGCTTCCTTTTTTCAACTACATATCTGTATGAGGCCAAAGTTTCTTTTTATATTTCAATCTAAACACCATATTGCAACAGATTGAATAAAAAATCATATATGATAATCAAGTTATCTTCTATTAAACTAGACAGTAAAGAGATTTTTTTAATGTAAAACAATAACACTATTCCTATGACTTATTTGGAAAATGTTATTTTTCATTAAAAGTATGTTTTAAGCTAACATGAAATGTATTTATTATCTTTAAATAAAATAAGAAACTTTTAAAATTTCTCACTTTTAATTTCTAAAACAGTAAAAATTGATAGACACAATTCACATAAACAAAAGCTCTTTGGGGGAATTTCATTAATTTTTAAGAGTGACTAAAATTCCTAGGACCCCAAAATGCTGATCTAGACACACCAGTATGTCACTAAACACTGGGAAACTTAGCTTTAAAGGTTTTGTAAATTCATATGTGAAATCTGCACTTGCTAGATTTTGAAACTACCTTTCTATTTTCTTACGTAAGTTTTAGCCTTTTTACTTACAAGTTTTTTGTAAGTTTATAGGATAAGTTTTTTACTTACTTTGCATCAGTATGGGCAGTTTTTGTTTTGGTAAGACAGTATTTCTCCTAGATTTTCAAATATATAACCATAGAGTGACATTCAATGATCTTTGATATATTTAATCTGTTTTATACCTGTATTCATATACTCATCTCAGTCTGAATACTGAATATCTTTCTTACTCTTTCTTTTATTAGGCTTTCAGAAATTTAACTATTTTATTATTATTTTATGGAGCTGCATTTGGAATCTTTTTATTGCTTCCATTCATTCATTTACTTCAGTTTCTAATTGTTATCTTTATAAATGATATTCTAATCCTTCTAGTTGTTTATTTTGTTGCTTACTTCATAATTTGAAGACGAATACTAAGTTAATTTTTCCTTTTATTGTTATCATGAGAACATTTAAGGCTAATTTATTTTTTCCTAGGATTACCTGTGTATGGTTTAAATAGGTCCCATTTTTGAAGTATAAAATCTTCGCATCCTTTTTTCAGTGGCTTCATTTGGTTTGGCTTGTTTGTTTTTAGAAGAAGGATTCTTAGTTTCTTATTGATTAGGATTTTTCCTATTCCTTATGGTTTTAACTATTTTTGATATAAAAACTATATAAAATACAACAAACTCTTGGATACCCAAAACACAGCATCAAAAATCAATTTGAATATGATTGACGCTTCTTCTTTACTTAACCCCAACCCCTATGTCACCATCCTCCACTTACCAAAGGTTCTCAGTTATCCAGACTTATATAATTTTCATTTCTTTGCATGGCTTTATAATGACCATATTTGTCAAACATTATCTTGTTTCATTTGAAAAGTTGTGAAACTTTATGTAAATCATATTTTTTGTATTCTTCTATTTGCTTTTTAATTGAAACCTTGTACTTGAAAGATACATGTGGCTGTATTTTAATTTTCTCTGTACATTAATTGTACTGTGTAAACATAATACAGTTATCTCTTTTCATAATAAACACAAATTATTTCCTGTTTATCACTATGTCACGGAATACTATTTCAAACTATTATATGTTGTGCACTCTTCTTTCATTTGTCCTTGAGATAATGTGTGACCATTAGTGATTGTTAGAAAAGATGAGGATCTTTTTATAAGCTTATTGATGATTCTTGTTTCATTATCTGTTAACTTCCAGGATATGTACTATATATATATATATAGATAGATAGATAACTGAATTGTTTGTTTTAATTTATAAATGAATGAAAGATAGAGAACGAATCATCTTTACAAATCCAAATTTTAAAAATTCTGTATGTTTGTAAATATCTTCTGTTCCAGAATGTGAGCTATCTTTCATTTTTCAAATAATGACATTGATGAAAAGAATTAATTTCCCTTTTATTGTTTAGGAACTTTGTGTCTTTTTAAAGAAATCCTTCTCCACTTTAAATCCTAAAGATATTCTCTTATTTTATCACCTAAAAACTTGAGGGTTTTTTTTCCACTGAAATTTTAATTGATTGCTACATATGGTATGAGATAGGCATCCAATTTTATTTTTATTCATATGGAGAGTCAATTGTCCTACTATCATTTACTAAGTATGCTTTCTCACAGATCTGGAATGGCACTTCTGTCATATATTAATTGTGGATTTTTTTCTGACGTTTGTATTCATTTCCCTTGATCTAGTTGCCTACCACTACATCAATAATAGAATATCTTAATGTTTTATTGAAGCAGTAGCATTGTCTATGTTTAAGTACAGAGGTTCTGGAGAAAGTCTGCTGATTTGAATCCTACAACCCCATCCACTAGCTAGATAGCAAACGGAAACTCATTTAATCTCTCAGCACCTCCTGTTGTCTTATATGTAAAATTGGAATAATAATACTGTCTACTTCATATGATTGTTATGGGAATTATAAGAATGAATGGGTATAAAGCATTTGAATACTGTTTATAACATAATAACAATATAGAATTTTTAACCATTATCATTTCCTGTAAAATTCTACATGTATTTAGAACTTCTAAAATGGGTTTCAATAACATGTATACTTTTCTCCATAAAGATCTCGTATCTATTTTGTTAAATTTATTCCTTGATAACCTTATTGCTATTACAAATGCTGTCTTTTTATCTTTATTTTTGTTCATTCTATTATTTTCATCCAGTATTGAGATATAATTGACATACAGCACTGTATAAGTTTAACGTGTACAGCATAATGATTTGATTTACATACATCATATAATGATAATCACAGTAAGTTTAGTAAATACCCATCATCTCATACGGACACAAAATTAAAGAAATAGAAAAAAATTTTTCCTTGTGATGAGAACTCAGGATTTAGACAGAAAAATGCTGTCTTTTTAAATATTAAATTTTCCAAATTTATGTTGCTAGTGTATAAGAATTATTCTTGCTGTAGCATAATTGCTGCACTCGATAATTCTAATAATCCATTGGTAGGTTCTTTTAAATTGTAGAAAATTCTAGTCTGGAATAATGACAATTTTGTTTCTTTTCAATCTTAATATCTATTATTTGTTTTTCTCATCATATTGCACTGGCTAGAGAAACTAGCCAGTCAGCAGGTATCCTGGTATAATTTCTAAAATTACCCCCACTAATTGTGTGTTTGATTTGGAGTTTACTAGATTCTCATTATTAGGATTAAAAAGTTTTATTTAATTCCTAGTTTGATTAATATTTGAATTTTTTTGCCTACTGATATAATCATATGTTGTTTCTCCATGATCTCTTATAGTGGTAGATTACCTAAACAGATTTTCTAATGGTAAAACATCCTTGTATTCCTAGGATCAAACCAACTTGGGCATGATGTCTATTTTAATAATACAGTGCTGGATTCATCTTGATGATATCTTATTTAGGACTTTTACACTTATGTTCATGAATGAAATTGTCCTGAGATTATCATTTATATTGTAATCTTTTAAAGGAATTTGTATGAAAGTCACACTGGGTCCATTAAAAGAGATTTTTCCTGTTTTTCTATTCTCTGGAAGAGTTTACATAAGCTTGGAATCATCTGATCCTTTAATGTTTAAAGCTTGTGTTTCTGTATGAAGACAATTTCCGATTCAATTCTTATAATAAGGTTAAAACTCACTTTAGATTTTATAATTCCTCTTAATTTCATTTTTGGTAGTAGTTTCATTTTATCTGCCTAAGAAATTATTTGTTATTTCTTTCTGAGATTTCAAATTCCTTAACATGAAATTGCTTATAATTTTTAAAATTATTTTAACTTTGTTTTATCTGAGATCATATTCTATTATTCATTCTTAATATTAATTACGCTCTCTCTTTTTATCTTTAATCAATCTTGCCAAATATTGTTTCTATTTTATTTTCTTTTTATTATGTATTTCAATAACTTTAAAAATTTTTTCTTATATTCCCTGCCTTGTAGGTTAGCTTTTTTGTTGTTGTTTTGGTTTTTATGATTTATTTCTCAATTCCTATTTTCAATCCTTATGATAGATATTTTTGTTCACTGATTTTCAACCATTCTACTTTTCTAATATAAGCAGTTAAGGATATAAATTTCCTTCTGAATACAATATTCCATAAATCTAGACATGTGCTTTGTATTATTCTTTAGCTCTAAATATTCACTAATGTCAATTATGAAATATACTTTGATACATGAGTGGTTTGTAAGTTGGGTTCCTTTTCCCCCACTAAAGGTAGAGATTTTTTATTTTGGTGTTAAATTTAATAATATAATTGTTTTAACCACATGTGTTCTCTATAGTGGGAATGATTTGAAATTTGCTGAGACTTAGTTTATGGCCTAATGTGTGGTCAATATTTCTTAATTTATGTGATTTTGAGGGAAAAAATATGTATTCTTTTTTTCTGGGAGCAAAGTAAATGTGAGGAACTGAATGATCTCCAAGTATAGGTCTCAGATCACTCTCTAATATCCAACCATTTCCTTTATTTTGTTTACAGTATCCATCCTTGGCTCTGTCTTATGATAAAGACTATCTCTACATCAAGAAGAAATTTGTTACAAGACAAAAAAGAGGTGGAGAGTTGGATATTGCTTTTCTCTGTCTCTAAATACCTCAGGCATTGCAAAAATTTAAAAAAAAATTATATGGTAGTTCCCAGCCATGCCATTAGAATTTGCTATACCCACCTAATTCTCTGAGCTCCATGGGGTCTGGATGCTAAGCATAAAATTCATCCTCCTTCACGCTCTCTATCAGTTGTGTTCCAATGGAAAAACACGAATGCAACGGCAAGGACTGAGAAGAAAATTAGTTAATACTGAAATTGTATTCTCTCCATCAGTATTATACTTCCATCACCTTTGCATATTTTGACTTTTTAAAAAAATTTTTGGCTGTGCACAGCCTTTCTCTAGTTGCTGCAAGAGGGGGCTACTCTTTGTTGCAGTGCACTGGCTTCTCACTGAGGTGGCTTCTCTTGTTGCAGAGCACGAGCTCTAGCTGTGTGGGCTTCAGTAGTTGTGGCATGTGGGCTCAGTAGCTGTGGCTCACAGGGTCTAGAGCACAGGCTCAGGAGTTGTGGCACGTGGGCTCAGTAGTTGTGGCTCACAGGGTCTAGAGCACAGGCTCAGTACTCTGCGACATGTGGGATCTTCCTGAACCAGGGATCAAACCCGTGTCCCCTGCATTGGCAGGTGGATTCTTAACCACTGTGCCAACAAGGAAGTCCTATTTTGACTTACTATTGAATACTTTTCTAATTATATTTAATGAGCAGCATATAGACTCTAATATTCTATTCCCAAAACTAAAACAAGTATTTTAGTCACTTTAACTTTGCAAGAGATAATTCAGAATACATTTTACTCAATTATTTTTGTAATCACTTTTTTTCACTAATCACTAATCACATTTTTTTTCACAAATCAGTGATCACTTCCCCTGGCCCGAAATTTCCTAAATAATACTTTAAATTTACCAGTATCTGTACCCTCAATGTATTTTGCTCTTCCATGTTCAATTTGTGTAATTCAATAAAACAATATGCTAAAATTGAACATGTGAAATTTGGAATCCAGTAGTCTTGAGTTTGACTTCCAGCTTCGACATTTGCTGGTTTGGTGGCCCTGGGCTAATCAGTTTATCCACATGGGACTCTGTTCTCTTGCCTATAAAAGGGGGAAATAAAAGATTCTTGAGAGTATTATTCTAGGGATTGGAATTAATACATTAATATTTTTTTAACATAGAGGTACTTTTATCATAAGTGATTAAAAAATAATAAGTATTGTTTTGAGTCACACATATGCAATGTCTTTCTTTTAATTCATATATTCACACATGCCTAGAGATGGAAAAAGAGAGAAATTTGTTTTTCTTTTCATCATACTGTGAGTGAAGACCAACCTGAGAAACAACTCTAAAAACTCAAGTTTTAGTGTAGAAGGCTATCTTACTAGCTCTGGTTGTTTAAAAAAGTAGAATTTGGAAGTAAAATAAAAGATACAAAAGTAAGCCCCTAATTATTTTCAATGGAAGACTTTAGAAGTCATGAGGATTAGAAATTTTCCTTCTATACCTATTCCATTTACCACAGATTCATGAGGCTCTAAATTATAGCTAGAGGTCAATTTCATTTTGCTGCAATTTTTTATATGGATTTTTTTCCCCAAGTAGGATTGGAAAGATAGCATTAGAAAGTATAGGAAGGCTTTAATTATAGAGGCTCCATATTCAAATTATGGGTAAATGAAATCTACAATTACTTTTTGCATTATACCTAAATCTGAATGCATAGTGTGTTTCTAAGGAGTGGACCAGTTACAAAATTGAATTTAATATGAAGTATTGAGAAGTGGGAGAATAATTGGCTAAACCTCCAGACTTCTAAGGTAAGCCTGGAAAAGCACTAAAGAGAAGACAGTCATATAATACAGAAAAAAGAAAAAAAACAAATTTAAGTGAGCATGTCTTTAATTTGGTTACCTGTTTGAACAAGAACTTTTGATTAAGGATACTTCTACCTTTCTGATTGAAAGCAGAGCTGGCAGTAGGATAATAGATACAAAGTAAGCCCCTAATATCTTTAATGGTAGACTCTAGCAGTCATGAGGATTAGACGTTTGTCTTACAAACATATTCCACTTACCACAGATTCATGGTGATCAAAATTATAGCTAAAGAACATTTTCACTTCTGATAGAAAGGAACTCATTCACTGCCTTTTACCCATATGGTCAAAAACTATGAAATAATATAGTCTCATTTTCTAAGAAAACTAATTCTTATAGTGGCTCAATAATTCTTCAAGAGGCAAGAGAATGTGTATGGCACTCAAATAAAGGATTCTTTGTTATCTTTCAAGGTCTTCAAATCTTACCTTATAAGCAACAGAGTTCTGAGACCACTGAAGATCAAACACTTCAAAGTTTAGTTTAGCAGCTTCATTCACATCCCCTGGACTCTTGTACTGACTTACATTTCATCCAACTTTTTTCTCTTTGTTCCTTTACATACATATGCCTCATTCCAAAGATATGTGTCATTCCAGAAACATGGTTTGCAGTTTTACAATCGTATTGTATATTTAATGTGTTAAATAATAGATGACATTTATTGAGGCTTTACTATTTCTCAGTGACTGTGTTAAGAATGTCTTAAGCGCTGTTTTACAGAAACTCACAGCAACGTGAAGAGACTAGCAATATTTTAAGATCAGGGCTAATCTCTAAAATATGACTACCTGGAAAGCCTGGGAATTGCAGTGGCAAACCTAGAACATCATCTAGAAGGAAGCATACTTAGGGACTCAAGAAAGAGACTGATATGCTAATTCATACAGAAAACCCAGGGTCCAGGCAACAGAGAGTTCCAGGTTATCGTTTATACAACTCTGCATCTTTTTCCACTAGAATACTGAAGACAGGAAGTAAAAGACTGCAGAATAATAAAATCCAAAAATCTCAGTCAAAAGGGACTTCTGGGATCATTTAGTTCAACACTCCACTTAATGTAAGAATCCTCTCTGTGAAAAGGAACAGAAGTAGTTTAATGGATTAAGTGGAATGACAAAGGTTTAGTTTAAAATTATGACCAACCATACAAACAAAACAACAACCATACAAACAGCAAATAAAACATCAAAGAGTGGATGGGAAAGAGATCCAGTAAAGATGTTGACTCTTGAAAAGACTCTTCAAGGAGGAGTTCTGTCCCAAGATGGTGAGTTTTAATCCATGGCTCTTCTGGTGATCAGATAAATTAGCATACATGGAAGTGAATGGTACCCAACAGGGTTGGAAGAGGAAATCTAAATCACGGCAGAATAAAGAACAGAATCCCAGAAAAATGCTATAGAAGTTAGTCAGTGGAAGGATAGATAGACATTACTGGCTAAAAGAGTCATAGGGGCAAAAACATGGAGGCAGAAAAGAGCATGAGGTTTAGACTGAAAGTGGCTTCATAAATGTCCAGGCCTTGTGTAACAAGCATAAACAAGCATAGAGCAAAGCGATGCCATGAAATATCTGGCATATTATATATAAAAATTTATATTTTATTCTGAAGGCAAGGTAGAAATGTGAACAATGGATTGTACGGACACTCATTTTAAACCAAAGGGACTAATTTGGGGTTATTTCTGAATTTTAAATGAGGAATGTTGAAAGCCTAAAAGCAGAGAGTAGTGGTGAGATGGAGAGAATTATTTAATCTACTTAATAGAGAGAGTGGGTGATGTAAAAGAATAGAGTTTCTGTCTTGAGCAGCCAGGGAGAGAGTAGTGTCATTCATGAATCCCAGGCTCTAATTCATTGGGTATCAAGAAAGATCAAGCACTTAACTTATCAAGGATGTTCTGTGGAGGGATTCAGTATTAGACATGTGAACTTGAGCTACCCCAAGGACATTTATGAAGAGATGTTTAAAAGTCAATTGGATATGGACTTCTGCAAGGCCCAGGTGAGAAAGAGTCACCTGAGTCCTGGGTAAGAACCTTCAGAGTTCTTTGGGACTAGAGGAATCCTGAAACCATGGATCACCTATATATGCTTTGAGACATGCTTTAGATGTTTTTTATGGAAGCCCTGCAGCTGCCCTAAAAATTGAATGTATCGTGGAAAAGACCTATGCCATGTGGCTGACAGGGTCTTGGTGCTCTGGACAGGTGTCAGGCCTGTGTCTCTGAGGTGAGAGCCGAGTTCAGGACATTGGTCCACCAGAGACGTCCAGGCTCTATGTAATATCAAACAGTGAAGGCTCTCCCACAGATCTCCATCTCAACGCTAACACCCAGCTCCACTAAAGGACCAGCAAGCTAAGGTGCCCAAAACCCTATGCCAAACAACTAGCAAGACAGGAACACCACCCCACCCATTAGCAGAGAGGCTGCCTAAAATCAAAATAAGTTAACAGATACCCCAAAACACATCACTGGACGTGGTCCTGCCAACCAGAAAGACAAGATCCAGCCACATCCACCAGAACACAGGCACTAGTCCCCTTCACCAGGAAGCCTACACAACACACTGAAACAACCTTAGCCACAGGAGGCAGACACCAAAAAGAACAGGAACTACGAACCTGCAGCCTGTGAAAATGAGACCCCAAACACATTACGTTAAGCAAAAGGAGAAGACAGAAAATACACAACAGATGAAAGAGTAAGGTAAAAACCCACCAGACCAAACAAATGAAGAGGAAATAGGCAGTCTACCTGAAAAGGAATTCAGAGTAATGATAGTAAAGATGATCCAAAATCTTCAAAATAAAATGGAGAAAATACAAAAAACGTTTAACAAGGACCTAGAAGAACTAAAGAGCAAACAAACAATGATGAACAACACATACACAAAAAAAATTAAAAATTCTCTAGAAGGAATCAATTGCAGAATAACTGAGGCAGAAGAACGGATAAGTGACATGGAAGATAAAATAGTGTAAATAACTACTGTAGAGCAGAATAAAGACAAAAGAATGAGAAGAATTCAGGACAGTCTCAGAGACCTCTGGGACAACATTAAATGCACCAACATTCGAATTATAGGGGTCCCAGAAGAAGAAGAGAAAAAGAAAGGGACTGAGAAAATATTGAAGAGATTATAGTTGAAAACTTCCCTAATATGGGAAAGGAAATAGTCAGTCAACTTCAGGAAGTGAAGAGAGTCCCATAAAGGATAAATCCAGGGAGAAACAGGCCAAGACACATATTAATCAAACTATCAAAAATTAAATGCAAAGAAAAAATATTAAAAGGAGCAAGGGAAAAACAACAAATAACATACAAGGGAATCCTCATAAGGTTAACAGCTGATCTTTCAGAACAAACTCTGCAAGCCAGAAGGTAGTGGCAAGACATATATAAAGTGATGAAGGGGAAAGGCCTACAACCAAGATTACTCTACCCAGTAAGGATCTCATTCAGATTTGACGAATAAATTAAAACCTTTACAGACAAGCAAAAGCTAAGAGAATTCAGCAGCACCAAACCAGCTTTACAACAAATGCAAAAGGAAATTCTCTAGGGAGGAAACACAAGAGAAGGAAAAGACCTACAATAACAAACCCAAAACAATTAGGAAAATGGTAATAGGAACATAAATATCAATAAGTACCTTAAATGTAAATGGTTTAAATGCCCCAACCAAAAGACATACACTGGCTGAATGGATACAAACAGAAGACCCGTATACATGCTGTCTAAAAAGACCCACTTCAGACCTAGGGACACATAGAGAGTGAAAGTGAGGGGATGGAAAAAGATATTCCATGCAAATGGAAATCAAAAGAAAGCTGAAGTAGCAATCCTCATATCAGAAAAAACAGACTTTAAAATTAAGAGTATTACAAGAGACAAAGAAGGACACTATATAATGATCAAGGGATCAATCCAAGAAGAAGATATAACAATTGTAAATACTTATGCACCCAACATAGGAGCACCTCAACACATAAGGCAAATGCTAACAGGAATAAAAGGGAAAATCGACAGTAACACAATGATACTAGGGGACTTTAACACTCCAGTTTCACCAATGGACAGATCATTCAAAATGAAAATAAATAAGGAAACACAAGCTTTAAATGATACATTAAACAAGATGGACTTAATTGATATTTATAGGACATTTCATCCCAAAACAACAGAATACACTTTCTTCTCAAGTGCTCATGGAACATTGTGCAGCATAGATCATATCTTGGGTCACAAATCAAGCCTTGGTAAATTTAAGAAAATTGAAATTGTATCAAGTACCTTTTCCAACCACAATGCTATGAGACTAGATATCACTTACTGGAAAAAATCTGTAAGAAATACAAACACACAGAGGCTAAACAATACACTACTTAATAACCAAGAGATCACTGAAGAAATCAAAGAAGAAATCAAAAAATACCTGGAAAAAATGACAATGAAAACTCGACGAGCCAAAACCTATGGGATGCAGCAAAAGCAGTTCTAAGACGGAAGTTTATAGCAATACAATCCTACTTCATGAAACAAGAAAAATCTCAAATAAACAACCTAACTTTACACCTAAAGCAATTAGAGAAAGAATAATAAAATAAAGCCAAAGTTAGCAGAATGAAAGAAATCATAAAGATCAGATCTGACATAAAGGGAAAAGAAATGAAGGAAACAATAACAAAGATCAATAAAACTAAAATCTGGTTCCTTGAGAAGGTAAACAAAATTGAAAAACCATTAGCCAGACTCATCAAGAAGAAAAGGGAGAAGACTCAAATCAACAGAATCAGAAATGAAAAAGGAGAAGTAACAATGGACACTTCAGAAATAAAAAGTATCATGAGAGACTATAGCAAGCAACTCTATGGTAATAAAATGGACAACCTGGAGAAATGGACAAATTCTTAGAAAAGCACAACCACCCGAGACTGAACCAGGAAGAAAGAGAAAACATAAACACACCAATAAGAAGGACTGAAATTGAAACTGTGATGAAAAATCTTCAGGCAAACAAAAGCCGAGGATCAGATGGCTTCACAGGCGAATTCTAACAAATATTTAGAGAAGAGCCAACACCTATCCTTCTGAAACTCTTCCAAAATATAGCAGAGGGAGGAACACTCCCAAACTCATTCTAAGAGGCCACCAACACCCTGATACCAAAACTGGACAAAAATGTCACAAAGAAAGAAAACTACAGGCCAATATCACTGATGAACATAGATGCAAAAATCATCAACAAAATACTAGTAAACAGAATCCAATAGCACATTAAAAGGATCATACACCATGATCAAGTGGGGTTTATCCCAGGAATGCAAGGATTCTTCAATATACACAAATCAATCAATGTGATAAACCATATTAACAAATTAAAGTAGAAAAATGATATGATCATCTCAATAGATGCACAAAAAGCTTTCAACAAAATTCAACACCGATTTAAGACAAAAACACTCCAGAAAGTAGGCTTAGAGGGAACTTACCTCAATGTAATAAAGGCCATATATGACAAATCCACAGCCAACATTATTCTCAATGGTGAAAAACTGAAACCATTTTCACTAAGATCAGGAGCAAGACAAGGTTGCCCACTCTCACCACTCTTATTCAACATAGTTTTGGAAGTTTTAGCCACAGCAGTAAGAGAAGAAAAAGAAATAAAAGGAATCCAAATCAGAAAAGAAGAAGTAAAGCTGTCACTGTTTGCAGATGACATGATACTATACATGGAGAATCCTAAAGACTGTACCAGAAAACTCATAGTCAATGAATTTGGTAAAGTAGCAGGATACAAAATTAATGCACAGAAATCTCTTGCATTCCTATACATTAATGATGAAAAATATGAAAGAGAAATTAAGGAAACACCCCATTCACCATTGTAAGAAAAAGAACAAAATACCTAGGAATAAACCTACCTAAGGAGACAAAAGACCTGTATGCAGAAAACTATGACACTGATGAAAGAAATTAAAGATGATACAAACAGATGGAGAGATATACCATATTATTGGATTGGAAGAATCAACATTGTGAAAATGACTCTACTACCCAAAGCAATCTACAGATTCAATGCAATCCCTGTCAAACTACCAGTGGCATTTTTCACAGAACTAAAACAAAAAATTTCACAATTTGTATGGAAACACAAAAGACCCCGAATAGCCAAAGCAATCTTGAGAAAGAAAAACGGAGCTGGAGGAATCAGGCTCCTGGACTTCAGACTATACTACAAAGCTACAGTAATCAAGACAGTATGGTACTGGCACAAAAACAGAAATATAGATCAATGGAACAGGATAGAAAGTCCAGAGTTAAAACCACACATATCACCTTATTTTTGATAAAGGAGGCAAGAATATACAATGGAGAAAAGACAGCCTCTTCAATAAGTGGTGCTGGGAAAACTGGACAGCTACATGTAAAAGAATGATATTAGGACACTTCCTAACACCACACACAAAAATAAACTCAAAATGGATTAAAGACCTAAATGGAAGACCAGATTCTATCAAACTCTTAGAGGAAAACACAGGCATAACACTCTATGACATACATCACAGCAAGATCCTTTTTGACCCACCTTGTAGAGAAATGGAAATAAAAAAAAAATTAACCAATTGCACTTAATGAAACTTAAAATCTTTTGCACACCAAAGGAAACCATAAACAAGATGGAAAGACAACCCTCAGAATAGGAGAAAATATCTGCAAATGAAGCAACTGACAAAGGATTAATCTCCAAAATATACAGACAGCTCATGCAGCTCAATATCAAAAATACAAACAACCCAATCCAAAAAGGGCAGAAGACCTAAATAGACATTGCTTCAAAGAAGATATACAGATGTCCTACAAACACATGAAAGAATGCTCAACATCACCAATCATTAGAGGAATGCAAATCAAAACTACAATGAGGCATCACCTCACACCAGTCAAAATGGGCATCAGAAAATCTACAAATATCAAATGCTGGAGAGGGTGTGGAGAAAAGGAAACCCTCTTGCACTGTTGGTGGGAATGTAAATTGATACAGCTACTATGGAGAACAGTATGGAGGTTACTTAAAAAACTAAAAATAGAACTACCATACGACCCAGCAATCCTACTACTGGGCATATATCCTGAGAAAACCACAATTCAAAAAGAGTCAGGTACCACAATGTTCATTGCATTTCTATTTACAATAGCCAGTACATGGAAGCAACCTAAGTGTCCATCGACAGATGAATGGATAAAGGAGATGCAGTGGAATATTACTCAGCCACAAAAAGAAACGAAACTGAGTTATTTGTTGTGAGGTGGATGGACCTACAGTCTGTCATACAGAGTGAAGTCAGAAAGAGAAAAACAAATACTGTATGCTAACACATACATATGGAATCTAAAAAAAAAAAAAAAGGTTCTGAAGAACCTACAGGCAGGACAGGAATAAAGACGCAGATGTAGAGAATGGACTTGAGGACATGGGGAGGGGAATGTGTAACTGGCATGAAGTGAGAGAGTGGCATGGACTTATATACACTACCAAATGTAAAATAGATAGCTAGTGGGAAACAGCCGCATAGCACAGGGAGATCAGCTCAGTTCTTTGTGACCACCTAGAGGGGTGGGATAACAAGGGTGGGAAGGAGATGCAAGAGGGAGGAGACATGGGGATATATGTGTATATATAACTGATTCACTTTGTTATAAAGCAGAAACTAACACACCATTGTAAAGCAATTATACTCCAATAAAGATGTTAAAAAGAAAAAAGAAATCAATTGGATAAAGAATACTGGACCTCCAGAGAGAGAGCTGGGTCCAGTTCAGTCCTTAACACAATACACATTTAGTAGAATGAACTAATGACGCACACACACTCACTCACTTCTGCATAGAAAAAAAAAATGTGTTTGAGATACTTTTTAAAAAAATCCCCAGTGGCAAAGATTTTAAATAGTAAATCACAACTTTATCTGCTTTCTTTAAGAGATGTATAGAAAACCCATGCCCTGGCTGCCTGCATATCAATCATGGTTCTCCATTTAAAGCTATCCTTATATTTATGTAAGGAAATATTTTAGGCTATTATTATTAATTTAATATATCCATTATTAAAATGTGTAGATATAACTGAATACATATTTGTTTCTTACTCTAGGCATCTAAAACTATAGTTTGCTGTTTTTACTGCTGTTTCTGCAGGACTCTAAGATATATATTTATATATAAAATTCATAATAACAGTTGCACTTACTATTGCACTGGAAACACATCAGGCATAAAATCAGCAAGTAAAAGAAATGCTGAGCTTTCTGGTTCTCACAGCAATAGGATGCTCATAGCCAAACTGAAAAAGGCTTATCTAAAGTTATGTGCCTTGCACTGTGAGTTGAAATTCAATAGGTTGAGGTTTTTACTGAACCGTGAGAAAACAGAGTATCCAAACTTCCACAAAACATGCTTTTTCTTAAGGCACATGTGTTTTTTTTATCTAAGAACTCTAGCTACTGAACTGTACAATGTGAATTTAATCGGTGACATTTTCCTTCAAACTAAAGACAATCAATAAATTAAATGTATAGATCAAAGTAAAATCTTCAGATTGTAGCAGTTAATATTTAAGTGCTCAATTTGAAGGTATCCAAACTTAAAATAGAGACAAAGAGTATATACAAGACTTTCTTGGGTTTGGCATTAAAGTTATCTTCTATACTTTCAACACCAAAACCAAAATGCCCATGACATTAAAAATTGCTCCAGACTACAGACAAACATAAGGATCTCAAAGGAGGAGATTAAGAATTTCTAGTTATGAACTATATGCTGTAAACAGACTAGACAGAAGAGAGCTCATATTTTCATCTTTGTATCCCAGTACCTGGCATCACACACCAAAGGTGGCCTATAAATATCTGAGGGAGAATGAAGAACTTGAAAGAAACAAAGAACATTTTTGGTTGTCCATAGTACCAACCCAGCAAAATAATAATAATGACAAAAAAAATAAGCTATCAATCTGTTCAGCATGTCATCAATACTATAAACGGAGAATCTTCTTTACCACAAAATAT
The DNA here is from genome assembly GCF_951394435.1 of Stenella coeruleoalba. Lineage (NCBI taxonomy): Eukaryota > Metazoa > Chordata > Mammalia > Artiodactyla > Delphinidae > Stenella > Stenella coeruleoalba. Next base: position 62,031,252 of record NC_137159.1, on the reverse strand, counting down.
CCAAGAAGAGCCTTTTTCCAGTGTGGTAGTTTGTACTGTGGGATGCTTCCCATCTCTTCTCAAAAAGAAAAAAAAGGTGAGAACATTTGTATACATCTGTCCATCTTCATCAAGACAGAGTCAACTAAGTAAAACAATTAGGTGAACATGAACTCTCGCTAAGAAGACGTAATGATCCTATATGTATATACTCCTTACAACAGACCTTAAATTTACATGAAGGAAAAAAAACGACAGATTGAAAGGAGAAACAAACAAATCTATATTTATAGTTGGATAGTTTAACACTCCACTCTAAGTAACTGATAGAACAAGTTGGCAGAAAATCAGTAAGGAAATAGAGGATTTAAGCAAGACTATTAACCAACTAAACCTTGAACTTTATAGAACACTCTACCCAAAAACAGCAGAATCAGAATATACTTTTTTTCAAATGCAAAAGTAATATTCTCCAAGATAGACCATATTATGAACTATCACACAAATCTTAACAAATTTAAAAGAATAGAAGTCTTATAAAATGTTCTCTCTCTATAATAAAATTAAGTCAGAAATAACTGCTGGAATGCCCTCAAACCATTTAGAAATTAAATAAAACATATCTAAAAAGCTCATGGATCAAAGAAAAAGTCAAAATAAATTAGAATATTTAGAATTGAATGAAAATTAAAATACAGCATATCCAAATTTGTTGAATGTGACTAAAGCAGCACTGCGAGAGAAAATTATAGCATTAAGTGGTTACATTAGAGAAGACGACGGGTCTTAAATCAATAAGCTAAACATCTCCCTTAAAAAGCCAGAAAAAGTAGAGCAAATTAACATATGAGTTAATATTATATAACTTACATTTTACAGATTTCAGGATATAAGGTCAATATATAAGTTAATCTTTATCCTATATATCAGCAATAAACAATTGGAATTTGAAATTATAAAAAAGAATGCCACTTATAATAGAACCAAAAAATGAAATAATTAGATATGTATATCTAACAAAATAGGAGCAGGATTTTTATGATGAACACTACACACCACTAACAAAGGAAACCAATGTATATCTGAATAAATGAAGACTTATATTGTATTCAAGGACTGGAACACCCAATACTTTTAAAGTATTAGTTCTCCCCAATTTTTTCTATAGAGTCAATGGAATACTAATCAAAATGCCAGCAAGCTGGGTTTTTTTTACATATTAAAAAACTGGTCCTAAAATTTCTATGCATAGGTAGACAAATCAGAACATATTTTAATATATAATATACTTATAATGCATTTCAAATTAGGAAACTTACTCATTTCTTGATATATTCAAGGCAAATGGAGGGTAGCTGACCCTGAAAGTTAAGCTTATGCATGTGCTCTTGTATATGTGTGTTTTTTAGATGCATAATTTTTGTAATTTTATAAACACCCTCTTGATAAAACTAATTTTCCAAATGAAGAAGTTTCAGTGATGAATTTCAAATGTGATGGCTGATATGATCTTAAAAGTTCAGATGCTACAAAATGAGGGTTTTTTAATGATCAAAATTCCCAAAAACAATTTTCTAGGGTCAGTAAATATATACATTAGAGAAGCAACATGCCTATTTGAGCATTTTATGACATTTTGCAATGTGTTATAGGAAACACGTGGAATATTATTTCTCCATCATCTTCACGGATATTTTCTCTGAGTTCTTGAAGAGTTACATTAAAGGGTAAGTCTTTTTTTAAATTAATCTGTATTATGATTCAATTGGGATTTCTCAATCAGCAAGATAAAAACACCAAAGGTAGCCTAAAATGAAAGTTTATTGTCTTGGGTAGTATTAATTTCAAAGGTAAGTAGTTATTACAAAATTGGTTCAGTGGCCCAATGATCTTAAAACCCTGAGTTACCTTCTCAGTGATTCTTTTGAGTTTTACGATCACATGGATAACTACAGTAATTCCTCTAACAATTGCAATCCAAAGCAGGAACAAGGGGAAAGATGCAAGTCTGAAATTCTTTATGCCCATCTCTTTCTTTTTATTAAGGAGGAAAGTCTTTCTCAGAAAATTCCCCTCAGGTCTCATTAGTCCTAAAAGGTTATTTGCCCAGCTTTAGAAACCAGGGGAGAAATGGATTGTCTAAGGGCTGACAGACCCTGAAAATAGTGCCACTCATATCCCAAAAAATTGGGTTCTGAAGAAAAAAAAAACAGTGGTAATCAGACATGATTTCACTTATATTCATTATAATCTTTTATTTTTAATATATGCTTCTCCCTCCTGCCATTGATGATTCTATCCTTAAAAATAAATGATATATGAATATGTATAGATGTGTTTTTATGAATAAGGGATATTGGAGCAATTTTGTCACTACAAAAAATCTGAAAATGTTGATTATTATCTAAACTTTTTGCCAAATAATGCAGACTCCTTTCTTAATTTTAGGCAAGTTTATTAGGGTTGAATTAATAATAACTTCTGTAATCTGTTTTCATCTGTAACACTATTGTCCTCTTTCTATTGTTAAAACCAAGACAATACACCTCAAATGGAGTTACTTATGCTAAGCCTCATGTCATGAAACTGAGAGGAGACTTAATTACAGTTTCTGCTCTCCCAAAAATGGAATCTTAAACCAGTCAATTAGGAATCACCTAATCAGCAGGTTAGGTAATCTGCCATCCCCTAAAGGAAAGTGACCTTGCCATAACCATTCTGCTTTTTGCCTAGTGTAACTCCCTTGTTCCCATTCCCTTCTGCATATTAAGTCTTTTGCATTTTGTACAGCTCCTCAGAGCTCTCTATCTGTTAGATTGGATGCTGTTCAATTCATGAATCATTGAATAAAGCTATTAAGATCTTTAAAATATGCTCACTTGAATTATTTTTAACATTATCCTTCTCTCCCTAGTATTCTGCATCCTTCTAATACTTTTATTTTAGTCTCCTTTCCAAATTTTTTTGGCCTTTTATTTGTCATTTTTCAATTTTGCCTACTTTCCTTCTTTTTTTTCCCCTCTTTCCAGACTTTCACTTTCTCTTTCCTTCTTTTGTTTATAATCAGTAGAAATCTACCCAAGCACATGGAAGTCTGAAAGATAAAGTATATCGTAACAGTAGAATTCTGACTAACATTTATCCCCCTATTATACCCAATTAAATAAGATTTGAATGATATCAAATCTTGTGATTCAACTGAATTTTCAGAACACCTTCTCAGTATCTCTTGTAACACTTATAATTCTACCATGTGTCATGAAAATACAGCAAATAGCATATAGTGAATTTGGAGTTATTACAAGTAATTTGTGCATATTCTCTTGTCTGATGGCTACAGTGACCACATGAGAAGCTATTCAAGTAAGATCTTATGGCTTGTCCAATGATTCAGTGTATACATGGCAGATCTGGAATCAATACAAAGTATGAGTTAGATAGTTTATCATTCCTACTAGATCATAAATTCATTAAGGGCAGATACTGTTACCAGATGTCTTTTTCATAACTACAATATCTAACACAGAAATCAATAACTGATTTTTGAACAGATAAAGGAGTAATTGAATGAAAACAGTAAGTCCCCTACATACGAACCTTCAAGTTGCAAACTTTCGAAGATGCGAACGTGCATTTGCATGTCCACTCATGTAAGTTAGTTCACATGTCTGGCATACATTGTCACATGCATGTATCCTCTACAAGTGGTTGTGCTTTTGTGTACTGTACAGAGTACAGTAGTCCAGTATCTTTATTTCAAGCCCAGGATGTCTGGAAGCAAGCATAAAAGCAGCAGTGATGTAGCTGGTACTGCTAAGAAGCGCCAAGTGATAACGATGGAAACAAAAGTGATAATAATTGAGAGAGTAGAGTGAGGCCAAAAGATGGTAGATGTCGCTTGTTCTTAACATGAATCATTCAACCATCAGCACGATTCTAAAGAATAAGGACAAGATCGTGGAACATGTAAAGTCTGCTGGGCCGATGATGTTGACAATAATATTGAAGAAGTGTGGAAAAGTGATGGAGGAGATGGAGAAACTTCTCAGTGTGTGGATGCAGGATCAGCATCAGCGTCAAGTCCCACTCAGCTTAATGCTGATTGAAGAGAAAGATAAAAGCCTTTATGAAGACTTGAAGAAGAAACACGGCAAAGGATCAGAGGCTACATCTTTTTTTTTTGCGTGCGGTACGCAGGCCTCCCACTGCCGTGGCCTCTCCCGCCACGGAGCACAGGCTCCGGACGCGCAGGCCCAGTGGCCATGGCCCACGGGCCCAGCCGCTCTGCGGCATGCGGGATCCTCCCGGACCGGGGCACGAACCTGTGTCCCCTGCATCGGCAGGTGGACTCTCAACCACTGCGCCACCAGGGAAGCCCAAGGCCACATCTTTTAATGCCAGCCATGGCTGGTTTCATCAGTTCAAGGCTAGAGCCAACCTTCACAATGTAAAAGTAAGTGGAGAGGCAGCAAGTGCAGATATGGTAGCTGCCCGGGAATTTACTGAAACACTTCAAGAAATTATCGATGAAAGCGCATATTCACCTGAACAGGTTTTTAATGTGGATGAGACAGGACTGTATTGGAAGAGGATGTCAGACCAAAGTTACATCAGTAAGAAGAAAAAGTTGATGCCAGGCTACAAAGCAGCAAAGGATAGGCTAACTGTGTTGTTTGGTGGCAATGCTTCTGGTGATATGAAGCTGAAGCCTCTCTTAGTTTATCATTCAGAGAAACCAAGAGCCCTTAAAAACATAGCCAAGGGCTCTCTTTCTGTTGTGTGGAAGAGTAACCCCAAAGCCTGGGTTACACAGGCTATTTTCCAGGACTGGTTTTTCTACCACTCCATCCTGGAGGCTGAGAAATATTGCTTGCAGAAGGATGTCCCTTTCAACATTCTTTTGCTGCTCGACAATGCTCCGGGCCACCCCTCATTCATGGACGACTTTCATCCCAACGTCAAAGTAGTGCATCTGCCACCGAATACTATGTTGCTCATCCAACCTATGGACCAGGGAGTTATAGCGACCTTCAATAAATATTATTTATATCACATTTTTCGTCAGGCAGTAGAGGTGAGTAATGAAACAGGAACAACCTTGCAACAAACAATTTTGGAAGGACTATAATATCTACAAGGCCATAAAAAACATTGACTTTGCTTGGCCTGAGGTTATAGCCATCACCATGAATGTGAAGAACATTTGCCTGCAGTTTGTTCATGATTTTCGTGGATTTGAGAAGGTGGATGAAGAGTCCAAAATGTCTTCAGCAACGTAGTGACCCTCAGAGAGAAGCTGGAGCTAGATCTGCAAGAGGACGACTATACTGAACTCCTTGCTGTGCAACACGAGGAGCTTACTAATGAAGACCTGATGGAATTGGAGGCCCAGAGAAAGGACGAAGAGAGACAAGGGGAAGAAGAAGTAACTGAAGAACTGAAGAGATTCATGATGCAGGAAATGGCAAGGGGATTTTCTTTATTTGAGGAGGCACTGCTAGGTTTCGAGACACAGGACCTCAATGTAGAATGGTACACAAAGGTTGCAGCGGAAGTTCAGAATACAATCCAGTGCTACCAAGTCATCCATGATGAGAAAAAAAGAGCTACTACCCAGACATCGCTGGATCATTTTATCAAGAGTGTAGATAGAATTGAATCCAGCAAGGAACCAGAACCTGTGCCATCAACATCAGGCGTGAGTGAAATGGCAGCTTGCCCTCTGTCTCCTATTGCTGACGATCCTTCAGCTCTACCATCTCCCACCTCCTTGCTCTCATCCAGTCAGTAACTCTTCTTGCTTGTTCACTCGATGCCAACCCCTGTATGCCAGATGTTGTACTGTACTGTAAGATTAAAATATTTTTTAATTTTTTGTGTTTTTTTTTATGTAGTATTTGTGTGAAAAGTATTATAAAGCTATTATAGTACAATACTATGTAGCCGACTGTGTTAGTTGGGTACCTAGGCGAACTCTGTTGGACTTAGGAACACATTGGACTTACGAACGCACTCTCAGAACAGAACTCATTTGTATGTAGGGGACTTATTGTAATGTAAGGAATTTTTTGTTATTCAGAAGATAGACATATATGTAAAGCATAAGATGTGCTCTACAGTTGCAAAGCCTAAATATAAAGTTATAAATATGAACAGAAGATAGAAAACAGTATTAAACTTCTGAAAACTAATGAGTTCATTTTCTGGGAAGAAATTATGCAAATCACAAATGTTTAACAGCAAAAGACCCATGGAAGTAATAACCTAGAAAAAAATTACTGGTCTTAGACAAGCCACAAGAAGAGACAATACCATGGGTTATGGACTGTCTTTTAATGAGTAAGCCTGATGAGATGACCTGTGATGTTCTAGTCACGGAGTCTGAGAAATTTGAAGCTAGAAATAACCTGAGGCAATTCTGGTACATTTCTGAAGTAGAAAGTTGTCTATGTTCCCACAGCAGAGAGTGTAACAAAGGGGAAAAAATTAAAAAAAAAAAGATAACAAGCTAATTAAGCAAAAGAGGGAACTGATTGAACTAAAATGATCAAAATAGAGTTTGGCTAAGTTCTTGATGAAGAAAAGACAGCATGCCATTCCTAGGGAGAATAATTATATTGCCTTGTATAGCAGAGAGCAAAGGAGCCTGAAACTAGATATTGTAACATGATATTAAACTTTTAATAATGAGCATAACTTGGCTGTGTCACACTGCTTATGTAACATTTTAACCTTTTCAGGTACATTTTCAAATATTCCTGGACAGGCTAGATGAATATTTTTTACATATACAATGTTCCTCCAAACCTCAAAACCAATATATAAAATATATTAAAATACAAACTTAAAACTCTCAGTTCAGAGTATGACTCTGAAACACAGTGCATTTCTTTGCTGATGACAATATTCATAGAGCATTATTTTAAATATTTACCAAGAGTACTATATTGGACCATTCTAGCTCCTTTGCCCCCAACATCTTGTAGATTCTTCTGTAATCCAGCATTTGATATTTGTTCTGATAGGCCCCATTATAGCCTCCAACATATCTCCCTTTTCTGTATCAATTAAATGCAAGTTGAGCTCCTAAGTAGAGATCACATGATCATACACAGAGATCAGAGTTTTATGATCTGGGAAATAGAAACACTCAGTTTTCCTCCTAATGTTCTCTGTATCACAGCCTAACTCACAGAGAATTATGCTTACTGCATCAGTATTTAAGTAACAATTTTTTAAGCAATTAAAGACATCATTAATTTAAGAAATTAATAATTTGTTGGGAAAACAAGCACACTTAAAACAATATCAAGCATCACAAGGTCCCTCTCCTTGAAGTAGGTTGTGGTAGCAGCGTGGGATAAGCATCGGCCAAAATTTCAAGCTCACCTCTGCCAGTTGCTAATTCCCTGACCTTGGGCAAAACCCTCAACTTATCTGAGTTTCAGCTTCCTTGGTTTATAAATGAAGATTGTAACATAGATGGTGTTCCCTGTGGCTGCGTTTTTCTTGGTTGTGTGGTATCCAAGATTGGTCCCCCATTCTCCTGGAAATTCTTCAAGTTACCTTAGGTATGAATTATAGTGACAGTGAGAATAGAAAAGCAGAGAAAATATGAGTATAAGAGGCTTTTTGAAAGAAAAGTGACAGAACATAATGACTAATTAAAAAATAGAATGGGTGTCAGTGAAAGAAATTCACCCCAAGCTTAAAATTACTACTCTAAGTCTAGGAGAATCGTGTCTCATTGACAAAGGCAGGGAAGTTATATATAAAGGATAGTAAATGGGGATTCAGGAAGGAAGAAGATATGTTCTAATATGAGTCTATTCATTTGAATAGGTTTAATTTAAAATATAACATGAAAGTTTAGGAAAACATTTGCTGAAGAGAGTTAAACCTGCGTATAGCAATTTCTTTTGTATAGCCGTTTCTTTTGGATGAAGAAACATCATAATAAGAATAGTCACCACATAACTATTCTCTCCGAAAGTTAAATCAAGAGTATACAATTTCCACCTACATTGTAACATATCCCTAGTTAGGTAAGTTTATTTCTCTTTATTAAATTGACAATGATTGTCCTCAACTCAGCTTTGGAAACACAATACATTGATTAAGGGAGAGAGTGTACAAATATTGTTAAAATACATAAGGTAACTCTGGTTCATATACATGAGGCAGTAAATTTTTGCGAAATATATTTGTTTCATGGTGGCATATGAAAATAAAAATATATATTATCACTATTGAATTTGAATGCAACACATTGATTCATTAGAGTTTGTGATATTAAATTCAATGTAGGGTGTGGTACAGGGACAAAATACATAATATTTAAGACATGAGATGCAAGGAAGGAAAAGATTTAAGAGACAACTGTATTCTGCCAACTAAAATACACATCCAGGCTTTCTGCTTCCTTTGTTGGCATTCAAATTCCAACAGGGGCCAAATAAAATTACTCTTTGATTAGCCACGTGAGAACTCATTTTTACCCATAATTAGGTGTTCGGATGTTGTAAAACGAATCTGAGAAATGTCAATACTGCTAATCAAGATGCTGAATTCATATTGATCCATTTAAAATAATTTAAGATTTCTCATTACAATAGATGTACCACTGTATGCCCTTTCAGGAAACCCATAAAGCCATGGTTTTAAAATTTTTGAACATGCTGCTTTTTTACATAGAATATCCTACACACCCACCTTCTTCCTTCTAACTTGCAACTACCTTCACATCTCAAGACATAAATCCTCTCCTCTAGGTAGCCTTCCCACACACCTGCCATGTGAGGTAGTAATTCTCCCTAATTACTTACATGATTCCCTGTGTTCACAAATATGGGGGCACTTACAATGCTGCTTTATAGTGTTTATTTTTTTGGTCCAGCTATAAACCATAAAATCCTCAAACACGGACAGGAATTTGTATCTTGCTATGCTCAAGAAAGTAAATTAATATAATGAATTAGTGGTTGATCAGAATAACTATTGGAGTAGTGAATAAAGAATCAACAGGTTTTGTGCATGACTTCAGACACTTGTTTTTTCTGTTCACATCATTGGTCCCCATATCTAGAAGAGTGCCCATTATTAATTATGTTTTTTCAATGAATAAATGAAGCATGAATGAATGGATATGAATAAGGAAGAGGGAAGAGCTATGACTGGTATTACCACCTTCTTTTATACTGCCAGGAGACACAGGTGTTTAGAATTTACATAGAACTTGTCAATCCCAAAACTCTTTGGAAAAGAGGTTTATTAGTTAATAGATTGCTGTGTTTCAGTCTATTTAAACCAGGAGGAAAATTTTTTTTTTGAGGAAGCATTTTATTTTATATTTTATTTTATTTTTTTACATCTTTATTGGAGTATAATTGCTTTACAATGGTGTGTTAGTTTCTGCTTTATTACAAAGTGAATCAGTTATACATATGTTCCCATATCTCTTCCCTCTTGCATCTCCCTCCCTCCCACCCTCCCTATCCCACCCCTCTAGGTGGTCACAAAGCACTGAGCTGATCTCCCTGTGCTATGCGGCTGCTTCCCACTAGCTATCTATTTTACGTTCGGTAGTGTATATATGTCCATGCCACTCTCTCGCTTTGTCACAGCTTACCCTTCCGCCTCCGCATATCCTCAAGTCCATTCTCTAGTAGGTCTGTGTCTTTATTCCTGTCTTACCCCTAGGTTCTTCATGACATTTTTTTTTCTTAAATTCCATATATATGTGTTAGCATACGGTGTTTGTCTTTCTCTTCCAACTTAGGTTGGAAACAACCTAAGTGTCCATCTCCTGGCTATTGTAAATAGAGCTGCAATGAACATTTTGGTATCCAGGAGGAAATTTTTAAAAGAGCAACACGATGATCTTTTTACTGCTCCTGTTCCCTCCTTCCTCTCTCATTGGTCAAGAATATAGTTCTCAAGCATTCAGTTTAATTAACACTTTGCTCAAGGGCTTGATTTTTTGAAGTCCCTTGTCTCATATGGGATTCCTGATTTACCTTTCTGTTAGGGACCAATTTAATTTACCTGAAATGTTTACACAGTTAGTGTGTATTTCAATTTCTGTTTGCTTTGATAATTAAATATTACCTACCTGTAAATGCTTCTATTCAAAGTACTAATTTGAATAGCTCCTCTTAATGCAGTACTTTAGGTGTTCTGCTTTCAAATACCACTTATACACAGCATTGTATGTTATAAAACTTGAATCCAGCATTCTGAGAGCTGGTTAATCCTATTTATTTAAGAAACTTCGATAGCTTGCATTTAAATTACTCTTGATTTACTGCTATTTTGATAAGGCTTTGTAATGTCAAAAGTCAGAAGCTTTTAAGCTTGCTTTAAATGAAGTTCAATTTGAGGAAAAATGGACAATTAGCTTAACTATTCCATATTCTTCAGAGCAATGCTTCCAGTTTTCAGTAACCCAGCTCAACCTTATGAGCCTGTAAGATGATATTTGACCTTCAGTAAATAAAACTGCACCATAATCAAGACTTCTGAAACTTTACAAGCTAGTTTTTATTGTATTTCCAAGTTATCACAGGTGACTGGAGTTAATAATCAAATGATCTCTAACGGTTGTTGTGAATATAGCTCACTTCATACAAGTCACACTGCCTCATACACAGTTGCTATTTTGAATGACTTTCTTTCTAAGTCAAACCTATTTGGTTCATTTTTCTCCCAATAACCTTTGTTTCCTTTATTGACTATATATCAACTTCCCTACAAAAATTACCATCTGAAGCTTTGAATCTTTGAGTTTAATGTTTGCTTCATGTAGCATCTGTTGACATTTGATTTATGATTTGCACATTGAGAACTTCAAGCCATAATAGATAAGACATTCATTTCCTAGGTCTTCCCAGATTGGTCAGTTAGTTTAAAATGCCCTTAAAAAACACAAACAAATGTTTGTGAATCAAAAACAAATGAACTAGCTTGAGATAATGTCTGTTCCGCCTCAGAAGCAAAAGTTACAATTTTAAAAATTGCCTCTAGCCTGCAAGTTTTAAAATTTTAACAAAATGCCTGGAATCCAGCTGCATGTTTAACTTGCATCTCTCTCCACATTCTTCCAGCTGAATATGTTCCACATGTAAATATATATTTCCTAATGGAAGCACCAAAGAAATACTAAGTATGGAAAGGTCCATAGGTCTCAGTAAGGATCACAACATTGCTTAGGAACTTAAACACTTTAAATAGCTGGTTTCTACTCACCTTAATTCTGTTTTTCAGGGCTGTGAAACTACTTCTGAATAGAGTAGATGATTCAATTTATAAAATAAACTAGGGTGCAGTTTATACCTGAGTATCTTCATGACACTCAAAATCACATCCATGAAGAAAGAAACCAACCACTATGATTTCAATAAAGTTTGGTCATCAAATGAAGCTCAAAGAAAGCAAAGTGAGGAGTGGTAATTTGTGGCCAGTAGTTCATTTGGTTAAAGGTTGAATAAGAAAAGTCAAGGTTGCCATTTCAACGTCCTAATTATTCGAGAGAATTATGCAGAGAATAAACTTGAAGCTTTGACTTTCAACTGAATTCCTATCTCAGTCGAGTTACTTGAAAATTATATTCTGACACCTAAGGAGAAACAAACAAAAGGGTCTGTACTATTCAACATAAACTACCTTTAAAAAAAAAAAAGAGGCCAAATTTTTATTTCTGGCAAATGAGGACACACATATCCTCAAAACTAATCTTCCTGCTAGAAACAGCTACAAATACTGGATTTAGAAAAAGAGTTTTGTTTTACTTTACAAGAATGCAAGGGATGTCCTCAGAGGCCAAAACCAAAATGAAAGCAGTAATCTAGAGAGTTAAGCAAACTCTAAAGCTGCTGGCTACTTTGAAGTCACCTGATAATCTTTGGTGACCTTGAGTCTCATTTTCGACAGCTGCACAGGAGATGGGAGAAAGGAAACAAAGCAAGTCTGGGGCCTACCCTTGGAGTGGAGGGTGTTAGATTAGAAGACTCCCAAATAATAAAGTGTTGCATCTTTAGGGAAAAGCACAGCAGTATCTAGGTTTTATACATATTCCTGGTCTGTTAGAAGACAGAGTGTTTCACATTTTTCTTTACTTCACTATCCAATGATTTAATTTTAAGAAAAATGCTTTATTTAGGGAAATTAATGAAAAGGACAAAGCAGCTATGTCTGCTATAATTATATTGTATCATTATTGCTTATTAGAAGGAAAAGCTGCCTTTGCTATAGACTAGAATTTCCTCTTTTCAGAATATAGGTTTTTCTTCTTTCTTCCTAGTCTGTCTACTGCTCTGTAGCATACGATCTCCAAACTTAGTGTTTTAAAGCAACAACATTTATCTTGCTTACAAATCTGCAATTTGGGCAGAGCTTGTCAGGGACAGTTCATTTCTGTTCCACTTGGCATCAGCTGGCATACCTCAATGGCTAGGTACTAAAATCATCTGAAATCTCATTCACTCAAACATCTGGCAGTTGATGCCAACTGTTGTCTGGGACCTTATCTGGGGCTGATTGCCCTAACACTTATACATAACCTCTCCATGCAGCTTGGGTTTCCTGACAACATGGTGGCTGGGTTCTATGAGCAAGCATTCTGAGAGAGACACACACACACAGAAGCCGTAATCCATTTTGTGACACAGCCTCAGAAGTCAGGTGGTGCGATTTCTGCAACACTGTATTCACTGAGGAAATCAAAATACTCTTCTAGGTTCAAGAGGAAGGGAGAAGAAACATACTCCACCTCATAATATGAGTGTGGCAAAATTCCAGGACAGTGGGACTTCCCTGGTGGCACAGTGGTTAAGAATCTGCCTGCCAATGCAGGGAACATGGGTTTGAGTCCTGGTCTGGGAAGATCCCACATGCCGCGGAGCAGTAAGCCCATGCACCACAACTACTGAGCCTGTGCTCTAGAGCCCATGAGCCACAACTACTGAAGCCCACGTGCCCAGAGCCCATGCTCCGCAACAAAGAGAAGCCACTGCAATGAGAAGCCCGCGCACAACAAAGGGTAGCCCCGGCTCGTGGCAACTAGAGATAGCCCGTGCACAGCAACAAAGACCCAAACAGCCAAAATTTAATTAATTAATTTTTTAAAAAAATTTCCAGGAGAGTAAGAGTACACAGGACCAAAAATCTTGCTAAGGCCATTTTGAAAGAAATGTAGTCTGCTATATTTCTCAATCTTATTACATAATAGCTATTATATTTGTTCAATGCATAAACAAAACAGAGGAGGAAAGAAGCCGAGAGAGAATGTTTGTTGGGAAATGGTTAGCCAGAAAGTTTAAGTTCAATACTTGCTTAACTGGATGCCCCAGAAGTGGCCCCTCATCTTCCTCTTCTTAGCACTAACACTCTACAAATGTTCCAGCCAATATCTAGCTTCAGAGGCAGGAGTTCTTCCTGTCATCTTTGTTTGCTGCCAGGTGGGCAGAAAGTGCAGGGTCCTGTTAGGGAGTAATCATGAATGCTTCATATGTTCTTTCTGAGAGTCAAAGGGGAGTTCTTACAATGTGATGAAGACTGTAACAGGAAAATTTCACCATTTATGTTGTTTTAAAACTAGTTTAGAGGTTTTTTTAAAAGACTAGGCTAAGGCCATGATAATCAAGAAGAAGGGGTGCAGAAAAGAAAGATATAAAATATGGGGCAAGGGATTATCACAGGGACTGAAACTGTGAAAGCCCAGATAGATCACATTCCCCTATTTAAACAACTTTCCATCAGCAAACACACTACATAACAGCTTCACATTCCTGTGTCTCTTCATGTCTTGTTAGCCTAGCATTCTGTGAAGCTTTAAGAGGAAACAATAAGAAAGTGATCTTAGTCATCTTAAAACATGAATATTCTAAATTTATTTCCATGTTAATCAATTTCTAAATAGAAAAGAATTTACCCTTATTAAAATATTTTATGGAATTCTCACAGAGGTAGAAGAAACATTTGAGGGAGGAGACCATAGTAATCCTTCCATTACCTCCTGAAATGGTACCTAAAAGGCAGTTGCCCCAGAGTTAGTGTAGGGGGTCATGGGGAATGAAGAGGAGTAAGCTCATTCCTGATGACACAGAGGGCAACTATGAGAACATTTCCCGAATCATCACATAGCAACTTTAGCACTGGAGACTAAAACAGCTAATGGCCTAGGCTTTTCTGCTATTTACAATTCCATCTGAGACAAAGCATATCCTATCTGCCTAGTATTTTTCCCTTTCCGTTTCTATATTTCTTAGTTGCTTGTTTTAAAGTATCAGGCAGACAAACATGGTTCTCTGTCTAAAAGAGCCGTTTTAGAATGACTGGTTAAAAATGATTTTAGCTCAAAACCCAAATAAGGGGACATTCCAAAGTGACAGTGAGAAGATGGACTGGAGGAGCATGGAAATGTTAAGAATAAGCCTCGTGTTCCCCTGTTCCACTGGGTAAAGCTTCCCTGGTTCCTCAGGCCTCAATCCATGATGCTTATTCTGCTCTGGTTCTTTTAAATTTCAGTCCCACTCATGGAAACTCTCTTCTCTTTTACCTTTCTTCCCTTCTCTTCAGTAAAACTATCAAAATTAGACTAGTGTTACTGTCACCAAAGACTTCCTTCCAATAAAGAGCTAAAGCAATTTTCCACTGAAGTGTTTCCATCATTGTATTACATAATGCATCTAATGAAATCAAGTAATCAGCTGCAAGCATAAAGAAAACACACTGTGCATAAAGAATTCCAGCGAATGTTGATGCTAAATGAGATTTCATCTGAACACACGGGTGAAAGCTTCTTCTAGCACTTGGGGTGCAAGGAAGCCCTAAAACAGAAGTGTGAATTAGGTGGAGTTTCTTTTAGCTAGTTCACCGCAACCACTCTCAGTGGCCTCAACCCCTCTCAAGCACTCAAAGCTGTCACCTCATGGTTGGTTGCTTTGAATTGTCCATAGTGAAACTTACAATACTATTCCTCTCATCCACCAAAACTTCACCTCTACATCCTCTTCTCTGAAGCCCTACCCCTGACCTTAACAGCCTAATATATTATTTCTTGCTGGGATCGTAGTCCCTATTAATGACTAAATGATTTCTCACCACCATTAAAATAAGGATTTCTAGAACTGATACTTTTATTCATTTAAGCAGACTGGAGTTTGGAACAATTAGTTAGAAGACCATGTGGCACAGTTCAAATCACATTGGGCTAAAAACAGCCTGGTCTCTAACAATAAGTGCAGTCCTATTCACACTTCACTGTATCACAGAAAAGTGAATAAACTAGTCTTTCCAAGCACACTGTCCCATTACTACTGACTCTGCACTACTGTAAATCAAGTAAGGTGTTGCTTTTGACACATTTACATCTATATTGCAGTCACTTTGGCTACTCTGCCAGTATAGAAATTTCCATTATTCTTGTATTCAGCTTGACCTGGCATTACTGTCTATGCCACTAACCAGTCTCTCTGTGTCTACCATTCCCCATTACACTCCACTCAACACAGCAGCCAGAGTTTTCCAGATGAAAATGAGATCATGTTACTTCTCTGCTCAAAGCACTACAGTTGTTTCCATGTCATCAGAGTCAAAACAAAGCATACAAAGCTACAAAATCTAGCCTCTCCCACTCCCCACCACACCCCACCATTTTCTTGCAGGTCTTATCCCCTTGCTCACTTCCCTCCAGATAACCTAGCTTCTTTACTGTTTCTGGAACCATCCAGGCACACTCCCATCTCAGGGCTTCTGCACTTGCAGCTTTCTCTTCCTGACACTCCCTTCCCCCAGATAGCCACATGGCTCACTTTTCCTCCATGGACATTTTGCCTTCTCAGAAAAGTATCAGATTACCCTATTTAAATATGCAACTACCTAAGCCCTCTTACCTTGCTCTAGTTTTTCCCATAGTGTTTATTTTCTTCTGACATACTATAGATTTGGTTTATTTAGTATGTTTATTTCTGGTTTTCCTCTACTTGAAAGTAAATTTCAGGGAAACAAATTTTTGTCAATTTTCTCCTCCAGTAACTCCAGTGCCTATAAAACAGCCCAACAAATAGTTGGTACGCAACAGATTTATGTATAATTAATGGATAAACAAAGGTTTCGGTATATCCTTTTCTTATTTCCTATCTTCAAGTTCCCTAAGAAAGGAAGTAAGCCCTATTTGTGTTGCAAAATTAATGTCAGTTATACATATGGACTGTGGTCAGTTCTATGGTTCAAAACAAATCTTGCTCCATCATGTGGTAAGAGATTTGAAAGTACATTATTATCTCCCCAACAGCCTGTGCTCACCCAGTGCAATATGAATATATTTTATGTCCTGGGCTTACCTAACATGATAACACTATGTCTGGGCACAACGTCTTCTCTCTAAATGCCAATGCAATTTATGAGTCCGGCAAAGCTCAATGGATTTGGGTCATAAGAAATTATTTGGAAATAAGCATGCCTGGGTGATATAGCCCCTTAATATCTTGTTTAAATATTTGCTTCATAATATACTGACATGAAACTGTGACAACGCAGTCACAGATGTGCAAACAGATGTGGATATATACTGTGGTCCTCTGAATCCTTTTGGTATCATAGTCCTGTAGTAAAATCTTTCAGTCATATTGTTCATTGGTTGCTTGTTGGGCTTTAATTCACAAAATCAAAGAGTTTTATACAAACTTGCACTGAGTGGTATGTAGGATTGTGAGGAAAGGCAGAAGACCCAGAATTGTCCATTGATATTCAGGGTTTCCCAGGTGAGTCCCACCATGCATTTCTGCCTAATTACAGGAGGCACTTCTTTATTTCGCTGAGTTCAAAGACCACTGTCACAGGGATCAGTCTTGCTCGTACAGATTTTCAAAAGCATTCACTCTGGATATATACACTGACATTACACACATATAACAGAGCTGTGATTTGCTCTCTAGGCCATTCACACCTTATTCTACTGCTTTTTCACAGAAATGGATTAAGAGGGCACAAATCTATACCTGCGCCAACACATATAAAAGGAAATCAAAGGGGAACTGAAAGCAGACACTGAATATATCAGATTCCTTTTAGGCATGATGCCCAAATTCAGCAGAACCACTCCTTAAATTCCTTTAGACCTGCACTGAGGATGCCTTCCAGCTCAAAAATTCTACACTTCACTGATTATTATCAGACCCTCAGGATACTGATGTAAACTAATTTGCGTAGCTGAATTAGGATGAGGTTTCTGATGCTTAAACAGTGACAATTTAACGGTACAGGAAATATAGGACAGGAGGACTAACCTGGTGGGAAAGAGCTTATTCTGTCAGGAGTTTATTTAAAAAAAAAAAAAAAAAAAAAGGAGCAATTTTGCTCAGGTCCAAGCAACTCAAATTTCCCGAGGCTGCCAGCCCTGCACCATCCAGAGGGCATGGTCACAGGAACAGAATAAAAGATCCAAGGAAGAAACAAGGAGCACAAAAGATAGTAGGGACAGGCCAAGGGAGAGAAAATAAAGGGTGATGTTCCACTACTACATGGACAATAGTACCTACTTCAATTGCTTTATCTAATTAAGTTAAAAGTTAGTGTGGTCCAGCGCAGAAGTATTGGAAGCCAGAAAACTTACAACATGTAATCAAATAGTTTATGCAAGTAACTTAATTTATCTGAGCATTATTCTCCTTAACTGTGAAATCAAAGCATTGGTTCTGAAGAGTTAAATGGGTTTTGCACATCAGACGAACCTGGACTTGAATCATGCTATGGATATGTCTAATGTGTGTGTGATTTAGGGCATATTCCCTTTCCCTCTAAGTCTCAGTTTCATCGTCTGCAAACAGGGAAGAAAGAACATCTAGCTCAAACTGTAGTTATTTGGCTACAACAAAAAAGAAGACATCAAATGAAGAGGAAATAGGCAGTCTACCTGAAAAAGAATTCAGAGTAATGATAGTAAAGATGATCCAAAATCTTCAAAATAGAATGGAGAAAATACAAGAAACATTTAACAAGGACCTAGAGAACTAAAGGGCAAACAAACAATGATGAACAACACAAAAATGAAATTAAAAATACTCTAGATGGGATCAATAGAAGAATAACTGAGGCAGAAGAACGGATAAGTGACCTGGAAGATAAAATAGTGGAAATAACTACTGCAGAGCAGAATAAAGAAAAAAGAATGAAAAGAACTGAGGCCAGTATCAGAGACCTCTGGGACAACATTAAACGCACCAACATTCGAATTATAGGGGTTCCAGAAGAAGAAGAGAAAAAGAAAGGGACTGAGAAAATATTTGAAGAGATTATAGTTGAAAACTTCCCTAATATGGGAAAGGAAATAGTTAATCAAGTCCAGGAAGCACAGAGAGTCCCATACAGGATAAATCCAACGAGAAATACACCAAGACACATATTAATCAAACTATCAAAAATTAAACACAAAGAAAACATACTAAAAGCAGCAAGGGAAAAACAACAAATAACACACAAGGGAATCCCCATAAGGTTAACAGCTGATCTTTCAGCAGAAACTCTGCAAGCCGAAGGGACTGGCAGGACATATTTAAAGTGATGAAGGAGAAAAACCTGCAACCAAGATTACCCTACCCAGCAAGGATCTCATTCAGATTTGATGGAGAAATTAAAACCTTTACAGACAAGCAAAACCTGAGAGAGTTCAGCACCACCAAACCAGTTCTACAACAACTGCTAAAGGAAATTCTCTAGGCAAGAAACACGAGAGAAGGAAAAAACCTACAATAATGAACCCAAAACAATTAAGAAAATGGGAATAGGAACATACATATCGATAATTACCTTAAATGTAACTGGACTAAATGCTCCCACCAAAAGACACAGATTGGCTGAATGGATACAAAAACAAGACCCATATATTTGCTGTTTACAAGAGACCCACTTCAGACCTAGAGACACATACAGACTGAAAGTAAGGGGATGGAAAAAGATATTTCATGCAAATGGAAATCAAAAGAAAGCTGGAGTAGCAATTCTCATATCAGACAAAATAGACTTTAAAATAAAAACTATTAGAAGAGACAAAGAAGGACACTACATAATGATCAAGGGATCAATCCAAGAAGAAGATGTAACAATTGTAAATATTTATGCACCCAACATAGGCACCTCGATACATACGGCAAATACTAACAACCATAAAAGGGGAAATCGACAGTAACACATTCATAGTAGGGGACTTTAACACCCCACTTTCACCAATGGACAGATCATCCAAAATGAAAATAAATAAGGAGACACAAGCTTTAAATGATACATTAAACAAGATGGACTTAATTGATATTTATAGGACATTCCATCCAAAAACAACAGAATACACATTTTTCTCTAGTGCTCATGGAACATTCTCCAGGATAGATCATATCTTGGGTCACAAATCAAGCCTTGGTAAATTTAAGAAAATTGAAATTGTATCAAGTATCTTTTCCAACCACAACACTATGAGACTAGATATCAACTACAGGAAAAGATCTGTAAAGAATACAAACACATGGAGGCTAAACAATACACTACTTAATAACGAAGTGATCAGTGAAGAAATCAAAGAGGAAATAAAAAAATACGTAGAAACAAATGACAATGGAGACACGACGACCCAAAATCTATGGGAGGCAGCAAAAGCAGTTCTAAGAGGGAGGTCTATAGCAATACAATCCTACCTTAAGAAACAGGAAACATCTCGAATTAACAACCTAACCTTGCACCTAAAGCAATTAGAGAAAGAAGAACAAAAAACCCCAAAGTTAGCAGAAGGAAAGAGATCATAAAAATCAGATCAGTAAGAAACAGGAAACATCTCGAATTAACTACCTAACCTTGCACCTAAAGCAATTAGAGAAAGAAGAACAAAAAAACCCCAAAGTTAGCAGAAGGAAAGAAATCATAAAAATCAGATCAGAAATAAACGAAAAAGAAATGAAGAAAACGATAGCAAAGATCAATAAAACTAAAAGCTGGTTCTTTGAGAAGATAAACAAAATTGATAAACCATTAGCCAGACTCATCAAGAAAAAAAGAGAGAAGACTCAAATCAATAGAATTAGAAATGAAAAGGGAGAAGTAACAACTGACACTGCAGAAATACAAAAGGTCATGAGAGATTACTACAAGCAATTCTATGCCAATAAAATGGACAACCTGGAAGAAATGGACAAATTCTTAGAAAGGCACAACCTGCCAAGACTGAATCAGGAAGAAATAGAAACTATGAACAGACCAATCACAAGCACCGAAATTGAAACTGTGATTAAAAATCTTCCAACAAACAAAATCCGAGGACCAGATGGCTTCACAGGCAAATTCTATCAAACATTTAGAGAAGAGCTAACACCTATCCTTCTCAAACTCTTCCAAAATATAGCAGAGGGAGGAACACTCCCAAACTCAATCTACGAGGCCACCATCACCCTGATATCAAAACCAGACAAGGATGTCACAAAGAGAGAAAACTACAGGCCAATATCACTGATGAACATAGATGCAAAAATTCTCAACAAAATACTAGCAAACAGAATCCAACAGCACAATAAATGGATCATACACCATGATCAAGTGGAATTTATTCCAGGAATGCAAGTACTCTTCAATATACACAAATCAATCAACGTGATACACCATATTAACAAATTGAAGGAGAAAAACCATATGATCATCTCAATAGATGCAGAGAAAGCTTTTGACAAAATTCAACACCCATTTATGATAAAAAGCCTCCAGAAAGTAGGCACATAGGAAACTTTCCTCAACATAATAAAGGCCATATATGACAAACCCACAGCCAACATCATCCTCAATGGTGAAAAACTGAAAGCATTTCCACTAAGATCAGGAACAAGACAAGGTTGCCCACTCTCACCACTATTATTCAACATAGTTTTTGAAGTTTTAGCCACAGCAATCAGAGAAGAAGAAGAAATAAAAGGAATCCAAATCAGAAAAGAAGAAGTAAAGCTGTCACTGTTTGCAGATGACATGATACTATACATAGAGAATCCTAAAGATGCTACCAGAAAACTACTAGAGCTAATCAATGAATTTGGTAAAGTGGCAGGATACAAAATTAATGCACAGAAATCTCTGGCATTCCTAAACACTAATGATGAAAAATATGAAAGTGAAATCAAGAAAACACTCCCATTTACCATTGCAACAAAAAGAATAAAATATCTAGGAATAAACCTACCTAAGGAGACAAAAGACCTGTATGCAGAAAATTATAAGACACTGATGAAAGAAATTAAAGATGATACAAATAGATGGAGAGATATACCATGTTCTTGGATTGGAAGAATCAACATTGTGAAAATGACTCTACCAACCAAAGCAATCTACAGATTCAATGCAATCCCTATCAAACTACAACTGGCATTTTTCACAGAACGAGAACAAAAAATTTCACAATTTGTATGGAAACACAAAAGACCCCGAATAGCCAAAGCAATCTTGAGAACGAAAAACGGAGCTGGAGGATTCAGGCTCCCTGACTTCAGACTATACTAGAAAGCTACAGTAATCAAGACAGTATGGTACTGGCACAAAAACAGAAAGATAGATCAATGGAACAGGATACAAAGCCCAGAGATAAACCCACACACATATGACCACCTTATCTTTGATAAAGGAGGCAGAAATGTACAGTGGAGAAAGGACAGCCTCTTCCATAAGTGACGCTGAGAAAACTGGACAGGTACATGTAAAAGTATGAGATTAGATCACTCCCTAACACCATACACAAAAATAAGCTCAAAATGGATTAAAGATCTAAATGTAAGGCCAGAAACTATCAAACTCTTAGAGGAAAACATAGGCAGAACACTCTATGACATAAATCACAGCAAGATCCCTTTTGACCCACCTCCTAGAATAATGGAAATAAAAACAAAAATAAACAAATGGGACCTAATGAAACTTCAAAGCTTTTGTACAGCAAAGGAAACATAAACATGACCAAAAGACAACCCTCAGAATGGGAGAAAATAGTTGCAAATGAAGCCACTGACAAAGGATTAATCTCCAAAATTTATAAGCAGCTCATGCAGCTTAATAACAAAAAAACAAACAACCCAATCCAAAAATGGGCAGAAGACCTAAATAGACATTTCTCCAAAGAAGATATACAGACTGCCAACAAACACATGAAAGAATGCTCAACATCACTAATCATTAGAGAAATGCAAATCAAAACTACAATGAGATATCATCTCATACCAATCAGAGTGGCCATCATCAAAAAATCTACAAACAATAGATGCTGGAGAGGGTGTGGAGAAAAGGGAACCCTCTTGCACTGTTGGTGGGAATGTAAATTGATACAGCCACTATGGAGAAGAGTATGGAGGTTCCTTAAAAAACTACAAATAGAACTACCATATGACCCAGCAATCCCACTACTGGGCATATACCCTGAGAAAACCATAATTCAAAAAGAGTCATGTACCAAAATGTTCATTGCAGCTCTATTTACAATAGCCCGAAGATGGAAACAACCTATGTGTCCATCATCAGATGAATGGATAAAGAAGATGTGGCACATATATACAATGGAATATTACTCAGCCATAAAAAGAAACAAAATTGAACTATTTGTAATGAGGTGGATAGACCTAGAGTCTGTCATACAGAGTGAAGTCAGAAAGAGAGAGACAAATACTGTATGGTAATGCATATATATGGGGTTTAAGGGAAAAAAAATGTCATGAAGAACCTATGGGTAAAACAGGAATAAAGACACAGACCTACTAGAGAATGGACTTGAGGATATGGGGAGGGGGAAGGGTAAACTGTGACAAAGCGAGAGAGAGGCATGGACATATATACACTACCAAACGTAAGGTAGATAGCTGGTGGGAAGCAGCCGCATTGCACAGGGAGATCAGCTCAGTGCTTTGTGACCGCCTGGAGGTGTGGGATAGGGAGGGTGGGAGGGAGGGAGATGCAAGAGGGAAGAGATATGGGAACATATGTATATATATAACTGATTCATTTTGTTGTAAAGCAGAAACTAACACACCAGTGTAAAGCAATTATACTCCAATAAAGATGTTAAAAAATAAATAAATAAATAAAATAAAAAATACTCAAGAAGGAATCAATAGCAGAATAACTGAGGCAGAAGAAGCGATCAGTGACCTGGAATACAGAATAGTGGAAATAACTGCCACAGATCAGAATAAAGAAGAAAGAATGTAAAGATTTGAGGACAGTCTCGGAGACCTCTGGGACAATATTTCACACACCAACATTCGAATTATAGGGTCCCAGAAGAAGAAGAGAAAAAGAAAGTGTCTGAGAAAATATTTGAAGAAATTATAGTCAAAACGTTCGCTAACATGGGAAAGGAAATAGTCACTCAAGTCCAGGAAGTGCAGAGAGTCCCATACAGGATAAACCCAAGACGAAACATGACAAGATACATATTAATCAAACTATCAAAAATTAAATACAAAGAAAAAATATTAAAAGCAGCAAGAGAAAAGCAACAAATAACATACAAGGGAATCCCCATAAGGTTAACAGCTGATCTTTCAGCAGAAACTCCACAAGCCAGACGGGAGTGGCAGGACATATTTAAAGTGAAGAGAGGGAAAAACCTACAACCAAATTACTCTACCCAGCAAGAATCTCATTCAGATTTAACAGAGAAATTAAAACCTTTACAGACAAGCAAAAGCTAAGAGAATTCAGCACCACAAAACCAGCTTTGCAACAAATGCTAAAGGAACTTCTCTAAGCAGGAAACAAAAGAGAAGGAAAAGACCTATCAAAACAAACCCAAAACAATTTAAAAAATGGTAATAGGAACATACATATCGATAATTACCTTAAATGTAAACGGATTAAATGCTCCAACCAAAAGACACAGATTGGCTGAATGGTTACAAAAACAAGACCCATATATATGCTGTCTACAAGAGACGCACTTCAGACCAAGGGACACATACAGACTGAGAGTGAGGGGATGGGAAAAGATATTTCATGCAAATGGAAATCAAAAGAAAGCTGGAGGAGCAATACTCGTATCAGACAAAATGGACTTTAAAATAAAGACTATTACAAGAGACAAAGAAGGACACTACATAATGATCAAGGGATCAATCCAAGAAGAAGATATAACAATTGTAAATACTTATGCACCCAACATAGGAGCACCTCAATACATAAGGCAAATGCTAACAGCCATACAAGGGGAAATTGACAGTAACACAATAATAGTAGGGGACTTCAACACCCCACTTTCACCAATGGACAGATCATCCAAAATGAAAATAAATAAGGAAACACAAGCTTTAAATGACACATTAGACCAGATGGACTTAACTGACATTTATAGGACATTCCATCCAAAAATACCAGAATACACTTTCTTCTCAAGTGCTCATGGAACATTCTCCAGGATAGATCATATCTTGGGTCACAAATCAAGTCTCTGGGACATTTAAGCCTCTGGTAAATTTAAGGAAACTGAAATCGTATCAAGTATCTTTTCTGACCACAACGCTATGAGACTAGATATCAATTATAGGAAAAAACTGTAAAAAACACAAACATATGGAGGCTAAACAATATGCTACTAAAAAACCAAGAGATCACTGAAGAAATCAAAGAGGAAATCAAAAAATAACTGGAAACAAAGGACAATGAAAACAAGATGACCTAAAACCTATGGGATTCAGCAAAAGCTGTTCTAAGAGGGAAGTTTATAGCAATAAAATCCTACCTCAAGAAACAAGAGAAATCTCAAATAAACAACCTAACTTTACACCTAAAGCAATTAGAGAAATAAGAACAAAAAAAATCCAAAGTTAGCTGAAGGAAAGAAATCATAAAGATCAGATCAGAAATAAAGGAGAAGGAAATGAAGGAAACAATAGCAAAGATCAATGAAACTAAAAGGTGGTTCTCTTAGAAGATAAACAAAATTGATAAACCATTAGCCGGACTCATCAAGAAAAAAAGGTAGAAGACTCTAATCAACAGAATCAGAAATGAAAATGGAGAAGTAACAATGGACACTGCAGAAATACAAAGGATCATGATAGACTACAACAAGCAACTATATGCCAATAAAATGGACAACCTGGAAAAAATGGACAAATTCTTAGAAAAGTGCACCCTTCCAAGACTGAACCAGGAAGAAATAGAAAATATGAACAGATCAATCACAAGCACTGAAATTCAAACTGTGATTTAAAATCTTCCAACAAACAGAAGCCCAGGACCAGATGGCTTCACAGGCAAATTCTATCAAACATTTACAGAAGAGCTGACACCTATCTTTCTCAAACTCTTCCAAAATATAGCAGAGGGAGGAACACTCCCAAACTAATTCTATGAGGCCACAATCACCCTGATACCCAAACCAAAGAAAGATGTCACAAAAAAAGAAAACTACAGGCCAATATCTCTGATGAACATAGATTCAGAAATCCTCAGCAAAATACTAGCAAACAAAATCCAACAGCACATTTTAAAAGGATCATACACCATGATCAAGTGGGGTTTATCCCAGGAATGCAAGGATTCTTCAGTACACATAAATCAATCAATGTGATACACCGTATTAACAAAGTTAAGGATAAAAACCATATGATAATCTCAATAGATGGCATGGACATATATATACTAGCAAATATAAAATAGCTAGTATGAAGCAGCTGCATAGCATAGAGAGATCAGCTCGGTGCTTTGTGACCACCTAGAGGGGTGGGACAGGGAGGGTGGGAGGGAGGGAGATGCAAGAGGGAGGGGATATGGGGATATATGTATATGTATAGCTGATTTACTTTTAGCAGAAACTAATACAACATTGTAAAGCAATTATACTCCAATAAAGATTTTTAAAAAAGACATAAAACTATTTGTCACCTATTGGATTCTTAATATTTGTTTTAAAACAAAGAGATTTTACACAATCTTGGGGAGGGGTCAGAAAGGAAATAAACTAGAATTAAATTAAGATATAAGAAAACTGTAAAATTCTACTTTTCTTTTACTTTATTATTTATTGCTTGTGATGCTACTAATCCATGCTAAATTGTACACTGTAGCAGGTGATTTTACATGCATGAGAAACATGCTGGAAGATCCCATCAGCAAGAAACTATGAGCCAAGGACAGTTTTGAAAATGGATGGGGATAAGCAGGCAGAAATAAATGGCTGGTTCACTACAGAGAGGAGCCAAGAGTATAGATTACCAAGTCCAAGAGGTGTGGTGCTCTTGATTTCAACGTGAGCCAGTCTTCAGGCCCAAGAGATCTGCCCTGTGGGTGCACGGCAGGGCACAGCTTCAGCTGTGTACAAGGAGAAACCCATGCCACAGCTGTGAATACACGTGGGTGGTTCTAAAAGAGGTAACCAAAGCAGAAGCCACCCTTGGGGTCCAAGGGCCAGGCCAGGAATTTAGGACCCCTAAGTGAGAGTCACGGCCAGACCCAGAAGGTGGCTGGATTGGGAGCTAGTCACCAGAGTCCCAAGAAAAAGTCAAGCCAGGAGACTGGGCTGTCCGTGGGGAGAACAAATCTTTTATGGCGTTCACTTATCCAAAAAGAAAGGAACTACAAAATTCCATCAGCCCAGGCTCTCATTGGTTTAAGGATTAGATAGTTCTGAACCTGCAGGTGAGAGAGTTTCAGGGCCCACAGCTGTGGAAAATGGCACTGGCCCTAATTGGTAACATCTGCAGATAGATCTGAGCTCTCATTTTGCCACCAGTTGTAACACATCCCTAACATTCAGCAACCACAAATATTACCTATGACCCAGAAAGCAATCTAACCCTCTACAGTAGATGCACTATGTCAGTGAGCAGGGAATTCACCTCCACAAAGACCCAACTGAGAGGTGAAAACAGAAGAAGGAGGAGGTGAGGAGGAGATATGCTCTCAAGACATTTGCTCCTGTAAATGTGCACAAGGTATCTCTCATACTACCTCCCCTCAAGTGTCCCCCTTTGTAAGGTTTTCACAAAACTTTAGATAAAGAGGACATCTAGATTCCAAATCCAACCCACAGGCATGTGGCAGAACCTGAAGGCAGTATTTGGTCTTTCAGGCTCAAATGGAAGAGTAAATGCAGATGGAGGGATTTCCTCTGCCAACCAGAAAGCAACAAGCAGTACCATTTCCAACCAGGCAGAGGCAGCACTTAAGCCATCTTATAAAGAATCCCACTCAAGAGGAGACAGTACCTAGGCAGATACAAGAGTCCTGATTTTATCAATAGTCCCCCTGGCAGAGGGTGTGAGTGATTTGCTTCTAAATGAGATTAAATATTTCACAAGCACAGTTAGAAGAACCTAGCTGTTTATGCTGGCAGTTTTAAAAATTCGAACAATTAAATGTTTGGTTAGAAAAAAATTTAGAAACTTCATTTAGGACTGAAGCCAGCTTTGGTAGTTTGAAACAAACATTGCTTGTTTCATTATGGGGCTCAGGAAGCAACATAAAATATTTCCACCAAATTTGCCCCCAGGTAGTTGTAGTGAAATTCAGTCAGCAATTTCAGTGTAATTTGAAAAGAAATAGCAGGAAGTTCCTTTAGCAATTAAAGACACATCTCAAAAGATAAATAAAATGGAGTTACTCAACTCTAAAGGTAATCAATCTTGCATGGTGCTGAAAGCAGAAAAAGTAAAGTAGTAGATGAAACAATCCACTCTAGCTCTTATATAAAGGAGTCAAGTTTCAGTGAGGGTGAAGAGTAGGGAAATGTTTGGAAGGGATGACAAAACTATAATAATTGATCAGCAAGCTGAATTAAAAGCAGGGTAAGTGACTGGAAACTAAACGGGGAAGAGTTAAGGGAAATCAACAAGTCTACACACAGATGACAAAATACTAATGAGACTGATCGTCGCTGGTCCAGAGATGACCCAAGAGAGTTTATTTTTAAGAGGTTTGGACATAATCAGACCACCTCTAGTCATTACAACAGAGAGAAGTTCATCCACTCCCTATATAACGTCTTGCTCCAAGATCCTTAAAGTGGTATATGCTCATATTCCCCTGATGCCCCAGACATTCACTTCTTAACAGTGTGTAGATATAAGGCAGAGATTTGAAATCAGAGAATTGGAGTTTAAACTTAATTTTGCAAATTCCCAGTTATGTGACCTTAGGCAAATCCCCTAACCCCTTTAAGCTTCAGTTCAGGCAGGTGTTTTCTAAAGGAGACAAGATCTCCTTCATAAGAATGTTCTCAGGATTAAGTGAGGTGGAGTCAGAGATAGAAACCTATGAAATACTCATATGGACTGTTGAAAGTTCTTGAGGATATTTTATGTGCTAGTGAAAATGCTGAGCGTTTTATATATTTTTTACACTCAATTAATAAAACTGTTCTGAGATTGAGATATGTTGTCTGATTTCACATATGAAGAAACTGAAGCTGATTTCCCAGAGTACTCTTTCTCTTTCCAAATAATAACATCCAAATCAGACAAAGACACACACACACACACACAATCTGTTCAGGCATGGAGTCATCAGTTGTGTATATAATACCTTTAATTGTCAACAAAGGACCTCAAAATCACTAAGAATTATGAGGAAAGGAAACCAATATCCTGAGAATCTCTTTTTAATCTTGGGGCAATTCCCAATTCATCATTGCTTTTGATTTGCTTGCTTGCTTATTTATTTGTTTTTCCCTAGGAATTTGACCAATTTTTTCTCTTTCACTGATACCACCAATTTTACTGATGACTCACTTCAGTCTGTGTATAAAATAGGAACATCCTACTATTTCTTTGCTCCTATGGAATAATTTGTTTCCTGTAACAGATCTAGAAAGTCCAGGAAAATAGACAAGAAGGCAACAAACACTAGACCCTCAATGTAGAGGCAGAACGGATCAAAACGCAAATCAGCCATTACAATACCCTGTGAAATAAAATAATCTTATTTTCAGAGATCTAGAGCTGTCAAATTTCCTTACAGCTGTTAAAAAGGAATCTCCAGTTTTTAAGACATTCAACTTTCAGATTCTTCCTTGTGGGGACAATCATTGCAGTATCTCTGGAAGCAGAGAAAACAGAGTTGAGTATACTGACAGTGTCTTGGAGGAAAACCAGCTGGCTGCCCTGACAGGCACTAAGCAAGTGATAGTAAATTGGGGGAATCAACATGGTTCATGACTTGGCTGTGACCCAACCAGAGTTATTCCCATCTCACTTTATTTCTATCCTGTCTGCTCTGACTGAAGGATATTCTCTAGCCAGTTATTAAAACGGAGCCACCATACACTGAAGTGAAGCATCTTCATTTATTACTCCCAGGAGACCAGCATTACCCAGTCTCATCAGTTAGTGACCTCCATGCCACCTTGAGGTCCTCAAACAGAGTAAGATGATCGAACAGAGTGGTTTAGATTCTACATCCACTCAGACACACAAGCCTTTGTTTTTGCTTTTAGCTGTATGTTTTGGGGGGGGGGGTTTAGAATGTGGTACACGAGCACAATTCTGAGGAATACCTCCTAGATCAACAACAAAAACAAAACAAAAACAAAAATCCTTAGTGAGGCATGTGAGCTAACACCATCAACAACACCTGGGAGCTTTCTAGAACTAGAAAACCTTGAGCCCAGCTCAGACCTACTGAATCTGAATCTGTATGTCAGGAATCAGATCTTAGGAGATATTGTATGTATCAAAGTTGAGAAGCTTTATGCTAGAGATTCAGACTTTAACTTAAGTCCATTGAGAATCATGCTACCAAGTTCAAATCAAAAGGGGAAGAATGAGCTGGGAAACGATGTCAAGAGTGTCTAATACCATGGGACCCAATTAGCAGTTAGTGGCAAGCTGTAGAAAGGAAAGAACCCCCTTGATCTGATTCAGCTGATGCACTATGGCTTTTTAGTTACTCTTGCAGCCTAGGGTGGGAGGCCCTCCCTTGTACCCTTAGCTAGGAGGCACCGCCATAAACAAATCTAGCTGCTTTTTGAAAAACATGCTTCTATCCATGCAGAGGAAGTGACATGCTACTCCTACTGCCACAGAAGGTCCACATACTCCTCTTCTACAGAGAGAGCCTGCTCCTGATGACCAGCTCCAGGATAAATCTCTTTATTCTGGCTCCCTTCATGCAGGATTTGCATCCTATCAGGATTTGGTGTGGAGGTGACTATGTTGACAGGAGTTGTGGAGGAATATTCTGGAGCAAGTGTCTTTGGTTTATAGTCTCCACAGCTGATTAATCTGAGTTGGGGCTGAGAATCAAATACGTGGCCAACCAGCCTGGAATTTAGGATAAGAAGATTCACTGAAAATGGAAGTGAAGGATTCTGTGAAAGATGCCCTGTATTCACTGCATCAATCAGTTAAAACTTTTCCTTTTTATGTTCTTTGTTACAGGAAACTGACCCCTGCAAGCTACCTTTGCTAGGATTCTTTATCCACTGACTTCTAGTTAAATTTGACCAGTGGGAGGCTCTGGAAGGGAATTAGATAGGACAAAGGGGAGGGAAGCTACAGACTTTCTCCCATGGCTCCAGCATTGACTCTGTCATGGTCTCTGGCATTGACTATATCTCTTTGTGGATCAAGCACATTCAAGAAGCGCTTCTCAACATGTTTCCATCTCACTCAAGGGACTCCTCCCACACTGATTTTAGCACTTACTTAATAAAGCCTCTACTATCAGGATCCCAACGCTTTCCTGGTAGCCCTGTCCTTGGGTTCTGGGAAAACCACCTCTTCCTTTTGTCCCTCCTTCACTGGAGCTGGAAGTATCATACTATTATTGCCTCTTCAGCTCTTCCGAAACCTTTAAAATGTGTTCCTCATATTAAGTTTCTTCTACTGAACAATTTAGAATAGGTTCCATTTGACTGGCTTCACCCTGATACACTGACCTTATATTCTATAAGCTTAAGCATCAAGGGCCTCTTTGGGAAATTAGACCCAGCAGGAAATGTCATTGAAATTAACCTTCAGGTGTAGAATGAGGAATTTAGAATTTTATTGCTAGAAAGAACTTTAGGCATCATCTAAGTCTGTCATTTCACAATAAGGAGCTGTTCCAAGTGCCATGCCTAGTCTCACACAGTTCTTAAATGGCAATGCCAAGGCTAGTTCTGTCCATGTCCAGAGTATTTCCATTATTCCATATTTCTTCTGTGGTATGTTTACCTGTTTGATACCAAACTCTGCACACAGATATATATTTCAGTGCTACTGGCCAAAATTATCTTAGAGTAATTAATAAGCAATTTTATGGCTCTATCCTTTCTTTATATATATACAATTTTTTACCAAATTTGTAGAAGCCTATTAAATATAGTGGAAATTAACAATGGGAACATATATGAATAATATGAGAGGTATTTATTTTCATATAAATGAAGATAGAAGCGACTTATAGAAGAGGTCACAAAAAATGACCTAAGAGTAAAAAGGAGCATCAGGATTCTAAGATACCCTAATTAATGATAATTCTCTAAAGGTGGGGTTGAGGAAGGAATATGACTTTATAATTGACTAAATATGACAGGCAAGAATTTAGCAAAGCAATAATATCACAATGTAATATGAGATTTTCAAAAAATAATGCAAGAATATATTTTTTAAGAGGGAAAGACATTGGTGAATGAACACCCTAAGTTAATGGAAAATAAATATTTACATTCTTGTATTAGACATGATGCTCTAAAAGTTGCATAAGATCACCAAACTGAAGGGCTCAATTTAGGGCAGAGATCAATAGACAATATAAGAAAAAAGCAGGATAAGATCCTTTGAGTAAATTTCTGGCATCTGCAGCAGTTCCAGACAGGTAATACAATGTTAAAGTTAAGAGTATAGAATCTGAACTCTTAGGCTACCCTAAATAGCCTAAACTACTAAGGCTAAACTGTAAGCCCTGCCATTTACTTGTATTTATTTGTTAGGGTAACCCAGACTGCAGCAAAAAACAGACCCCCAAGTATATTGTGAGTCAAACATGGGAAGTTTATTTCTCACTTAGGGAACAGTCCAAGTTGAGTTTTCAAGAATGGATTTTGGTATGCAGCCAGCACCGTGTGACCTAGGACTAGTTACTTCTCTGAGCTTCTGAGATTTTTCTCCTGTATAATATTGGAATAGTAACAGTGTTCCTGTAGGGTAAGTAGGTCAATGCATGTAGAATACTTAGAGAAGTAGTTAGTACTCAATAAGAACCAGCTATTATTATTATTAGTCCAGTCTTGCTATTTTTTAAGTTCTGCCTGATCCTGATGGCTCCATCTACTGCACGTCAGTTAAGGATGCAGAAATGTCTACCATATAAAATTTATTTCCCTAGGATGGTTGTTCTTAAACATCAGCAGTGCATCAGAATCACCTGGAGAGCTTCTTAAAATCCATTTTTGGGCCCCACCCAGAGAGCTTCTGATTCAGTGAATCTGAGAGGGAGACTATTTGCCGCTCTAACAAGTTCCCAGGTGATGTTGCGCTGCTGGTCTAGGGACCACACTTTGAGAACCCCCACCCTGGAACAAGAAGCTGAAAAAGTCTGACCCTACAAAGGCTGAAAAAGATCCAAATGGTCACGCTGCCAAAAAGAAGAGGAAGAAGAAGAAAAAGAAGAAGGGGAGGGGGAGGGGAGGAAGAGGGGAAAGGAAGGGGAAAAGGAGGGGGAAAAGGAGGGGGAGGAGGAGGGAGCGGGGAGAAGAAGAGGAGGAGGATAATTAACAGCCCCATCCTCTGGTACCCTACTTTGATCATATCTCATCAGGTTTGTCCCTGTATTACTCTGGTTATCTTGCCCTAGACCAGCTTTTCCTTTTCAAAGAGATCCATGGCATCAACATACATCTTTCCCTTTTTTCCCACTTTGAGACCCTGAAGTTCTACCAGACAAAAGAAATCTGCCTTTTGGAAACTCAGGTATGTATGAAACAATGTTTGTTTATTCCCTATGGTCTGCAAATCATAAAAGAGACTTGTTTTCAAAATTTTATGAGCACATTACCCATATTGTAAAAGGGTCACTTTAATAAGGTATCTCATATTGTTTAGCATATGTTTGGCTACCTCTACCAACTCTTTATTTTTTATGTGCTCATGGAATGCAAAATAAACTTTGATATGCATTATGAAAATCAACTATGCTAAGAATAATGAAGTGGACTGCAAAGGAGGGATCTTGTACCACCTACCCCCCCTGCTGAAAAGACAAAGTCTGAATGACTTAATCCACAGGTGGCAAAATAGCGGCCAACTTGAATTTAGTCAGCAGTTGTGGTTTTTGCCAGAATGTTATTTGAAAGTTTTAGCATTTGAAGATGTTTAGCAGAGTATGCCTGCCCCAGTTAGAATCTCCTCACCACTCCTTTTGTATTATAATATGGTGACTGCCATTGTTTCTGGCCTGCCTCTTGAATACATTTGAATCTGTACCTCACCTCATGCCTTGATGACTCTTATAACCTACATTTATCATTCCCCACAACCCTCCTCACCTCTAACTTCCTATGTGACTTCCTTGGGTTCACCTAAATTCACCTACTTATTAACAGGCAAATATAAAATGTGCTTCAATAATATCAATTTTGTGCCTCTAACATGGACCCAGCTGACCCCAACCTCCTCTATCTTCATCAATAAAATGGGAATAATGATAAAATTCTCTAAGTCCTCCAGAAAAGATGGTGATCTAGGCAGATATAGACATCTCTTCATCTTGCTATAACTATGTAGTACTTTTGGATGAAATAAGCTTTAGAAATCCAAAAACAGTAGCTGACCTCAAAAGGAAAAAGGGAAAATTTTCCTTAGGAAAAGTCATAAATGAGGGAAATATGAAAAGTGCTAAGCAAGAGGGAAATTCTTCACCACCCACAGGGATACCAGGATCAGATACTAGGGGCTAGAGTTCTAATGTTTGGGCAGAGTCAGGAGTTATGGCCATAAGGCCCTGTACCTGAAACTGGGATTGCTACCTAAAGCTAAGAATGAAGAAAGGATTTTATAGTCTGTGAGCTGGAACCAGAAAAAAAAAAAACAAAAAAAAACTGCACCCAGAGGCCCAGGATTATGTTGAAGATGAGCCAGTCAATCTGGGCTCTAAATAAAACTGGAGTCCTTACCCTGTGCCCAATATGGGCAAGGTGACCAAAGTAAGACTACCAAAATGATGAAGATATCCTGAACCAAAGACTACCTTAAGAATTGATCTATGATCAGCAAATCTCATAGGACATCCCAAACCATCCAATTACGGTGTCTACAGAGCTCAAGGCATATGTGGGATGCCCATGGAAGACAAACCCAGTAAGGATGAACTCATTAACAAAATGTCCAAAAATGTAAGAAAACACACCACCATATACAATAGGAAGAAAGTGCAACAAAATCAGAGAATCCATATCTGACCAACTGAAGGAAATAGAGCAAGTTTAAAGGACTTTAAAATATACTTTAAACAATCAAAAAAAGAAAAAGGGAAAGGAGAGAATGCATAAAACAAGAATATAACATCATGCGAAAAAGAACAAACCAATCTGAAAAAGAATAATACAGATATTCAAATATAATCTTCAAAAATTTTAAAACATTCAATAGATGCATAAGTGGAGACTAGATACAGTTGAGAAGAAAATTTATAAATTTGGAAATACCTGGGGAAACCATCCAGAATGTACACAAATAAATTAGGAGATGAAAAATATACAAGGAAAGTTAAATGACATAGATGATAAAAAATAATAAAGCAAAGTGGTAACTTTGGTTAAATCTGTAGAAGTGTGTCAACCTCATGCATATGTGCCATATTTCCAAACTAGATAATCAGTAAGTATTTGATGACCATTGTTCCATGAGGGGTTAAGAAGAAAAGCAAGAGTCTCTGATTTCAAAGGCATTAAAATAGCTAGCAGAACAATAATGGTAGTAGTAGTGATCATATTAAAATGGCAATTTATGGAATTTTAATTATGTAAGGTGAATAAGTCCTAGAGATCCATTGTACATCATGGTGCCTACAGGTAACATTACTGTATTGTATCCTATTAGTCAGGTTCTCCAGAGAGAGAGAGAGAAGGATCAAGATGTGATCATGGAGGCAGAGAAGTCCAATGATCTAACATCAGCAAGCTGGAGAAACAGGGAAGCTGAGGGTGAATTCAGTCTGAGTCCAAAGGCCTGAAAACCAGGGGAGCTGACAGAGCAAGTCCCAGTCTGAATCTGAAGGCCTGAGAAACAGGAGTACTGATATCCAAGGGCAGGAGAAGACAGATGTCCCAACTCAAGCAAAGAGAGTAAATTCACCATTCTTCCATCTTTTTTGGTTCTACTCAGGCCCTAAATGGATTCGATGATGTCCACCTGCACCGGCAACCTTCTTTATTTATTCTACAGGTTCAAATGCTAATCTCTTCCAGAAACATCCTCACAGACACACCCAGAAATGTTTCACCAGCTATCTGGGCATTGGCAAGTCAAGTTGACACAAAAAATTAAGCATCATACATCCTTAAATTTTGCTAAGAGGCTAGATTTTATGTTAAGTGTTCTTATGACAAATTAATAATAAAGAGGGCAGGAGGAAACTTTTGGAGAGGATGGATATATTTATGGCATATATTTTGGTGATGGTTTCATGGTAGTATACTTATCTCCAAACTCATCAAGTTTTATACATTAAACATGTGCAGCATTTTGTATGTCAGTCATTCTTCAATAAAATGACATTTTTTAAAATGCAAAGTAATTACCTACAGAACAATCTAGCAGCTGACAGTGCTTGAGAAGGTATTGCTTCAATTCTGTAAGGTTAAGCTTTGCAAAATTGATGACTTGTATTTTTGATAATAAAATTGAAAAATTGTAAAAACAAATAATATTTGGATGTTTAAAAACTTCTAACTTATGGGCTGAAGTTAAGGAAACTGCTGAAAAAATTAGGAAGTGTTAAAGAATTTTGAAATTTAAAAAGGTATTCCAAATTCTACAGTGTTGTGTCTGTGTTTAAGATTCTTTTTACCTATCCCATTGCATTTGTCTTCTACCTCTCTAGCCTAGCAAGTTTTGGTGCCCCATGCTTGCTTTCATCTTATGTCACATTTTTTTTTTTAACTGAGAATGGCTTGTTACAGCCAAACCACAGAATTCTTCTTTTTCTGAACCTACAATTCTTGACTGTGTCCATCTGCATCAAAACCACCAGAGATGATTATAAAAAATATCTGAATTAGAGTCTGTGGCAGGTCCCAGAAATTTACATTATTATCAGCTTACCTGAGTGGTCCATAACCGCATTATGTTTAATGAAATACTCTTCTCAGTTGTTCCCAATATTCCCCTCTTAAGTCTTCCCAGCTCCACTCATTCTAAATTATACCAGCCACCTGGAGACTATAAATTCTTAGGTAGCTGGAACAGTCCTCATTCCCTCCACATCGCCAAAGGATACCTAACACCACGATTTATAAACACTGACACTCAAGAATAGAATCGCTACCAATTTACCCACTTCCCCAGAATGTAGACCATTCACCCAATTTCCAAAGAATGTGCAATAGCTAACTTTAAACTTTCCTTCCCAGATTTCATTGATCCTATTTAGACTACCCTTTCTTCTGTGAGCTTCAAGAAAAGTAGCCAAGGAAGACCCTGTGTGTATATCTGTCAAGGAGAGTGTTATGACTCTGACTAATCTCTCCCTAAATACTTAGGCTTGGGATATTATTTATAATGAAGAAAAATTAATAATGCAATTGGCAACCCGGATGGTAATTTTTTTTTAATATTAAATCTGTTAGAGCCCATTTGTACTTCAAGGCCCTCACAGGCACTTGATTAAATTTCCTCCATTTGCTTGTCCACACTGGGAAACATTCAGTCATGCTCATAAGCCAGTATGAAACTGTGTGGTCTTTACCAATCAGGAGGATGAAAGTACAGAACCGCAGCAGGAGCAAAAGACCTGCTGGGCATATTGAAGCTGTGAAATTGCAGTTCTCTCTAGATACCCCACCTGCCTCTGCATCACCATCACCGAGGGCTGCTCATTTCCTCCTGTCTGGCCACCCCCTGCCTTTGTCAGTAGGTGTATCTCTCCTGCCCATTCCAACCTTCTGCTTGTCTGTATGGATTTCAGGAGACAAGGATATCTGTAAAGCTGTAATAACAACAATTACAGGTACACTCCAGAGGGAAAGCAAAAAAACCTAACCACACTATTTTCACTGGACTCAACCCACACTGTCTCTTTTTTTCCCATACTGTCCACAACATGTTTCTACATAGCGGATTCAATTTAATGAAGTTATGTCCAAGACACTGAGACGATACCAGGTATAGGGCAGGGCAGTGGGGTAGACAGGCAGGTTGTAAGAGAAATTTGAGCTCAGCTTAGGTTTATCAAATCTTCCTAATTCTATTTCTTCATCTATAAAATAGGGGCATTTTCAGTGTAACACAAATGTGGGGCTTAGGTAAAGCACTACTGTCTATTATGCATAAAAGAGCCAGCTACTGCCCACAAGGCACTTGTAATTTAATAGTTTCCATAATGATGAGGTAGCATGAGAATACAGAGCATATCTTGGTCTTCTTGGGCTGCCATGACATAATACCATAGACTGGGTAGCATAAACCACAGAAATTTATTTTCTCACAGTTCTGGAGGCTGGAGGTCCAAGATCAGGGTGCCAGTATAGCTGGTTTCTGGTGAGAGCTCTTTTCCTAACTTGCAGATACCTTCTCACTGTATTCTCACATGGTGGAGAGAGAGCAAGCAAGCTCTCTGGTGTCTCTTACAAAGTTTCACCTTATAAGACCTCTTCTAAACCTAATTATCTCCCAAAGACTCCATCTCCCAAAACCATTACATTCGGAGTAAGGACTTCAACATATGAATTCTGAGGGGGACACATTCAGCCCTTAACAGCACACCACCATGACCCAGCTCCCATTTGACCCTAACCCTTGAGACCAGCGCTAGATACTTTTAAACTGAAACTAGAACTAAAACTTCTCAGAGCAGAATTGGAAAAATCTGAAAATTACCCTAAAAACATATTCCCTTTTGTAGTATCATATAACTATCCTAGACTGAGAAGCAAGCATTATTAGTGTCTCTAATAGAAGGGGGTTGGTGAGATGTTCCTTCACTATGGATTCAGGGTGAACAGTAAGAGGTGGTCATGTATCCTACTATTGTAGAATGACCTCAGTTCACATTGGATAAAAGTCCTGTGAAAGTAAAATCAGTTCTTTTACCCTCAATTCATGTAATCCAATTCTAGTGTTGGGGCTACTAGGGCTGAAACCAGAGTGCTTCCACAAATGGCCAGAAAATTCTCACGTAAAGTGTCATGTGTTAAATTGTGTCCCCCCAGAAAGGTATGTTGAAGTTTCAACCTCTTGTACCTAAGAATGTGACCTTTCTTGGAAATAGGTTCTTTGCAGATGTAATTAGTTAAAATGAGGTCATACTGGAGTAAAGTGGGCCCCTAATTCAATATGACTGGTGTCCTTATAGAAGACGGCCATGTGAAGACAGGGAGAACATCATGTGAAGACAGAGGATTGGAGGGATCTGTCTACAAGCCAAGAAATACCAATGATTGCCAGCAATGACCAGAAGGTAGGAAAAGGCAAGGAAAATACCACCCTTCTAAGTTTCAAAGGGAGCATGGCATTTCCATCATCTTGATTTTGGACTTCTAGCTGCCAGAAGTGTGAGCCAACAAATTTCTGTTCTTTTGAGCCACCCACTTCATGGTACTTAGTTAAGGCAATCCTAGGAAACAGATACATAAGGAAACATGTCTGTGGGCTGAATGCAAGCAAAAGGTTTCCTGCCTTACATTGGGTAATAAATCTACTGGAAAGCAGTCAAAATAACTCCTTTTCTTCTTTTAGGATATTCTGGGTAAAGAGCAATACTAAAGACAAAGAAATAAGGCTCAGGATTCTTCTAGTGGGTTCCGAGGTTTTGTCTTTTAGGAAGGAAAGCTTTCAGGAGGTCAGGACAAATCTCAGTTCAGTAGGGTCACTCACTGGCACAGGTCCTTCTGACTCTGAGAGTCTCTGATTCTCAGATATGGGCAGTTCTGTGGGACACTGCTCATATTTGTTTCTGGTCTGGCAGAATGTTCTGATCATGCAGCATTCCTTCAGGTAGTGCTCCTGGTATCTAAGAACTGGTGGAAGGTGGAAGGGATATGAGGTTACCCCTGATTTGGCTACATAGAACATCAGGGTTTACCTCCCAGCAGCTGTCCTCTGGATACCCGCCTCTCAGCCTGGAGACACCTAGTATCCTTTCTCCTACCACTGGGTATTGCCTCCTGCCAAAAGAATGACCTGGGAAGTCAGTTAAATAAACCCCTCTCCTCAGCTCTGGTTCATGTTCTTATTACACTACCTGCTCATCTTCTGACTTTTCCATCCCCACTAAATCTCCAGACCCCTTTTCTGAGACCTCAGACTGGCTTTGGGCTTGCCTCTTCCCCTTCCTTGCTTGGCAGCTCTATTCCAGTTTCCTGGTCCCTGCTGCTCTGTGCTGTGGGTACCAGCAACTCTACTGAAGCTGCTTGTTCAGCTTACCTCTCCCACAGCTGAAACCTACCTCTCCAATCTTACCAGTCTAATCACCTGCTCACTGCTTAGAGGGTTCCTGGCACTCACATCCTGGCTCCTTATGTTGTGTCCTCCAGATCCTCTTACTCATTCACTTATGCTGACAGTAAAAAAGCATCCACATTCTTTAAGAAAAGTACTCATAAGGTGGTATTGTTTACCTCTTCAGAAGCAGAATAGCTGACCTCTGGCTGGGAAGTACAGGGGTTTAGTCTATTGCAAACAGTCACCTTGTCCTTGCTACAGCTACCTGATAGTGTAGTTGGGCACAAGGACAAACAGAGAATCCATCTTTGTTCATGAGATGGAAAAAAAGATGTCATGCCTTTATTGACTGAACCCTACATATCCTGGACCAGCTCCAGACAGAGATGAATGGTAAAAACATTTAGAAGAGGGCTAAAGATCTGGCCACTGCTAAACTATCTCCCTTACTTACTCATTTATCTGCCCCTACCTGCTATATTGCCACGACAACCTACTGGAGAGACTTTAATATGTTGCCTTAGAAAACGATAACTCATACACTGATTTCTAAGGACTGAATGGCTGTGTCCCATGAAAATTCATATGTTAAAGCTTTAATCCCAAGTGTGATGATATCCAGAGGTGGGACTTTCACAAGGTAATTGGGTTTAGATAAGATCATGAGAGTGGAGGCCCTGTGATGATGGAATTAGTATCCTTATAAGAGAAGGAAGAGAGGGTCCAGTGGTTGAGTCTGCCTTCCAGTGCAGGGAATGCGGGTTCGATCCCTGGTTGGGGAACTAAGATCCCACATGCCATGGGGCAACTAAGCCCCGGTGCTCTAGAGTCCTTGTGCCACAACTAGAAAGCCCACATGCTGCAACTACTGAGCCCACGTGCCACAATTAGAAAGAAGCCCGCGCACCGCAATGAAGAGCCTGCATGCTGCAACTAAGACCCGACACAGCCAGATAAATAAATAAATAAATATTTTTTAAAAAGAGAGAGGGAGAAGGAAGAGAGACTAGAGTGTACATTTTCCTTGTTTGTCTCTGTCTGTCTCTCTCTGCCATATGAGGATATAGCAAGAAGGCAGTCATCTGTAAGCCAGGAAGAGAGCTCTCACCAGAGCCAGACCATGCCAACACACCGATCTTATAGGTCTAGCCTCCAGAACTATGAGAAATAAATATTTGCTGTTTAAGCCACCCAGTCTATGGTGTTTTGTTATATCAGCCCAAGCTAAGACACTGATAGACTACCTTTACGTATGATCAATTTATTAAAACCTATTTCCACCTAAAAAGCACAGTAAGGAGAGAGTGGCACAGATAACCAACAAGTTTGTATGGATGGTGGGGTTGACAAATCCTATAATAAAGCAATGGGTTAATGAACTGATGCTATAATCAAGAAGCATGATCATACTCTGATCACAAGAGCACAGGGAATGCGTGGGAGGCTGAGAAAGAACAGATGCCACAAGGACAGTGAGAAGATAAAGAAATTTTGAATCCATCATAATTTTGCCTAGGGAACTCTCTTCCTGTGTTTTTTTGCACAACTTTGCTCCTCCCCTCCAGAATAAATAGAATCAACTCAGGTGTTTTATAGGCCTGCTGGCTGGGTGAGGGCAGCCAAGCTCATACAGCCAAGGACTTCTGAAAGTTTGACTTGTGGCTGTAAATCCAACTCACTCTTGAGATTAATGGTGAGCATCCAAAAAGATACAACTTCAAAAAGAAGTCACAGATTTAAAATCTTTTCAATCAGATGCTATTCTGATTTAAAATTTCATTATTTATCTCAAAGTAGTTTTGTTTCCAAAAGTTTGAAGAATCAAAATTACAGTTGTGAATTGTTCCTCAGTCCAATTCAATCTATTTGGTTATGTAGCTGAATATCTGTTTTGTAAGCATTTATCACTTTAATAGGAAAGGCCTGAAGGGAAAAAAAGGGTACTTGTTAGGATTTTATTTATTGTAAAAGGTTCTAGCCTCTCGGTCCCAGAAATTGTCTCTTTAGCTCATTCTCCTAAGTCATATTTAATTTACTTCAGAAGCAATACATATTTTGTGTCACATGGTCTATATAGCAGAGTTGGATTTTTTTATTACCCAAGACTATTTCCTTCTGTGATATATACTCACAAAATTTGAAGGACTACTCTTGTTGTATGGTGTTTTCTATGCAATCTTTTTTCATCCACAATACCTCTCTTAAAAATAAAATATGCATTAGATGTTTACTCCTAAAAGAATTATTTTACATCCAAATGATGAAAAATATAAATATGATAATCATAGGTCTCATGCCTTTTATTTGTAAAAAAAAAATTTCATACACTTTCCAAGCATATGATTTCACTGAGTTTTTATCACACACCTTGTGATAGATATTATACTGTTAAAGAACCTGAGACTGCCGTTGGTACATGACCAAAGATCATGTTGGCAATTAGGTTATACTCTGTGCTCCCCTATCTTCTCCCTACCTTCTAGAATCTTGGACTCTTGGGTTTCCACATTGGCTGAGGCTGTGGTAGTTTTGTCCACTGAGTTACAAACACTAGTTCATGAAGAAGTGTGTGTAGACTGATGATGTAATTAGTGGGATCTTAGAAATTGTGGTCTTACAGACAGACCAAATCACGTGAGATATGCAGAGTCCAAGTGCAGGTCTTTTTAATATCCACAAAATTGCTGTGGTCATAGAAAAAGAATATAAAAACAATCTAGCATTCAATTAATCAGAGAAAGATTGGTTAAAGGAAGCTGCTACTTTTCTGGGATGTTGCAAACTCAAGTCAGGTGAAAAGTATTTGGTGAGATGTGACTGAAATGCAACAGAAACCAATTGAATCTAGAGAGTTTAGACTAAGAATGGCTGTTGTAAAAACAACTAGAAGCAAGAGTACATGTTATCTCAGTGGTACAAAATGAATTGGCTTCATTCAGCATCCGGGCAAAAAACGCTCTAGTCAACAAGCTGTCCAAGTTCTCGTGGGATGGGAAGCTCCGACTTACCTGGAATAGTAAGGCTACTTCATTAGTGAGAAAGTGTCTCTTAACCCCCGCAAACCTTAGGATTAGGTATATAGATGAGCAAATTTACTTTGTACTTTGTAAAATCAAAGAATGAAAGAATTTAAACATATTTTTAAAGGTTTAAAGGAATGTAATAGACTAAGTTTAAAAAGAACCTGATTACTTAAGTTTATTCATTTCAATTTGAATTGATGGAAAATTATCACCCATCCCCCATAGTGATCCTTAAAGTTTACTAGATTAATAATAGTATAATCACATGTGGACATTAAGTTTAAAGGCTTAATAAAAACCGGGTTTTAAACTATTCCTTTAATAAACTGAATTCTAACTTAAAGTGTCAAGTAACATTCATTTATTTTCTGCTCACAAAAGCCTTTCCCCATCAACCCCAGGAAAAACAAAAACATAAACAAAAACAAAAAACCTCACAGAGGGCTTCCCTGGTGGCACAGTGGTTGAGAGTCTACCTGCCGATGCAGGGGACACGGGTTCGTGCCCCGGTCCGGGAAGATCCCACATGCCGCGGAGCGGCTGGGCCCATGAGCCATGACCGCTGAGCCTGCGCGTCCGGAGCCTGTGCTCCGCAACGGGAGAGGAAACAACAGTGAGAGGCCCGCGTACCGAAAAAACAAAAAACAAAAAACCTCACAGGGACACATTGACATCTCAGTCAGGAAAATACCTGTGCCGTGTTGAGTAAATAACAGTTACCACAGGCTGAGGGTCCACTGTCTAAAGGACCACCTGGAGCAGCAGGAGACAGACTCCCTGCCCACTTCTGTTCTCTTTTGGCAAAGAGAAGGAACAAAGCAATTGCAACTGGACTTTTCTGAATCCAAAGAGAATGCTGAATTGATTACATCAGAAATGGTGAGGGGGAGGTGAATGAGGTTGGATATTTTCATTGTGAAAGACAAAATGCACCAGATAATTAAGATGATTTTACTCAGGCTCTTGCATTAGGGGGAAAACATTCATTAATAAGAAATGTCTAAAAGCAGAGAGGGAAAACCTGGGGTTTTATAAAACAAGGGAGTTATTGAGGAGGGGTCGGGGTGTGTCTTGTCTTGGAAGATGCTGGGGCAGGGTGGTCTGTTGTTAACCTAGAGTCTGTCAGAACAGAGAAGGAGGTGGGAGGAAATTTTCCAACCATCCTTACCTTACCTTAAGGAAGCATAGGACTCAAATAAAGTTCAACATTGTCATCATAAATACATTTACATGAAGAAGCTAGATTTTTAACAACGGTTGTGACTTTAGTATCCTGGGAAAAAAATGAACATTTGGTTTTCGTTTTTCCTTCCTTCCTTTTTTCCTTCTTTTGTTTTTGTTTCTATGAAACTATGTCAATTTGAAATACTTTTAGCACAAAAGCACATACAATACAAAATTTTGTGTAAAATTTCTGCATTTAAAATTAACAATGTATGTTCTTTCCTGAAAAATACTGTCCTTGATTTTGAGATGATGACCTCTCTACTTTTTTCTTATTAAAATTTCCCATCATATAGAAAATGATGATGATTTATGATACATTTTTTAAATGGCATTATTTTCTAAGATAAAAATGTTAATAACTATACACTTATTGTCTTAAGTTTTTGTTAATCGATTTAGTTATTTGAATCCAAAAGCCCACGAGATAATTTTCTGTAAAGTAATGCAGTTGGAGGGGGCCACAAAGTCTTAAAATCTACTCTCAAAGATCCTTTCTGTGGTGCTCTTTTATCATGCAAATATTCTAGAAGACTTAACATGTTATCATTAACACCTAAAGTTTGCTTATCAACTTCCAATTGGGATAACCTGGGGCAGCTAAAGATTAGAATTTTTGAAGAAAAAAGGAGAAAAGGGTCACCTTATGAAGAGGTGGAAAAACACTCTTCATACACTTGACTCACATTACAGTTTTGCCAAAGGCCACTTTGAGGTATTGTTTAGCTACAGCTTACCATTTTAAGTCTTTTACTCTTTTCTGCACAGAAAACAAACCATCCAATTAGTCAAGCTCATTATCCTCTATCCTTACTACAGGACATTAGAGTACCAACTTGAAAGTCATAGGATCCAGTCCAGGAAAATCAATTAAGGCAGAAAAGTCAGAGCAGCAGTTCAGTCATCAACAACGTGTACCAAATTAGAGGGAGATTGCTTGGGGGACTGGGCAGGCAGGGAAGATGAGTCTTACCATCAGCCATAGCTAGAGACAAGTAGTCAATGTCAAGTATATTCATGGTGAGCAAGAGGTGGGCTCTAACATCTTACAATAAGTATAAATACAGATCAGAAATCAGTGCTGGGTAAATGTCA
This sequence comes from Stenella coeruleoalba, assembly GCF_951394435.1. Taxonomy (NCBI): domain Eukaryota; kingdom Metazoa; phylum Chordata; class Mammalia; order Artiodactyla; family Delphinidae; genus Stenella; species Stenella coeruleoalba. The sequence goes on along the minus strand of NC_137159.1, from coordinate 61,986,353 downwards.
CCTCCCAAGTGAACTGCACAGTATGTTCAGTATGTCACCTCCCAAGTGAACTGCACAGAATCCATTAGACTTCTAAAACTAAGAAATGCACTCAGGTCAAATGTCATGAAAAGGAAACCCAGTTAACTGTAGTATATGGCCTGATAATTAGAACCACGTTACCAAACACTGTAAGACCAATAACACAGCTGGCTTCATATAGAATCTATAGGTCTAAGAGGAGTTACTTTATTCTCATTGGGAGCCAAACTATTTCTATAACCTAGAGTGGGGCCACAGCTTTAAGTAAAGGTGACTGAAGTTGTAGAGAATAGAGGAAATTGTAACAGAAATGAACAAGTGGTTTCAAAGTCAGAACCGTGAGGCAGTTCATTTGGGTCCTGGAACAATGATCTAGAGAGGATACACGGATGGATTTTGAGGATCATTAATCCAAAATAAAAGATTACTATATATTACCCAAGTCACAAATTCTTATAGATTTCCTATCCAGGAGAGGAATTGACCTCAAAATATAGAAAACTCTGAGACCAGGGTGGGGAAGGAAGAGGAAGGATCTGAATGGAATGGGGAGATGTGATATATTCTAAGGATTCCATAATAACTCCTATGTCCTGAGCTACACCAGGAGAAAGAAAGTATATAGGAAAAAGTATATATATATATTTTTTTCATATATACATATATATGAAATATTTTGGAAATATCCAAATGTCCTAATCATGTTGACTAAATGGCTAAGCTAGATCTAAGAGTAAGTATATATTTTTTTCCATTGGATGCCAAGCTGTTTCTATAAAATTTTTCTATAAAAAGATTCAAGTGAAAAAAAATTCAGTTGACTAAGGTTAAGCATACAGCCTTTTCCCCAGGATACTGTAAAGAAGTTCCTTCTTGTATTAAAGGTTTCCACGTAATACCTGAAAAGATAATATACCCTTGAGCTGGCTGAACTAAGCAGGCACCAGAAGCTCTATTTATTCCCCTAAAGCAAGTATCCTTGTTGAAGCTGTAATTTAAACACACAAGGTTGGCCTTTTAGTGTATTACAACATGATGTGCTACACACAGCAAAACATAAAGACAATTTGCTTTAAGAATTACTTCCTTCTCCCACCAAAAGTCTAAGTTCTTTGACTTACTTGATTGCAGAAGAAAAACTGATAGATGAAAGAATGGCAGGGAAATAACATTTATTGACTATCTGCTACACAAAAGGCAGATGTTAAGGCACTTTTACTTATATTATCTTAATTTATTCCTCATATCTCATTTGTATTTCAGTTATTCTTAGATGAACTATCTCATTTATTCCTCACTTAGCACTGGTGCATGTACTATCTCATTTACTCCTTGTAAGAGCCTGGGTGTCAGATGTATTTATTTAAATTTTATAGATGGAAAAATTGATGCTCAGATATGTTAGATAACAAGTCACAATACACAGTTAATAAGTACCAGAGAGAAAACATTATAAACTTGCTGGACCTCAAAATCTGTGCCTTTCTAACATTTGGCTGTCATGTAGGAATCGACTCTCCAAAGCAGGCATTTGCACATGACGATCAACATGAACATGAGATAATTTTCTGTATTACCCTAGTAGTTGGTATCAGTAAGGCCACCAATAAATATTATGATAATATAAATGAACTTAATTTGGGGTGCTTTCCCAATCCCATTTATTCTTTTCTTCCCCCACTTTAAAGATCTCTCCTTCCATGAAGCACTTCCTGAAATTTGCCACCTGCCTCCACCCATGAGGCTCCTCTACACTATACTTAACATCTGTTTGAAGACCAGTATATTAGTTAGGATTAGTGTGGCTGCATAAACATGAAGTCCAAATGGCACACTTAAACCACACAGAATTTTATTTAAATGGCATATAAAAGAAGGCCAGAGGTAGGGCTTCCAGGACCAGAAAAGCAATTCACAATACCTCCATGTCCCAGACTTCTTCTAGAGCTCTTTGCCACCATCCTTAGTGTGTGCATCTCATCCTCAAATATGCCACATGGTTCAACATGCCAGCTGGGGCTCAGGTTATTATGTCCATCTTTCTAACTAAATGTACAACTTTTTAAAAGGAGTATTAGCAGAAATCCCATCTGACCATTTTTGCTTATACCTCTGTATTAGTTTCCTAGGGCTTCTATAACAAAGTACCACAAACTGGGTGTCTCAGAAAAAAAGAACTTTATGTCTCACAGTTCTGGAGTCCAGAAGTCTGAAATCAAGGTATTAGTAGGGCCATGCTCCTTCTGAGATCCTGGGGAGAATTCTTCCTTGCCCCTCTCTAGCTTCTGGTGTGGCCATCAATTCTTTATGTTCTTTCGTTTACAGCTGCGATTCACTTTAATTGCTATCTCTGGTGTCACATGGTGTTCTCTTTTTGTGTTTTCCCATGTTATTTTCTTCCCCTTTGTCTGTGTGTCTTCTCTTCTTATGAGGATATCAATCATTGGGTTGAGGTCCCTACCTACTCCAGTATAAGCTCATCTTAACTTATTACATATGCAACAACACTATTTCCAAATAAGGTCACATTCTGAGGTACTAGGGTTTAGGAATTCAACATATCTTTTTGGGGGAAATAATTCAACCCATAACAATCTCATTAGACAGAGCTTAGTCACATGTCCACAACAATATGCAAGCCTCAGGGGAAGTGTCATCATTGGCTAGATATTACCATCTCAAATTAAACTGATACTGTTACTATGAAAGAAGAGAATCAATATTGACTGTCTTATCAAACAGTATTTGTCATTGAGCATCTACACAGCATCTAGTATGTTGTGTGGCAGGTAGTAGACCCTCACTAAATATTTTTTGAAGAAACAAGTGAATGAATGACCTAGAATTATATTGATGAGAAGAAAGCATATGGTAATGGGACAAATTTATAAAGTACAATAAACTGTAAAGTCTTATCTAAAACTGGAAACTCTAACTTTATCCAGAGAGGACATGCTTTACAATTCTTGGAGGTATCTTAACAATCTAGAATGAAACTCCTGTCACAGAATTTGGATGCATTTGCTCACAATATGGAAATACTATAAGCCCTAGGGAAGAAGGAAGGGGGCTTTCTGCCCACATCCTATCAGCAGGCCTTAATTACTAGAAGTGGTTGAGCCTAGCCAGCAGGGCACACAAGACCAAAAGGCAAAAAATGCAGACGGGAGGCCCAGGAACAAAATCCAACTTGCAGAGACCCTTGGTGGGCACCAGTATTTTTCAAATTTTTAATTTATTGCCAGGTTTTAAACATGGGGGTATTTTAGATAGAAATATGTATTTCCAACATTTTTTTTTGAAAACCTGAAGATCTGGTATTATTGATTTCAAATTAATGTATAGCAATTATTGACTGAGTCTGAGTACCAGCTGTCCACTTAAGATGGGGAAAGCATTCCCTATTTTTCCAGTTGCTCTTCTTCACAAATGTATGCCTCTTCACTGAACTTTCAAGGCATTTGACTTTGTCACTCTTGGTGTGTCATCATCTAGAAAACCTAATGTAGGTGACTGCATGTACATAAATGTCTTCAGTTTTAAAGTATTAGTATTTAGAACAAATAATAAAAGCACTGTAGCTATGGGTATGTGACATGGGAAAATAAGCTGATATCTCTAAATTGTATAATATACTGCTCAGGCTTCTTTCTCGCCAGACTGGTGACAGCAGAAAGATGTGCCTTTCTTTCCGTCTCCTGTTTTGGTGCCATGAACTGGGAATTTGACCAATGAATAAAGGAAAACTAATGTGTTGGTCTTAAAGAAACAGTATGTGGAGATATAGATATAGATATAGACATATATATATATATATATATACACACACATATGTACACACACACATTCACCAAAGTGTTGAAAAAAGGCTTGTTGAATATATTGCTAAGTATTATTCATAATGTTGGATTTTAGCAGGGAAAAAAATGGACCCATATCCCTGCCCTCAGATCTTCTTGTCTAGTGTTAGTGTTTAGGGAGAAAGGGGGAAGAAGAGAATAAAAAATAAATAAACATTTTAAAATATAATTGTCAAATTGTGATGACAGGTTTTAAGAAAATTAAAGCAAGAAAAGGGAATAGGGAAGTCTGGGTCAAAATAATTTTTTAAAAGGTACTTAGGGAAAGTATCACTTAAGAAAACAATACTTGAAGGAGATGAGAAAACAAGCCATGCAATATCTTGGAGAAGAACCCTCAAAGCACAGGGTAAAACAAGGGCAAAGGACTTGAGACGATGGGAGCATCACTGGCATGTTCAAGAGATATAAAGGACAACAGAGTATCTGGATGAATGAGCAAGAGGGAGAATAGCAGAAGGTGAGGCCAGGGAAGTAATGGGAGAACAAATCATGTAAGCTGCTGTATGTCATTTTAAGTAAGTTGGATCTACTCTGAGGGGGACAGAAGCCAAGGAGTGTGTAGAGCAGAGATATGATATCACCTGATATTATATTTCAAGGCATCATTTTGGCTGCTGTGTTGAGTTAGAGTGTAGGAGGGAAAGGGAGGAAACAGGAATATTAGTTAAGGAGGCTATCCAGGGAGGAGAGAATTGACTTAGACCAACATCAAAGCAATTGAAACGGTGAAGAGTCCTCAGATTTGTAATATATTTTAAGGTAGGATTTGCTAATGGATTGTATGTGGCATGAAGAGAAAGAAGAAGTCAAATGTGTGACTCCAAAGTTTTTTGGCCTGAGAAACTGGAGGGTAAAGTCAACATTTACCAAGATGGAGAGGACTGAAATGATTCCATTATGGGTGAGGCGGGGAAGGGGGCTTGATAGAGAATTTAAGTTTCAGGTGCTTTTTATATATTCAAATAGGCTAAAGATGTCTGGGCTAAAGATAAATTTTGGGATTCTACTGTATAAAAATGGTAATTAAAATCATGAAACTGGATGATATTAACCAAGAGAATGTGTGAGAAATGTAAGTAGAGTTCTGAGGATTGTACAAGGGGTACTCTAATATTTAAAGTTTCAGGAGATAAATAAGAATAAGCAAAGGGGTGGCAGTGACTTAGGAGTAAAACCAGAAGAGTGGTGTTCTAGGAAGCTGGTGTAGAAGGTATTTCAAGGAGGAAGGTTGACAACTGAGTCAACTGCAGCTGATAGGTCAAGAAAGATCAAGACTTAGAACGGATTATTGGGTTTACAAAGGATTAAAATTTGGTGCTTTGAAAAGAACAGTTTTGATAGAGTAGTGGATGGAAGCAAAACCTAAATGAGAAGTTTTCAAGAGAGACGGTGAACATAATCAGAGACAGCAGGTATAGACACTGATTTCAGCTATTAGTTTCTAAAAGGTGACAATGAAATTATAAGAAACTAGAGAAAATGAGGAGACTAGGAAAGTTTTTGGTGTTTACTTTGCTTGTTTAAAGATGGGAGAAACTGTACATATTTATAAACTGTTTAGTATGATCTAATAGAAAGGGGAATCAGGCGAGTAGGAAGAAAATGTCTACACTGGTAGTTTGAGCAGGTGAGAGGAAAGTAGTTCAGATGCACAAGTGGATAGTTCACCTTTACTAGTAACATGGTCAGTTTATCCATGGGGAATGGAAATCATAATATATAGGTGCAAATGTAGGTAAATAGGTAGATGTGGTGGTGAGAGTCTATACACATTGTCTTGCGATTTGCATTATTTTCTCAGCGAATTAAAGCAAAGTAATCAGTTAAGAATGAGGATAGAAAACTGGAAGTTTGGTGCTTCCCTGGTGGCGCAGTGGTTGAGAGTCTGCCTGCCTTTGCAGGGGACACGGGTTCGTGCCCCGGTCTGGGAAGATCCCACATGCCGCGGAGCGGCTGGGCCCGTGAGCCATGGCCGCTGAGCCTGCGCGTCCGGAGCCTGTGCTCCGCAACGGGAGAGGCCGCAACAGTGAGAGGCCCGCATACTGCAAAAAAAACAAAAACAAAAAAGAAAACTGGAAGTTTGGAAAAGAGGGAAAAAGTAGGAAAAATTGGCCTAGCAGAGTGAGAGTGAATGAACTAGGGCAGTAGAGGAGAATGACTCCGCAGCACTGAGAGTCCATTCAAGATTAGACATCACGAATTTTTTTGTTTGTTTGTTTTTGCGGTACACTGGCCTCTCATTGTTGTGGCCTGTCCCGTTGCGGAGCAACAGGCTCCGGACGCTCAGGCTTAGCGGCCATGGCTCATGGGCACAGCCGCTCCGCGGCATGTGGGATCTTCCCGGACCAGGGCACGAACCCGTGTCACCTGCATCGGCAGGCGGACTCTCAACAACTGCGCCACCAGGGAAGCCCAGACATCATGAATTTAAAGTGAGACCTGAAAGTCTGGTTTTGTATGTTGCTCCAACTACATTTGCTGTGTAGGTGCAGAAACAATGTAGGTGGAAAGAGGTATTTAACCAGGTCTGGAATTTTGTCAGGCAACTATGGAAAAGTGAGATGGGTAAGGAAGTGAGGATGTATGTAAAGGAGAGATTTAATGCCCAATGGCAGAATCTAACTTGGATAAAGAAGCATCTATAGACATAAGAGGGTGGTGAGGGAGGGCAAAAAACTGGAAGGATCTACAGATTATGCCAATAAGCTTAAAGAATGTTGAATTGGGGGTACTAGAAAAGGTGAGATGGAAAGATAGGAAGAGCTGCTTGGAAAGTGTGATGCTTGAAATTAAGACTACAAAGATGCTACTTTTTATAATGACGATGATGTCATCTAGGGTATGGCCCCAGGACTGAATGACTGTGGAAGGGTGAAGAACAAGATCATTGGAGGGGATGTGGGCAAAGAAGTTTGAGGACAGTTTACTAGAATAATAATCTAAGTGGATATTGAAATCACCAAGGAATTTCACAGTTGGCAAGGAAATAAAATCTTCCAGGAATTGATGTTGGGGTCCACGGATAACTGCAAAGAAAAGGGTAGTTTGTGGTATGTTTTGATCACATGATATTCAAACCTTAGTGATTATAGGGAGAAAGAAGGTGGAAGTGTCTAGAAGCAGTTATAGTGAGCAAAGACTTCTATCCCATCTCAAGTTATAATGAGCAAAGACTTCTACCACATCTCAATGTTATAAGGAATGTGGGAAAGAAAACATCTACCACTTGAGAGCACAACAATGGAAATAGGAGAATCAGGGCAAAAGATTAAAGAAGCATTCAGAGAACATCTTGAAAGTATGAGAGATACAAGCTCTTAATATAACTCTTATAAGCTCTTAAATAGCCATGAGTTCCAGAAGGCAGGGTAATAGTAAAGGAAAAGCTGAATGGAGTGAGACAAAGGAAAATCATATAAGGTTGACACCCAGAGGATGAGACCTAGTATTCCTGGGGTAACTGATATAAACTGGGGCTACAGTCAGGGGAGAGTAAGGCACTGACTTTTGGGGGCAAAATTCAAGGGTGTGCCAAATAAAAAAAAAATTATGATGGGGCTTCCCTGGTGGCGCAGTGGTTGAGAGTCCGCCTGCCGATGCAGGGGACACGGGTTCGTGCCCCGGTCTGGGAAGATCCCACATTGCGCGGAGCGGCTGGGCCCGTGAGCCATGGCCGCTGAGCCTGCGCATCTGGAGCCTGTGCTCCGCAACGGGAGAGGCCACAGCAGTGAGAGGCCCGCATACCACAAAAAAAAAAAAAAATTATGATGAACAAATGATCAGAATTTTAAATAAAAACAATATTAATGTTGATTGATTTTTCCTTTTGCCTCAGACTCCAATATGGCTAGGCATGGCACTTTATTAATCCATGGATTTTTACATTAAGTTTGATTTTTTAAAAATATTATATTCAAATAGTGTTTATCTTGATTACTGAGATTTTCTGGGGTCTCCTTAATTTTGACCCTTGAGGTCAGTGCTTCACTGGCCCCATTTTAGTCCTGCCCTGAGGTTCAAAAAAGTGGTGGGGGAGGGGACTGTAAATGTGTTCAGAAAAGGTGAAAGCAAAGCATGCTGGGTTCTGGAGTTCTTTGCTCATCTCTGCCAATGATGGTATGGTGGTTTTAGCTGGAATCTGCAGATCTTCCTGAATTCTGACAATGAAGGGGTTGACGCCAGGGGAGGGCCCACGCCACCACTACTGCAAATTCATTTGTCTTCTTTAGGAATCAAGGATCTGAGACCTGGATTCAGAGGATATGATGTATTTGATGTGCCCTGACAAGATAGACGCTGCCTGACTGTCCATCAAAGGAAGAGGGAAAAGATCATTGAGTAATGGCCTAAATCTACAATACACCACTGCTTCTTAGATGTGACTCATTGCTTATAAGTGGGACCAAAAGAGCTCTTAGGAAAATATAATTGCAAATGTGTTCATCTCAGACTTAACTTATCCAAAACTGCTCCTGTAATTTCCCATCCCCACCCCAAACTCCTGCTCCTGCAGTCTGCCTCATCTCAGTAAATGGCAACTCCACTTTTCACTTCCCTTAGGACACACTCAATGTAGTACTGTTTCTCTAGTACCTATAATGGTGACTCAAACATAACAGGTAAACAAATGAATACACTATGTATTATAAGCAAGAGAATGTGATTATCTGACACAGAAATAACGTGATTATGATGTGAAGTTGTCATGGGAAAGCTTAGAATCAAGTAGAGTTGGTAAGAATAAGCATAAAATCATACTGTATTTATATCTCCATCCCATTCCAAAAAGATACAAATCATTCTACACAGATATATGCAATAAAACTAGCTTAAATTTTTGAAGAAGATTGGGAAACGGTAAAATAAATTTAGGAAAAAGAAAATGAAGCTTGAAGTATATTAAAGATATACCAAAAGGTCTAGAAGGTTTTATAGAGATCAGTGGCAAATTTGACTCTGCACTTGCTGGTACTCAGTGTGAAGTAAAAGCATATTTGAATCCTCAGTTTATAGTTCTTGTAGTTCTTGCATTTAAAATACTTAACAATGAATAAAAATACATCTTTCTTTGAAGAAAAAACAACAACAACTGCACTTAACAGTGAGACCTGAGGGAACTTCTTCTCGTGGGTCCTGCTAAAGGGAAAGTGTGATTATAATAAATCAGGTTCTCAACAACATTCCTGAAGTACACTTAGCAATGATTTTCAAAGGTCTGTTCCAGAAGATCCCTCAATGAAAGACAATGGCTATCACCAAATTACAACTCAATGAAAGCCAAAACATTGTGCTCCGAAACCACAATGCTTTAATATCCTAAATTAGTCAAGATTGAAATTCAAAGGAGGTGGAGCAGCAACTGTTTTCTCCTTAAAGTTTCTGAACACCTTATTAATAACTCTTGAGGAACACTGTGACTCAGGAAACCTAGTGTGAGAAACACTATTCTAACACCACACATATATACTATATTCTCCAGACAACCTTTCACAATCAATCCTTCAGTAATCATTCTTCAGGACAATTTTCTCACAACCAATCTTCTCATAAATATCTGGCAGCAAAAAATCTGGGTTGTACTCTGAAAAATATGTGGATTACCATATTCTGTATTACAAATTTAGTATACTTTTATTTGACAGTAAGCTAAAATGGGGGTAGAGTTGATAGCCTCTTATGATCAGTTGAAGAATGTAACCAAGGCTTGGGCCTACATAATTGGTCATCCCCACTTCCCTGTAATAATTACTATAATACAATATGATCAATATGGAGTGTCATCTTCAAGGCTAAAAACCACCCCACAAAAAGCCTACATTTAAAAACAGTCATGTAGTAGGTCTGCGTCTTTATTCCCATCTTGCCCTTAGGTTCTTCCTGACCATTTTTTGGTTTGTTTTTTAGATTCCATATATATGTGTTAGCATATGGTATTTGTTTTTCTCTTTCTGACTTACTTCACTCTGTATGACAGAAGCTAGGTCCATCCACCTCACTACAAATAACTCAATTTCATTTCTTTTTATGGCTGAGTAATATTCCATTGTATATATGTGCCACATCTTCTTTATCCATTCATCTGTTGATGGACACTTGGGTTGCTTCCATGTCCTGGCTATTGTAAATAGAGCTGCAATGAACATTTTGGTACATGACTCTTTTTGAATTATGGTTTTCTCAGGGTGTACGCCCAGTAGTGGGATTGCTGGGTTGTATGGTAGTTCTATTTTTAGTTTTTTAAGGAACCTCCATACTGTTCTCCACAGTGGCTGTATCAATTTACATTCCCACCAACAGTGTATGAGGGTTCCCTTTTCTCCACACCCTCTCCAGCATTTCTTGTTTGTAGATTTTTTGATGATGGCCATTCTGACTGGTGTGAGATGATATCGCATTGTAGTTTTGATTTGCATTTCTCAATAATTAATGATGTTGAGCATTCTTTCATGTATTTGTTGGCAATCTGTATATCTTCTTTGGAGAAATGTCTATTTAGGTCTTCTGCCCATTTTGGGATTGGGTTGTTTGTTTTTTGAATATTGAGCTGCATGAGCTGCTTGTAAATTTTGGAGATTAATCCTTTGTCAGTTGCTTCATTTGCACAGGGACATCAGCTCGGTGCTTTGTGACCAGCTAGAAGGGTGGGACAGGGAGGGTGGGAAGGAGGGAGACGCAAGAGGGAAGAGATATGGGGATATATGTATATGTATAACTGATTCATTTTGTTATAAAGCAGAAACTAACACACCATTGTAAAGCAATTATACTCCAATAAAAATGTAAAAAAAAAATTGACCAACTCAATGAAATCTTGTGAATACAATGTTAAAAAACATAACTATGAATCATAAAATTTAAATTTAATATGAAAAGAATGGCAAATTATATTGAAGCTATGTGGAATTATGTTTGTAGACAACAGGAAGAGAAAATAAAATGTAAATATTGCTTAATAAAAAAAAAACAGTCATATAGTTCACTTTCAAGGAAATGCCTGTGGCTAAAGGAAGAAAGCTTTATAAATATACTGATCTATTCCAGAGGTTGGTTATTTTTATTTTTTAATATCTAAAATTAATGTACTTATTTGGTAACAAAGCAATCTCCAGCAGCTGAACAAATACATAAGCTAGTCAAAGAACTCAAAGAACCCAAAACTTCCCAGAGTTTCAACTCACAGTTTGACAGTCAGGCAGCAACTGACAAGCTCTACTCATAAAAAAAAAAAAAAAGAACATTTACTTCATTCACTTTTGTGTCTTTATGACAAGTGAGGTGACTGTGACATAGATGTTATGAATGAAGTGGGAATAGTTCATGGTCTATTCACTGAAAAATCAATGAAGCAAGAGCAGATAAGTTAGTACTTTCCTTTGTGCACCTGCTCTCCTAGAGAGAGACATGAACTTAAACATTTAGCACCAGGAACCTGTCCCTCCTGCCACCTCTGTCAGCTCTCACCAGCTCCTAAGATACTGGTTCAAAAATGAACAAACAGCTGCTTTTTCTTCCATTCCACCTAAACTCTCCTACATATTTTCAAGCCATGTCATGTGGCTGGGACTGGCATTAGGCAAATGCTACCACTAAAACTTTCTGAAAAATCCATGTTAACACAAGAAACATTTGGAGCAATTTATAATGGTCATGATTGATGTTCGTAATTGATGCTCTGAATTGATACATTAAAGACAATGGAGAATTTATTGAAATGACATTCAACCTGCTTCTTAAAAAATATTTTGGTTTCTACTCAACATGCCAAATCATTTAAGAGTACTAGTTAGAAGTAAAATACTTGACATATAGATCGAGTCTCAATAAATCATTCATGGAAATTCCCCCACACTAGCAAAGTATTTTTTTAATTGAAGTATAGTTGATTTACAATATTATATTAGTTTTAGATCTACAGCACAGTGATTCAGTACTTTTACAGATTGTACTCCACTGAGAGTTATTATAAGATAATGGTTATAATTCCCTGTGCTGTGTAATATATCCTTGTTGCTTATCTATTCTAAACATAGTAGTTTGTATCTTTTAATTCCATACCCAAAATATCTCATAGTTGTGGGCCATATGAGCATTGCCATTTACTTAAGAAGATATTTTAAGAGAATTTGCAAACACAGAGTCTGTTATCTATGGGGCCTCATTTCCTCCCTTAGTATTTAACTTCTTTGTACTATTTTAGGGCAGCCATCATTCCTGTACTTAGAAGTCTGCTTTCTGTCATTAGCCTATTGTGGCCTGATCCTCTTTGTTCTCTTACTTATTCATAAATAACATCTCTTCAGAAGGCCTTGCTCAGAGAGAGAAAGAAGTACCTTCGAGTAGTGTCCCTAACCATCCTGTAGGTTGGCTTCTTAAGTTTAAAAATAGTCATAATGGAAGTAAAAAGTTTAAATTGCTACTTCTCAGAATTTGTTGTTGTTCCTTTCTAGTACTTCTTAGTTGGAAATATTAGTCATAAGAGTAATTGAAATGTAAATTGTTGTGGCAGTGGGATTGCCAGAGGATATTCATTCTTACAAAGCCCGAATTATGCCAGGTACCCACTAATTTAAACTATAACCATTTTTCATGTAATTAAAATGGTCATGTGGCACAGACACAGGAATCAATCATATGGTCTCACTTTCTTGCTTCTCAGAAAGAAACAACAATAATTAAAGGATGCCTTCAGCATTTCATATGACAGGTATTTACAAAGTTATAAATGTAAAATAATAATGTCCCTTTGGGGCAAGATTGTGTTTTGCTATTGTGGTCATAATAAAAGTAATGGATGACTATCAGAATGAGAGAAGTCTTTCTTAATGGTTTAAGAATAGTATCCCAACAATTTCTATCTTTGCTAGGAGGAGCATAACATATGAATAATATATTCAAGTAGAGCCTAACCATCTGTGAGAAGCAAGATAAAATACTGAAGATGCATAGAGTAAAATAATTCAGACTTATTTAAGGAAGATGCTCCAAGGTTAGAACTGACTATATGAGAGTACTATGTGGAGATGTAAAACAGTCTTCCTGAAGCAGAAGCTTCAGAAAGTGGAGCCGTAACTGTTCACAGAGCTTCTCTCATCATGCTAAGATGTCCTTCATTCATGTTCAAAGCGATAGTGAAACCTTGGGCTGAATGCTGGGAGGGGCTAGATTCCTGAAGAAAGCCATGTATTCTACATACAGAGTTAATCTGAAGGGTACAATGAAAAACAAAGGCAGAAGTACAGCTGTGTCAGATACAAAGGGGAAAGCAAGACGTCATCTGGCAGTCACAGATGACTGTCACAGGTCCATTAAGAAGTGTCTTTCTTATCTCCAAAATTAGCATGACTGGGAACCTAGGAACAATTGCAGGAAAATCCCAAACATGTGACTTCCCCTTTCCTCCTATAGCCTTGCCCTTGCCACGGTATGCAGGATGGCCCATGCGAATGGTGGCTTCACACAGTCTAAACCAATCATATTGGAGAAAATGTTCTGCCCTTCACAGATGTCTGAAAGTTCATCTTCCTCCTTCTCAACACTCTCGCTACACACTGTGAGGCCAAGAGAGGTTCATTCTATTCATTTTTTCCTCTGACAAGGAAGCTACATCCTCTGAGTACAGAGGACAGAGGAATTCCTTGGCCCTTTTATCCTTCCTTCTTCTACTGAAGCCTGAGCCCTTGTTTATAAGCTTAGCTCCAAAAGCTGGTTTCTTTCAGGTACTTGGCAGCCTGCTCTCCTTTAATCTTTCACTTTTCAAAGAGTCATTTCAAAAGCAGCTGAATGAAAAGTCAAAGACAGTAGGAAAGAGGCTGCTATTCCACTAGCTGGAGATATTTTCATGTTTCCTGGGAGGTGCGGACATGGATGGTTCCATGTGGAATATAACAGAAGAAAGAGCAGGCTATTTCCCCTCCAACTCTCACTCCCACAACAAACTCATCACAGATGGAAGTGCATCTAATCATCCAGTCTCAAGTGATGCAGATTCTCCCCCTCCTTTTAGTTCTTAAAGTCCAAAATGGCTTTTTCTTTTTTTTTTTTTAGATGTTGGGGGTAGGAGTTTATTAATTAATGTATTTATTTTTTTGCTGTGTTGCGTCTTCATTTCTGTGCGAGGGCTTTCTCTAGTTGTGGCAAGCGGGGGCCACTCTTCATCGCGGTGCGCGGGCCTCTCACTATCGCGGCCTCTCTTGCTGCGGAGCACAGGCTCCAAACGCGCAGGCTCAGTAGTTGTGGCTCACGGACCTAGTTGCTCTGCGGCATGTGGGATCCTCCCAGACCAGGGCTCAAACCCGTGTCCCCTGCATTAGCAGGCAGATTCTCAACCACTGTGCCACCAGGGAAGCCCCCAAATGGCTTTTTCTCAAGTCATTCTACCCAGCAGGCCTCAGGTCCAGCCTCATATGGAGGCCATAGGAAGTTTATAAGGAATGCGATAGGTAATTCACTTGACCTTCTAAGCTTATGTTTAAAGGATAGACAGAAGACTATTACAGTAAGGCTATCCATGCAGTGTCCCATGATGGGTCAGCTTTTGATGCTTAGAAAGACACAGTCATATTGTAGAGGACACAAAATAACTGAAGACAACTGATCACCCAGTTTTTTGCAAATTTACAAAGATGACAGAAAAAAACTGGTAATAACTGTGAAATGTACAGAAACAAAAACAAAAACCCTATTTCTAATGAAATTGTTTATTGCTTGCCTTAAAAGAGATTTCCTAGTTAAGATACTTTTCCAAGTGGAGAATGCAATAGTGGTGGTAACATTATTTGCAAATCATTGTAATGGGGTTCTATAGGCATATAACCACACTCCAAAGCAATTTCCTGAAGGTACCCAAAAGTAGATTAAAATATGACAAGACGCCAGACTGCAATGACAACAGAGTAAAACGTGCTAAATAGAACTTAATATAGATTGTGCACAATTTAAGTAGATACAGATGTGTGGATGTATTACTTAAAGTTTAAATATGCTGCCATTAGTCTTTACAAATATTAGATGCATCACTTACTTGCATCACTGAAGATATTATTGTACATATGTAATGGATTTTTTCTATTATATTTGATGTAATATTATCAGTTCTGTATCTAGAACTCCTATAATGATTAACTCTATATTTCATCTTCAAAACTTTTCTCATCTGAAAAAAATAAAGGCTATTTAGACCAGGGCCTAACTCTCAGTAAAAGAGTCCCTATAAATTTCCTATATTACAGATAATGATTCTCACATCAACACCATCAAACACAAACATAATAAAATTCATGTGCAGGTCCCTATCAATAGGTTATTAAGCCACAAAAATGCTCACTGAAAATTAACAGATTCTGTATATGGTCAAACTGAGCCTAAGAGATTATCAAGTTTTTTTGCTTTCCATGAGGGATGGCAAGATCTAGGAATGAGGATATGGTGGTCTTGAAATGTATTTCAATAATTGATTCCACACCATCAAAAATTTGATGGTCACATCAGTGCCACATAGCAGACATTGTCCACTGCTTATCCAATTTCCCTCTCTTTTTCCTTCTAACTAACCCCCATTTTGTTCAGTATCCTCCAAATGGCCATGATTTTCAGGGACCAGCTTCCAACAATAATTGGAGAGAGTGAATCTGCTGATTGGTCTAAGCCTATTGTGGGGTCTCACTCCTCTTCCTGGAAGAGGGGTTCAGGCATGAGCATGGAATATCATTTTGTGATTTTTCTCCTCTCACAGTCTTTGGATGCTGATTTCTCTGATGCTGGGAAATCAGTAACCATCTGGGACATGAGGACAGATGATGGCAAATTAATAGCAACTGAGCTTCAGATAAGGCTTTGAAGGAAAGGTTGCATTTGAATCAGAGGTGATAGACTCCCTAAGATAACACTTTCAGAAAAGGGCTTCTTATATTTTGATCATTAATAAAGACAAAAGGAATAAAGCAAAATCTAGTTAATAATAGGAGGGAAAGAAAAAGAGAGCCAACAGATGCCACCTCCAGCAGTTCACTCACTTTGGCTGCAATTCACTTACCAGTGTCTTTGGCAATTTCCTCAATGTAAACCAGAGCTACAGAAAAAGTAATATTTAGTATCTGAATTTATCTCAGTTGAGAGAGGGATGGCAGTCACGTTATATTTAGAATGCCAAGTCTAATGAACTAATCACAACTTCTAAAATGCCACATTAGGGGGGATGCTAAGGTCCAGCCCCAGCTCAGTTGAAAGGAGATCTGTGTTTAAGGATTTCTGCCTGGAGCCCAGTAGAATGGCAAGCCAGTTACCATTCTTCTAAGAATGGTAAACAGCTTGCCAAGTATTTGCCACCTTTGGTTTTGTTGATTTAACTAAACTGCATAACATATGTACATTGCACCTCTGCTGACTCCAAAAATATCTGGTAACAAGTATAAATATTTCTAAGTTGAATTTCTGCTCATTATTCATTTACATATTGAGTGAATATATCAGGAGAGGACAAAAACAGACAACCAATTATTTATAATGCAAGGCAAGAAGTGATAACTGGTAAGTGCTACAATAAAGGCATGAAAAAGGAACATCATTTTCTAATTAAAATTAAACAATTTACAGCCTTCTCTCTGAGATTCGATTGTTGACCCCCTCAGGGTATCTTCAGCATTTTAGACTCATTTGCCTTTTAAAAGCAGATAAAGTTGCAATTTTGCCTAAGCCTAAGGCACAGTCAGAAGAAAGTAAAAAAAGGAAAAGAAGGAAATAGAGGAAAGGATACAAGAGAAAACTTGAGAAAACTGAATGAAAGAGGCAAGAAAGAGGCAGGGGAAACATGGGAAATGGTCACCACCAACTCTTAATGTGCCATTTAACAACCACCCTGGAAGTCTCAGCAGGGTCTTCAAAAAGTTAATCATAACAATCTTTATTTATTTATTTATTTATCTCTAAGCTTCCTGTGTTCTTGATACTTTTTGGAATAAAATGGTTAAGACTGCACAGAAAAATGATTCCTACCCCAAATGTCATTTACCCTAACCTCATTCATGTTACCAATATCGTTGCTACTAAAGTCAATTTTGAAAACTTAAACATAAGACAACTTTTAGTGCAGTGGGGAAACCACTGGTGATTCAAATAATTCATACTAAAGATTAATTCTTGAAATGGTGATGAAGTCCCCTTTGATTTAAAATTTCATTATTAGATGGTATCATCTATCAGTTTTAAATCTAGAATATTTTACTCTTTTGCTGTAACATCTTAATTAATGAAATAAATGTGATTGAAGTTGAAAAGAAAATTTTAAATGATCCTTCTTTGTATTTCTATTTTCCAAACTAGATCATAAAGCTAACTTTTAACTCAATAGGAAAGAATAAAAATACCAGAATTCATAGTCTTTGCTTTTTAGTGCTTTTGCTTCTGCTATGTGTTGGTATTTTTATCTTGATTTTACAGCATTTCTTTTTATGGGCTGCAGTTAAAAAATATTGAAAGCTACTGCTTTAAACTAACTTCCCTAATGCTATCGACCTATTCTATTTTTTTTTAATTGAGTCACTGTAGATGGATACAAAGGGAGGCAACGGTATGACTGGGAACAATGTGCACTCAGTCTAATCAACTGGTTTGATAAATGTTTGCATTTGAACTATTTTACTTTTCTCAGACAAAATCTCACTGGGAACCTTCAAATAAAAAAATGGAGAAAACAGAACCAAACAAAACAGAGTTTCTCTGGTTCGAACAGGGTCTGCCCCATCACCCCTTTTAGCCTCCGTCTGGAGAAACAGTGTTCAAAGCATCAGTGCCTGGTCTTGTAGCACCTCCACTGGGTTCTCTGTCATTTTGAACAAGTTACTCAACTTTTCTGGCCCCAGTTGTTCCACATGTAATATGAGGAATTTATAACCCCATTATGCTCACAGACGTATTGTAAGTATAAATTACATAAGAGATCTCATCTCCCAAACTCCTAAGTTGCTTCTCAGCCATTGTTTTGTGCCAACTCAGTATTTTCCAATCATCACAAAGTGCCTTAAAAATGTATCAAGGCCAATTTAATTTGAAATAACCCTAGCACATTTAGGTACTTGCAACTCTTCCCCCAAGATATTTGACAATTGTTAATGTTATAAATTAAACTTGGTTCAGAGACATAGAGAAAAATATACTGTATCCCATCTCTAGGAGATGCCTTATCCTACATGAAATTCTATTATTTTAGCCTTGTTCCTTTGGATCAATATCTGTACTGCATTAAAATGTGAAAAATTTTAAAAAAGAATTGTATGGAAGAGTAAATCATAGTCACCAGAGAGTGTAACTTAGGATTTTTTTTAAATATGTGAGTAAACGTTTGGATACCAGGTGCCTGAAGATTGAATTCTAATTGTTATAAGTAATTCCAATTCTGAAAATCGAATTCCAGTTGTTATAAGTCATAATATATAAGTAATAATACCCTGCATTTGAATGCATTTGAATTTTTCTTGGTAGTTTACAAAACTACCCCATCCTAGATCCCTGTAATATCCTTATGGAACACTTAGATAAGCCTTTATAAATTACTTTTTAAAAAATAGTTAAGTAAAATAAAGCTAAGAGTAGGCTTAGTAAATTTCCTAATTTTAAAGTTAGTAAGTAGTAAGAAAATAACCTGGGAAAGGAATCTACCTTCTATGCTCCTTTAGGTATTGATATATCTGCCCTTCCACTTTGCAGTGTTACAAAAACCAGACTTGAATGTCATGAAACAAACATAAGAGGTATTCCAACCCTGATCACCAGAAATAGGACCTCAGAAAACTTTTTGAAGAATTGCAGGATATACCACTTAGCATTACATTTGCCATTAAGTTTGCAGTTCTTTAAATTGTCCCCCAGTGGCCTTAGGATGTTAACATAGCATACTTGGTCCATAGAGCCAGGGTAGGTCTCTCTTCAAGAAGAACTGAGTTCTTCAAGAGAAAACACCTCTAAACACAAAGTATCAATATTATTGCATGCAATTGATGATAAGGGAAGCACTGCAATCAACACTCAATAGAACAGCATATTTATCATCAGTGAAAATCACTAAATAAACAAGCAGTTTATGGCTTTGTAACATGAGGTAAAAATTTATCTCTAATTTCGGTGCAGTATATTTACTTCCCTGGTTGAAGAGCCGCTACAACAAAAAGATAATGGACATATTTAACCATTAGTTGACACTACTGAGAATGACAGAGGAAACATGAAAATGAATAAACATGGTTCATCTTTAAATAACATTTGTGAAGATGAAACCTTGTGAATTAAGTACAGTTTACTCAAGGGTACTGTTAAAAATGTTTATGAAGTTGCTTTTGTTTTCAGTCCAGAAGGAAGTTTACCTATGGGCTACATTCACTGTTATTCAGTTTGCTTTATTAATTTCACTTAATTTACGTTCTTCTTTTCTACTCTGATTTAGCATTGTGAGCTTTCTGATGTACTCTGTTAGGACTACCAAGAGTGCTGTCTCAACAGCTCTCAAAAATCAATACAGAGTGGGTGGAAAGATAATGTGCTGAACTGAGTTTCTGAAATTGAGGCAACTTTCGTTCTTAAAGCAGTAAAATATATTTTAGAATTTTTAAATATTATAAAGATTATCTAAACTCAACACAGCTGAGTACACAACTATCAGTGTAATTTGATTTCAGGGGTGTAACTCCTGACTTGGAAATTAGCTTTTGGTTTTAGTTATTGTTTTGTTTAAAATTTTCTTTTAAGATAACTTTAGACTTACAAAGAGTGGAAAAAATAGTCCAGAGAGTTCCCATATACCCTTCACCCAATTTCCCCTATGTTAACATTTACATAGCCATATAGCAGTAATCAAAACTAAGAAATCAAATTTGATATAATAACATAAAACTAAGGTACAAAATATATTCATATTTCACCAGTTTCTCCATCCATGTCCTTTTCTGTTCCAGTATCCCACACTGCACTCAGTTGTCATATCTCCTAAGTCTCCTTCAGTGTGTGACAGTCTATTCTCATCTTTCACAACCTGGGCATTTTGAAGTAAACTGGTCTCATATTTTGTAGGATTTCGCTCAATTTGAGTTTCTCATAATGAAATTGAGGTTATGTGTTACTAAGAAGGATACCACAGGGTGATGTGACCTTTTCAAGGGGCACATAATGTTGATATGTATTACTAATGATATTAACATTAATCACTTAACTTAAAGAAGTGTCTACCAAGATTCTCCACTGAAAAGTTAGTACTTTTTGCTCTGAAATTTATAAATATTTGGGGGGAGATACTTTGAGAGTACCCAGAAATGTTGTCTCTGCTTAAAATTTTGCCCACTAGTTTTAGCACCCATTGGTGGAACTTGATTGTGGCAGTCATTACTGTGATGTTCTAATGGGGATATTCTGTTTTCTTCATTCCTCTTCATTTATGAATTGTAATCCTTGCATAGGAGAAGTTGTCATTTCTCCTCCATTTTTTATTAATCTGGTAATTTATTTATATTAGTATGAACTCATGAATATATATTTAACTCTTTGGGTTATAATACAATACTATTGTTATGTATTTTATTGCTCAGACTGAACACAAATTTTTAATTTTTATGACATCAAAATTATCTCTTTTTTCCTTTCTTTTATGGTTAGTGCTTTCTGTGTGCTAAGAAATCTTTATCTACCCCAAAGTTGTGAAGATATTCTCCTAGGCTTTCTTCTGGAAGCATTACTGTTTTAACTTTAACATTTTTGATTTATTATTTAACTCAAGTCAATTTTTTTGCATGATGTGAGTCAAGGGTTGGGATTCTTCTTCCTCTCCCCCCATCCAATTAGTCCAGCAACTTTTTCTGAAAAGACTTTCTGTCCCTTCACCAACTGATTGTTGATACTTTGGTCACAGTTATTTGATCATACTTGCGGGAATATTTCTGGACCCTCATTTTGTATTTTGATCTATTTATCTGTGCTTTCACTAATACCACACCCTCTTGATTGCACTGCTTAATAGTAAGTCTTGAAGTAAAAATAAAACATTCAAATTTGTTCTTTTCTTTCAACATATTTTTGTCACTTTAGGTTCTTTTCCTTGCAACTTAGATTTCAGAATGTGCTTACAATTTTTTATTAATTTGTATTGGAGTATAGTTGCTTTACAATGTTGTGTTAGTTTCTACTGTACAGCAAAATGAATCAGCTATATATATACATACATCCCCTCTTTTTTGGACTTGCTTCCCATTTAAGTCACTACAGAGCATTGAGTAGAGTTCCCTGTAGGTTCTCATTATTATCTATTTTATATATAGTATTTTTTTTTTTTTGGTCATGCTTCACAGCATGTGGGATCTTAGTTCCCTGACCAGGGATCAAACCCATACCCCCTGCGTTGGAAGTGCAGAGTCTTAACCACTGGACCACCAGGGAAGTCCCTTATAATTTTTTATCAAAACAAAGGGAAAAAAAAACCATTGCAGTTTTATTGGATTTTCATTGAATCTTTACACCAATTTGTGGAGAACTGATACCTTAACAGTATTGCTTCATCCAATCCATGAACTTGCTATGTATTTCCCATAGAGTTTTAATCTCTCAAATGTTTGGTAGTTTTCAGTGTACACATCTAAAGTATCTGTCATTAGATTTATTTCTAAACACTGTATGTTACTTCAAAGGGAATATTTAAAATTTTTATTTCTCAATTATACTTTGAAAATTTAAAGAAAACAATTGATTTTTGTATATTGACTTTATTTGGTGAAATCTTACAAAATTCCCTTATTAGTTCATAGGACAGATACTATAAGTTCCTTTGGATATTTTATGTACGATTGGGTTGTCTATGAATAATGATAGCTTTATTTCATCTTTTCCAAACTTTATTTCATTTTTTAATTTCTTTTAGTTCTTTATCTTTCCTTATTAAATTTCTGGAATCTTTACTACAATGCTGAAAAAAAAAATGAGAGCAGGTTTTTTTTTGTCCTTGATCTAAGAGAAAAGGGATTAATTTGAATGCTTTACTTCATGACTTACTATAAAGCTTTGTAATCAGAGGGTGTGGTATTAGTGAAAGCACAAATAGATCAAAATACAAAATGAGAGTCTAGAAATATTCCCGCAAGTATAATCAAAGGACTGTCAACCAAAGTAATTCAGTGAGTGGACAGAAAGTCTTTTCAGAAAAAGTTGCTGGACTAATTAGATGGTGGGGCGAGAGGAGGAAGACTCTCAACCCTTAGCTGACAATTAAAGTTGATACTAGCTATAAAGTTTTCATAGGTGTTCTTTATCAGGTTGAATAAATTTTCTTCCATTCCTGGCTTATTGCTGGGATTTTTTTTAAATCACAAATTCAATTGTCACTGAATTTAGCAAATACTTTTCCTGCTCTATTGAAATGATCATGTAACTTTTCTCTCATAATCTGTTACTCTGGTGAATTATACTGATTGATTTTCATATGTGAACCCATCTTGAATTCCTAGCATAAAACCTATTTGGTCATCATGTATTATTCCTATTATCTACTGGTAATACTTTAAGGATTTTTGCATTTATACTCATGAGAGATATTATCCTGTATGTTATTTTCTTGCAATTTTTTTGTAATATCCTTGTCTTATTTTGGTATCAAGATTATGCTGGCCTCATAAAATGAATTGGAGGGTGGTTGTCCTTATCTACTTTGTGAAGAGTTTCAGTAATACAGGTATGATTTTTTTCCTTAAGTATTTAATAGAATTTATTAGTGAAGCCATTTGGACCTGGAGTTTTCTTTGTGGGAAATTCTATTTCTTTAACACATATACGACAATTTAAAAATCCCACTTCTCATTGTAAAAGTTATAGTAAGTTGTGTCTTTAAAAGAATATCAATTTCCTATAAATTGTTATATTTAATGTTAGGAAGCTCTTCATTATATCTTCCTATTTCCTTTAACATCTCTAGTGATGTCCCTTTTTTTTTCCTGACTGTAGTAATTTGTTTTTTGAGGGTTTTTTTCTTTTTTTCTTGATCAGTCTTGTTAGTAGGTTTATCAATTTTATTAATATTTTCAATGAATTAACTGACTTTGTGATTTTCTCTATTATTTGTTAATTTTCAATTGCATTGATCTTTAACTCTTTTATTTCCTTTTGTTTGCTTTCTTCTTTTTAGTGTCTTCTGAAGGTAGGAGACCAGATCATTCATTTCATACCTTTTTTCTTTCATAAAATAAGCATTTAAAGCTACACATTTCCTTTAATGGATTGTTTTAGTTGCATCCCACTAATTTTGATATGGGGTGTGTGTGTGTATGTATGTCTGTGTGTCTGTGTGCTCGTGTGTGTGTGCATTTTATCATTCAGTTCATAATAGGTCTAAATTTATCTTTATCTTGTGGTTTATTTTTTGATGCATGAGTTATTTGGAAGTGTTGTATTTAATCATGAAATACTTTGTGAAATTTATCAATTTTTATTGATATTGATTTCTAGTTTATTACATTTATGTTCAAGAGTTCACTTTGTATTATTTTCATTCTTTGAAATTTATTGGGTTTTTTCACATGGCCCTGAATATGATCTATTTTCATGAAAATTCCATAATCATTTGAAAAGAATGCATATCCCATTTGTAGGCTTGTTTTATTTATTTATTTTTGTAGTGTTCTGAAAATATCATTAGGTTAATTTGGTTGACAGTCTTAATCAACTCTTCTATGTAACTATATGAACTCATACTATCAATTTCTGAAAGAGGGGTCTTTAAAATCCCCAAATAATATTGTAGATTTGCCCATTTTCTTTTTAGTTTTGACAATTTTTGGTTAAAAAACCTTTAGAAATTTTTATGTTAGATTCAGACACATTTAAAATTAATGTAGATTCTTGATTATTTGACACTTTTATCTGATATTAACACAGTCACATCAGCTTTCTTCTGCTTAGTGTTTGCAGGAAATGTATATATTTCTGTCCTTTAACTTACAGCCAGTGCCTGTGTGCCTCTGTTTTTAAAGTAATTCTTATAAGCAACATGTAGATCATTCTTGCTTTTTTTAATCCTGCCTAATAATCTGCATCTTTTTAATCAGGTTTTTTAAGCTATGTATATTTCATGTAATGATTGAGAGGTCTATATTTAAGCCTATGATCTTGGTGTTTTCTACGTCCTGTATTTCTTGTTCCTTTGCTCCTCCTTCCAAGCCTTTTTATTGGGGGGGCGGTGCAGTACGATGTACTAAATCAAGTATCTTTTAATATTCCATTTATGTCCTCTATTGACACTTTAACTATGCTTCTTTGTCATATTTTTAGTGTTTACTGGATAGGTTACAATGTGCATCTTTAACCTTCCAAAAGCATGCCTTTGCACATACATGAACAGCTTGTCTTTGCACATGGTGTTCCCTTTTCCTGGAATGCTTTCTCCACAGATATCTTTAAGATTTTCTTTCTCACTTTCTTCAGGTCACTGCTCAAATGTCACTTCATGAGAAAAGCCTTCTATAACTCCTTTATATAAAATTGTAACCCACCTCTCTGAGTTGCTTTTTGTATCATGTTTTATTTTTTCCATTACATTTAAGGAAATTTGATTAACTGAGGTAATAAATGAGACTGATTACTTAAGGGGGGCTTGGTGTGTTCAATTTGAGTTTATTCAAATTAGTAAGCACAAGTCAATATGATTATTGATATTTTAACGTATTCCTCTAAACTCTTTCAAAATTTATAAATTGAATTTAAAGGCTTATGTTTTGTTTTATAAATTTATTACTTATTTAAAAGTCAACTGCGCTTCCCTCCTGGCTCAGTGGTTAAATATCTGCCTGCCAATGCAGGGGACATGGGTTCGAGCCCTGGTCCAGGAAGATCCACATGCTGCAGAGCAACTAAGCCTGTGCGCCACAGCTACTGAGCCTGTGCTCTAGAGCCCATGAGCCACAGCTACTGAGCCCACGACCCACAACTACTGAGTCCACGTGCCACAACTACTGAAGCCCGTGCGCCTAGAGCCTCTGTTCTGCAACAAGAGAAGCCACCGCAATCAGAAGCCCGTGCACTGCAACGAAGAGTAGGCCCCGCTCACCGCATCTAGAGAAAGCCCGCACGCAGCAATGAAGACCAAATGCAGCGAAAAATTAATAAATAAAATAAATAAATTTATTTTTTAAAAGTCAACTAACTGTAAATAATCCTTTAAATATTCAAAATTTCTTCTTCAACCCTCTTTGCCATCTCTCATTCTTCGCATTTCCACTTAAAATTAACAGAAGTTAAAAGAACTGGAATGTTTTTCTCATCCCTCAAGTCTGGGTTGAGACTCCTCCTATATACTTCTAGAAAACTCTTTTTTCAGAATATTTATCACATAGTATTATAACTGCCATTTTGTCTCCCAGCACCTAGCATAGTCCCTGGCACATGGCAGCCACTCAATAAATACTTGTTGAAGGAAGGAAAGGGTAGAAGGAAGGAATAGCTGGGGAGAGGGAGGAAGGAAGGAAGAAGCCCTCCTCTCCTACTCCTGGTCAACACACCTTCAATATCCATCATTCTTTTTAACCTCACAAAATTTCCAAATTTTCAAAGTAAAATATATCAAAATAGAAGCACTTTTTCACTGCAGTTAGATCCAATATAATTTAAGTTTTGCGTTTGAGCTTATGAAAGAAAGGGAAATTATTCTTTCTGGCTGTCAAGTAATGCTTGGGCAAACTCTTACTGATTTATTAAGGCTACATACACACAGAGTAAATTTTCAGAATATGAAATTCTGTTACTTTTGTATGTTCCATATAGTCTTAAGCACAATATATGCTGTTATGAAATATTAAACCAAACGCCACTATTTCTTGACTTAACATGTTCCATCTTGTTGCTTAGTTACTTTGTTCTACAAAATTTTAAATTCACACTTGCCACTTGAAGCAGAAATTTTAAGGCGATAAAAGCTTTGAAGATAATGACTCAGTTCTGCAGTCTATCCAACTTTTCCAGAAGATCCCTGAATATATTTATACATACAAAAGCAGAGTGACTCTTCCTAGGTATGACAGTCTACCTTTTTAGCATTTCACATCAATCCTCTTCTCTTTCTCCTATGCTTTGTTTCAGTACCACTCTGTTCATATTTCTTTAAATACATCATAATCACCAATGCCTTCACATCTACTGTGCCCATGTCCTGGATTTCCCAGCTCACTTTTATTTCTTCAACCCAGCTTTCCACATGAGAATCAGTCATCTATTCCTCTGTGTTCCTAAAGCCTATACATCACTCATATCTACCATATGTTATTTGGCATAAACATAATTATATCTAGTGAAAAAGATAACTTTTTCTCCTTGTAATATCTTTCCAGAAGTACAATGTGTTTGTTCAGCATAAATTAATGCACAAGCTCTTTTCAAATACAAAGGGAAATCTCGAGGGGCCTGAGTATGAGCAGAATCATTCCACAGCCTTTTCTACAGACGAAAAAGAATTTGCTTGTTCCTCATCTGGGATAGGAAGGAGCAGATCAAAAGACAAAGAAATGGTGATGGATAATGGAGGGCCCCATGATTTAAAATGTGATCCCACCCATGTGTTGCTGAATATCTATGTAAAGATACAAATTCATGAAATGCTTGCATAACAGTAGATTTTGTGAGAAACTGGTGAAAGTTGGAGTTTTGCACTCATAGGCAGGGGTGAAGTTATGACTAAAAGGATAGACACAGTCAGGTGATGGCCAAGACAAAGGTAAGAAAACAAAAGTAATAAAATGCTGTGGATTTGAAGCAAGTTTATAGAAATCTCTCATACCTGGAGTCACTCAGGTTTTATTTTTGACTCTCTGAATTAGAGCCTGTGATCTAGCATGCCTTGGTCAGCTACAGTTTGTATGTAGTCATCCACCCTCAGACTCAATCAAGGTTGCAGACAGTGTTACCTTCACTCAAGTCTGGTGAACAAGGAGATAAGGATA
This sequence comes from Stenella coeruleoalba, assembly GCF_951394435.1. NCBI lineage: Eukaryota > Metazoa > Chordata > Mammalia > Artiodactyla > Delphinidae > Stenella > Stenella coeruleoalba. The sequence continues at coordinate 61,959,520 of NC_137159.1, read as the reverse complement.
TAGAACTTGTCCAGGCACAAATCCTTATTGCTCTAGGAATACACCTCAAAGTCAAAGCAAAGTTTTGGAAACTACTACCTACATTGTTGAATGACATCAAATGGAAAGGTAGGCATACAGGAAGTGGGGTGTGAACTTATTAGCTCAGCAGTTTTAAGAAACTCCCACATGAAGCATCTGACTAGAGGTTATTTTTAACACAGCTTAACTGACACACCATGCTTTAAGAAATTAAAGAAATATTTTCTAGAAGGGGGGAAAAAGTCTGTTGTACATATATTTAAACTGACAAGTTTTTCTCTCCTATTTCACCCATTGAGAGCAGAATCCCTGGACTGGACTGCTACTATACCATTGCCTAACAGGCAGGTATTGGACTCTCTAAATCAGGCCACAAACTACGAGAAGCAATGGACATTTTAAGGGTGCATATATTTAGGGTTTGCAGAGGACGATTCAGTGATGTGAAGAAAACAAGCTCTTGAAATATTACAGTACAGCCACAGATCTTGAGAGTGAAAAAGTGACAGAAATTAATAGAAAGTTGGGAAGATACAGCATATGGTACTAAAGCCACCAGTGAAACTATCTTCCCAATAGAAGAGTTTATAACACTAGAATGGGTATTCCAAAAAATGGAGAAGTTCCATGATTGAAGTTCAAATATCTGACCACCAGCAGGAAGGGAATGGGGCAGAAATATTTTAAGATATGTGAGACACTTTAACTAAACCATTCAACAAAGTGCTTGGAAATCAGACCCAGGGAGCAATTTATAGCAATGCTTTACTATAAAAAATTTTGACAGCATGAGCAAATTATGAGCCCCTAAATTCTTACTATTAGTGAATCTATTTCAGAGAAAGAGAGAGTGATGTGACATTAGCTGCCCTCTGGGATCAAGAATAAACAGGCTGGCACACTGAAAGTGAGGGGGAAATATGAATTGAGGTAAGTACAGTGCAGACCCAGAAGTCAACTGCAGGCACTAAGTGAGCTTAAGCGGCCCCCCACTTTACTAAGAAGGTTTGGCAGTCATGAGTACTGCTTGACAAGTATTTCTTTTTCTTCTCTCTTTCCGGCACATGGTGCTATTGTGTTTCTCCATCCCCTTTGAACTTAGGCATGGCCACCCAACTTGTTTGGGAGATGAAATGTGAGCAGAAGTGATTGAGTCACTTTCAAGCAAAGACATTCAGAGTCACACACAAGTTGTCATATCCCTTCCCACTGCTGCAGTGATTAAGGAAATACATGTCAAGATGGAGTCTCCATCATCCTGGCTCCCTGATTGTCCCCAATAAACATGTACATATAATATGATTGAGAAGTAAACCTGTATTGTTGTAAGCTCTGTTGGATACACCCTACAGTAATCCCCAATAATGTTTATCTCCTGGTGTTCACACTTTTGTGTAATTCCCTCCCCTTGAGTGTGGGTGGGACTTGCTTGTATGGCTTGCTTCTAACCAACAGAATATGGCAAAAATAACAGGAGGTCGTTTCTGTGATTACATTACAATACATATAAGACTGTCTCACTAACAGACACACTACAGACTCCCCTCACTGGCCTTGAAGAAGTAAACTACCATAAAATAAGGACGTGTGTTGGAGAAGCCAGTGACAAAAGAACTATGGGCAGCCTCAAGGAGATAAATATGGCCTCCAGCATGAAAGTAAAGCGTCAGTCCCATAGCCAATATGAGATAAGTTCTGCCAACAAAATGCGGGAGCTTAGATGTGAATCTTTCCCTAGTTCAGCCCCCGCCAACACCTTAAATGCAACCTGTTTGAGACTCTCATTCAGAGAACCCAGAACCCCAACTTCTAATCTGTAGAGACTGAGATAATTAATGAGTATGTTTTAAGTCACCAAAGTTTCTGATAATTTATTATATAGCAATAGAAACTAATACATCAGCCATTGAATTTTGGAAGTTATTACCGCAGCATAAGCTAGCTTATTCCTTCTGACAGAAGGATCCAGAATAAGCTGAAGATTTATGTTCAAGATTGTGCCTACGAATTCCTTTACAGTTTAGGTAGCCCTAGCCCATAACAGGCTCCCAAGATCCAGTGGTTTTACTTATATAAGCATCTATTGTGTGCTACTATATGCAGTAGCATTGTCCCCATATGTGTGGGACTGAGCCAGAAATGCTGTGAGGTAGAAACACTTACCAGTTGCCTGAGATCACAGTGATCATGGGCCTCTTAAAACAGCATTCATGGAGTAAATGCTATCTTTATATCCCAGGATTTTCAAAGAAAATTTATGATTTTGGATTATGTGCCATGTTTATTTGTAACACTCTATACTCTCTGGAACACGATCACATAGCTCCAGATTTATATGCATCCTGGTTTGAAATGTGCAATCTTATAGGAGCCAATTTATAGGAATTAGCTATATGAATTAGTGAATGCATGGTAATGATGACAATAGTGGATGGATCTAGAATTATAACATCTAATACCTTTTTATAAGGCTGCTATTTGGCATTTATGCTACACCTTCCTAGTGCCTTACACAACTTTGCATTTGGTTATTTATTTGCCTCTGATTTTTTATCAGTTTTCCCTTATGTCACTTTTCAGAGTCTGCTATGTACTACATGTAAATAACTTCTGTGTAAGTATCTGTCTTTTATAAAAGGCTCTGAGAACCTTCAGGAAAGGGCCATGTCTTATTTTGCTTCCTACATGCAAAGTTTAGCACAGTGCCTGGCGGTTGGTTCTTGGTTACTGAAAAAGAGAGGAAAGGAGTGGAGTGGAGTGGAGTGGAGGGGAGAGGAGGGGAGGAGAGGGAAGGGAAGGGAAGGGAAGGGAAGAGAAGGGGAAGGGAAAGGAGAGGGGAAGGAAAGGAAAGGGAAGGAACACCTTGGTTATCTGGTTGACACTCATAGACCAAGTTCTTGGTGAATCCGTATTTCCAGGACATGATCTATGGTAGGCAAAGGGTGAGAAGACATGACACATGAACATAGTTCTAGCAAGTCTATGAGGATTGACTCAGCCATTCCAAATTGAAATTTGAGAGCGGTTAGCCCATCCCATAAATATACTTTTCTGAGTACTTTTAACACCTCCTCTACCTCAAAAGCAGTTGACCCAGAAGTTATGGTTATATTTCATGACCCTGTCCCTCAGTTGCTACTGAAAAAGGAGAGAACAGACTCAAGTTAGACTAATTAAATTTTGTCTCTCGAAAATTTGGAATTAAGATTCATTGACAACAGTATCTGCTAGATTGAACTGAGGGAGGAAAAAATTCAAAAGCTGCATGGGTGGCCATATGCATATAGAAGGAGAAAAAGACACAATGTAGAGAGAAGAATAGAGAAATCACAAAGAAAGTGCAGAAATAAGAGACCAGGTAGGAAGTAGGAGGGGGAACAAGAGAGGGAAACTAACTGACTAACTTGATGACTGAAGACTTCCCATTGCCATCCTTGGGTTTACTGTAATTAAATGTGTCTTTTACACTTATCACAAATTGTGTCTTTTGCTTAATTTGAAGTATGATATTTATGAAACGTATTTCTACTAAGATATGCTCCCTTTCCCAAGGTCTCTTTTCCCTTTTTTCATCCTAAATTAACATACTAGGTGGCATGAGAAGGATTCTCTGATAGAGGCTAAGGGAAAAAATAAGGCACTTTGGAAATTATAAATAATTTTTATATTTATAATATAAAGATGAGATTGCACTTATCACCTGTTACTAGAAAGCAGTGTGTTTCTCCAAGCACCCTGGATTCCCAAGGCGGCCATGGATAGAACTCAGGCAGTTCATGATGGGAAAAAAGATATCCTTAGCTTTACTAACCTCTAACTGAAATTAGAATTATTTTCAGTTATGGATGTAGGAAAATAAACAGTAATATATAACAATAACTTTAATTTTGTCATCAATAGAAATCAGAAATTTTCACATCCTATAAGAAGTTGTCCCAGAAATCCTGACATATTGATCGCAACTTCAAAATGATGGTACTTATTAGACTCACCACTAGATAGTATTAATGCATTAATAAGAAAGCATGAAATTACTATATCACAAAACTGTTTTTAATACTTTGTTAATTGCATTTCAATGTAATTGGTTTCCTTTGTGATCCTATGTATTTTATTACATGAATTTTAGAACATTATTCTGAGAAGGGATACACAGACGTCATCAGAATTCCAAATGGGTGCAGGGCACCTAAAAGGGTTAAGAACCCCCTACTGACAAATAGAAAAGATAAAAATTTTTGTTTCTGCTATAGCTGAAGTCTTTACATGTTATGGCTGATGAAAGGGTAAGTGGTATTATCATGCTGAGTCAAATCACTCAACTTGACTATCAGTTAAGGAACATAAGTACAGGTTGTATTGAATCTGGAAGGTGTAATGAAAAAATATAAATCCCATCACTTCCATCATTTTTTGTCTTATAAATATGTTCCAATCCTCTTTCAGTAACTGAAGACCATGTAAATAAATAAATAAATATAGATATATAGATAGATATATATATACACACACACACACATACACATATTCTAGTGATGATTTTAAATAAGCATACTGTCAGCCCCCAGTTATTACCTAAACTAATTTGAGAAAGAAAATCCATGGCTAGAATTACAAACGAGTGGGTTTGTAATTTATGGCACTTAGGAAGTGAAGGACCATTGACAGTAATTACTTCTTTTCCTCTTAAGGCCCCCTAAGAAGGAAGGTATAACATTTTCCTACTGAGGAAATTCAATGTTCAGCAGACCATACACAATTATAAAATTAGCTAATTGATAACTTATTAACATTAGAAGCATGCATGTTCATCAGTAGATATTTTTAAGTCAACTTGTACTCTAATTTCAAATCAATATTTCAAATGAGACCCACCAAGAAACTTTATTTTATTTCATATTTATTCATTTGCATTTAAGTCTGCTACATCTGATCAATTCTAGAATCTTTTAGAAGTTTAGATATAAATAGAGAAAACCACTTACTATGAAGTCTATGAAGTTTGCTATAATTAAAAATTAATCTACGGCATTATTCTAAAAATACTCAGTAACTGGTCCACATAAAGAAAAGCCACCTGTTTCCTTAACATAGGGAAAGACCTACACCTTGATTCTTGACTATGTGAGAGCAAAGAACAGTATATAAAGGAAGAATGGCTGATGAGTGCATAAAGCTTGTTCTCAATATTTTCTGAAGACCCATTTTATGAAAAAGGCTTAGTTTTGAGCCATTCTGCTTGATCTACAAAATTCTGTAGTAAATTTTAGTCTCCTAAAAAACAGGAATAGAGAGAAAAAGTACCTTATGAAGGGGATAGTTCTATGTTGTAATGTTCAAACAAAGGTTAACTAAATAATGAACAGTTTTGATTGTAACACTCTCTTAATGCCATAGTTAGTGGAGGTGTTTGAAAGCTGCATAGTGGCAGGGTAAAGCTTGAGCTCAAATTCTAATTCTGTCACTTTCCACCTGCATGTCCTAGGGAAAATCATTTAATGAGCCCCAGATAACTCATGTGTAAAAGGAAGAATATAACAATTCTCCCACAGAGATGTTGGGAGGATTTCATGAAACAATAAAAGTGCCTAATAAAGTGCCTGCATATAGTAGGTACTCAGTAAATGTTGGCACCGTGCCCTCTTCTGCTGGTTTCATATCCCTACTGACCATCAGGCTGAGCAGCAGATGCAAATTCAATGCTTGTTGGCTTCAGGTGAGATGGAATCAGGGAAAGAAGAAAACATAAATTTACAGTGATTGAATCCGAAAAAGGACTAGACCTGAGGAGAAACAGGGCAACAAAGCAATACATCTCAAACAGGTAATGGAATAGCTCAAGATTACATGTCTTTAATTCATGTAGTTTGACTCTCTGAGGGCCTTTCTTTAGCATTCTCCATTGCTTTCTAGAAAATGTGTGCCTTTTATTTTGATTATTTATTTTGATGCTATATATTTAAATTAGGCTTATTATATTTTCAATAATTTAAAGGAAGTGGACTTACAGTGGTAGTACATAATAACATTTCTTATCGTTTAATATCTCAAATTGAAATTTAGGTAATAAATCACTGGGGGATGGGTTGTCCCATTCTAAAACTCCACAGTCTAAGTGGTTGGCTTATTTAAGCAACAATAAGTGAGAAAGGAAGGGGAATGAAAAAGAGAGTAGAAAGGAGAGAAAAAGAGAGGGAGGCAGGAAGAGAAAAAACAGAAAGAGTAAATAGGACATTTTTAAAAATCGAATTTCAGTTAGGTAAGTAGTGGGTACCTCGTTGAGAACACAGACATAGGGTGCTTCTGTAACCCAAAAGTCCAGCCAGGCATGACTGTTGGCAAAAATATAAGACAATACATTGTCTTTTCCTTCTGCTTCTCCCTTTATAACCCTATATATTTCTTTGTTTTTGCACTTTCAGAAATGCCAAACAGACACGGTAAAATTTCAGAAAAGGAAAGCTAAAGCAATCACAAGGATTCAAAGTGGCAATAGTGCTAGGGAAGAGAGCCAGCAATGCAAGAAGGAACTGAAAGAGTAAAACTTTTCAACCTGGAAAGACAAAACCAGAGGATGCCAACCAGATTAAGAGCTTAAAAATATAAAAAAGTGGTGACTGATATGCCTAAAACAAGCAGAGACTTAACTTTCAAAATCTAAAATACTAGGGTGAGTCTCCTTTAGGGAAGGTCCTTTTTAAAATTGAACAAGGTAAACTTAGGACTGAAAAAAAAGGAAGTACTTAAGCACTCTTTATACAGCAGACAATGATCTTATGAAACTCTTAACCCCTAAAAGGTGAGTACTAACAGCAAATGTAAGTGAATTTTAAAAGGGATTGGCTGGATTTATATACCACAGTGCCATCATTGGAGATTACGAGGAGCTGATGCATGCTTAAGGTTGAGGTCAAGATGAAAAATTACAACCACTCACAATTCATCCCCCAGGGCCATTGTTTGCACAGATTGGGGGTCTGGATGGAACATTAATCTAGACCAGTCCTGGTTATTTCTCAGTTTCTAAGCTTTATCCTCCTAATTTAAAATGGATAAAATCATAAAATAAGCTGGAAGAAAACTTAGAGCCTATCTAGTTTAACTTCCTCATATTAGTCATAGGAAACTTGAGTCCCAGAGTCATGATGACTTACCTCAGGTCAACCAGTTGGTTGACAGAAAAATAAGAAATATTTAAAATCAGTTTTTCTGATTCCTAGTCAGAGAATTCTCCAAAATTTGCAGATAAGAGCATCAACTTTCTTCTCTCTGCACTGCAAAGTATAAATAAAATTATAGAACACAGCAGAGCTGCATCAAGATGCATACGCAGAGCAGGAAATCATTGTGGTTCTCCTTCGTCAATCAGGAAATTAATTTCTTAGTAACAGTTTAAGGTGTTCTATTGATATCTACCTCGTCTCTCTATCTCCTCCATCATGTGCCTTGAAATCCACATAAATTTAGATTCTTTTCTAACTTCTTCAGTTCTCATTTTTGAAGCCCAAACTAACGGAAGAAGCCCAAACTAAGGGAAGCCCAAAGCTCATTTTTGAAGCCCAAACTAAGGGAAGAACCTTGGAGATAATTTTTCTGTTAAGGGAAATTGAAATTATGGAAATCAACACCTTTATGGCTTACTTGATTTTAAAATTCATCCTGGTGAGCTGCTCTACAGAAAGTAAATGGTATGCCTGCCTAAGGTTTTGCATATGTAGATGTTTCCCCAAACCACTGACCTTGAAGTAAACCATAGTAAACATCCCTCCTGGGCTAACTTGAGGAAGTGGAACTGCTCAGTCATAGCTGGTAAGCATGTTCCCTCTTCACTAATGTGTGTGCACATATATTTAGCCATTCTACAGAGAATTGCACTATTTGGTATTGCATTTGCAGACTCCATTGAAGTAGATGGTCTCAGAAATGTACTAAAAACAAATTAAAACTATTATTTACTGTGTAAAATGTAAGATGGAGGAAGCATTACCTCACTGCAAGGATACTGCAATTTTATTTCACTGATTGATACTCAGAGAAATCAAACCACAAGTGAAATTAACCAGTCAGAACCCAGTAAAGTTCTGGTCACTCATGGAATCCTTTGTTAATGCCGGTTATCAGAACTTAGTAATCAAAAGGATATACAAAATATAAATAGTACAAATTAATTGAAACATAAACTACACATTATAGCCAGCACATAATTGCCCATAAGTAGAAAAGAATATGAGAAGATTATGCAAAAAGAGAAAAGCCTGTTATTCCAGATGAATGGAATCTATCCAGGGTATAAGTTTTGCCTAAGGTCTCACCTGCTCTCAGGCACTTCTGAGTAAGCCACTACTTGGTTGTAACATGGAACTGTTAAGTGATTTGTCCATAGAACTACTCTTTGATCTGCCAAATGTTAAAATCTGGTCATTGGAATTCTCTGTATATACCACCCAAGTGTTCCCTCTCTAGACTCTGAAAAATTCTAGTACTTCACTAAGGATTATGTTTTATGTCTTGACTTGTTTTTACTAGATTATAACCTGGTCAAGAGAAACAATAATATTTTAAAATATTTTAAAACTCACTGTGTCCCACATATTATCTGACCTGGCCCCATTGATTGACTGAGCAATCATAGATCATTGATAGGCAATCAAAATGGAGCAGGCAAGGAAAAAGGAGGTCATATTTCAAAGTATATTTATATTCATGATCTAACCTTTAGATTTCTCACAGTTTTGGAAATGATTTTTTTTTGATAAGATAAAATTATTGTCTCTGTGTAGTAAATCTGCTAAGACTGACATTTTGGAATAAACAGAATTTTTACACAGCAGAAAAACATATCAAAATATCTTTAAAAAGAAATTCAATTCCTGCCTGTTCACAATGGAGCAATAGCACAAAAATAATTCTTCCACTGTAAATAAATTAAAAACTGGAAAAATATATGAAACCACTCTTTTCAGTCACTGGAAAACAGATAGCACAGATGTGTGCTGAAAACAGAAGCCCTTGGCTTTCTTCTTGCAGGCAGGTTTAGGACTGAACAATAGGGAAGGATAATTCAAATAGAGCTGCCATCTGTCTCAATATAGGAGACAGAGATTGAAGTTCAATGAGGCCAAGGAAGCTCAACTTGGTTGGGGAAAGGGACTGTAGAATACCAAAGAGGAGAAAGTTATGCAGAGAAAGAGGCCCAGATATGCATAACACTCCCCTTGAGTCATTAGCTAAATAGGGATCTGTACATGTTTGCTGTGGGCCAGGCAAAGAACAACTTTCAGGAAAAGGAAATTTATTGGGGATCTGTATACAAATAACTCTCAGGGCTTATTCAGAGATAGAAATAATTTGTGTTCCCACCAGCCAGAATGGAAAAACCATGTTAATATATGGGGCAGTCAACAGATGTCCCAAAAGAATCATGCTTTAGTAATAAAGCTAGAATGAAGGCTACTCTATACCTGCCCCAATCCCAGAAGCTTGGAAACAAACCACAAAAGCATCAAAACAATCTGTAAGTAACTTTGCCTGCCAAGACACACTTTAAATAGACTTAGTAAGTCCAATACTCAAAAAATGTAAAATCATAATGCCCAACAGCCTATCAAAGTGACTAGATATGTGAAAAGGCAGGAAAATGTAACCTATAACCAGGAGAAGAATCAATTAACAGAAGCAGACATAGAAATGACAAAGATGAGGGCATTACGCCAAAATAACGTTAAAGCTATTATTACCACTATGTCCAAATCTTCAAAAATTTAAAGAAAAACATAATGAGAAGGGAAATAGAAAATATAAGAAAAAATCAAATGGAACTTCTGGAGATGAAATATACAATATCTGAAATGAAACTATCGCTGGAAGAAATTAGCACCAGATTAGACATTGCACGAAGAATGATCAGTGAGCTTGAAGATAAAACAATAGCAAGTACCCAAAATAAAGCAATGAGAGAAAAGAAAAGAAAAATAATTTTTAAAAAGAAGAATCTCAGTGACTTGTGGTTAATTGCAAGCTATATGACAAACATGTAATCAAAGTACCAGAAGAAGGAAAAGAAAGTGAGAGATAGAAAAAATAATTTAAGGAAATTAAAATTCCAAAGTTGTCTAAAAGTTTTCCAAATTTGGTGAAAACATTAAACTCAAAGATTCAAGATTAATGAACACCAAACATAATAAACACAAAGAAAACACATCAAAGACGCAGTGACCCAAGTTAATGAAATGAAAGAAAAAAACCCATTAAACTAGAACACAGTTAGTGAAAATAACTTACAAAAATAAGCAATGAAGACTTTTTCAAGCAAACATATCAGAAAGAATGTTTGCAAGCAAGTGTGCACTAAAAGAAGTGTTGAAAGAAATTTTTCAGGTTCTATAAAATGATACCAGTTTTAAAAGTAGATGATAACAACAACCAAAAAAAAGAAAAAAGAAAGAAAAAGTTAAGAAAGAAAAAGGACAGGAAAGGTAAAAAAAGCACCAAACATAGTAAATATAAACACATGCCAATTTCATTTAAAATTTTTTTAATTATTGGCTCTTTAAATCAAAAATGTTATAGAGTTTAATATATACATATATGTATACATATGTATACATATGTAAAATGTACCAAAACAAAAGCACAAAGGATTAGAAAGGAAATGTTATAGGGAAATATTTTAAGGTTCTTAAGTCATACATATAATTTAAATGTTTTGTTAAAGATATATTATATAAAATCTAGAGTAGTCACAAAAAGATACAGAAATAAATACAGCTAATAAACCAATAGAGGAGATAAGGTGGCATATTAATAAAACAAAATAAAACAAAACTGAATTAATCCAAAAGAAAAATGAGAGAAAAGGAAACAAAAATCATATAGCATGATGGTAGATTTACACCCAATGATGTCAAAAATTACTTAAATATAAACAGTCTAAGAAACTCTAATTAAAAATCAGAGATTATCACACTGGACCAAAAAAAAAGCAATAAAGAACTATATCCTGTCTACATTTTAAGAATACTTATTTTAAGTATAAAGATACCTAAGGATAAAAATAAAAGAATGTAAACAAACAAAAACGATGTTCTATACAAACACTAATATTAAGAAATCAGTAGTGGCTACAGTTAGTTAAACTAAACTTCAAATCAAGGAATATCCATAGAGATTAAAAAGGGACATTTCATACTGAATAAATGAGTCAATTCCTAATGAGTTACAACAATCCTACATTGTATGTGCCTAAACAGAATTTCAAAATTCATGAAGCAGGGCTTCCCTGGTGGCACAGTGGTTGAGAGTCCGCCTGCCGATGCAGGGGACACGGGTTCATGCCCCGGTCTGGGAAGATCCCACATGCCACGGAGCGGCTGGGCCCATGAGCCATGGCCACTGAGCCTGCGCGTCCGCAGCCTGTGCTCCGCAACGGGAGAGGCCACAACAGTGAGAGGCCCGTGTACCGCAAAAAAAAAAAAAAAAAAGAATTCATGAGGCAAAATCTGGAAGAATTGAAAAGAAAGAGACAAACCTATTATTATTATTGAATATTTCAACACTGTTACCTTTGTAATGATAGAACATGCAGACAGAAAATCAGTGAAGATGCAGAAGATTAAACAATGCAATCGAACACTTGACCTAAGTGACATTTATTGATAGAGAACTTAACCAAAGAACAGCAGAATATACATTACTGTCAATCAAACGTGCCACATCCACCAAGATAAACCATACGTTGTGCTGTAAAACAAATCAATGAATTTTAAAAGATTCAAATACATAGCATGTTCTCTGACAACAACAGAACTAACATAGAAATCAACAAGAGAAAAGCTATCTGGAAAAATCCCCAAATATTTGCACATTAAACAATGCACTTCTAAATAAATATGTCAAAGAAAGAATCACCAAAGAACTTGAACTGAATGAAAATGAGATTATCAAAATATCAAGATTTGTAAGATTCAGCCAAAACAGAACTTATTTATAGCTTTACATACTTATATTAGAAAAGAAGAAAGATCTAAAAACAAATGAGGTAGACTTTTTACTTAAGAAACTAGAAAAAGAAGAGCTAATTATACATAAATTAGTATAATGAAGGAAATAGACACACAATTTAAAATCAATAAAATAGAAAACAATAGAGAAAAATTAGTAAAAACAAAAGTTGTCTCTTTGAGAAGGCAAACAAAAGTGATATCTAGCTAGCCTGACCAAGAAAAAAAGAGAGAAGATACAAATGACCAGAAACTAAAAAGAAGGCATCACTAAACATCCCACAGATACTAAAAATATAACAGAGGACAATTTTCATAACAACAAAAATATATGGTCCTTTCAAAAAACATAAATTCCTTGAATATCACAATGGACCAAAACTAACAAAAGAGAAGACAGAAAATCTAGTTTTTGCAATATTTATTAAAAACATTGATTTTTCTATCAAAAATATTCCACCCCCCGCAAACCTGCAGGACATTATGATTTCAATGATGAATAGTGTCAGACATTTATGGAAGAATTAATATCAACCACATATATACTCTTTCATGAAACAGAGGAAGGCACACTGAAATCATTTTATCATCCCGATACCAAAATCAGACACAAATATTACAAAATAAGGAACTACTAGACTATATCCTCATGCATATAACTGCAAAAAACCTTAACAATTTATAGTAAATAAAATCCAGTAATATATATGGATAACATATGAGGTTTACCCTGGAAATGCAAAGATGATGATGAAGACTTAAGATCCACAAATGGATCTTACCTGGGGAATGTAAAGACTGGAAAATGTAACTCCTTCGAATGCAAAGACAGCAATACAATACTTCAAGGAATATGAAAAATCAAGGAAACATGACTCCACCAAAGGAACACAATACAGCCTTTTCAAAAACGGTATTGGAACAAGTGGGTAACCATATGGGGAAAAACAAATCTCAATTCTTACCTACATCTTAAAAAAAAGTCAAAATGACAGACTCAAATGTAAAAACTAAAATTATAAACTTCTACAAGAAAATACAAGAGAAGGCTGTGTGATCTTGGGCTAGGCAAATAGTTCTTAAGTCATACACACACAAAATAAACTATAAAAGAATAAAACCTAATCAGAATTTTAAATTACTGGTTTTCTAAAGACACTGTTGGAAAAGAAAAAAGAAGTCACAATCTGGAAGAAGATATTTGCAATAGACACTAACGTGAAGGAGATCCAATTTAAAAATGGGGAAATGATTTGAACATACACTTCACCAAAAAGGAATATTCAAAAAACTAATAAGTACAGGAAAAGATGCCCAACATCGTTAATTATCAGAGAAATGCAAATTTAAATGGCAATGATATAACACTATACACTCACACTCAAATGTCTAAAGCTTAAAAGGCTATTGTCCAAAAGGTACAATGTTCCAGTTATAAGATAAATAAGTACCAGAGATGTAATGTACGACATAATAAAACATACTGAACACCATTGCATGTTACATACAAAAGTTGTTAAGAGAGTAAATCCTAAGTGTTCTCATCACAAAGAGAAAATGTTTTTCTATTTCTTTAATTTTGTATCTATATGAGATGATGGATATTCACCAAACCTGTAATAATCAATCAATTAATTAATTTAAAAGTAAAATTAAAAAGACTATTATCCTTGCAGTAGAGCAACTGGAACTCATACATGGCTGGTGGGAACATGAAAAGATTAAATCTTTGCAAAATTTGATTTTTCAAAAAATTTAAACATATAGTTACTATATGATCCAGCTATTCAACTAAGATATTTACCCAAGAAAGCTAAAAATATATGTACAAAAACACTTGTATGGGAATGTTCATGCCAACTTTCTTCATTAGTCAAAAACTAGGAACCAGATGCCTGTGTTCAAGAGGCAAGTGGTAAAGGATTTGTAGGATACTACTCGGTGGCGTAAAAGAACAAACAACTAAGACAATGAAGTGGTGGAATCCAAAAACGACATGCCGAGTGAAAGAAACCAGACACATAAAAGTATAAGCTATGGGCTTCCCTGGTGGTGCAGTGGTTGAGAGTCCGCCTGCCGATGCAGGGGACACGGGTTCGTGCCCCGTTCCAGGAAGGTCTCACATGCCGCGGAGCGGCTGGGCCCGTGAGCCATGGCCACTGAGCCTGTGCGTCCGGAGCCTGTGCTCCGCAACGGGAGAGGTCACAACAGTGAGAGGCCCGTGTACCGCCCCCCCTCAAAAAAAAAGTATAAGCTATATGATACTATATCTGCGAACCTCCAGAAAACCCAAATCTTATTTAAAATGACAGAAAGCAACTCAGTGGCTACCTGGGACCCAAGCTGGGGTGACAGAAATGTTCTGTATATTGATTTTAGTGGTGGTTACACAGATACATACATTTATCAAATCACATAAAACTACATTTAAAATCCCATCCTTTCTGCTCTTTGGCCACCATAATGAAAGACTCCCATGTCTGGGAGCCTTGTAGAGCTTGCTTTTCATCTACACATCTATGACATTTACCAGCATAGTGCAAATGATGCCATCATAAATGCAGGCATGCACAGATTGTATACAAATATTTGTTAATAGGCTATGCTGCCATGGAAAAGTATATGTACTTTCTGAGTGTTGACTGCAGGGTCCTTTACATGTCCATAAGTTGAGGTTGTTTATTAAATTGTCTGATTATCAGTGTATAAAAACACACTATCAAAATTCTGTTTTGGCAATTTTCCTAGATAATTCTGTCAATATTTATATCGTATGTTTGGGGTTACAATGGTTGATGTATTCAGGTTTCAGAACTGTGATCTTTTTATGGTAATTTTTTCCTTTTCTCATTAAGTGATAATCCTCATTATCCCTAGCAATACAATTTGCCTTTGAAGTCTATCCATTTTGATAATATTGCTACCTCAACTTTCTTTTGATTGAAGTTTTTAAATTTTTTTAACATCTTTATTGGAGGATAATTGCTTTACAATGGTGTGTTTCTGCTGTATAACAAAGTGAATCAGCTATACATATACATACATCCCCATATCTCCTCCCTCTGCATCTCCCTTCCACTCTTCCTATCCTACTCCCTAGGTGGACACAGAGCACCGAACTCCAAGCTGATCTCCTTGTGCTATGCAGCTGCTACTCTCTCACTTCGTCCCAGCTTACCCTTCCCCCTCCCTGTGTCCTCAAGTCCATTCTCTATGTCTGCGTCTTTATTCCTGTCCTGCCCCTAGGTTCTTCAGAACCTTTTTTTTTTTTTTTTAGTTTCCATATATATGTATTAGCATACAGTGTTTGTTTTTCTGACTTAGATTGAAGGTTTTTTTATAGATATTTTCCATTTCTTACTTTTCAACTTTTCTATATCTTTATATCATATGGCTGTCTCCTAAATTAGTTTATAGCTGGATTTAGTTTTTGTTTGGTAGTAAGTCTCTCTCTCTCTCTCCAGGTAAGACATTCTCATCAAGGAATTTTCTTATATTTACAATTACTGTGCTACTGATATATTCAAACTTATTTTAATTTTTTATTTTTCATGCTTCATTTTTATTAGTATTCAGCCTTTAATATCCAATTTGCAATATTTATCTGTAGTTAGATTTGTTATAGGATTATAATTTTTCAGTTGAAACTTGCCAGGCCTTTTCTAAATATAATTATCAAAAGAGGGGAGAAGAGGCACCAGTTCATGTCTATTTCTTAGTTGAAATGATCAATCCTTCCCTCAATAAGAATGATATATTTGTGAGAATTTTGGAGTTGGGAAGAGTCTTACAAAAGTGGCCTAATCCATTGTACATGTGAAAATCGAAGCCTGGAGGATTTACATATGTTGTTCAAGGTCATAAAGTGAGTTAGTATGACTGAATTCAATTCTACTGATTCTTAGTCTAGTGTTCTTTCCATGCTGTGCTTTCAGATTTACGTTGTACAGGCTGTTGAATACCATCATTTCTGCAGTACAATAGTAGCATGTCTTCCTCTTAAGGAGCTTGTAAATTGAATCAATTCTGAGATATGCATATTAAATTAAGAAGCATGCAAAGCAGATGGTAAAATGCAAATGAATTAAGGGCTCCAAGGTTATACAGATTTGAATCTATTTTAAAAAGTGACAGTCTGTTTTAAGTCTCATCAGTGACTTTGAAAACAATAGGCTCAGCCATAATGGGAAATAGGAAACATTTTCTAACTTGCAGTTGTCCTTTGTAAAAAATGTTTTATTTCAATACCTAATTTATTATTTCTCATTTATGTATACCATGCAGCATTATTTCTCTACAAGCTTTACCTTCCCATTGAGTATTTGAATTTTCCTAGCATTTATTTTTCCTCAAAGGCATTAACCTGCTTTTCTAAGTCATATTTCATTTTATTTGTTACTTTTGCAGATACCTAATATATTAAAACATTATTTCCAGTTAATCCCATACGCAACACAAAATGAAGAGCAAGTGTAGAGAATAATAACTCTGTATTTCAAAATACAGAACTGCTGGGGTAAATTAGATGATGGAGAATTATGGCAACAGGTCTCACAGTACTGACAATGGAAAAGTGGAAGGCATACCTGGAAAAAGCTTATACTTTTCTCTACATGAGAAAAAAAGGGAAACACTAAAATGCAATTTTAAATCACACTTCAATTTCCAGGTTAGAGTTCTCTTCTCAAAATATACATTGCCAACCCCCCAGGTTCAGCAGGTCATTCAAAACCAGCCTTGGAGATTTCAGTCTAGGGCTGCATTCTTAGTATATTCTTCAGTGGATAGACCAATTAGGCTTGTTTTCTGACAGCAGCCAATGTCATGGGGCCCTTGCTGAAATTTCTGTCACATTTTGTGTCTATGAAAATGAACTGCATCCTTAGGAATTTCAAAAGGCAATGAAGCAGGGCCTTCCCTGGTGGTGCAGTGGTTGAGCATCCGCCTGCCGATGCAGGGGACGCGGGTTCGTGCCCTGGTCCGGGAAGATCCCACATGCCGCAGAGCGGCTGGGCCCGTAAGCTATGGCCGCTGAGCCTGCGCATCCGGAGCCTGTGCTCCGCAACGGGAGAGGCCACAACAGTGAGAGGCCCGCGTACCGCAAAAAAAAAAGGCAATGAAGCAAAGGCCTGAGGAGTGCACCAGAGGGAGGGAGAGCAGAGTGTATCATTGTGAAGTTCTGATGGGGGTATTTGGTTTCTAATGATAGCGATGATTCCCTATGGTATGTAGGTACAAAGAATCAGAATCAAAACAAAACCTCATGAGTCCTCCTATCTAGAAAAAAAAATCTAATTTTGATTAAATTTATATGCACTACAAATTAACTCTGAGAAAAGATAGGTTTGAAATTTTGTATATTTTCTTTTTCACAGAGACACATTTAAACCTGAGAAAGGGCAGACATGAGCGGTCCACAATCTATTGGGCATATACTACACTGAGTCTTCCTCATGCCTTTCTTCCAGATGGCTGAAGGGTTTCCTCAAAGGTTGGCTTATCCTGAAGTCTACTCTTAAGCTCTGGCTAGTCCCATTCCACTTTTATTATTCTCCCTCTGTTATTCTTCGTTCCATCACAGTCTCAGTCCCACATTTATCTGTCCATCCCCAGAATACCTGGAACTTCGCTTTGGGTGACCAAATCATCCCACTTTGCCAGGGACTGTCACAGTTTGAGCTCTGAATGTCTCACATCTCAGGAATGAGTCCTTCTTTCTAAGTCGTTCTGGAAATTTACATCTTTCTCCTCCAAGCCCAACCAAGGGACTACCTTACTTCATATTCATTCCCTCAACAGTTTCCTTCATCTAAAAAAAAAAAAAAAATCACTGCCCAATCTCTTTCCAAACACACACACGAGTTTAAAAATATATTGAGAATGAATGCCAAGGTTTTGCTTCATTGAGATTTGGCCTAAATGCCACTCTCCTCTTTGCCCTTTTGATATAAGCTAGAACTTTACTGGAAAGATTTGCTTCAATCTGCTTGGTGTCTGTGTCTTGCATCTCTGTGTTCCCAGGTCAGCCTTGTGCTTAGTAGGTGTTACACTTTCTTTGGCTCATCTTACCAAGTTTTTCACACTCTCAGATAACATTCACTTGCTGGCTCAGGCTTGCCTTGGATACTGAGCCAAACTAGGAGTGAAAGTACATATTTCAATAATGCCACTCCACTTGATTTCCATGTAATAGAACATGGAATTAAGTCACACTTCATATTGTGGAATATACTGGTCCAATGATAATTGCTCACCTTTTGTATGTGACCTGCTTTTTCCTCCTTTAGAAGATTTTAAAAGATATTTCCTTTGTCCCTACTATTCTGAAATTTCACAACTATGTCCTTTGGTGTGGGTATTTTCCCATTCATTGTGCTGGACACTCAGTGGGTCTTTTCATTCTGAAAAGCCATGTCCGTTGATACCTTTTTATACCAGTTTCTTATTCATTTACACATTCTATAATATCTCTATGTTTTAGAATAGTTTATTGTTGCTATACTCTTTTCATTATATATGACATCCTGTTCTTTTTAATGGATGCAACATTTTCCCGTATTAAGATGACCATAAAATATAATGCATTTATTTAATGTTCATTTTCATCTTTCTAAGTGTCAAAAAACTTTATTAGACTACACCTCACAATGCCCTTAATTGTTTTAGTTATAAATTATCAACTGTACAAGTTAAAAAATAAAAGATTCACTTTATGAATGTTGAGACTATGGCAACATATAATTAAATGAAAATTTATTGAAGTTGTTCAAAGCACTGTGGAAAATCTTCTTTCTGGCCTCTGATTGTCCAGCTTCGGAGTACTGGTAAAAACAGAAAGCAAACCTAATATATTATATGTTTTGTATCTGCCAAATCATAGATCATCCTGAAAGAGCCAAACTTTTTTTTTCCCAGTCCATGGAAGTCAGTTGAAGAACTGATATGCTTTAATCCTAATCAGTGTTTGAATGAAAATACAGAGGGAAAAAAAAAAAAAACTCCATATAGGAAAACTTTTTAAAATAATAAAAGAATAAAGAGTGATCTTAATCAATTAGAAACAAGCCAAAAGCCAAATGAATTTTAAGTAAAATAAGTCCTTGGGGATAAAACCAAATTAAAAAGTTCTTAATGGCACAAAATTTCTTAGACATGGACAGGAAAACAATAATGAGTTATCATTTGAATTAATAACAAAATATCTTCTCTATTAACAAAAATATACCACACTACGACTGAATGACATGAGAAGTCACTTCTACGTCAATGTTCAAGCTGAGAGTAATAGTATAGAACAATTAGTCCAAATCTTATTTTTATAGAGAGGCAACTGAGATCAAATGAAAGAAGGAACTCACTCAGCTCCTCACAAATAGTTAATGGCCCATGCAACAAGTATGTTGTTGTTCCACAATCAAAATCTTTAGCCTTTTTATTCCTACAAACTCCAATGTTTTTTTCACTATGGTAATTGGTCCTATAATTGAATATTTAATTCATCTACAGTTAAACTCTCTAGGTGAGAAATAATTGACAAATTCTAGTTATGGCCCATATAATTTAATCTTCAATACAATACAGTTTCAAAAAGAGAAAAGAAGATTCTAGATCTATATGTTTTAAATAAAACATCATTTAAAGTAGAACACGAGGTAGTACAGAAATGAACAATAGAAACAAGAATTTAAAAAAAAAGAAAGCCAAATATTTGTGGGATAATTAGAGGAATTAGAGTTGTAAGATCTAGAGAAGAGAATATTAAGGGGTGGCTTTCTACGGTTAAAAGACAGATCTAGCCTATTATTCACCATCTTCATTGAGATAAAATATAGTTAGAGCAAGGAACAGATGCAACCAAGAAGCAGTTCTTGAGTACAGAGTGACTAATGTCTGGCCCAGCACCTAGTGAGTGAAGTAAGAGGGTATGGTAGATGAATCCCTAGAGTTTGGGGGTAAAGAGACTAACAGTTATCATCCTACTCTTACTTGAAATTTGTTGGCCAGAGATCTAGCAGCTAAACCAAGTGACCGATTTGATATGTTAATACCACAAGGCAAGCTGCCTCTCCCAGTGAGAAAAATAACATGTTCAATTCTTCCAAGTTAAAGGCTTATTGTAATGATTAAGCACACAGACTTAGGGGTCAGAGTGCCTGGGTTCAAATCTCAAGCTTCACCACTAATTATGTAAATTTAGACAAATTACTTTAAGGTGACTTGGGGTTTCTCATATGTAAAAGGAAGAGATTTTGGTACCCATTTTTTTAACAATTGTTAAGATAATACTTAGGAAATAGCAAATTAATATTATCTTCCAAATATCTGAACTCATGTCATCTGACAGATTCCAATATTATTCTTTAAATAATTATTGAAAATATCAAGATAAAAATACAGATGTTAAAATTATCTATTAAGGGTATCACCAGGTTAATTTAAGGGAGAAAAATATAGCTAAAGTTATTTAACAGCTTTGAATACATCTGAATGTCACATCAATTGGGCAGTGGTCAATACTTGGACTAAATTCTAATCAAGAGGCTATTAAGTTAGTGAAATTTTGAAATCGCATAATTGGCATTTGTTTGCTCTGAGTAATGTTGTACTCTATTCACATGAACATTGGAGAGGCAGTTTTCCAGTCATTTTTATTAGAAAACATGAGGCAAGACCATACCCCTCTAAGCATAAAGTTCTACAAATACTCATAGTGTAAAATCTCAAAGTATAACTTGTTTCCAAATAGCTGAGTCTGTTGGCTGCCAAATGAACTTACAGTTGAAACAATGGAAAAAGCACAAAGAACATAGAATTTAGACACAAAAAAGAGAACATCCAGCAAAATGACTTGGTAGCTAAACTCACAGTAATGAAATGTGAAAGTCTTAAATTTATTTATGGCAAGCATCTCAGTCAAGACTTCAATCTGTAAGTATGGTGAAAAGACTATAGAGCAACAAAAACAGAGAGCAGAGTCTCAGCTAATAAGATATCCCAGTCAGTTCTGTGATAATGAGATATATGTGTTTCTGAAAATCACTTCATTCAGAGAAATTCTGCAATAAAAACCATAGGTCTGAGGACACCTTCAAGATGGCGGAGGAGTAAGATGTGGAGATCACCTTCCTCCCCACAAATACATCAGAAATACCTCTAAATGTGGAACAACTCCTACAGAACACCTACTGAATGCTCACAGAAGACCACAGACTTCCCAAAAGGCAAGAAACTCCCCACGTACCTGGGTAGGGCAAAAGAAAAAAAGAGACAAAAGAATAGGGACGGGACCTTGCACCTCTGGGAGGGAGCTGTGAAGGAGGAAAAGTTTCCACACACTAGGAAGCCCCTGCACTGGCGGAGATGGAGGGTGACGGGGGGGGGAAGCTTCAGAGGGCAGCAGTAGGGATGAAGAAGGCAAAGCAGAGAGATCCCTGCACAGAGGATTGGTGCCAACCAGCACTCACCAGCCTGAGAAGCTTCTCTGCTCACTCGCCAGGACGGGTAAGGGCTGGGAGCTGAGGCTCCGGCTTCAGAGGTCAGATCCAAAGGAGAGAAAGGGAAAAATTCTCCCTGAAGCCTCAGGAGCAGCGGATTAAATCTCCACAAACAACTTGATGTACCCTGAATCTCTGGAATACCTGAATAGACAACAAATCATCCCAAACGTGAGGCAGTGGACACAGGGAGCAACTGTGGACTTGGGGTTTGCTTTCTGCATCTAATTCATATCTGGTTTTATATTTATCTTAGTTTAGTATTTAGAGTTTATTATCATTGGTAGACTTGTTAATTGATTTGGTTGCTCTCTTCCTTTTTTTATATATATATAGATATATATTGTTTTTTCCTTTTTCTCTTTTTGTGAGTGTGTATGTGTATGCTTCTTTGTGTGATTTTGTCTGTATAGCTTTGCTTTTACCATTTGTCCTAGAGTTATGACTGTCCATTTTTTTTCTTTTTATCATTGGTGTATGTTTTTTGTTTGGTTGCGCTCTTCTTTCTTTCTTCTTAGTTATTAATATTTCATTTTTAATAATTTTTTATTTTGATAACTTTTATTTTATTTTTTCTTTCTTTCTATCATTTTCTACCTTCTCTTCTGAGCCGTGTGGCTGACAGGGTCTTGGAGCTCCAGCTGGGTGTCAGGCCTGTGCCTCTGAGGAGGGAGAGCCGAGTTTAGGACACCGGTCCACCAGAGACCTCCTGGCATCACATAATATCAAACTGCGAAAACCTCTCAGAGATCTCCATCTCAATGTTAAGACCAACCTCCACCCAACGACCAGCAAGGTACAGTGCTGGACACCCTATGCCAAACAACTAGCAAGACAGGAACACAACCCCACCAATTAGCAGAGAGGCTGCCTAAAATCATTATAAGGTCACAGCCATCCCAAAACACACCACCAGATGCGGTCCTGCCCAGATGAAAGACAAGATCCAGCCTCTTCCACCACAACATAGGCACCAGTCCCCTCCACCAGGAAGCCTACACAACCCACTGAAACAACCTTAGCTGCTGGGGGCAAACACTAAAAACAAGGGGAACTATGAACCTGCATCTTGCGAAAAGGAGACCCCAAAAACAGTAAGTTAAGCAAAATAAGAAGACAGAGAAACTCACAGCAGATGAAGGAGTAAGGCAAAAACCCATCAGACCAAACAAATGAAGAGGAAATAGGCAGTCTATCTGAAAAAGAATTCAGAGTAATGATAGTAAAGATAATCCAAAAGCTTGGAAATAGAATGGAGAAAATACAAGAAATGTTTAACAAGGACCTAAAAGAACTAAAGAGCAAACAAACAATGATGAAAAACAAAATAAATGAAATTAAAATTCTCTACAAGGAATGAATAGCAGAATAACTGAGGCAGAACGGATAAGTGACCTGGAAGATAAAAGAGTGGAAATAACTACCGTAGAGCAGAATAAAGAACAAAGAATGAAAATAATTGAGGACAGTCTCAGAGACCTCTGGGACAACATTAAATGCACCAACATTCGAATTATAGGGGTCCCAGAAGAAGAAAAGAAAAACAAAGGGATTGAGAAAATATATGAAGAAATTATAGTTGAAAACTTCACTAATTTGGGATAGGAAATAGTTAATCAAGTCCAGGAAGCACAGAGAGTCCCATACAGGATAAATCCAAGGAGAAACACACCAAGACACATATTAATCAAACTATCAAAAATTAAACACAAAGAACAAATATTAAAAGCAGAAAGGGAAAAACAACAAGTAACATACAAGGGAATCCCCATAAGGTTAACAGCTGAACTTTCAGCAGAAATTCTGCAAGCCAGAAGGGAGTGGCAGAATATATTTAAAGTGATGAAGGGGAAAAACCGACAACCAAGATTACTCTATCCAGCAAGGATCTCATTCAGATTTGACAGGGAAATTAAAACCTTTACGGAAAAGCAAAAGCTAAGACAGAGCTTCCCTGGCGGCATGGTGGTTGAGAGTCCACCTGCCGCTGCAGGAGACACGGGTTTATGCCCTGGTCCGGGAAGATCTCACATGCCATGGAGCGGCTGGGCCCTTGAGCCATGGCAGCTGAGCCTGCACGTCCAGAGCCTGTGCTCTGCAACGGGAGAGGCCACAACAGTGAGAGGCCCGCATACCAAAAAAAAAAAAAAAAGCTAAGAGAATTCAGCACCACCAAACCAGCTTTAAAACAAATGCTAAAGGAACTTCTCTAGGCAGGAAACACAATAGAAGGAAAAGACCTACAATAACAAACCCAAAACAATTAAGAAAAGGTAATAGGAACATAGATATCGATAATTACCTTAAATGTAAATGGATTAAATGCTCCAACCAAAAGACATAGACTGGCTGAATGGATACAAAAACAAGGCCCATATATATATGCTGTTTACAAGAGACACACTTCACACCTAAGGACACATACAGGCTGAAAATGAGGGGATGGAAAAAGATATTCCATGCAAATGGAAATCAAAAGAAGGCTGGAGTTGCAATTCTCATATCAGACAAAATAAACTTTAAAACAAAGACTATTACAAGAGACAAAGAAGGACACTACATAATGATCAAGGGATCAATCCAAGAAGAAGATATAACAATTGTAAATATGCACCCAACATAGGACCACCTCAATACATAAGGCAAATACTAACAGCCATAAAAGGGGAAATTGACAGTAACAAAATCATAGTAGGGGGCTTTAACGCCCCACTTTCACCAATGGACAGATCATCCAAAATGAAAATAAATAACGAAACACTAGCTTTAAAAGATACATTAAACAAGATGGACGTAATTGATATTTATAGGACATTCCATCCAAAAACAACAGAAGACACTTTCTTCTCAAGTGCTCATGGAACATTCTCCAGGATAGGTCATATCTTGGGTCACAAATCAAGCCTTGGTAAATTTAAGAAAACTGAAACCATATCAAGTATCTTTTCTGACCACAACGCTAAGAGACTAGATATCAGTTACAGGAAAATATCTGTAAAAAATACAAACACATGGAGGCTAAATAATGCACTACTTAATAACCAAGAGATCACTGAAGACATCAAAGAAGACATCAAAAAATACCTGGAGAAAAATGACAATGAAAACACTATGACCCAAAACATATGGGATGCAGCAAAAGCAGTTCTAAGAGGGAAGTTTATAGCAATACATTCCTACCACAAGAAACAAGAAACATCTCAAATAAACAACCTAACCTTACACCTAAAGCAATCAGAGAAAGGAGAACAAAAAACCCCAAAGTTAGCAGAAGGAAAGAAATCATAAAGATCAGATCAGAAATAAATGATAAAGAAATGAAGGAAACGATAGCAAAGATCAATAAAACTAAAAGCTGATTCTTTGCAAAGATAAACAAAATTGATAAATCATAAGCCAGACTTATCAAGAAAAAAAGCGAGAAGATTCAAATCAATAGAATTAGAAATGAAAAAGAAGTAACAACAGACACTGTAGAAATACAAAGGATCATGAGGGATTACTATAAGCAACTATATGCCAATAAAATGGACAACCTGGAAGAAATGAACAAATTCTTAGAAATGCACAACCTTCTGAGACTGAACCAGGAAGAAACAAAATATAAACAGACCAATCACAAGCACTGAAATTGAAACTGTGATTAAAAATTTTCCAACAGGGCTTCCCTGGTGGCGCAGTGGTTGAGAGTCCGCCTGCCGATGCAGGGGACACGGGTTCATGCCCTGGTCCGGGAAGATCCCACATGCCGCGGAGCGGCTGGGCCCGTGAGCCATGGCCGCTGAGCCTGCGCGTCTGGAGCCTGTGCTCTGCAACGGGAGAGGCCACAACAGTGAGAGGCCCGCGTTACCATAAAAAAAAAAAAAAAAAAAAAAAAAAAAAAAAAATTTTCCAACAAACAAAACCCCAGGACCAGATGGCTTCACAGTTGAATCCCATCAAACATTTACAGAAGAGCTAACACCTTTCCTTCTCAAACTCTTCCAATATGTATATATCTAACTGATTCACTTTGTTATAAAGCAGAAACTACCACACCATTTTAAAGCAATTATACTCCAATAAAGATGTTAAGAAAAAAAAAGATGAACCTAGGGGCAGAACAGGAATAAAAACGGAGACATAGAGAATGGACTTATGGACACAGGGCGGGGGAAGGGTAAGCTGGGATGAAGTGAGAGAGTGGCATGGACATATATACACTACCAAATGTAAAACAGTTAGCTAGTGGGAAGCAGCCACATAGCATGGGGAGATCAGCTCGGTGCTTTGTGACCAACTAGAGAGGTGGAATAGGGAGGGTGGAATGGAGACGCAAGAGGGGAGGAGATATGGGGATATATATTTATGTATAGCTGATACACTTTGGTATGAAGCAGAAACTAACACACCATTGTAAAGCAATTATGCTCCAATAAAGATGTTAAAATACATAAATAAATAAACCAAAGGTCTTATGCAAAAAAAAAAGAAAAACAATGAGGCTAGAGGCACACTAATCTAAAACTTCCTCAGTGAAACAATGAAAAAAGAAAGATAAGGATCTAATGAATTTGGTAGAACCGTTTTACACATGTTAAATAGTTACACATGTTAAAGTATATAAATAAAAAGGGTATTTTACTTTGAAAAGGACCTGACTTGTGTACAGGGGCAACAGAGAGGTTGCAGCTTGTGTATTATTGTGAAGAGGTAGGAGGAGGATTAAGAGAAATTGTAGGAAACGTTGCAGTACAAGATTCAGTTGGGTGTGGTGGAACTTCTCTTTTTTGTCCCTTCCTTCATCCTAATGCCTGGAATATGGCTATCCTGGCCAACATTCTAGATTGGATTAGAGTCTGGGTCCCTGAAGAGCAAATCTCTGGGTGGCCTCCCTGTGGACTTTTACATGACCAATAAAAAGCTTATTTTTTTAAAGTCACAATTATTTTTGTTCTCTTACTTGCAATTAAGGTCAATCCTAACTGATACAGACTTCCTAGATAAATCCTATTTCTATTTTTTCTCATTTTTAATACATTTTCATCCCTTTTACCACATTCTATAAGAATCACATGAGGTGGGGGACAGAAATGGAGTGATGTGGGTCAAAGAGCACAAATTTTCAGTTGTAAGAAGGGTAAGTTCTGAGGATCTAGTGTACAGCATGGTAACTATAGTTAATAATACAGTATTGTATACTTGAAACTTGCTGAGAATAAATCTTAAGTAGTCATATGCACACAAGAACATAGTAAGGAAAAAGAGTTACTTATGTAAGGTGATGGACATGTTAATTATCTGGATTTTGATAATCATTCTACAATCATACATATACAATTGTATATGTATATCAAATCATTACATTGTATAATTTCAATATATACAATTGTATTTATCAGTTAAATAAAGTTAAAGAATCACTTGGATCAATCTTCCAATGCATGATGTAATTTAATTTTAGCTGTATCCTTTCTATTTAATCCCTCTGTTTCTCTTTTTAATTTCATTATCATGTTTTTTTTAATTCCCAAGACTTCAAATTTTCTTTTTCACTGAAGTCTGTTATTTTATTCTCTCACAGAGAATACTAAGTATGCTTAAATTTTCTTCTTTTCCTATGTTGAACTTTTTGTCTATGATTATTTCTTAATTTTGTTGAATTTATTTCTCTTAGGTTTCCTTACATGCCTGGTAGCTCTTACTGAATGTTCCAATGTTTAAAATATCATCTCAGATACATTAAAAAACCCAGGCTGTGAAAAAATGTTCTGATTTAGGAGTCCTATCTCCAGAGGCTATGCAGTGGGGCACAAGGCAGAACTTGTGGCTGGTTTAGCATTTTGTAAGTGCATGAGAATATTTTGTCTGCCCGGGAAGGGGAGGCTCCCATTCTTCATGGTAAGCATAAGTTATCTGGAAACTTTCTCCATACCAACTCCATAACTGTTATAATCTCTTGTGAGAATGTCTAAATTAGAATGCCTTATTCATGCCCCCACCCCACCCTGAGGCCAAAATTAGGAAAGCATGGGAAAGATTAATGAATGGACATTTGTCGTTTGTTTTGCTTCACCTAGCATCTGAACTCCTATGTTACACGTTTCCACTCAATGTGTCTTGCTGAGGCAAAGAATGCATCCCTCTATAAAATCTGAGACTGTAGGGATCTGATTTTCTAGTTATCTGACATAAGCTCTGCCAATCAAAATGCATCTGTGCCGGATCTGATGCTCTAAAAGCAAAAACCTGTGCCCATGCCTGAGCGTCATAGAACAGAAGTGGCTCAATGGCAAATCATTGTGATTTCACCTGAATGAAGGATGAGAAATTCCATAATAAGACCACATCTGTGGCTTGGATTTGGTTGCTGCTCCTGGCAGCCCAGCCTTCAGTCTAATTCTCCAGCCTTCCTGCAGTTCTTGAGCCACCCAAGCCCTTATCTGCTCCACCCAGAGTAGGCATTTTTTCCTTACAGTTAAGAACCTGATTAATACAACTGGCATGACTATGTCACAGCCCTTTAATTACCAAGCAAACCTCATATGGCCTCCCTCTCTAAAACCTACTACCTCTAGGGAAAAAAAAAAAGTAGTTTGGAAAGCACCTCTTCTTCCCCAGTAGCACTTTTCATCAATCTTTCATTTCATCATCAGCCTGATATCACATGTTCTATTTCTTAAAAAAAAAAAATGCATCACTGTTCTGATTTTTTGATGGTTCTTGCCCAGCTTTCTAAATTCCTTTCTATCCCATTTTCTTTTCTGTATGTTTCAGTGAGATTTGAGCTGGTAGGAAAAGTAAATCATGTATTTAGGAAGCCATATTGAACTGAAAGTTTATTTCCTACATTTTCTTCTTGCTTCATTTTTAAGATAATGACTGCTATATGTGTATTTTAAATATACATATGTATGTTTATATATCTGTGTGTGTGTTTGTGTGATCTATAGGTCATTTGAAGAGTTTCTAACTTAATGATGATGTTAGGAAACAAGCAGGGTCCTCAGTAACACATCTTATTGCACACATCTGCAAACCTCTATCATCTTTATGGATGTAGTCAGGTTGCCTTCTACTTGTATTCATTGTCAATCATCAAAGTAAATATTCCATCTCAACTTATGCCACAAAGCTCCTCATCTGCTTTCAACTGAAATAATCTACAATGTGTTTATTCTCTCTCTGTTTGTGGGTTCGCCTAAATACCTGTTTGAGATGAAATCATGAAGTTTATTATGGTGTCTGTTTACTATAGTAAAATTGATCTTTCCTGATTATCAGGCCCACCAATAAAATCATTACCTAGCTTTATTCAACACTGTGGTCCATTTAATATGGAATCATGTGCTATGAAAAAGCTTGAATAAAATGAATGAGTTGTAAACTGGACCCTACTTTGAATGTAGTTAAGTCCATTTTAAGTGGATTTACTTAAAGCTGGTAAAAAGAATCTATACTTGCTAATGTAAAGTTGTCAACACATAGCAGATGCCCAATCATAACTCTTGTGTGATTGATGTTCTCCCTCTCCCGTCCCCCACACACAAAAAAAACCCCTCTAATTTACCTTTTTTTTTTTTTTAATGTTCAGTGCTTGTACTGGGTTTTCATAAGATAGGGCACACCTGCATATATTTATAACAGCTGAATTTTCCAGCTGCCTCAACATCACATTCCCTAACGTTGCCCCTAAAAGCATTCTCTGTTTCTGTTTCCTTTACCTTTGCTGATTTTCTTCTGGTGAACTAACATTTCTCAGGCACTTCTTTCAATTTATTTTAAACTTCTGACTCTACTCTCTGAATTTTCCTGCTTCTCTTTAAACTCAAGTCAGGCTGTCAACACCACTTACTGAATGCCTGCTGTGAAGAGATACAAAAGGAATCAAGGCAACATTTTCTTTCCTTGAAGAATGTAAAAATCTACTGGGTGAGGCAGAACATACATTCCCATTAAAAGTGTCAAAGTATCCTAAAATAGCCTGAAATAAGCATGTATTAATTTAGCATAACCCTTATGTGAATTCTGAAAGAATGCAATCTTATTTAGTACTAAGCAAGATTGATTAAGAAATTCCTTCAGGATCTGAACTTTGAGTCTCAAGCCTTTAAGACATCATGCCTCCTTTTATAAGAAATATTGTATGATAGCCCTCACTGTCCTGAAATAAAATTAATAGATGATAAACTCTTCCAATACACATAATTTCAGAGAAATTTATACAATGCCTTATCTGCAACATAAGGGAAGATACAGCAAAAATAATTTATAATCAAATATATATTTCAAAATATAAAATCAAGCACATGTACACTAGCAGACAAAATGAGATAGAGTCAGATGCTGGTCCTATATGTGACAACTACAAATGTGTCAGTGACTTGAAAATCAGGAGAGACATGGCTGTTTGAAGAGTGGTTTTCCACAGTGGTGACCAACTCTTGGTCAAATTCCAAAGGAAAATAAATCTTCCCTTGGTTTATATTGTGGGTTACACTCATGTAAAAGTTTAGTGTGTATTAGAACTGTACAAAAACACTTGTTTCCTCTATGTAAAAGAGTTAAATTCCGGTCTCAAATAATTAGAAACAGGCTTTTCATTTACATGAATTACCAGTGGCTAGTCAAATATGGTGAGGATTAGGGACAATTCTTTATTGTCCAAGACTGTCCTCACCCTGAAGGATGTCTAATATCTTCCTGCTCACTACCCTGTCCAATCATGTGACAACTCAAAGTTTCTCCTCATATTTGCCAAAGCATCCCCTGGGGATGGCACTACTTCCATTGAGTATAACTAGAAGTAGAAAGAGGACAGATCTTCATTGAGAAATGGGCCAAGCATTTCAGTGCCTTCTTTGTTCCATCCCACTGGTTCTTAAACCTTATTGGTGTCAAAACCATATGGAGAAACTTCTGATTTATCTAGTTAACACACTTAACACACACTTAGGTAGTGCTTACTATGCCTAAACTGTTATAAACACTCTCCAAATGTTATCTCATTGAATCTACTTAACAACCATTTAAGGTAGGCACTATTACTACAGATTACAGATTAGGAAACTGTGGGGGGGGCATCAAGAGCTAAGTGATTTACCCAGGTCACACAGTTAAGAAATATAGAAGCCAAGATTCAAATATATTGATGTTTTTGGTTTCAGGGTAACTGGTAAGCACTATGCTATACAATAGACATAATCCCATCCTTGATGATTTTTATTCAGTACATCTGGGATAATGACAGAGAAATCTGTCTGTATTTGAATAAGACTTTCACACATAGTGAGAAAGGCACTGACTGGCATTTGGAAACCACAGCACTATACCACCGCTCAACTGGGAGTGACAGGAAAAAGCCTTATCTGGTCAGAGTCAAATCTTTGTGTCAGAGTATAATGAGAAAACAAGGAAGAACAGTAAGTTGAGGACTATTCATGTGGAACCTTGGGAGCCAAGCTAAGGTACATCACTTTTATAAAATGGTCAGTAGGGAGCTATGTATTGTTCAATAGAATGAAATATATTAAAAACACAGCATCGGAGGAAGAGTATAAATAGCATTAATAAGCATAATAATGTTGTAAGTATAACACATTCAGCAACACATAAAGATAATAAATCTGAAGCTGGAGAAAGCACATTAGTTTATACACACTATGTGAAAAAAAGTGACAGTATCGTCTAACTAGCTGTTGAATACCTTTCAATTATGAGCCTTACAAACCAGTTAGATAATTGTGGGTCACAGATGGATAGGCACTGGGAGTTAACTGAAAGTTAGAAGGTAACTTTGAGAGCATTAAGCCTGGAGACCACAAACCCAAACACCTATAGGATCAGGCAGACAACGAAGCAGAACAGTTCTAGCACAACAGGGAGTAGTGGGGAGGGTGTCAAACTAGAATGTGCATGGAGGACATCATCACTCTGTTGCGGGCAATTACTCATATAATTATGCTAATCCGATATTGGCAGATGCTCTCTTTTAAAGAGAGGCAAGATATTCAGATTTTTAATCAAATAATTCACATTTTACCATGTTATGCTCAAAGATATTTTGAAAGTTTTATCAATTAATTTGTTGAAATGTGGCTAGAGTGTAACTTTTCACCTCTCCTAGATTTTATAATGTAACCAAAATGACTGATAGTGCCTTTAAAAACATAGGGACTTTAAAGTATTGCTGGATGCTCTTTTACTAATTTCTCACCTATGCCAGGTTCAAAAAAAAAAACTGGTTGTTCCACCTACGGTGACCCCTGCACTTGTAATGACTGGTAATAAAGTACATGATCTAGGAGTCATAGTTTAGGTCCAGAGCCATGTTTCCCATTTATTAGACACACTACATTCACCAAACCACTTAAGCTTCTGTGCCTACTCTGTAAATTGGAGATTATTTCCTAATCCATATTTCTCAAGAGGTTGCTATAAAAACCAGATGAAATAAATAACGTATATTAAACCTACTGAACCCTGCACAAAGGCAGTACAGTGAGAATATCATTGAACTAGAAATTAGGGGATCTAGTCAATTAGTAGTGGTTTTCTAAACTTCAACTGAGAAGGATGATCTAGATCAATGACCTTTAATAGAAATGCCATGTAAGCCACATATGTAGCTTTAAATTGTCTAGAGTCCACACTGAAAAAGGAACAAATAAAATTAATTTTAATATAATTTATTTAACCCAATGTATCTAAACTATTACCATGTCAACATATAATCAATATGAAATTATTATTGAGATAGTTTACATATATCTTCACACCAATCTTTAATGTGTATTTTACACTTACAGCATGTTTCAATTTGGATTAGTCACATTTCAAGTGCTTGATGGTCACAGGTGGTAGTGGCTACCATAGTGGACAGCACAGATCTAGATAATGACTAAGGTCGCCTTCAACTCTCAACGTTGTTACCTGTCTCATTATTATAAAGCTCATTATGCCTCAGTCTTTTTAAATGGCTTAAGCATAAACCTACATCATGATGAATTAAATAGTCTTTAACATTTTTTTTTAATTAGGAGTTTAAAAAGTTTATCTAAGCCACTCTTCTCTAGTTCCATAGTAAGAGAAGATACTAAGAATTACAGTATATAAACAACATCCTTTGGTATATTTAAAACTGACACAGTCAAAAGTAAAATTTTATTAAACAGAAAACTTATTCAGCCCTTTCATTGTATAGAAGGGGCACACACAATTTCACTCATGTGAGCAGCTTGCCCTATTTGTTATCAAATCAACTGAATGCCAGACATATAACTGAATTTTGAAATCATCAATCTGCTCTAGGAGATATCCACCATTGCACCTGCACAAATAATTTGTTTGGTGCGGATAAATCTATCAATATGGTGATGAAGAAAGATGCGTGGAAAAACTTTCCAATTTTTTTTCAGATATACTGAACTATTGCCTTCCTTTTTGAACACCTTAGGGAATTTCTTATAACATATGGTGAGATCTCATCAGATTCCTTAGATAACAGAACCTTAACCCTAAATGCAGGCAGGTAGTTAGTCATTAATTCAACAGTTCAGCTTTCAGCCAGGAAAGTACGATGGAACTTCCTGATGCCTAGAAGATATGATTCCAGAGATTTCCCCTTGGCCTTCTTTAGGGGAAATTCTTAAATCTATAAGCATTATATCTGAGTTACTAACAATGCTCTAAATTTAACATGTCACACACAGAATGCTGCAGGACCACAGCATTAGCACCAATACAAAGGGCACTATTTACATTTTATTCCACTGAGCCCACTGCCAAGAGGGGCATAGCTGGGTGTTTGCAACTTGGCAGCCTTAATGGGCTGTGTTTCTCCTAAGAATAAACGTGTCTCAACTTAGAATTAATCAACATAAGTTATTCAGTTTAGCCATCACCTACACATATTTTCTTCTGTAAATTCTCTAAGTACACATTTATAACCACTTGTTTTGCATTTCCTATTTCTCCATCTGAGAGTCCTCTTTCATTATTTAGCAAAGAAGCTCCCACTCATCATCTTCTACAGGTTATTCAAATAATAAAGCATCTTCTTTCTTTTCCCTGCAGATGCTGTTTGAAATATAAATATCAGAAAAAAATAGCTGGAGATAAATTATCCATAAAATGACACTTCTTAGCTAATCACATATTTGCAAATTTTATTATACTGTTTCTATTACAAGTAAATGAAGCAATCTTGTAGAAATTTATTATGTGTGTTCTACCAAAGAAAACATAAACTTCACTTTAATTATCACTATTATTAGCATTATTAAAGTCCATATCATTTAATTATATAAATTACATATGTTTCCTTTGTATATTTACCATAAAGCATGATTCAAAGTTGAGTGTGTGTATAGTCTACCATTAGTCTAAAAAACCATAATTAATTTGAAGTTGAAAACCTCACCCAAAGTTATATAAGAAAACAATAGCAACATTAAGGATCGAGATTGGATCTAAAATTTCCATTAAGAAAGCCTCACTTCATAGAATGTGAAAATTCTTTAATAAAGGCTATGTATGTGTACAAGAGAGTGAGGGAGAAGACACAGAACAAAAAAGATCCCCTACCTCATTCTTTTGCTATAAATCTCCACTTGCCCATGTTGAATTCAGAACTGAGCCCAGTTCTATACTAACATCTCTTTTCCATCATTGTTATTGCTCTTGAGTAAAATATGCTTTACTGCTTTAACTACTACCCAGTTCCGGATTTTTTTTTTTTTGACACAAGGAGAAAAATTAAATGCATGTTATAAAGAGAAAGGAATCAATCTGAAAAGGTTACATACTATACAATTCCAACTATATGATGTTCTGGAAAAGGCAAAACCATGGAGACATTGAAAAGATCATTGGTTGCCAGGGGCTGAGGGATGGGATGGATGAATAGACAAAACACAGTGGAATTTTAGGGCAGAGAAATTATTTCTGATGATACCACAATGGCAGACACACGTCATAATACATTTGCCAAAACCCGTGGAATGAACAACACCAAGAGTAAACCCTAGTGTAAATAATGGAGTTTGGGTGAAAATGATGTAATGTATGCTCAACAATAGTAACAGATGTACCACTCTGGGGCCAGATGTTATCTTTTTTTTTTTTGCATCCCTTCACTTTCAACCTATGTGCATCCTTAAAGCTAAAGTGAGTCTGACATCACCAAAAGCTGCTTTTTTAGTGAGCTTCTGACTGCAGGATCAGCTTTTATGATGTAGACAAAAGTTGGGCAATAAGAGTAAAATCAGGTAAAGTCATTTTCTTGCATATTTTTCAGGGAAGAATTTGGGATAAAGAAAGTAGGACATATAGTAGTTGAGCATTAATTCTCTGTTTTAGATGGCTTACACTGACATATAAAAAGCCCATAATAAAGTATTTTTAATATTAAATATAGTTTAATTTTAAGGTCTTTCATTTCAGTCAAAAATCCATAAACGTAGATTAGTTTGGACTGTATGACAGAGGAGACAATAAAACGTGTTCTCAAATACATGCCAATACATTTTCTTGAAACAAAACCTCAGCAAATGAGAATTTCCATACTGTGCATGGGAATAACTAAAACCTTTATTAGATATGGTTTCCAATAACAATGTGAAAATTGGAATTATCAATTCAAAGAGTAGTGAAGTTTGAAATTTAAAAAAGTAGACTAGATATTAGGTAGGGGATAAAAGGTAAAGGAAGACAAAAATGTTTAATACTATTCAGTTTTGAAAAAGTTTTGTTCCTTTCAGATTTCTCAGAAGCCTCATATATGTAGTCTCTAAATAAAGAAAATTTTGCATTGTGTGTCATATAATAAAAATAAATTTAAGGATGTACTCCAATTTTATATTATATTTAGACATAAAGATATGAATTATATACATATGCTAGCTTCTAATACACCTTCTTCATCCTCTGGGTTGCATGCTTCCCATTCTGGAAACAACTGGCTTATCCTATCACGTATCCTCTCGCTACCCTCTCTACTTATGAATTATTCCCATAAGTATTTAAATATACTCAAGACTCTCTTACCATTTAAGAAATGAGACCAAATTCCTTGATCCAAATATTCCCCTCCAGCTACAATAAGTTTTTTTTCTCTCTTGAGTTATCTAATTTCACTGTGTCCGTTTCCTTATCTCCCATCCACTCTTTATTCCAATCTGTTCACCATATCAAAACCACTCTCATCAAATTAATGACTTTCAAATTGTTCAACTCAATGAAATTTTTGATTAAATAACACTTGATCTCTATGCAGCATTTGATATTCTTAAGAATTCTTCTTATTCTTTCAATGATCTCTTTATTTGGCTTCTAATATATTTCATTCTCCAGGTTTGCCTTCTATCCCTCGGGTTACTATGGTTCAGACTTCTTTGCAAATTCATCATTCTCTAACTGAACTGTACACATGGGAGCTCCCTAAGGTCTAGTTCAATGGCTTCCAAATTTATATCTCT
Source organism: Stenella coeruleoalba (assembly GCF_951394435.1). Taxonomy (NCBI): domain Eukaryota; kingdom Metazoa; phylum Chordata; class Mammalia; order Artiodactyla; family Delphinidae; genus Stenella; species Stenella coeruleoalba. The sequence continues at coordinate 61,923,550 of NC_137159.1, read as the reverse complement.
AACTAAGACCCTCCTCTGAGACTAGATACTCATATTAAGCATCCTACCCATCTTTTGTTCTTGGGTATCTTAATAATACCTCAAACTTAACATCACTGAGGCCAAATACAAAACCTTCAGTATAAACTAAAATCTGCTTGTCTTTTAGTGTTCCATAGCTCACTAAATGAGACTATTGGTCATCTGACTGAGCAAGTCTGGATAGAAGAGTCATCTTTGAATCGTCCCTAAATTTCTCTTGAATTCATTCATTTGCTCCTCTCTATACCCATTCCATATGCTCTAGTCCCACCTAACCCACTATATAAGCATCTTTACTGATGTCCCACCATTTGCTTGGCCCATGCCACCATGTCTCAGAGATTTTTTACCCTGAAGCTAAAGCAAACCTAATAACTTCAATGTAACCTGATTATATTCCTGCTTAAAATCCTTCAGTGGTTCCCCATCACACCTAGAATAATGACCAGACTCCTCAGTGAAATCTCTAGTCCCTGTTTGTGCTGGGAAGACAATCTTTCAGCTTCATGCTATATTCTTTGCCCCTAATATTCTGTTTTTTAGTAATCCTGTCCTTTTATTTCCTAGACATCACCATACAACCACCAGGCACAGAGCCTTTTCACATGCTGTTCCCCGTACCTGGAGTGACAAGTCTTCCTCATTCCAACCCACATATTGCTTTCTGAACTCCAATTCATCCTCTAGACCTTAGCTCAATAATCTCTTTCTTGGAGAAAGTTCTTTGATCCCTGAGTCTACAGGAGGTTCCTTGGTTGTACACCTTCACGAGATTGTTTCTTTCCTTTAGAAAATTTATCAAAATTTCTTATTATGTATTTGTTTTATGATCATATTTTTAATTGCTGACTTCCTCAGTCTACTGTAAGTTCCAGGAATGCATTTCTGTTTCTACTCACCACTGTATCTCCAACGTTCAGCTCATAATAAGGTTCTTATTTGCTTTTAAACTGTAATATGTAAATTTGTAGAACATGAGTAAATGATATGTGAAAGAACACAAATTGACGCTACGTAAAATCACATGCCAACACACCATCTTATGCAACACTACATAACGTTTTATTGTTTAGAAACACTTACTAAGCAAAAACAAGTTCAGAAAGGTAAAGGTAAACCTATAACTCATAAAGCTGAAGTTAATAATAGCTTTGGACCAAATAAGCACTTTCCTTTATTCCTAGGAGTGCAGATTACTTCTATTGCACCTATAACCTAAGTTATAAAAAATTTTTAAATTGCACAAAGACAATGAAAACCTAGCCAACAACAACAAAAAAAAACTGTCTAATTTAAATTCTAGTAGGGATTTAGCTTAACTCACAGAGTTTTCCTTTACCACTATAAATATGGGAAAGTCATTCTAGCCAGAATTTACCACTGGGTCCAGAAAATTTTTTACAAGAGCTATCAAATATATGTTTTGAGTAAGTTTTCTTTCAGGCTCTGTTAGAAAAGAGCCTCCCAAAACAGTGGTGGGCTAAAACTCTTTCTCTTACTTTGGTTTAATTAGAATCTCACAATTGCCCACCCTCCACACTTCCAGAGGTAACCTTTGCCAAAAGCAGGTGCTCTAAGTTTAGTGTTAAATGTTAAAGATGGACCCTCGAGTCCCTTAGCATTGAATACAGAATAAAAATAAGTGCCACTAGTTAAACAATAATTTGATTGTTAACCAATGAATGATCTGATATATATTTTTTAACACTGTCTGTAGTTTACACAATAATCACTGATAAAGAGTTCAGTGTACAGGTGAGAGATTCTCCAAACATAGGGAACTCTACCTGTGGTCATACAGCAGAAATACAGCCAGATGGATAGATAGAATATGAGTTTAAAATGGATTCAAATGTCAACAGCTAATAAAAATAGACAATATGAATATCAGACTAGAGAAGAAATGAGGATCAACATTGGCGAAGGCCCAAACCAAGCAGATAACAAAAGAATAGCACTGTGAATCCTAAATGAGGTAGACTCTACAACTGCCCCCCTTCCTAGTGACAGCATTATACAGCCCCACAGATTGCACTGAGCCTTTAGCATCTCTCTGTGGGCACATCTACTTTCTTGTTCCATTGTCATTCTGGGCCATTTGACTTGCCTTGGCCAATGAAATATGAGCAGAAGAGACATTTGCCTATTCTAAGCATAGGCTTTACCAACCACTGCATTCTTTTGCTGGCACTCTTGCTCTTTTCTCTGCCACGAGATGGAGAGGTCAAGATTAGAGGCTGCTTCTTCAGCCTGGATTTTGGAATGAAGGCAACAGGACCACACTAATCTGTGACCAACATAGCCACAGTAGTCTACAAGCACCATTAATAAGAAATTCACCTCTGCTCTGAATCAGTGAGATTTAGAAATTGTTACTGTAGCCTTACCTAGTAGTGAATGCAAATGATACATTAAGCATCCACCAGTATTACTTTTTGGTGTGTCATCTGGAATCTTCACCACATCAGGATTGGAATCTTAAGAAAGTCAGGTAAGGATGGAAGAGTATTTGCCATGGACAAGATTTTGTGCCAAAGGCCAAAGGAAAGATGACAGTTTTTGCATCGAAGGACTTTAGCTTCTATTAGAGAGAAATTTTATGAGGTCACTAGACTGTAAATGGAGACTGCTCAAAGTAAAGGGGGAAAAAAATGCCAGGGGACCTTAAGAGACTCACTCTTTCCAGAAAGAAATTATCAGAAGATATTTCATAGGAAAATTAGAATTTACTTTGAACTTTGAAGAAGGGTAGGATCACCTCCTATAAGTAAATAGGAGGAATATTCACATTTCTGTAAGTGTAAGCACATAAGCAAATGTACATTAGGAGGAAAGCATAGGTAAAAATGTGTAGGAGTGAAGCTTTCAAATAAGAGAGGACATTAATACTGGAAAAAAAAGGTCACACCATATTGTGTAGAGCCTTGAATGCCAATCTATAGAGTGGCAACATTGAGTCTTACCAATAAATTCTTATAGACACCTGGAAATGACATCAAAAAGTGATGGTTGTAGCCCCTACAATACCTCTAGACAGAAGTCTAAATAGAATGATCAGATTTCACTTTCCTTGTCTAGAGCCACTACCCAGAAAGGAGAAACTTAGCTCAGGAAACTCATACACAGCATGGTATTGCAAGAAATCTATTGTGTATTTATTTAGGCAATCAGCTAATGCTTCTTCAGAATCACAAAACTCCACTCTCCAGTGTAGTTCTCTTTGGTAACCTGCTGTTTTAAATGCCCAGGAAGGAGATGTAGCAATATGAAACCATTATATACAGCACCTAGACTAGATGTGACTATATATGTTTTTAAATGGAGAATTTTAAGTAATATTTGGCAAAAATATATACTTTTTTATGAGTTACTTTAAGTTGTAATTTCATAAGGCAATTATTTGATTTAGTAAGCCTTTCTCTATTGCAATTATCTTACCTTCTCTCTGGAAAATAAATTAGAAGAAAAAAAAAGATTGTAAAAGTGCAACTTTATGGATGAGGTTTCAAACTCAAAGAGTATTGTTATTAAATATTATGGTTACAATTTCTAATGCTAAAAGTGTTTTTCTCAATGGAATGCTCAATGAGTGTTAAAACAATATTGCAATGCTAATTTAAGCTGAATACTTCTTGCATTATTTTTATTTGAGGTCACAGCTTTAATACTTCATTAACATTCTAATAATATTTACATGTGTACATTATAAAAACCACTATAAGGGCTTGAGTTACTATGAATTTTCATGCATCTCTTATTTAGAAAATCTCCAGACTGACGCTAAAATGTTAGCTCGGAAATAACTGATTTGAAGGCATTTCCTAGATGAGAGTGCTTGGAGGACTGATTCAAAACCATTTTATAATCAAGCAAATCTGTATCTACATATGCAGTATTAAATGAAGAATAAAACAATTTTCCAAATAATTCAGGCAAAATTTCATTTGAGATGTGCTGTCTGTTAGTTTGGTTTGCTGGTTGGTTGGTTGGTTATTTTTTGTGCTAAAATAACATTTAGCCTGAATTCCGCCAAAGGTACTAATCTATAGTCATCATTTTGCATTAGATATGTAGACACAGTACCTATGCTAATTATATTTGTGTGTAGAACAGGAAAACTTACAAATATAATCTCAGTAATTTTCAAGAGCCTCTTATCATTATACCTGTATAACAATGCCAAACAAAATATTTTGTCCAGATAAATACAGTATTTACAAAGGACCAATTTCTTAGGAAATTCAATTCACAAATAGTTATTGAAGCTGTACCATGGAAAAGGCACTACACTCGGAACTATAACCAGAAAGAATCTAGAAGTATTTAATAACTATTTAAGGGGCAAAGCCTTAGCACCTCAAGCCAAGTTAAAATTAACATTTTTCAAGCTAAATCCAAGACTGATCAAATCACTCATGTATTTAAATCCCTTCAGTGAAATTCTGCTGTTCTTGTCCCCTGCCTCCCTCTTCACTTTCATGTATAGCCACTCCAGGGGCTGGAGAATCTGTAGATTTTGAAAATTTTTCTACATACACAATCATACATCGCCCCCTAATATTAAGATTTATATTTCTTCCTTCTCAATCGTTATTCATTTTATTTCTTTTGTCTTCCTGCATTGCCTTATTTTAAAATTATAATATGTAAACAAAACATTCAGAAAATCCAAAAAGACAAATAACTTAACAAATGGCCAGCATCGGAAGCTCCAAAGTTCTTCTTCTGGATAATATTGCCCTTCCTATCCTCAATGGTAATAATGCTACTGAATATTCTGCAATTCACTTATTTGCCTTCCCTTATGGTTTTACTATCAAATTGTTCACCTCAAAACACTATGGTTTACTAAATGGGAAAAGAATTTGAAAAAGAATAGATATATGTATATGTATAACTGAATCACTTGGCTGTATACCTGAAACTAACACAACATTGCAAATCAACTATAAAATCCAATATAAAATTAAAATTAAAAAAATAAACATAAAAAAACACTGTGGTTTAATTTGTTAATTTGTTAAATGGAATCAAATAGTTATTTTATACCCGGCTCTTTCATTCAACATTATGATAATTATTCATTTTTTTGCATGTATCTGTATATACTGAAGTCTAATATTTTTGGATGAATATACAATAGTTTGTCTACCCATTCTAATGTTGATGGAAATTTGAGTGTTTCCAATTTGGAGCTCTAGTGAACAGTCTTGCTATGAACAATCTTCTACATTTTTCCTGGGTGACTTATGTGCATATAGGAGTGGAATTGCCAAATCACATAATATGAATGTTTTAAGCATCTTCCAGATAGTGTCCAGCTGCATTCCAAAGTAGTTATTACCATTTCATATTTCCACCATCGATTTATGAAAGTTTTTGTTGCTCCACATCTTTACCTATACTTGATGTTTTCAAATTTTAAAAAAATTGCCAATCTAGTAGTCATAGAGTGCTATTTAGGTTTTTTGTTTTTACTTTACATTTTTAATTCTTCTTTCACAATAATTATACATTTATTTTGCTGCAATATTGGAAGTACGGGATGATAGCATGCAGCCTTCTCTTTTCTGACCACCAAGGAAATGCTTTTCAGGTTTCTCTGATAAGTATGATGATTGCTCTAAGTTTTCTTAAATCAGTTCTCTCATTTCCCTAGTTCATGAATTTCTAGCATAACTAGATATTAAATTATAGCAAATGCTTGCTCTGCATCTAATTGGATAATCATATGATTTTTCTTCTTTGTTCAGCTAATGTGGTGAATTACATTACTTCATATGTTAATATAAAACCAACACTGTACCCTGAAATGAATTTAACTTAATTGTGAAATATTATTCTTTTTAACTATAGGCAGATTTTAATTACTAATATTTTATTTAGGATTTTAATATCTATGTCCACGAATGAGATTTATCTATAATTTTTCTTTTTTGTAAATTTTCTAGGTCTTAAAACCAAGATCATACTGCCTTCAAAATATGATTGAGAAATTTCTGTCCTTTTTATGCTGAAAAAATTTGTATAAGAATTGGAATTATTTCTTCCTAAAATATTTGGTAGAATTTGCTGGTGCCTGTGTGTGTGTATGTGTGTGTGTGAAGAATTTTAAATCAAGGTTTCTTTAAAATATATGATTCATAATATTTATTTCTCATTGTGTCAAAGTTAAGTTGCATTTTTCTTGGAATGTGTCCATTTCATCTAAATATTAATACATATTAGCATTAAGTTTTCATAACATCCTTATGTTTTCTTTGAAATTTCTTTAACATTTCTAATAATATCCTTTTTTTAAACCTCAGTTATACAAATGTATTATATGTGATAAGTTGTGCTGTTTTATTTACTGTTATCTTCCTCTTATTTTCTCTGAATTTATTTTGTTATTACTTTCTATTTTTTCAGATATTTCGTGTTTCTTGTAACAACACACAGCTTGAGTTTTATGTTTCCAGTTCAACCATATTTGTCTTTTATAGAGAGCATTTAGGCTATTTACATGTTACATAATTACTAGTATATTTGAGCTCATACCTACCACCTTACCATCTGGCTTCTATATGTAATGATTGTACTATGTTCATTTTTCTCTCTTTTCTTGCATTTACTTAGCAGAAATGACTAGCGTGTCAGTCAGAGTTCAATTAGAGAAACAATATCACTAGGAATGGTGATGATAAAGATGGATTTAAAGGTATTTATTGCACAAATTTGACCTTATGCAATTATGGGAGGTGGTTAAGCAGTCTCTGTAAGGCTGTCATTTTCACATCTGATGCTAGAGCTGAAAATACATAGGATAGGCAATTGGGAAGAAAATATGGAAGTAGAGGAGAGCAAGAACAAGCTGAAATCCAGAAGAATGAGCTGGAGTCCACAGTACAGAATGAAACCTGGGTCAGTTTTTGTTGTCTTTAACCTTGATAGTATGGGTGTGCTGTAGAAGCCAAAGGACCTTCGTCCTATTGCTAAACACACATTTCCCTGGCTCAGGAGTCAGAGAAGTTAAAGAAGGATCCAAGGAAAGAAGAAGCAGTTTCAGGTTTGGCCACTGACTCAAGTCAATAGGTAAGGGAAAACATGTATTTTCTACATGTTATAGAGTTACATACTACAGAGTGGCTTTTCTATAGCATTCTGTAGCAGTGGCCTTTCTGTAGCTACATAACTACATAGCTACAGAAAGGCTGCTGCTTCACTCCCGACTTCCAAATCCTCCACAAGATTTCTCCTGTAGACCACTCTAACCAGAAATTTACAGAATAGAAATTCTGGGAAATGTAGTTTAGCCTAGACAAGTTGACGTTTTGCAAAGCCACCACAACTAGTGTGTACTAGTCCATGTTTTCCATAATCTGGAAGTTATACACACTTTGGTTTTCTGCACTTTGGCTGTATGTGTCTAAATGTAAATTTCCTTTAAATTATCCCATTGGATAATTGTTGGTCTTATTAATCAGTTTTAGAAAATTGTCAATATAATTATCTCATCATATGTTTCTTTCTCCTAATTTTTCTTTCTCCATTCTTCTGGAACTCTAACTGATGAATGAATTTTGGACCTTCTTATTTTATCATTTATATTGATTACTCTCTCAACTATATTTGTGTCTTTCCAACTCTCCATTTCATTCTGAATTTCTGCTGTCCTATCATCCTATTCACTAATTCTCTCTTCAATTGTATCTTATCTGCCATAAGGGTCATCTGTTAGATTTTAATATGTTATATTTTTCAGTGATATAAGTTCTAGTTGCATTCTTTTCAAATCTGCAATATCATATTTAGTGGTCTCCAGTGTTTTGCAGAAACTTTTTACATTTAGGTTTTATTTTTAAGAATATAATGAACATAGTGCTGTTATATTCTGTTGGATAATTTCCATGTTTTTGCCCTTATAAGTTTGTTTCCATGGGTGATTATTTCTGCTGACATTTAGTTTATATTTTATTGCCTCCTGTGCCTCATAAACTTTAATTGCTTTCTGGATAATTTATTCAATAAGCCTTTTTTAGAAATAATTTGAGAGCTAGGGTTTTATTAGCTTGTGTCAGAAATAATTTTATTTAATTTTTTTAATCTTTCTTCCAAGTTCCTGGGAAGCTAATGTCCAAGGCATCAGGATTTTGGGTGATACCTAGATGATCAGGATACTATTCCTATCCCCACTCTACAGTGTAGCATTTTAGGATCCCTGCCCAGAATAGGGGCCATTTAACACAAGGTTTCAATCTTTGGAGGGGACTGAATTTTGATCTTTTCCCTTCAGTTCTAGGAATTTACCTCAAAGTTCTACTTGTCTGATAACAACTTTCCTAGAATTGGCAGACAAAGAGAGGGAACAACAGACAATTCTCTGACAGCTTTGCTCCTGGTGGACAGAGAACTTTGATTCCTGTCTTTTAGTTATCTCTCATGGAGACCTAGCTCTGATCTGTTTTAGAAAAATGTTTCTGGGTAGGAACAGCTCTGGTTTAACTCATTGGCTATTATCTTCCTTTTTTTCTTGGTCTGGTAATATCTTACTATCTTATAGATTTTTGATCAGTTCTTTTAGTCATCATTACTGCAATAACTAGTCCAAATCATCTAGTTAGCCATTTCTGGAAGTCAAAGTCTCTCAGGATGCTTTTCTTTCACTACCTAGAAGTCACCATTTTTCCCTAGGATCTTCAAAAATATTTCAACAGCATGAAAAGTTTCCACCCTTCTTTAGTATCTTTGAATCTCAAAGTGGGGCCTCAGATATATTCTCAGGCTCTTTAAATTCTCTCTTAAATATTAAAAAAATTAATAATAAAAACTAACTATATAATTGTTTAAGGTCATTGACTCTTACTAGCATGTAAGTCATAATAATAAAGTACTGATAATAATTAACATTTATTTAGTGCTTACTTTGTGCTAGATACTCTTCTCAGCAATTTCTATTTGTGAGACTCAAAGGGTTTAAGTAATTTGCCCTAGGTCAGTAGTTAGAAACTGATGGAACCTGGTTGAAAATATAAACAATTTGGCTGCAGATTTCCTCCTATAAACCATCACACAAAAAAGTCCCTGGAAACAGTGAGAGTGGTATCTCATTTACCACTCACCTCCACTAACACAGTGAGTTACACACAGTAAGTGGTCAATAAATATTTGTTGGATGATTGCATGAATGAATTCAATAATTCTCACATGTATTATAAACATGATAATTTCTATAACAATAAAAAGATAGAAAGATTATCTCAGGTTGGATTGTCAGAGAATGCTTTACGAAACAGATTCTGAATTAAGTCCAGAAGCCTGAATCAAGCCATAATCTTGCTAATTACGATTCAAATAGGAAAATAAAAATAATAGCAAAACCAAAGAGGCATAAAAGGACAAATATATTCAAGACTTGCTTGTAAATATGTTTGGATGGAGTAAAATTTGCAGGAGTCATAATATATATCTCAATTATTAATAGTAATTAGCATTTTGAACAAGGGTTCTAGACTAAGTAGTTTATATAATTACTTCATTAATATTATAAATATAATGTTTGTTGTTCTGTTTCTGATGTTGCAACAAACACATATCCAAATGTACTCTGTGTCAGGTACTGGGTTTGTTCCCAGGAACACAAAGAAGAAATGGAAACAGAATGTGCAAACAACTTGCACACAATATGATGTGCGCTATTCATTTAAGAAGTAGGCATAGGATGTCTGAGAAAGCTTTCTAAGAAGGTCATACCTAAGAAAATTTGATGGGTGTAAAACTTAGCCTGAAAAATATGGGAAGATAAGTCCATTCCCAGCTAGAGAGATAGCACAGGGAGAACAGAAATATGAAACAGCCTGGTGTACAGGGAACTAGTTCTCAAAGGTAATGACAGAAGAGATGTCCAGAGCTGGAGCACAGATATCTTGTCACGCACATCATGACAAGATACTTTATTTTTATTCTATAAGGTAGCTGGAGTCATTGAAATATTCTACCCAGGGCTCTGGCATGGATAGCTGTCAGCATTTTAGTTCATGACTTGAAATTTGTCCTTGATGTGTTCTCATTAAGAATTTTCTACATGCTCTGTGTGTGGCCATCCCACTTCCATTAACCACACAGATTTCAATTTTGGAGTCCAGATATTTTTAAATTTAGAATTGCTTCTCTTTTCACAGATGCTGCTCAGAAATGATTTAATTTACAGTAATCCGAAGTGAATGTGATTGCAGAGGGATCCATAACGGGATAAACCACTCCAAGATATACTTCATTAAGGAATGAAAAGTACTGAAGGAGAAAATCCTGATATAAAAATAAGACATTAAAAAAAACTGTATGAAAAAATTACAAGGAAGGAATTTAGGGTTAGCAATGCAGATGTGAAAAAAACTTCCTACTCTATCACTGTCAAATGTTTTATTTGTGTCAGATATTTTCAAGTTCAGACTAACAAAGCCATAGCCAGTGAAGCAAGTGGCTTCAGAATCAACTTCTCAATAAGGTTCCCAAGGAACTCTGAAGAAATTCATAAAACATTATCACTAGAGTCAGGGTGAAGCAGCAATAGCTGCAGATTCAAGGGCAACTGTAAACAGAAAACCTCTCCCCAATCATTCTCCATGGAATGTGTGCCCACAACTGCTCTCATAAGCATGAATTGGAAACAGGCAGGAGGATACAGATAAAGAGAATAAAAAGCTGGTCACGGAGTAAGTGACTGTGTGATTCGTGGACCAGTACCCTCATGTTTGAACACTATCTATTTCCACTTTAATGAATGTGGAATATACTTAACATGCTTACTTGTTCATATAATTGAGTGAAGTTCATTCTCTAGACAGTAATTCCATTATCACCTGTCTTCCCTCCCCAAATGTTTATATCAATTTTTTTATAAAATACACATTCAAGTTAAAACTTTGATTATAAAACATTGGCTTGTATGCTTTGATTCATTTATATAAAATGTGCCAGATAAACCCTTTAGGAAAAAAGTATCCCTCAAAGGGCACAGATTTTATTCACCTTGGTATTACCTAGAGCTCAAAGCAGCTTTCTAAAAACACCGAACATGGAATATTTTAAATAAAAGATGTTTGCTTTACAACTGCATAGATACTAAAAATTCTAGTTAATGTTGTTTGAATTTGACAGCATAATTTTATCAATTGCATTATCTTTCCATCAACCCAATATGTAATCAGAGAAATGGGGCTTAAAAGAGGAAAATAAAGAGGGAAAGCCCCACATTTAAAGATTTGAAATCCCTATTAATCAATCTCATAAAATAAATTCGAAAGCAACTAAAACCTCATGCAAAAAGAATAGCAAATTTTAAAATATTCAGCCATGGAACTTCAAGGCCAATTCAATGTGTAAGGTTAAAAAAAATTCTATTCCATATGTTACTGGATAAGTTAACAGAGGGCTTCTCACACTAAGGCTATGTTTCTGGTAGACAGTCTTAACTAAGCTCAGTAACTTCTGCCTTTTGGGGGTTCTCTGTCATTGCTTCATGAATTGTGTGAGGGTTTTACCGAAAATAACCAGCCTGTCTCTCTTCGGTGCCATGGACAGTAGCTGTCTGCATCAATACTGTATGCCTAAAATTAACCTCAGTGCCTGTTACTCGAGCATTTCTGCTTCTATGCTTTGTGCCCAACCAACTCCTGTTAACCATGAAGGTGCTACTTGATGTCCTGCCATCAGACATGCTTCCAACAAAACCAGTCCACCAGAGGCGAGCTGGCCAAGAATTAAGTTTACATGTAGCAACTTACTGAAAGTACAAGTCATTACAAAATAAAACCCAACAAAACAGGGAGATGATCAAATCAAAAGAGAAATACTAGAAGCATTTGGCACCACCAAATTATAATGTACTCCTCCTGGTCAATTTAAAGCAAACCATAAAAGGCAACAGAATCTAAAGAGGAAGTATTACTACTAAGTGGTTCAACCAATTTACAGATGTAGGAAAAGGTGCTTTCAAGATGCAACTTTAAAAGATGGAAGGTATTACTGCAAAATCTAACACAAACAGACTGGATTTAGTCCCTAGAGAGACTGAAGTTGAGGAAAGTCACAGTGTAAACCACAAATGAAGAATGTGGAAAATTGTCACCATCGATTTCAGTGGCTTTGGAAGGAATTTGGCAGCCTGTGCAGGAAGACCAAGTATTACCAAGTAATACCAAAAGATAGATTTAGCCCTGTTGTCAACTGCTGAGCTGATGGATACAAATCACTCCCTTTAAACTCCAAGTTGTGGAAATAGGATGCATTGAGCTGTAAGGGGATCAAATGGATGAAAGTCAGATACCAACAGATCAGAAGTAGTCCGATCCAATGTAGTCTGGATCAATTTTCTTAAATTGGTTACAGTAAGAAAATTAATGTTCTCACTGAATTCTAAGAACTGGATTCTCTTACCCAGCAGTTTTATAATAATGCTGGAAGGGAAAGTGATGTGGTTTATGTTTCAGGTGGGGGACATTCCTAGCATCACTTCCAATCACACCAGGTGGGCGGACCTATTTCAACTGTGCATAAACCTCTGAGTGAGAACAGAGTGTGAGACATGGAAGCTGGGACCATTCACCAGTCATGTGACCCTGAGACAGCCACTTCATCTCTCTGAAGTTTGTTTTCTTTATAAGGGATGTGAAGATTTCAGAAAAAAAAATTCTACTTCACAACGTTGTCTGAGGGTTAAATGAATTAATTCTGTGGAAATGCACTGAAGTACACGTTTAAGGAGAGCAACTAAAGGACAATCAACTAATCTTTTCCATCCCAAAATTGATTTGAAAAGTCCAAAATGAAAACAAAAATTTTATTTAAAAATTTTATCAGAGCTAGAAAATGGGAAGATATTTGTCATTAAGATAAAAATTTTAAAGGATTTCTTTAAGGTAAAGGTAAGATCAGATTATGAAAAGCAATAAACAGCTGGCAAATCAACAGAAGTGAAATATGTGATGAAGGGATCCACATGGGTAATAAGTGTACAGGACTTTCCAACAGAGCCCTGAAAATACTACTCTAAACCCAGCATAAGCCAATTGAGAAGGAACACCCCTAGGGACATGTGGAAAACTAGCAAATTGAACAAATGGAAGCATTTCAGAAACTATATCTCAGCACTCAGATATATATAACAGGCTGTGGCACTCATTGCCACTCCTCCAACTAGGGGCCAGCCCACAAGGTAAGTCATGAGATTTAATACTGCAGGCTCATAAAAAACACAACCATGTCAGTTAAAGAGTGATGAAATGACACTTCCTTGAATGGAGGAGAACTAAGGCAAAATAACAGCCTCTCTGATGGCTCTTTCCATTCTTCCCTTGAACTTAAGAATTTTTGATGAATCTTAGGCATCCCAACTTTCCATCTGGGGGTAGTGAGTAAGGATAGACCATAGGTCAGTTGGCAGAAAGAAAATTCCTTGAACAAAGTTGGGAACTGCAAGCCTAAATACGGATACATATATAAAAACTTTGTAACAAAGTAAATTTTCTTGCCAAAAAAGTGCCTTCTCCAATATCCTATTTCCCACTCTCTAGCACTAAGGATAATATAGGGGGAAAAAATAGACATAAATCCTCACCTTCATATGCTCACATTCTAAAATCAGATATTTTCTTTTCTACTTGAAACCTGCTCCTCCATTTTTATATTACCAGAGAAAGAAGGGCTGAATCTAAAAAATAAAATTATTGAATCTATCAAAAAGAAAAACCAAGGATGAGGAAAAAATTCTTTTCAGATGAAAAAACAGGACAATTTAATTAAAAATTGAGTTGAGGCAGTAAAAACAGATTGGATAACTGCAGCAAACCAAGTATTTGATTTAGACACAGGGATTATCAAATTTTGTCTATAAGAATAAGATAATAAATATTTTAGACTGTGTATTCAACATACAGTCTCTGTTTCTCCATATTCATACTATTATTTCTTAGTAACACTTTAAAAGTGTAAAAACCATTTTTATCTCATAGGCCCTACAAAAACAGTTCATGGGTCATGAATCTGCCAATCCCTGATTTAGAAGATCAGCTTATTTCTTTAATGACATGTCAGAAAAATACTAAGATTAAGATAATTTAGTAGAGAATAGATGCAGGAAATTTCCCAAAGGTGACAGATCAAACAGAAGGAAGGTTTTACCATAATTAGATAAATATCAAAGGAGTATTTTTCTGAAATGAAGGCTTAAATCTTCAGATTAAAGGAGCCCAGAATGATAGATGAAAAATGCATGTAGAGAGAATTATTCATATATGTATTTTAGTACAGATTTTGAATTCCAAGAAAAAATATTTTTAATCCTTCAAACGTTCAGGCAGAAGAAGAAAAAGTTTACATACAAAATCAGAATAAAAATTATGTTCACATCAGAGTTCTCTTCCGTCTATTAATCATCAGAGGATAGTGGAGCAATGTCTACAGTTGCCAAGTTATGACATTCAGGTGCCAGAGCAACAGAAAGGGTTTCCAATGTCCAGTGACTCAATAGTACACCAGCTATTTATCCCTCCTGCATAAAAATATCTGAAAATGTACTCAGTATGATAGAGAAATACATTCTTTAAAAAGTAGTTCAAGAGGAAAAGTAAGGCTAAAATATGGTGACAAAACTTCTGAGAAGGGCTTTCCTGGTGGCGCAGTGGTTGGGAGTCCGCCTGCCAGTGCAGGGGACGCGGGTTCGTGCCCCGGTCCAGGAGGATCCCACATGCTGCGGAGCGGCTGGGCCCGTGAGCCATGGTCTCTCAGGCTGCGTGTCTGGAGCCTGTGCTCCACAATGGGAGAGGCCGCAGCGGTGAGAGGCCCGTGTACCACACACACAGAAAAAAAAACTTCTGAGAAGACACTGAGAAGTGTAAGTTTAGGGGGAAAAATTATATTCTTTGAAATAGAAAAATGATTAGAAATAAACAGAAAATAAAATAGAAATAAATAGAAAAGTTAAAAGGCTAGAGTAACAAAGGTAAACAATTAGGAAATACTTTAGGTTCACATTCTGGCTTAAATACAAAACAACTTTTGTCAAATTTAAAGAGAATATTGGATCTCCAATTTCTAAGTACAGTAGAGGATTGGCTCAAGCCACTGCCTCTGCATCTCCTGACACACCAGACTGGGACTTTTATAGCTATTTTTTAGTGCACCTATAATTACCATATTTCTGTGGGAAATACCCAGAAATATTCCCCAGCTTGTAGGGACCAGCTTCAGCAGGGGCACGCACTACCTGACTTCATCCACTTACTCATATAAGATATATAGTGTGCCAGGCACTTTCTAGCACTAGGGAGAAACAGGGAAAAAAACAGACACAAATTCCTGCCCTCATGATGCCTATATTCTAAAATAAGCTTACTGTCTTATCTGAAATCACTCCCCATCTTATATTGCCAGGAAAAGAAAGGCTGAATGAAAAACTATTGCACCAACCAGGTTTAATGTTTTTACCTTTTGTCTTTTTTTTCTAGTTTCCTTTCTTCTCCTTTCTTTTCTTTTTTATACTCTTCTTTTATTTTCTTTATTCCTAATTTTGTTTCTTAAAATGTGATGTGAGATCTGTAAGCAACCCTGCTTTGCTGCTGAGGATCAGCAGTGATTGTGGAAAGAGGCAGTCTATCAACTAAGGATGAGAAGTGTGGAGTCAGGACACCTGGCTTTGAACTCTGGCTTCATCACTCAGAGCTACTAGTCATGAGAGCTCAGACAAATTCCTAACTTCTTGGTGCTTCAGTTTTTTTGTCTATGTAATAAAGTGAACAATAAGATTTACCTTGGGAAGTTGTAGTAAGGATTAAATAATATAGTGACGAAAAGGTTGTTAAGTGTCAGGCTTAAACTGTAAAATGTGCCCGACAATCCCTACACTCACATTTAATCCTTATAGCCAATAAGGAATAAATGATGTATCCTTTAAGGTATAGCAGTACTAATACTGGTAATGAAAATAATGGCTGTTCACTAAATCTTTATTTCCTTTTTTTAAATGGAAATAGTAAAAGTAACCCCCCCACACAAAGTTCTGAAAATATAAACATGAAAAGAACACATATAAAGTATTACAAGTCAATCCATAGCTCGAACTCAGTAATTCTGACTTCAACACTTTTCCGTTCTGCTTGTGCCACTTCCTTAGAAAAAGTATCTGAATCTCTATTCATCCAAATAAGCCAATCCAAGGTACTCCCCTTGCAATAATACAAAGGCTTTCAGCACATTGAGCTGAGTGTCATTTTGTCACTCTTCTTATGACAAAAGGCTTTTTTAAAAAATTTGTTTATTTTGTTTATTTTTGGCTGCATTGGGTCGTTGTTGCTGCATGCGGGCTTTCTCTAGTTGTGGCTAGCGGGGGCTACTCTTCATTGTGGTGCGCAGGCTTCTCATTGTGTTGGCTTCTCTTGTTGCTGAGCACGGGCTCTAGGTGTGCAAGCTTCAGTAGAGGCGGCGCACGGGCTCACTAGTTGTGGCTCACAGGCTCTAGAGCGCAGGCTCAATAGTTGTGGCGCACGGGCATGTGGGATCTTCCTGGACCAGGGCTCAAATCCATGTCCCCTGAATTGGCAGGCAGATTCTTAACCACTGCACCACCAGGGAAACCCAACAACAGGCTTTTATAAAAAGAAAAGTGCAGCTTAGAAAATGGCATTATGACATTATTGGATATAAAAATAAAGCAGAATGAGTCCTTTGAGGAGAACCCACTGACCTCAGAGACAAGCTTCATATGCTGCTCTCAGAGAAAAGCAATCCTCATGAAAAGGGTAAGATGGATCATCTAAGAAGAACCTCACACTTGATAGATGTTGAGTTACCAGCTCAGGGGCAGAGAGAGAGAGAGAGAGAGAGAGAGAGAGAGAGAGAGAGAGGGAGAGAGCACAAGTTTATGAACAGGGTCACGAAGATGAGCGACACCATCAGAAGGGTAACTGGCCTGAAAACACCCTCCGCTGTTTTAATGCTAATTGTAGCAAAAGTAAGCATTTGTAAAATGCTCACTCTGTGAGGGGTACTGTGCTGATTGCTTTACATGCTTTGTCACATTCAGTTCTCACATTAGTAAGGTTGGTTCTATTGTTACTCTGATTCACTAGATGAGGACAGTAAAACTCAGGGAGTTCAGGAAATTTGTCCAAGATTATGAAACTATGAACTTAGAATTCCTAAGACCTGGAAAATAAATTCTTAAGAAACAACTTACTAAATTGAATTAAACAAAATTAACCATTTTCTTATTTAATTAAAATGATCATTCAAGGAAGAAAGTATATTCTGCCACTGATTTTAACAAAGATAATTTATCAATTTAATTATTTGCTTATAGTTATGCATGGATGCATTTACCCAATGTTTCCAAGAGGCCTATTAAGTACAAATCACTTTGCTTGGCACTGTAGGAAGTTGGGTTTTATAATACTCAAAAAGTATAAGTTTACAATAGAAGATGCTCCGAATAATCCCAGAAGCTGCATTACGTACACCAAGAGTCAGTACTGGCCACCATGATGGGATCTAGAAGCACTTGGTATAGCCTGGTTAACCCTGCCTCAATGCCCCACCACAAGATAAAACAGCCTCATGCTCTCTCTTTGCTTTTACTGAGTCATATTAGGATATCAGTTTTCTAATTCTGTGCCATGATATTTGAAAATATGCACAGAAGTTTAAGAAAATGTTGTTACCTACTAGAGGGTGATTTTGCAGGATGTAAAGATTAAGGGAGGAAAAGAAAACTGGATTAGGATTGAGCAGAGAGAAAGTGGAGCTGAAATGCCATCCCAACAAAATCTCAGCCAACACCATGGTAAGCTCCAGTGCTGGGATGGTCTACTTCCATGGACCCAGGTTGCTCTTGGAAGGACCTTGGGTGAAATTTTTCTTTCTCACCCAATCCTCCAAAGGAAATTCTTGAAGAGGGATGATAACTAACAGCCATCTTTTGAGTCCTCAGGAGCTGGTGGAATAAATTCTTAGTTCATAAATGGGATTCAAGGCAATATACAATAACGACCACAACAATCCACACCTTGTGCCCCTGGGATACATTTTTTTAAATATGTTATGGGCTTCTCTTCCTGGGGGAAATGTAGAAGGGGAAAATTAGTGGGATGAACTGCAGCCTCTGTCACTATTGGTCCTGGAGCTACAGCTAATATCATTGCTTCTCTTTTCCATCTAGATTCCCCTCACCCTCATCTCACACTAAGGCTGATCTCACTGAGTTATCTGGCAGTGTGACCTGGACCCACATCCCTATGGGTCCAAGTCCTGGTTCATTATTCTTTCCTCAGGACAGGTTTGTTGCATTTGTTCTTTCACTATCAGAATTAATCCAAGTAGTATACCAAGAGATCCCAACTGATCACTTGGGTGATGAAGGTAATCCTCCCTAAAGCCATTCAGTAACAGCGGCCTTATCTCCCCATGACGATTAGGGTCAGTTACTCCAGCATGGTGACTCTAGTCTTGCCTGCCGCTCCCTTAACAGTAGAAACCCAATGTGCCAAGGCAGCAACCATAGCTTATGGTTGAATTGAACTCTTGCTGTGCCCCCTGGCAGAACTCTTTGCCTTTCTGGGAACCTTCACTTATATACACTCGCAGCCTAGAATTTCAGGATGAGAAGTATAAATTCCTTAACTGGGTCACTGGGAGTGATGGTAACTGATATCTGTGAATCTATGTATTCTGCCTATCATTCTATCTAAAAGTCTTTTAAAATACTTAGGAATAAATTTAACCAAGGAGAGAAAATATCTCTACACTGAAAATTGTAAGACAATGGCAAAAGAAATTGAAGAAGACACAAATAAATGAAAACATATTCTGCATTCATGAATCAGAAGAGTTAATATTGTTAAAGTGTCCATACTACCCAAAGCCACATATAGATTCAGTGCAATTTCTATCAAAATTCCAATGACATTTTTCACAGAAATAGATAAAAGAATCCTAAAATTTGGATGGAATCACAAAATAACCCAATAACTAATGCAATCTTGAGAAAGAAATTAAAAAAAGCTGGAGGCACCACACTTCCTGATTTCAAACTATACTACATAGCTATAGTAATCAAAACAGTATAGTACTGGCATAAAAATAGACACATAGCGGGCTTCCCTGGTGGCGCAGTGGTTGAGTGTGCCTGCCAATGCAGGGGACACAAGTTCATGCCCTGGTGCAGGAAGATCCCATATGCCGCAGAGCAGCTGGGCCTGTGAGCCATGGCCTCTGAGTCTGTGTGTCCGGAGCCTGTGCTCTGCAACAGGAGAGGCCACAACAGTGAGAGGCCCGCATACTGCAAAAAAAAAAAAAAAAAAAAAAAAAAGACACATAGACAAATGGGACAAATTTGAGAGCCCAGAAATAAACCCGCACATATACATTCAAGTGATCTTTGACAAGGATGCCAATAATACACAATGGAGAAAGAACAGTCTCTTCAATAAATTCTGTTACAAAAACTGGATATTCACATGCAAAAGAATGAAAATGGACCCCTAATTTACACCACTTACAAAAATTAACTTGAAATGGATTAAATACTTAAGTGTAAGATCCAAAACTATAAAACTCCTTGAAGAAAGCATAGGGGAAAACTTGTTTTACATTAGTCTTGGTGACTTTTCTTTGGATATAAACCAAAAGCAAAAATGTTTAAACAAGTGGGACTACATCAAACTAAAAAGCTTCTGCACAGTAAATGAAAAGGTAACCTACTTAATGGGAGAAAATATTTGCAAACTATATATCTGATAAGGGATTAATACCCAAAATATACAAGGAACAAGTAATATGATTAAGAAATAGGCAGAGAACATGAATAGACACCTCCCAAAGAATACATATGAATGGACAACAGGTACATGAAAAGATGACTAACATCACTAATCATTAGGGAAATGAAGATCAAAAACACTGAGATAGAATTTCATACTTGTTAGGATGGCTACCAAAAAGACAAGGGACAACAAGTGCTGGCAAGGATGTGGAGAAACAATAACACTGGTGCACTGTTGTTGAGAATGTTAAATGGTGCACCTATCATGGAAAACAGTATAGAGGTTCCTCAAAAAATTGAAAAAAGAACTACCGTATGATCTAGCAATCCCACTTCTGGGTATGTATCCAAAGGAAATGAAATCACTATCTCAAAAAGATATCTGTACCACCATATTCATTGCAGCATTATTCACAATACAAGACATTGAAACAACCAAAGTGACCATCAACAGGTAAATGGATAAAGAAAATGCAGAAGAAATGTAATATATATATATAAAATTCAGCCATAAATATGAAGGAAATCTGCCACTTGCAACAACACAGATGGACCTTGAAGGCATTATGCTAAGTGAAATAAGTCAGACAGTGAAAGACAAATACTGTATGATCTCACTTATATGTGGAATCTAAAAAGGCCAATCTCATAGAAACAGATAATAGAATAGTAGTTGCCAGGGGCCAGGGGGTGGGGGAAATGGAGAGATGGTGGTCAAAAGGTACTCTCTATTGTGTATTAACATGTGATATGATGATCTTCAAACTCTGTGCCCACTCCTAGGTGTCCATTCACATGCCTCTAACCCAGACTTTCTTGTCCTCAATCTTCTAATATTTCTTCTTACAGGATCTTGATCATGGTAATCATTGCATTATATTCTAACCTTGGACAATTTTCTTTCCACACAAAGCTAATGACAGATGCATCAACAAAAGCTCTGCTCATCTGAGGATTTCTCCTCACCGCTCTCATTTGAGTTTATACCTGAGAGAGGCTTTAGTGAGCCCTACCAAACATTTTTGGTTTGCACTCCCGAACTAGCCCATTTGTGAACCATGCTCAGACTTTTCTCTGTCTCTGTGAGACTGAGGTCAAGGATCATTCATATGGCACTAAGAGATGAGGGTGACACACTGGTGGAACTGTGGTAAGTAACATGGACCTCTGGATATCTGCTCGTGCAACTTGCTTCTTCATACTCATACTTGATCCCTGCCCACTCAACATTATGACTTAGTGGGTCTAAGAATACCAAGTTTATGATAAATTATGACTGCATGGTTACTTGGTATCACATGATCAGTTGGTCTGTCTCTATTGGGAAGCAGGAACATACCAGGGCTGTTTTTCAAAAGGTATATAACATTACACAGTATATGACATGGTCTTGCTCCAAAACCCTAGGGGTCTGTGTAGTGGTTTGCCCACTGAGGCAAGCCATAAACTCCACATGGCATCTTTTCCCCAAAATGATCCAACTGATTGCCTCTATTTGTTTAGATGTCTAATCATCTCCACTTCTATTAGTGATCCCAGTTCTATTCAATATAATGGCATTCCCTACTTTCAGTCCTGACCCAGAGAACAACTTAATGATGATGCTGCCCCTCTCACCAGCACATTCCTATTACTCTGGTAAACGGCACAGTCTCAAGTACCTCATATGGACCATTTGGTGGATTTTCTTGGCATAATTATTACATGCATTCTATAATACCCATTTATCTGAGCCTTTTCATTCTTCATTATATTATCCTCTATGGAATATCTGACATTTCTGCCTCACTTAGTGTAGGTCAATGCATTTTCCATGTATTTAGGAGCCATACTAGCAACTTGTTCACCCGGTTTTCTTATATCTTCATATCCTTTTGTGAAAGTCCGCAAACTGTGAGAGTGATAACAAAAGTAATCATGATTGATCAGAAACCTTACCTACAATCCAGGATGGAAGGAGTAAATGGAGATAAAAAACACTGAGGTTACTATGTGACAACTGTTATAAAAGATACATTAACACAAGGGGAAAAAGAGTTCATTAGTTCAAATAATTGGTTTGCCAATTTCTATTATAACACTTCCGTCTGGTTTTTCCCTCAATTGAAGACAACACATTTAACAACTTTAACTTACTCTTAGAAATTACTCACAAGTTTTTAATAACATAGTTAATGCCCATTGAGACCCTGTCTAACTTATTTTATTGTCAACATGGACAATTTTTCATTGTCACTTTTCTAAAAATAAAATGGTTTCTATGGGTGTGAGAATATGTCTTAGGGATAATCTATCACTCTAGCAGGTTAAATTTTGCTCTGCTATTTTTCTTTCAAATTTTATGCTCACCAAGAAAGAATAATTCCAGTTTACCTGTTAAAGATCAATTCTGATTTATTCAAAGAATAAAAAGCCATTGTTTCTTTTTATGTTTGCTTATTATCATCAGAATAGTTCAATTATTGTGTAATTATTCTGGTGTGGTAAGTAAACAAAACAAAGAAAAAAATACACAGAGGTTTCAATGAAAACAAAGTTTTGCTTTATAAATGAATATATACATATATAATTTTAACCTAAAGAAAACTTCTATGAGTCAATGCATGACTACAACTTAGTTTATGGCATGGTTAGGGTTAACACTAATATATACATGCTGTGGATTTGAGGATTTCCAATATTCACTGTTTGCAGTATGAAAGGGTAGTTCTTCGTGGGAATATAAATTGGTGCAGCCACTATGAAGAACAGTATGGAGGTTCCTTAAAAAGCTAAAAACAGAGCTACCATATGATCCAGTAATCCCACTCCTGTGCATATACCCAGAAAAGACAAAAACTCTAACTCAAAAAGATACATATGCCTCAATGTTCATAGCAGCACTGTTTACAGTAGCCAAAACATGCAAGCAACCTAAATGTCCATCAATAGATGAACGGATAAAGAAGATGTGGTATATCTATGTGTGTGTGTATAAAATAATATATATATATTATTATATATATATAATGGAATATTACTAAGTCATAAAAAATAATGAAATTATGCCATGTGCAGCAAATGGATAGACCTAGAGATTATCATACTAAGTGAAGTGAGTCAGAGAGAGAAAGACAAACACCATGATATCACTTATATGTGGAATCTAAAAAAAAATTATACAAATGAACTTATTTACAAAACAGGAACAGACTCACAGACACAGAAAACAAACTAATGGTTTCAAAAGGGGAAAGGGGGGAGGGATAAATTAGGAGTTTGGAATTAACAGATACACATTACTATATAAAATAGATAAACAACAAGGACCTACTATATACACAAGGAACTATATTCCATATCTTGTAATAGCCTATAATGGAAAAGAATCTGAAAAAATGTATCTGAATCACTTTGCTGTATACCTGAAACTGACACAACATTGTAAATCAACTATACTTCAATTAATTAATTTATTTATTTATATGGTAATTCAGAGGATTTAAAATCAAACCAATTTTTAAAAGGAACACTGTTGGAGGACTTGTACCATATGATTTCTATACTTAAGATACACTACAGCTACAGTGTGGTATTCATATAATGCCAGGAAAAAAAACTGATAGAACAGAAGAGAGAGCCCGGAAATAGACCAACAGATATGGTCATTTGATTTTTAATGAAACTGGCAAATTAGCTGAATGTGGAAAGGAAAGTCTTTTCAACAAATTGTGCTGGAACAACTGAATATCAATATGAAAAAAAAGTAAACCAAGACCCCTCTCTCACTCTATATGCAGAAAGAACAATTTGAGATAGATCATAGACCTAAATTTAAAACTCAGAACCATAAAGCTTCCCAAAGGAAACATAGAAAACTACCTTTGTAACCTCAAAGTAGGCAAAGATTTCTTGAACAGGCCACAATAAACACAAACCATAATACTTTAAAAAAAAAAAAGATAAATTGCACATTATCAAAATTTAACATTTTGGCTCCATTAAGAATATGAATAGATAAGCCACTGTCCGGAGAAAATAAATTATAGCACATATATCTAACAAGGAACTTGTATCCAGAATACATGTACACAGAAGCACAGATACACACAGACATAGACACACAAAAACATAAACAAAAATTCTACTCAATATAAAAAAAGCAAGATATATAAATGGCAAATAAATGCTTGAAAAATGGACAACCTCATTAGTTATCAGAGAAATTCAAATTAATATCACAACGAGATATCACTTTTACCTACTACAATGATTAAAAGTTTTTTTAAATACTGACAAAAACGGGTAGTTCTTATTCTGCTTTGAATAAAGATATCAAATTCTTATTAAAATTTTTGACCCTATAGGCCATAAATGCTCTTAATTTTGAAACTGAAGTAAATTGACTTTTTCAAACACAAGACTCCATTGTTGCGGGGTTTTGTTTTGTTTTGGTTTTGGTTTTGTTTAGTTTTATTCTCAAGGCTTTTAAAAACCAGTTTCAGGAAGTTAAGTGGTTAGCTACTGTTTGCTTCCAGAACCCATCACCCTGTTAGAAATGGTAACCATCCACCCAAACCACCCCTTCTCCATTCCTTTTTCCCTCAGATCCCTTGTGATTTTCTCCATGGATAGGCTCTGATAGATTTAAATAAATCACAGGAACCAGTCCCCTTGGCCAAAATGATCTGTTCAAGAATGGATAGGTAACCCAATGAGGGCTAACTAGATACACAGGTATGTTTGCTCAGGCTGCCAGAAATCTTTTTTTTTCCTCCTCTACAACTCAGCCCAACTGCATCCATCTCACAATGTCAAATGGAACCAACCTAAAAATGCCAGCAACTCACTGAGGAAAGCAGAGACAACAGACTCAAAGAATCTGATCCTAATAACTTTATTTAAGCATCTGAATTAAGCCATGTTGGAAGGAGCCTCGTCTTAATCCTACACTGTCATTTACATGACCCAATAAATTTCCCTTTCTGTTTAGGCTGGCTCTGTTAAATTTCTTTGGCCAGGAGCCAACTGAATACTAACTAGAACCTGAGAGAAATCTGTCATTGATCCAATGAACAACTGTTGTAGAATTAGATCTTCATTACAAACAGACAAATGGGAAATTCCAAACACCATGTTATTCTTTCTATCTTTTCTGGAATGTTTATGTATCACCAGTACCTCTTCACCAGGAATGAAGTGAATAAAAATATGTACAAAGCAAGTTAATTGGGGAATCATTAGGGAAAATATATTTAGTCTTCAAAAGTGAAATTACCTTGTTAAATTCACCAAAATCCAGGTTCTAGTTCTCATTCTTGGATATCTAGAAAATGAAATAAAATGTATCAGTATATGCCAAAATAATCAGTCTTTCAATGAGCGTCAACATCAAACAAATTCACACAAGGCTAATATATGAAATCTAATACCAATTTTGTAATGAATAACTCCATTCATCTAATTTCCAGATGGCCAAGTTCTCTGCTCAGTGCATCTCTTTCCCAATATTAACACAACTGTAATGCCAAGATAGTACTCTTTTTTTTTTTTGAGAGCATGCAATGAAGCTAAGGGATGGCATAATCTTCAAAGGTTCTCAGCCAAAGACAGTAATTCCTCCTGAAAGTATTTAAACTGAACAGCGACTGGCAGTGTTCGTGGGGTATTACTGGGGCTTAGTGACCAGGACTTAGCATGCTGTTCATTGAGAAACACTTAGGTCTGTCCTGAATGAAATACAAATAAATATCTGGTCAGTAGTGAGGCCTGTCAGAATGCACAAATCCCAAGATCAGTGTCCTTTTTTCCTTATAATGCTGGAACGAGAGACGACAATCTACAAAGAATGAAGAACCCTAGCACACAGCTTGTGGTCTGTGAATATCATTTTATATTAACAGAAACTAGAGGTCCTAAGAGAAATGGCTGATTTCATATCTGGTGCAGGAAATGAACAAGATTAATCTTGACTATCTTTTGCCAGAGAGCAAGAAAACTATCAAAGACTAATGAGCCCATGCCAAAGGGACAGAGGAGTCAAACTAAACGGGCTTCCACTGGCCTAGGATAGAGTAAATGAATGACCAAAAAAAAAAAGTAAAAAGTAATTACAATGGATTGCAACACATCAAATATATAAGAACCTATAAATTCATGATTTTTAAAAAGTAAATGTCATTGTTTACTATAATGGACCAACTCAATATTCTGCAAATTAACAAATAAAAGAAAAATATCAAATATTTATCCTGATTTTCCTCTAAAACTTTATTTCAGGGTTACCAAATATTTGATAAGGGTAAGTTCTTTTCCACTGAATGCCTGACAAAAGTAGAGGAGGAGTGATAAAATTTAAAACATCACCATTTTGCAATTCCAATTTTATTAATAATGGATCTAAGCAATATTCATCAGAGGATTCAAAAACCTAATGGTGCCGTAGAAAATAAGCAGCATCACCTATGTATATTTTGAACTAAAATACTGAAGTTAAATCAAATCAAGTCTTAAGAAAAAATTCATTTATAAAAAAATAGGAAGGTAGAGAGTGATTTTTAAAAGTCCTCTCAGGAAAAGATAATCAGCCAAATTCACAATGTGGGGCATCCTACAGGACAAATGACCTGGTTTCGGTAAAAAACAGATAAATTAAAAAATCAGAAACAGAGAGAGAAAAGGAAAAAGAATATTACTGAATAAAAGAGAATTACAAGGCTTAACAGTCAAATGTGATGTGAGGCTCTTGTTTGCAGCTTGCTTTGAACAAACCCATTGTTAGATAATTTTCAGACAGGGAAACTTGAATATGGCTTGTGTATTAATATTAAGAAACAGATGCTAACTTTTTCAGGAGTAATAATGTCATGATGGGTACATAAAAATTCACTGTCAATTAGTGAAGCATACTGAATGATTTAGGAGGGAACTAACTGTTGGGTCACAACTTGGGGAGTTTCCTGTGTGAAATATAAAACTGGACCTGGTACACAGAAATATAAAACTGGACCTGGAAAAGAAGAGACAAAAGAAAGAGACAGGCCACTCCAGATTTGTAGGTGGTGATTTTAATAAGCAAGGGAATGTACATACGAGGCTTGTCTTGGGCAACCTCAAGATGAGTAGATCTACACACCCACCTCCCAGAATCTTAAGTTTATATAGAAGCCTTAACTGGTTTAGTCACGTATTTAGTCCTAGTGTAGGCGTGGTGGGCAGAACATACACTCCAAGGTCAAGGCAGGGCATGAGGAGGCTCCAATTGAGCCTCCTGCTCGCCAGTCAATGCGTGGTCATGTCTTCTCAATGACCTCCTCCAACAATATCATGATGGCTAGCATGCTCTAAAATACTCCAGAAAAATTAGAAATGTGTAAACGGGGAATAGAAGGATTAGAACTGGCAAAATGTTGATCATTATTGACATCAGTTTATTATCTTACTCTCTATACTTTTGTGTATGTCATTCTTCATAAAATATTTTTTAAAAGAAGAAACTACTAGAGACACATAGCCACAGTTATTTCTCTGAGTTCTATTTCGATAAA
The DNA here is from genome assembly GCF_951394435.1 of Stenella coeruleoalba. Taxonomy (NCBI): domain Eukaryota; kingdom Metazoa; phylum Chordata; class Mammalia; order Artiodactyla; family Delphinidae; genus Stenella; species Stenella coeruleoalba. The sequence goes on along the minus strand of NC_137159.1, from coordinate 61,896,211 downwards.
TAATTTCATTAGGTAGGTTTATACTGATTAAGCTCTTCATGGCAGTGTAATTCTTTTTTTTTTTTTTTTTTTTGCGGTACGTGGGCCTCTCACTGTTGTGGCCTCTCCCGTTGCAGAGCACAGGCTCTGGACGCGCAGGCTCAGCGGCCATGGCTCACGGGCCCAGCCGCTCCGCGGCATGTGGGATCTTCCCAGACCTGGGCACGAATCCGCGTTCCCTGCATCGGCAGGCGGACTCCCAACCACTGCGCCACCAGGGAAGTCCCAGTGTAATTCTTTCAGCTGCTCAGGACAAGAACCTAGAGATCGTCCTTGACTCCGTTTATTCTTTCATGCCCCACATCAACTCCATCCACAAATCTTGGCTCTACTCCTCCTCCCACGCACTGCATCTGTCTTTGTCACCGGCAAAGCCCATTAACAATTCCCAGGAAATAAAAATAGAATCTGGGTAATAAAATAAAGTCTAACCTTTTTATCCTTCCTTTGTTCTTATTCTTGTTTCACTTGCCCACAGGGGGCCGCATGCAGAAGCCTGGCACCCGTTAGTTCAGACCAGAGTTCCTAGTGAGAAATGGCTGCCCCAGCCTTTCAGCTCCATGGGCGGTGTGCAGAAGCGCTGCACACGACACCTTAGTTCAAGACGGCAGCCATGGGCCGTGTGCATAAGTGCCACCCACGCAAGACACCTCACTTCTTCATGGCAGCAGCGGGCTGTGCGCAGAGACACTGTACCCAGTACTGCAATCTGGAGCCTGAGCAGTGCGGCTGCGCGGGACTCTAAGAACCCGCCCCTTTCCGGCTGCAGAGATCCCCGTAAAGCAGCCCCACCCATGGCCCTTGGGGAGAGCAGGTACTGTAGAGCCAGAGCTTGTACCTCTCCATTCTTTGATCAAAGAATAAAACTTTCCTTTGCTTCTGAACCGAACTCAGTCTCACTTGATTGCCTTGAAGGGCATCAGGCAGAAGGACACTTGTGGCCCAACTGGAAAGGGTTGGAAACATCTTTTTCCAAGTTACACTATCCCCTCCTCTGAATTATTACAAAAACTTCCTAACTGGCATAGTTGCTTCTATCTTTCTGCTCTTTTGGTTTATTCTCAACAGAGCATCCTGAATGTTTCTATTAAACCTCGGTCAGGTCATTCCTTTGCTTATCACCTCTGCCATGGCACAAACCTACAGCCAATAATCTCATCTCACTCAGATTAAAAGGGAATGTCTTTAATAAGCCTACAGGGTTCTACGTGATCTGGACCACCACTGTCTCCTGTCACTCTCCTCTTCACTCACTTGATTCCAGCCAGACTGTCCTCCTCATTATTTCTCAAACATAACAGTACATTACAGTCTCAGGGTCTTTGCATTTGCTGTTCCCTCTACCAGGCATACACTTCTCCCACATATCTGTAGGGCTTGTTCCCTCACTTCTTTTAGGACTTTGTTCAAATGTCACTTTCCCATAATTCCCTTTTTTTTTTTTTTTTTTTTTGCGGTACGCAGGCCTCTCACTGTTGTGGCCTCTCCCGTTGCGGAACACAGGCTCCAGACGCGCAAGCTCAGCGGCCGTGGCTCACGGGCCCAGGCGCTCCGCGGCATGTGGGATCTTCCCGGACCAGGGCACGAACCTGCGTCCCCTGCATCGGCAGGCGGACTCTCAACCACCACGCCACCAGGGAAGCCCCCCCATAATTCCCTTTTTAAAATTAAATTCGCTATTCCTCTTCAATTTTCTGACAATCATGCAACATATACATATTGAACTTATTTATATATTTCTGTGTCCTTTATTTTCCATGAGAGATTTATGACTCTTATGTTCACTGCTAGATACCCAGCACTCAGAAGAGTGTCTGGCACATAGTAAGAATTCAAAAATTATTTGCTGAGTAAATAAATTAAGCTACTATTCCAATAGCATTACTGGCCTTAGAGGTTCATTATCCTCCCAAGTGTGTTACCTTGACTAGTTTAAACCATCAGGGGGAAATCTCACTTCTTTCATTATTCACTCAGTCTTTCAAAATACATTTACTGAGTACCTTCTATGAATTAGGAACTGAAAATACAATAATTAATAAGATAAATGTTATGTACTCTCCTATAATCATCTCCCAGCTCTTAGGGAAGGAGGGACACTTCACTGTCAACCTTTGTTTAGTCTATATAGATATTCAATCAGTTATTACAGACTCTAGGGCAAATCTTCATAAAACAGAGTTATAGGGGTACTATGAGATATGGATCCCCTCTGGATTTGGGCAGGCTTTGAGGGAAGTGTGGGGCTGGTTGGGGTCTCAAAGCCAATTGCCTCCAGTCATTAGACTGCTCTTCTGGGCTCTTCCAAGAGCAGCCCAAGAGGAGTGGGGTATGACAGTATTCCACATGGTCTTCTCAGGTGGTGAGCACTCCCAGCACTTACTGTTGTGCCCTAATGCTCTTGTGTGGAGCCCAGGAGTAAATCTGCAACCTGGACAAAAGGGAGGTATTACTGCTAGAGGCACTTAAAGAGAACCACACAGAACAGCAACCCAATCTACAGCCAACTGGGGGAACTCCTCGTGAGTTAGGTCCATGCAGTGGCTAATAGCTGAAGTCTTCATAAAATCCAGGTACTTCTGACTGTTTGTGCCTTTCTAGTGATGTCCAGGCTCACAAAGGCCGCTCTAACAATGTATGCACATTCTGCAAATGAGAGCTCCATCATTATTTTTAAATATTTAGATTTGAGATAATTTTTCATTATCATAAAAATTTCAGCATTGCATTTTTCAATGAAAGAAAAGATATACTGGTTATATACTATAAATCTAATTTTAACTGTTATAAATTTTTGAATTGCTATAACAATGGTATAAAATTTATTACATATTTGTGGGAAGAAATTTTCTTGTTGAAAATGACTATCAAAAATTTGAAGACATCATTTAAAGTCTTAATCAGAAATTGTTGGTGGTCATTTCAAGTATAAAATCCAAATAAAACTTATAGTTATGTTCACTGAAACAAGATCAAGTTTCTTATTTGAAATTTCAAGATTTTATATGAATGTTTTCTTCCAATTAAAGATCTAGCATTTTTTCTAACATTTTGCTTTATAAAAAGATGTAATCAGGACTTCCCTGGTGGGCCAGTGATTGAGACTTCACCTTCCAAGGCAGGGGGTATGGGTTCAATCTCTGGTCATGGTGCTAAGATCCCACATGTCTCGCAGCCAAAAAACCAACAAATAAAACAGAAGCAGAGGACCTTCAAGATGGCAGAGGAGTAAGATGTGGAGATCACCTTCCTCCCCACAAGTACATCAGAAATACATCTACATGTGGAACAACTCTTACAGAATACCTACTGAAAGTCGGCAGAAGACCCCAGACTTCCCAAAAGCCGTGTGGCTGACAGGGTCTTGGTTCTCCAGCCAGCTGTCATGCGTGAGCATCTGAGGTGGGAGAACCGCGTTCAGGACATTGGACCACCAGAGACCGCCGGCCCCACATAATATCAATCGACCACAGCTCTCCAGGAGATCTCCATCTCAAGCTAAGATCCAGCTCCACTAAAAGACCAGTAAGCTACAGTGCTGGACACCCTATGCCAAACAACTAGCAAGACAGGAACACAACCCCACCCATTAGCAGAGAGGCTGCCTAAAATCATACTAAGTTCACAGACACCCTAAAAACACTACCAGATGCAGTCCTGCCAACCAAAAAGACAAGATCTAGTCTCATCCACCAGGAGGCCTACACAACACACTGAACCAACCTTACCCACTGAGGGCAGAAACAAAAAAACAACGGAAACTACAAACCAGCAGCCTGTGAAAAGGAGACCTCAAACACAGTAAATTAAGCAAAATGAGAAGACAGAGAAATATGCAGCAGATGAAGGAGCAAAGTAAAAACTCATCAGATCAAACAAATGAAAAGGAAATAGGCAGTCTACCTGAAAAAGAATTGAGATTAATGATAGTAAAGATATCCAAAATCTTGGAAATAGAACGGAGAAAATATGAGAAACGATTAATAAGGACCTAGAAGAACTAAAGAGCACACAAACAATGATGAACAACACAATAAATGAAATTAAAAATTCTCTAGAAGGAATCAATAGCAGAATAACTGAGGCAGAAGAATAGATAAGTGACCTGGAAGGTAAAAATAGTGGAAATAACTACCACAGTGCAAAATAAAAAAGAATGAAAAGAACTGAGGACAGTCTCAGAGACTTCTGGGACAATATTAAACACAACAACATTTGAATTATAGGGGTCCCAGAAGAGGAAGAGAAAAAGAAAGGGACTGAGAAAATATTTGACGAGATTATAGTTGAAAACATCCCTAATATGAGAAAGGAAATAGTCAACCAAGTCCAGGAAGGACAAAGAGTCCCATACAGGATAAATCTAAGGAGAAACATGCCAAGACACATATTAATCGATCTATCAAAAATTGAATACAATGAAAAAATAATAAAAGCAGCAAAGGAAAAGCAACAAATAACATACAAGGGACTCCCCAAACAAATATTATTTGGTGTAAATATTTATGCACTAAACATAGAAGCACCTCAATACACAAGGGAAATGCTAACAGCCATAAAAGGGGAAATCAACAGTAACACAATAATAGCAGGGGATTTAAAACCCAACCTTCATCAATGGACATATCAACCAAAATGAAAATAAATAAGGAAAAACAAGCTTTAAATGATACATGAAACACAATGGATTTAATTGCTATTTACAGGACATTCCATCCAAAAACAACAGAATACACTTTCTTCTCAAGTGCTCATGGAACATTCTCCAGGACAGACCTATTTTGGAGCACAATCAAGCTTTGGTAAATTAAATACAATTGAAATCGTATCAAGTATGTTTTCTGACCACAACGCTATGAGACTAGATATCAATTACAGGAATAAAACTGTAAAAACTACAAACACATGGAGGCTAAACAATACACTACTAAATAACCAAGAGATCACAGAAGAAATCAAAGAGGAAGTCAAAAACTACCTAGAAACAAATGACAGTGAAAACACAACGACCCAAAACCTATGGGATGCAGCAAACAGTTCTAAGAGGGAAGTTTATAGCAATACAATTCCACCTCAACAAACAAGAAACATCTCAAATAAACAACCCAACCTTACACCTAAAGCAATTAGAGAAAGAAGAACAAAAAAACCCCAAAGTTAGCCGAAGGAAAGAAATCATAATGATCAGATCAGAAATAAATAAAAAAGAAAAGAAGGAAATGATAGCAAAGATCAATAAAACTAAAAGCTGGTTCTTTGAGAAGATGAACAAAATTGAAAACCATTAGCCAGACTTATCAAGAAAAAAAGGGAGAGGGGCTTCCCTAGTGGCACAGTGGTTGGGAGTCTGCCTGCCAATGCACGGAACATGGGTTCATGTCTCAGTCCAGGAGGATCCCACATGCCGCGGAGCGGCTGGGCCCGTGAGCCATGGCCACTGAGCCTGTGCTCTGCAACGGGAGAGGCCACAGCAGTGAGAGGCCCGTGTACCGCAAAAAAAAAAAAAAGAAAGAAAGAAAGAAAAGAAAAAAAGGGAGAAGACTCAAATCAACAGAATTAGAAATGAAAAAGGAAAAGTAACAACTGACCCTGCAGAAATACAGAGGATCATGAGAGATTACTACAAGCAACTATATGCCAATAAAATGGACAAACTGAAAGAAATGGACAAAGTCTTAGAAAAGCACAACTTTCTGGCACTGAACCAGGGAAGAAATACAAAATATAAACAGATCAATCACAAGCACTGAAATTGAAACTCTGACTAAAAATCTTCCAACAAACAAAAGGCCAGGACCAGATGGCTTCACAGGCAAATTTTATCAAACATTTACATAAGACCTAACACCTATCCTTCTCAAACTCTTCCAAAATATAGCAGAGGGAGGAACACTCCCAAACTCATTCTACAAGGGCACCATCACCGTAATACCAAAACCAGACAGAGATGTCACAAAAAGAGAAAACTACAGGCCAATATCACTGATGAATATAGATGCAGAAATCCTCAACAAAATACTAGCAAACAGAATCCAACAGCACATTAAAAGGATCATACACCATGATCAAGTGGGGTTTATCCCAGGGATACAAGGATTCTTCAATATATGCAAATCAATCAATGTGATACACCATATTAACAAATTGAAGGATTAAAACCATATGATAATCTCAAGAGATGCAGAAAAGCTTTCCACAAAATTCAACACCATTTATGATAAAAAAAACTCTCCAGAAAGTAGGCATAGAGGGAACTTACCTCAACATAATAAAAGCCATATATGACAAACCCACAGCCAACATCATTCTCAATGGTGAAAAACTGAAACCATTTCTTCTAAGATCAGGAACAAGACAAGACTGCCCACTCTCACCACCATTATTCAACATAGTTTTGGAAGTTTTAGCCACAGCAATCAGAGAAGAAAGAAAGAAAAGGAATAAAATCAGAAGAGAAGTAAAACTGTCACTGTTTGCAAATGACATAATACTATACATAGAGAATCCTAAAGATGCTACCAGAAAACTACTAGAGCTAATCAATGAATTTGGTAAAGCAGCAGAATACAAATTAATGCACAGAAATCTCTTGCATTCCTATACACTAATGATGAAAAATCTGAAAGAGAAATCAAGGAAACACTCCCATTTACCACTGCAACAAAAAGAATAAAATACCTGGGAATAAACCTACTTAAGGAGACAAAAGACTTGTTTGCAGAAAACTATAAGACATTGATGAAAAAATTAACGGTAATACAAACAGATGGAGAGATATACCATGTTCTTGGACAGGAAGACTCAACATTGGGAAAATGACTATACTACCCAAAGCAATCTACAGATTCAATGCAATGCAATCCCTATCAAACTATCAATGGCATTTTTCACAGAACTAGAACAAAAAATTTCACGATTTGTATGGAAACACAAAAGATCCTGAATAGCCAAAGCAATCCTGAAAAGAAAAACGGAGCTGGAGGAATCAGGCTCCCTGACTTCACACTATACTACAAAGCTACAGTAATCAAGACCGTATGGTAATGGCACATAAACAGAAATGTAGATCAATGGAACAGGATAGAAAGCCCAGAGATAAACCCTCGCACATATGGTCACCTTATCTTTGATAAGGGAGGTAAGAATATACAGTGGAGAAAAGGCAGCCTCTTTAATAAGTGGTGCTGGGCAAACTGGACAGCTACGTGTAAAAGAATGAAATTAGAACACTCCCTAACACCATACACAAAAATAAACTCAAAATGGATTAAAGACCTAAATGTAAGGCCTGACACTATAAAACTCTTAGAGGAAAACACAACCAGAACACTCTATGACATAAATCACAGCAAGACCCTTTTTGACCCACCTCCTAGAGGAATGGAAATAAAAACAAAAATAAACAAATGGGACCTAATGAAACTTCAAAGCTTTTGTACAGCAAAGGAAAACATAAACCAGACGAAAAGACAACCCTCAGAATGGGAGAAAATATTTGCAAACGAAGCAACTGACAAAGGATTGATCTCCAAAATTTACAAGCAGCTCATGCAGCTCAATATCAAAAAAACAAACAACCCAATCCAAAAATGGGCAGAGGCCCTAAATAGACATTTCTCCAAAGAAGATATACAGATTGCCAACAAACACATGAAAGGATGCCCAACATCACTAATCATTAGAGAAATGCAAATCAGAACTACAATGAGGTATCACCTCACACCAGTCAGAATGGCCATCATCAAAAAATCTGCAAACAATAAATACTGGAAAGGGTGTGGAGAAAAGGAAATCCTCCTACACTGTGGGTAGGAATGTAAATTGATACAGCCACTATGGAGAACTGTATGGAGGTTCCTTAAAATCTAAAAATAGAACTAACATACGCCCCAGCAATCCCACTACTGGGCATATACCCTGAGAAAACCATAACTCAAAAAGAGTCATGTACCACAATGTTCACTGCAGTACTATTTAAAAAACCCAGGACATGGGAGCAACCTAAGTGTCCATCGACAGATGAATGGATAAAGAAGATGTGACCCACATATACAATGGAATATTACTAAGCCATAAAAATAAACGAAATTGAGTTATTTTGTTTCGTATTTGAAGTGGATGGACCTAGAATCTGTCATACAGAGTGAAGTAAGTCAGAAAGAAAAAAAATAATAACATATGCTAACACATATATATGGAATCTAAAAAAAAAAATGGTTGTGAAAAACCTAGTGGCAGGACAGGAATAAAGACACAGACATAGAGAATGGACTTCAGGACATGGGGTTGGCGAAGCGTAAGCTGGGATGATGTGAGAGAGTGGCATGGACATATATACACTACCAAATGTAAAATAGCTAGTGGGAAGCAGCGACATAGCACAGGGAGATCAGCTAGGTGCTTTGTGACCACCTAGAGGGGTAGGATAGGAAGGGTGGGAGGGAGACGCAAGAGGGAGGGCATACGGGGATATATGTGTACATATAGCTGATGCACTTCGTTATACAGCAGAAACTAGCACAATGATGTAAAGCAATTATACTCCAATAAAGATGTTAAAAACAAAAAACAGAAGCAATATTGCAACAGTTTCAATAAAAGACTTTAAAAATTGTCCACATCAAAAAAATCTTTAAAAAAAAATAAAGATGTAATTATTTTCATCACCATGCCTTACATAGTTACTCCCAAATTTTTTCTGATTTACCCCCAGGAAATATTATCATTTTCTACATGTGCTTTGACATTAAAAAAAAAATGTTGATAAGTACTCCACTTTGGAAACTTGTATGCCATGGATGAATCAGTTGTCCTCTTATATATGAACCTTTTCAGACAGTCGAGATTTCCAAATGGCATTTCAAACCTCATTCTCTCATGGTTGATTCCTGTGCAGACAGACACAAGCACTGGTGACAGGAATAGCCTCCCTGCCCTATCACTCAATTCCTCAGTTCCTCAGAATGAGATCAAAAAGGCTTCATTCTTTTGAAGGAGAAATTATACCACTGTTTTGGAATGTCATTAAAGACAGTATGTGAGTTCACTAAGAGGATGTGTTGATGGTACAGATTTCCAGTCCAAGTTAGAATGACTGCTTCAAGGTCGAAGAAGTGAGCTAAAATTATCCCAATTTATACCAGAATGACATTTGCCACAATTATTATAGTATATAATCTTAAGCAATAGGAAGAGAGTATGGTTAAAATCACCATTGCCATCTTTGATATGTTGAATATCTTTTAGGCTCATTTACCTTTTTTTCTAAAGAACTTAGAACTTGAGCCCCTAAGGGTTACCTTTATTAATAATGCGTTTGACTGCGTAATTATCAAAACAGTGTATAATCAAAGCTGTGGCCTCAGCATGATCAGACAGCTATGCAATTTACTGCCTATGTGATAGCAGCTGTCTTCCCATTTGTGTGTGTTTCTTTTCTATTCAGCAATGGAAGGGCCTAGTGCAACCATAAGTGAGGCTTTATCTGCTGCATATCCATCATCACTCTGGCTTATTCAAAGAAGAGATCTATGCATGGCATAAAAGGATATTTTTCTAAGTATTAAGACAAATGTTAACACTTGGAGAATAATAATTATATATGGAAAAATTAAAATCATGCAAATGGCTGATGATCATGGCTGTGGAAAGTGGAGGCCAGGACTCTGTTTCCATTGCCTTCATAACGCCCCCTAATATAAGGTTAGGCTTTATCCCTAGAAAAAAATCTAATAATTGTTTATTGGTTTGAGTGAATAAAAGATATAAAATGTCTTTAATATTCATAGCATTCATCACTGGTACATTAAGAAGAGCACAAGGCTTTATTGATATTGAATCTTTGGTCAGGCATGAGGAACAGGTGTGAACAGTAAGTATGCTACAACTCTATGATCTGATGAAACCTTAGCTAAAAGCCTGTTCTCCCAGACCTATGGCTTCCATGCAAAGCTATATGCTGTGGTTTCATTTTTAAAAATTATTTCCTGCTGCAGAAATTCATTGAGAAGTTGAGTTTTTAGGGAGAATATGTAGCAAACTGTTGAGTGCTTCAGTCTGGAAGCATCATAGATTGTAAACACTATATTTATAATGATGCTGATGCTAGCTCTGTTGTGTCTGGATAGAGGAAGGCACTCTGCTACTCTGTCAAATGCCTCACACACATTCTCATTTAATCCTCGGAATGCTTTTACCATTGTAACCCAATCTTACTAATGAGGAAAATAAGCCTTAGCATCTGAACCAAGTATGTCTGACTCCAAATGCCATGCTCTAACCCCTTGGCTCACTGCTTCTTAACAAACACACATTAATGTCCCTACATTTTACACATCAGATCTAGAAAAGATTTCTCATTTCTGTGATAATGAAAAATGATCTCAAATCTAAATTTCAAACCATTTAGGAAAAAAGTATCATTTTTGTTGCTTTATAGGCTTGAATTAATTATTTGTTAAATTATAAAATCATTTTTTTCCCTTTGGAAACCTGCATACTAATATTTAGAGCCAACTTGAAGACAATGAAGATTTGGGTATTCTAATATATATTTGAACAATTATTAAACACTGATCACTGTGATTGTAACCACTATGAGAAAAGAGGATACCCACAGCCAGACAAGTCAAGAATGAGTTTTCCAGGTCATTGGCTCTGCCTAGAACTGCCTTGGTGAATCATGTTTCACACAGCCTCTCAATGCTGAGTTAGCATCTATGTACATCAAAGCTGTGGTCAGAATGGCTAATTCATGCGCTAAGCCCAAATGTCAAGATTTGTTAAACACGTATTCCTTTAGAAAACTACCTAACCGAACCCACTGGAAGAAAAGTGATAGAACAAATTATTTGTCTACGTTCGGATTTAGGTGTTTTAATTTACTGCTGTGAGTAGTAGCCAAACTTTTATTGTTTGGATATGGCAGAGCAATAGTCTACCTGAGGAAAGGATGAAGGTCTATTCCTGAAAGTCTTCAAGTACAGGCATGTAAAGAAATGAGTGAGATTGATAAAGTTTCTAGTAGTATATGATACAGAGGCTAATAAGGGAGCCCTCCAGTCTTCCCTAACCATATTGAATAGGAATGCATTATGAATGAATAAATCAGCAGCTTAATGATATAAAGGCTTTCAATGTATCAACGCTGCTGTTCATTATTAATCTCTCTGCTCCTTTTCCCCACGCTTCTTTTTCCTTCTCTTCACTCTAATGAGGAATGTCTCATGACAAGTGTAATAACCCCCACCACTACCACCGGAACATACACACCTTCTTTTTTTCTTAGAGTGGAATAAGGAGACTTATAGATCCAAAGGCAAAAATCTGCCTCTCACTCTCTTCGTCTCTTTTCTTCACCCCCAGTTCCACTCAACCAACAACAAGAGAGCACATGCTGGACTGCTCACAGTGATGTGCATTTGCTGTACCAACAACGTCATTCTTCACACTTTTTATAGTCCCATAAAAATTAGTAGTGTTTGGACAGTCATTACATGACAGCATGGGAATCCTGCTACCATCTCTCCCAGATTTTACTCACATAAGGAAAGGGAAAAAAAATGACAAACATTAACTAAAAGGATGCTTATAATATGATAGAGTGTCACTTATATGTACCACAACATATTACTGGGGTTAACGTGAGACTCTCATATAAAGTTTATGCAGCTGTCATCTTTGCCTTCCACATCCTTTCCACAGTCAGTGGCTTCTATGTACTCTGGATAGATAACCCCCACATAATTATATTTGAAATGTTCAGAGACACAGAAACTGATATTTGGCTACAATCCTTGATTTTCCTGAGACCTAGAAGCTCAGTGAGAAAAACTCAAATCCTATACCCTTCAGTTAAGCTAAAGCCTTATACAGACATGTCTGATGGAACAAGATAGGCATGCAAGGTCATGGCAGAAAAGAACATAAGGCCCCAAGATAAAATCATTGCAAGTTGTAAATGAGTTAGAAAGACAGGACTTCACAAGAGTGCTTAGACATTGGAAAGAACTAGTTAAGTGTTCGCATTTTTTCATAGAACTCTTTCTAAAATAGACTTACATAAAGCTGCTTTTGAAACAATGAATTCACTGATTTTTGAATGGGGTTTTAGTTACTTTGACGTGTTTTTGTTCTGAGAACACCTCCAGGACTCTTCTGAACTTTGGAGCCCATGGATGTTTTTCCGTTTACTTAGTGCTAATATATGGGCATTTATTGGTTAATTAATTAATTGATTTCTACTTTTTATAGATGTTGGACAAGGAGTTATTTAACTGACCAATCTCTTACTCTATTGAGGAATCCATCTCTCTAATTCTGATCACTCACTGGCTCTCTCAGCCCATATTTAAAGAGGAAAAAATGAAATGACCTGTGTAGTTATATTTGAAACTGTTCTTTCTAGGGGTATGATTTGAAGACATGTGATACAAAGCAAGTAAAGTATTGAGGACATTGTAAGCACATGAAGTAGGGTATAAAAACACTGGTTGGATTATTATAATATTAGCCTAGCTTTGAGTCAGTTTCTTAAGTTCCCGTTGGATCTTGATGGAGTTTCTCCAGGCATGTAAACTATTCCCTGGGTACAAATTAAATACTCTCAAGGCCACATTCACTTTCTCAGTCTTCTGTGGAAGGAATTCATTAAATTGGACTTCTCCACTAGACTGAGAGACTGAATGTAGTTTCTTTAAATGCTCTTTAAGTAAAGGAAAGATGACTTTTAAAAAGTGTATTGATTCGGCAACCAAAATCAAAACCATTTCTGAATCTGTTTACAGAAAGAATAAGCAGAGGGCCCTTTGTCTGCTGAATATCTCATTCTGGCTCCAGATTTCTAACCTACAGTCATATAGCTCTGGAGAAGGCAAGCCTGAGTAAAGAATTTTAAGAAGAATTTGATGGCATGGAGCATGATGATGTTTACCTATCCCTATTTTCCTATGTAACACATCCACAATGGAATGGTGCCTGGATAGGGCAGAAAGAAGCTGAAAAATAAGGACACAGAGCAGTTATGAGGAAGTCAGTAAAATACATGGAAACAAGACTATTATGGGTTTCCAAGTTAGTTGCAAATTCACCAATGAATAGGTAGGTCTAGCAAAATATTAAACCCAGGTTAGGAGAGTAGCCATCCTCTAATTACAAATATACCTCTTCTTCAAACAGACTTTAAAAAGAGAAAGAAAAGAGGCATACAAGATCTTGAAAAGAAGGCAAAGACGGTAATGAAAAAAGATGGTAAGCAGAGATTCACTGTATCTGAAGAAAGGCACTTAGAGGCCACTGGGTGTTGAAACAGGGCTGTGACCAGGGGCCACTGGGTGTTGAAACAGAGCTGTGACCTTCCAACATGAACATGGAAGTAAATTGATGAGGGCAAAAAGGGAAATGTGAACACTGTTGAAGAGAGAGTTGCAAAGAAATCTGAGGACTTTTAGGACCAATAGTAATTACACGTAAAAACTCCTGAGGTTCTGGTCTTGCACCCAACTTCCTTTCAAAGTAACCTTTGAGGACCTGCATATGGGGAATGATACAGGCAGTACTAGCAACTTAGAGTAAGATTAGGCTTGGGACAAATTTTAGGAAAATTTGCTGTAAACTTTAGTAGAAATATAAACAGGCAAAGAAAGAAAAAGAAAGGAAAGGAAAAAGGAAAGGACTGAAAGTTAACATAGGATTGTCTCCTGAGTTAAAGTTCTATGCCTCGGAAATAAGTGGGGCTTTGGCAAGATAATGCTCAAAATCTAACCAATAAAAGCACCTTACAGTATAAACATCTACTTTGACCCAAGAGGTCTACTTACAGGATTAGTGACTAAGGACACATTTTAAAATGTAGAAAATGTTTTATACACACATATATTTACCAGAGGATTATCTATAATTGTGAAACCCAAACATCCAACCATAGGCGGATAGTTAAATGAATGAGATTTTTCTGAAGACTTGAAAATGAGATTTAAACATCCAGGCAATAACATGAAACAATGTTGTTACAATTAAAATGCAGGTTGTAATATATAGATATATATTTTTTAATCAGTATTGTGAAAAATCCTAAGCATAAAAAAATAATTTTAAAGAAAAGTCACAAATAGTCAAAATTCTTGCATTTGGGTGTGTAGGATGATGCCAACATCATTCTCCTCTTTCCCTTCCCCTTCTGATTTCTCATCTTCTACTTCATCAATATAATCTCCAAGTTTTATTTAATAAGCTTATATTATTCTTTAAATGATTAAAAACAATAGGGTAGAGGTAAAATTCCGTCTGAGATTTTTCCTACAGGAAATAGTTTAAGATGGTGATTCTCAACTTAAGCATGTGTCAGAATTAGCTAATGTCCAGGATTCTGTAGTTCTGGGGCGGGAGTGAAAATTTCGCATTTTTCAAATGTTCCCAGATGATACTGATGCTGCTACCACAGGGACAACACTTTGAGAACTACTGCTCTTAGAGAAATGTTAACATTCATTCATTATGAATCTCAAGATTTTACCCATCTATCCAATCACTTCACCAGAAGGCTCTACTCATGTGATACACTGTAGCGAAATTGACTCTACAATAATATGACTGAACATTTTGCCCTTGACTTTTATCCAAGGTCAAATTAAATATGACACTTTTCTTTTTCTTGGAGAGGGCAATTGAGGCCATTATTATATGTGTTCCAAGTTGCCTTGTAAAAGGCTCATGTTGAGACAGCCTCATCCATCAGAGGGCAGACAGCAGAAGCAAGAAGAACTACAATCCTGCAGCTTTGGGAACAAAAACCACATTCATAGAAAGATAGACAAGAAGAAAAGGCAGAGGGCTATGTACCAGATGAAGGAACAAGAGAACACCCCAGAAAAACAACTAAATGAAGTGGAGATAGGCAACCTTCCATAAAAAGAATTCAGAATAATGATAGTGAAGATGATCCAGGACCTCGGAAAAAGAATGGAGGCAAAGATTGAAAAGACGCAAGAAATATGTAACAAAGACCTAGAAGAATTAAAGAACAAATAAACAGAGATGAACAATACAATAACTGAAATTAAAAATACACTAGAAGGAATCAATAGCAGAATAACTGAGGCAGAAGAAGGGATAAGTGACCTGGAAGACAGAATGGTGGAATTTACTGCTGCTGAACAGAATAAAGCAAAAAGAACGAAAAGAAATGAAGACAGCCTAAGAGACCTCTAGGACAACATTAAACACAACAACATTCACATTATAGGGGTTCCAGAAGGAGAAGAGAGAGACAAAGGACCCGGGAAAATATTTGAAGAGATTATAGTCAAAAGCTTCCTTAACACTGGAAAGGAAATAGCCACCCAAGTCCAGGAAGTTCAGAGAGTCCCATACAGGATAAATCCAAGGAGAAAAACGCCAAGAAACATAATAATCAAATCGGCAAAAATTAAAGACAAAGAAAAATTATTGAAAACAGCAAAGGAAAAATGACAAATAACATACAAAACTCCCATAAGGTTAACAGCTGACTTCTCAGCAGAAACTCTACAAGCCAGAGGGGAGTGGCATGATATACTTAAGGTGATGAAAGAGAAGAACCTACAACGAAGATTACTCTACCCAGCAAGGATCTCATTCAGATTCGATGGAGAAATCAAAAGCTTTACAGACAAGCAAAAGCTAAGAGGATTCAGCACCACAAAACCAGCTCTACAACAAATGCTAAAGGAAATTCTCTAAGTAGGAGACACAAGAGAAGGAAAGGACCTACAAAAACAAACCCAAAACAATTAAGAAAATGGTCATAGGAACATAAATATCAATAATTACCTTAAATGTGAATTGATTAAATGCTCCAACCAAAAGACACAGGCTTGCTGAATGGATACAAAAAGAAGACCCATCTATATGCTGTCTACAAGAGACCCACTTCAGACCTAGGGACACATAGAGAATGAAAGTGAGGGGATGGAAAAAGATATTCCATGCAAATGGAAATCAAAAGAAAACGAGAGTAGCAATACTCATATCAGATAAAATAGACTTTAAAATAAAGAATGTTCAAGAGACAAGGAAGGACACTACATAATGATCAAGGGATCAATCCAAGAGGAAGATATAACAATTGTAAATATATATGCATCCAACATAGGAGCACCTCGATACATAAGGCAACTGCTAACAGCTATAAAAGAGGAAATCGACAGTAACACAAAAAATAGTGGGGGACTTTAACACCTCACTTACACCAATGGACAGATCATCCAAAATGAAAATAAATAAGGAAACACAAGCTTTAAATGGCACAATGGACCAGATAGATTTAATTGATATTTATAGGACATTCCATCCAAAAACAGCAGATTACACTCTCTTCTCAAGTGCACATGGAACATTCTCCAGGATAGATCACATCTTGGGTCACAAATCAAGGATCAGTAAATTTAAGAAAATTGAAATCATATCAAGTATCTTTTCTGACCACAATGCTATGAGATTACAAATCAATTATAGGGAAAAAAAAGTAAAAAACACAAACACCTGGAGGCTAAACAATACGTTACTAAATAATCAAGAGATCATTGAAGAAATCAAAGAGGAAATCAAAAAATACCTAGAGACAAATGACAATGAAAACACAACGATCCAAAACCTATGGGATGCAGCAAAAGCAGTTCAGAGGGAAGTTTATAACTATACAAGCCCACCTCAAGAAACAAGAAAAAGCTCAAATAATCTAACCAGGCTTCCCTGGTGGTGCAGTGGTTGAGAGTCCACCTGCCGATGCAGGGGACACGGGTTTGTGCCCCGATCCGGGAAGATCCCACTTGCCGCAGAGTGGCTAGGCTCGTGAGCCATGGCCACGGAGCCTACGTGTCCAGAGCCTGTGCTCCACAATGGGAGAGGCCACAACAGTGAGAGGCCCATATACTGAAAAAAAAAAAAAAAAAAAATCTAACCTTACACCGAAAGGAACTAGAGAAAGAAGAACAAGAAAACCCAAAGTTAGCAGAAGGAAAGAAATCATAAATATCAGAGCAGAAATAAATGAAATAGAAACAAAGAAAACAATAGCAAAGATCAATAAAACTAAAAGCTGGTTCTTTGAGAAGATAAACAAAATTGATAAGCCATTAGCCAGACTCATCAAGAAAAAGTGGGAGAGGACTCAAATCAATAAAATTAGAATGAAAAAGGAGAAGTTACAACAGACACCGCAGAAATACAAAGCATCCTAAGAGACTACTACAAGCAACTGTATGCCAATAAAATGGACAAACTGGAAGAAATGGACAAATTGTTAGAAAGGTATAACCTTCCAAGACTGAACCAGGAAGAAATAGAAAATATGAACAGACCAACAACAAGTAATGAATTTGAAACTGTGATTTAAAATCTCCCAACAAACAAAAGTCCAGGACCAGATGACTTCACAGGTGAATTCTATCAAACATTTAGAGAAGAGCTAATACCCATCCTTCTCAAACTCTTCCAAAAAATTGCAGAGGAAGGAACATTCCCAAACTCATTCTATGAGGCTACCATCACTCTGACATCAAAACCAGACAAAGATACTACAAAAAAAGAAAATTACTGACCAATATCACTAATGAATATAGATGCAAAACTCCTCAACAAAATACTAGCAAACAGAATCCAACAACACATTAAAAGGATCATACACCATGATCAAGTGGGATTTATCCCATGGATGCAAGGATTCTTCAAGATACACAAATCAATCAATGTGAAAAACCGTATTAACAAATTGAAGAAGGAAAACCATATAATCATCTCAATAGATGCAGAAAAAGCTTTTGACAAAATTCGACACCCATTTATGAGAAAAACTCTCCAGAAAGTGGGCATAGAGGGAACCTACCTCAACATAATAAAGGCCATATATGAGAAACCCTCAGCACATATCATTCTCAATGGTGAAAAACTGAAAGCATTTTCTCTAAGATCAGGAACAAGACAAGGATGCCCACTCTCACCACTCTTATTCAACATAATTTTGGAAGTCCTAGCCATGGCAATCAGAGAAGAAAAAGAAATAAAAGGAATACAAATTGGAAAAGCAGAAGTAAAACTGTCACTGTTTGCAGATGACATGACACTATACATAGAGAATCCTAAAGATGCCACCAGAAAACTACTAGAGCTAATCACTGAATTTGGTAGAGCAGCAGGATATAAAATTAATGCACAGAAATCTCTTGCATTCCTATACACTAATGATGAAAAATCTGAAAGTGAAATTAAGGAAACACTCCCATTTACCATTGCAACAAAAAGAATAAAATACCTAGGAATAAACCTACCTAGGGAGACAAAAGACCTGTATGCAGAAAACTATAAGACACTGATGAAAGAAATTAAAGATGATACCAACAGATGGAGAGATATACCATGTTCTTGGATTGGAAGGATCAATATTGTGAAAATGACTATACTACCCAAAGCACTCTACAGATTCAATGCAATCCCTATCAAATTACCAATGGCAGTTTTTACAGAACTAGAACAAAAAATCTTAAAATTTGTATGGAGACACAAAAGATCCCAAATAGCCAAAGCAGTCTTGGGGGAAAAAAGCGGAGCTAGAGGAATCAGGCTCCCTGATTTCAGACTATACTACAAATCTACGGTAATCAAGACAATATGGTACTGGCACAGAAACAGAAACATAGATCAATGGAACAAGACAGAAAGCCCAGAGATAAACCCACACACCTATGGTCACCTAATGTATGACAAAGGAGGCAAGGATACACAATGGAGAAAAGACAGTCTCTTCAATAAGTGGTGCTGGGGGCTTCTCTGGTGCTGCAGTGGTTGAGAGTCTGACTGCCAATGCGGGGCACACGGGTTCAAGCCCTGGTCTGGGAGGATCCCATGTGCCGCAGAGCAACTGGGCCCGTGGGCCACAACTACTGAGCCTGCACGCCTGGAGCCTGTGCTCCACAACAAGAGAGGCCGCGATAGTGAGAGGCCCACGTACCGCAATGAGGAGTGGCCCCCACTCGCTGCAACTAGAGAAAGCCCTTGCACGGAAACAAAGGCCCAAGGCAGCCAAGAATAAATAAATAAATTAATTAATTATTTTTAAAAAAGTGGTGCTGGGAAAACTGGACAGCTACATGTAAAAGAATGAAATTAGAACACTCCCTAACACCATACACAAAAATAAATTCAAAATGGATTAGAGACGTAAATGTAAGACAGGACACTATAAAACTCTTAAAGGAAAACATAGAAAGAACGCTCTTTGACATAAATCACAGCAAGATCTTTTTTGATCCACCTCCTAGAGTAATGGAAATAAAAACAAATGGGACCTAATGAAACTTCAAAGCTTTTGCACAGCAAAGGAAACCATAAACAAGCCAAAAAGACAACCCTCAGAATGGGAGAAAATATTTGCAAATGAATTGGTGGACAAAGGACTAATCTCCAAAATATATAAACAGCTCACACAGCTCAATATTAAAAAAACAAACAATGCTTTGCAAAAATGTGCAGAAGAGGTAAATAGACATTTCTCCAAAGAAGATATACAGATGGCCAAGAAGCACATGAAAAGCTGCTCAACATCACTAATTATTAGAGAAATGCAGTCAAAACTACAATGAGGTATCACCTCACACCAGTTAGAATGGGCATCATCAGAAAATCTACAAACAACAAATGCTGGAGAGGGTGTGGAGAAAAGGGAACCCTCTTGCACTGTTGGTGGGAATGTAAATTGAAACAGCCACTATGGAGAACAGTATGGAAGTTCCTTAAAAAGCTAAAAATAGAATTACCATATGATCCAGCAATCCTACTACTGGGCATATACCCAGAGAAAAACATAATTCAAAAAGACACATGCACCCCAATGTTCATTGCAGCACTATTTACAATAGCCAGATCATGGAAGCAACCTAAGCGTCCACTGACAGACGAATGGATAAATACGTTGTGGTACATATATACAATGGAATATTACTCAGCCATAAAAAGGAATGAAATTGGGTCATTTGTTGAGACGTGGATGGATCTAGAGACCGTCATACAGAGTGAAGTAAGTCAGAAAGAGAAAAACAAATATCGTATATTAATGCACATACGTGGAACCTAGAAAAATGGTACAGATGAACTGGTTTGCAGGGCAGAAATTGAGACACAGATGTAGAGAAAAACGTATGGACACCAAGGGGGGAAAGTGGCGGCGGGGTGGGGGGGGCGTGGTGGTGGGATGAATTGGGAGTTTGGGATTGACATGTATACACTGATGTATATAAGATGGATGACTAATAAGAACCTGCTATATAAAAAAATAAATTAAATAAAATTCCAAAAAAAACAGTAAAAAAAAAAAGGCTCATGTTGAAAAAGCTTTCACAGAATAGGAAAGAATTTAATCTTTCTTTGTTAATTACTTTTAATAGACAATAAGAACTGATTTTAACTTTACATTTATATCTCTGCTTTAGTTTTGAATTTAAGATGGTTTCCAAAAAATATGAGACAGAAAAAAGCTGCAAATAAATAGGTGAGGAAATCAGGACAAACCACCTGCATGACCCAGATGGCATAACCCTAGCCTCCTCACCTTGGGAAGGTGTGCATTTACCATTGCACTAGCTTCCCTCAGGCTTGGTTTTCTGTATTTTTTTCTGTATTAATTTCCTACTCCTTCAGTAGCAACTTTGAGACCTTTCTTGAAGATATATCTTCCTTTCTACCCCAAGTCCCCAAACAGCTACATCAAATTGTAGGAAGATACTTACATTCCTACTCCGCACATAATTAATCTTTGACTAAATATCAACAAATACAAATATTAATTTCACAGTTGAAATTAACATTTAAGGACAAGAATATTTAAGTGTACTGTCTCAAATATAGTTTTAAATATTTGTTTGAATATCTCAACAAAGCCGTGGGAAACAAAAGCTTCGAGAATATGAAAACCTCTCCAATTGGAGATCAAATAAAAGTGCTACAGGATTGTAATGAACTTCACTCAACATCTCACATTTAACCGGCTGAAAATGTTTGTTTTTCCTTTGTAAGCAGCATTCTATTCATCTTTTAGAAATGATGATCCTGTCTTACAATGGAAAACCAGTGTATTGTCCTATTGATGGAACAAAATGTCCTTGGCTCACTTATCCTCTGGGAAAGCACTGCTTTTTGGTACCAGCTACTTAGCATATATTAAAGGAGCAGATTCCAGTAATTTCACTTTAGGGCTTAAAAGTCCAGAAGCTTCCTTTTGTTCAGCATAAAGGAAAATGTTGCTCCTATTTCTGATGTACTGGCTTCTGCTTAACTAAACTCTGGCAATACTAATTTCCTGCTCCAAAAGATCCAAAGAGCACAAGAGAAAGAAGCAACTTTAAAATAAGTGGTTGAAGTAATTAACCACATTTGGAAAGGAGAACATTGTGATCCAAGAGCAAGTAGGTCAGCAGCAAGTTTAAGTGAGACTCAATGTACTGCAGATACCTGCCTGCTCTTGCTGATTTGAGGAACATATGATAACCCAAATGACACACGAAAATTGCACACTGGCAAAAATCAGCGAAATAACAGAAGCCTCTATTTAAGGGATAAGGTTTTTTTTACTTTGTTTTTTAAACAGCAAACCACATGATTGGCATTTGCTTACCTAATAAGGCTGTCAGGGATAACATTTTCAGGGTTGACACGTAATCAATTCAAATCAGTAGTTCAAGATTCAGATGAAACTTGTCAGTGATATGGTTCAGAGTTGTTTGGAATCAAAGTAAGCTCAGAATGATGGGTTGATGGAAATTATTTTTAAGAAATACTTATTAGGTTCCTCCTGGGTACAGAGTCTTGAATAAGACTCTGGAGAGACAGATAAATTATAAACATCTCTGAGAAATATTGTATACAAGGATAAACTGACGGAACTGCAACATGGAAAGAATTCAGTGTGTTTGTATTCCATTTTTTAAGGGAAACGTTATGACATAATTGGTTCAGAGTTTGCCCACTAGGGAGTACTGAGCACTCACCAGGGGTCAGATGCTTCACATAAACATTACCTCATTTAATCCTCATGACAGTCTAGGGAAGCAGGAACAATTGCACCATTTTACAAAGGAGGGGAAAATGAAGCTCAAAGTGCTTAAGCAACTGTCTCAAAATAGCATTGTTTGTGGGAATCAGAATCAAAGCTTGAAGCCAGGACTGGCTGACTTTTTAAAAACCTCTGTTTCCTACAACACACCAGGCTGCCATACAGCAGTCTCTTCCATGTTTTGGAGATGCCTTCATCTGGTTCCACAGCAACTTCACATTTTAAATCAAAGATCACTCTATTCTTAGGAAACACCACAAATCATATTCCCCTGAAACGTTAAATGTACCTCAGGCAGATTTCAGATCAAGAGGCATTTCTTACAGGTACTTGGACACCCTCAGGAAGCCATCAATTAGAAATTAAAACCTACTTACACATTCCCTACAAACAAAAGCAAAAAAGTATGAAATAATACTGGAGAGATACATAAAACCAGCTTAATCTTAAATATCTCAGTAAAACTATTTCACGAGACCACACAGTATACTGAAAAACTCTTTTGAAAGATCACTGTTTATGTCTAAACAAGCTGAATTTTGGCATGATGGCATAATAGAACACATGTGTGTACTTATTCAACATTCATTGCATACTCACCTTGTGTGAGTACTCATCCACTCATACCTTACACAGCCAAATGCATTCTGAACCATTCCATTTGCCAGTAGCCATTGTGCATATCTGCATCTCCCTGGGCAATGTCACCACCTCACTTTAGCATCTCTACCTATTTTAGACCTACTCATTTTTCAAGATTCAATTCATGCAGTACTTTTTCCATTGAAGCCTTTCCTTTTATCCTCAATCATGTATAATCTTCCTTCCTCTGTTATTGTTCTCAATAGCACTTTGTTTATAGTTCTGTATAGTAATGCATTATATTTATTTATGCATATTTATTGATTCAACATTTATTTAATGCCTTCTAAGCGTTACTCTATCTAAATCGCTGCCTAATGCTAGTCTACAGAAATCAGAATTACGCAAAGACGCCCCAGCTTGAGTTCACAGCCTGGTAGAAGATGCTCACTTCACGCCTTGTATAAGACTGAAAGTTCTTCGATGTTTCAACTTAGGTCTTGTTCATTTCTGAAAATATAAACTAACATAAGACATAAACACATAGATCATGTGTTGCATAAACCAACACATGGTCTTTCCCACAGCTGCTTTCAAACATGGTTGTTTATTTTAATTAGATTAAAATAACATGCAATATTTGCAGTGAAAAATAATCAATGTATAGTTACGTATAGGGAGAATAAAGCATTTGTATCACTATCTTGTTATTTCAGGGTACAGGAAAGTAAGATTTTTTTCTTCTCCAGAGTATCAAACTAGGAACTAAGTAGATGGAGTTCCATGTTTATACTTATATGCCAGGACTCACTAGACTCTTAAATGAACATAATCTGACATTAAATGGATTTTAAATGTATTACTAGTCAAATTAAATCCCAAGAAACATTAAATAAATTACATAATGAAAATGCCTGAGGCAGCATGCTCACAAGGGGAATACCCACATACAACCATCAACAGAAAGCACACAAAATTGATGTCCATTTCTTTCTCTCACTATTACAAATGTGCTCTCCTATATTTTCCTTCAAAGGAAAAATGATGGAAGAGTGAAGCTTATTCCAATGTTGATTTAATTTTTTGTAGATAAGTTGCTTCCATATTTTAGCCAGCCTAAGTCCCATTGTGTTATAGCTCCTAAGTAGACGATTACATTTTTTTCCCAATTCTTATCATTTTAAGTGTTACTTCTTATAGCTGATTTCTAGATCCAAATGACTTGTACCTTTAGCATCTTCTTCCACTAGTCACTTAAGAAGGTATGTGTATATTACTCCTTGAACAAGTTTTGGCCCATTAGCAAAACTTGGGGCAGTGTAGAAGGTCAAGAAGCAATTTATTCTTTATTTTTTAAAGCCTTTTCTAGTGAAGGGTCGTTGCCCTCCACAATTCAAGTGGACTAGCAGTTTCCTATGTTGATACTTTGTAGAACACTGGAATCTCACATTTTGTATCCCATTTACTCCTGATATTTCTCTAATAAAGAGAGTAAGTGCAAGCGATTAATTTAAGCTTGGTTAGCCTCCCAATAAAATTGGGGGAAAAATCAGCCAAATAGTGCTGGTGGCATAGTCTGATGTAAGTACTAAATGGCAAAAACCTAAAAAATAATGAGAATTCTACTGCCTGATAAGAGATTTTTTAAAGGAATTTCCTGCAATCTTGAGGCAGAGCCAGAGTAAGAAGTGAAAAAGAAGGAAATGGAAACTGACGGAGCTAAATTTATTTATTTATTTGTTTGTTTAGACATTGAGATAATCCGTTTATTTAGATTTCTTTCATTGTACTTGTGCTCACTGTGTGTGTATTTAGTCATGTGTGCCACATGTGTAGGTTTGCATATCCACCGCCACAGCCAAAAAATTTTGGATGAAAGAAAAGTTAACCCTCTAATTTGGAATAGTTGATAACAAATTATATACAAAGTGGTCAAAACGGAGCTAAATTTGAAAAGAGCAATGAAGTGGGATGGAGAAAGGAAGCTAGTGCTATTCGCCCAAGAGACGCCGTGAGAAAGTCCCCTCTTCAAAGTGGCGTATGAGTCCTTACTCAGGTTCTAATATTAGAATGAATGACAGCATAAGTTTCTCCAGCTTTCTAAACTCCAACTGAAGGTAAGCAAGAAGGGGTGGAAAGGTCATGATGCATTTACTAGTGGTCAGACTAAAGTCATTTCTTTGATATCCTGGGAACCCTCTTCACAGCACAAGGGAATGTATTTGAAAGCTTCTAATCACCCCTCCTGCTGAGCAATTCTGAACTGGGTAAGTTCAGCAGGTGTGTCAGTCAACAGTTTGGGCCAATACATCTCGTCAAATGTCTTCCTCATTACATCTGCCTCTGGCTATATACATATATTTTTTAAATTTTAATTTTATTGGAGTATAGTTGATTTACAATGTTGTGTTAGTTTCAGGTGTACAGCAAGGTGATTTAGTTATACGTACACATATATTCATTCTTTCTTGGATTCTTTTTTCATATAGGTTATCACAGAATACTGAATAGAGTTCCCTGTGCTATACAGTAGATCCTTCCTGGTTATCTATCTTATATATAGTAGTGTGTGTATAGTAGTGTGTGTGTGTGTGTGTGTGTGTTCATTCCAAGTTTCTGATTTATCCCTCCCGTCCACGTTTCTCCTTTGGTAACCATAAGTTTGCTTTGATATCTGTAAGTCTGTTTCTGTTTTGTAAATAAGTTCATTTGTATCTCTTTTTAAATTAGATTCCACACGAGTGACATCGTATGATATTTACTTACTTCACTTAGTATGATAATGTCCAGGTCCATCCATGCTGCTGCAAATGGCACTTCTTCATATATTTTTATTCCCAGATTCATTTTTTGAAGTTTTTCAAACTGACAGAAAGGTTAAAAATCTAATACAATCAACACCTGACTACCCTTCACCTATATTCACCAGTCCTCTCTCCCCCTCCTTCTCCCTGTCTCCACTGTCTCTTCCTCTTTCTCTCTTCATATATCTCTCTCTCTGTTAAGCAATTTTTTATGTATTGATATGCCTCCACTGGAGTAATAAGTTTTTTGCTATTATTATTTTTAAAGACTATTTTTAGGTTTACAACTTTATCCATATTCTAGGGTAAATGAAAAGAACAAATAAAATAATACATACTGTGCCTTTTGAAAGATACAAACTGCTATAAATTGCAAATATTGGGCATTGCAATATCATTACTCCTATATTTTTATAATTTATCAGACATTTTGGTGTTAGAAACATGTCCTAGAAATGTTCTTAGTCTCTATTGCTAGATGTTTATGCTCTTTTGCTCTTAGTTAAAAATAGTTGAGAATTTAACAGTGTAGTAGGTTCAGTCTCGCATGCTTCTTATAAAGTTAGAAATTCAAAGTTTTGGAAGCCTCTAGTAGGCTAAGGAATAGTCTGGCATTGACATATTTGGAATATAAAGGTTTTCCCTTTAATGCTGGCCCTCACTCCAATCAGCAAAGTAAATTCTTTATCACATTTCTTACTCCCAGTGAATTCCAATGTGGCAGGGTACTCTCAAAAGGCATTTAATCATATTACAAGTCATAAGACAGGTTATTAATAAGTGATTACTTCTCCATAACAAAGAAGCTTGTTATAATCAAAGCTACTGTTTATACTTAAAAGAAATGTTCTGCTTAAAATGAAGTTTGTTCCCATTTTTAACTGAGTTTGAGTAAGTGTGGATAATCAGAATGTAAAACCGGATGAAGTGACAAAAACAGCACATCTCTGCAATTCTGGCTGATGTTTCAGACATGGAAGGAATATTCTCCAGATATTTCATGTAAATAACCTAATACAGAGGTTGACTGCTGCTACCAAGACTACCAGTCTCTAGACACTCTGCTGCCTACAAAATTATCCTTATCCTATTGTGCTTAGGTGCTTGGACAAGGGTGATGCCATTCCCAGATCCTAGAAACAAAAGCATAAGAGTGATGTGGTCCCTTGAGGTTGGCTTTCGCAGCAAACACTTTCTTGTTCTTGAGAAAATGTGGACATGTTGAACTCCTAGGAAAAGTCAGTAAGAACTGAGTCTCCCTTTCCTTTTAGGATTATTAGGAGTCTCCAGAGCAGGAAAAAAAAAAAAAGAGTACTTTTGTATAATAAGAACACAAAACAATCTAATAAACATTTTAGAAATATATATTTTTAATTTTTTATTGAAGTGTAGTTGATTTACAATGTTGTGTTAGTTTTTGTGTTGTGTTAGTTTACAGCAAAGTGATTCACTTACATTTTTTTTTTCAGATTCTTTTCCATTATAGTTTATTACAAGATATTGAATATAGTTTCCTGTGCTATACAGTAGGACCTTTTTTTTTTTTTTTGCGGTACGCGGGCCTCTCACTGTTGTGGCCTCTCCCGTTGCGGAGCACAGGCTCCGGACCCACAGGCTCAGCGGCCATGGCTCACGGGCCCAGCTGCTCCGCGGCATGTGGGATCTTCCCGGACCGGGGCACGAACCCGTGTCCTCTGCATCAGCAGGAGGACTCTCAACCACTGCGCCACCAGGGAAGCCCAGTAGGGCCTTTTTGTTTATCTATCTTATATACGGTAGTTTGTATCTTCTAATCCCAAACTCTTAATTTATCCCTTCCCCCACCTTTCCCCTTTGGTAACCATAAATTTGTTTTTTATGTCTGCGAATCTGTTTCCACTTTATAAATAAGTTCATTTGTATCATTTTTTTATATAAAAAATTTTATATAAAAATTTTTATATATAAAAAAAATTTTATATAAATTTGTATATATATAAATTTATATATAAATATTTATATATATAAATTTTATATAAATTTATTTTAGTTATTTATTTTTGGCTGCATTGGGCCTTCGTTGCTTTCTCTAGTTGTGGTGAGCGGGGGTTACTCTTCGTTGCGGTGTGCGGGCTGCTCATTGCGGTGGCTTCTCTTGTTGTGGAGCATGGGCTCTACACACTCAGGCTTCAGTAGTTGCGGCACGCAGGCTCAGTAGTTGTGGCGCACGGGCTTAGTTGCTCTGCAGCATGTGGGATCTTCCCAAACCAGGGATCGAACCCGTGTCCCCTGCATTGGCAGGCGGATTCTCAACCACTGCACCACCAGGGAAGCCCCCATTTGTATCATTTTTAAAGATTCTACATATAGGTGATATCATATGATATTTTTCTTTCTCTGTCTGACTTACTTCACTTAGTATGATAATCTCTAGGCCCATCCATGTTGCTGCAAATGGCATTATTTCACTACAAGGAATATCAATTTATTATACACCACATCACTTGACCTGACTACATAAAGAACTCAGATATCAAAGTTGTTAAATCCTTGGTACAAATTTGTGCCAAAATGTCACATTCCACGGTTTTTATAAAAGTGTTCTGTGAGGGCTCTATTAAAGTGCAAAGCACCATAAATGACTGCTTTCAACCAAGAGAGCTAGGAGAGACAGAGAAAAAAAAATGCCAACTGAAACAAAATGTTGGGCCAGTTGGGTTTAGTTTAACTTATAAGGTGTCACAGGTGGTTGTTAAATGATCAGTATGATTTTCTCTTTATAATCAGCTACCAAGAATATTAGCATAGTGACAATTGTATGAATGGTTCAAGCGGAAAATGAGGCAGAGAAGAGAAGGAAGAAGCCCCAGGAAAATGAGGAGGCCCCTAAAATTAAGCCTAGGGTTGAACCCTGAAAAGTATATGGAAAGAACAAAGACTGATGCAAAAGGAACCAGAAAGCCAGACAACAGAGACTTTCTGCCAACAAGGAGTGTTTTTCTTTGCAGGAAGAACTTATACCTTTAGGAAATTCACCAACAGGTTTAACTTTTAAAGTGACTATTTAAAAAATAAATAAAACATGGGAAATAGTCATACCCTTCAAATATATATGTCCCTTGGAATCCAAAGGAGGTTGTCATAAAATTTAGAACTTAATGCAACTGTCAACAAAAGTTCTTATTTTTTACTGCTCCCCCTTCACCCACACTCCATGAATAACCTGTTTTCAGCAGTTTTCATTTCTGTTCATACATAAGGTATTAGTTCACTTACCTTTCCCTTGGACTCTGGCTTTGAGAGGGACTCTAAGTAGATAGTAATTCAGGAAATAGAGCACTACAGGGAAACCCTTCAGTCTTTCCAATTCCCCCGTAGATATCACACAGCTCACCCACCAACTCCTCATTCAAGAAACCTGGTGCAGAAACCAGAGGATCATGGGTAGCGTCATGAGCCAAGAGTTTTGGCTAAATTCTAAACTATTCCTGGCACATAATGATAACCACCTTCTCAGAGAGGCACTAGAGAAAAGTAAGCTGTCTCCAAGAGACTTCTTAACAGTATGGAATAGAAGTCGAGGAGTCCCTCTGCACCATGGTTGCACATTAGAATCACCTGGGGGGGCTTTAAAACAATACTAATGCTCAGGTTCACCCCAAAATAATTAAATCAGAACCTCTGACGATGGGGGTTGGCCTAGGTATTATTAAATCCTCTCAGGTAATTGTAATATACAGCCAAGGGTGAGAATGAGTGTTCCAGAAGATCCAAGGAACAGATAATTAATATAATCTAGTTGCTTATTAAGGGCGATTTTCTAACAAAACATTTAATTAGTGGCTAAACAAGGCAGCTGAAATGGAGAATTAACCCCAGGCTTTGTCTTACTGTATTTTTCGAGATCACAGCTGAGTGCTAATTTATAAAGGGACAGATTGCAGAGGCTGAGAAGAATGGAACAGAATGAGGAGTGTAAAGAAGTGGGTGGGAGTCAGAAAGAGGGAAGTACCCCAACTCCTGAGAGCGGGTACTGGGTCTTATTCATCTTTGAATTCCCCTCACTTACCAGAGCGAGAGTCTGCACAGAGTGGGTTCACAATAACTACCACATGGGACTGAACTGTCAGGATAAACTTCTTTTTGTCTGGGCTTGTCTGATGCATCTAGATTCTAGAGGGTTTTCCTCCTGAAAACCAGTATCCTTTAGGTAAGCAGCTCCAGACAAGGCTGGAGGACATGGGCACATGGGACTGGGTAATAATTTGGTGCCGCTTAAAATAGACACTTTTATGTAGGCTGGCCACTTTAAATATGGGCTGGACATTGTTTAGAGGAGAGGCCAAAGGCTCTGTTGGGGAAAGGACAGGACAGAGAAGAGCCAGTGGTAGTAATCTAGCTTTTTTCCAGCATATGAACAAATCAGTTCTGGACTCAATTCTGCATACGACATTTTGCAAAATAAAAGCCCTTCAGTTAGCCAGTCTGCCCTTCTCAAAGTAATTTTAGTGGTGATCTGTCATCATTTAAGCTTGTTGCTGGCAATGTCATCTGAACCATCCCTAAGTACTTTATTAATATTCCTACTAATTGCATTTGTATTTTCCCTCAAAGGGCCTATGGGAGATAAAACTGGATCACTATTTTACCTTTCCACAGTTCCCCAGGGATTTACATGTGCCCTGCATAGATTGGTACCCTGTGGCTGGCACATCTCTGAATCCACCTTATTTTCCTGATTAATTGTCAGTATCATCACACTGTATGGCAGTATCTCAGACATTTCCTAGGTCCTACTGGAAATCTCAATTTTATTGCCAATCCTTCTGTTCACCTTCAAGTTTTCCAACCTGAGGCTTTACTCAGATTCTTCACACTGATTCCAGAAAAATCCCCCACTGTTCTATGAAAACCCTATGCCTCTTTCATACTGTGGTATTTGACTATACAGAAAGTCAGCCCACTATTTGCCATCCATGAACACTTTATCATGCTGGCTCTTACCTTCCACCTCTGCTACAAAATTATAACTAAGAAGTTTGCTTCAAATGCCATCATTTAATAAAAGTTTTTCAGGACCAATTATGACTCTTTTCTGAGCCTCTATGATATTTGGCAGTTCTTTTGTAACACTCATGCTATTTTACTCCAAGTACCTGTGAGTCTGTATCAGTTGGGATCTTTCAGTTACACGTAACATTGAACTCAAACTGGCTAAGAGAACAAAATATTTAACTGAGAAGTCATGAAGTAGGACAGACTTCCAGCATGGTTATAGAAGAGCTTGAGTTCCGAATATGTGACTCTTTAGTTTTTTGACTCTGCTCTCCTCCATGTGTTGGTTTCATCCTCAGAACTGGCTTCCTTCATGGTGGTAAGGTGGCAGCTGGCAGCCACCATAACTTTCTCCTTCACACATGGCAGACACAGGAATACAATATCCCATGATAACTGAGAAGAGAAATCTGTGTTTCCTGCTGACTGACCCCATTTCTCAAGAATCCCTTTAACTAAGGAAATATGCATTGATTGCCTGATGCCTGAATCAATAGTAATAGCACTGGAGTTTGGTTTAGACCAGGGGTAGGTACTGCCACAAACTGTAGCAACAGAGGGCAACTGGGCCCACAGCCTGTTTTTGTAAATAAAGCTTTATAGGACAAATGTCTATTTAGGTCTTCTGCTCATTTTTGGATTGGGTTGTTTTTTTGATATTGAGCTGTATGAGCTGCTTGTAAATTTTGGAGATTAATCCTTTGTCAGTTGCTTCATTTGCAAATATTTTCTCCTATTCTGAGGGTTGTCTTTTCATCTTGTTTATGGTTTCATTTGTTGTGCAAAAGCTTTTAAGTTTCATTAGGTCCCATTTGTTTATTTTTATTTTTATTTCCATTTCTCTAGGAGGTGGGTCAAAAAGGATCTTGCTGTGATTTACATCAGAGTGTTCTGCCTATGTTTTCCTCTAAGAGTTTAATAGTGTCTGGCCTTACATTTAGGCCTTTAATCCATTTTGAGTTTATTTTTGTGTATGGTGTTAGGGAGTGTTCTAATTTCATTCTTTTACATGTAGCTATCCAGTTTTCCCAGCACCACTTATTGAAGAGGCTGTCGTTTCTCCATTGTATATTCTTGCCTTCTTTATCAAAAATAAGGTGACCATATGTGCGTGGGTTTAGGAATCTAAAAAAAAAAAAATGGTTCTGAAGAAACTTGCGGCAGGACAGGAATAAAGACGCAGACGTAGAGAATGGACTTGAGGACACGGGGAGGGGCAAAGGTAAGCTGAGACGAAGTGAGAGAGTGGCATTGACATATACACACTACCAAATGTAAAATAGATAGCTAGTGGGAAGCAGCCACATAGCACGGGGAGATCAGCTCGGTGCTTTGTGTCCTCCCAGAGAGGTGGGATAGGGAGGGTGGGAGGGAGACGCAGAGGGAGGAGATATGGGGATATATGTATATGTATAGCTGATTCACTTTGTTATACAGCAGAAACTAACACACCATTGTAAAGCAATTATACTCCAATAAAGAAGTTTAAAAAAAAAAGTTTTATAGCAACACAGACACACCCATTTGTTTACTCTTTCCCCGTGGCTGGTACAAGGGCAGAGGTGAGTGATTGTGACAGAGGCTGTCACAACCTAAAATATTTACTTCATGGCCCTTTACAGGAAAAATTTGGTAATCCTTGATGTAGATCATTTTAGACCAATCCTTGAAATTGGGTTTAGGGTCAATACCAAACCATATGGTTGCTACATTATGAAAGAGGGGAGTGTCCCAAAAGGAAAACTATATCTTATTAGAGAGAAAAAAGAGGAGAGAATTCCTTGAGGGCACTGACTAAACTTACTTATTTTCATTCTTTGCACAATGCTTTGAATTGAAGGCAGCTCAATAATTATATGTAGAACTGCTGAGTTGAATTGAATTGTTGCATTCTCTCCTTTTAACTTCCTCTTCCCTTTCCTCTGGGAACGTAGACATTGAATACACCAGAAATTCTCTTGGGTGTAACGCAAAGTTTCTCCAGCTTTCTTCCTCCATTACTTTGCTAAAGGAAATTATGGAATGTGACATTGGATTTATAAT
The DNA here is from genome assembly GCF_951394435.1 of Stenella coeruleoalba. Taxonomy (NCBI): domain Eukaryota; kingdom Metazoa; phylum Chordata; class Mammalia; order Artiodactyla; family Delphinidae; genus Stenella; species Stenella coeruleoalba. Next base: position 61,863,631 of record NC_137159.1, on the reverse strand, counting down.
CACCACCTCTGTTTATGTGCCCAAGTCATCTATAAACCCTAAAAATACTCTAGAAACTCCAGTAAGGGAGAAGGACATCATGTTGTATTTTCTAGACAAAAATAAGCCTGAAAATTCTATAATTACATTCAGTAAGATTTTCTCTTTTTTTTTCATAGAAATTTTACAAATATGGGTCAAGGTTTAAAAGTGTTTTCTTCCTTTTTTGTAGTACTACAGTAAATCCATATTTTCATGGCATAACCAAATTGTGTCTGTAAATTTTAGTTTGGAAGATTTCTTGGGTTGCTAATGATATAATTATTTAAAATAATAGAGCAAAAAGTACTTGTAATGGTTTAATATTCATAGCTCTACCATGAATAAATCATACATCTGACTGGAATATTTTTAATATAAATTAGGTAGGTATTCCCAGTTATTTAACTTATTAAAATGCCAATTGTATTATGAAATCAGTTTGTCAAATATCATCCTGTTTGGTTATTAGCAGGTATATTTTAGCTTACTGATCTATCTTTCTCATAAAATACTGATTTTGAAAGGGAAGAGGTTGGAATAAGGACAGAAGATGTAGAGCTGCAAAAATTGCCTACTAATTGCAATGAAAAACAGTATAAATAGTATACAACAGTATTAAAAATATATATGTTATCCTAGGACCCCAAATATTCAATATTGTTTGTGAATATCAAGTTGAAAAATGCAAAGGAAAATACTCTAATTTTCAAAACAAACTGCATAATTTCATGCTGAAAGCAGAAATTGAATAGATGGGAAGTTAATGCCATGACTTACTCTTGAGTTCAGAATCCTGAAATTTTTAAGGATTAAAATATAAGGGATTCAAAGCTGTGCAATTCTGTTTGACATTTGGATTGTCATTTACTATTCCTTTCCTTTTTTCATCCCTCTAAGGAAACAATATTCTCCAATCTCAATACATGTCTCAATGTCCTGCCTTATAACACTTAATTTCTTGCCTTCCTGTTTGGATTATGCATTGCCCATAAGGGATTTCAATACAACTTTGAAATATTGTGATATTAGAATCTCATTACCTGATATTTACCACTGATTTCCTTCCACTCAAAATATAATTTTATGTCCTTAATTTCTTAGCATAAACAAACCACTTCCAATACTCACATCTACTTGCACACTGTGAAATTGGTTATAACTCAGATTCAATTGTTCTGATTCAATATGGCCCTTTAAGGCTGCCCCCAGAGAGGAAAATATTCTATTTCTTCCTTGCGAAGAGTAGCCCACTGTTGCCTGAAGGCTATGACTAATTTGTCTGACTTTACAGACATATGCAGCCTGTAGCACTACAGACTTTATTGGAATATAGAAACGTTTTCTTTGGTTTACACATTCAGTTTCCTCGGAAAACACCTTTAGACTTCTAAAACCTTTCACCTCCCAGTAATTTTCATGGTTCTAATCCACATTTGTCTGTAGTTTCCAACTTCCCACACATACACTCGATTTCCCACTCTTTATTATTGAGAATAAAGGTTCCAGACAACAGAACTGGGGCTGTTTCACTTATTATATAAAACATCAAAAGCTAGGATACAAATTGTCATTTTTTTTCTTCCTCTGCTGCTTTTTGTTCCCATTCTACCTCACCTGATCTGGTCTTCAGTAGTCATTCATGGACTAATTTGAAAGGTCCTTCTAAGTTCATCTAGTATTTCCTCATCAAGACTTGCTACTTTCTCACTCCCCTCCACTGTTTACCTCAGTATACACATTTATTTTGTCCTCAGAATGAATAATCAGAATCGATGTGTGTTAATACCACTTTGCAATTTGGATGTCTCTGTAGTAATGTTCTGTTCTATCACAGATAAAATAATAGAGTGTATGTATTTTTTAATAATCCCCTTCTCAGATGGATTATTTTAAGACCAAGGCTGTGGTGCATTGTTGTTTAAAACTTCACCCACACAAACCAGGAAAAAGAGAGAGCAATGGATGGGACTTTCATAATTGAAGTTACACTGAGATGCAGATGAGGGTTTGGACTCTGTGTATGTGTGTGGCTGTCTGTCTGACTATGTGTCTATGTGTCAGTGTGGGCACATCTAAGTGGATTCAAGTGACAAAGAAGGTAGAGGATAAAGGATGTATCAATAAAGGATGTATCAATTAAGCATGGAAAGGAAAGGACATATACAATTTAGCCCCACATATATGTTGAATGAGTACTGAATGAAGGAATCAACCAGATAAGATAAAGTGGAATTTATTGCTTACTGCAGTAAAAGCCTGATAATTCTACTAAGAGTCTTGAAAAGAGAGGAGCAAAGCTGATTTACTAAGATTTTCAAGTCTGTTTTAAAGGCAGGTCTTTCAGTGGGTGTGTGGATGGGGGCAGAGGGGATTGATTAGGATTGAGTAAAGATCTCTGTATAATAGTCTAGGAGTGGTAGAAAGACCAAGGTGAGGATTTTGAGATGAGGGTTCAAAGAGTGTTAGAGAGTTAGTAGTTCACTGATACTTTCTATTGAAGAGTCAATGAATCTTTCAAGAAATTCCTGAATGAGTAATAAAGTTATTTGCAACTTTTATATCTCTGGGAAAGAATCTTCTGGAATAGTAAAGTCATATTGATATAGACAGTAAGAATACTAGATCCTACATTCACAATTTCCGTAATCTGGCAACTTACATTCTGATTCATTTGCTCTCTATGTCTCATTTTCCCCATCTGTAAAATGGGAATACTATTTACCTTTTAGTTTGTTTGTGATGACTATATGAAATATTTGTTAAGTTCCAACATAGTACCTGACATAAAACAAGTCTTCAACAAATACTAATGTTCCTTCCCTCTTCCCTAGTTTCTCTACTCTGGTTCCAAGAATTCAACCAGTTTTATTTACTTTTTGTATTTTATTTTTTATAAAACTGTAAGCTTGTACCCTTTGGCCACCTTCACTTATTTCCCCCTTCACCACGCCTGCCCCTGGCAACCACCATTCGACTCCCTGTTTCTATGAATTCAGTTTTTTAGATTCCACATGTAGATGAGATTGTTCAGCATTTGTCTTTCTCTGTCTGACTTATTTTATTTAGCATAATTCCCTCAAGTTTTATCCATGTTGTCATAAGTAGCAGGATTTCCTTCTTTTGGGGCTGAATAATATTCCATTGTGTACATATAAATATATACCACATTTCATTATCTCTCCATCTATTGATAGACACTCAGGTTGTTTCCATGTCTTATCTATTGTAAATAATGCTGCATTGAACATGGAGGTGCAGATATCTCTTCACAATAGTGATTTCATGTCCTTCAAATGTATACCCAGAAGTAGAACTGCTGAATCATATGGTAGTTCTATTTTTAATTTTTTGAGGAATCTCCATACTGTTTTTCATAGTCGCTGCACCAATTTACATTCCCACCAACAGTGAATAAGGGTTCCCTTTTGTACCCTTCTGGTTCAGTCAGCTTTTAAATCTAACCCAAGAGTTCCTCTATCCGTTTCCCTGCTTCACAACTAACACTGGGAAGAGCTAACATTAGTTAGGTCTGCTGTAACTAATGACACAACCTTCCCAACTGCTCTTTTACTGGATGTTGGGGGAAAGAAGTACATGAGATCTTTTCATTTTAAACTCTTAGTTCTAATCACCTTGGGGGAAATAGACATGAGGAAGTTGTACAAGTTCCAGATAGCTCAGGAAATTCGTGTCATAGTTATTCCCAGATTTACTGAAACACTCAGCCTAGGCCTTTCTTTTATTTTTCCTGGCCAGCTCATTTCTCGAAAGTGTTCCAAGGAGATTTTATTCACATATTTTTTTAAAGTTACTGATAACAGCTTAATATGTTACCTGTAGCAGGGGAATGTGCATACCAGCTGAGAGATTGAATATACAAATAAACAGTGACCAGACCATATATGACAATAGAAATCTGACCTACAACCTCTACAGCAACCAGTTCAGGAAGCCAAATTACAAATTCTCTAATAATTCTTTGCCCCAAAAGGTCAGGACTTAGTTAATGACTGCCAGTTTACCTAATTTTTGCCTTTGCCCAAATCAGAACCAATCAAAGAAAGCCAAATATGATACCTAAACCAATCATATGGATGCCACGCTTCTAATTTACCCAGTTCCCATGCCAAAAACCTCCAATCAGAGCACACCTAAAGTACCCCCCGCTTTTTTTTTTTAACTATAATGCTTTCCCAGTCCCCAGCATGTCTTTGAGTTTCTGCCAGACAAAGTGACTCCCTTGATATAGCAAAGTCTGAATAAATAGCCTCTGCTTGTTCTCATTTAGGGGATCTTCATTTATTCCTATACAATGAGCCTTCTATAAAATCCAGAGCCCCCAGTTACTTCCAAAGAGCCACTGACTAAACAGATCACTCAAGTGTGAACCCCTAGTTCCCTCTTGTCCTTCCATCTTTCACTGACCTGACTGCACTCAACAGGGACAAGCCATATTCCTCCCCACTGGATCTCACCTGAAGTCAGTGATTAACATGCAAGGCTTTCTTCATCATCCCAATCAGCAAAGTTCACGTTGAAGTCCCACTGATGGATGCCCTTGAGATCAAAAACATATCTCCAAGGAGCAGGCCTCAGGCATCAGAGCACAAGTAGGTGGAAATTTAGCTGATGAAACAGAGCAGTCCATTCCCTGCTTACTAAAAGTCAGGCCCTAAGTTTTACGACAACATACCTGATTTATGTCCCCATTTTAGTTGGCCAGAGGAACACCCAAGCGCCTTCTTAGGTTTGAATAGATATTTTTATGAGATTAATTCTCAAATCTTATGACATCAATAGATGAGAAAACTGAAGTTTTCAAATACATGAACATATCCACAGCCAACTAAAACTTATCTGGATGATTACTAAAGACAAAAACCAGGGGTTCAAGTTCAAATTGTCTGATTCTAAGTCTAATGCTCTTTCTGTTATACCCTAACAAAGTACATAATGTGTTTCCCAAAGAACAATTTCACATGAGAAGCCAAAGTCAAGCTCATAGAAATGTGGACATATTAAGGTAAAGCAGAAGACATACAGATGACCAACAAACACATGAAAAGATGTTCAACATCACTAATTATTAGAGAAATGCAGATCAAAATTACAATGAGGTATCACCTCACATGGTCAGAATGGCCATCATCAAAAACTCTACAAACAATAAATGTTGGAGAGGGTGTGGAGAAAAGGGAACCCTCATGCATTGTTGGTAGGAATGTTAATTGATAGAGCCACTATGGAGAACATCATGGATATTCTTTAAGAAACTAAAAATAGAACTACCATATGGACTTCCCTACTGGCACAGTGGTTAAGAATCCACCTACCAATGCAGGGGACACAGGTTCAAGCCCTGGTCCGGGAAGATCCCACATGCCACTGAGCAACTAAGCCTGCGAGCCACAACTACTGAGCACACGTGCCACAACTATTGAAGCCTGGGCACCTAGAGCCCGTGCTCCACAACAAAAGAAGCCACCGCAGTGAGAAGCCCACACACCACAGTGAAGAGTAGCCCCCACTCACCACAACTAGAGAAAGCCCACATGCAGCAACAAAGACCTAACACAGCCATAAATAAATAAATAAATACATAAAATTTTTCAAAAAACAAACAAAAAAGAACTACCATATGACCCAGCAATCCCACTACTGGGCATATACCCAGAGAAAGCCATAATTCAAAAAGACACATGCACCCCAATGTTCATTGCAGCACTACTTACAATAGCCAGGACATGGAAGCAACCTAAATGTCCATCAACAGAGGAATGGATAAAGAAGATGTGGTACATATATACAATGGAATATTACTCAGCCATAAAAAGGAATGAAATTGGGTCATTTTTAGAGACATGGATGGACCTAGAGACTGTCATACAGACTGAAGTAAGTCAGAAAGAGAAAAACAAATATCGTGTATTAACGCATACATGTGGAATCTAAAAAAATTGGTATAGATGATCTTATTTACAAAGCAGAAAGAGAGACACAGACATAGAGAACAAACGTATGGATACCAAGGGGGAAAGAGGTGGTGGCTGATGAATTGGGAAGTTGGGATTAACATATATACACTATTGATGCTATGTATAAAATAGATAACTAATGAGAACCTACTGTATAGCACAGGGAACTCTACTCAGTGCTCTGTTGTGACCTAAATGAGAAGGAGATCCAAAAAAGAGGGGATATATGTATACATGTAGCAGATTCACTTTGCTGTACAGTATAAACTAACACAATATTGTAAAGCAACTGTACTCTAAAATATATATATATGAATTTAGTTAGTTCTTCCACAGTACTAGATAGAGCAAAGGATCTGTATGATGTTTTACTGCCATCACAGCCCTTACCATATTGTTCTGTAATCACGAGACACTTTTTAGTCACTCCTTGAGGTTAGCGACTCTGACATTTTTGGTTTTGTGTCTCAAATTTTAACACAGTTTGTAACACATCACAGATATGTGATGTTTGCTGAATAAATTTAGAATTTTTTGAGTAAGTCTAGAGATTTGAGACCAAGAGCTATATCTGCACTAACTAACTGTGGAAATTGGTCAGGTCAGTTAAGCTACCCAGGACTTGCATTGGATCAGTGTTTTTCAGCCTTTTTTCATTATTATTTCCCTAAGGAGTTATTTTAGCATATTTTTTAAAAGCTTTTTTTTAATATAAATTTATTTTATTTATTTATTTTTGGCTGCGTTGGGTCTTCGTTGCTGCACATGGGCTTTCTCTAGTTGTGGCGAGCGGGGGCTACTCTTCATTGCAGTGCGTGGGCTTCTCACTGTGGTAGCTTCTCTTGTTGCAGAGCACGGGCTCTAGGTGCACAGGCTTCAGTAGTTGCAGCACGCAGGCTCAGTAGTTGTGACTTGTGGGCTTTAGAGCACAGGCTCAGTAGTTGTGGTACATGGGCTTAGTTGCTCTGCGGCATGTGGGATCTTCCCAGACCAGGGATCGAACCCGTGTCCCCTGCATTGGCAGGCAGATTCTCAACCACTGCTCCATGAGGGAAAACCTTTTGCATATTTTTTAATAGTCACTCTCCCATGAAATTTTACCACATTTTGAATGCATATTTGTTGATCTAATATATATGTATATATACATATATATATCTGTATTTTATACATAAAAAGATTAAGATTTTTTTTTCCCCACCAAGAATCAACATCACTCAAAGTAATACATTCCACGGTTGATGTTTATCCCAGCTACAAAATATTGTAATTACATAATTTCCTAAGTTTTACAAATTAGTGCAAATGATGCTTTAGTCTTCAGGGAAGTGAAGAGCTGTGTGAGGTTCATAAGAGGTGACTGATAGTGAAAATTATAGCATCAGGGCAAAGACGAAACTTAGTCTGACTACATATAATCAGACTCCTTCTAGTCTAAACCTGGACATTGTCTTTTGACCAGGGATCAGGGTACAGGTAGAAATCTTCTTACTGTGTTGCTTTCCGTTTTGTGCCATCTGTCTCCCAGAGGCCCATGTGCTTCTAACCCTCATTCAGAAATGATGCACATTAAAGGAGAAACTTCCAATCATGAATCAGGTCCTGGAGTGAGCAAGCCAAAATCTTTAAATGTGAATTTCTCAGCAGGGATTCTAACATGGCATCTTTAATCTGAACATGATGATTTTTTCCCTAAGTATTTATGCACATCTTGGGTAGTATCTTGGCTCAAAATCAAGGAACAAGCATATTCCTGACAATGGATTTAATTGTGCCTGGATTTATATTGCATTACAAATGAACAAGGATTAAAAGAATAACTTGTCCCCCTCAACAAAACATGCTATTCTGAAGTTATATAGGCTCGTTTTTATTTTCTTATACAATATTATAATTTTCTGTATCTCCTTCTCTCCCTCTCTTTTTCTCTCTCCCTCTTTTCCCACTCCTCACCCTCAGAATTCTCCGGTATGACTGATGCAAAAATGAAGTCTACAACAAATCCTAACTGTATCATAATAGGTCACAGTGGAACATTAGAGTGATACTGACTTCAAAAATATTGCCATGGTAACTAGCAAAATTTGGATTTGAATGCAGTGAAAGAAAATGGCTGTCTCTCAACAAACAAAAGAAAATATGTCAGTCCAGAATGTACGTAGAATGATTTTGCCTTAGTAACCTGATTAACAAAGCTCTCTGTAAGGAGTATCGTTCAGTGGTAATATCGTCCTTCATTTCTTCTGAATTGAAATGAATGAACAGTGGGACAAAGAAAACAAACTATAGCTGGGTAATAAGACAATAAATACTCTGTAAAGAAAATGTAGTGTTTGGTGCTGTGTTGCCAGTGCACTGTGCTTTGAATGAGTAGATTTCAGTAGGGGTTTAATGTTAAAGATGTACTATTTAAAAACAGAGAAACGTCAAAATCCAAGTTTAGTCCATCTCTGTTAAATCTAGATCACGAAGGTCACAGGTCTCTGCTAAGCATAATTTCAAAGCCTAGCTCTTCTCACCAGGCTTTCCCAAATATGTCAAGTCAAACTGATTCCCAGAAGTTTTCTGCAGAGAATCACTTCATCTCCCACTCAATCAGATGGGCTTTCCACACATTTTGCCCTTTTTTTTTTTTTTAATGTTCAGGTTTTCAGACTTGGTTGTACAGATCATTAGAATACTCTTACCATTAAAAGATCTATGTGCTGTTGCATATTCGATGATATTGTTTTGAAGTTGGAACCATTCTGTTTGAAAACAGCAGTTTCCATAGGAACAGTTTTTCCTACTAGATCTTACAAGGAGAAGTATGTCATAAATAATTGGCAATGCCCTGAGGGAGCTGCTTAACACCCAAAGAAAGGCAAGCAAAGGAAAAGAAGAGAGATGCCAGAGGACAGCCACACAGAGACATTCCACAGGGGAAAAGCAAATGCTGTCTAAATATCCTAGATTCCGATTAAGGCAATAAATTAAACTTCCAGATTCCAAATCAGTACCTGAAATGCAGTGCTGAGTTCATTCTAGTGCAAAGTTAAAAGAAAAGTGGTCATAAATAAAAGAACAGAATCTCATTCGGTATTAATAACTCTCCTATCCAGGACTGAATTAATGGCACTCAGTTCCCCATTACATAAAAGTAATAACATAACTCAAAAAAAAGCATATATTATTGTTCAAAGACTCTCAAATGCAAAGATTTCTCTGCAGGAAGAGCAGCTCAGCCGTAAAGCACTTGGCAGCTGGGATGTAGGAATTAGCCTGGTGGTGTGATGGAGAAGTGGAGGGAACAGAGATTTAGGCCCTTTGCTCCAGGCTCTTTCCTTTTTTGCCTAGAATGTTGGTTTTTAATCTTATCTCTTCCTCTCATTTTCTCTCCAAGCCCTCTCCTCCCACTTTAACCTCTAGCTCTAGGTCTGGGTATACCCCTGCTATTTTGCATAGGGAAAGTTGTCTCTTGGGATTTAAATCTAGTTGGAGGGGAACAGTAAGAAAGAACTAAGGCCTGTCTCTGGGAGTCCTATAAAATCAAAAATGTATATTGGAGACCTGGAGCTCCTATGGAAAATGGAAAGCTATTTTCAGACATATTTATTTAAGACATGGCCCTGGGACTTCCCTGGTGGCCCAGTGGGTAAGACTCCACGCTCCCAATGCAGGGGGCCTGGGTTTGATCCCTGGTCAGGGAACTAGATCCCACATGCCTGCCACAACTAAAGATCCCTCATGCTGCAACGAGGATCCCACATGCTGCAACTAAGATCTGGCACAGCCAAAATAAATAATAAATGAATAAATAAATAAATATTTTAAGACATGGCCCTGTAAGGACTCTCTTTACACGGACCATGCCCTGCCTTTAGTTGAAAACTGAAAAGCAAACCAGACCCTGACTCTGCATCTGGAGTTTCTCCTTCTCAGTGGGGCTCTCACTGGTTCCACAGCCTCTCCAGGGGTGGGCTGCTCACTGGATAAAACAATGGAGCCAACTCACACAAAGTCCCTTCCTTAGCTCCCCTTGCCATGACTGTGACAGGCTGGCTTTTTGTCACACATAACTCTACCATATATTAGGGGAATTCAACAAGAAAATTATTCAGGAAAATGCAGACCACACATTTACAGACAAGTTTCCAGTCCCTGATTTTAAGAATACCCTGGAATCCCAAAGTTGTCAGAAGGTACGTACCCTAGCTTCATGTGGTGGATGTAGCTTCTACCGGAGCCAAGATGCAAAACTCTGAGTCTTAATCCAAGAACTATGCTTACTGCACTGCGCAGAAAGGATTAATAAGCCCAAAGATTCTGGCAGCAATAGGGCAACTTTTTTTATCTTCTAGCCAGAGAAAGAGCAGGCAAGAATAGTCCTTCGAAATAAATTGCATTGCTTTAATTACAAAGAGGAAGAAGAAAAAAGGGGGAGGAGGAAGAAGAGGAAGGGGAGGAGAAAAAATGTGGGAAACTTTTGGTGAAGTGTTTTGTAGAAAGACAGAACTTCCTTAAATTCTCCATAATAAAGCCCAGGATACATAGTGATAAGGATTCTCTTTCAAGGTCTAGATGCTCTCTGACTGCAGACCATGTGGCTGAGAATTCCCCTAATGTACCAGTGTGGATGTGTTCAAAAAAGCAAACAGATAAAACATACACTGATCTCAGGAAGAAGAAACCAGGACAAATCAGGACCAAGATATTGCTTTCAGCCACCTATGATTAAGGATTTCATGAATTCCCAGAAAGAAAAGATTTGAAAATACAATATATGTTAATAAAGAAGATATGATATATATTATTAAAATAATTTTAAATAATAGTGTTAAACTGTATATAGTTTTTATTCTGTTTCCTCTGTTTCTTTTGCTGGGCCCAGCCTGAAGCCTGAGGGCCATGGGATCCTCCTAGGGCCTGGAGCCAGCAGGCTTCCAGGCTGAGCCCTGGGCCTGGGTTTGTGGGAGCCTACTAGCAGCCCGATGATGGGAAGCCACCTGGAGCTATAGGAGCTGCCTGAGGTCACTGGAGCTGACAGACACCAGGTGAGCTAGGGGTCTGGGTTTGTGAGAGCCTGTGGGGAGCTGCCTTAGGCCATGGAAATCAGCCTGGTGCTGGGGTGGTCTGGCTCTAAGGTCTGTGGTGAAGTTGAGGCTCACTTCACTCTCCTCCTTCACCAGGAGGGTATGTGTCTCTGCAGGGTACTCATGTTTAGAGGATAGATAATGGAGGTATGTGGATCTATTATTCCTACCCTCCTCAATATATCTTCCTTATTTCTGTGCTTCATCCAGGTGCTGTAATACCTCACCTGAATCTTTGGTTCTTATGAAGGTATTTTTGTGCATATATAGTTGTTCAAATGATTGTTTCTGATGGAGGACAAGCATTAGAAATTTCTATGCCATCATTTTGCTAACATCACTCCTCCTAATTTCAAGACTTTTCAACAGAAATGAAAAATGTGAGGTTTAAAGGCAGAGTACAAAAATGTATCCCTGAAAGTTTATGACTTAATGTAATTTTTAGGTGCAGTGGGTAGATACATTTGTGTTTCTTTCAATGTTATTAAAATGGCTTTCCACAATAAATAACATTTTGAAGGAAGTTCTAGTACCAAGTAACTACAAAATTCCTAAGTTTGAAATTCAACAGAAATCAATTAAATACCTAAGAACAGCTATCAGGGACTGTTTTAATGACTTCCATTCATAACATAGAAAAAGAAGTTACGAAGAACATAAGTAAAATTGTAAAAATTAAAATGTGTGTAGAAATTGGAGAAGTACATACAGATGACATCTATCTTCTCTGCTTAAATACTCTGTGGTCATTTTACAAAATATATCAGATAATAATGACCTAACTGGTATGTCAGTGGAATGAGACATTTTGAAAAAAAGAAGTAATGTGATATAGTTATTAAAAGATGATAGAATATAAGTTGATTTCAAGGTTTTTCGAAGCTACACTATTAGTGAAAATGATAATTCCATTAATAGACAAGGGAGAATGGAAAGGAAAATTTGTTTGGGGCAACAGAATAGTTAAGTCAACCTTAGAAATGTACCTTCTGAGGTGACAAGAGACTTAAATAGAAGTGTGCATTTGGGAGTACCACAGCACAAAAGAGGGCGGAGCTAGAGGCATAACTTTTGAAGTCATCATTAATATAGCTAAGGGTAGGTAAAGATGATTTACACTTTAAGGCAGCATCTTAAAAGCAGAGACTGTACAACAGAATAAATAAAATTGTTTGAGTTTTTAGTTTAAACAAATATTTCTCTTGTAGACAACATAGAGAGAGTTGTGGGTTTTACCCAGTCTGACAATCTGTTATCTTTAAATTGTGTCTTTAATTTTAGTCCATTTTCATTTAATGTTATTATTGATATGACCGGATTTTGATCTATCATTTCGTTTTTGCTTTCTTTGTGTCCAGTTTGGCTTTTGTTCCTCCATTTCTCTTTTCCTGCCTCCTTTGTGGTTAACCAAATATTATTAGTATTTAGTTTTGATTCCTCTGTTAGCTTTTTAGCTATACTTTGTATTTTCTTTCTTTTTCTTTTTTTATGATTGTTCTAGGATTTACAATATTTATCATTTATTTATCATAATTTGCTTTGAGTTAATATTGTTTTACTGCATATAAAACATGATACATTTTCAACAGTATGGTCATTTACTCCCTGCCTTTATGCTTTGTCTTATGCTTTACATGTATATCTATAGATTCTACAAATCCCACAACATGGTATAATTTTTGCTCAAAACTGTCGTGTGTCTTTTAAGAAATTAGGAAAATAAAGGAAAACATATAGTATTATATATTTATTCACATGATTACCATGTATGATACTCTTCATTACTTGCTGTAGTTTGAAGTTTCCACTTGATGTCATTTTCCTTAAGTATAAAGAACTTATCTTAGCATTTCTTGTAGTGCAGGTCAGCTGGAAATGAATTCTTTATGTTTTACTTACCTGAAAATTTCTTCGGTTGCCTTTATTCTTGAAGAATATTTCTGATGGATATAGCATTTCAGTTGACTGTTTTTCTTTTTTTTCTTTCAACACTTTAAAGATATCATCCCCTGATTCTGACCCTTACTGTTTCTGATGAGAAGTTTGCCATCATTTTGTAAGTAATGGATAATTTTCTCTCTGGCTGCTTTCAAGCTGTTCTCTTCATCTTAGGTTTCTGTTAGTTTACATATTATATTTCTAGGTGTGGTTTTCTTTGTTTTACTTTGATTGGGGTTTGCTGAGCTTCTTGAGTGTCTAATTTTATGCCTTTCACCCTACTGGGGAAAATTTTGGCCATTGTTTAAGTTTTTTTCTGCTCCATTATTTATTTCCTCTCTTTCTTGTCCAACTACACATATATTTGACTAATGAATATATCCTATGGGTCACTGAGGATCTGTTTATTATTTTAATCATCTTTCTCTCTCTTCTTCAGATTGGATAAATTCTAGTGATCAATCCTGAAGCTCACTGATGCTTTTCTGTGCAATATAAATTTTTCTTCTCAGATACTGTATTTTAGTTCTAAATTTTTCTCTTTTTTTTGGAGTTTTTATTCTCTTTTGACATTCCCTAGCTGTACATTCATTATAACCATATTTTCCTTTCAGTCCTTGAATATATATATATAATAGTACTTTAAAATCTTTGTAAATTCTTGGATTTAGTTTTGATTATTTTTCTTGACTATGGGTGATATATTCCTATTTCTTCTCAGGTCTAGTAATTTTTATTGTATGCATTAGATTGTGGATAATGGATTGTAGGTGTCTAAATTATGACTTCATCCTTTAAAGTATGTTGACTTTTGTTCTGGCAAGCAGTCAAATTACTGAAGGGTTATTTTGGTTCTATCAGACTCTATTATTTGTTGTGGAAGATTTCTTTTGGTTTTGAATTTAGGACTGTGGTGTGTCCTTTACAGTAAGTTGTGACAATTTTCATAAAGTGTAGGCATTCTAAGTTCTGTATCATTGCAAGCTACAGCTGCTTACCATGGTCTCTCCACTCTGACTGGGCTGCAACTCCAATGTCTTCCAGAACTGCATGACCTCTAATATCAGCTGACCTCTTTCACCTCTCAGCTTTTCAGCAGTCATATAGGCAGCTCAATGCTTGGCCAATTATACGTGAGAAACTCCCACACAGACTTCTGGGTTCCCTCTCTGTTCAACTGCCTCTTGTTAGGTATGCTGCCCCACAAATTTCAACTGTTTCAGCAGCTTGGAACCTTGATCTTCTACTTCCTCAGCCCAGAAGTTCAACCCACTCTTTTGCTTGGGCTCCATCTCCCTGCTTTACAATAGCAAAGTATCCTAGGTAGAAATCCAGGGATATCTTTGTTAATCACTGGGCTCATATGTGCTTACCTTATCCAAAGGATCATACTCCTACACTGTCTTTTGCTCAATGATTAAAAACAGTTACTTCATATGTTTTGTTCAATTTTATAGTTATTTACTGAAAAGGCAACTTTGTTATTTTTTCTCGTAATAGCTGTCAGCCCTTGACATATCATATATCTGTTAATTTATTTGCTCCTTATGAGTCTTCCCCATGCCATCTTTTTTTTTTAATTTCATGCACATATAATTGAGAAAGCTGAAATTTATAAATATCTTTTATGAATCACTAAGGTAATCAAATAAACAAATGAGTAAATGTTATGAATAGTCAATTCACAGGGGAAGAAATTCAAATTGCCAATGACCGTGTAGAGGTCTTCCCTGGTGGCGCAGTGGTTGAGAGTCTGCCTGCGAATGCCGGGGACGCGGGTTCGTGCCCCGGTCTGGGAAGATCCCACATGCCGCAGAGCGCCTGGGCCCGCGAGCCATGGCCGCTGAGCCTGCGCGTCTGGAGCCTGTGCTCCGCAACGGGAGAGGCCACAACAGTGAGGGGCCCGCATACCGCAAAAAAAAAAAATCCAATGACCGTGTAGAAAGATGTTCAAATTCATTAGCAATCAGGAAGAAACAAATAAAAAAAAAAAAGACATCATTTCTCTCCTACTAGTTTGATAAGAATTTAAAACTGACAGCATCTAATGTTGAAGCAATTGGATTTCACATACACTGCTCATAGGATCGTCATTATTAACCTCTGCAGAACAATTTACCAATAATTTTCTATCAAAATACAAACTCTGGTAATATTCTTCCACATTTTCACAAAGAGGCCCATACTAGACTATTTGTTTAGCACTTTTTAGAAAGAAAAATTGGAAACAATCTAAATGGTAATTAATAGGAAATGGATAATTATATTTTGCATGTTCACAAAGGAATATTATATGGTAATGAATATTCATGAAATAAGATTATTGATATCATCAAGAAAAAGATCTTGAAAAAATGTGGAGAGAAAAAACGTACATAAATATCTGTACAATAAAATACTATTTACTTAAAATTTTAAAATAATCGAAACATCCCCATGCCATCTTGATTGAAAGCACTAAGAGAGCTAAGATTTTGATTATTGTTTGATACTCTAAACACTGCATGTAGAGTAGTAACTAACATATATGAGGTTCTCAAAAAAAAACATTCATTATTCACGGAATGAGTGAACAAATTCCATAATCTCACTTTATATATTCTTAGTAAAATACTTGCTCAGTAAAATGCCCTGAATAGTAGCAGTATCCTTGTAGAGTTTGTTTATGTCATCCATTGTTTGCCACATCCCAAGCTGATCTGTTTATTATAAAATATATCATACTTATGAATATGGATGCATTTATACTAGTGTATACAGTATTTTGTATAGTTACAAAATTAATAGTAAAACCAAACCTATTAACCTACTACCCAAATTATGAAACTACACATTACCATTAACTTTGAGGACCCATGTGTGCCCTTCCTGATTTCATCACCTTTCCCCTCCCCTACGTAGATTTAACAACAATTCTAATTTTTTGTTAATTATTCTTTTGTTTTTCTTCCTAGTTTTGTGCATTATACAAAAATACTTATATGTATTTTTTTCTGATTTTGAACTGAAATATTTACTGTATGTGGTCTAGGATTTTCTTTTTCTACTAAGTACTATTTTTGAGCTGATTCACATATCTATGATTTCATTTTCTATAATACACCAACATTTGAATACACTAGAATATAATTACCTATCTTACTGCTGATGAACATTTGGGCTGCTCACATTTTTTGCTCTTACAAGACTGCTCAGGATGATCTTACACATATCTTCAGGTGTATACATATATAAGTCTTAAAAGGTAGAAGTAGAATTTTTCTGGAAGTAGAATTTTTGAGGTCTTTGGATGGAAATGTTAAAATCTAAAAGATAATTTCAAATAGTTTTCCATAGAGTCTGTTCCAATATACACTCCAAAATGCAGCCTGTGAGAGTTACCATTGCTCGATAAACTTATCAATATTTAGTACTGCCAGACTTATAAATTATAGTCATTCTGGTGAGTGAAATGTTATTTCATTATGCTTAATTTGCCTTTTCCTGATTACAAATGAAGTTGAGCATATTTTCATGTTTGTGAGCCACACATATTTCCCCTGCTGCAAAATGTCTCTATATACCTATTCGTCATTTTTTTCTATTATCTTGCCTTCCTCTTGTTGATTTATAGGAATTTTTATATAGTATGGATACTAATAATCTCTTTATTATGATACTTATCAAATGGCTTCTCCCACTTTGTGACTTTTCTTTTTCTCTTCTTAATGGTTGCTTTTGAACAATGGAAGTTGTTAAGTTGAATGTAATCAAATTTCTCAGTCTTTACTCAGCTCTTTTGCAATGAGAGCTACTGGTATCTTGCTTTAAAATCCTTCTATACCCCAAGAGTGTAAGTTCCTTCTTTCATATTTCTGTATAAAATTTTTATAATTTTACCTTTCGCATTTAAGTCCTTGTTCCAACTGGATTTGGTTTTTGTATATGATAGGAGGTAGAGATCCATTTTCACTTTTCCATATGGATAAACAGTTTTCCCAGCACCATTTATTGAGTAGTCCTTTATTTTCTTCTCTGTTTTGCAACAACACCAACTTCTCTGATTATCAGATTTCCACATATGAGCATGAGTCAATTTTTAAGCCCAATATTCTGTTCCATTGTTCTATTTGAGCTAATGGATCACCTTTTTAGGGTGCTGCTACAAGCATAGTTCCACTTCTAAAAGAGAAGTCTCTGTTTTAGTCTCTTTGGCTTTTTAGATTTTTAGATTTTCTGGCTTTAAACCCAGTTTTATATTCATAAGAAAGAGAATCTAATGGGCCCAAATCAATCAGATACCTATTCTAAGTTCCATCATCTGTGGTAGGATCAGGGTCTATACATAGCATGAATATGGCCACTAGGGGTCTACCTCTACCTCCAGAGAAGGTAAAATTTGTGAGAAAGGGAGCTGGCCCAGTGCTTACTGCTCTAGGAATAGTCAGAAGCATGATACTATAGCCATATGCAAGTATAAAAGAGTTTGACTAAATTCTTTTCAGAAACTGCTCACCAAAGAGCCCCCAAATAATTATGGCAATGAAATATTCTTTGCTTATCAACAAGACAAAGACTTATTCAAATGATAATTGATAATATTCCAGAGGACGTACTGGAAGGAGCATGCATGTATTCATTGACGGTTGGAACTTAGTTCTATACACATTTTCTAGATAGCAATTTAACAGTACCTGTCAACACTTTAAAAAGTTATACACCCTATAATTGAAAATTTCTAAGACACTATCGTATGAGAATAAGCATAGAATAAGCAAAGATACCTTAGGTCAAGTTCTTCATAAGTAGATAACAAAACAAGGATTTATTGCAAGTGATTTGTTAAGTAAGTGCACCCAAGGGAAAGTGATCAACAAGTGAAAGAAGCAGGAACAGAAAAAGAGAGGAAGCAAAGCAAGGGTGCAATTGCAGGTAAAGCTTCAGGCAAGCTGCAGCTAATCCCTCAGGGAAACTCTGGAGTTGACGTCACATCTCAAGAGTTGTCCCACTGAAGTTCCTGTGCAGTCATATCTGGACACCTGCCAGTTCAAGCACTGAATTTTTCAGGCACTTATGATGTTGTTACAACAAGTTATTATTATTATTATTCAGAGTTAATTATAATAGCAAAACAAAATTAAACCTAAACAACTTAATTATTTCACAGTAAAAAGTGATAAAATGATAAAAATAACACATGATCATTAAATACTTAATTCTTAAAGATTTAATAAAATGTCAAATGCTTATAATACATTTTTAGACATCATAATATAAAACTAGATATATTTAGTTTGAGACAAATTATATTATAGATAGGTAGATATAGCAAGATTAAAAGATAGGAACAGACATGTACAAATAGGTATATTTTCTACCTTATACTCTGTATTTTCATAATTATTTACTGTTATAAGTACATATTACATTTTTGGAGAAAGAAGAGATGGAGTGAAAGCAAGTGAGAAAGCAAGAGAAGGAGGGAAAGACAGATTTACATTAACATGAATGAATGAATGAATATAAATATGTAAATTATATCAAGCTCAGTGCCAAGTCCCTCTTAGGCTACTGTCAACTGGAAACTATTTGGGAAGTGCTTCTCCCACCTCACCCCCATTTTGTCCAGCCAGCCTCTAGGTACTTGCTCCCTGTATCACGGGTCAATGCTTATACTGTAGCCTTTGACTTAGGTGCTCTGATGATTCCAAATGCTATGGCCATGAGTGTGTGTGTGTTTAAGTCTACATGCCTTCATTTCCACAGCATAACTCAACCAAACTTTTTGGTGTGGTACAATGGAAATTGTGAGTGAGAAATGTTGCCATAGGTGATGCTGGAGAAAACTGGACAAAAGTTAGAAAGCCCTGAGTGAGCTACAGGGAGAAGAACTGAGCTGCTTCAGGGAACTGTTGGCCATAGGAAGGGCATTTGAGTTGCCATTGCCCATGGATGGGTGTTTCACAGCTGCTGGTGCACATCTCCCAAAGAGAAACACTGGGGAGGCCACTGGGACAGCACCACATATGAGCCAGTACCCACCCCCATGATCAGGACATGGTTTTCAAAAGGCCATATATTTGCCCCTTCCAATCCAAATTAATTCAAGTAAAAGCATTTCCAAGCCCATTTTGAACAATCAAAATCCTAAAATTAATCTGTTTCAAAAACTTCCTCTAACTGAAAAATGCCCTTTCACATTTGGATGTCTCAGAATCGGCCAAATGAATTTTTGTGTAACTTCACAATATGTGGCTGAAATTGAGATGAAGCATGAGAATTCAGTGAATGGGAGTTTAAAAAAATATATGAGGAAGAGAAAATAGGAGTTTTAAATGGAAATGACTTTTTCAACCTTAAATATAGGATTGGCACTTTCACATTACTGTACAATCCATTTAACATCCGTGGGTAACATAAAAGAACTTTATCATCTGTGGCTTATATCTATTTCAAACTGCATTTTTCTGATCTCTTTTTGAAAAATGAATTCTAGATTGTACCAGAATATGTAATAACATATAAATATATACAAGACCACATCACATCACTTACATTAGGATATATTTTACTATATTAATAGTCCTTCAGGAAAGCAGCATCTTAAAGTTCATGTGAAACTATAAGTTAGCATTAAATATCACATTTTTATTTTATTGACTACCAAAAATTAATATTATTTATTTTAAAGTTATTTAAAGATTATTATCCTAAAGATGTGTAGCGAGAGCATTATCCTAGCTATTGGTTAGAGATTTGATTTGAAAGATTAATTTCTACTCTTTATCAGTTATCAGTTTTCTAGGACTGCCACAATAAAATACCACAAACTGGGAGGCATAAACAACAGAAATGTATTTCACAATTCTGGAGGCCAGAAGTCTAAGATCAAGGTGTCATCAGGGTTGGTTTTTTCTAAGGCCTCTCTCCCTGGCTTGAAGATGGCTGTCTTCTCCCTGTGTCTTCACATGGTCTTCTCTCTATACCTGCCTGTATCCAAATTTCCTCTTCCTATAAAGATACTAGTCATATTGGATTAGGGTTCCCTCTAATGACATCTTTTTTTTTTTTTTTTTTTTTGCGGTACGCGGGCCTCTCACTGCTGTGGCCTCTCTCGTTGTGGAGCACAGGCTCCGGACGCGCAGGCTCAGCGGCCATGGCTCACGGGCCCAGCCGCTCCACGGCACATGGGATCCCCCCTGGACCAGGGCACCAACCCGCGTCCCCTGCATCGGCAGGTGGACTCTCAACCACTGCGCCACCAGGGAAGCACAATGACATCATTTTAATTACCTATTTAAAGACTGTTTTCAAATACAGTGAACATTCTGGAGTACTGGGGTTAGGACCTCAACATACAATTTGGTGTGGGAAAAGACACAATTCAATTCAGTGTATACAATCACCAACTAGCACATGACATTTCTCAAGGAAAAATAAGTAGATCTGTTCCTGACTTGCAGTAGTTGACAACAGAAGGTTTAAACCATAGGGCCCTACTTGATTAACAGGACAGAACCAGAGAGATGCTTCTGTAAAGTCATAAGAAAAACAAACACTCCACCCATCTATCTGCCTATGTCTTTCAACCAGCATCCAGTACCCCACCTCTGAAGAAGGGCACGCCTTTGCAATAGAGCAGGCAGAGTATGTGGGAGGCATGGTTTTGGCCCATGGAACTAAGGCAGACTGCACAGAGATTGAAATGAAGACACTGGTTTCATCAGCTGCCCCTAACCACCACTAGTAACCAAGTTAAGTAATAGTTACTAGGGGGAAAATTTTACAAATAAATGTTACCTTGTCTCTCTAAGGCAGTTGAAACCCCAAGCAAGGTTAAAATTTCTGCAAGTTTACTGCTTTTTTATCCAAAAAAATATTTGTTTTGAATTTTTTTGTATTTAATTTTTATACAATATTCTCCTTCTGTGAAATAGATTATATTCTTCTTTCATGTTCTCAAATTCTACTTATTTTCTAAGACCTAACTCCAATCCCATCTCTGGCAAAATTTCTTCAAATATTTTAGCTTGGATTTCTCTCTCTTCATCTCTTCACTTACAGGCAGTGCTACATAATTTATTCCTGAATGGTTTTTGTTTAATTCATACCTTAGTAGTTGTCTTGCTCCCAGCCAGACAATAAAATTAAAGAGGGAAAAGGTTACAGAAACCATTACAGTGGAGAGAATATTGCAGTTTGAATATATACACATTGAATAGGAGACAGGAATATATCCATCACTACCACTGTACACAGGATACTATCTTATTTGGTTTCTATTCTATAAAAAATAATTTATAGTCTGGTAGGATAAAGACCCAATGAAATGAGCAATTACAATGTGTTTGATAGTACTTTTAGGGTGAAGCATGGCCATTATTATCACAGAGAAAATATGGAACGACTGATGATGGGTTTTATCCATGAGACAGATGTGATTAGGTCACATTTTAAAAAACCACTGTGTGGCTTCCCTGGTGGCGCAATGGTTGGGAGTCCGCCTGCCGATGCGGGGGACGCAGGTTCGTGCCCCGGTCCAGGAGGATCCCGCATGCCACGGGGCAGCTGGGCCCGTGAGCCATGGCCGCTGAGCCTGCGCTTCCAGAGCCTGTGCTCCGCAACGGGAGGGGCCACAACAGTGAGAGGCCTGCATACCACAAAGAAAAAAAAAACCACTGTGGGCATTGGTGGAGATGGAGAAGCTACAGTAATAGGCCACGCTAGAATTTTGGGTGGCCTGGACTTGGCTAACGGCCGTGGGAATGGAAAGAGGCAAAGAAATTATATAAACATTCAAGAGGTATAATCAATAGGCACAGCCCTGGACATAAGAACAGGAATCTTAGACAGCATGCAGTTTTTAAGCTTGAACAGCTGAGTGGAGGAACATAACATTTATGAAAAAACAAAAAGAATAGATATGGGGAGGAAGATGATGACTTCATGACCTCACGATCCTGTTGAGCCTGAACTACTGAATGTCCAAGTAGAAATGCTGAGAAAAAAGACAATCCGAATCTCAAGAGGGAAATTTTGGATGGAGATAAAGATTTGGAAATACCTGCATACAGATATTAAATGTAACTAAAATCATGGAAGTGAATAGACTTGCCCCAATAGAGAGGGCGTAGTGAAAAGAGAAAAAGACCTAGAAACCCAAGAAGATCAAAATTAAAAATTTGAATAGAATAGGGTTTCTCAAAGTAGACTGAAATGAGCGACCATAGACACAAGGAAAATCAGTGAAGTAGGGCATTTGGGAAGACGTAAGAAGAGAGAGTTTAAAGAAGCAGATAGTGGCATATAACGTTAAACGCTCCCAAATGACCAAACAAGAACAGACCTGAAATATATGTGTTTAATTTATAAATAAATGTCATTGGTAACTCTCTTAGTCAGTTTAGGCTATCATAACAAATTACCAAAGGCAGACACAACAAACATTTATTTCTCACAGTTCTGGAGTCTGGGAAGGTTGGATTCTGGTGTGGGCCCTCTTCCCGGTTTGCAGATGGCCATCTTCTTACTTCTTCATATGGAGAACAGCACAGAGAGGGAAGCAAACTCTCTTGTGCCTTTTCTTACAAGGGTACTAATCCCATTCATGAGGGCTCCACTCTCATGACCTAATTACCTCCCAGTGGTCCTACCTCCTAATGCCACAACATTGAGGGTTAGGATTTCAATATATGAAGTTGGGGGGACCACAAGAATTCAGTCTGTAACAGTGACCTAAATGACTGTGATGATGTAGGGAAAGCAGAGCTAAACCACAACTGAAGGAGTGAATGGAAGGTAAGAAAGCAGACACTCAAGTGGAGATGATTTTCAACTGATGTATCCATACTTTTTCTAGAGTCTATGTTGTAGACTCTAATCCAGAGTTAGTTGTTTCTCTAAGACAGTATAAATCCCAATCTAAGGTGAAAATTCATGATCTACTATTTTTTTATTTATCAAAAAGTGGCTACAAACATACTTTAAAAATCTTTAGAACTGATTACAAGAACCTCTTTGATTTGTCCCTTATGAGGCTGAATTCCTTCATCTTCAATTATTCTCCCCAGTACTTCATCATGTTTCCATTCATTTGCCCGAAAGTACCAGTCTTTCATGCTTCCATGTTTTTATACACAGTGCTTTCCTCTGTATATACTTCATTGCCCTCCATACCTTCTCCACTTGGCAAACTCCTCCACATCCTTTTATGATCCATTCAGGTCACCTTCTCTGCAAAGGCTCCCTTGACATTGTTCTCCTCCAGTGTAGGAGAGATGCCTCTAATATTCACACTATGCTTTATATCTGTCTCTTTTATGGCAACCAAATCTCAATACCCTGAGGATTTTCTTAAATGACCTCACTACATTGTCTTTCAATAGAGACAAATTTCTCAGGAAATCATAGTTAGCAAAGCCTTATTTCATTATAGTTCTCATAGTATCTATGCGAGATAAAAACCACCGGGATCCTACATTTTCCACCAAAAAGAGGTCTCAAAAAGGCATTTTATATTACAACACCTAAAAACAGTTTTTAGGTTATTGCTGATATTAAGCAGAGAAGACTTATAATGCCATCAGTATTTGAAATGAACTGTAGAACTCACTTCCTTAAGAGAAATAGTTCTCTATGTCAGTTTAATCAACTGCTTTGATTTTTTCCCCATGTCTCACAAATGCTATCAGCTTTCTGCAAGTAGTGAGTGTGTTAGCCCCAGATGAATTTTAGAAGCATTATGAGCTAGCATGTTGGAAATAGAGTTCAGGGAAAAGAAGCCCTATAGGAAAGAAGGATTTGGAACACAATAAAGAATGATTTCTCTGTTATTCAAAGAAAGAAACAACTCTAATGGTGATGCTATAATGTTGCAAGAGATGAAAAATAATAATCATCTCCCAAACTATCAGCTTTCATTGAATGGATAATAAAAGTAAAAATAAATAAGATAAATTATATAATCTCCAAATTCTGCGAAATGAAGTACTGACAAACTAAAATGAGAGGGTATAAGATTAAAAAATATCGTTAATAAATATGCATAAAAGTGAAACTGTCCTGAATAAATTACAGATACTAGTCAGATATCAGAATTACAGAGAGAATTATGCAAAATATAACAGCTCTGGAGGAGAACAATATTATCAAGTTTGTTAAAAACCTATTCAAACCTATTTTGCAGCTCGTTATGGAGTTGAAAAAAATAATTAAACATGTAAAACTGTCTCAAATTCAGTGTTCAAAGCATTAAGCCTAGGAGTACTTATATTCCTTTTTTAAAAAAATAAATCGAACACAGAACAGATTCAGAGAGTAAGAAGCCGAACAAAATAAATAATTCATCAGATTTAGCTAATAATTTTTCTATTTTATCTCTGAACTGAATCCCTGCTCAGGCCTGGAAGCAAATTGCTTCAGAGATTATGAGAAAGGAAATCTAGTTAGTAATATGGAATTGGACCAAACGTAGACTATGATGTCAAAGGAGTTTTTCTTCAGAATCAATAGGTGATGAAAGACATAAAAATCATCCAGAGATTTATTTGATTGAAACCATATGCTTCCTTACCAAGGCAGCTTTATAGTAAAACTAGTCAAATTTTATACGGTCAGTGCTCAAAGCATGCCGTTTTCACCACAGAAGTAACTGCCTTTCAGTTTCCAAAATATAGCATGTTTATACTATTTCTTAAAATTTTGAATTGGTGATACATTCACATTGTTCAATATGAAAGCTATATTAGTGAAAATTCTTCCTACCATGGCTGTCTCTCACCAAGGTACAACTTTTATGAGTATCCTGTATATCCTCTCAGAGTTTCAAATAAAAGTATCCTTTCAGAGTTATCAGATATACTACGAAATGTAAAATAGATAGCTAGTGGGAAGCAGCCGCATAGCACAGGGAGATCAGCTCAGTGCTTTGTGACCACCAGGAGAGTGGGAGGGAGACGCAAGAGGGAGGAGATATGGGGATATATGTACATGTGTAGCTGATTCACTCTGTTATAAAGCAGAAACTAACACACCATTGTAAAGCAATTATACTCCATTAAGATGTTAAATAAATTAAATGCTATTCCATAAAATGTAAAAAAAAAAGTTAATATGAATATACAATCTTGTTTTTCTGCCTTTTACAAACCAAAAATTATAATTTTTTCAGTTCTTCACCTTGCTTTCATCAATAAACACATATCGTAATAATCTTTTCATACCAACAGCATTTTCATATATATGTGAATAAGTTTGGGGAAAAAATTAGTCTCTTATGAGTCTTCTAATTTCCACTGTTCCTCAGAATACTTCTCCTTTATTTCCTGTGTTTTATATTTGTGCTTTTTCTTATTCTTGATAAAGTTAGATTGTGGTTTATCTGTTTTGATTTATTGAAATAACACCAATAAGCACACATGTTTTATATACGTATGTATACATACATACATATATGTATATACATATGTCTGTAAGGGTGTGTGTTGTGTGTATACATGATTTTGATGAGAATTAAACTATAAATTAATTTGGAAAACTGACTTCATTATAATTTCAATCTTCTCATCCAAGAACAAAGACCTGATCCTTAATTTGCCAAATCTTCTGTTTTGTCACTTAGTAAAGTTTTTTGTTTTTATATTTGTTCCTCACTTTTCTTATTTAAAATTTTAAGTTTTTTTGGAGACTTTGACTAGAAGTCTAAAAGTTGAATTTTTTAATATTTAGAATGACTCAAAACATCATTTATTTTTCTTTTCCTTTCTTTGTTTTTGCAAAACTCAGCTGTTAAGTGAAAATGTTTTGGAGTCTACCAGGTTGTCTTTAGAGCCGTATTTCACCATTTCCTAGCTGTATCCCTTGGGGCAAGTTATTTAACCTCTGTGGGCTTCATTTTCCTCATCTGTGACATAAGAATGATTATAATAATAGTACCTATATCATACTTAACTGAGTAATAGATATAATGGGCTAGTAATATTACCTGGTATAATATGCACATGAAAATGCTGCTGCTACTGCTGATGCATTAGAACAGTAAGTTGACTTGATAACCCTGGCAAGTGATAGGCAAGGGAGGTGAGTGTGTGTTTGCGTGTGTTTCAATAAACAACTGCTTAAGCAAATTTGATTTACTTCCTTTTAATTGTCTTAAATCTTGCTTATTATGATCAGTTATCCTGTTGCTCAGGCCAAAGATGAAGAATGCATCCCTGATTTATCTTTCTCACATACCCCACAACTCACCAGCAAGTCCTGTGGTTCTTCCTTTAAAATGTAACCCAATTCAGACCTCTGTGCACCAGCCCCACTGCTAATGCCATGTTCCAAACCATCATCTCTGCCATGGTCTGTTTCAGCAAGTCTTCCTGCTTCATCTCTTGCCCTTATAGAATCTGTTCATATAGCAGTCAAGTGGTCTCTTTAAACTTAAATTATATCTCATCATTCCTCACCCAAAACTTTCTAATGGCTTTCCATCAAGTGAAACCCATATTATTTACCATGGCTTAAAGTACCTCTATGATCTGACTTCTGCCTCTATATCCATCACAGCCAGCCATTCACGTCCTCCTCAATCCTACTCAGCCACATTGGCTTTCCTGCTGTTTCTTGAACAGTTTTGCTAATTCCTGCTACAAAACTTTGAACTTGCTGCTTCTTTTATCTTGAAATCTATCCCTTCGGATCCAATATATAGACAGTTTCCTCACTATTTTCAGATTTTGGCTTAAATGTAAGGTTGCCAGATTAGAAAATAAAACTGCAAGATTCCCAGTTAAATTTGAGTTTCAGATAAACAATGAATTTTATACTCTAATTATGTCCCAAGTATTGCATGGGACATAGTTATACTAAAAAATTATTTGCCATTTATCTGAAGTTCAAATGTAACTGGTCATCCTGTATTTGATCTTCCAACCTTACTATTAGCTCTTCAGAGAGGTCCTCCTGGTACTCTCTGTCAAATAGACCCTTTTCTTCTTTAGTTGCTCTCTAATTTCCTACCCTGCCTTGTTTTTCTTCATAACACTTATCATAACACTTATCATAACACTTTATAACACATATCACTTATCATGAAATATTATTTAATTGTAATATGTTTAATTGCAATGTTTATGGAAAAATCTTTCTATCTAAAAATGTAGATTTCATAAGGACAAAATATTTCTCTTTTATTAAACCCTATTCCCAATGTCCAGCATGTAATTGATGCTAAAATATATGTATTGAATGGTTGAATGAAAGGCACACAGTTATGTTAAAATGAACATAACCTGTTTCTTTCTTACATTTTTTTAACTTTATTTTTTGGTCACGCCGCATGTAGGATCTTAGTTCCCCGACCAGGGATCGAACTCGTGCCCCTGCATTGGAAGCTCGGAGTCTTAACCACTGGACTGCCAGGGAAGTCCCTATTTCTTACATTTTTTTAAAATATAGAATATTCCTAGAGGACTACAAAGCTATTTCCATCATACTGTCTCAGACAAGTTAAAACTAGATGAGACTCTTCTGTTTCTCGAGATACCTTCTGAAAGAGATCACAACAAGAGGTTCTTTTTTTCCACTATATGTTATCCTTATGCAACATTCAGGCTCAGTCAAGATTCTTAGATGATTAAAAAAATTTAAATCAGAACATTAATTTATGGCTATAAAAATTAAAGCTCAACATGCTAATCTTACACATAGAAAAGATGAGTCTCAGAAATATAAAATAATTTTCCCAAAGCCATGAAATTAACATAAGTTAACATATCTGTTTGTATAGTTTACTACCTATTTTGTCCCCACTAGGTTATAAGCTTCCTGAAAACAGAAACTTTATTTGGTTGACTGATTGCTTACATGCCTTGAAGAGTGCTTGACACATAGTAGGTACTCAATTAATATTTGTGGTTTTATGATGAGTCAATGAACTAAAATCTAGCTCTTGTAACTAGATCAGCCAAGTGATCTCCCCATAAGATATGGCAAACTGTTTTATTTAACCATGATGGACATTGACTGAATTACATCAATTCTTCCATTTAAAAAACTAAAGAAAAATTCATTTACCATATTATAAAGAAACACCAAATTGTCAACATTTAATTAAGTCATAATATCCATGTATAAAAAGAGAACCCTGTCTTTAGAAAGTATTAATTGACTCAAACTTCACAGAATGATACATGAGAAACTTAAAGCTTTAAATTTTCTTTAATTTGTCCAAGAGTACATTTACAAGATAGAACACTCTAAATTATCCCTACTAATGAGAGTCGTTAGAATATATCAAATAATAACTGTCTTTTGTGGATTTCAATGGTTGTAAAACTTGTTCTCACTCTTCTGTAAAAAGAACAACTATATTCCAAAAGGATTTGGTGACAGAAGAGGATTTAATGAAAGAAGAACAGAGAAAATATTATTACCTTCAAAGATAAGCCCTGTGTCCAGAAGTATAAGTCAGTGGATTTCTGAGTGGACTAGAGTCTTATGAGTGACAGAGGGAGAATGTGGTATACCTAAATGCTTATAGGACCTGAAGGATAAATGAATAAAACAGGATAGCATTAGAATACATGTCCTATCTGAAATGTGCAATGTCTACTCACCAGGAAAAAATCATGGCCCCACTATTGCCAGATCTCTCAATTTTTCAAAAGAAGCCAAAATTACTGATTTTTTAATAATGTGAAATATGTTGTTTTATAAATATCACACAAGCCAAACAAAATTGAGGGTCAGACTCAATATGTATGTCAGAGATAAAATAAACAAACAGAAGAAAGAAGTTGGAAGTCATGAATAATACAAAAAGAAAAATAATCACTTTAAGAATCTAATTAACGTAAGTGGAAAGATAAGAAAAGTATTACATCCATAAAAAAGAACAAGATGCTATTAAACTATTTTTAAACATGAAAGAGCTTTGAAATGTAAAATATTCAAACAATGTAAAATTAATCATATGGGAAAAATTAAATGAATGGAGGATAAGGTCAAAATAATCTTTCAGACATTGTAATAAAAAGGCAATAGGAAAAAAGATAAAAGAATTAGAAGATTATTCAAAGATGTCTTTCTCCCATATTATTAGAGTTTCAGAAGAAGACAAAAGTGAAAATGGAACAGAAGATATTATCAAATAAATAATACAGGATAATTTCCCAAAAGTGTTGGAAATGGGTTTCCAGTTTGAAAAGACCACTGAATGCCCAAGAGAATAAATTCTAAAAGATCTACATATCAATGTAAAAGTTTAGAAGACAAGGAATAAAGAGAAGATCCTTAGATCTTCAAAAGAACTTCAGTCGCCCTTCATAGAATTACAGGGCATAAACAGTGAAACAGATATCAGAATGATATTCTGAGGAAAACGATTTTCAGCCTATAATTCTAAACCAAGTCAAAATATCATGGTGGTAAAATAATCATTTTCACACAAGCAAAGATTTAAAAATTCGGGGCTTCCCTGGTGGCACTGTGGTTGAGAGTCCGCCTGCCGATGCAGGGGACACGTGTTCGCGCCCCGGTCCGGGAAGATCCCATGTGCCGTGGAGCGGCTGGGCCCGTGAGCCATGGCCGCTGAGCCTGCACATCTGGAGCCTGTGTTCCGCAATGGGAGAGGCCACAACAGTGAGAGGCCCGCATACCGCAAAAAAAAAGATTTAAAAATTCACTTTCCATGCTATTTTAAGAAAGAAGAATATATGTGATCCAAGAAACAGGAGATCCAACAAGAAGAAAGCAAGTAGAAATTCCAAGACAACAAGTGTCCTGGAGAGCAAATCAGTTCAGACTGGAGCAGAAGAAAGGTTATGGGAGAAGGAGGTGTGAGGTACAGATGTGAGGAATGAAAAGAGTTTAGGTTTTACTAGAGTAAGGGTTTTGTTTTGCTAGACAACTAAGTTATCAAGAGAGAGACAGAGACAGAGAAGAGTTGAGGTTCAGGGGTTGTTTATAAGGAAGTTTTGATAATTATGAATCATAGAATCTTCAAAGGCAGAATAGAAGTGAAGATCAGAAGCTGTCATACAAAGAAAATTTTTAAATTTTGTATCTAGAATCCTCAACAACTCTCTCTCATAAATTCCAGATTGATTCTCTATTACCCTATTAGCATATCTACGTAGGTACCTTAGGCAACACTTCCAAGAAAGGAAATATGTATACAGTCCAGAATCCTGGAAGTTATGATTCTTATCCTCCAACCAAAACATACTAAATATTTCCAAAGTATATTATTTCTCCCTTATCTTCCCAGATATTGCCTTAGTTGAGGTTTTCATCAATTCTCTACTGATCTCTTATAATAGCCTCCCACCTTTCCCCCCTACTCCTAATTTCTCAATTCTTCACTATATCTCTACATTGATTTTATTATTCTCCAACAAAAATCCTTTAATAGTCTTTTTGTTCCCATAGAATAATGTTCATCATATCTGGCAAAGTATTTAAACGGAATTTCAATCTATTTTTGAAGCTTCATTTCCAGTTGTTCTAATCACCCTAAAAGGTTTGACGTTACCTAATATACTCTTTCTCAGCTCCATATCTAACTAAAATACCCCAAATGTGAAAAGGATCGAGAAAATGATTTGGAAAATGATTTATTCATTCTTAGCTAAAAAGAGCCAATTCTTGTGATTCACGTATTAAATAACTGAAATAATGGTTATTTGACCAGTGTCAGCACATGTATTCCTCACAGCAACTATGGATTTTGGAATTATTATTGTCATTTTATAGACAAAGAAAATTATTCTCATGAAAGTTAATCAGTTTGATCAAGATAGTAAAGCAATTAATGATACAGAACCCATGTTATTTAAAACTCCACGTGAATTAAAAGCCCATGTTTCACAGGTGGCATAATCTTGTATATGGAAAATACTAAGGAATTCACTAATAAATGAATTCAGGAAAGTTTCAGGATAAATCAATATACAAAAATCAATTGTATTTCTATACATTCGTAATAAACAATCCAAAAATGAAATTCAGAAAATACTTTATTTCAACAACATCAAAAAGAATAAACTATTCAGGAATAAATTTAACAGAAAGAGTGCCAAATTTATATACTGGATATAAAAAACATTATTGAAATTGCTTAAAGAAGATCTAGATGAATGGAAAAGCCTGTCCATGTTCATGAAAAGACAGTAATATTAAGAGGACAATACTCCTCAAATTTATCTACAGATTCAGTGCAATCCCTACCAAAATCCTGACTGCCTTTTTTGCAGAAATTGAAAAGATGATACTAATATTCATATGGAAAAGCAAATGACTCAGAATAGCCAAAACAATTTTGAAAAAACAACCCTCACACTTCAAGTTTTCAAAACTTACTATAAAGTAATATCAGGACACTATAATACCAGTATAAGTTTAGACATAGATCAATGGAATGGAATTGAGTATTCAGATAAATCCTCCTTTATTTATGACCAATTGATTTTCAGTAAGGATGCCAAGACAATTCAATCGGGAAATAATAGTGTTCTGAATAAATGGTGCTGGTACACTGCCACATCCAAAAGAATGAATAACTCTTACCTCATACATGTACAAAAATTAATTCAAAATTGATCAAAGACCTAAGTGTAAGAGCTAAAACTATAAAACACTTAGAAGAAAACATAAGCAAAATCATCATGGCCTTGGATTAGACAATGGTTTCTTAGATATGACACCAAAGGCACAAGCAACAAAAGAAAAATAAATTAGACTTTATCAAACTTTAAAAATTTTGTGAGTTGAAAGACACTATTAAAAAAGTAAAAAGACAATCCACAGAATCAGAGAGGATATTTGCAAATCATATACATGATTAGCAATGTGTATTCAAGATATACAAAAAACTCTTACAACTCAATAATAAAAAAAAATTTTATAACCCAATTTAAAATTTAGCAAAGAATCTGAATATTTTCCAAAGAATATTTACAAATGGCCAATAAATACATGAAAAGATGCTCAATATCATTAGTCATTAAAAAAATGTAACTCAAAACCACAATGAAATATCACTTCACATCTGCTAGGATGGCTGTAAAAATATAGAGAGAGAGAAATAACAAGTGTCCACAGGATGTGGAGAAATTGGAGCCCTCATACATTTCTGGTGGGAATGTAAAATGGTAGGGCTACTTGGAAAAACAGTTTGGCAATTCCTCAGAAAGTTAAACATAGAGTTACCATATGGCCCAGCATTTCCATTCCTAGGTGTATACCCAAGAGAATCAAAAACATATATCTTAACAAAAACTTGTACACAATGTTCATAACAACATTATTCATAATGGTCAAAGGTGGAAATAACCCAAATGTCTATCAATAGAAGAATGGATACACAAAATGTGGTATATCCACATACTTGAATATTATTTGCCAATTGAAGCAAATGAAATACTGATAATGCTATAACATGGATGACTCTTGAAAACATTATGCTAAGTGAAAGAGGCCAGACAAAAAAAGGCCACATATTGTACAATTCCATTGATATGAACTGTCCAAATAGCAAACCCATGGAGACAAAAAGCAGATTAGTGGCTGTCAGAGGTTTTCAAGGTGGGGATGAGGAATGGTGAGTGATTTGCAATATATTAATATATTAATATAAAATATATTAATATAAATGGTTCTTTGGGGATGATAAAAATGATAAATGATAAAAACCTTACCATTATCTGGAAATTAGATAATGGTAATGGTTTTACAAATTTGAGAATATACTAAAAATCAGCAAATTTTATACTTTAATAAAGTGAATTATATGGTATATGAATTATATCTCAATTGGAAAAGAAATGATTCACTTGGTTCAGGAGATGAAAATCATCTTTGCTTTACCAGATGAGCCCAAAATTTAAAACCAAAAACTGCAACTTTTTTGGGGATTTCTAAAGGGGTATGAATCTGGGAAAGAAAATATTTTTTAACATCTGACTTCAACCAAAACAAACAAAAATTGGCCTCTATTCAAAGTTCAGAGGTGCACAAAGCACATCCATGAGAGAATGGAGCACTAGGAAGCAAGGCAGGTGTTTTGCATGGTTGGAGTATAGGATACAAATGGGGGGTGGGGGTGGGCAATACTTTAGGAAAGACATGGAAGTGAGTGAATGGTCTTTCATGAAAGGACAAGGAATTTAGATTTTTTTTTTTTTAACATAGACCAAGTAGTTCCAAAAACTAGCATTACTTAAGAATCACAGGAGAATTATGGTTTGCTCTGGGTATATGCCTAGGAGTGGGATTGCTGGGTCATATGGTAGCTCTATTTTTAGTTTCCTAAGGAACCTCCATACTGTTCTCCATAGTGGCTATACCAATTTACATTCCCACCAACAGTGTAGGAGGGTTCCATTTTCTCCTCATCCTCTCCAGCACTTATTGTTTGTAAATTTTTTAATGATGGCCATTATAACCTGTGTGAGGTGATACCTCATTGTAGTTTTGATTTGCATTTCTCTAATGATTAGTGATATTGAGCATTCTTTCATCTGTTTGTTGGCAATCTGTATATCTTCTTTGGAGAAATGTCTATTTAGATCTTCTGCCCATTTTTTGATTGGGTCGTTTGTTTTTTGATATTGAGCTGCATGAGCAGTTTGTATATTCTGGAGATTAATCCCTTGTCCATTGTTTCACTTGCAAATATTCTCTCCCATTCTGAGGGTTGTCTTTTTGTTTTGTTTACAGTTTCCTTTGCTGTGCAAAAGCTTTTAAGTTTAATTAGATCCCATTTGTTTTTTTGTTTTTATTTTCATTATTCTAGGAGGTGGATCAAAAAGACCTTGCTGCGATTTATGCCAAAGAGTGTTCGAAAAGATACATACACCCTAATGTTCATTGCAGCACTATTTACAACAGCCAGGACACGGAAGCAACCTAAATGTCCATCAACAGAGGAATGGATAAAGAAGATGTGGTACATATATACAATGGAGTATTACTCAGCCATAAAAAAGAACAAAATAATGCCATCTGCTGCAACACGGATGGACCTAGAGATTGTCATACTGAGTGAAGTAAGTCAGACAGAGAAAGACAAATATCATATGATGTTGCTTATATGTGGAATCTAAAAAAAATGGTAGAAATGAACTTATTTATAAAACAGAAGTAGAGTCACAGATGTAGAAAACAAACTTATGGTTACCAGGGGAAGTGGGGGAGGGATAAATTGGGAGATTGGGATTGACATATACACACTACTACATACAAAATAGATAACTAATAAGGACCTACTATATAGCACAGGGAGCTCTACTCAATATTCTGTAATGGCCTATATGAGAAAAGAATCTAAAAAAAGAGTGGATATATGTATATGTATACTGATTCACTTTGCTGTACACTGAAACTAACACAACATTGTAAATCAACTATAATCCAATAAAAAAATTTTTAAAAAAAGAATCATATGAGAAACTTTTGAACGTAGTCCACTTTCCTCTATACTATCACTTCAGAGCTGCTAAGCCTAAATACCTCATAGAGGCCAGGAATCCATAGTTAAAATTTCCCCAGGTGATTCTAATGTATAGGCAGGTTTCAGAAATGCTTTTAGTCAATGGCTGCTTTGAGAAGATAGGTGATGAAGAAGTCCTGAGCTAAAGCTGTGGCAATGAAGGTGTAAAGGAAGGGAAAAATTAGAGGAACTTTTAGAGACCTAGTAAAATTCATTCCACAAATTCATTTACTTCAACAATTTTTATAAAGTATGTACTCTGTATGAAACGCAGTGCCTAAAATGTTAAAATCAATCCTCTTCGAGCCTTTATTCTATTTAACAAAACACAGCACGTATGGAAGCATAAGACTTTAAGTGATAACACTAAGTGAGATAAGTGGTTGATGTTGACATCATTTGTTGAGAGAGGGAATTAAATAATAGCATCAGCAAACCTTTATGTGCCAGGCAAAGACTTTACACATATTCATTCATTTACTTTTCACAGTAACCATACCTGTGTCATCACCCTCATTTTAGAAATGTGGAACCGTGCCACGGTGAAGGGAGGGAAGCCCACTACCTCAAGTGTGACAGCTGAGGAATGGGGAAGGAGGCAAGATTTGAACCAAGTAGTCTGGCTCCAGAGAGAGGCTAGAGTGAAGTCAATGCTTTATTCAACCAAAGCCTGATTTTTATTGAATTACCTATCCTTCCTTGACTTCCATCTCCAGGTCCTGCCATATTTATTCTAGAGCAGACATACTTTGCTTGGGGTCTACAGATGAGTTTCCGGAGGTCCATGAATCCTTGGCATGGTATGGAAATTTTTCATGTGTATGCCTAGTTACATTCTTCTTGGAGAGAGAATCTATAACTTCAGTAAAGTGATATATGTCCAAAAAAAAAAAAAAAGATTAAAAATCTCAGGGGCATTCCCTGGTGACCCAGTGGTTAGGACTCGGCACTTTCACTGCAGGGGTCCAGGGTTTGACCCCTGGTGGGGGAAATAAGATCCCGCAAGCCATGCAGCTCAGCTGAAAAAAAAAAAAGACAAAACAAAACAAAACAAAAAACTGTCTTCTGGCACTCATTTAACTCATGTCATCACATGTATGATGAAGTCTGTAGCAGAAAGCTTTCTGTGGAAACCCATATGGTCATGATGCTTTAGAGTAGAATTCTCTTCTTCCCCACTCTCAGACACACACTGCTGGGTACCAATCAGCTAGAAGTCTCCTTGCACACTGTTTCCAACCTCAGTGCTACAACTAGGTCCTCCTTAATACAGGAGGGGAAAGCTTGGATCTGTTCCTTTATCATGTACTAAAGTTTTGCTTGTCTCTAAACAAATTATTATAAAATTTCATTAATTAACTAATTTATTGGATGTGCCTGAATGTGACTTCTCTGATCCCCTCTGGTCATACCTCCCACACTCACACTGCTCTCTGGCACAATTCCAACTGACTTCAAAGAGGGCTCTCCCCCTGAATGAGCACCAGGCTTAGGGAAGCAGCATTAGTTGGTCCTTGAGTATTTCAGTGGTGTCGGCTTTTCCCAGGAGAGACATGTTCCTTCCGATAATAGCCCAGTCTTCCAAGGCAAATCTTTAATTTCAGAACATGACCAGTTAAGTTTAATTTTTAAAGAGAATTTCTCAGCAATTATTCAAAAGTAGCATCTACCATTTGCTGCATGTCTTGGGAGTTCAGAAAAAGAAAGGAAGAGAAAGACATTACGACAGCAATCCTGGTACTTAGAGCAAGTTTTTTAAAATGTAGTTCCTGGACCTCCTGCATTAGAATAGCTCAGGATGCTTGTTGAAAATTGCTGATTCCTGGGCCTCATACAAGTGCTCTGAACCAGACTATTCCAGGAATCTGTACTGTTAACAGGCACTCCAGGTGATTCTTACACAATCTTAAGGTGACTAAGATGGCTGGGAATGTCTGAAGCTAGTGCTTCATAGTGAAGTACTAAAAACATGGGACTCCATATCACATTGCTAGAGATTATTCAGCCAAACTGCTAGTTCCCCTTAGCTCTGACACAACCTTGGGGGCAGAGGGAATGATGCAGACAGGAGGCATGCGCTGAGGTGTCCCCTGCTGCCACATGCCTTTCAGAGTCACTGACTAAATCCTGCTTTGAAGCCAAGGCTGGAGAGCTCCAGGTTACACTTCTTCACACTCCTGCCTTCCTTGCAGTAGGTTTGGCAGCAGAAGCTATTCAAACCAGGAGACTCCATTGGATCAACATTATTTCAAGAGCTTATGGAGAAAAAAAGGTTTCAGGGCATAGAGATGAAAGGAAGAACTGCTTGTAAATCCTCCTCCTTGCACCATTTCACTCCCTGTTATTTACCCTGGATTGAACACAAAAATGAAAGTGAACAGGAGAGATGCAGACAATTTGGACAGTTAAGTAATGTGGAAATATCCTTTCCTATTTTCCCCAATTGCCAAATATTATTTTGATCTCCTTAGTTTTCAGTCAATTTCTCAGAAACTCTTCTAAAGCAATCTTTTCGGTCATCCGACTCTCAGAGACTTAACCTCCTGCTTACCTCCAGAGGCCCCCGTATCTTGCTCAATTCCAGAACCACCCACAATCCCCATTTTAATAACCCATCCCAATGTGCCCAATTTCCCACAATGTTAGCCTTTAGGCTCTCTTCATCCCCAATGAACAGCTGTCTCTGAGTCTTCCTTTGTTCTTGAATCTTCTGCAGCAATTAAAGAGGAAACTAAAGAGCCATTTTGTGTATGGAATAGTGTTGATCAGGGGCAGGCAAGCCAGAAGAGAGTGCTTACTTTTCTCTAACTTGCTTTGATAGAGCTGCCATAGAGCTGCATATGTTAGTCACAGCCTCTTAATAATAACCAAAATAAACTCTAATTTAAAAAT
The DNA here is from genome assembly GCF_951394435.1 of Stenella coeruleoalba. Taxonomy (NCBI): domain Eukaryota; kingdom Metazoa; phylum Chordata; class Mammalia; order Artiodactyla; family Delphinidae; genus Stenella; species Stenella coeruleoalba. The sequence goes on along the minus strand of NC_137159.1, from coordinate 61,826,276 downwards.
AGCTAACTTCTGCTGTGTGTTCACCATGTGGCCAGCATTCTGTTAACTCCCTTAAATGCAGTGTGCCATTTAATCCTCTCAAGAATCCAGTGAGCTGGACTCTATTATTATGTTCATTTTAGAGATGAGAAAGCTGAGACTCAAAAAGATAAAATATGATCTCTAAAGGTCATACAAATATTTATTGATAAAGCTATTATTCAAATTCAGGACTGCTTGTTTCCATGGTGAACCCACATTAACAGGATTGGGTCACTTTTGTATCAGATAGTATAGTTTTGCCCTCAAATAACAAAAAACCTTAGATGAGATGGGTTAACTATTTCAAATAACAAGAAGACTTGACTTAACATGTTTCCAGGGTTAGTTAAATCATGAGCTCTCCAATGACAGGGCTCTGGGTTATATTATCTGAGATGCTTTGGCTTTTCTCCTTATGATCATAAGATGGCTGCCATGGTGCCAAATATCATCTCTTCATATGACAACATCCAAAGACAGAAATGGGGAGGGTGCTCTTCCTACCTGTGTCTATTTTTATCAGGAAGAAAAATGTTCCCCAGAATACCCCAGCAAACACCCTTTTCTAAGTCATGAGTCAGAACTGGGTCACATGCCCCATCTCCACCCCAATCAATCACCGGCAAAGGACGACTCTGCCTTGTTTAGTCTAACCATAATTCAGCCCATGGAGCCTGAGAAGGAACCCACCTACCCTGAGGACATTGCCATGCACCTGAATTCTGGAACAGAATCAGAATCAGTTAATAGGGAAAAGCAGGGTATAGGCTGTTGTGTAGACAACCAACAGTGTCGCCTACACATTATCATTTCACTTTGTGCTTCACCTCTCCTCGATTTTCCAGGATTTCCTTCACCTATCCAGACTGCTGACTCTCCAGTGCCAGTATGAAAATACACCATATATTCTGTACTATTGTAACCAATGAGGAGAAAAAAAATTAAGTATGAAAATTTTAGTGTATTTTAATCAGGTAGAAAATGTGAGTCAAATGATAAATATATTTATCATCCATATTTTTAGGTTAAGGGGAATATTAGAAGTGACCTTGCCAATCTCTTCCATTTTGTAGACTAGGAAACTTGGTCCTGGATGGAATGAGGCTGCTTGTTCATAGTCATGCATCTCCTTAATGCTTCAAGAGGGTTTCTGCCCCACCAAACCAGATAAGAGTAGGGATAGGAGGAGGGTGTAAGAGAAACGGGTGGGGGCAGCAGTGAAGGAGGAGAGTAACAATCTGGAGCGTCTGGAAGTCCCAGGAGGGGAGTGGGGAGAGAACTTCCATCTGGGGGCCAATGAAACTGGGTTGCGTGGACTCAATGTTTACTTCCCCTTGAGTGTAGACCTTCCTCTCACCAACCTGTGGATAATTTGCCTGCAAATAGCACTCAACACTTTGAACCTCCACCATTCCCAATTTAGTGTTGCTAGCTAATTTACTACTAAATCCTGCAGGGTAAGCAATTTTGTTTTCTGCCAAACTCATCTCAAGAAAAATAAAGCTAGGTCAGAGATTCCACTACTTGAGTCTCCTTTGGTTGCAAGTGACTAAAACTCATATTTCAATTGCATGTTAAGCAATCAGGCTCAGGTAACCAAAAATATCACCAGGATTCTCACTCACCATCATTTATCTCTTCTCTGTATACCAGCCTCCTTATCTCATACTGCTGATGAACTTGGTAAGAACCTCACAGCTTCATCAGCAGAAGGAGACTACTTTCTCTAGTTCCAACTCCAAAACTCTCCAGGCCTAGTGACAATCATAGGCACACTCATCCACCAGGAAAAAAAAAAATACAAGAAGTTGGAGAGGACCTAGGTTGTGTAAGACCTCAGCGGCTGCCATTCCACTCCTGGGGACCTTCTTAGTAAGGGTGGGGTGCTGAGCAAATAAAGTAGGGCTGAAAAAAAGGTCAAACTACCTTTCAACTTACAGCATTAAAAGTGTTAATTGTCCACTACAGGCTTGTATTTGGGAGAAAATGAGGAGAGGGTTCCATTCAGTAACTATTTTCTTTAATTTCATGGGACTATGACAGTTTTTCAGGGCTTCAAAATATATAAGCATATATAAATAGATATCAGATTACATTAACCAAACAATTGATAACAAATCTGATATAGAGGACCAAATATAACAAATGTAAAATTAGAAAAATAAAATCTTGTGAGTCTTTTTATTTCAGCATAGACATGTCACATTTTAAAGCTGTGACATTCACTACAAGATGAACTTTGAATTCCTACAGGATGTCAACAGTAACTTAAATAAATATAAGTAGTTGTATTTATATAAGTTGCATTTAGATGAGCTGCATTTGACATAATCTTCCAGGATTTTGAATATGGATATACACTTAACAATTTATCATTATAAATTTTAAAATTTGTTTTTGTAATTATTAGAAATCCTGACTCAAAATAACAAACCAAAAGAAAGTGTTTATCATAAATAGCCATGAGTCCTAGAGGTAGTGGCAGCTCTAGGCCTGAGTGGCTTAAATTTTTCCTGACGGGTTTGGACCCTGACTGAAATAGAAATAAATTTCCCTTCCTCTTCTACTTCATGCTACCTGTATAACAGTTTTATCTCTATATTTCCCATTTGATTAGTATTTACATGGGTATATCTAAATTTTACATATCTTTATACTGAAAATATATCAATATCTTTGTATTGAAAATGAAACAGAAACCTTAGCCAATAATGTACTTTTTACAGTCACAGATCATACATTATTGGCTAAGGTTCTTAGTAACTGAAAATGGTATCAAATCTAGCTTGTTTAAGCAAAAAGGAACTTATTGGGGGGCATTAAGTACTGTACAGAATTTCTGGCAAAGCCACAGAGACAGGTTTGTATTATATGCAGTCCAAAATAAAGGGAGCCAGGAGAAAGACTCGTCTACACCGCAGACTATTCTCGCAGAAAGTCTACAGCTGAGACTACACAACTGGGTGGCCAGAATACTGGGACTTGATACTTGAACCAATACCAGAGCTGCCCCAAAAGAGCCAAATGTCTCCAACATCATGCATTAGAGAAGAGCTGACCTTCCCACATACCTGAGCCTGTGTCTCACCTTGCTCTTCCTTATCTCATTATGTCAGCCCAGGAGAACCTTGCCACATCTGGAACTTAAGCTTCACGGGAGCTTGGAAAGTACAGTTTCTGCCTTCCCAGTCTCAGAAGTGCACAGAGGCATGCCAAAAGAAAGTCAGAATCGAACTTAAACAAGCCAACCCAAAGTACTTGCCTCACACTTCGTACAATTTGTTGGCAATCTTCTCTTTCTGCTTAACAACAGGACGTTTTTCTAAGTCACTACACATAGATCTATGTGATGGTTAATTTTATACGTCAACTTACCTAGGCTATAGTACCCAGTTGTTTAATCAAACACCACTAATCAAGATGTTGCTGTGAAAGTATTTTGTAGATGTGTTAACATCTACAATCAGTTGACTTTAAGTAAAGGCTATTACTCTTGATATTGTGGGTGCGACTCATCCAATCAGTTAAAGATTTAGAGCAAAAATGACAAGTATCTATTATAATAAATAAACTCCAAAATCTCAGGTGCATAACCCAATAAATTATTTCTTGATGGTGTAAACCCGACCCGGGTCAGGCAGCTCTCCTCCATGTTGTAACTAGGCCATCTGGGACACATGGCCTCGAAGGCTTCTTGGCAGAGGGAGAGAAGGATGGGAGGAGACACACCTCTCCTAGCTGCCTCTATGGACTGTCCTTTCACATATATCCATTGGCCAGAGGTAGCCATGTGGTCCCAAGCTAATGCAAGGGAGTTTAGGAAATGTAGAAGAGAATATGGGTATTTGAAAGCACTAACAGTTTCTACCAAACAACCTTTCATCGCTAAAGGACATTTAACTAAACCATGTTAAACGCATGTTTCTTTTTTAAAAATTGTTAACAGGAAGGAAGGAAGGAAGGAAGGGAGGAAGGGAGGGTCGGAGGAAGGAAGGAAAGAAGAGATATCCTTCCCAGTTTAATTATTTTATTCCTATAGGATATATTTCTAAGTGGAATTATGGGACAAACTATATTCACATTTTAAACTTAATAGATACTTGAAAAGTAATCTCTGAAAATATGTAGTTTTACTCCTACCAACAGTAAGTAGAAAACCACTTGTTTTTGCACACCCTCATCATCATTAGATGTTACTAATATTTTTAAAGTTTTCCATTCTGATGATGATACTTTCAAGGTCTAAATTTTTCTATTATTTAGTTTTAACATGTCTTCATATACTTATTATTTATATTTCCCCTTCTCAAATTGCCTATACATACAAGTGGCCCATTTCTGTTTGATGATATGACCTTTTCTTATTTTTAGGGAAAAGCTTTATTTTATAGGAATTAATCCTCTGTGTATTATTTTGTTGCAGATACATTCTTGCTGTCCTGTGTCTTTGTTTTGTTTGTTAATTCTTGCAATCCAAACTTTATTTTTATCTGCTCAAATCCAGTACATTTTTTCTTTATGACATGTCCTGTCTTATTTAGGAAATATAATCGAAACCAAAGTTATAGAAAAATAGTCCATTATAGTTTCTTCAGATCCATTATATTTTTCTAGTTTTTTCATTAGTCTGTAATTTATCTTTGTATCATATGAGTTGAATATCAACTTTATTTTCTTCCAAATCAATGGTTAAAAAATAGTTTAAAACTTTTATCAAATAAGTCATTCTTTCCTCTACATAATGGAATAGAATCTCTAATATATATTCAGTTCCCTTACATACTCAAGCTTATTTTGGGCTCTCTGTTCAACTCTGTTGCTTTGCTTGCTTTTTCCTTTTCTCAGTCAGTGCATTTACTGAAAATTTTAAGATCTGGGATAGGACAAGTCCTCTTTTATTACATGCAGTTTTCAATATTTTCTTAGCAATGTTATACATGATTCTTTAATATAGTCCTGGACATCTGTACTTGCCTCTCCAGATTCACTTGCTTCTTTATCTTGGGAGACTGGCATCTGTGGATTGCCTCACCCTGAACCTCTTGCCTCTTGTTTCCATTTGAGTTTGGCTATGAGAGGCACCAATGGATATGACATTCATTCACTCAGCTCCTTCCCAGCAGGGCTATGGTCCACGATCCTCCGTCCTCAGTGGGCCATAGCTCTCACTGGTGGTCCTCTCCTACAGCTAGAGTTGGAACACTCTGTTCTCCACTCATTTTCCTTCATTCACCTTAAACCAAATATTGCGTGGGACATACTCATACTGAAAACTTGTTCATTTATCTGAAATTCAGATTTACCTGAGCATCCTGTATTTTATATGGCATCTCTCCACCAACCCCTTTGAAAAAGGCTCGTCAGCCTCTTGACCTGTCTGCCTTCTCAATAATCAGTACACTACCCCACAGGATAAAACATTCCCAAATGCCAGATGTTTTTTCCCTAAGTTTCTGTCCTCCTCAGGTTTCTGGTTTGGTAATTCATCATTAGATTGTACCTTTGTTTGTTTTCAGTACCTTTAAGCAGATTTTTAAAATATATATATTTTTTATCTGTTATCTAGTTGAGTTCAGTGAGAGAGCTGACATGAACTGCCCACCATATCTGGAAACAAAAGCCCCCTTATTTATTTTTGACCCTGTCCTGTACCATGGTCCACAAGGTGCTGAACAGTTGCTGTCCAGGTGAGAGCAGGTGGTTTAATTTTGATCAAAATCACCATCCTGGAAGCAAAGTAAGGTGTGGGCCCCACCCACAGCTCAGGACTGGCTATGGAAGTCTTCTAACTGGGGGAGGTAACTCCCAGGACCTATTTGGTGTGTCTCTCAATCTCAAAGGGGTGATCACCTCTGGACTACTTCCAGCAACTCAAGTGAGCTCTGAAGCTTCAAAGACCAAACCCATTACACAGTTTTGATGCCCAGAATAATATGTCTCTCTCTCTCTCTCTCTCTCTCTCTCTCTCTCTCTCTCTCCCCTTCTCTCACAGTGTTTCATTAATAGTGAGAATTTGAGGGCTCCTTCATTTTCTGGGAAAGTACAAATTTTTCCAATAAAGCTCTGACCTGCTCTAACCAGACCTAAATCTCCAAGTCACACCCATATACTTAGAAAAATGACTCCATACAGAGTCCTACTGATATCTGATATAGTTAAGGTGGGCAGTCTCCCACTTGATCATATAAACTTGAAGAAAGGATAGGCATTCAGCCTCAGAAACAAAGGAATATGATGTTATGAAGCCATGTCTAACTTCCAAAGTTGCAGCCTGTCTATCTAATGCCCACAGACTGGTAACACTCCAGGGGTATGTTTAAACCACAACTTATTCACAAAAGAGAGAACTTATTGCACGTACTATGTTGCAATTGCATTTAATATCACTATGAAATCCTCCTATGTAAGAACATATAGTCCTTCCTTTCTTATTCCTTTTTAATATGTACAGCGTTCAATTGCATTGATATGTCACGGTTTATTTGATATTATTTTAAAATTCAAAATTAACAAAGATTTTCTTACGGTCTTGTAGAAAAAGAGTCTTATTATACATATTTAATTTAATAGAGTAGTATGAATGAGAAAATGGCACTTTTTTAGCCTCCAAAATTAATATCTGGGCATAGTTCAGAATTGGTAGCCCAGAGGCAGCTTTATCAGCATTCATCCTGAAATAACATATTGGCCACATTGCAAACCTGCAGAGGCTACATGGGTCTGGGGGCTTGAGAATTACTTATTATCGCTTACCTTGTCCCTAGTCAGCCCCCTTCACATTCTCTGTAGCAGCTGTTCTAAGATGTTATGATCCCTTTTAAGCTTGCTTTCCCAGATCATCACCATAAGTCATAATATTGCCTTGTGTTCCACAGAGAAAATTGAAATATTTGAGTGGAATTCTTCTCACCTTTCTATACTACAACCTCTGACTGACCTAAAAACATTCTCATCCTGCCTTCTAGCATCTTGCCTCACACAAAGATATTTCTCTTCTCCACCTGGACTCCACGAGATGGTCAGATGCCTTGTGAGTACCCAAAAAGCAATGCATTCAGCATTTAGGGGATTAAAGAACATGAACGTGTAACACGTGTGCCTGACTTAAGAGGTATGAAATAGAAGAAAACTGAACATTGGAAGGAGAAAGGAGATAAAATGTGCAATATCTTAAAGCTTGGTATTAAATATGAAGCTTCATGATACTGTAGAGTAAAATAAAGTTATAAAACAGTACACTGGGTAAAAATTCAAGCATAGCACTCTCAATGCCTATTAATACTTAGCATAACATTCCTGACAAAGTTGTATGACACTGGCAGTAATCTTACAAAACTGAGACAATTGGAGGACTTCACTGACAGCAAGAAAATCCCAAATTTTAAATTCTCATTAAGCCTGAATCAGATTAATAAGCATATAAATTTTATATTATTTGGGATTAAAATAATTTTGGGAGCTTCCCTGGTGGCGCAGTGGTTGAGAATCTGCCTGCCAATGCAGGGGACACGGGTTCGAGCCCTGGTCTGGGAAGATCCCACATGCCGTGGAGCAACTGGGCCCGTGAGCCACAATTACTGAGCCTGCGTGTCTGGAGCCTGTGCTCCGCAACAAGAGAGGCCGTGATATTGAGTGGGCCCCCTTGCCACAACTAGAGAAAGCCCTCGCACAGAAACGAAGACCCAACACAGCCATAAATAAATAAATAAATAAATTTTAAAATTCACGACATATGTCAATATTAATAATAATAATTTTTGTAGGATTGAAAATAAATGGGTCCTAAAGAGAACGGAAAATGTAGAATCATAAACTTGGAAAGAATCACTATTTTCAAATACGTCAAAAAACATTTTTAAAAAATTTTGCCAATGTGTATCACTCCTTTTTATTATAAATCAATTTTATGGTCTCATAATAATTGTTTCATGTTCCCTTTTGGCCATTAGCTACTCACTAATGACTGTCAATGGTCATTATTATGCTATTGGAGGAAAAAGTATCTCCTTTTTATAACTACTTGTTTCAATTTATTAAAGACTATTTCTCCTTTTAAATTGATGTGGAATATTTTTAAATGACATTGATTATCCAAATAAGGCACAGGTAAACATTTTGTAAATTTTAGCCAAACATTTAGCCAAACACGTGATTACAAAATCATGTATATTTTTGAATATACAGACTATATATTACAATCTTTATATATGAAAAGACTGGATTTCATGAAAGCATCAAGTATTTAATAACTAGAAAGTTCCATCAAACAGGTAAAATTATGAATTATAAAAAAATTGAGCAAAGGGTATTAAAATAAAGTTTTAACTTTATTCAGTGACTGTCTAGGCAAAATGTAGTTGTGCACTTAGCACCTTGAACAGTTTCTAAGAAATCTCTTTGCGGACTTCCCTGGCGGTCCAGTGGCTAAGACTCCACACTTCCACTGCAGGGGCACATCTTTGATCCCTGGTTGGGGAAACAAGATCCCATGCCACTCTGCAGGGCCAAAAAATAACAAAAACAAACAAACAAACAAAAGAAATCTCTTTGTAGATTCTTAGGGAACCTTTGTGAGGACTCATTTGGGCTTAGTGTTCAAGAAACAGAACTTTGTAGCCAGTCCAACCTGGATTCTAATCCAAGTTAGAGCACTATATAATCTTCTGTGGATTACCTGAATTACTTAATTTATTTCTGCAAGCCTCAGTTTTCTCATACATAAACAGGGATGAGAATACTGATCTCATAGCATTGGCGTTGAGAAACTGAAAGAAACACATATATGCCACATAGCTTCACATATAATTCCTTCAATAAAGAGTAGTTATTATGATTAGTATCATAAGTTATCATTTAAAACTAATGTTGGGGCTTCCCTGGTGGCGCAGTGGTTGAGAGTCTGCCTGCCGATGCAGGGGACACGGGTTCGTGCCCCAGTCCGGGAAGATCCCACATGCCGTGGAGCGGCTGGGCCCGTGAGCCATGGCCGCTGAGGCTGCGCGTCCGGAGCCTGTGCTCCGCAATGGGAGAGGCCGCAACAGTGAGAGGCCCACGTACAGGAAAAAAAAAAAAAAAAAAAATTCTTAAAAAAAAAACTAATGTCATTCCTATATACTTCATTTACATGTGTTCCAACATATTTAAAAATTTGTTTAAATTAAAGGAAGCTCTTGAAATATTAAACATGCTCATACTTTCTTCATTTGCTAAATGTAAAATGTATATTTTAGCCCTATCCCACCTGGATGATGAAAATTTATAAATTTATTCATTTATTTTTATTTTGGATTTTTATGTAATTTTGTAATTTTTAATGTAATTTCATTTTGGATTTCTCTGCACTGTAGATGCAGAGAGTTCTGGAAGCCCCAGAAGTTAGCAACAGAAGGTAAGGGGAGCTAGAGGAAGAATAGGAGCACCCTAGAATAGCACAAGCCATGCCAAGGCTGAAGGAACATTCATTTGGAGGCAATTATGTTTCCTCTCATTTTGTTTTACTTTTTCATGCTGCCATCCATGGAAGTATAAAGAGCTAATAAGGCTTTCTAAATGGCTGGTGCTGGTAAGTAGTCAAATATTTAGAAGCCAAGGGTCTTTAATCACCTAAGTGCTTTACAATGAATACTGATGTGACAACGGTACATATTTAATTGATTCCAAAGTGACTTTACGCTAAGTAATGGTTCACTAAAGAACTTGAAAACGTAGCTACTTTCAATTAAAAAGTATACATCTTCTTTTTTGTCAGAGTTGTTACCAGATGTGTCAGAGCAAGTCACCAGGTCACAGAGACTCTGGGGACAGAAACAGTAAATAGCAGCATGTGTGTGTGCACTTGTGCACCTGTGGGAGGAAAGATGGAGGAGGAGGGACTTGCAATAATTTTAAATTTGTCTTATAAATATAAGTGAATGTCCCTTAAAGAGCTCTAAAGACACAGCTAGTAGACCTGATCAAAATACAGCATTTTGAGAAGGAATACAAGAACACCAGAGTAAGCTAAGTTTACCAATTGCCAGTACTGGAAATACATGTCTTGTTGCAGCTAAATAAATCTCAACAAGGCTTGTGTAGATCTCTAATTTTGCTAGAAAGCACATCTATATTTCAAATATTCATAAATATTTCTTCTACTATTAGAACTTTTTTTATTATTGCAAGAGCTAATGTAAATCTAAGAAGCTCGATGAGCATTAATGTATAAAATTACCACCTGCTCACATAGACTTACCACTGCAATCATTATTCTAACTAGAAGCATGCTAGAATAGTTTGAAAGCCAGAAGCAGGTAATCAGTGATTTAAATCACTGGTCTTATTACCTACTAACAGAAATCACCAAGAGAAGTTGATTTTTAGGAGAATCAGAACATCTGGAAAGAAAGATAAGGGGAAGGGAACTTGCAGTGAAAGCCTATTTTCACTGAGCCCTTCTGAGAAGTTTAATGAGAAGAATGATGGATTTATTCTGTAAAGACATTTTAATTCTGCTTTCATAAAGGAAGAGAGTATTTACAATGACATCCCTTTAACAAACACTGTTTATTTATGATAAATATTAAGTTCAGCCAGTGTTGCCAAGAAATCATCCACATGGGTGATGCATTACTATTGCACTAAGCAAAGTTAAGAGATTTGATTTTCTTGGAAAATAATGGATTTAAATTATCTCGAATCACATACCTGTTGTATGTTTCTCATCTAAGTATTGCTTTGATAATTACAGTAAGGAAATTTCTCCTCTCACCTCCCCACACACATATAAACCAAACACAGACAGAAGAACGTGTATGTACACCCCAGAAGCACACTACCATAGCTACAAAGTTTGGTTTGCTGTTTACATATGAATAAGAGTAGTTTTTGAAATGCATTATTCTAAAAAAGACAATGCATGATACCAAGATGGCAATCATATATTTTGAGGACCAACTGCATAAAAAAAAGTGCTCACTTTCTTTAGTCTTATTAAATTTTCTAACCATACAGAAAAAAAATAAATAGGTACGAGACAGCTGGAACTGATAAAGTCAGTTTCTCTGTTAAGAAAAATGTTTTTATTTCATTCAGTCCAATATATGAGTTTCATGCACTTAAAATGTACTTGACAATACAGTAGTCTCCCTTCACCTGTGGGGTCTATGTTCCGAGACCCCCAGTGGATGCCTGAAACCAAGGATAGTACTGAACCCTACAGATGCTATGTTTTTTCCTATACATATATAATTATGACAAAGTTGATTTTATGCATTATGCACAGTAAGAGATTAACAAAAATAGGTAATAATAAAATAGAACAATTATAACAATATACTGTAATAAAAGTTATACCAATGTAGTTTCTCTCTCTCTTATTGCACAAAGTTAATTCCTGTTCTGTCTTAACTAAGCACATGTCACACACTGTGGCGGTAACTTTTGAAGTGTGACAGCAAAACTAGCATGAATTTCTTTTTCCTTCTTCACAATTTCACAAATGGAAGATTCGTTCGTACTGCAAATCTTAGCAACCTCACCACACAATTTTTTTTCCTTATTAATTCGAGAACTTGAAACTTTTCACTTAAAGGAAGCGCTTTACAGCTTCTCTTTGGCATATCCAAATTGCCAGCATCACTATTCTTGTGTTCTGGGGCCATTATTAAAGCAAAATAAGAGTGACTTGAACACAAGAACTGCTATAACATGGCAATAATCTGATAACTCAGATGGCTACTGAGTGACTAATGGGCAGGAAATGCTGGACAAAGGGATGATTTATGTCCCAGGTGGGACTGAGTGGGACAGTGAGAGATTTCATCACTCTACTCAGAATGGCCGCAATTTAAAGCTTATGAATTGTTTATTTCTGGAATTTTCTATGTCATATTTTTCAGACCACAGCTGACCATGGGTAACTGAAACCACGGAAAGGGAAACCACGGATAAGGGGGGACTACTGTTTTCTCACTGGTACACAGGGTACTAAAGACCTCAGCCTTTAAGAGCCTCATAAAAAAAATGTAATAATTGAAGCACAATAGAAAACACAGTATTCAGGCACCAAAATAATCCCAAATGCCTTACAGTTAGAAATAAGAAAGGTTACCATGAAAACTGAGTATGTTAGAACTCTTTAAGGAAAGGGCTGGCTTCAAACAGTGCCTTGAAGAAGATTTAGGATTAAAAAGTCAAAAGAAAAGATGACATACGTCCTTCCCTTAAAATTACTGTTTGTAATATATTTTCCATTTCCCATCAAACTTATATTCACAATATCAGTATCAACTAGAAATAATATACCCTTGACATTTGAAAGAGGTACACCAGAGAAGTTTCTAATTCTCAATTCACAAATGCTGCACCATCATAAAATTTTTCCCATGAAATAAAACTGATTAAACATTTTAAGTTGCCCCTTCTGACCCTTAATAAGATTTACTATATACGAGAAAACTCTGGGAGATACTTCTGGGGGCAAGAAGAGTACCTAGACTCTCTTCTTAGCACGCAGAGAATGGAACATAGTGACATCAGTGAGATGACAAGTAGCTGGCCTTTGGGAGTGATGGACAGTTCAGGAAAATCTCTACTTCCTCAGGGTTTACTACATAACTCAAGGTGAGGAAACTTTTGTGCACCCCTGAACCACATCTAGAGCTTTTTAAAAATACACATGCTGTGACTCTCTCCTGTATATTTTAAGGAACACCAAGACATCTGCAGTTTTTGTTTCCTGTAGGATTCTGACGTACACCTCCTACTAGAACCACCTACTAGAAAATTTACCAGCCCAAAACGTCTCATTAAGTCATATTAAAAATCTGTAATTAACTCCACTCCCAACATGTCAGAATTTCCTTCTGTAAATATTTCTGAAACATAGAGAAATAAAGTTTAATGTTTACATTGAAATAGTAACTTGATTATCAAAATAAGGACAATAAAAAAAGCAAATGCTAACCAGAGAAGATGAGTATATATAAAATGCCAGAAACCTCAGAGTTATGATGTCTTGGTGAAAAACATGATTTCAGTCTTTAAGAATGATTTTGGGTATAGTTTGACGCAGTGTTGGAGAAAAATGTTGTATTTTAGAAAGATAATGCAGCTTAATATTTCCATTTATTCATCATCTATAATCATACAGTGAACAAAACCTGTTTACAGAAGAACCTTCCAAAAGAATAATTTGGGGAAAATTGTAAGTTTATTTCTTTAACCTAGTCTCTTTTAAGGAACCAAATTGTTGCTCCTTACATAATATTATAGAAATTGACCTGTTAAATGCCCAGCTCCTGCCAATCTTAATGACGCTCATTTTCCCTCTATGTTTACCCTCCAGAAAATTTCTTTATAAAAAATATACTGCTGATTCTCTGAAAAACGAAAATCTTTTTCATTGGAAATATCAGTGTAAGACACTTCCCCAAAAGCCATATATTTTACTGAAAAATAAAAGATATATTTTCTTGGAAGGGAATATTGAATATTTAAATATGTCAATTATTCAAATATTAATGGATGACATTAATAAAAATTCACAAACATCTCAAGCATTTTTTTTCTTTTTTTTTGCGATATGTGGGTCTCTCACAGTTGTGGCCTCTCCCGTTGCAGAGCACAGGCTCCGGACACGCAGGCTCAGCGGCCATGGCTCACGGGCCCAGCCGCTCCACGGCATGTGGGATCCTCCTGGACCGGGGCACAAACCCGTGTCCCCTGCATCGGCAGGTGGACTCTCAACCACTGCGCCACCAGGGAAGCCCTCAAGCATTTTTTATTAAATTGATATATTAGTTTCCTATGGCTGCTGTAATAAGTTACCACTTGATGGTTTAAAGGGACACACATTTATTCTCATACAATTCTGGAGGTACAAGTCCACAATCAGTTTCACTGCACTGAAATCAAGGTGTAGGAAAGGCCATGCTCCCTTGGGAAGTCCTAGGGGAGAATCCTCTTCCTTGCATTTCCAGCTTCTAGACCTGCATTCTTTGTCTTCCTTGGTTCATGGCCTCTTGCTCCATCTTCAAGGCCAACAGATAGAATCTTCAAATCTCTCTTTGCTCCATCTTCATATGGCTTTCTTCTCTGTAGTTAAATTCCCCTCTGTCTCCCACTTTTAAAGTCTCTCATGATTACATCTAAGACTTGTCTAGATAACTCAGGAAATTTTTCTCATCTCAAGGGCCTTAATTTAATTATATCTGTAAGGACTCCTTTTCCATGCAAGGTAACATTCACTGGTTATAGGGATTAGGACCTTCATACCTTTGAAGGCCATTATTCAACCTACCATAATTGACAATATGGTTATTTATTCATTGGAAGTATAATATAAACAAGTAATAGAAGGTGAAAAAAATTTTGGAAAAGGAGAGTGAGGAGGGGAAAATTGTCTTACTAGATACTAAATTACAATTTAAACCTACAGTAATTACAGAAAAGAAAGGCACCAGTGTAGGTATCCAGCTAGCCTTCTTGTATACATGAGAACAGAATATGTGATAAAACATCATCAGCCAATGAAGAGGAAATTGATTATTCAGAAAATATGGTTATTTTTCTTTAAAAAAAAGACAAATTAGAATATGTCATGTGACATCACACCCCAGGATAGAAGGCCTAAAAAGCTGAAATCATAAATGAAAAAAATTAAAATATATTTTGAGAAAATAATAGATATTTAACTGATCTTGTCATAGGTAAGGACCTTCTAAATATGAAGAGTGAAAAAAGAACATAAAGGTAAAGTTCAGTCAACTTGAGTGTATAAAAATTTTTAAAGCATATCTATCAAAAATATAAACAAAATTAAAAATCAAGCAAGAAATTGGAAAAATATTTGCAATAATAATGTAGACAACTGGCTAATATTCTTAATATAAAATTGCCCATATTAATAAGAAAAATGTAAAGCTAAAATGGAAGAATGAATAAAAAGCCCTTTCTAGAAGAAGAAATACAAATGTCTAGTAAACATGAAAACCTGTTTACATGAAAACCTGAGTAATCAAATAAATACACGTTAAAATAAGGAAATGCTATTTCTTGCCTGTAAAATTGCATTATTTATGAAGATTAACATTCAGTGCTGCTCACAGTATGTAAAGCAGGTGTTCTCAAACACTGTCACAGAATATAAATCGTTATAATCTCTACAGAAAGAAATTTTAGCACAAAGGTTTAAATAGAGACTTATGTACAAACATAAAAATGTTTCTTAAAATAGTTTTTAAAAAGTGAAAAGAACATGTACAATAAAACAAAAGTGAACAAATAAGCCAGTGTTATCCATGTGACCAAATAAAACACAAACATTAAAAACTTATGTTATAAGCATATTTTAATCACCAGAAATTATCCACAGCAAAATGCTAAGTTATTAAAGCAGAATGCAAAATTAGATATACCTATATTCAAACACAAACCTACACTATATACAGTTCTTAGAATATTGCTGGGAAAATCTTATGTGGACAAGTGAATCAAATCAGTCAGTAATAAAAATGTAATAAACTGTGATATTGGCTATGAAGAAGCAGAGATTAGTAATAGGGTATAATTGGAGGATAAGAGGGGTGGTCTCCTTAGATGGGGTAGGCATGAAAGGCCTCTGTGAGATGGTGACATTTAACCTGAGACCAGAAGGGAGGAAAGAAGGATGGAAGGAAGGAAGGAAGGACCCAGCAAAGAGCCTGTTAGACAGCATTCTGGACTGAGAGACCAGCCTCTGCAAAGGCTCTGTGGAAGGGAAAGAGCTTAGCAGTTTCAAAGTTCTGAAAAAAGAGGCTAATAGGGTTGGGAGGTAGAGGGTAAGAGGCAGAGAGGCTTGGGCTGTGGTTGGTGGAGAATATAAGTGCTCAGATCGTAGTCACAGTGGTGCTTATACCTAATGTTTATGTCCCCAGTTATTTATTTATTTAATATGCCATACTTGTAAATATCTGTATTCTTCAATTACAATTATGATTAATAGTTTAATCCTAATGTAAAAAAAAAATCTCATTTAATTATTTCCCCTTTTAAAAGTGAGGAAACTGAGGCTTTGAGAGTACCTTGGCCAAAATCACACAGTTAGTGAGAGGCAGAGTGAGATTTGAACTGGGACCACTGCACTCAGAGCCTGCACTGTTAGCCATTCTTTTATACTGCTTTTCTGGAATATTATTAATTAGCACATAATTTACAAATTGGGAATTCATGATAAAAAGGGACAAGTACTTGTCTTGGCACAGCTGTTTACTAATTATGTTATCTCAAACTAATATTTTTCTAGGCCTCACTTTTTTCATCTCTAATATAGGGCCAATTACACAATCCTTCCTACTTTATAAGAATATAATAATAGACAAATCTATTTAATTCTTCTTTGTAAGCTGTATGTGTAGGACCTATGATATTCCTCTAAATGAAACCAGATCTATTCAGTGTCCAGTCACTATATGAAAAAGCTCACAGATGAAACAACATGCATGAATAACATAAAAATTCAAGAAATAAGTTAGCAATACTAACTCTAAAACTTGCTTCAAATTACAGAGCTCCATTAAATCAATTGTAACATTTCTGTTATTACCACATTATATGACTATAATGAAGATAATAAATACCTGTCATTTACAGGGTTTCTCTCATCTAAATATTCCCATTGAGCTCAATCAACATTATGTGCAAATTGATTATGAGCTCTATACAGGTGAGACAGAGAAGGCAGTGTAAATCACACTAACACTGCGGCTCTCTCTTCTCTCCATCAACTCTTTAACCCAAGCTTACTAATTGGTGCAAGAACAAGAGTCAAATGCTTTTAAAGATAATGAAAATGGAAGATAATTCCAAGAAGCCTCTTATCAATGGTCCACAGTCTAGCAAAAGGACTTAGAAAATAGGGGGAATAATTTGATAATATAGGTCTCATCACTTGCATTTAAATGCTTAAGGTGGGGCTATACTTTTAGAAGAGTGGTCAGCTTTATAAATCATCTGAATATGAGAGAAAAACACAGAAACTTTCTTTGTGACAGGTTATGGCTATGCTGTTATAGGTACGTCTCCTGGCACTTTCCCAAACAACAAGAATCAGATGCTCCACTCTCATGCCTTCGTGGTTTTATTTCCCAAAGGGCAGAGTCCAATTCTCACTTCTTAATCTCAATAAAATACTACATAACTTCCCAATAATGGTCAATAACCACTTAATAACATTAGCAATTACCCAGTGTGCTGGGCCGTGCTACCCGATGCAGCAGCCACTGGCCACAAGCGGCTACTGGGAACCTGAACACAGCTATGAGACCGAGAAACTAAATTTTTAATTTTATTTCATTTTAATGAATATAAATTTAAACTTCAGAACTTCTAAAATTTTAATTATGTTTGGAACAACCTGGATATGTGAATCTACTTTTTCAGCAGTAAATTATATGAAATCTAAGCACACGGCAAGTATTTCTAATAAAAATTTAGCATACAGATTGAGATGTGCCGAAAACAAATAATACACACAAGATTTGAAAGACTTAGAAAAAAAGAATATAAAATATCTGAATAATAATTTTTATATTGATTATGAGTTGAAATGATAATGTTTTAGATATGTTGGGGTAAATAAAATGCTCTTTACACGTGCTTCAATTTATTTATTTTTATTGTGACTATTAGAAAAATTTTAAACTATCTATGAAATCTACATTATGTTTCTATTGGACAGCTGTTCTGGGAATTTGAACATCTATTTGCACCTCTCTGCATTTCCCCTTAATGGCAGGAGTCACTGAGATAATTCAAAGAGCTGAATGAAAAAGCACAAAATATTTCTAATGTTGACTTCAAGAGTGGAATGAAGTCCTAGACTTTCATTATTTTCCCACTCTTTAAGTACAATTAAGTCCATCCTTCAGCTTCTGGACCTTGACCTTCTCCATCTCTTGGCCCTTTCCCAGCCTCCATCAACTTCCTCAGCTACCCTCACTAGCATTTCACATTCCTAGCTCTTTGCTCACATTCCTAACTCTTTGCTCATGAGTCCTGATAACCTTATAAGCACACCATTGAATGTCCCACAGAAACTGTTGAAAACATTTTTCAGTTCTTTCCAAGTTCCCAAACCCTTACCCACATCAACAGTTTGAGAGAAATTCAAAGCCAATGGTTCCCTTAGCTCCCGCTCCCTTCCTTTCAACCTCAAAAATTTCCTAAATCATCCCTTTGTATCTTCTTTCCATTTGTTCTGCTTCATTCCAAATCTAATAGCTTTCTCTTTACCCATATTTTTGTCTGAATCTTCTAAGTAGCCTGGCTTAATCAGCCATCTCCCTTCGGCCTCTCATAACTTCCACTTCTCCCCATCTGTTGATTACCTCTCCTCCATCCCCTTCAGATGGATAAGCCTCAACCCTCCTGGACTCTGAGTCAGAGCAGGGAGAGGGCCCTAAGCAGGCTTTTGTGGCTTCTCTGAGCCAGATCCCCTGTCAAGGCTGCCTGGAGAGTCCCATGTCCCCATCCTTTGGTTCAAGGTTTACTCCAGTCAGTAATGCTGATGAGTAAAACAGTGAGTAACCCGGTTCACAATTATAAAATGTCTAATTTAATACTGATATAGACTAAAATCAGAGAGTGAGGTGACAGGCCTGCAATACCAGATCATCTCAGAATACCAGCTTGGATTTATGTACTTTTGCAAAATTCCAGACCCCTCCCTCCTTTGTTCTCTCTTTACTCCATCTAGGCTCCTACCCAGGACTTCCTCCAAGTTCCTGCACTGGAGCAAAATCAGGCCACACTTCCTGTCATTATCATGTCATCGTAGTCTGGGGAGTAGCTGGTGCCCAGGCTCCCTTGTTCATCCCTCCTTAGTCCTTCCTTGGAGATACCCCTATTGTTAGGTGGTTCCCCTCCAAATGTGTGCACACCATATGTGACCAAAATCGCTGTGATCAAAACTGCTTAAGAGCCAAATATCCTTTTCCTGCAGTTCTCTGATACCCCTGGTATTAAACTGACCTATCTATTTTCCACTGTTCTTATCCTTTGGTCTGTTTTCTGGCAGAGGCCTACTTTCATTTGCTTCTATCTACATATTTCTACAACATGATTAGAATTAACTTTAAGTGTAGCTTATTCCCTGTGATGATTCTTTCATTCCTTCTCCTTCACCTACAAACACATTCAAAGCATATTCCAAGAATCAGTCCTCTTGCTTTTCCTCCTCAAGCTCCTATTCCATCTATTCCCTTTTATGAACTCCTCAACGTCTTGCGTTGAGTTCCACCCCTCCCTGTTTCCTCTAGGGAAATTACGTTTTTAGATCATTAATATCTGCCTGATTAGCAAATTCAAATCTTCACATTCTTCAACTACTCATTCTGTCTGCTTTTCATAACTCCGTCTCCTGGCTTCCCTGGTAGGGTATTTTCCTGGCTGCATGATTGGGCTTAGTCAGCATCTTTTCTTCAGCCAGAGTCCATGGGTATTTGTAAGGATCTGAGGCTCTTTGCCTTCCACTCTCCATGACTTATGTAGTAATGATTCCCAAATAAGCTCTCCATTCCTGATTCAGATTATGCATCTTTAATCACCTGTGGGAACCCCTTTCATGGAAAACCTACAGGCATTTGATATTTAATATATGTACCACTAAAGGTACCATCTTTCCCCACTAGTTCTTCCTCTCTACCCCCAAGTTTCCTTTATCTGTTATATTCTTTATCTCAATAAATAGAATCACTATCTCCCCAGTATTTTAAGCTCAAAACTTTGTAGACATCTTCAAGTACTTTATCTTTCTACTTAAATATTTTCTTTCTCTATCCCATCCAAGGGGTATCAAATCCAGTCAGTTGGTTCTTGAGGTATCTCTCACCCTCAGTCCTTCAATCTGGTCTCCTTGCCATTGCCTGAGGTCTAGTCTTCATTAAAGCTTGTCAGGAGCATTCCAACAGTTTTCTAAGTGTTTTTTCCTCTTCTGTCTTGTCACCAAAATTAACTCCAAACACAAGCCTTATCATATCATATCATTCCCCTTCTCAAAACATTCAGTGGCCCCCAGCTGCACATAAAATCAAATCAAATATCCTGTATGAACTGGTTGTAGCAAATTTTCCATGTTACATCTTATATGCCACCCCCGTTGTAACTGGTGCTATGGTCACACATGCGATTTACTGCATCACAAACATTTCCTACTATTTCCTGACTCTGTGCCTTTCCCATGATGTCCCCTGAGCCTTCAATACTCTGACCTCATTTCCCCCTATTGAATTTCTGCACAGTCTTTAGGCAGCGCTTCCTCTATCAGGTCTGCTAGGGATCCCTTCAGACAAAACCAACCTCTCCCCCCTCTATTTGCTATTACACTTTCTACCTCGACTCTAATTCTTACCATAGGCTGCAGTGTTTCTTCTCCTTGTGATGGTCTCTTCACTAAAATGTGAGTTACTAGAAGCAGAAATCATGCCTCATGCTACTTCATTTCCCTTATATTTTTCAGAGTAGGTAGATGCACAGTAAATGTTTACTCAGTTGTTGGAACAGAAGACACTAGATTATAACAAAAGGCAACCTTTCCTTAGAAATTATAAAATCCTAAGAAGAGCTCTAATATTTGCCATACTAGTCAGGTGTCTTTCTTTAAGGCTAAACAGACACTCAGGAGTCCTGAGTATGGCATAACTCTTAGAGATTAAAATTGCTTTCCATTGAAGGAAACTACAGTCGGCCCTCCATATCTGCAGGGTCTGCAACTGTGGATTCAAAAAACTGCAGATCAAAAATATATTTTTTTAATTCCAGAAAGTTACAAAAAGCAAAACTTGAACTTGCTGCACAATGGTAATTATTTACATAGCATTTACATTGTATTCAAAACTATTTGCATAGCATTTGCACTGTATTAGGTATTATAAGTAATCTAGAGATGATTTAAAGTATAAAGTATAGAGGAGGATGTGCATAGGTTATATGCAAATACTATGCCACCTTATATAAGGGACTTGAGCATCTCAGATTTTGATATCTGTGGGGGGTCCCGGAACCAATTCCCAGGGATACTGAGGGATGAATGTATTTAGCTTTTCCCTTTCCAATTCTTTCTATTCTTTTATAAAATGAAATTGTATAAAATCTCCAAAAATAAGACTGAAAAATGAGAATCTGTATGCTTCCTATAGCTGAACTCACAGGGGTTTTCCTTCAGATAACTTCCCAGTTTCTTTCATATTTTGTCCTTTAACATACTCATTCAGTCAACAAATATCTACTAAGGATACTAACTATATGAAATGAGTTATGTGCAACATTTTAATTAAAAGAAAACAATTATAGACTCAGGTGAGAGTTACTAAGGAAGCTTCCATGGAACTGAGCCTTGGAGGAGGGATCTTCTATGAGCAGATACATGGTAGACAGGGAAACTGTATAGCACTTTCCAAGTTGGAAGAAGGAAAGAGGAACAGTGAGCCAAGGCACACAAACAATTGCTACATATATTACTGAGAAGTGGAAACAATCAAGGTGAGCAGTCTAACTAGAAGAGATGGTTTACCTTATAATCAAAATTTTCAAGATGTATTAGGTATTAACTCCTTCCAATGAAATCAGATGAAGGGGCACAACATGTAAAATAAACAAAATTACTACAGTAAAAAGTGGAGGGGAGTGAAAGATGGGAGCCCTGCCTGCTGAGTTGCCTCTTGACAACACCCTCCCCACAGTCCCAGAGTTCCCTCCCTGGAGTTCCTTCCAGTAAATGTGGAAAATCACTAGCAAAGTGAAAAACAGAAAATAAGATCAAATAGAATGGAGACCAAATTATGGAGCACGATGTTACCTGACCTCAATGCACACTTACTAATTGAGGCTTCTTTCTCACAGTGTATAAGCCACTGCACATGTAGGTCCTTTATAATTTGTAAGCTAAATAAATCATTTTTTATGTCCACATGCTAGTTCCACGCTTGGCACATAACTGGTGCCAAAAAATATTTTAGAAATTTTGAAGCGAACTGACAAATCGATGGCTGAGTGAATGCCAGCCTCCGCTGAAATAAACAGTGTCTTCCCAAAGGCTTTGTCAGTAGTTCTCTACAACCCAGTTTATCCCCACCCACTTCCAGCAGAGAATTAAGTTTTGAACATAAATGCACAGCCTCAGGCTAAACCAGCCTTAACTGGAAGACTTCACTGTGACTCCATCTATATCAGAGCTTAAGACTGCATATCCAAAGCCTTCATGATGATTCTTAAAAGAAAAGAAACATCCCAAAGCACACTTCTTTCTCATTGCCTTAATTAATAATTCACAGACTTCCTTAAGGTGCAGAGGCTTGTGCCGGCTATTTTGCAGATCTCAGAGGAAATGCATATCCTTTATTTAGCGTGAGTAATACTAAAAGGCACAATGTGGTTCAAGGTTTAGCCAAAATCTCATCACATGCAAATAACCTTAGTGCATGGAAAAGACGTCTGGGAATGGGCTTGAAAGGATGACAATGGGCTGTTTTCTATTATGTTCTTGTAACCTGTTGGGCCATAGACATACAAACACTTGTGTTCTTTTAACGTGGGGATAATACAAGTGGAGAAACATCATGATTAAGGGAGCATTAATGCATATGGACAGGGCCAATTAAAAACAACAGATTCTGTATTTCATCCAAATAGAAAAACTGAAAAACCTCTTGGGTTTATAGGATAGAGGGAAATAAAAGCAGTAGTTTGATTATTTTTAATTGAAGATATTTTTTAATTGCCATTATTTTTAAGATCCCTGAATCTTCCCCTAAGCAGCTGTTACCCCCCTATACGTTCCTTAAGTGTGAGAAGAAAAAGAAAACACTATGCATCTAAAATGACAGCTTTCTCTTTCTCCCCTCATTTTATCTTTTGCCTTATATCTAATTGCCAGTTAGAGTTCTCTGGCTATGTATCTCATAAGCCCCTAACTTTTGATTTCTGACTAATAAATCTCATTATTATCTAGGACAAAGAATTTATTCAACACTTTTTTATGAGGCGTCTAGTTGGTTCCAGACAGTGTGTTAGTTGCTGAGGATGTACTGATTTAAAATAAATGAATACAGAAATAAATGAATAAACATGCAAAAAAAACCCTCCTCAAACTTAGAACCTAGTGTGGGAAACAGACATCAATCAAATAATCATAAAAACAAATGTAATGTTACAACTTTCACATGAGATATATGGTATCATGCAAGGATAACAGGAGAACCCACCTGTCTGGTGAGCTCAGGGGTATCTTCCCTAATGTATATCTTTTGTGCTTACAGTGGAAGGATGCATGGGAACAAACTAGGCAAAGGAAGTGGCGTGAAGTGGAGCTTGGTGGGGATGAAGATCAGAATTAGCAGAAGAAATGGAACGTCATAAGAAGTGTTTTCAAGATTCTCAATAGGACCAGTGGGGTTAGTGCAGTGAGTACAGAGGCATGATTCCAGATGAGCCTGAAGAAGTAAGTAGGGGACAGCCATACAGAATATTGTAGGTCATGACAAAAATATCTGGTTTTATCTAAACACAATGCGAAACCATTGGGAAGTTTCCACCAAGATTTGGGGATGATTTGATGTGATCAGATTTGTTTTTTTTAAAAGATAGCTGTGGTTGCATTATTTAGGAGGCAAGGGAGCTTTGAGGGAATCTAGAGGTAATGACAGATTGGACTAGGGTAGCAGCTAGGAAGATGGGAGTGGATAAAGTGGAAAGATATGTAGAAGGAAAATCTGCAAAAGAGATTGCTGATAAGAGCTAAGGGAGAGAAAGGTGTCAAAGAGGGCTAAAGATTCTGCTTTGTAAAAGTAGATGGATGGGGGATGTGGAGTCAAGACAGGTGTACTAGGAGGATGGGGAATTCGCATCTCCACAAAACTGGGGCACCTACGAGGCACCGGTGGGGGACCACGGACACGTAAGGGGATGGGAGGAACCCCCAGCTAGCGGGTAGGACGTGGGGCTTGGTGGGGTGAGGGGGGAGGAAAAGTGGAAGCAGGATGGGACTGGTGCCCCTGAGGGGTGGCTGGGGGAGGGGAAGGGATCCCACGCCCTAAGGGAGAAATTGGAGAACGACTGCGAGGGCAGAGGATCAAAAGGGAGCATGGCCAACTTTCTCCTGCCCACTTGGACCCCCAGGAACCTGTTGAGATCCCAGGCCTGATCCTCTGCCCACCTAGGCCCTCTGAAGCCATACGGGTCCTGAGGAAATGGGAGGGAAGAAAGGGGGAGCAAAAGTAAAATGGGACCTATGGGACCGGCACCCCTGAGAGGTGGCTGGGGGAGGGGAGTTCCTACACCCAGAGGGACCCACCCATGGTTAGGGGTCCAGCGGTGACAGGGGAGACCCTGGAGGAGACCCTGGGAAGGGGCCCAAAGGAACAGAAGGGAACATGGCCAGTGCTTTCCCTGTCCACTTAGCTACCAGGGAGACTACTGGGCTCCTGGGTCTAATCCTCTGCCCTCGGAAACTCCCTCCTGCCGCACAGAGCCCAAGCCCCGCCCCTACACCCCCAGCCAGGGCCCCACCTCTACAATCGGAGAGTCCCTCCAATGCGCCGGGCTTAAACCCCATCCACACACCCTAACTCAGGGCCCTACTTCCAAAGTTCGGAACCACAACTGCAGACACCCTCCTTTCCACCTGCTGCCTCTCCCCTTCCCTGCAGGTCCTAAGCAGAGGCCCCGCCCCACACTTGAATGTCGCCCTTCCTAGGCCCCGCCCCCAGGGCCTTTTCCGGCTACATGGGTCCTAAGCCTAGCCCCCACACACACACTCAAACATCATCCACCCACCTGCCTAGCTCCCACCCCACCCAACCCCACCCCAGCCTAAGTACCAAGCCCTGCCTAAACTCCGCCCCCAGACCCAAGGGGTTTTTTTTTGGGTTTTTTTTTTCCCCTCTTTTCTTTTTTCCTCTTTTAGACTGGGGTTCTGTTTTACCTTGTTGATTCATTGTTGTTGATTCTTTTATATTTTTGCTTTTCCTAATAAATCTCTTATTTTTCTAATTTTATTTTATTCTTTATACTTCATCAGTGATCTCTCCTTCTGGCTTCTTCCCTCCCTACCCCCCTTTCTTTTCTTTTCTCTGTCTTGCTTTTATTTTACCTGATTGCAGTTGTTTCAATTATAGTTTTATTTTTCCTAATATATTTTTTACCTTTCTAATCTTATTTTGTTTATTCTTTGATATTGTACTGCTCCTTTTTTTCTTTCTTTCTTCCGTCTTTTTTTTTTTTAACCATGCCACAAAACTTGCGGGATCTGGGTTTCCAGGCCAGAGGTCAGGCCCAAGCTCCTGTGGTGGGAGCTCCGAGTCCAAACCACTGGACTAACAGAAAACCTGAAACCCCAGGGAATATCAAATGGAGTGAGGTCTGCTGGAGGTCCTCATCTCAGCACCAAAACCAGGCTCTTTCCAACTGCCTGCAAACTCCAGTGCCGGACATCTCAGGTCAAACAACCACTAAGACAGGAATACACCACCAACCATCAAAAAATAAAATGAAATGACAAAAACATTACTTACAGATGAAGGAGCAAGGTAAAAACCTACAAGACCAAATAAATGAAGAAGAATAGGCAACCTACTTGAAAAAGAATTCAGAGTAATGATAGTAAAGATGATCCAAAACCTCGGAAACAGAATGGGGAAAATACAAGAAACATTTAACAAGGATCTAAAAGAACTAAAGAGCAAACAAACAGTGATGAACAAAACAATGACTGAAATTAAAATACTCCAAAAGAAATCCATAACAGAATAACTGAGGCAGAAGAATGGATAAGTGAGCTGGAACGTAAAATGGTGGAAATAACTGCAAGGGAGCAGAACAAAGAATGCAAAGAATTGAGGAGAGTCTCACAGACCTCTGGGACAACATAAATGGACCAACATCAGAATTACAGGGGTCCCAGAGAAGAAGAGAAAAAGAAAGAGTATGAGAAAATATTTGAAGAGATTATAGGCAAAAACTTGCCTAACATGGGAAAGTAAATGGTCAATCAACTCCAGGAAGCACACAGAGTACCATACAGGATAAACCCAAGAAGAAACACACCAAGACACATTAATCAAACTATCCAAAATTAAATACAAAGAAAAAATATTAAAAGCAGCAAGGGAAAAGCAGCAACTAACATACAAGGGACTCCCCATAAGGTTAACAGCTGATCTTTCAACATAAACACTGCAAGCCAGAAAGGAGTGGCGGGACATATTTAAAGTGATGAAAGGGAAAAACCTACAACCAAAATGACTCTACCTAGCAAGGATATCATTAAGATTCAATGGAGAAACTAAAACCTTTACAAACAAGCAAAAGCTAAGAGAATACAGCACCAAAAAACCACCTTTACAACAAGTGCTAAAGGAACATCTCCAGGCAGGAAACACAAGAGAAGGAAAACACCTACAATAACAAACCCAAAACAATTAAGAAAATGGTAACAGGAATATACATATCGCCAATTACCTTAAATGTAAATGGATTAAATGCTCCAACCAAAAGACAAAGACTGGCTGAATGCACATAAAAACAAGACCCATACATATGCTGTCTAAAAGAGACCCACTTCAGACATAGAGATACATACAGACTGAAAGTGAGGGGATGGAGAAAAATATTCCATGCAAATGGAAATGAAAAAAAAGCTGCAGTAGCAATTCTCATATCAGATAAAAGACACTTTAAAATAAAGACTATTACAAGAGACAAAGAAGGACACTACATAATGATCAAGGGATCAATCCAAGAAGAAGATATAACAATTGAAAATATTTATGCACCCAACATAGGAGCACCTCAATACATAAGGCAAATGTTGACAGCCATAAAAGGGGAAATTGACAGTAACACAATCATAGTAGGGAACTTTAACACCTCAGTTTCACCACTGGACAGATCATATAAAATAAAAATAAATAAGGAAACACAAGCTTTAAATGACACATTAAACAAGATGGACTCAATTGATATTTGAAGGACATTCCAACCAAAAACAACAGAATACACTTTCTTCTCAACTGCTCATAAAACATTCTCCAGAATAGACCATAAATTGGGACACAAATCAAGCCTTGGTAAATTGAAGAAAATTGAAATCGTATCAAGTATCTTTTCCGAACACAACGCTATGAGACTAGATATCAATTACAGGACAAAATCTGTAAAATATACAAACACATGGAGGCTAAACAATATGCTACAAAAAAACCAAGAGATCACTGAAGAAATCAAAGAGGAAATCAAAAAGTACCTAGAAACAAAGGACAATGAAAACACAATGACCCAAAACCTATGGGATGCAGCAAAGGCACTTCTAAGAGGGAAGTTTATAGCAACACAATCCTACCTCAAGAAAGAAGAAACATCTCAAATAACCTAACCTTACACCTAAAGCACTTAGAGAAAGAAGAACAAAAAAACCCCAAAGTTAGCAGAAGGAAAGAAATCATAAAGATCAGATCAGAAATACATGAAAAAGAAATGAAGGAAACGATAGCAAAGATCAATAAAACTAAAAACTGGTTCTTTTGGGGCTTCCCTGGTGGCGCAGTGGTTGAGAGTCTGCCTGCCGATGCAGCAGACACGGGTTCGTGCCCCAGTCCAGGAAGATCCCACATGCCACAGAGCATCTGGGCCCGTGAGCCATGGCCACTGAGCCTGCGCGTCCGAAGCCTGTGCTCCGCAACGGGAGAGGCAACAACAGTGAGAGGCCCGCGTGCCACAAAAAAAAAAAAAAAAAAAAAACTGGTTCTTTGAGAAGATGAACAAAATTGATAAACCATTAGCCAGACTCATCAAGAAAAAAAGGGAGAAGACTGAGGCCAACAGATTTAGAAATGAAAAAGGAGAAGTAACAACTGACACTGCAGAAATACAAAGGCTCATGAGAGATTACTACAAGCAACTATATGCCAATAAAATGGACAACCAGGAAGAAATGGACAAATTCTTAAAAAAGCACAACCTTCTGAGACTGAACCAGGAAGAAATAAAAACTATGAACAGACCAATCACAAGCACTGAAATTGAAACTGTGATTAAAAAATCTTCCAACAAACAAAAGCCCAGGATCAGATGGCTTCACAGGCAAATTCTATCAAACATTTACAGAAAAGCTAACACCTATCCTCAAACTCTTCCAAAATATAGTAGAGGGAGGAACACTCCCAAGCTCATCATACAAGGCCACCATCACCCTGATACCAAAACGAGACAAAGATGTCACAAGGAAAGAAAACTACAGGCCAATATCTCTGATGAACACAGATGCAAAAATACTCAGCAAAATACTAGAAAACAGAAATCAACAGCCCATTAAAAGGATCATGCACCATGATCAAATGGGGTTTATCCCAGGAATGCAAGGATTCTTCAATATATGCAGTCAATCCATGTGATACACCATATTAAAAAATTGAAGGTTAAAAATCATACAGTAATCTCAATAGATGCAGAAAAAGCTTTTGACAAGATTCAACACCCATTTATGATAAAAACTCTCCAAAAAGTAGGCATAGAGGGAACCTACCTCAACATAATAAAGGCCATACATGACAAACCCACAGCCAACATCATTCTCAATGGTGAAAAACTGAAACCATTTCCACTAAGATCAGGAACAAGACAAGGTTGCCCACTCTCACCACTATTATTCAACATAGTTTTGGAAGTTTTAGCCACAGCAATCAGAGAAGAAAAAAAGATAAAAGGAATCCAAATCAGAAAAGAAAAAATAAAACTGTCACTGTTTGCAGATGACATGAAACTATACATAAAGAATCCTAAAGATGCCACCAGAAAACTACTAGAGCTAATCAATGAATATGGTACAGTAGCAGGATATAAAATTAATGCACAGAAATCTCTTGCATTCCTATACAGTAATGATATAAAATCTGAAACAGAAATTAAGGAAACATTCCCATTTACCAATGCAACAAAAAGAATAAAATACTAGGAATAAACCTACCTAAGGAGACAAAAGACCTGTATGCAGAAAACTACAAGACACTGATGAAAGAAATTAAAGGTGATACAAACAGATGGAGAGATATACCACGTTCTTGGATTGAAAGAATCAACATTGTGAAAATGACTCTACTACCCAAAGCAATTTACACTCAATGCAATCCCTATCAAACTACCACTGGCATTTTTCACAGAACTAGAAGAAAAAATTTCACAATTTGTATGGAAACACAAAAGACCCTGAATAGCCAAAGCAATCTTGAGAAAGCAAAATGGAGCTGGAGGAATCAGGCTCCCTGACTTCAGACTATACTACAGAGCTACAGTAATCAAGACAGTATGGTACTGACACAAAAACAGAAATATAGATCAATGGAACAGGAGAGAAAGCCCAGAGATAAACCCACTCAAATATGGTCACCTTATCTTTGATAAAGGAGGCAAGAATATACGATGGAGAAAAGACAGCCTCTTCAATAAGTGGTGCTGGGAAAACTGTAAACATTTTACAGCTACATGTAAAAGAATGAAGTTAGAACACTTCCTAACACCATACACAAAAATAAACTCAAAATGAATTAAAGACCTAAATTAAGGCCAGACACTATACAACTCTTAGAGGAAAACATAGGCAGAACACTCTATGACATAAATATCAGCAAGATCCTTTTTGACCCAGCTCCTAGAGAAATGGAAATAAAAACAAAAATAAACAAATGGGACCAAATGAAACTTCAAAGCTTATACACAGCAAAGTAAACCATAAACAAGACGAAAAGACAACCCTCAGAATGCAAGAAAATACTTGCAAACGAAGCAACTGATAAAAGATTTATCTCCAAAATATACAAGCAGCTCCTGCAGCTCAATATCAAAAAAACAAACAACCCAATCCAAAAATGGGCAGAAGACCTAAATAGACATTTCTCCAAAGAAGATATACAGATTGCCAACAAACACATGAAAAGATGCTCAAGATCACTAACCATTAGAGATATGCAAATCAAAACTACAATGGGGTACAAAGTGAAGTCAGTCAGAAAGAGAAAAACAAATATCGTATATTAATGCATGTATGTGGAACCTAGAAAAATGGTACAGATGAACCAGTTTGAAGGGCAGAATTTGAGACACAGATGTAGAGAACAAACATATGGACACCAAGGGGGGAAAGCCACAGTCGGTGGGGATAGTGGTGTGCTGAATTGGGTGATTGGGATTGACATGTATACACTGATGTGTATAAAACTGATGAATAATAAGAACCTGCTGTATAAAAAAATAAATAAAATAAAAGTCAAAAATTAAAAAAAAAAAGCTACCATGAGGTATCACCTCACACCAGTCAGAATGGCCATCATCAAAAAATCTACAAACAATAAATGCTGGAGAGGGTGTGGATAAAAGGCAACCCTCCTGTACTGTTGTTGGGAATGTGAACTGGTACAGCCACTATGGAGAACAGTATGGAGGTTCCTTTAAAAACTAAAAATAGAACTACCATATCATCCAGCAATCGCACTACTGGGCATATACCCTGAGAAAACCAAAATTCAAAAAGAGTCATGTACCACAGTGTTCACTGCAGCTGTATTTACATTAACCTGGACATGGAAGCAACCTAAGTGTCCATCGACAGATGAATGGATAAAGAAGATGTGGCACATATATACAATGGAATATTTCTCAGCCATAAAAAGAAACGAAATTGAATTATTTGCAGTGAGGTGGATGGACCTAGAGTATGTCATACAGAGTGAAGTAAGTCAGAAAGAGAAATACAAATACCATATGCTAACACATATATATGGAATCTAAAAAAAAAAAAAAAATGGTTCTGACGAACCTAGGGGCAGGACAGGAATAAAGACACAGACGTAGAGAATGGACTTGAGGACACAGGGACGGGGAAGCATAAGCTGGGACGAAGTGAGAGAGTGGCACTGATAATATATACACTACCAAGTATAAAATAGATAGCTAGTGAGAAGCAGCTGCATGGCACAGGGAGATCAGCTTGGCCCTTTGCTACCACCTAGAGGGGTGGGATAGGGAGGGTGGGAGAGAAATGCAAGAGGGAGGGGATATGTGGACATACGTATGCATATAGCTGATTCACCTTATTATACAACAGAAAATAACACAAC
The DNA here is from genome assembly GCF_951394435.1 of Stenella coeruleoalba. NCBI lineage: Eukaryota > Metazoa > Chordata > Mammalia > Artiodactyla > Delphinidae > Stenella > Stenella coeruleoalba. The sequence continues at coordinate 61,795,137 of NC_137159.1, read as the reverse complement.
ACTGTAAAGCAATTATACTCCAATAAAGATGTTAAAAAAAAAAGAAAAAAATGTAGATGGATGTCAACAGTGAGATAACCACTGCACACCTACTAGAATGGCTAAAATTCAATACATGTCAACACCAAAAGCTAGAAAGAATGTGGAGCAACAGGAACTCTCATTTATTGCTGATAGGAATGCAAATGACACAGCCACTTTGGCAGACAGTTTGGTAGTTTCTTACAAAGCTAAACCTAGTCTTAACATTAGATCTAGCAACTGTGTTCCTAGGTATTTATCGAAATGAGTTGAACAATTATGTCCACATAAAAGCCTGCACACTAACATTTATAATTTTATATGCTTTATTTATAATTACCAAAACTAGAAGCAACCAAGATTTCCTTCAATAGGTGAATGGCTAAACAAACTGTGGTACTTCCATACAACAGAATATTATTTTAACAATAAAAAGAGGGCTTCCCTGGTGGCGCAGTGGTTGAGAGTCCGCCTGCCGATGCAGGGGACACGGGTTCGTGCCCCGGTCCGGGAAGATCCCACATGCCGCGGAGCGGCTGGGCCCGTGAGCCATGGCCGCTGAGCCTGCGCGTCCGAAGCCTGTGCTCCGCAACGGGAGAGGCCACAACAGTGAGAGGCCCGCGTACCGCAAAAAAAAAAAAAAAACAATAAAAAGAAATTATCTATCAAGCTACAAAAAAGACATGGGGGAACCTTAAATGCATACTGCTGAGTGAAAGAAGCCAATCCAAAAAAGCAACATACTTTTCATATCTTTCATCCCCATTATATGACATTCTGGAAAAGGTTAAGACTATGGATACAGTAAAAAGATTAAATCAGTGCTTGCGGGAGGTGGGAAGGAGGAGGCGGGATGGAGGAATACATAAGCAGAGCACAGGGAATTTTCAGGGCAGTGTAAGTATTCTGTATGATACCACAACGGCGGATGCATGGTATCACATATTTAGCAAAACCCATGGATTTATACAATACAAAGAGTCAACCCTAATGTAAACTACGAAATTTAGTTAACAGTAATGTATCGATATTAGTTCATCAGTTGTAACAAATGTAACACATCACTGCAATATATTAGTAACAGGATAAACTGAGGGCAGGAGGAAAGGGAATATATGGGAACTCTCCATATTTTTCTGTTCAGTTTTTCCTTAAATCAAACACTGCTCTAAGAAATAAAGTCTACTAATTTTTTTAAAATTTCAAATACATTTTTAAAAAGGAAATGGGCAATAATGATATTTATTTAAACATGAATGACTGGAAAAGAGTGAAGTTTGGGAAAAGATTATTTTGGTTTTAGATATGTAGAGTTTAAAGTACCTGTGGAATACCTAAAGGATATGTCAAGGAATAGATGAATATACAGGTCTTTAGTTCAGAGGAGAAATCTAACCTGGAGATACAAATGTTAATCATTTGCAAAATAGGCAGTAATTTACGTTAAAAGCAACAGTGGACTCTCCCAGATGAGATTATACTAAAGCACTGGATGCTTCAGCTTCTATCCATGCTTTGGCGCTGGCTACTAAAAACATTCAGACAAGAAAGGAAATAAATGAGAATGGTTGCATTTTGTATTAGGGTTTTTTGTTTGCTTGCTTGCTTGCTTGCTTTGTTTCTTGTTTGATTTTGCAATATGTGGATGCTGGAGAAATTTTGGAAGTAAGGGTCTCAGAGAACTGGCCAAAATAAAGAGCAGATGATAGTGGGGACCAGAAATGTCTTTCTTGGGTTAAGTAAAAGTCATAGAGGAGAGAGAAACAAGGTGGTAAAGGCCAGTAAGAGAAATAGTTGCCCTCTCTTCTGATAAAATTAAATAGAATGTTGGTGATTTATTTAAAACCAGAGTAGGCAAGCAGTGACTACTGCGTTATCTGTGAATTCTTAGAATGAAAAAAAAAAAAAATTGAGAGTTCTATAAGCCAGTGGGGAGTTAGACTCAGTGAGAGTAGAAAGGAGACCAAGAAGGTTAACTGGTATAGATTTCAGCGGATATTCCTACGCTAAGATTTATTACGTATATGAAGGCTAGCCCTGAAATAGTTGTGCTATATGTTCCTTTGAGGATGTACTCAGTTGGACTTCTGAGGGGAACAGAAGTCAGTGCACATAAAGGGATCTTTGGAAATTTGGGAAGATGGGCAACCTGGAAACATAAACAAGTTGCACCTCCTAGTTTGACATACCAGCTTAAGAGGGCTTACATAATCACTTCAAGGTGAGGTGAGTTAAGCTTAAAGTCTCTGATTTCCAGGAATTCTCAAGTATCTAGATGCAGACTATAGCACTTATATCTCATATCTAAGTTTTTAATATGAGAATAAAATATTAATATAACTCTTGGTAAGAGTATGCCTAGTATTTCACATATTCCTAGTTATACTAATAAAGGGACTGTGACACTCCGGGAAAGCCCATAAAATAAATTATCTGGGCAAAAAAAAAAAAAATATATATATATATATAATCATTGAGACAGCCACCTCTGGTAATAGCATACTAAGTAATTCAAACCAACTTTCCCACTTGGAATAGCTGAAAAAAATAGACATCAGAGAGGTAATGAAATAGTGAACCATGAGGACTTGACATGGGAGAGTACAGACGCCCAGGAAAGTGAATCCAGCTTTTAAAGCTCCTTTTCTTTAGTAACACTTGTTAACTTCAGAGAACATGGCTGAGAAGGTGAGAAGTGTTTAGATCATCCTTGGGGGCTAAAGGGATAGAGATCAGAAACTGTACCTATTAATGGAAGCCCTGCTCATTCTTCCTTCCATTGGATTGGAACCACAAAAGGGTTACAACTAGGAGTAAGAGTGAACTAGAAGGAGAAAGTAGACAGGTCTTCACAGGGACTACAGCTCAGTTTCAAATCATTTTAATCTCTAACGTTGGATTAAAATGTTCCTAAATTAGCAGTACCCTCAGGTATTCAGCAGCAGCAAACTATAAATCCTTCTCTGGAAGGAGATAACATTATCTTAGGTCACACATTATTTCTACAAAAATTTTTTCAAATATAATGTCTAGTACATAATCATAAATGACAAGCCATGAAGAGATAGGACACCATGAACAAAAACAACAGAAAAAATAGACAAGAGAAAAAGACCCAAAATAGCTCAATATACTCAAATCATCATAGACAGACTTTTAGAAAACTACACTTACTGTGTTCAAGAAATAAAAGACTAGATTTAAAATTTTAGTGTAAAATTTAAAACTATTGAAAGAGCACCAAATGTAAATTTTAGAACTGAAAAATAAAATAACCAAAATAAGGAATCAATGGATGGGTTTAATGGCCAGATTAAACATAGCTGAAGAGATAATTGGTTAACTAGAAGATAGATCAGGAAAAAAAAATACTTCAAAGGAAATATAAAGAGAGCAGAGCACTTAAAAAATATAGACATAGCATATAATTATAAGGTCTAATGTACATATATTTGGAGTGGCAGAGAAGAGAGGGTGAGACAGAAGAAGCAGTGAAGAGATTATAGCTGAAATTTTTCCAAAAATAATGAAAAACATAAAGTCACAGAATCAAGAAACACTGAGAACTTCAAGCAAGATAAAAAAATAAAATAATAAAATAAAAATAAATATAGACAATCATACCAAAATTACTGAATACCAAAAAGTAAATCTTAAAAACAACTTAAAAGAGATGAAAGAACAAGAAAGAGAGACAGACAGAGAGACAAAGAGATTATCTTGTAAGGGGCAACAATTAGAGTACCCACTGACTCCTCAACAAAAACTATAAAATTCAGAATACATAGAATATCTTCAAAATGCTGGGCAGGGAGAACTTAGATAATGTAAAGTTCTAGTCCAAGTGAAAATATTAAGGTTACCATAAATAGAATTTAGAAAAACAAATATGAATGTATCTTCATCAAACCCACACTACAATAAATACTAAAGATATTTTATAGGTAGAAAAATAATGATCCCAGATGGAAGATCAGAGATGGAAAAAGGAAAAAGAAATATTAAAATAACAACATTCAGGAAAATATAAATTCATATTGACTGACTAAATCAGTATTAATAATGCCTTGAGATTAAAATATAAAATGAAATAAAACACAAGAAAATGATAACATATAAGTTGGAAGAGGATAGAGAAAATTAAAGTGTTCCAGTGCATTTTATGGGTAAAGGTGCCAAATAACATGCCATTGATAAATTAAGGATGCATACTATACTCTCTATGAAACCACTGAGGAGATGGTAAAAGAATGCATATCTTATAAGCACACAGAAGAAAAAGAATATATAAATAGATAAGAAAGAAAAGGAAAATAACATAGAACACTAAGACTGCTAATTGAGACCAAAATACATCAGTGATTACCTTGTGAATGAACTAATGTTCCAATTCAAAGACATATATTGCCAGATTGCATTTTAAAATAACTTTATATGTTGTTCATAAATCAAAAAGGATATAGTCAACTTGAAAAGCAAAGAACAGAAGATCTTGAAAACACTAACTGAAAGAAAGCAGGAGTCACTACATTAATATCAAAGCAAATTTTAAAGAAAAGAAGCATTCCTGGAGAGAAGGAAGTACATATCATAAAGATAAAATATTAGATTTACCAGGAAGATATAAAAATTTTATACTTTTGCCCTTAATAAAGTAGCTGCAAACCTTTAAAGCAAAATCTTCACAGGAGTAAAAGAAGAAATAAACAACCACAATCACACTGGAAGTCTTTTAAAACACATCTCTCTCAGTAATTGTTATAAGAAGCAGACAAAAATTCAGTAAGAATTAAAATATCTCAATAGCACAATTAATTTTACGTATTGAATATATAGAGAACAATTTACCCAACAACTGCAGAGTAAACATCCTTAAAAACACACAGAACATTTACAAAATTTAACCATATTCTGCGTAATAAGCAAGCATCAACAAATTTCATAAATTAAAATTGTGTAGTATATGGTCTCTGACAACAATGCCATTTAACTAGAAATTAATAACAAGAAGATAACTAGAAAATCATCATAGCCTGAAATTTTAAAATATAGTTCCAAATAACCCATGGTGATAAAACTATCATCATTTTCCTTAGAAAAATACTTTGAAATGAATGGTAATGACAAATACACTATATATCAAAACCTGCATAATATAACTAATTGTTAGTGTAGAGAATAATTTAGAGCTTTAAATGTATATATTAAATGGAGTAAAAAATATGAATAAATCTCACACAAAATATACATTGAAAAATCCTAAACAAGATATATGCAAACTAAATTCAGTAATATTTTAAAAAGAAAATAACATACCAGACCAAACTGCTTTATTTTAGGAACTCAACAGAACTTAACATTCAAACTGCTATTAGTGTAACTCAAACATCTATAGAATCAAAGACAGAAATCACATGATGGTCTCAATCACTGCAGAAAATGGTTTGATAACATTCAGTATCCATTCATGATAAAAATGTATATAGCAAATTAGGAATAGAAGGGAGCATCCTTAATCTGATAAGTCATGTCTGTTAAAAGAAAAAAAAACACCTCAGCAAGCATCATATTTAATCATGAAATGTTAAGAATCTTTTCACTAAGACTGCTAATACCATGTCTACTAAACATTCTACAGGGGGTTTGTGTCATTCAGATTCCTGACAGGAAACAGAGCAAATGCAAGCCGTTTAACTGAACAGAGGTGAATAAAGAGGTGCCAGCAGGGAGAGGGGAACCAAAAAGGAATGGTGAAGGCTCATATATGGAAACAGTGGCGCCCCATCACCATCCTGAGCCAGAAAAACAAAGGGAGCAAACAATGATGGGGGCATTGAATCGGGGGGAGGGGCGGTCACAAGTTTCCTTTCTGGAATTCTGTCAATGTTCTACTTCTTGCACTGTGTGGGGTTCCATGGATGGCTGCTTTGTGACAAATTCATTGATGCATACGTTTTTGCTCTTCACATAAGAAGGTTAAATAATTAAAATAAAATTGCTGATGCAAATGTTGCATCTACATGCCAGTGAAAGCCAGTAGATGTGACAAGCAGAGAAAAATGATTAGAATGAAGACAATTATATATTCACAAACAAGTTAATTCAAGCAATTATAAGGTGAGCCATGGAAGCAATTTCCTAGGACTTCTTAAGGAACCCAAAAAAATTTAAAAAGAAAAAAAATGTCACGAAAGTGAAAACAAAAAAACTTTTGATGTATCCCTTAAGATCTTATTCACAGTTTTAATTCTTCCCTCTCCCTCAGGAGTGTTTAAGTGTACTCCCCTGAAGCCCATGGATTTTGCAGCAGAATTTCAAAGGCTGAGACAGGATTTAAGAGAAAGACTCAGTGGCAGGGTTTGGGGATGACCGTCTGCCTAATTTTAAGCAGAGTAGATCTGCTTTCATCGGTCCAAATATATGAGGTTTCTCTGTAAGATTAGATTCGAAGAAAGAAATCATTCTTTAAAAAAAAAAAAAAAGCACCAATTTTGTGAATAAGTACACCAAGCCCCAAGGATGGAGTAACTAACTAACCCAAGGTTATTATAAAGAAATATTAGCAGAGTCATTTATAACTAAACCAGGTCTTTTGAATCCCAGCACATGCTAGTTCTATTGATCTTACAGAAAAACTTGAACGAACTTTTTGGTCAACCCAATAGAACCAGCCTGTGCTGAGATTCAAAAGACCGATACTACAAGACAGATCACTCATAATGTTCTCTGAGGGTATGAAAGTCATCCTAAAATAAAATAAACCAACAAAGGAAACAAAAAAACATTCTGTTAGTTACCACGGCTTGTGCCTATGTTAGTATGCTACACTGTTTGTCAGGAAGATCTCCAAAGTTTTACCTCATCAAGTCTATAGTGATTGCCTGTGTTCCCAGAACTTGATCCCTAATCTCTCTAAACCTGTTGGACCTCCAGGAAGCCCAACTAGCCAGCTGAAATTTGCTGATCATTCCTCTCTGACTCAGAAACTAGAGAATCGAAATACTATCCTATTCTATGGACTTTTGGAAAGATCATCCACATAATCAAATAGCTGAATACCATATACAGACGGTTCCTGACTTACCATGGTTCAATTTATGATTTTTCAACTTTATGATGGTGCAAAAGTGATATGTGTTCAGTAAAAACCATCCTTTGAATTTTGATCTTTTCCCTCGGCTAGCGGTGTGCAGTAGGATGCTGTCCGGTGATGCTGGGCAGTGGCAGGAAGGCACAGCTCCCAGTCAGCCTTATAATTTTATTTTCATTTAATAGAAATATTTCTAAAATATGGCATTTCTTCCCTTATTAAAAATAATAGGTTAGATTTTTTTACATTTGTTCCCTAATGACTCAGCATCACATTAAGATGTGAGGTTAAGTTTTTTCTAAATTATACCAGCCAGAAAATAACATTTCTACTGTCACATCCTGTGCTGGGACTAGGGTAAGGCAAATGAGGTACTCACCTTGGCTGCAAAATTTAATGAAGGATCAAAAAACTCAGTAATCCAGATAGATAATATTTTAATAAAGTATCTTTAAAAATCAAAGTTAATGAATAAAATCCATGATGAACAAAATATCAAATTTTTTTTAAAAATCAGAAGCAATATTACTACTTTTTTCTCAGCCTCCAACATGGCTCAGCACAGCACTGTTCTCCCACTACTACCATTTATTTCTAAATAGAACAAATATCTTTTCTTCCCTTGAACCAAAAGAATTGAAGATTAAGAGAGAAACTAAAGACCAAGTTCTTTAATTCCGTGATTTTAACACCTTGTACTTCTCCTGTGATGTGCATAGTCTTAGTGACAGCTTTTTTCCCTTTCTGCTGTTATTTAGAAGTCTTTGTTCATTTACATAAGGAATTCTGGTTGTGCTTCCAGATGGTTATAGTCACCAGAATTCTCTACTCCATGGAATAATTTATTAATTCAGTGGTGTCCTAATCAGACTCCCCCAAATTCATGAAGTTATCTAAATATAAATACGCCTTTAAAACCCACAAATATTTACAAATATTTTTGGAATGACAATCTCTTATGATTTTGCTTTGGTTCAGTAAATACTTATTGAGCACTTACAGCCATCAGGTGCTGCAGGTTTTGAGGATGCAAAACTTGAGGGGAAAAAAGATCCTTATGTTGTTTACAATATTTTAAACACTCATTTCTCAATTGCCTCTGGGACTGAAATGTAAAACTGTCTTATGATTAAATATCGGGTGAACTGACGATGGAATAGCTAATATATCTAAACCAAAGAGAACTTTTGCAGTAAATGTGGAGTTTACACCATGGTTAGTTAAGTCTTCTAACAACAGTCCAATGGAATAGCAACAGAGAGCAGGTGCAAATGTGGAACAAATGTCTGGGAGGATAATGATGGAGCATGGTGTCTGGGTATTCTCCAATCCATCAGTAATAAAATTGACTGGATTAAAGCTTTTGTAGGAAGGAGGTTCAGAGAACAAAGTCACTTTCCTTTCTGTCCCTAGGCAAGTCCATCCAGTTCAGAAAGGGCAGAGTCAAGCTCTGTGTGTCAGATGTAGGCCTTTTCATGCCACCAATCAGTGAGATAAGAGGCTCTTTATGTTCCCTATAGGATATCAGTGGAATTAGTGATGAGAGGCAACATGCATCAGGGAAAACTCATTATGACTCTTCCCCTTTTCAATTATCTAAGAGTCTCCCTCTGTGATAAAGGAATCATCAAAGATTGAGGACTTAAGTGATTTTTTTTTTTAAGTCATAAAGAATGGTAGGTTCCATAAAGTTGAATCTCACTGAAGATGAGTCACTTGTCTGTATCGCTCACAAGCCTGTTTTCCTGTCAGTGGAATCAGAGGATCACATTTCTCTGGCTCTAAAATGGTAAACGCAGGCAGAGCAAAAATAATCACCACCTGGATTTCAAATGCGGGTAAAGGCTGTATTGGAATCCCCAGAGAAGGCTCAGCTAATGTTCTGTAGATTGGAAAGAGCTGTACAATCATTAATTTAATTTAGAAGCAGCCTGATAATATGGAAAAGCATGGACTTTGGTGTCTGAAGACCTATTTTTTGTTCTGTTTTGTTTTGGGATTTCTCCCCCACTGCCATACTTCTTATCTTCCTGCCTACCTTCCTGCCCTTCACTATTTTTCCCAAAAGACCAAGGAATTTTTAAAGAGCTAGCTTACTTCATCCTAGAAGCCCTGTAGGGATTGTGTCCATGGTATCCAGACAGTGCCTCTTTCATCTTCACCTATTATTTCAGATTTTTCTAGTCCATCCATTATCAACACCCATTAAGAAGTTTACATATCTATTTTAATGGTGCCTCAATTCTCCAATTAACTATGATTCCCCAATTTTTATAGTCAATTAGGATTATATCAAGAACCTATTGTGCACACTGCAGTGATGAGAGCACATAAGGAAGCTGCTGACCGTGGTCCTAAACCTGCATACAGACTTGTATGTTTGGCCTATACCATGTTTTACCAAAAATCAAATAACTTATCTTTTTTTTTTTTAAAGTCAGGAGATTAAACAAAATTTAAGTTTCTACCTTCTTGAGAAACTGGACAGTGTGGCAAGACTAGGACTGTATTCCTATATTCCTACATGGCAACACTGTCTGGGGCTGAGGAGGAGCTGCTGCCTTTAGAGGTGCAAGCTGTCAGTTTGCCACAGTTGCCCCCCGTCACGTTGTATTCATTTATATTACAGCTGGACGACTTTAGAATTGGAGTTTATACCACTTAAGGTTGATAAATCACTGGAACTACTGTAAAACGGCACTAGGAACTAATACATTTATAATCGCCAAACCACTAAGAGGAAATAATAACCAAAATGGTAATTATAATAAACAACTATGACAACATGATTACTAAATGTCTTACATAGGTTAACTCATTTAATCTTCACACAACCCTTCGAACAAAATATTCATATGATCCCCATTTTTCAGATAAGGAAACTGGGGCACATAGAGGTTGAGTCACTTGCCTGGTTATGCAGCAAATAAGTGGCATTGCTGGAATAAAGTGAGATAACTGTGAAGCTGCTCTGAAAAAAATGGAATGCTATGCAAATTTAAAATGTATTATCATCGTTATTATTGGTGTTATAACGTATCTGTTCCATCAATTTATCCAGCAGGAAGACACAATTTTTGTTACAAGAAAAACTAAGATTGCCAGGTAGATGCCTACTATTAAATTTCTTCCTATGATTGAATAAAGGAAGATATACAAACAGAAAAAATGAGAATTATGGAAAAAGGAATAACTTTGGAAGGAAATAAAAATATAATTATGATAACAGATTAGAACTGTTAGATTGTTGATTTAAACTTAAAGTTATCACATTAATTGTAATTTTCAATTTACTCAGTTTTCGTTTTGTTTCTAAAATAAAGCTAAACGTTTTCTAAAACCTGACAATAGTTCTTTCCAAGCTATTCTGATGTCGACATAATGGTTGATAGTAAATTAATACCAATACACCCAGCCCTCATGCTTAGCTCACTGCCTTTCCCTGGGTCTTAAAGTCTGTTTACTCCTCCTGCAGCATAAGGTCATTTTTCAACAAAAACAAAAAAGTTAAAAAAGCAATATGTATGATTTCTTCAAGTAAAATCTTCTCCTTCCCCATTTGCATTCCTTGGTTACTGACTTATTTGATATCACAAAAGCCATATAGTACAAGCAGAATCTGGATAGTAATGGATGTAATACTTCAGTGTCTACATGTTATTAATGGCTGACAGTACTTCACTTTACAGTTTGTGAATTTCTTTCACAGTTTCTCTTTTAATCTTCACAATAGCCCTGTAAGATATTAATGCCCAGGTGATTGGTAACCTCTCAACAATATAAATGTGAGCTTTCTTGACATAGAGTATTATGGGCATATAAAAATAAAGGGCATCAGCTGTGAATTTCTGAATTATTTAGGTTGTTATTATGATTTCATTACTTGGATTCAGAAGGGACTTTATGGATCCTCTGGACCAACTACTTCATTTTCCAGCGAGGAAACCAATTCCCAGTGAGTTAGTGGCAGAGCCTGGGCAAGAAACACAGTGTCCTGATTCCCATTTCAGATTTCTTTACACTCTAACATACCTTATCTTCTGAAAATAAAAAGGTAAAATAACATACCATTTCCTTCTGTTTGCAAAAATAGGTCCTATTTACAGAGATAGGCTGTAAGGGAACAATTTTAAACAACAATGAAATATAATGAGGACACCAATATGGATGAAAAGCAAATTTTTTTCCTTTGGTAGAAGAGATGGGGACTGGGAGGAGGTAATAACCCCCATTACACAGACTGTAGTTTTCAATAAAGGAATCTCACTCCTGAAAGGGCAAGTCACACTGAATATCCATTTAGTAGGTTACCACACAGATTTTTAATTGTCACAGTTTATTAACATTGCTCATTCAGCTATTCAGTCATGCTCTCCTTGACAGCAGAAGGGCAATTCCACTGGATAGTCTCCATATTCAATGTCCTTGACCATTACTTACTGGAATTTACACAGTGTTGAGTAGTATGTGGTATGTGCAGATCCAGAATAAATAGAGTGAAGTAAGTCAGAAAGAGAAAAACAAATATAGTATGCTAACACACATATATGGAATCTAAAAAAAAAAAAAAAAAGGTTCTGAAGAACCTAGGGGCAGGACAGGAATGCAGACGTAGAGAATGGACTTGAGGACACTGGGAGGGGGAAGGGTAAGCTGGGACGAAGTGAGAGAGTGGCATGGACATATATACACTACCAAATGTAAAATAGCTAGTGGGAAGCAGCCGCATAGCACAGGGAGATCAGCTCGGTGCTTTGTGACCACCTAGAGGGGAGGGATTGGGAGGGTGGGAGGGAGGCTCAAGAGGAAGGGGATATGGGGATGTATGTATATGTATAGCTGATTCACTATGTTATAAAGCAGAAACTAACATACCATTGTAAAGCAATTATACTCCAATAAAGATGTTAAAATTAATAAATATATGTTATATATATTCCAAAAAAACAGAATAAACAGTGCCTCTGCCACCAATCAGCTAGCATTCTAGCCTCTTAACTTTAGAGTTGCAGTATGGATGGACTGCTTGTGCTCCCAAAAACAACCTCTCCACCTGTACCTGTATCTCATCTCCTCTCACTTATTTCTCAGCAATGCTCCAATGATTGTCCCTCTCTCTCCTGAATCATCAATTTCTCCTTCTCTGCTGGTTAGCTTCCAACAACCTACAAAGATGCTGCAAATGTTTCCACCTTAAACACTAAAAATTCATTTTGATCCCACATCTTTCCCCAACTGTCATTATATTTCCGCTCTGTTTGATAGAAAAACTAGGAAGGTATGTTGATATTCACCTTCTCCATTTCATTTCCTCCCATCTCTACTGAACCATCGCCAACCAGGCTGCTCTATCACAGCTGTTAATTACCTACCCATTGCTAAATCCAACAGCCAGTTCTCAATCTTCATTTTCTTTTAGTCCTCAGCAATATTTTATTCAATTGATAATTCCTCCATCTTGAAACACATGCTTCACATGGCATCACTCTTTTGGTTCTCCTCCTTTTCCTCTGGTCACTTTTTCTCAGTCTCTTCACTGGATTTTTCTCATATCCTGATCTTTTAGTAGTGGCCCTACATACAGTCATCTGAGTATTTCATGTCTTTACTTATCCTCTCGTCCTTAATGATCCCATTCATTTTTTGCATCGTCTATATAATTCTCAAATTTATATATCTAGCCCAGGTTTCTGATTTCTCTATGAAATCCAGAATCTTATAGTCAATCTTTACTTAATACTCGTTTGTCCTCTTGATGTTTGATGAGCATCTCAGAATTAACTGGTCAAAAGTCTAACTCCTTATTCTCAGACCCCAACAAAATTTGACACCTCCCACACACTCTTCTCCAGTTCTGTAAATGATCACTCAATCTTTTTGGCCACACTGGTTCCTCACTTGTTCCTGACCACCCTTTATAGCAATCACACCCCTTCCCTTGAAAATGCCTATTCTCCTTCCCAGCTTAATTTTTCTCTTAGGTACTTATCACTGCCTGTCATATAGACACTAGAATGTAAACTTCTGAGGGAAGCAAGTTTGTCTGTTTTGCCCACTGGAACTGTTTTGCCCAGCCTGGAACTCTGCCTATCTTATAGCAGGGACATAAATATCTGTAGAGTGAAAACTATCATTCAAAAATAAATATCCCTCAAGACACAGTTCTTGGAATCCACCATCACTTCTTAACTTCTCATATGATCCTGAGTCCTTCATTTCCTCTCTGCTTCATCCATCCCAGCCACTCAAACCAATGGCCACAACTTGAACCCTGTCATCTCTCAGAAATATACCACCTCAGAAACCTCTAGCATCCTGTCCTCTACTCATAATCTCCTCTTCCTGTAGAGAAGTTGTGCCTTCATCCCCTTTACAACTTCTCCCCAGACATGGACCTTCAGTTCCTTGGTCCTCCAAGTGTTACCAGTTGGCCATCCTTCCTGGCCTCACTTCCTTTTTCAGCCTGGCTGCATGGCCATTCCCATGAACAGATCTTAAAACCCAAAAGAACAGTTCAATCCCCTTGCATTACTGAAACTTCTTGTTGTTTTTGGCCTTTAACCAGAGAAGTTTCTGATTTAAAATAATATTCCTCCAAACCTAAGGAGCCCAGCATGAGCTCAGTCTCTAGTTCAGACTGCCTGGGTTCAATTAATATTGGTTTTAACACAATGGGCAAATTTCTGAGCCTCAAAGCCTTTGTTTCCTCACTGAAATAGCAGTTATGTTTATTTCAGAGGCTACCTATGAAGACTAAATGAGCTAATCTAAGAAAAGTGCTTATCACAATAAAGTACTACTATTGTTATTATATCCAAATTGTTGGGCACAGCAAAAGAATATCAAAAAACCACCATACATATTAGGGCATCTACAAAGTGTGAGCCCTCCAGTCTTGCTCAGCAATGTATTTATTGATCCTTAGTTATCTGCCCCTCTCATTTTGTTAACCCTTTTTCCAAATCATCACCCTTCCCTCAAGCACTTGACCTCAAGGAGTACCCATGTATTTACCCACATTTTCCTCCTCCTTCCGTCTCGAGGATGAAGAATCATCATTTTATTCCAGGACAACTTGTATGTCTTTGCTGTTGACCCACTCTGATCAATTACTCCTTCTCTCTCCTAATCTTCAGTCTCTTCTTCATTACTGATACTATTCCTGCTTATTAAAATAATCAAGCATATCCTTCCTATAGGCTGTTTTTTTTAAATTCCCTTTACTCTGTGATTCCATTTACATACTGTCCTTGTGATCCCATTCTTTTCAGCCAAGCTTCTTGAAAGAGTAGTGGCATATCACGTTATCAATTCTTGATTCCCTACTAAATTTTTAATTCTTTAAACTTATATTTTGAGTGTTTTCCATAAATAATATTCTGAACACATGATTTAAAGGTTACATAAAATTTTCCAAATTTCTGTATTGTTTTGAAATTACTATCTCACACAATAGAGATATTTTTTGGTGTAACAAACTACTAATTATTTCCCTTGATAAGGACACTGGAGTCAGTGATTATAGTTTTTCTAGCCTCATTTTGGTGACTTCTTTTCACTTGAAAATTTTTACTTTTATTTTCTACTTTAATTTCAATGAAATAAGGCCAGCTATTTTCTTTTGCATTTTTCTCACAGTATTATTTCTACCCACTTTAGCTATTTATTGAATATTTGTTTAGTTTAACAAATTAGTTTATAAATAAATGTGGAATCTAGAAAAATGGTACAGATGAACCTATTTGCAAGGCAGGAATATTGACGCAGATGTAGAGAACGGACGTGTGGACACAGAGGGGGAAAGGCAGGGTGGGATGAACTGGGAGATTAGGTTTGTCATAAATACACTACCATGTGTAATACAGATAGCTAGTGGGAAGCTGCGGTATAACACAGGGACCTCAGCTCAGTACTCTGTGATGACCTAGATGGGTGGGATGGGGCGTGGGGGAGGGAGGTTCAAGAGGGAGGGGATAAATGTACACATATGGCTGATTCACTTCGTTGTATAGCAGAAACTAACACAACATTGTAAAGCAATTATACACCAATTAAAAAAAAAGAAATCCTAATTAGGAAGTCCTTATGAACAGATTCAAATAAAACTTGTGAAGATTTATAATACATTTGTTTTTTGTTTATTTGCAATGCTGTTGTGTGGGACTGTATTTCATTAAACAAAAGAACTCCAAGACAGTCATCATGAAGATTCCTTTTTGGGCAGTACTAAACCCATCAGTCAATTTAGCCAAGTCAAACTCATCAAGTAGTTAACTGGCACAATGAAAAAAGACTGATTGATTTCCCACCTTTTCAATAAGTTAATTTTTCTCTGCAAAATTCTTCTCTGAAGAGTGCTTTCTGAAGCTTCAGATATTGGCTTCAGACTGTTCATCATTCAACAGTTTCTAAGTTAGAAGTGGAGGCTACAAGAGACTCTTGGCAGGAAGGGAAATTACTTGGAGGAGTGGAGTGTGCCAGTCAATTTGTCACATGCTTTCTCATTAAGGACTTTAGAGATAAGGGTCAGTCTTTGAGCTGGGAACAAATTCTAAATACACACTTTCCTATTAAATGGTTTCACAAAAAGCCATATTCCAAACCATTGGGAACTCTGAAGATAAGGATACACATTGCCAAGTTCCTATCAACTGGGCTGCCATTGTTATTACTGTAATAATGGCTCACACACAAAAGGCATTATCTGATATGCATCGACTCAGTGCATTATCCACCACAAAGGGGAAAAACTACAATAATAACAGATGTTGGGAAAATGTAGAAGTCCCTTTCCATCAAATGACTTTTACAATGAATAATTAAAATTTTATTCAGTCCAATTGATTTAGGTCTGAAGTTTTTTCCTTAACTAAAATGACTGTTCAACATTGTTAAAATTCATTAGATCAAACTTCTGTATATTTCTAAGAAGGAGTCCATGGGAAATGCAAAGATGCACAAATCAGGGCTCCATCCTCAAAGTATTTAATAGTCAATAGGGAAGCTACTTATAGATACCATGATACAATGTAGTATATGATTGATTTGAGAAGTAGAGAGCAACTTTGTGGATTAGAAGAAGATGGGATCTCTTTCAACTGAGGAAACCAAGGAAAGCCAAAGACGTCTTACTGGATGGTTAGAACTTCAGGATGGATGGTTCGAACTGCAAGAGGAAAGTGCATTCAAGTGAGAACAACTTTGAGTATAAGGTCCTTTTTGTGCATATTTAGCAGGTGGTGAGTAGACCAATTTTCCTGGAGGACAGATTTGTTTAAATGAGTGGGGAATGAGAATGGAAAGGTAATTTTGGAATATATAAGGTAAAAGAGACTAGGACTAGTGAATTGGTAAAAATCGAAATAAAACTTTATTTTCACACACGTGAAAGACAATTCTCAAACTTGTAGTATGTTCCCAAGCCGATGTAAAACCAAAGTGTTCATAGTCATTCCACAATTTTGTAGCTTTTTCCATTTTGATATTTTTCTGTCTTCCTTTGCCTTTGAGTTAATACTATCACAATTACTTCCTAAACATTTTATGTCCTAGATTCAGGTTATACTCACATGCACACTTCTTTTTTGTTTCTTTGTTTTTAAAATAAGTGTTTCTTTTTAGGCTTGTTTTAGATTTACAGAAAAGTTTGCAAAGATAGTACAGAAAGTTCCCACATACACAGCAACCAGTTTCCTCTAACGTTAAGATCTTATATTAGTGTGGTACGTTTGTCACAACAAATGTCACAACTAATACTAACTCATTATTACTAACTGAAGTCCATACATTTTTTAGATTTATTTAGTTTTAACCTAATATAATTTTTCTATTCTAGAATCCCATCCAGGACACCACATTATATTTAGCTGTCATGTCTACTTAGCCTCCTCTATGTTGTGACAGTTTCTCAGACTTCCCTTGTTTTCAATGACTTCAAGGAGTAGTAGTCAGACAGTTTGTACAATAGAATGTCCCTCAATTTATGTCTGTCTGATAGTTTTCTCATGATTAGACTGGGGTTATGAGTTTTGGAAAGAAAGAGCTCAGAAGTAAAGTGCCATTTTTATCACATCATATCAAAGGTACACAGTATCCACTATTGATATTAAGCTTGATCACACGGCTGAGGTAGTGTTTCTCACATTTCCGTACTGTAAAGTTCTTGTTCTTCACCTGTTTTCATACCATATACTTTGGAAGGAAGTCACTATGTTTAGATCACGCTTAAGAGATCATTGGGAGAGGGGACAGAGTTACGCTTTACCTTTTTAAGAGTAAAGTAGCTACACAAATTATTTGGAATTCTGCAGAGGAGATTTGTCTATTTCTCCTCAATTATTTATTCAATCAAATCTTTAAATCAGAATAGACTCATGGCTGCTCATTTTATATTTTGGATTATAATCCAATACTATTTATTTATTTTGTTGCTCAAATTGTTCCAATTTTAGCCATTTGGGAGCTCTTTTGGTTGGTTCTTGCACCCCTTTGAAATACTCCCATCAGATTTTTTAATAAGCACTTTTTTACTTTTTGGCACTACAATGTGGTCCAAGCTCATCCTGTGTATTCACTGCACCTGCCCTAGACTTAGCCATTTCTCCAAGAAGCCCTGATTCCTTTTACTGGAGAATGTTATTAGAAATCAATATATGGACCCTGGGTGTGCTCATTGCTACTGGGGTGTCATTGCTTCCAGGCCCTCTCAGAAAACAGAGCTTAGAAATATATGTATATATACTAACCCATGTATACACACATATCTATAATTGTTTCTATATTTAGCCACCTGTATTTATATTAAACTAAACATGAGTCCATATTGATGAATCCCCCTATAATCCAGTACTAAATGATTTATTCTAGCCTTCTCCTTCTGCATATCTATAACCTCTTACTCCATCAGTAGCTCCCACAATCCATACATTCATTTACGAGTTTGTTCAGTACTAGTATATATGCATAGTGGCTGTTTTAATTTGCAGCTCCCTAACAACAAATGATGTTGGGCATTTTCTCATACACTTATTTTCCATCTATATATCATCTTAGCTGAGGTGTCTATTCAGATCTTTGCCCATTTTTCCTTGGGTTGTTTGTTTTCTTTTTGTTCAGCTGCTAAAGTTTTTTTGTGTGTGTTCTGGATATGTATGTTCTGGATATTCTGATGTTTATCAAATATATGATTTGCAAATACTTTCTCCCAGTCACTTGTCTTTTCTTAACAGTGTGTTTTGCAGACTTCACTTGTTTTTAAAACTTTGAGTTTAATAACTCAACACCAGTGAATTCAGCCTTGTTTTTGTACTGGTCTAAGTGTAAAATTACTCTTTGTTCACATCTTTCAATCACCAAATTTTTAAAAGTCTGTTCAGATGGAGCTAGTCTCTTAACAATATCTTTAACTTAGATTGGTTCAAAATTCAGGGAAGTGAGGACTTCATTGTGGAAGACAACAATATTCTGTGATTCCCCAGCCATGTCGCCATTCCTTTCCTCCCACTGCTCATTTGGGAGTACATTAAAGCAGAAAACTTGCTTTTTCTGAGGATCATCTCCAACCACAATTCCATCAAAGAAAAACAAGAAGCCAGTGAAGTGAAAAAAAATAGATTCCAGGACTTCCCTGGTGGCCCAGTGGTTAAGAACCTGCCTACCAGTGCAGGGAACACAGGTTCGAGCCCTGGTCCGGGAAGATCCCACATGCTGCGGAGCAACTAAGCCCGTGCGCCACAACTACTGAGCCTGCACTCTAGAGCCTGCAAGCCGCAAGGACTAAAACCCATGCACCTAGAGCCCGAGCTCTGCAACAAGACAAGCTACTGCAATGAGAAGCCTGCGCACCACAACGAAGAGTAGCCCCCGCTCACCGCAACTAGAGAAAAGCCCGCGCGCAGCAACCAAGACCCAATGCAGCCAAAAATAATAAATAAATAAATAGATAGATAGATTCCATACCATTTGAAATGATTCCACTAATTTTATGTCGTGGTAAACATCAATTTATTCAGCAGTAGATTTCAATTATGTTTCTAATTTGCAAATGTTGCCCTCCAGTAGATCTCAAATTAGAGGGCTAAGCACTAAGGAAAGGCAAGACAATGACATTGCAATTAGAAATTCTTCTAAAATATTCAGTTAACTATTTGGAAAAGTAGTAAATGGTTCACCTTATTTATTGGTAAAAGGCATATATGAAATTTCATTTAGATTGGATTCATCACTGTGTTTCTTAGACTGGTTATGATCTATTTTTAATTTGGGGGATATCTGGTTATATCTGAATCTGCTTTGGGATGGTTGGGATTTGGATAAGTTTGAAAACTGCCATGGAAAAGTAACTGTTTGACTACTCTAAAAGATACAAAAGTGCCTAATTTTTATTATAATGGGAATTGTTGTTTGCAATAGAACACTAGAAATAAGAAAGTCATTTCTATCATATTCCTAGCATTATGAGATGATACACAAAAAAGGTCCTTCTCTAATCATTTTTTTTCCAGATTCCCCTATCACCTTTTGTAACCTCCCTAATCCCAAAGAAATGTGAGAGTCAGACAGACCTGTGTTTACAGTCACAGTCTAATTTAGACAATGTGTAAACCCTTCCCTAAGCCTTCATTTCTACAACTGAAAAGAAATATGGAAAATGCATGCCTTTTAGGGTTATTGTTGAGAGCTAACTGAAATAATAAAGATGAAATTTGTACAGCCCTTAACACAAAGTTAGCTTCTCCTCTTTTGTATGTTGAATTTCTTTCCTTTGAAATATACTCAACATAAGCCTTCTTAGTCCATACAGGATGCCAGAGTCATGAACTTAGCGTTCCTTTTCATTTTTTTGTTAAGAATACCCTACTTCATGCACACAAAATGTCCAGCTGCTCCCTTGCCCACACTGTCCATGTGCCCACCCTTGAGGTTAGAGCTCTTTCACCAGGTGCTCCCACCCCCTCAACTGCCCTCTCTACAAGCCCCAGTGCACATGAAGGACAGAACACATTCAGGTCTCATTTGAACGTTCATTTGCATCATTGTTTCCATGAAGGCAGGGATTGTGTCCCATATACCTCAGATTATCTAACATCTTCACAATAGGTTCTTGGAAAATGTTTAGGAATGAATGAAAGGCAGGAAAGGAGACAGGAAGAGAAAAAGGTAAAGAAGGGAGAAGGAAGGGAAGGTTCCTTCCTAGAAGGTTCCTTCCTAGAAGACAGATTTGAAAAGCCTTTTCTCTCTTTTACAAGCACCTACCTGGAGAATAAAGCAGACTCATGTTTCTTGATTAAGTCAGCAGAGATTTTAAGAAATCTGGAGCACATTAGTGTAGTGTATGTAGCACACAAGTCCTGTTCTGCTGTCTCTGCTCTACATAAATGCTTCCTCCTCATTTGTCTTGTTATCTCCCTGAGTGAGATTTGAAGGCAAAACTTTGAAGGCTTCAGATTTTTTGAGCCCTCAAATTTCATCTACCACTCCTCGAATCCAAAGATCCTTAGGTTCTTTTACATCCTCCCTTATAAAACCTATAAATGATCTCATAGGCATCACTACGCATGTGGCTGCAATGAAACAATACGGCCTTCACTCCACCCAGGCAAGTTTGTTTTTGCCAGATCTTTAACTTTCATGAAGTCCTATTGAATAAAATTTAAATGCCAGAGAAAAGTTTTTCAAAGTTGCAGACATTTGGGGACCTTGCTGGAAAACTCCCCCTTGACCCTGAAATCTTATTTTTCCCAAGCCAGTGCTGAAGTTCAGGCATTATGGGGGTTGGTAGATTAGGTAAGATCCCAAAATGGATTTTACCATCAGAAAGCTCAGGGCTTAAAGAGGGCTCTTCAGAATGAAATGGGGCCAAAGGACCATCTATGTGCTGGAGCTACTGGGCATCACGTCTTCAAGAGTCATCTTGTTTCCCACCATGAGGTTCTTGGACCTGAGCCACCTCACCAAAAACAACAAACCTCCTGGAACACCTTGTTTCCTGTATACTCCCTGCCCCTGACCTTCCTTCCTTGTTTGACCTCAGTTCCACTGCACCCTGTGATCTCCTTCCCACTCTCTTTTGGCATGTGAAAGGAATTTGTTCTGAAAGTTCCCCTAAGCAAGTAAAACGTCATTAAGACTTTGGAATGCATTTTATTCATTCAGAAAGTATTTACTGAATACACACCAAAGGCTAGCACTGTGGAACGTGAGAAGAGCTTAGATATAATTCCTGTTTTTGGAATACTTGTATTCACAAAAGATCTTGCAATTAAATGGAGATTTTTTTTTCATTTAGTAGTTTCATTACTCTTCTTGATAAAGGCATTTTCTATTTCCCATGTGTTATGTGGGACAACAAAACAGGATTTTCTCTTTCCTCTATCTTTTGTCAAATGTTTGCTTTGTTCAAAGCTAGTACAATGCCATTTTAGTTAAATCACATTTGCTTCTATACAATATAACTGTCATGTCAAAGTTATTGTATTATTACAGAAGTTAGTAAATATAAACAAAATGTGTTTTCAGACTAAAATGACATAAAACTCATTTCCATTTTAACTTTCTACTTTCCCTAAGAAAGTATGGATCTCCCAACAAAGCACTAAATTTTGAGTGGGGGAACCCTTAATTTTTCCCGCCATATTGCCTGTCTCTCCCTTCCCTATACATAAGCACAGATACATGCCAAAGGCAGACACAGAGGCCTATCTGGAATCAGAGGCAATCCAGTCGTGGACACTTTCACAGGAAACCTCAAGATTCAGGGCCATGTATGTCTTCTGCTCCTTCTCCAGAGATAGTGAGTGATATGGAGATGACACACAGTGTGAAATTCCTAGAAATGGAGAAGCTGTGCATTGCTTAATCATCACACTCTAGATGCCATGGCTTTTTCTCAATGAACTTCTTTCTAGAACATGGAATTGCATGATTGCATTGTGGGAGGGGTACAGTGCTAGGTGTTCACTAGGGTATGTATTATCCTGCTGTTGATGGGTTCACACCAAGTACATGATGTGATATCCTCCCAATACCAACCTGACCCTTCATGCTAGAGTCTTCTCTAACCCAAAGCTTATATATTTCAGAAAGCAATTTTTCTATGGGTGTTTGCTATGTAAACATTAAAAAGTACTGAAAACAACTCCCCTTCCCCAGTCTGTAGATCTACATTGTATTTGAAATAAAACCTAAAAATTTAGTTCAGCAGGATCTTTATTGGATTGGTCAGCATTGTCTAAAATAAATGTTTCTCTTATCAATTTTTCAGCGAACTTGTCAAAACCAAATAAAGGGATTTTCAGTGATCTTCATTCTGTGTATAAACACAGCGCTATTTATTCACCAACGAAAACTGTTTCATGAAAAGCAAATTATTACTGTGCCAACTCATTTTTTCAAAGCTCTCTTTGGGTCCATAAAAGTTTTTGCAGTGCATTTTGTTTTTAGAAAGATGACGACGATTCTTTCCTGCAGGTGATATGGACGTGACCGACTCTGATCTATGTGACCACCAGGAGACATAAAGCACGGTTTGACTGTTCCTAGCCACCTCTAACTCCCATCAATATTGCAACTATAACCAAACATAATCCAATCATTTGGAGTGTGAAGACCCAGAGGATTGTGAAGGGCTCTGTAGGGGGTATGACAGCTCTTCTGATTCTCTCAGATTGACTGGGGAGCTGCCTCATCTTAATGCCTGTAATTTCAACTGAAACGGCTCCAAGAGGAGAGAAATGGGATATTAAGAGGCAGATGACCTTTGAATCTATTTACACCTCTGGGCAAACACAGCAGCGAGGCTGAGAGGAGCTGTGAAGACTATTCTTTAATAGGAATCTTGTGTCACTTGCACCTGCTTAAAAGAGAGGAAGAGCCTCAGGAAAGTTTTCACAAAGTTGGCCTTCTATCTTCCAGACCAACTCTGCCCCCAAACAGACAAACAAAAGATTGTTTACTTGGCTCTGTTTTCTTCCATTTTTCAAGAATAAAATCTTCTTATCCTCTTGCTGTATTATTGTCTCCAGTAATTAGACCCAGTATCTGAGGCCTGTCGAGAGCACTGTACTAGTTAGCCATCAAGTCACTTTGATTAAATTCAATAAATAAGGCAGTAAACATGGTTTATGGCTTATTAAAAGTACAATTGATTGCATACTAAAATATTCAGACCTCTGAATAAATCAACTAGTTAGCAAATTCAATATTTTCAGACAGGGCAAATTTATCCTTTAAGTACACTGCAAAACTAAAAACTCTCTCCTTGAAGTTTTAATATGTTCAGCCTTATGGAATAAGAGCCAAAGACTTAAAGAGGAATTCAGAGGCATTTCTCATTCATGTAAGGCTAACTTATTCCAGTTTAAAATAGCTACATCTTTACTCTTAAAACTTTCTTACAATGAGAGATTCAAAAACCCCATTAACCTATTCCTATGTCTCTTAAAAACAATTAATATATTCTTCTTATTTAACTTGAATCCTTTATCATGTAATTGTCTGTAACCTTTGAAAATGAAGGGAGTTTGAGCCAGGATGAATGAAAATGAAAATGCTGTGTATCGATTTAGTCCTCTATTTCTGCAGTGTCTGTTCTTTTACATAAAGCCCTCCACCTCTCCACTGGAATGACTCTTGCTAAGGTCACCCATGACCTGATTACTGTCATTCCATACCATAGTTGCTTTTAAAGCCTCATCTGATTTGATGTCACTGCAGAATTTAACCAACTCACCATACCTCCTTACCCAGCTTCCCCGCGCCACTCCATATTTGCTTCTCTGATAGTTTCTTCTTATTTCCTACTGCCTCTACTGTCTTCTACTCCTACTGAACTCAGGTGTCAGTCCTGTATTTTCTCTGATTTTCTTAGGTGATCTCACTACCTCCATTGGCTTCATCAGTCAAGTGACATTAACTCTTAGATCAGTACCTTGGACTAATTTCTCTTCTAAGATCCACACAGCCTTCCTGCTACCTATTGGAAGTATGAAAAGCCTAACAACTATCTCACACCTAACGAGTTCATCTTCCCCTCCAAACTCACTATGTCTTGATTAGTGACATCACCTTCCATCTAGATGTCCAAGCCAAGGACCCAGAAGTCACTTTTGGCATCTTCTACTCCCTCACCCTCCACATTAACTGATAAAAGATTACACCTATTCTGCTTCTAAAATGCCTCTCAATATATCGACTCTTCTCTTTCCACTGCCAATGGTGCAGCACAGGCCTTTAGAGTCTCTCACTTGGTCTACTTTAATAGATGATCACCCCATCATCATTCTTATGCTCATTCACACTCATTGCATTTCTGCCTCAGAGATCAGTTAAAAGTAAAAATTCACTTTGCAAAACAAATACAGAACAGAGAAAATCTCTTTGATGGCTCGCTTTTGCCTACAGATACAAATTCAACCAACCTGTTGAGTAGATCAGACTCATTAGACATTCTAGTGGGTCTAAAGAGCATCACATTGGAAGTTAGGAAAATTAGGTTCTCATCCCATGTATAGGTCCATAAAGTTTCTCTCGGGTCCTAAACTTCACCATCTGTAAATGTAAGTGTTGCATTAGATTATTTCTCAGGATCTTTCTATTTCTGGCAACTTTTTCAGGACAGTTAAATATAATAAGATAATGTCAAAAGACCAGTTAAGCTGCTTTAGGATATCATTACAGACAGCTTAATTCTTATTTTAGTTCTATTAATTAACAAGTGTCTATTTGAGGGGGGTCATCTTTTCTGTGTCAGGCAATTAGAGAGACAGATAGGAACAAGAATCAGTTCTGCTCCCTTAGGAATGTTCAATCTAGTTGTGAAAAAAAAATAGTAGATTGAATAAAAGTGGAAAGCACACAGAAATCCGTATTATTTAAGTAAATTACTGAATAAAGTAATAAATGAGGATAACAGATAATTCTCTCATGCAGGAGAATTTCAAATTCTTTCATACCTACCCTCAAGGAGGTAGAGCACAGCTCTCCACCCGTTAAGTGTGGGCTATACACAGTGACTTCCTTCCAAAGAGTACAGTATGAAAAGATGAGGCTGAAAAGAGTAAATTTACAGTGGAGAAACCTGACAAACACTATCTCAAACAGATTATCAGGGTCAACATCAAGTGATAAGTCATGTTGACAGTGTGTTGTCATGATGTGATGAAAATGGTACTTAACCTTTGTGGTCTTCCTCTCAGAAGCCCATAACCCTAGACTAATCACAAGTGAAAGAGAAGACAAACCAAAATTGAGGGTCATTCTACAAAATACCTGACAGGTACTCCTCAAAGCCCTCAAGGTCATGAAAAGCAAGGAAAGTCTGAGAAACCATCAGAGTCAAGAGGAGCCTAAGCAGACATGATGAGTGTATGTAATGTGGTATCTTGGGTGGGATTTTAGAACAGAAAAAGGACGTTAGATAAAAACTAAAGACATCTGAATAAAGTATGGACTTTTACTAATATCTATTGCTATCATTTCATTAAGTGTGACAAATGTAACATATTAATGTAAGATATCAATAATAGCAGAAACTGGGTGCTGGTATATGGTCTTTCTGAACTGTCTTCTCAATTTTTCTATAGATCCAAAATGAAAAGCTTATTTTAAAAACAGACTATTCATTCATTCACTCATTCAACAGACATTTATTAAATGCTCACATTGTTCCAGCCACTATGCCAAGCATTGAGAACCCAAAGATGAATAATGCACATGGAAGACCCTACACAATTTAAACTGCTGACTGAGTGCCATGGTAATTCAGAGGAACCTGAAGTTTCTTCTGGCTGGCTGCTGCAGGAGAATGTTGCAGAGGAAGGAGTTGAAACCAGGCTACATCTACTTTACAATATATGGCTGAGTTTTACTCATGCCTACAAGGGAGTGAAATTTCCCTGGGAGCAGAAAAGTAATAAAAATAGAATAATCACCAGAACAAAATCTGCACAGATCATGCAAATGGGAAAACAATATCAAGCATCCCTATTGGAACTGCTCAGCAGCTGGGGTATGACTCAGCTGATGAATGATTTGGATCAGTCAGCTGCCTACCTGCAATGCCCAGCACGGAGTCCCTGTGCATAAGTGGCTGGGTTGGTAAGTCAGTCAGCGGAAGTTGAGAGACAGTGTTCCTCATGTCCCCAGTGAAGGCCTTTCAACTCATAATATACCCATAGTATAGTATTGCCTAAATAGTACTACAGAACAAAATCATGTTTGTCACTCTCTCCAAACATGGTGAGGCAATTAGATAAGTATCATGTTTGCAGCTAATGAGAGCAGCTTTGCAAGTGAGGGGCCCACACACTATATGCCCAGGGTTCCTTATTATTAAGTAGAAGACATGAGATAAGAACCTACTTTTCTTAGCTCCACTGTGATGCTCTCTAGATAAAATCATTTGTTGTATTTCTTCCCCTTTCTTATCAACACCAGCCTGTCCACAACTGATCTCATCCTAGACACTGAGGCAAGATCAGATGTGTGCACAAAAAAGAATTAGTAAAGCTAGGAGGATTTGCCCTCCAGGTACACTGGGATGTCAGAGTTTGAAAATAGGAAGAAGGGCAGACCACGTATGATCAGCCTGAAGAGGTGAGTAAGAGGGTCATCCACCAGCCCAATACACTTGGCTGAGTGTGGGTGAGCTTGGACTCCACAAAGTTTGGCATCAAAATCTAAGTCAATTCAATTTGATGCACAAAGTTTAAAGGTTCAAACATAGGTTCCAAGCAATTTTTGAAGACAGCTGGGATGAAAACATCATCATTCAGTGCAGGGCAAACAGGAGGTGAAGATCATTCACTGAGCTCTGGATTAGGTGATGCTGAGGACAGAGATCAGGCTCCTCACTGAGACAATCACTAGAGAAAGTAAGAGCTCCAACTACGCAAACTAGAGTTGAACCAGGCTTCCAATCCCTGCAGGGGAACTGAGATACTAAACCAAAACCTGAGTCCAGACCAACAAGCCTGGGCTTAGGGAAAGGCTGAGACCCCATGAATTTGTAGCTGTGCGCTTATATCCATCATACTGAACACCAGTCTGAATAAACATATCTAACTTAGACCCTACTCACTACTGGAGAATGAGACTCCCCATGTGAACTTTGGTCTGTTTGGCACCAGACCAGATGCTGGGTAGGGCTGAGCCTAAGCAAAGGAGCTGTCTCTGTCCACAGTTGGGCAGGGCTAGAGAGGTCAGGTTCTGCCAAGCAGGGTCTATAGCCACACAAGAGAAGGGTGGGTACAAAGCAGAAACAGCAGGTTAGATTAGAGAGTTTCTGTGGCCACCCCCACTATAATTCTTCCTAAGTACCCACTCACATGGAAGGGATCTACATGAAATGTATACAGCAAGATTTGGGTAAACAAAGATATAAGCTAGCTTTCCAAATAATGTGTCCTGGGTCTTTCTTGCTAAAGGACAGGATCATCTTCAAAACATTCATCTTATAAGGAGGGAAGAGGGAAAATTGATCCTCTCATCATATAAAAGGAACTATAGAAAACTGGGATAGGATACATAGTTGCACTCTAATTTTGCAAACCTAGCCTTGTTGTTTAGAACACTTGTTTAAAATAAAAATTGCCCTCAAGAAAGAAAGAGATTTTTCCAACCATATATCTTACAGATTGTATCCTGTGTTAAAGTATCAAATAAATCCAAACAATCTGAGGGCTCATTCAGTCCTTTTAAAATCAAGCCAGTCAAATTATTTTTCAGGGTCTCAGAGTGATTTATCCAGGAGGAATATTCTCTTGAGTGAAAGTAAAATGTTCACCCCTGTGTCTAATTAGGTTTTCCAGGGCACCCAGCAGACAGTGGCAAGAGTCACGCTGTGAAAGTGACTCATTTTCTAGCAAGTGAGGTCATGCTGTGAAAGTCACATCATTTTCTAGCAAGTGAGGACTGTAACTGGCCAACCCAGAGAGTGACCTTGTTCCCACAAGTTCTAAAATCTTCAGCAGACAATATCCAGTTTATGCCCTAAAGGGAGATTCCCTGTTATGTATGACTGGGGTGGCTGTGTGATCAAAGGGATGGAGAGGCTGCTGGTAGTGCACGACAAGGATGAGCAAGACATTCCTTCTTCATCAGTCCCCCTGGGTGAGGGGCAATGACGGCAGCTGCCAGCACATGTCCCTTCTACTGAAAGTGCCTGGGAGGTACAGGGGGGACACAGGTGACAGCAGCCTTCACCTCGAAACAGACCAGTTGTGAACTCTGTCCTAAGGTACCCTGGATGAGTCAGTTAGCATCTAAAGTTCTTTCTCTTCTTTTCTTTCACTGTGAAAGACTTTTTTTTTATTAATTCATCTCAAAGATCAAAGATGTGTGTGGTGCTAGTGGGGACACTGAGGATGGCAAATGCCCTACTGCTGATTCCCTCCATCCTACTCCCCAGTGTATAGTCATCAACTGTGTTCACATTTTCCAAAAGGAGTGCTTCCTGTAAAGGGGTTGGAGAGGAATGATTTCCTGAGAGTGGCTAAAATAATTCGAGGCACATGGATTTATCCCAGAAGAACATCTGCTTTACAGATCCTCAAAGTGGTACATAAGAATAGAAAGCTAGAGAGTCTTTTAAAGTAAGCATACAAACTCTCAATTGGATCAAGAAGATGATGAGTCTCAAGCAGCCATAGCTTGGGTGTGGGTGGTTTTTCGTTTGTTTGGTTTGATTTGGTTTTTCCTCAATGGGTCTGGAGAGTAAATATGAAAGCTAATCTATTCTTCAACAAAGGAAACATTTACTGATTTACCTGCTGCTTAAAACATAGTTTTGTAGCTCTCTAGTTACGTGTGAATATTGCATATTTACTTCTCTCCCCTCTGATCTTTAAGAACTAGAGCTCCTCTAAGGGAGAGATTAAGATGTTTCTGATTCTGAGGAATATATGCCAGCTCCCCAGCTAGGGACCCTGAAAGAACACACTAACCATTAGCTCAGTAACAGCATATCCCTCGCAATTGTTGCCTCCCAGAAATTAAAGACTTATATGCCCTGATGAACATACGAAGCCTAGGATTTTATTTCCTTGTACTAGGATTTTTGGATACGGGAAAAACTAACATTTATTTCAAAAGAATGTTTACTTCCAATGTTCACATAACAACTAATAAACATAATAATTTTGACATAAGCAAATATGATTTTTACTTTGAAAGAGGTCTTAAAAACCACAGGAATGAATTAATACAAGTTCTTAGAATATGTAATAGAGCTGCAGATAATATGCATTTTCATAAATTTGTATTACAGCATATCCTTTTTCTTTAACCTATTTATATTCTCATTTCCTCGGTAGTTCACTCTAGAGAGATCAGTTAGCAAATCTCACCTTCTAAAATTAAATTTCCGTTTCCATCTCTTTAAGGGAAGAAGATTGTGAATAATATAGATATTAATTTTCAAATTTGTTGATTTCTAGCAGAATGAGATGCAGAGAGGATCTTAATTTTCACATAATTGATTTTTAAACCACCCATTTCTACAAATAATTCTTCGAGAAAAGATTCATTGCAATTATATGGAAATAATACTGACTCATCAGCATAAAAATATGGTGTATACCATATTTTGCACTCTTACATAAGTGTTATTCTCTTCAAGATAAAAAATTTTAAAACTACAGGTTTAATACACAATTGTAGAGTCAAATAATTATGATCCAATGAACAAAGACTCAGAGCTCTACACTGTGCTTTAGGAGGATGGGTTGTTGATCATGGGGCTTTTTTTCCTAGCCAGAGTTCACATTAAGAAAGTAGCATGAGAAAGGAAGTGTATTCTATTATGAAGAATAATAGGATGCCTCTTGAAATATCATATTTATTCTAAGACATTCGTTTTTGATTTGTGACAATGATGAAAAGTGCTTTGGACGAGGATTCGGGAGAAGTAACTTGATCAAGTATAGGGAAGATCAAATTGGCAATATACGTTAGCCCCTTGTTGAATCCACTTTATGTTTGTACTGCATTTTTCAGCTTGTTAAGGAAAATAACTAAAGAGTGAATTTTATCATTAATCACATATGCAAAACTATGGAATATCTGCTAAAATATTTCAAAAGAATGTACATCTAATCTTCTAAATGCTAATTTGGCGGTGGGGGGGGGTGGAATTTTTGCCCAGTTGGTCTGGAAAAAGTAGTGTCCTTCTGCTACTCACTAACTATGTGAAAAAGGCGGGGGGAGATTTGGACGTGGAAGAGAGAGGATCAGGAGAGGGGAGTCTTCCCTGGGTTGCTGTAAGACCAGTCTCCTTTAAAACTGAAAAGCTAATGTTTCTCTTCAATGCATGTAGTGGCCTTTTTTCAATCACCCACATTTAAGCCTGCCCCTCCTCAGTAACCCTCCAAGCTTTAAAACAATGTCTTTTTTCTGATTCTTTCTACCTGTAAGCACTGTTGTGGATTTCCAGTGTAACAATAAACGTTCTGATGTATCTTCTTCCATTAAGAGCTACAAATTGGTTTCTTGGTTCATCAGTGGTAACTAGCTTTAAAAAAAAAAAAAAAGGACTCCCTAAATCTAAAGAAATATCACTGGGATTCCAAGCACTATGGAGGTGAGATATGTCTTCATGGAAGTGTTGATGGGGGATGGAGTTTCAGAGGAATATTAGGTTCCACTTTTGGTATTTCCCATCCACCCCAAGTAGATGGCAGCCTATTTTACTTACACTCAACACCGACCCTCGATGCCACCTTGCTACCCTGGAACAAGAATTTCCCCCAAAACAACTAGAATTTTCTTTTACCATTTGCTAACTACTTTTTAGGACTTCTGAGGCACACATCCACAGTTAGCTATTTAAGTAACCATAGAGAACAGAATACTAATCTTGTCATAAGAAGAACCAAATTATTCCTATTACCAACTGCATGACCTTGGTGAGTTACTTAAATCCTTCTGAGTCACAGCATTTCCTCCTGTAAACTCCTTAAAATAATACTTACCTCATAGGTTATATGTACTGTAGCATCTGTGAGATGGGAGGTCATTAGGCATATACAATGACCTTGTCTAAAGCAAAGAAGGCAAATCGATTTCAACTTAAGTAACACATCCAGTTAAGCTATAGTGACTAACTGTAATGCCTAGAAGGAGTGTGGGACCATATCCAGGTTCAAACAGGAAAGAATGATCTGGTTGATTAGTGATGTCTATCATGAGAGCCAAGTGCAGCAGTGGAAGTAGGAACAACATATAAATGACTTCCCTGATATAAGGTATTATTTATTACTTAACTTTCAAGAGAACATCTTGGGTGTCATCACTTTCCTCCATGAAGCCTTGACTGATTGAACCTAACCAATCTGCTCCCTTAATTTGAAGGAGAAGTCAGCTCTGTAAGTTTACCCACTCAATGAGAAGTTATTTGAATAAAAATATCAATAAGTGCAAACAGCACTATACATCATTATCCTTCTTATTCTTCAAAGGCAGATAGTCTATCATAAAGCCACACAGATCAAAGACATCCAGCAAAACTCTTTCCTTAAAATGAGAAAAACATTTTAATACTTATATCTGTGGAGTTTTTTGTTATTTATGGGGAGAGGGCAACATCTGACACTGTTTTCCTTTTTTCATAATCAATGTGATTATTTGATTCAAAAGAAAGATCCAAGTGCAGTAATGATGCTATAGAAATAAAGAAGGAAGTTTCAAATTAAAGAAGAATGGAGTGGAAATTTTAAGGAAATGCAGATCAAAGTGATTGGGTTGAGGGGCGAAGAAGGGACAAAAGAAATGGCAGATAAGAGCAGAAAGACCAAAGACAGGGTGAAGAGCAGTTAGAAGGAAGGAAGTCAGAGGAAAGTATGTTTTCATTTATACTACTCCGGAAGGATATTTTAAAAGGAACATGATGTCACTTCCATGTCAGCAGAGCAAAGATATTTCATAAAACATAGCTGTACTCCTTTTACCATCAGGACCAGATTATCGCCCCCCTACAGATTTAATTTTTCTTCTTTCTTTTTTCATTTTTTATTTTTTAGCATGAGTTTCACAGAGAAGTGCTGAAGTGATTTTGTTTAAAAAGAATCATGGCTTACTTAGAACACCCTTAAGAAGATTCCTAGGATAAAAATAAACTAATCCAATCTTACTTTCAAGATATGTGTCTGAAGATATTTACTTCCAACTTAAGTTCAATCTCTGAAATATATGCATCATATAGTGGGGAATCAGTGCCACTTCTGATCTCACACTTTTAAGAATCATAAATCTTTAATTTTTTTAATGAGCATCCAAGCAATGATGACATCCCTGACACAGAAGCAACGTCACTTTAACATATTGCTTTCCTTCATGAATTTGCAAATCTGAACATAATGCTTTTGGATCTCATTAAAGATACAAAAGGAATTTCCATTTACTTTTATTTTCATCTTCATTTCCATTTCAATATTCCAGCCTTAAATTTATACAGTGATGTATGTCAATTATTTCTCAATAAAACTGGAAAAAAATTGGAATTTTCTTGAATTATAAAATTTTACTTAGAAAAGTATAGATGTGTGATTTCCGTGCACCAAAGAATGGATCCCACCATACTTTGTAAGATTACATCCCCCAAATGGATCTCCATAGAGGAAGCCTTCCAGACGCGATGCATATAGCTTATGTTTGCACACACCCAGACTAAGTCCTCGGTCTGCCTCCCAAAATGTGATCCAATACAGAGCACAGTTCCTTAGAGCATCTTGCAGCCAACTCTGGCCTCAACTAATAACAAGTTTTACTGGGTTAATTCATTTTCTCAGAGTGGGATCTGAGATAACCCATGATATGGATTATGTAATGGGTCTAAAAACATTTATATGAACATATGACTTGTGAAACAATGCAAATGTTCATAGTAGGTGAATGCCTGAGGAAACGTGTATCCATTAACTGGAATGCTATGCGGCCATGACAGACTGTATTCAAAAGTGTTTTTAAAGATATAATCATAATAAATGAAAAAGTCAGAATTAAAAATTGCATATATATATATATATATATATATATATATAGTGGCTTGATAACAGATGATTTTTTCTTCTATTTTTCTATTTACTTTCAACATTTGCTTTAATAAG
Source organism: Stenella coeruleoalba (assembly GCF_951394435.1). Lineage (NCBI taxonomy): Eukaryota > Metazoa > Chordata > Mammalia > Artiodactyla > Delphinidae > Stenella > Stenella coeruleoalba. Next base: position 61,761,927 of record NC_137159.1, on the reverse strand, counting down.
ATTATGCTATTTTAATAGAGTATGCTCGTATTTTAAAGTATTTAACAAGAAGGCTGATTTTGTTTATACTTTTCCTCCTAAATTCATCTTTTACTTTTTTTCAAATGAGAGAGGACAAAGGCAAAGCATAGCAGTGGTAAAAAAAAAAAAAAAAAAAAAAAAAGGCCAGGAAGCAGAGATTTGAGTTGGGGACCTGGGATTAGGTATGGAAACTACTGTAAAGAGGTAAGAAATCAACAAGGCACAGTTGTAGGTTTATTGTTAGAGGTCAAATTTACAAACTGGTACTGGTCCACTTAGAAAAGGAAAGAAGAACAGAAACCCAGATTTAAAGCCAGAAAAAAGGAGACAGGGATAGTCAGCAATATGCTGACATATCATGGGCCATCTCATGTATAACTACTGGAGTTCCCCATACTCTCTGACTCTGGAGTGAACTAAGCACCACCCAAGACTTATAGCCACAGAGGGGGTTAGCACCATATCCTACCCTCACCTCCCTGAGGAAGGACATCTGGCAGCAGGGCCATGCTACAGTTATTAAAGGATTCAAGTCATGGGACAGCCATACCTGGATCTCATCCCTCACTTTATCATACAGTGGAAGCCTGACTGCTCTCAGCCCTCGCTCAATCCAACTTAGATGTGAGGGTGCCTCCAGGTCAAAGTGGAAGGAATAGAGGAAAGGGCAATTGAACCAAAGTAACAATTACAAAGCACAACAGTTATTTTGACTGTATCTAGAAGCTAGATACAACCTGGGTATGAAGACCAGAAGGGAGCTAACTTTTCTGTAGTGAGTGGTATGGTGGTCCATAACATTAACCTATTCTATTAGTTCATTCCATCAATTTCTTATTCAATATAAATTCTTTGAGGGCCGACTTTGGGCAGAGCACCATCTCAGACACTGAGGATGCAGCAGTGAATAAAAGAGGAAGTTCTCACACTTGTGCAGTTTACAGTCTCAACTGGGAAAGATGATTTTAATAATAATAATAAACTAGATAACTAGAGCATTTCGGGTGTTGATAAGGGTATGAAGGCAATAAAATAGGATGGCATGACCAGGAAGTCTACTTCAGACAGTCAGGAAAGTACTCTTTGAAGAGGCTGCATCTGAGCTGAGGCATAATGATACTAAAACCAGCAAAGGGAAGCTATACCTTTAGAGGACAATCTCCCATAAAGCCAGAACCTGCAGAAAGCAACACCTTCATCAAAGGAGATAAACTAGGAAAGAAATCTCTGGTGAAGGAGACAGTGAAAACACTTGGCATCTCATCTTGGCTCTGGATGGAGGAGAGGGAGAGGTAGAACCGTCCACCTGGGAATTTATATTTATGAGCCTAAACTCACATGGTTACAGCCAGAATTTACACTACTCACATGGGGGAGGGATGTAGAGCCTAAAAATTAGTTTAGAATGAGTGTTTACTTCTCATAAGCAAATGAAAATCCTCTTTAGAGGAAAACATCTTAAAACTTGTCCTCAAAAGAATTTCCACAAATTATGCCCCATAAAATATGTGCTCATAATTTAAAAAAAGAAACAGACCCAGAAAGACTGCAAATATTAGAAGTATCAAACGTTTAGCCTAAAATAATTATGTTTAATATGGTTATAGAAATAAGAGTATTTGTTTAAATATTAAAAAGAGACAGGAGACTGTGAAAATAATGAGATATACTTGGGTAAGAATTAAATAGAGCTCATAGAAAAAATTTTTTTTTAAATTTTAATAATGAAATTAGAAAGTCAACTATTGGATTAAACAGCAGATGGGACACAATTGGGAAAACACATGTAAAAGACTGTTGGACTAAATGCAAAGTACTTGATAAAGTCAGAGGTCTATAGATTATGCATATAAAGCCAGCTGCCCCTGATTACTGCCAATGGAGTGTTAGAGAAAAGAGAGGTGACCCTATCAAGCATTCTCTCAGGGCAGAAATTCTCCCTTCAGCCTTCTACTCAGAGACAAGTGTGAGCTCCAAGAAGGAAGGACCCAGTGTAACTTATTCACCAGCGGATCTACAGAATTTGAAATAATCCTTGGTAAGGGCTCAATACACATTTGCTGACTGACTTAATGAATGAATAATGGTGTATCTAATAATAGTTGGTAGAAACACTGCAGTGCTATTTGGAGGTGTTAGTCTAAATCTGGGTCTACACAACTCTAAAGTATCTGAAAAAATAAATACAAAATTCAGTTCATTCGAAAATATTTTGTGCCCAGTGCCAAATGCCCCAATGTTGCCATCTAAAGAGAGATTTGGGTTTCTGTACAACATTGGATGGTTGACAATGGTTCTCTCTTAGCATCCTCTTATTTGGATGTTGTGCTGACAAAACCCAAGGAATACTCCCATCTCTACAATCTCTGTTCCATTCTCTATTCTCCCTGAACATTTTGAGATAGTGAATTTAAAACTTTAAAATGCCAGCCAATGAGGTGCTGATGTAGTCTTCAGAATTTCAAAACTCTTTATTAATCCTCACAGATTATCCCAAGCTTACCTTTAATGCAGTATATCAATTGAGGAAGTGGCAGGGGAAAAGCATAAGTAAATAATTTTGACTGCTAAATCTCTTTCAGCCTGTGTCACATTGCATATCACATGTGTATTCTCCCCTGTCCACAATGACTTTTTTCTGGCTCTCAGGCAGATGTGATTCCATCAATGAAAAAGTCAGCTGAAAAAGCAGCCATTTCATCTACAAGGCAATCTACAAATCCACAGATATTATGCCATCCCCACAAGATCAAATTCAAACTGGGCATTTCATCTACGAGGCCATCTACAAGTTGCGAAACGGACGAAATGATGGCTCCATGCACACGTCTCACTGGGGTCTCTGTGCTGCTCCTTTTAAGCAGGGTCATTTCTGTTCACAGGAGTGAAATAGATTTTCTAAAACGGATGGAAGCCAAGCAAAACAAGATAATGACTAGAATCTGCCAGTCAGCTATAATCTTTATACCCTGAAAGCCTAATAGAACTATAAAACACAGAGCAATAATCAGAAGTCACATGTGAATGACAAGCTTGTAACTAAATTACTAAAAGGTTAGTATTGCTATAAGCTTTCATCTCCAGCTATAAAAGCCTATGCAAGAAACCTACACAATGTCTCATCCTTTTCTAGATACTATAGGCAGGTCATCTCTCACAAAGTTCCATCATGTGGTATAAGAATGTGTCATTTGAAATATAAATGACTCCATAGGTGCATGCAAAGGTATATACATATTGGAGATAAGTTGACCAGGTAAGCAGATGCATGCCTTATTTCTGACGGCACTTATGCTTGTAGTGCAGCAAGTTCTTGAGGCAAATGTCTTCAAAGACTTGAAAATTGCTTAGATGCAATAGATATTGGGTCCTGATAACAAAGGGAATGGTTTATTACTGAACTCTACTGGGCCTAAAATTATGCTGGAAAGAGATACAAATATGTATGAGATTCATAAAGCTGTATTAAGAGAACTCTTTTGTGTAAATCTGAACATCAAGCATGACAAATGTTGAGTCCCAAGGTTGCCAGAAAATAAATTATTATAGACAGAGGACCATGTACAACATGGCAGAGATGCACAAAATTTTCTACAAATACCTTTAACCATGAAGGATTATCTCCATCCCTGACAACTCCTCAACCAGTGCAGTATGTTCCACTGGAATTGATACAGTGTTCTAAAATTCCTTAAACCTGCATCAGCACCCTCGAGGTTGGCATGGGTAAGACTCATTTTCTTAAGGTATATAGAGTACTTAGGGAAAGTGCAAAAGGGGGCATGGCTTGGAATTTGGCAGCACGATATTGAAGTAATGGAAAAGGAGGAGTAAATTCTGTCAATCATCTATGTGTTGGATATATTCTAGAAAACCCAAACCTCTAGACATTCAGACACTTTTTTTTCATTATGAAGGCAAAAGATCCAGTCTCTAGTCCTGAATTTGTTATTTTGGAGAGGCATAAACCCAGGGCTAAATTAAAGCCTGGAATTACATTTCAAAAATCATAGACGAAGAATTTGCAACTATTTTTCTCTACATTAAAAATCGAGGGCTTCCCTGGTGGCGCAGTGGTTGAGAGTCCGCCTGCCGATGCAGGGGACAAGGGTTCATGCCCCAGTCCGGGAAGATCCCACATGCGGCGGAGCGGCTGGGCCCATGAGCCATGGCCGCTGAGCCTGCGCATCCGGAGCCTGTGCTCCACAATGGGAGAGGCCACAACAGTGAAAGGCCTGCGTAACACACACACACACACAAAAAAATCGTGGCTAGGTTCTAAGCTCATAGAAGTGAGTGAGTTCACTCGGTATATTCTTCACCTCTGAAGAGAAAAAAAGTGACTATTTTAGCATCATCTATAGTTTCATGCTTGAAACATCACCTAAGGTATATTCATGAACCAGAAAAGGCCTTATTACTGTTATACAATTCCATTTTGGCACCTACTCAACCAAGAAAGCAGTTTCATTTTTATGCAAAATATGCCAGATGGCATATGCATTTCATGGTTAAAACAAACATGCAGAACTCAATTCTGCTGCAGGCACTTTACTGGAGGGTACATTTGGTCATGTGGTTATATTATCAGCACGTGGTGCTTTAAAAGTAACTGAAGCCCTAAGTTAGGAGATGCCTTTGTTAGTGTTTTGTTTTTGTTTTTTAAATTTGATTTGGCAAGGGAGGGGTGTAGCTGGGGGAGCTATTGAGAATCACTCTGCTGATAACTGAAACTGCCAACTGGTGGTGATGTCTGAAGTCTGGCCCAAGCAAAGCTTTTAAAGAACTCAGATTGCTATGAAAAAAATTCTGTATCAGCTAATGCAGATAGAAAGAGCTGGAAAAGACACAGCAGATCATCTCAGGATGGAGAATGAAGTCTTGATTATTCAATTAAATCACATAGGATTAAGTGCTAGGAGAGTTCTCTGAATACAGTTATTGAAACAAAAGGAGAGGGAGATTCAAATATAACTTCCTTAAAAGAAAAATAAATGTTAAAATAATGATATTGTGATCTTTACAAGCGGTACCAACATTAACAGTATACAACATGAGGGTCACATATGTATGTGAGAGAAATACACTCTGCAGTGTGAATTCAATTAAAGTGAGCAAATATTGACCACCTGCTACCTTCCTTGCATTATGTTGGGTGAAATGGAAGATACATGACCTCAATTATAATCTTAGTTGAAGGAATCAAATTTTAAATGCATAAAACAGAGCTAAAATTGAACAGTGTATTGCCAAAATGTGAAATAATTGGGGTAATCTTAGCAGCTCTATCCAAATAAGTTGCAACAAATCCTTATGAGACTTGAGGCAAGGCTTGCCTCTCTCACTATCAGCCCCCTTTTGCCAAACCTTGGAATAGGGTCAGAGAGGATCTGGTCTTTGTCCTTAGATCAAAGGTTACCATTCTTTGGAGCTAAACTTTGAGCTTACCTGTCCTGGCTCATCTGTCCTAAATTCATGTCCAATCTGCCCACATCTCTGCCTACTTATTAAGAACTCAAGTCTTGCTTGTGCCTTACCAGTTGCACATTCCCTGTAGAGGACTATTGTTTCAAATTTTCACTAGTCATTCCCACACTGTGAAAACAGGATTCAGGTCCCACCCTATGAGTAAGGGAGCCCAAGAGCACCTGGAGCTTCAAAGAGCTGGGAAGATGGACCATAAATAAGAAAAAGGAGGATGCAATAAAGAGGATACGGCAACTGAAAACAAACATCACTCAGATCCTCGTTGCCCAGGGCAGTCTTCTACTCTGTCCCAACAACTATTCAAGAACCTACTGAGTAAATCACCAGTGAGGAAATATCTTAGCCCCAGAACCACCTGGCTGAAAAGAACTTTAGAGATCATCTGGCTATTTTGATTTTTTATAATCAAGAGAAACTCACTCAAAGATGTGAGCTTGAGTCCCAGGTGGTCTTCCTAATCTCACGTGATGCTTCCTGGGACAGGCCTGTGCTGAAAGCTGTGGGGGATGCCTTTCCTGATGGAGAAAAGAAAGAAAAAAGTTAAACGTGGCAGCTCTGCTAATGAATCAGTTCTCTTTTTTTCTGGCTTTTTATTAATCCCACATTTGGTACAAATACAATACTGGCTAATTTTCTAATGGGACACATGTGAACATCTCCTAAACTAGCTTGTAGCCTTTCAACAGGGCCAGGACAAGGTGAGGTAGGAGAGACGCCTGACACAATCCTGAGAGTGTCTCCTTGCATTTTGCACCCTCACTGCCTCACTCATCTCACTTTAGACCCAGCCCTGCATTTCAACAACTCTAACAATGTTGACTGTGTTGCCTGATTTATTTATAATACAGGTCAAGATAGAGAATCAGGGTGCCTGTTATTCAGATAATGAGCCAAAAAAAATAGACACTTATAAAATGAATGGCTAACTGAATTCATGATATTTTCCTGCATGAGGATTACATTAGCAAAACAGAGATGGAGCACCTATAACTATGAAATACATATAATGTTAGTGTGTTAAAGGATTCCAAACCCAAAATAATCACAACATCTTCAGCAGACTGATTTTAGATACGTCCAGACATCAAGATCTCTCCTATGGGTGTTTTTTGTTGGGGGGGGGTTTGGCTACGTTGGGTCTTCATTGCTGCATGCGGGCTTTCTCTAGTTGCAGCGAGCAGGGGCTACTCTTCGTTGCAGTGCATGGACTTCTCATTGAGGTAGCTTCCCTTGTTGCGGACCATGGGCTCTAGGTGCACGGGCTTCGGTAGTTGTGGCGTGCGGGCTCAGCAGCTGTGACTCGCGGGCTCAGTAGTTGTGGCTCGTGGGCTCTAGAGTGCAGGCTCAGCAGTTGTTGCGCATGGGTTTAGTTGCTCTGCGGCATGTGGGATCTTCCCGGACCAGGGCTCAAACCCATGTCCCCTGAATTGGCAGGTGGATTCTTAACCACTGCACTACCAGGGAAGTCCCCTCTCCTATGGGTTTTTAATTTAATTCAAAATACAATTTGCTCTCTGAGTTACAGAAGTTGTAATTGTCTTAAAAAAGAGAAAAGCTGCTCAGTGTTATTGCCACATGACAAATGGAGGAGTGTAATAAGTAAGTGGGAGAACTGGCATAAATGAGTAGGACACGTCACATATGATGTTCACTAGAACATGCAGTTTTTCAGCTTCTGAAATATAGACTAGATTAAAATGCAACTTCTGTTTTGGATAAACTATGGTGTTTATATTAGGGCACTTAACTCTGCCAGCACCAAGGGCTGATCAATGGTACCCATCTTATGTTACAATGAAATGATGCTCAGGCTGAGACTGTCGGGTCTAATGCTTGGCATAGTAAGTACAACCCATCTGATAAACAATTCTGAGTCTCTCAAGAGCTTGCGTGACTATGAGAAGTCAGAGAGGACAGTTAACAGTGAGAAGTCAGAACTTACTTTATTGCACTATTGGAAACCCAAGGCAAACCCAAACCAGCTTAAACATCAAAGAGAAGATGGTTGGCTCAAGAAATCCAAATTACAGTTGAATCATCAAAAAAATAAAAGGTCAAGGATGTAAATGAGCCTCAGGAAGAACTAGGGCTAGGACACAGGTGATGAATCTTTCTCTCTCTCTTTCTCTCTCGCTCTCTCTCTCCCTCCCTCCCTTTCTCTTTCTCCCTTTTCTTTGTGTTCTTCTCATTCTGGATTCCTTCTCTCCCCCACAGACCACCTTTCTCCAAATAGTAAGAAATTTAGCCAGGAGAACAGGGTCAGGTGAGAAAATGACTGCCCCTGAAACAGGCATATGGAATCTCATGGAGAAGAGAGTAGACAAGAGAGGGGGTTGCTCCATACACAAAAATAAACTCAAAATGGATTACAGACCTATATGTAAGACTAGACACTATAAAACTCTTAGAGGAAAACATAGGAAGAACACTCTTTGACATAAATCACAGCAAGATCTTTTTTGATCCACCTCCTACAGTAATGGAAATAAAAACAAAAATAAGCAAATGGGACCTAATGAAACTTAAAAGTTTTTGTAAAGCAAAGGAAACTACAAACAAGACGAAAAGACAACCCTCATAATGGGAGAAAATATTTGTAAATGAATCAATGGACAAAGGATTAATCTCCAAAATATATAAACAGCTCATGCAGCTCAATATTAAAAAAAACAAACAACCCAATCAAAAAATGGACAGAAGACGTAAATAGACATTTCTCCAAAGAAGACATACAGATGGACAAGAAGCACATGAAAAGCTGCTCAACATCACTAATTATTAGAGAAATGCAAATCAAAGCTACAATGAGGTATCAGCTCACACCAGTTAGAATGGGCATCATCAGAAAATCTACAAACAACAAATGCTGGAGAGGGTGTGGAGAAAAGGGAACCCTCTTGCACTATTGGTGGAAAAGTAAATTGATACAGCCACTATGGAGAACAGTATGGAAGTTCCTTAAAAAAATAAAAATAGAATTACCATATGACCCAGCAATCCCACTACTGGGCATATACGCAGAGAAAACCATAATTCAAAAAGACACATGCACCCCAATGTTCATTGCAGCACTATTTACAATAGCTAGGTCATGGAAGCAACCTAAATGCCCATCAACAGATGAATGGATAAAGAAGATGTGACACATATATACAATGGAATATTACTCAGCCATAAAAAGGAACGAAATTGGGTCATTTGTAGAGATGTGGATGGATCTAGAGACTGTCATACAGAGTGAAGTAAGTCAGAAAGAGAAAAACAAATATCGTATATTAATACATATATGTGGAACCTAGAAAAATGGTACAGATGAACCGGTTTGCAGGGCAGAAATAGAGACACAGATGTAGAGAAAAACATATGGACACGAAGGGGGGAAGGTGGCAGGGGGAGTGGTGGTGGTGGTGGGATGAATTGGGAGATTGGTATTGACATGTATACAATAATATGTATAAAATGGATAACTAATAAGAACCTGCTGTATAAAAAATAAATAAAATAAAATTTTAATGATAAAACAGACACAATGCACAGTCAGGCAGATTAATTAAATATGTGAAACAATAAAAAAAAAAAAGAGAGAGGGGGTTGCCGAAGAGACAATTCCATAGATGTCCTTTCAGCATTCACTCTAAAAGTCACCTAGTACCAAAGACCGCTTTACCCCTTAAAGAGGAGGACAACCCCAACAGATGTGTATTAAAGACAAAGCATTTCCTTATTTTATGTAATTTAAAAGTTAAAAGGAAAAGAATGAGGACATTTGAACCACTTTTAGAGACAACACAACACACCTGTATTTATATGGCCTTTCTTTCTTGACTTGGTGAGCCTCACTTTATCTTGTCAGGAGGGTAAAGCAGGAACAGGGACAGGTTGGGTCACTGATCTCTGCTTGGCCACAATTCTGGAAAGATAGACGAGAGAGAGTGTGGAGCCCCCTTGGTCACACCACCCAGAGAAGCGTCATTCATGCTTCAAGAACCAGTACAGGAATCAGCATTTGAGATAGCCTTGTGCTGTTGTTGTTGTTTCTGTTGTTTTGTTTTGAGAAGTGAAAGAGCAGAAGAGACCTATTGTGTGGATCTCAACGTAATGAAATTTCCTAGAACAGTGTTCAACAGATACTTCCTGCCCTCATTTGAAGAAGTTTCCTGACCTGCAGGAGTTTTATCAGTCAGCAATTCTCTGAAAAGGTGGAAGAAAAAAGTTGACTCTATTTTCCTGATTGTAGTAATAGTAGCAATAATAATAAAACAGCCATAGCAACATCAAAACAAGTATTACTACTTTTATATAAAAACAGCTTAACATTTGTTAAGAGTTTGCAACAGACAGGTACAGCTCTAGAAGTTTTACGTGCGTACGGTCACTCCACTTTCATTATAAAATAATGATGAGAATCCAGTTTCCAAATGAGGTATGTATTCTTAAGACCCTTAAAATCCAGCAAGGCTCATTTACTAAAATTAAGTATGCCAATTAACCCAACAGTTGGACAGGTGATAGATGTTTAAAATCTGGTATTTAAACAAATGAGACTCTCTATACTAGATCACAACTCCTAGAAACTCTATTACCAAATGTTGTCATTGGAAAGGAGGCAAGTATTTCTTTGCTCTCTCAAAAACTTTAGGGATTTCTGGAGTGGTATTGATAGTCGAGTGGTAGCAACTTATAGGAATAAATTCATCAATTTTGTCATGAGGTATTCTTGACAAATGCACCAATCTGTAGCTAATATCACATAAAATGAAAAAAAAATGCTGAGTTAATCACATTCCCATAGAATCTATCAATACTTTTTGATAAAGAGAGTAAGTTCTCTTTGCATTCCTTTCCAATCTGGAAAATGGGTCTTGCCCTGTTGGGTCCTTTATGGATTTAAAAACTTAATTCAATAATACTTATTTTGCCTCTATACAGATATATCCCCTTAATGACATGACCAAATAAATGCTTCATTTAAATTTGACTACACTTTGCCTGTAGCTCTTAAGATTTTTCCCCCCGAATTAATAAAACATACAAAATGCAGATGGTAGCATATGGTACCTTCCATGGGAACATTTCATTTAAATTATTGAGAATTCTGCAATCTGATTCCACTTTAATGAATACATGAAAAGTACTTCTTACATTATAAATGTGTAACTAGCCAGATTAACTATTTTCATATGCTTTGCTGATTTTTCCAATACCTTCAGGAGTTATAATAAATATTTTATGTTTAATCAAAGGATATGATACATGCTATTTATCGTCTATTAAGCATCGGCTTAAATATTTCTAAAATATCAATGGGAGTGACAATCTACATCCAGCTACTGCAAACAGCCTGACCTGATGTTTAATACATTCCAGTGCCATTGCACATTCACAGAACTTATTAATCAAACAATCCATTAAGACATCATACCCTAAATCTCAAGATTGACCTATACATAGGAAAGAGGGGAATGTAAATTATACAAACCTCCTGGGGGACAATTTGAAAATATTCATTAACATCCTTAAAATTGTTTACAACTTTTTGACCTAGAAATTCTACTTCTGGGAATTCATCTTAAGGAAGCAAATAAATATGTGAAAGAATTTATGTTTATCACAGCGTGATTTATATCAGTATAGTTAGCATGCCCCAGCTTATGATTTTATAATAAGGTAAAATATTCACTAAATACTCCATGGCAATCATATGCCATTTTGTCTTCAGTTGCCTAAGCCAGAAATAAGCTGACCTCAGATTTTCATTCTATTATTTCTGAGGAAAGAAAAAAAACTTTTATCTGGGAAAATATTCTTGTACACTTTAAAAGAGAAGGCAGGTTATAAAGTCCCATGTATGTACAGGATAATGCCATTCAGTGCATGGGGGTAAAAACTAACTGTCTGTCTGTCTGTCTGTCTGTCTCTCTCTCTCTCTCTCTCTCTCTCTCTCTCTCTCTATATATATACACCAAAATGTTGACAGTGGTTACCACTGGATGGTTAGATGGTTAAATCTAAAAAAATAGATTTTTATTTTCTTTTTAACACTTATTCTGCAATTTCCATTTCCAACACAAGTGATTATTTTTATTTTCTAACCAATTGATACAGTACATATTATAATAGCTATCAAGGTCCTAAGCATGGGTGCCGCTCAGCCTCCCACTGATGATTATCACCTCCTCCTCCAGAATATTCTCGCTTCTAAGGGCTCAGTTTTCTGCTTGCCTATGAAAGTTCCTGGGAAGCCTCTGACACCAGCTTCTTGTGCTGTGCAAAGACCCTCAGTTGCAATATTGTGACATGCTCACAAATTCCACTCACATCCCTCCTACTCGTTCATTTTATGAATGAAAACACAGATGAGATTGCTGGCAAAGGTCACAAAGGCATATCATCTAAGGTGGAATTTGCACGTGTATCATTTAGTTACTGACCCTGTTCATTCAGGAGTCCAAATTTGCAGATTCCATTTCTCTCCATAGTGGAAAGCTCCACAAATCAAAAATGGAGGCTTTGAAAGGACTGGGGTCAGGACAATCCCATACATCTTGTATCCTACCCGGCATATCTACCTGTATGTACAAGGAGCAGCTCAAACTAACTTTGTAGAAACTCTTCCAATAGCACCCTATTGCCTATTGAATCATGTTCAGACCCCTTACTCCGGCATTTCAGATCTTCTGTACTCTGTCCTCAAAACTACTTCTGCCCATATTGCTTTCTATTTCCAGACATATAATTTCCTTTTTATCCAAACATTTTCATTCACAATAATTTAAATGTATAATGTGTTTTTCAATTTTTATGCATTTGCTTATGCTGTTCCCTGTTCCCTTTATACTTAAAATTCCCTGCTCTGTATGGATTATGCCTACCCATCAAATAGTGCATCTTAATTTTCCCTGCATCTATATCAGACCGACTAGCCTAATGTAATTTCTGGTTCTGCCCTAACCCAGACCGGGGAAAGCAATACATTGCCTAAATTCTTTTTAAACTTTTCAAGTTTTAAAATACATTTCCTCATTTGCTAGAAAAGCAATGCTTGCATATTAATACTGACATTATACTAACAGAAACAAACATTTGAGTGTAAACTGTGCTATAACATAAATAGATTCCAAGACAGAAAAGATAGGATTTGAGAAGGGAGAATGGGCAAGTAAATTCTCCTGTCTACTTAATTACAGAACACTCATGTAAAATTTCCTTTGGCTGCCTCCACTAATATAGCAATGATTTTCATGCCACTTTAACAGGGTAATTTCATCAACTTGGTAAAGCAAAAAGAAAAATAAAATATCATTAATCCCTCTGATTTGATTTCTCTCTGCTTTCATTTTTAGCTTATTAGATTTTATGCATTTCTAAGGGCTACCAAAATATAATGGTATAAAAATATAAACAAACCAATCAGAGAAAGGCAGGTTGTGGTCAGATGATGAGTGTCATGCTATGAAGTTCACAATGTATCCTACAGGCAAAGGGGATTCTCGTGAGTATTTCAGGCAGGAGACTAACATTATCATATTTGTTTCTTAGAAAGTTACCTGGTCAATAAAGGAAGATGGATTAGTATTGAAAGAGGGGTGAGATATAAGGAGCTATGGCAACAATCAGACAAATACTGAACTAAGATATTGAGATGCTGGGAACAAAGGGGTAAAGATGGAGACTAGAGGTCAGATTGTAAAGTGGTTTTGAAAGGCAGCATGTTGATTGCTTGAATTTAGGGAGTGATGCCCTGTGTATATTGTAAGAAACTAGATTTCAAGGAATCTTTTTGAAAGCAAACATTTATTAGAATTTTTCATGGTGTGTGTCTGTTACCGCATATGGAAAATCATGAGCCCTACAAATTGTTCCCTTGACTCTGAATCTGCCCGTCTGTGAGTCTGAAATAATGAAGAAGCAAAAACAAAGTCTCCTCCAGACAGAAAAAATTGGTAGAAATTTTTTTCCTAATAGAAACAATATCAATACACAAAAAGAGGAAAATATAGAGCAGAGAGCTAAGGATGTAGTTAAATCCAAATGCCTGATGTTGAGTTGCTAAAATAGAGGAGAGTCACTGGAATTTATCCTGAAAGGAAGCTTTCGGAGTGTTTGTCAGTTCCTCCAATAGCAGTTTATCACAACATAGGCCAACAGATCGCACCATTATTTTAACATTAACTTATCCACAGCTCCAGACTCAGGTGCTGCAAAGAGTCCAAAGGCTATAGATGTGGTAAACAGGTTTGGCTGCCCAGGTTTTCTCAGCCTTGCAGATTAGCTACCAGGCCTTTGATTCATTCTCAGGACGTGCAGAGGAGAGGAAAAGGAATTGCCAGAGCTGGTTTCTTGGTAAGCCCCTTTCTGCACAAATAAGATAGTAATTGTCAAAAAATTGAAGGCTGGGCACTTTAATTTTCTGCCATCTGTAATCGTGTGCAAGCTGTGGCAAAGCCAGAAATGAAATCAAGGTACTAAGGCATCGAATATGTCATTTCTTATGTCATTTTTTTGGACTATGGATCTGGAGAAAATAAGCTGTTTGCAACAGGGTAATTTAGTTATATGATGCACTCATGCAAAATCCCATTTTAAGTGACAGGGCATCATTATGGAGTAACCACATGATATGGATAGGGGCTGGCACAGATTCTAGTGAACAGCCACACTCCTTTATTTGAGCTGTTACATCATGAATCAGAATGGACCAAAATGAAGATGTACCCTCTTTAAGAGTAGAAACTCCATGCTGACATGAGAGCAGAGAGCTGCTCAGGCAAGCTGACAGTTTCTGCAGGACATGATGGGGCCATCAAGTTTCCACTAGAGAATTTCTGATGGAACAAAATATATCTAGAACAATAACTAAACAAATATTCCCCCCAATAATGCCTTTAAAACATACGAAAGTTCTGTAGAATAATCATTAAATCTAGAGACACAGGAAAAGTTTATGTGGGTTAGCAAAATTATGCAAGATATATATAGTGCAGTTTAAATGTTTATCTAATAATGAGTAAGCCTAGTGCATTGGGTCAAACATACATAAAAAGGATAGGTAGAACTACTCTAGGCTCACACTGGACCTGGAAAATTACCTATTCAATGTTATTAGTAACTCCAATTATTTAAGGAAGAAATTCTAAGCACATAGTTTCTCAGGGAAGCGGCAAGAGCCAGCGGAATAAACACACGCTTAAGAGACAGATGCAAGTTCAAATCCTGCCTTTACCACTTAGCAGCAATGTGACTTCACTGGTTGTAAATTTTGGGTAATACTACTGGCTTCATTGGCTAGAGTAAAGGTAACAGGTGAAAAACACCTGACATAATTCATGCTAACTTATGTCTCCCTTCCTCCCCCTTTTCCCTCTGAAGTCAAGGCTCTTTCAGCCTCCAAAGGGATCAATTACGGCAGCAGTTAGTCCTGGGCACAGCTATGTTATCAGGCATTCCACACTGTTCCTTGTTCATTTCATTCAAGCCACCTACATTGCTTCCTTCCATTTTCTGACTCTTTAGAGACAAATTTATGTGTCTGCCTGGAATACAAATGGCTTGAGTCATGCTTGTGTCCTGGTCCTGACAACTAAGATAAAAGTTTCATGGAGAAGTGGGTTGTTCTCAAGCAACAGCACAGAAAATACAACTCCTTAAATTGGTTTAATTTTGCCATTTTCAAAAATTGTTGAAAATACTTCCTCCTCTGTTTCATTTCTTAAAGGCTTGATAAAACAAAAACCTCTTGTTAGTCTCCTAATCCATAATTGCACAGAAGAAATCTACATGGATTTCTTTAGGATATGTTTTGGCTACTGAGCTCTACAATGATTTCATAAATATATTAGGCATGAAAGAAATATCAATGGTGGACTCTCCCAGAGAGAAGCAAAGTTCTGCTCACCTCTGCAGTCTGCACTCCAATATGATACTAAGGTTATGCCTGATTTGGGGAAATGAAAACAACACACTCAGGCACAAGGCACAAAGGAAGGGTTATCTCCCTCCCCAGTTCCTCCTCCCACAAATTCCTGATACCTAGGGGGCCCAGGAGATGGCAGACAGGTGATCAGGGAGCTCTTTGCTCAAGTGCTCATTGAGGCCGCTTCATCCTATAACTGAGATCTCCTCCTTTACTGGCACAGAGAGTGTTTATCTCAGCCTCAGCTAAATAAAAAAGAGCTTCATTTTATCTAGTTAACTCTTCTGGTCCCCTGATTCTGCAGGAGGGAAGCGAAAGGAAAATTTTCTCCCTTTCTTGGTCACAGATGTTAACAATAAAAGAAACAATAAATTAATAGACTCTGTTAGATATGCTTCCTGAGATTAAATGTGAACATGGTGAGTGTATTTGTTCTTTGCTCCAAGGTGGTTTCTTCCTCCTATATTTTGAATACTGGAACAGAATAATAGAGTATGCTCACAACTTGTGTTCATGGCTCTGATGAAGGTATATCACAAAAGGAGGAAAATTTACTTCCACAGTTCAAAGTATAAGACAGGGGGAGAAGTACAGGTGAAAGGAGAGGAAGAAAGGAAGTCATAGCATATGAAACACTGCAAATGCCCAACAAATATTAACTGATTCTGTTGTCATTGTTGGACTGTCATCATTTCCAAGGGCAAATACTGGATAAACTGGATGGGTGGAAGTCAAAACAAAATGGATAGAGAAGATAAATAAACAAATGTAAGGAATGATTTTTAGAAAAATTTAAAAAGGTAGAGAAGGAATAAACAAGGGAACATAAAGAAATAGAAATTAGGAATGCTTTGGAACTTTATTAGATAGGTATATATAGATCGCTGTCAGCCACAAAGCTTAAAGTGCTTTAGAAGAACGTGTACTGCATAAATAAGAGGTTTTTCTTTTTTTTTTTTTCCTAAAAGGACCAAAAACACAGAAAATTCACAGGGTGCATGAAAATTCAGCCTATCATTCTAAATGGACCTCTCCCAGGACGCCTTTCTCATTTTTTTCTGAGCTGTACAAAACACATTTAAGTATAGGATTTCAAGTATGTTGACTTTTAAAAAAGAATGTTACTTCAAGAGTTCTTCAGGGACAAGAAACAGAACGTGGGTGCTTTCTATCTTCTTCTGAACACTCTTCTTTCACTATCACAAACATATGGTGCCCATTTTTCAGATGCTACAGTTTCATATACATTGTAGCTGACATCTAGAAGAGAATCAAACACTTTAAGAGTCTTTTCTGAGGCTTTGGTTGACAGTCTAACTGTGAAACATTCCAACAACAACTTAGGTTTCTCAGAATTTATTCATAATTGTCCATGCCTAATATTTTTAACTACAATCCTATTATAATAAAGTGTCAACAACTGTATGAAATTGAGCCTTTAGTTTCAATTGCCAGATCAGCCCTCCATTTTCTCCCACCAAATGCCTCAGTCCCACTGTCATGTTAATAGCAGGCCTTGAGTCTGTAGGGACCATTTCAACACATATTTGAAATTCACCCAGTTATGGAATGCCAAGAGTGTCTTACTGTCCAAGGTGTACCCACCATTTCACGGAACCATTTTCAAACAACTTCAAGGTTATTGTCAGCTAGTGTGCTTATCGTTCAGTAAATTAGTTCTTTCTTATACATGAATCAATTCAACTCCCTAAATAGACGGGAAGGTCCATACTTGTTCATCTGCTGGCTTCTAGTGAGAAAACGTACACACATCATTGGCAGATTGGCACACTGGTGAATTTAATTGTGGCCACAATACAGGTCCAGGTCATTCATGTGGATAATGCCTCACTACATGCTAAAAAGTCATTATCTGTTTGGAGAACGAAACCCACCAACTCACTAAAGCTTCATTATTAATGTACTGACAGTGTTCCAGACCACGTGGTATGTATTTTATTCTCAGAAACAGCACAAGGAAGCAAGTAGTATCACTTGGCACAATTTGCAGATGAGGAAACTGTTGCTGAGAGACTGAAGGCATTTCAAAGCCCACACAGCCAGTTGGTGGCAGTCACATTGAATCCAGGTCTTTTTGTTTCCAGAGCCATGCTCAGAAATACTCTTCACTGACTTAGTGCACATAAGCATACCTGGAAGGCTTGTTGAAGCCACAGAATCCCACTCACAGAGATTCCAATTCTGATCTAGAAAGTCTGGAATGAGGCTCAGATCTCCACATATTAAAAAGCACCCCCTCTCCAGGTGATCCTAATGCGGGTGGTCTGCGGATCACCCTTTAGGAGAAGCACAGGAATCCTTGTAGTGTCTCCCTGGTTCTGCTCTGTGGCCTACTGCACATTTTAAAGATGATAGCAGCAGTATCACCGACACATGCTCCTTTCTTTCCATATTCCCACCAGGAGGGTGGAATTTATTTCTCTATCCTCTTGAATCTAGTAGGCTTTGTGTCTGCTTTGACCAATAGAATACAGAACTGACTCTGAGCCATGTGCAGGTATAACCCTTAAGTAGGAATCATTTGCTTCCTGCCTCTTTAAACCAAGAGACTACCCTGACATCACCATGCTGTAAGAAGTCCAAGTCACGTGGAAAGACTCTGAAGGATGAGACACCATGTAGTGAAAGAGAGAGACAGAAAGAAGTTGAAAATGAGAGAGAGTTGCTAAGGCACACCAGACATGAGTGAAGATGCCACCTTGGAAGTGGAGCCTCCAGCCCCTGCCACCCTAGTGGACAACACACTCCGCAGAGATAAACCATATAGCAGAGTCCTTCCTGAATTCCTGACCCACAAAGTCATGAGCAAAATAAATGCTTATGTCAAGCCCTAAGTTTTGGACTCATTTGTTACAGAGTAGTAGAAAACTGAAATATACTACCATACAAAATTATAATTATATATATAATTATAAAATTATATATATAAAATAAAGCATTGAAACCCTTATGCAGAAAGGAGTTCTAACCAAAACTCAATGTGATTGAGTAAAATTTCTTTTCCTGTAATTATCTGAGAATTTTCTTGAATTCTCATTTTTACTTTGAATGTGTAAACATGGCCATACCATTCTTATTCTGTGGGAAAATTTTTATTATTGTTTACATATTTTAAACTTTAAAATATTTTATATAGTGAAATTATTGATACATTTTCTTTAATTTTGTATTTCCCCTTACCTTTATTTTATTTTCCACCTTTATTGAGGTATACGTGACAAATAAAAATTGTATATATTTAAGGTATACAATGTGATGTTCTAATGTATGTATATATTGTGAAATGATTACCACAATCAAGTTATTAACACATGCATCACCTCACAAAGTTATCATTTTTATGTGTGTGATGTGAGAATACTTAAGAGCTACCCTCTTAGCAAATTTCAAGTATACAATACAGTATTATTAGTTACCATGCTGTACGTTAGATCTTCCTTACATTTAGAACAACTCCCAAATTGTGCTGTCTTCTGCAAAAGCAATGTGAAGAAAGGCACACACAAAGATCTACATTCCACTTTTTTGCACCTGATTCACCTGTTCAGAGATAAAAGTCAGTCTGGGTTATTCACTGGATTTGTATGTGTTCTTCCTCTAGAGAGCCAAATTGGGACTGAAAGGCTTCATTTTCATAAGTTCCCAGATGAACACAAATCAGAGTGAAATTTAACAGACTTTTAACTTGCATAAGCAATTGTTAAGTTTTCAGAACTATCCACTTCTGTGCTGGAGATATAATGACATTTTATCCTTTTAACCTCATGACTAGACACTCTGCACAGAAAATCCTGTTTTGATCATGAAAATTGATGCATATACCAAATCATTGAATAACTACACTCATTCCCATCTGCTAAGAAGACACGGTACCACATAAGGTGCCTGGCCAGGACTTCTGAGGCATAACAATCAACCGAAGATGGGATCAAACATAAACCATGCTGATTGCAACAATGGTTCTGCCCAGTCTGACTTTCTGTTTAGCTCTGGGAAAAATGCTTCAATGGAAAACTTTATGGCCATCATATGTGAACATCATCAATTATAAAAGCTTAGTGTTTTGGACAACCTGATGGAAGCTGTATCTAACTTTCCTAAAATTGCTCACCATGTGCTAAAGACCTTCCTCTTCACTCTCAGGGCCACCTTACTATCATCAAACTTGGAGCACAATCTTTCTTTCAATAAATTGGAGTTCTGCTTCATCCTAACCCACAAATGTCCCCTACATGGCTTTTTTGTTGCTGTTGTTTATTCTTGAGTTTTTTACAGAATCTGTGTCAAACCCATCTCACATCCCTCAAATATTCATCTCTACTTTCTGTCCAACTCCCTCATCCAGTCTCATGGTTTAGCAACAGGCTGTAGCTCATTACCTCTCTCCAGAATTCACTCAGATACCCAACTATCTGTGGGGCACCTCCACCTGGACACCTAAGTCTTAACACACCAAACTGAATTAACTATCTTCAGCCCACCGTTTCCCATTTTAATGAATGGCAGTATCACCCATCCACTTCTGCAAATCCACTCCCTTGCTCCAATCTAGTTACCAAGTCTCCCCATGTTTAGCTCCTCAAACATCGCAAATTTAACCCTCTGTTAGCACAACAATGTAGCCCCTTACCACAACCTTTGTTCAAGTGTTCATTGCCTTTCACTTTAACTACTGAAAAAGCTTTTCAGCCCTCTATACATTAGCCCATCAAAAATGATAATAGTCAACATTTATCGAGTGTTACCATGAGTCAGGCATTTTCCAGGGTTCTTATGTGTATAAATTCATTTAATCATTTGGTAGGTGTTTTTATGATACCTCATTTTAAAGGTAAAGAATCAAGTCAAAGAGATCGAGTTGCTTTCCCAATATCACATCTAAATATAACAGAACCAGAACAGGAATTCAAGCATCCTGACTTATTAGCCCAAGCTCTTAACCACTCCATTCCATTACCTAAATACCACCTTCATCCGTTTCAAGTGGCTGCCAGTCAGTTATAGACTTAAAACCAGGCTCCCCAGAAAAGCACTCAGAGCACTTTAATGTAATCCCGCCTCCTGCTTTTTTGCATCCTCAGCCTTTCCCCCTTTACTTGTCTCTGCTTTCTGTGTGCAGATCTACTGTATGTAGATTCTACCACTCTAGAAAAGATTTTTCTGTCAAACCTGCCACCCTTCCAGGTTCCTGGTATTAGAGACCAAGATGCAGGCTCTCGATGTTCCCCTTGCTATAGTGGGGGTTGCTGCTCCATGACCTTTCCCCTGAAGAGAGCTAGGGAATGAATCTGTGTACACAAACACACACACACACTTACATCAAATATGGACAGCTTGTAAGAGAATGGTGACTGCAAAAGGAAGAAGAGATAACAAAAAATGATTGATAAAAACAATACAATTGTTTTCTCCCAATTAGGAGATTGGGATTGACATATATACACCAATATGTATAAAATGGATAATAAGAACCTGCTGTATAAAAAAATAAATTAAATAAAATTCAAAAAAAAGCACAACAATACAATTATTTCTTTTCCTTTTCCCTTACCCTTCCTAATAACTCAATCCTAAAGCCATTGAGTGGGGCAAAGCAAGAGAGCTGTCCACATGGATGGCTGACCTGGTATGGATGTCAGAGGCCAAATAGGAAGAACAAAGAGCGTGTCCACACTGGGGAAAGCCCAGTTTGAGATGTCACATATTTGATCAGTCTTCCTGTGTGTAACCAATAGATCAGCACCATGGCCATCTTCTCCGCTCTATGACACCTTCCTCATATCCCACATCACTCTGTGTTCCTACACCATATGCTGAGCCTTCCCCAGTGTAGACTAGACACTCTGCTCCTCCTGCTCGGGCTCTGTTCCCCCTCATAAGCCACTTCTCTGTGTGGACAGCATGTTCACTCTGCCATGCTGTGATGCTTATACCAGACTGCCCCCATTAATGGATGCCCTTCTCACCTCATCTGGTTCTAGCACCTCACACCAGGACTTCTTTCCCCGCCCCGTCACGTAGATACATTCCTCACCCAACTTGGACTTTCAAATTCCAGCCAGAACACCCTCATATACTGACACTGTGATGTTAATTTTATGTATCAACTTGACTGGGCCATGGGGTGCCTGGATACTTGTTTAAAGCTTATTTCTGTGTGTGTCTGTGAGGGAGTTTCTGGATGAGATTAATATTTGAATTCATTTACTGAATTGGTGGGCCTCACCCAATTTGTTGAAGGCCTGAATAGAATAAAAGGCTGAGTAAGAAAGAATTCTTGCTCTCTGCCTCACTGTCTTCAAGCTGGAACATAAGACTTCCCCTGGATATGCATTCAAACTTGGCCTGGAACTTACAGTTGTTAGGCTGTAACAACTTGGCTCTTCCAGTTGTTAGGTCTTTGGACTCAGATTGGAACTTACACCAATTGGCTCTCCTGGGTCTCCAGCTTGCCAATTGCAGGTCTTGGACTTCTCAGCCTCCACAATCACAAGCCAGTTCCTTATAGTAAATATCTCTCAGCTGTTTTATCTATCTATCTATCTATCTCCTATTAATTTGGTTTTTCTGGAGAATCCAGACTAAGATGCCCACTTAACGTTGCTCAGTTTCCAATAGCCCATGCAGCCCACTTTTCAGTTTTGTCGTCCTGTTCAGCCCCATCTTCCCCCTTGTACTTAGGACATCAAATTGGGTCCCCACACACACACAGTGTGGATGCACTCCTCACCCTGCCTGGGCTCCAGCATCTCCCACCAGCCATCCACTCATGTGGACAACTCTCTTGCTTTATCCCACCCAACGCCTTTAAAAATGATTTACTCAGGAAGGAAAAGGGGAAAAGAAAACGGAAGTGCTGTACTATTATTTTTATTGATCTTATTTTTTGTTATCTCTTCTTCCATTCACAGCCAATATTCTCTTACAAGTGGTTCGTATTTGCTGTCTTCATTTTCTCAACCCACTCCCTTCTGGTTTCAGCCTTCATCACTTTCTGATGCTACTAGGTCATCAGTGACCTTCTTATTTCTAAATCTAAGAGATGTTTTTCAGTCTTCATGCTGATTGATCTGTTTGAGGCATTTGACACTTTGACCTCTGAAAACAGTCTATTCCCTCTGCTTTCATGGCACAGCACTCCTGTGATATTCCTCCTCTCTCACTGGCTACTTCTCCTTTACAGTCTCCTCTTCCTCTGCCTAGTGCTTGAATGTTGGCACTGCCCAAGGCTCAGTCCCAAGCCTTCTGCTCTTCTCACTCATCACACTCCCACATCTCAGTACTGCTTTGGCTCTGGTTGTCATCTACATGTTATTATTTTAGAAATCATCTCTATCTCTGCAAGCCTGACTCTGAGCTCCAAACACATACACCCCACTGTCAACCATACATTCATTCAACTCAGTAATATTTATTGAGTACCTACTGTGCACTATGTGCACTGATGTAGGTCTTAACATCTTCATTCAGGTGTTTGAGGCACCCAACACTCAGCACACAGAGAGAATGCAACTATCTTCACCTCTCCTCCATGGTCTCTGCATACATCCAGGGTTCTTTATCTCAGGAAATGGCATGAGCATCTTCCTCTCGGCCAGAGCCAGAATCATCTGACCCTCAACTCCTCACCTCACACCCAGTCATTTACTAAGTCCAACTGATTCTACCTCTTACGTACCTCTTAAGTCTCTCCAATTTTCTACATTTCCACTAATGCTCTAGACCTGACCACCATTGTTACTGGACTACAGCCTCCTAACTGGCCTCCCTGACTAGAGACCTGCCCCTTCACACACATGAACTTTCTAGTTACTCTCCACATGGTAGCCAGAATATTCTTTCTCTAATGCAAATCTAATCACGTCACTCCCCAGATGTTAACTGTTTCATGGGAGTTCCTTGTGCCTTTGAGATAAAGAGGAAACTCTCTAACATGGCTTCAGAGCCATCCATGATCTGGCCTGCTCTGCTCTTCAGTCTCACTTCTGCTGTTTCTGCACATGGAACCTTCTCTGCAGGCTCCAAATGGAGGCTGGAGCCTGAAGACTGGCTTATAACCTCCCCCAACGCCTGCTACCTACACCTAGAAATACCTCTGCTATTGCCTCTTGCTTGACTTACTTCTAACTCATCCTTCAGGTCTCAGTGGGAATGTTACCTCCTCAAAGAAGCTCTCCCTGAGGCATAGACATGGCTAAGTCGTCTGTCCCCTGGAACATCCCTGTCATATCACACACATTATGCTACTCCCCTGCAACCACTCATTAAAAAGTCTGTGCTCCTTAACAGGCTGGATGTTCCATGAGATCAGGGATCCTCTCTATTTACACCATCTATGCTTCACACAGCAACAAGCACACAGCAGGAGCTCAATAAATATTTGTTCAATGGATGAATGATTTATTGGTGCTATAACAATAAACTAGATCCTATTAGGTTTATCCTTTTACAATCTGGAAACATCATGAAATGCTTTTAATGTTTTCAATTAGTTACATTCATTACTATGTGATGCTATATGATGTAACAGTTGAGGAGAGAGTCCAGAGGATGCCTGCCTTGTTTCAAATCCAGCCTCTCCTCTTAATCACTGCATGCTTTGGGCAGCCACTACCTTCCCTGTACCTCTCTTTCTCCATCTGTTGTATGCTGTGTTGAGGATAAATCAGTATGTATAAATCACTTAGAATAGCACATGACACAACTTAGAGAAACACTACGTAAGACTTATTATTACTTTGTGATATTTTTATTTAAACAAGAACCTTGCGGTTATAAAATCCCTTGATCATTAGGGAGAGATTCCAAACATAAGGAATTTCAAGTACAATGGAAACATCAAGTGTGTACCATATTGTTTAAAAGCTTATTTAAAAATTATGTGGCACAGTGTTTAATGCATAAATAAAGATATTTAATTTTTTTAATGACCAAAACAAAATGAAAAGATATAGAAAATGGTCAAAAATGTTTGTAATGGAACAGAGATTTAACGATTTGTATTTTTTTAAATTATGACAAAAATCTAGTTTTAAAATACAAAAGTTTGGGCTTCCCTGGTGGCACAGTGATTGAGAGTCCGCCTGTCGATGCAGGGGACACGGGTTCGTGCCCCGTTCCGGGAAGATCTAACATGCCGCGGAGCGGCTGGACCCATGAACCATGGCCACTGAGCCTGCGCGTCCGGAGCCTGTGCTCCGCAATGGGAGACGCCCGCGTACCGAAAAAAAAAAAATACAAAAGTTTGCCCACAAAGAGGTTTTTTTTAAAAAAAACAATCTGTAAATAAAACATAGAAATACAAAGAAAAGTATTTGGAAAATAACATGTATTTCTACAAAGAGAATCAAGATTTTTTTAAATGACAGAAAATGCATTTTTAAAACTAAGCATTATTTACAAGCCCACGCAGCAAAGCTACTCGATTAATGAGAGAATTAGCATGGAAGACATTCTCCCTTATTTCCAGAAGATACAAGGGAAGTCTGGATTAGAAACCAGATTTCACTCCCCCTAGGCTAAATCAATACATAATTTCTGCCAGCATCCAAAATATGGCACAGATTCAGAACCTGGAAAGATATTAATTAAGGAAGGGAATGACTAGAACTAAAATCACTGTATCATCTAAGGGTGAAGACGAGTCCTTTGATGACACAGAATCAACTCAAAACCCAAGGATTCCCCCACTTACTAAATGTGGATGTTGTGAGAGCAACCCAATTATCTACATCTCAATTTTCTCATCTGTAATTTGGGTATAAAAACATACTTACCTCAAGGGATTTTGTGCATAAGTTGGTTAATATCTGTAATGTGCTACACAATGCTTAGCTCATAATAAACCCACAAAAAACTGTTCACTATTACTGTATTTTATCCCATTGATTTCCACTGCACCCTAAGTGGTGCTTTCCTATACACTTGTAATCATGTACATCATTTGTGGAATTGTTTAACATTTAGATTTATTTGTATTTACATCAGGAAGGAGTTTCAGCTTTAGAGTTAACAAACCTGAGAATCAATTCTAGCTGCTTCATGTACAGGTAGTGAAACTTTAAGTACACAGTTTTAACTTCCTTGGCTTCAGTTTCCTCATCTTTAAGATGGAATAAGACCTACGTTGCTGGGTTGTAATAAAGGTTAAGTGAAATAATCTGTGTAAAGCACCAGACACAAAATGATGCTTCATAAACAGCAACAATATTATAGGAACTAAAGAGAGAGGAGACAAGTGTTCTACTGATCACTTACTGGGATATATTAAAATGGAAATTCAGGTAAAGAAAGAATATTTCTAACTGATGTCAGTTCACCAGCAGACAAAAATCCCTGATGAAGTGATTCTAGGTTGTCATTCCCAGTGACTGAGATAACCTTGTGTGCTAATTAGAAAATATTTTAATACTTGAAAAAAAAGGCATTTGTCTATTTCAGCAGCATAGAAAAGAAGCTCTACTTGGTATGATTTGCCATAATGATATATTTATCAGAAGCAGTTCACTTTATCTGCTGCAAAACACTCTTTGATGTCATTAACCTACAGAAATAATTATAGGCAACTCTTTGCTAGCTGTCACAAGGGCCAAGATTGCTAGTCCAGGATTTCCGCTGACCTCCTCTGTTGAAGCCATTTGATACAATGCACACCAAACTGCCGTGTGGATGACAGGCTCTTGGTGTTCCAGCCAGGCGTCAGGGCTGTGCCTCTGAGGTGGGAGATCCAAGTTCAGGACACTGGTCCACAAGAGACATCCCAGCTCCACATAATGTCAAACGGCGAAAATCTCCCTGAGATCTCCATCTCAACGCCAAAACCCAGCTCCACTCAATGATCAGCAAGTTACAGTGCTGGACACCCTATGCCAAACAACTAGCAAGACTGGAACACAACCCCATCCATTAGCAGAGATGTTGCCTAAAATCATAATAAGGCCACAAACAACCCAAAACACACCACCAGACGTGGACCTGCCCACCAGAAATACAAGATCCAGCCTCATCCACCAGAACACAGGCACCAGTCCCCTCCAGCAGGAAGCCTACACAACCCACTAAACCAACCTTAGCCACTGGGGGCAGACACCAAAAACGAACCTGCAGCCTACAAAAAGAAGACCCCAAACACAGTAAGTTAAGCAAAATGAGAAGACAGAGAAACACACAGCAGAAGACGGAGCAAAACAAAAACCCACCAGACCTAACAAATGAAGAGGAAATAGGCAGTCTACCTGAAAAAGAACTCAGAATAATGATAGTAAAGATGATACAAAACCTTGGAAATAAAATGGAGAAAACAAGAAACATTTAACAAGGACCTAGAAGAACTAAAGAGCAAACAAACAGTGATGAGCAAAACAATAAATGAAATTAAAATTTCTCTAGAAGGGATCAATAGCAGAATAACTGAAGCAGAAGAACGGATAAGTGACCTGGAAGATAAAATAGTGGAAATAACTACTGCAGAGCAGAATAAAGAAAAAAGAATGAAAATAATTGAGGACAGACTCAGAGACCTCTGGGACAACATTAAATGCACCAACATTCAAATTACAGGGGTCCCAAAAGGAGAAGAGAAAAAGAAAGGGACTGAGAAAATATTTGAAAAGATTGTAGTTGAAAACTTCCCTAATATGGGAAAGGAAACAGTTAATCAAGTCCAGAAAGTACAGAGAGTCCCATACAGGATAAATCCACGGAGAAACACACCAAGACACATATTAATCAAACTATCAAAACTAAATACAAAGAAAAAATATTAAAAGCACCAAGGGAAAAACAACAAATAACACACAAGGGAATCCCAATAAGGTTAACAGCTGATCTTTCAGCAGAAACTCTGTAAACCAGAAGGGAGTGGCAGGACATATTTAAAGTGATGAAGGAGAAAAACCTACAACAAGATTACTCTACCCAGCAAGGATCTCACTCAGATCTGACAGAGAAATTAAAACCTTTACACACAAGCAAAAGCTTAAGAGAATTCAGCACCACCAAACCAGCTTTAAAACAAATGCTAAAGGAACTTCTCTAGGCAGGAAACACAAGAGAAGGAGAAGACCTAAAATAACAAACCCAAAACAATTAAGAAAATGGTAATAGGAACATACATATAGATAATTACCTTAAATGTAAATGGATTAAATGCTCCAACCAAAAGACAAAGACTGGCTGAATGGATCCAAAAACAAGACCCGTATATATGCTGTCTATAAGAGACCCACTTCAGATCTAGAGACACATACAGACTGAAAGTGAGGGGATGGAAAAAGATATTCCATGCAAATGGAAATCAAAAAGCTGGAGGAGCAATTCTCATATCAGACAAAAGAGACTTTAAAACAAAGACTATTACAAGAGACAAAGAAGGACACTACATGATGATTAAGGGATCCATCCAAGAAGAAGATATAACAATTGTAAATATTTATGCACCCAACATAGGAGCACCTCAGTACATAAGGTGAATACTAACAGCCATAAAAGGGGAAATCCACAGTAACACAATCATAGTAGGGGGCTTTAACACCCCACTTTCACCAATGGACAGATCATGCAAAGTGAAAATAAATAAGGAGACACAAGCTTTAAATGATACATTAAACAAGATGGACTTAATTGATATTTTCCAAAAAAACAGAATAAATATTCTTCTCAAGTGTTCATGGAACACTCTCCAGGAGAGATCATATCTTGGGTCACAAATCAAGCCTTGGTAAATTTAAGAAAACTGAAATCGTATCAAGTATCTTTTCAGACCACAACGCTATTAGACTAGATATCAATTACAGGAAAAAATCTGTAAAAAATACAAACACATGGAGAATAAACAATACACTACTTAATAACCAAGAGATCACTGAAGAAATCAAAGAGGAAATAAAAAATACCTAGAAACAAATGACAATGAAAACACGATGATCCAAAATCTATGGGATGCAGCAAAAGCAGTTCTAAGAGGGAAGTTTATAGCAATACAATCCTACCTTAAGAAACTAGAAACACCTCAAATAAACAACCTAAACTTACACCTAAAGCAATTAGACAAAGAAAAACAAAAAAAACCAAAGTCAGCAGAAGGAAAGAAATCATAAAGATCAGATCAGAAATAAATGAAAAAGAAATGAAGGAAACGATAGCAAAGATCAATAAAAGTAAAAGCTGGTTCTTTTTTTTTTTGCAGTACGTGGGCCTCTCACTGTTGTGGCCTCTCCCGCTGCGGAGGACAGGCTCCGGAAGTGCAGGCTCAGCGGCCATGGCTCACAGACGCAGCCGCTCCGCGGCATGTGGGATCTTCCCGGACCAGGGCACAAACCCATGTCCCCTGCATCGGCAGGCGGACTCTCAACCACTGCACCACCAGGAAAGCCCGTAAAAGCTGGTTCTTTGAGAAGATAAACAAAATTGATAAACCATTAGCCAGACTTATCAACAAAAAAAGGGAGAAGACTTAAGTCAATAGAATTAGAAATGAAAAAGGAGAAGTAACAACTGACACTGCAGAAGTACAAAAGATCATGAGAGATTACTACAGGTAACTATATGCCAATAAAATGGACAACCTGGAATAAACGGACAAATTCGTAGAAATGCACAACCTTTCAAGACTGAACCAGGAAGAAATAGAAAATATGAACAGACGAATCACAAGCACTGAAATTAAAACTGTGATTAAAAATCTTCCAACAAAAAAAGCCCAGGACCAGATTGCTTCACAGGTGAATTCTATCAAATATTTAGAGACGAGCTAACACCTATCCTTCTCAAACTCTTTCAAAATATAGCAGAGGGAGGAACACTCCCAAACTCATTCTACGAGGCCACCATCACCCTGACACCAAAACCAGACAAAGATGTCACAGAGAAGGAAAACTACAGGCCAATATCACTGATGAACATAGATGTAAAAATCCTCAACAAAATACTAGCACACAGAATCCAATAGCAGATTAAAAGGATCATACACCATGATCAAGTGGGGTTTATTCCAGGAATGCAAGGATTCTTCAATATACGCAAATCAATCAACATCATACACCATATTAAAAAATTGAAGGAGAAATACCATATGATCATCTCAACAGAGGCAGAAAAAGCTTTCAACAAAATTCAGCACCCATTTATGATAAAAACCCTCCAGAAAGTAGGCATAGAGGGAACTTACCTCAACATAATAAAGGCCATATATGACAAACCCACAGCCAACATCATCCTCAATGGTGAAAAAGTGAAACCATTTCCACTAAGATCAGGAACAAGACAAGGTTGCCCACTCTCACCACCACCGGTCAGAATGGCCATCATCAAAAAATCTACAAACAACAGATGCTGGAGAGGGTGTGGAGAAAAGGGAACCCTCTTGCACTGTTGGTTGCAATGTAAATTGATACAGCCACTATGGAGAACAGTATGGAGGTTCCTTAAAAAAAAAAAAAAACAGAACTACCATATGACCCAGCAATCCCATTACTGGGCATATACCCGGAGAAAACCATAATTCAGCAAAAGTCATGTACCACAATGTTCATTGCAGCTCTATTTACAGTAGCCAGGACACGGAAGGAATCTAAGTGTCCCTCAACAGATGAATGGATAAAGAAGAAGTGGCACTTATATACAATGGAATATTACTCAGCCATAAAAAAGAAATGAAATTGAGTTATTTGTAGTGAGGTGGCTGGACCTAGAGTCCGTCATACAGAGTGAAGTAAATCAGAAAGAGAAAAACAAATACCTTATGCTAACACATATATATGGAATCCCCCCCCCAAAAAAAATGGTCATGAAGAACCTAGAGGCAAGACGGGAACAAAGATACAGACCTACTAGAGAATGGTCTTGAGGATACGGGGTGGGGGAAGGGTAAGCTCAGACAAAGTGAGAGAATGGCATGGACATATATACACTACCAAACATAAAATAGATAGCTAGTGGGAAGCAGCTGCATAGCACAGGGAGATCAGCTCGGTGCTTTGTGACCACCTACAGGGGTGGGATAGGGAGGGTGGGAGGGAGGGAGATGCAAGAGGGAAGAGATATGGGGACATATGTATATGTATAACTGATTCACTTTGTTATAAAGCAGAAACTAACACACCATTGTAAAGCAATTATACTCCAATAAAGATGTTAAAAAAATTAAAAAATAAAAAATGCAAAATAAAAAGACATAATTATAGGAAAGTAATACAAGGCTATCCAAAGTGTAAGGTAACAAAGGGCTTTCCTTCAGTCCTGAAGACTACATCAATTAATTCAGCAAACGTCAGTCCTCCAGCATCCAGGAAGTAAGTAATCAGAGAGTATCTTACACAAAGGCCCCCAAAAATTCTTCTGATCATTTACATTAATCACATTAATATTGTTGCTTAGAAAGAAGACACTGGGCAATTATTTAATAATGCAACTTTTCTGCAAATCTACAAAATCCATAGATCTAACAATCTAAGTGGTACTATAAATCATAATCAATGTGTTCCTTGTTGACTCTGGAGGAGACAGTTTGGGTTTAAGAAGAAAAATATTGTACTTGGATTCAGGCCACCCAATTTCAAAACTCCAGTCTGCCACTTAGAGCTGAATGAACACTGCAGCTCACCAGTCTGCCCAGGTCTCAATTTCCTCCACATAGAATGAGAATGCAATGACCTCAGCATGTTGTGAAGATTACATGAGAAAAAGTATATTCATTACTGGCTCAAAATAGAAGATACAATTAGTTGAATATTAGTTCAATGAATTATTAATGAATCAAAGATTACTTTTAACAAAATAATAATAATTATAATAGCTAACATTAATTGTTTATTTACTATGTACCAGTTGCTGTACAAAACATTTTAAATTAATTATCTCATTTTTTCTTACCATATGATCTAGCAATCCCACTTCTGGGTATATATTCAAAGGAATTAAAATCAGGATCTCAGAGAAATATCTGCACTTCCATGTTCACTGCAACACTACTTCACACTAACCAGGATATGGAAACGTAAATGTTCATCAACAAATGCATGGATAAATAAAATATGGCATAAATATACAATAGAATATTATTCAGCCTTTAAAAAGAAGGAAATTCTGCCATATGCAACAAGCTGGGTGAACCTGGAGGACATTATGCTAAGTGAAATAAACCAGTCACAGAAGACATATACTGCATGATTCCACTTACATGAGGTATCATAGAAACAGAGAGTAGAATGGTTTTTGCCAGAGGCTATCAGGAGAGAGAAAAGGGGAATCTCTGTTCAATGGGTATAACATTTCACACATACAAGATGAATAAGTTCTAGAGATCCTTTGTACAGCATAGCATCTACAGTCAACAATACCGTTTTGTGCACTTAAAAGTTTGTTAAAAAGGTAGATCTCATGCTAAGCATTCTTAACACAACAAAAAGAAAAAAAATAAAAAGACCTATGTGGAAAGTTGTTTTTTTTTTTTTTTTTTTTTGCGCTACGCGGGCCTCTCACTGTCGTGGTCTCTCCCGTTGCAGAGCACAGGCTCCAGACACACAGGCTCAGCGGCCATGGCTCACGGACCCAGCCGCTCCGCAGCATGTGGGACCTTCCCAGATCGGGGCACGAACCCATGTCCCCTGCATTGGCAGGCGGACTCTCAACCACTGCGCCACCAGGGAAGCCCCTATGTGGAAAGTTTTATCCCTTTTCTCATTTGAGAACTAGGTTTAGAGAGGTTAAGTAAACAGTCTAAGTTTACATAGAATATAAGTGCCCAAACCAGGGTAAGACAAGTTTTTCTCACACCAAAACATATATGTCTCCAAATGATTAATTTTCATATTATTTAGTAACAGCAGAACACTTTATTCAATAAAATATGTGTAGAGAGCCCAGATACATATAACAGATAAAAACTGAGCCACTTGGATTTGATCATGGACTGAGAACTTTACCCTCATGGTGGCCTTAGAAACACCTCACAGGAACCCTAGGACTCAACAAAACACAGCATGAAAGTCTTTGCTACAATGATCACATCTTTTTCACATTTATGACTGTGACAGTTTGCACTGAAAGGCCTATGATAAGCAATAATTTGTCATGTTCTATGGTATTAATTTGAATCTTGCATTGCAAAACTGTCAGGAAGAAGTCATTTAGCTGGTAAGTGAGCTTTTTAGAAGCATGAGAATATATTCAGGCTACACATGATTTATGATACACATATGATCTGGGAGAAAGCCAGGTACCTGGGCAAACATTTCCACGCTCATCAATCAGGGGATACCTGAAGAATTGGGACATACTATTGGCAAAATATCTAGATTCTACAGTACCTGATTACTGCAAACTGGCAAAGTATGTCTCTGATTTTACTGTAAGGAATGTCACATTACACAGCACGGTACTCCTTAACATTTCCTAGGGTTGCCAGATTTACCAAATAAAAATACAAAATACCCAGTTTAGGGCTTCCCTGGTGGCGCAGTGGTTGAGAGTCTGCCTGCCGATGCAGGGGACACAGGTTCGTGCCCCAGTCCGGAAAGATCCCACATGCCACGGAGCGGCTGGGCCCGTGAGCCATGGCCACTGAGCCTGTGCATCTGGAGCCTGTGCTCCGCAACGGGAGAGGCCACAACAGTGAGAGGCCCGCATACCTCAAAAAAAAAAAAAAGGATAACAAAATACCCAGTTTAATTGGAATTTCAGATAAACAACGAATGCCTTTCTTTTTATAAATATATTCCAGATATTTCATGGCTCAATACTAAAAAAGTATTCATTGTCAGTTCCTTAAAATATTTTTTATTTTATATGCTTACTTAGGCAGCCAGATTATTAATAGTTGATAATTACATAGTCCATACACACAGACTTTGTGAATAAATTGGTTCAGGCAAATGGCAAGACAAGATAAAACATAAATTATAAATTATACATAAGTGAAGAATAAAATATAATAATTAAGAATAAAATTGTGTGGACAGATTAGCACATTATACACAGCTGAGAAAAGAATTGGTGTCCCAGAAGATAGATGTTAAGAAATTATCCACAAAGAGTCGGGAAATATGAAAGAGGAGTTAAAAGACCTAAAGGGCAGATGAAAATGTTCTATGCTTATTTAATCAGAGTTCCAGAAGGATAGAACATAAATAATAATAAAGAAGCAATATTTGAAGGCATAATAGGTGATAATTTTTCAGAGTTGATGAAAGATATCAATAATTAGATGGAACAACTCACATACTCCACGAAGGGTAAATGGAAAGAATTCATACCAGTGTTATATCAGACATATAGTACTGAAACTACAGAACACCCAAGACATTATCATATCATCTTGGAATATATTATAGTAAAAAAATGTAAATTTTGATTTGAGTCACAGGTGAATTCTAGGACTTAGAAAAATAAAACTTTCGAAGAAGGGAAAATTATAATTTTGTGGCTAGAAAACCAAAAAATAAAAATATTTGCCAAACTGGAATATTGCTAATTTTTTTTAAAGCATCACTCCAATCACAAAGAACATAATTGAAAAGAAAAGGGTAAGATATTTAAAAGGAAAACATATCAGTGAAGATTAAGAACTCCTTCATGAACTCAGAGTTTAAAACATGTAGTTTTATATAAATGAGCAGACACCTGGCCCTTTAGAAAGGCTGATTTCTTTACAAAGATTTTTTTTGTTACACTTGAGTTTCTCATATCCCAACAGTAAAATAATTTCTAATTATCCCCATAATCAACATGAAAACATTGAAAAGCTTGCTGATTTTTCACCTAGTTTTGAAAGAAGGACTGGAAAAGCATGGTTCTTGAAGAATATTACTTGCTCCACAACTAAATATATTTTTATTCTTTGTGGTATGTAGCTTTGAGATTGCTTTTATTTTCCTTTTTTTTCCCTAAAACCAAAGGCATTGTCACATTTCCTTTTTTGCATATAAATACTTTGTTTCTTACCACCACATGACTCTGTCTTTAAAGCTTAGAAATAATATGGTTTTGAGGCAAATTTTCCTCCAAAGTGAAGGCAGGTACAGAGATGGAATAATGAGGATAGGAGTATGTTTACATCAACATGCATTTACTCAGCTTCAGTTATGTGAAAGGTTCAGTGTTAAACATGGTAAGGCAGACAAAAACATACAACCCCCATAAATCAATCCTGCAATAGCTGAGCCACTGGTAAATTTACTTCACTGGTTTACATTTTTGGATCCTACCTTCACCTCTGATGGAAAACGATTATGTGCAACATTCACATGAAATTCTTTTCTGTACTGTGTAAAAATGCTATCAGTGACATTGTCTGTTTCATTGCCCCATGTTCCTCTTGGGGACCCCCATATAAAACATCTTCCAGAATTTATTATCAAGAAAGTGCCTAAATGTCCAACAATAGGGAAATATGTAAGTAAATTATGGCATTTTCACATGACAGAGTATCATACAAGCATTAAAATGATAACTTTGAAGACTACAGAAATAGGAAAAATGTTTATGACATAAGTGAATAAATCAATACAAAATGACATTTACACTGTGATTGCAGATATATAAAATATATATTCAAACAGGACAAGAAAGAACATTCAAAGGTAATTTAAGAGTAGAATTATAGGTGCCTTTTTCCCATCTTTCAAAATACATGCTTAGAGTGGTGCAAAAAATATATATATATATATAGGTGGAAAACTTTGTCTTCATGAAGTTTGGTGTTTATTTCTTGTGATTCTCTTTTTACCTTGGGAGCAAGGAAGCTCAGAGCTGCATGTCATATTCAAAAACTAGTATTATATTAGCACTTACGGCTGGTATTTTTTTCTTTTTTGAAGCTTTGACTATATTCCATTTTATTTCCTTTTTAGGGCTGAAAATGAAAAATTCGACATCCTTATCTTCAAATAGCTTGTAATATGCTTAGATACAAATTTTATGTAGTTAGAGATGCTAAGAAATGCACTATGATTTGATTGAGGTCATGCTGTACTTGGAAGAATACCACTGAAGAGGGGGTACTCCCTTCAGTGCATCGTACCAGGGACTACACGATGGTGATAAACATTACTGGAGATCACTTGGCTAAGGTGGTTTTTCCAGATTTCTCCACTCTAAAGTTACTAGTTTACCCTTTTAAAGAATAAATATTTAGAGGAGGATATACTTTGAGATGTTATAAATATTCTATTTCTCCTCAAACTTTCATTCACTGATTTTTTGTACCCATCAGTGGAACTTGACTGTAGCAATTTTTACTGTGATTTTTATTGTATGCTCATGGTGATTTTTCTACTTCCCTCATTCCTTCAACATTTATTATTTGGAATTGTTCTAAAAGGGCAATTTATCACGCTTCCCTTTATATATTTATTCAGTTATTTATTTATATCAGTATAGACTCATGGATATTTACTTCATTCTTTGTGTTATAATCCAATACTATCATTATTTATTTCATTGCTCAAATTATTACAAATTTGGCCAAAAGGAGCTCTTTTGGCTCTTGTGCCCTTTTGAAATGAAACTAATTTTTTTTTCACTTCTTTGCTTTTTGACACCTCAAAATGCTCCATGATCATCCTGTATTTTCCTTGCTTCAGTCCCGAAATGGACCACTTATCTAAGGAACCCTGACTTCCTTTATTGAAGAATCGTATTTAAAAACCAGTATCTGAGCATTAGCATTAAGTATACTCATTGTAACTCGGGTGTCATGGGTTCTAGTTACTCTCAGCAAACTAAGCTTCTCAGGGATATGGTCATCTCAGTGCTTCTGCTCCTCCCCTGGCATAGTTACGGGCCCAACATATCTCTTATTACTGCCCCTCCCCTAATAGCATAGTGTTTTTACCTAGTTCCCTTCCCCCAGCTGCAATGGGTTTTCACTAGTGTACTATAAACAACTCTGTTTTCTGCCCTTCCCGCTACAGATTAAAGTTTTCATTCCCTAGTAAAATTTGGTGAGAGAGGTCCAGGTTGAATCCTGGGGCCATTCTTCAGCAGCTCCTGTTTACCCCACCATATTAGGACACTGTCTTAGGATTCTCTCCAACCTTTTCTGCAAGTGCTTAGTAGGTTTGTGGAGAAAAGATTGCGGATTCACCCAATTTCTGTGGCCCCTAGGGGCTTCACACTCTCTCACCGTGCGTACTTGGCCTCCACCAATCCTCTATTTCCCTAGTGGAACTCTTCTAACCAGTGTCCACTTGTGTCTATACCAGGTAAGTCAGTGCCCATGTCTTGTCTCTCCCTGTCGTGGCCACTCTCTCCTTAGATGTTGAGCCAGGTGGTTACCCTGTGACAGATTCTTTAACAGGTTCAAAAAGGTCATGGACTTACAATCTGTGTAATTTTTTCTTTTTTCATTGTAAGAATGTGAGAGATGCTCCTTCTAGCTCTTTACATTTCTGAGTGGGAACTATAAGAGTTTTATTTGTGAAATCAGCCCTGGCTTACTTATCCAACCTTATCTCAATACAACTGATCTCTCATTTTTTAGACATTTAACACATGTTACTTCATAATATATGTTATCTCCTTTTTAATGTCTGAAATACTCCCCATCTGAATTGTCAGCTTTGTAGACGTTAAAAGTTTCCATGGATTAATGGAAAGAGCATGAACTTTAGAGACAGCAAAAAACAAACTAAAATCCTACTTCTATGACCTATGTGGCCATGAACAAAATAGTATGTGAGCCTCAGTTTCCTCTTCCATAAAATGTAGACAATACTCAACTAAAATACTGAGAATTGAGATGGTCTGCATAAGCCCGTGAAATACGTAACCTTTCAGAAGATGTTGGCTTTTCCCATTTTCTCCTCTTTGATCTGAGTATCTCACAGAATCTCTAGATAAGCAATGAACATGGAGCAGCAACAAAACTTAATATATTCAGTTGAAGTGTTCCAGTCTTGTTTCCTTTTAATTCTCACAATACATTACAAACCAACTTTTAGTGCTGCGATACAAACCAGGATAAATTCACCAACAAACTCTATGAAAAACCATAGAGCTCAGAAAACAACTTAGCCCTTTTTTCCTCCTAGAAAAACATAATATCTTAATGAAGGACCAAGGAACTTAAAATTCTGGCTGGTAGGATATTCCTTTTGAGGAGGAACTAGGACAAGTTAACCACTTCTTTCATCAAGTTTGAGAAATTAAAGTGTTGGCCTAATTATGTCTAACCTGTGGGTTAGGGCATAGAAGGGCTCAGTTAAAGTGAAGACGTTTTCCAGAAGAAATGTCAACTTTAATTCATGAGCATCTTAGCAAAAATTCTAAAGAGATTAACCCTAGTTCTGAGACACAACAAACACGTAGAGGTATGCTTTTGGAGGAAAAGAGTAGTCCAAAGTCAGCACATAGGGGAAATAGCTCATAAAGAACTGGGCTCCTGGGGAAGGTGAGGTTGAAAGGGAAGAGATCCCTGGAGAAAGAGAACAAAGGGACTTGGCAAGCAAACACACAATGCCCACTCTACAAATCCACTGCACAATGTTGCAGAGAACAAGCATAGAGAATGCCCTCCTAAAAGCTGTTGCTGAGAATCTCCAATAATTCAAGTTCTAAGGGAAGTATCTTAGTCTATTTGGGTGCTATATAAAAAACATCAAAGACACGGTAGTTTATAAACAACAGAAATTTATTGTTCATGGTTCTGGAAGCTGGAAGTCCAAGATCAGGGGTACCGACAATGGTTGGGTAGGGATCCTCCCCCGGGTCACACTCTCATTGTGTCCTCAGATGGCAGAAGGGGTTAGGCATCTCTCTGGAGTCTCTTTTATAAGGCACTACTCCCATTCACGAGGGTTTCACTTAAGCACCGCCCAAAGGCCCCATCTGCTAATATCATCACCTTTGGGGGTTAGGATTTCAACATGAATTTTGGTGGTATACAAACATTCAGGCCATAGCAGAAAGGGAAAAAAAAATTTTTTTGAGTTATATTTGCTGACTGCAAAGCAAAAACTACACTCATGTAGGACAGGATAGAACCAGTTGAGAATAGGTTTGTCGGTTTTAATTTGGATCATAGACTTATGATTTACAAATGCCACACAAATGGTTTGGGAGAATGACTGAGTCCACAGTACAGAAGGAGGGGCATGAAATGTTGAGTGTTCACTTATTAAAAGTGTGATTGCACATAACCAGCACCTACACTGAGGTTCTCATATCAATTTCTAATCTTCCTTCACTACATAATTGGAGGAAACCTCTTAGCCCAGAAAGCTAAGAGAAGATGTCTTTGGTCTGGTCTCTCCCACCTAGGTTTATTTTCTTCTTG
This sequence comes from Stenella coeruleoalba, assembly GCF_951394435.1. Lineage (NCBI taxonomy): Eukaryota > Metazoa > Chordata > Mammalia > Artiodactyla > Delphinidae > Stenella > Stenella coeruleoalba. Next base: position 61,723,213 of record NC_137159.1, on the reverse strand, counting down.
CCTTTATTGTTCCAATCCTCTTCCCAAGGTTCCATCATTTCCATGGTTTTATTCCACAACAGCTGGAACTGAAAAGGTTTTTATGTTTCCATCATGGCACATGAAAAATTCTCAAGTCTCTCTTCATCCTCTTATTTTCAAGTCTAAGATACAATTAACAATAATGCTAAGTGGAATGGCTCCCTTCAATAGAATCTTTAAAATTCATGCTTCCAATTACTTGAGAACACAGGAATGGCAGCTTTTTCTATGTGCCTAGTCCTACAGCTTTCTCTCTCTGATCTCGGCATTCTGAATTCTAGCCAGCTGTTTCAGAGTTAGTGATCAGCAATATGTCCACCATATCATTTGTTTCAGTCAGAGGAGTAACTCTCTGATTCAAGTGTGAACTGAAAATAGATTCCTTGTGGGAAAGAACCAATAGATAGTTATCAAACATTACTAAACATACTCCTGAATATAGTGGGATTCAAAAGTTTACCATCTCATAACCACATAAAGATAGGGCTTGAAAAAAAATTAAATTGCCACCCTTCCAATGAGGCAAGAGACTCTGTGGAAACCTTCACCAATCTTCAGGCACCCCAACAATTAGGTAGGACTTAGTTACTCCATAGTTCAGGTAGAAATAGTTTCTTTGCCACAGTTAGATGCTAGGAAAAATACATTTTGGTTAATCCTCTATAACAGTGTTTCTCCAATTGCAGGTTAAAAACCCAATCATTAGTGAGTTCTGAAATCATTTTAGTGGTTTGTAACCAGCATTTTCTTTTTTAAATAGAGTGGAATGGAAGAGAAAAAGAGAGGAGAGGAAAGGAAAGGAGACAATGCACATGTATGGGTAGCTATTACTTCATGAACATTTTACTTCAGTTATAAAGAGTAGCCAAGCACTTCCCTCTTTTATTCAGTAGGCATATTTTAAGCAACTTCTCTAGACAGTTTAACGCACATACAGATACAGCCTAGGTCTGAGTTCTGTATTCATTCATATTTTACAAGTCAATATTTCCTGCTTTCCTCCTGCCTGTAAATACTTTTCCTATGAATGCTGTGGGTCCCAAAGTTCAGCAAGGTCTGATTATATCACATGGCCAGATTCAAATTCAAAGTCAAGTTTTTCAAATCTATCCATGGCAGCTAAATATCTTGAGCCATTGTCTCAGCTCAGGGCTGGCATGTATTGAATGGAAAAAGAAAAAGCAAACAAAACAGAGAAGTTAGTTAAAAAGAAATGCCAACTATTTATACTATCACACAATGAAAATTCACCATCTCTGTTGAACAACATTTTGGGTTCTTTTTCAAAGCAGGAGAAAACTCTAAAGGAAGCAAGATGAAAAAGTGAATACAAATTACTTGGAGTTGGGCAAAGAGTGTAAATAGACTGACAAAAACGGCCAAGCACTGTCAGTGACATGAACTACAGAGATCCCTGGAGGGGCCTGGCTCTCAGTCAGGGATAATTAACATCCATGGGCCCCTGTGAGCTCCACCTCATGCTGGCTGCCTTACAGACCCACCCAACACAGAGTGCAGTCTTTCCATTCATCCAACAAAACCAGAGCAGACAGCAATCTCTGTCCAAGGATCAACGACCCCTGAAATTGGGTCATGTCATCTCCCTATTTGAAGCCCTCAGTGTCTCTCTAATGCTCTGAGAGGGGGAAAAAAATCCAAATTCCTTAACATGGCCTACAGGCTCAACTTATAATGACCTTGAAATAGCTTTTCAGCCTTGCCTCCTTCTACTTCCTTCTAATGTCTATGATCAACTCCAACGAACTTCTTTTCCAGGAGTTCTCTTAAGAGCAGGCCTTTGCACAAATGCAAAATGCCTTTGCATTCTACCTGAACCACATTTCCTTCCCACTTCATCTGCCAATTCCTATTCATCCTTCAGTTCTTAACTCACGGGTCACTTCCTCTGTGAAACTTTCATTGCCCTGTTCCCTCCCCAGCCTGTGATGCTTGCCCCTTCTCTGGCTCCCCATGGAACCCTGTACTTCCCAATCATAATGCTTTTCAAACTAAAGCCTAGTCATCTGTACTCTCTCCTATGCCCACAGCCCCACAGCCCATAGGGTACAGACACCATGACAGCAACTAAGTCTCTCTAGTTCACAGTGCTTCTTTCTTGATCTTCAGTTCTCATTCATCCCCAGTACCTGATTCAGTGACAGACAATAAAAAACATTTTATGATCTTTGTTGCCACCATATCTGTGTTCTCAATGTGTCTTGAACTCTATGTCTCCTCTGGGACTTGTTTCCCACTCACTACAGGTATAACTTCTTTTTTGCATAAATGTTCTCATCTGTGAAATGAGGGTTATGGTTGGGAATTATACAAAATAATGAATGGAAAACTCCCAGTGTAGTTCCTGGCACCTAGGCATTTAATTTATGGTAATTATTTTACCCCTGACTCTGTTCTCTCATGCCGGTTTAGTGACACCTGTCTCACCTAATTGCAACCGCTCCCTTGCCCATCCCCTCCACCTGTCTGTGGAGAACACTTGGGCACTGAGAGCTAAAGGCTCCAATTGATGCAATTTCCCCTTTATTATCCCTACAGACTGGGTTAAAATTCTGAGAGCCAAGTTTAGCTAGGATCTTTGGAAACCACTCCCCAAAATATCGTATGGATCGCTGGATTTTCAATACCTTCAGCCTCCTTACTGAGTCCCTTCCTGGAGCTGCTGATAAGATTTTGGCCAGAAGCTGCTGTAGGTAGAAAAATCTCCCTACTGGCCAACTCACTGGGGCTAACTGTCCCAGACAGACACCTTCAGTGAACACCTATTGTGATGCCCAAGACCTTCTGCAGAGGACTCTGTTGTGGGTTCTGGCCCCCAGACTGTCACATAGTATCTGGTGACTTTGGGCAGATCCCTTGACATCTCTCCACCTCAGTTTCTTCATCAGTAAAATGAGAAAGATTGAATAGATCATGTCCATTATTTGCAGCTAATATATTATTTGATTCTATGATTCTGTGTTTAGGGTATACAGTTTACCCTTGAACAACCTGAGGAATAGGGACAGCAACCCTCCACACAGTCAAAAATGTTTGTATAATTTATAGTCAGCCCTTCATATACATGGTTCCATGGATTCAACCAATGGCAGATCATGCAGTACTGTAGTATTTACTATTGAAAAAAAATCCCTGTGTAAGTGGACCAGCGCAGTTCAAACCTGTGTTTCCAGGGTCAACTGTATTTCAGTCTGGATCACAAAAGGTAACAGATGGCATGTTCGAAGTGGATATTTAAGGAGAACTTAATAAAGGACTGCTTACAAAGGTGTGGGCAAGATATAGAGAAACCATAAAGGATAATGTAGAGCAACCCCAAGACTGGTAACAACAGAAAACCACAACCATCCATGAAGTTTCCAGAATCCAGAGAGAAAGATGTGTGGAGAGGACCACCTAACAGGAGTATTGGCCTTTGCAGACGAGATAACACAGGGAGGGACTTAAAAGAATATTCACTCTGCCCCACTCCATCTCCCACTGATGCCCTTCATGGACCAACCAGCTGGAATCCAGAGGACAAGAGAGCTCACTGATGCAACTCTTACAGGTCAGCCTCACTGACCACAAAGCAGGGTGTAGAAGGATAGAGAGGGAATCCAAAGGGGCAAACAGAAAATGTCCAGCCCGCATGATGCTGATGACATTTAGGTAGAACCTGAAATCAGAAACCCTTTTTGTACACGATGAGTCACAGCTATGCTGACAGAAACATTTTTATTGTCTAACAGAGTTTTGCTGGTCCCTTGACATTCTGGTTAGTGTAAATCATCTGCAGTCCTTTAAAGAAATGGCACTGTTACCACCAGCTCTATCAAACATTAAGACCAAAGCCACAGGTTAGTGAAATCTGAAAAAAGTTTTATGCTACTGGAGAATGTTTCTGGAAAATAACTTATGGCAACATAAAATATTTAATGTCACCTAATAACCTATGTGCCTTATTTTAAAAATACTTTTGATTAGATGATCTACAGAGTATCCTTTTGAGAGCAGTCTAAATTATTATTATCCAATTCTTATGTAGATTTATAATTAATCTAACATCTATGATCTGACCATGAATATGACTTTGCCATCTGGCATCTTTACCCTGAATCTGATCATGAATAATACATAGCCATCTGACAGTTGAATCCAATCCATCATGTGGCCATACATGATGCAGATTCATCCATAGTATGCTAATTTGCATTCTCCATCATTTTCCTCTAATTCCTACCCAAAGCTTTTTCACTGAGTTTCAGGCACCCAGGGAACAATCTACCTACACACCAGGCCATATGGGATGCACTGCATATTCTCCAGTGTCCTGGGCCTGATCCTAATTGTCACCAGCCAAGCCAAAATGTATCACTCCAAACATGGGCAGGGGCACTGTTGGGCATTCATAAGGTGCTTAATGGGGCTTTTAGTACGGTGTTGCTGATAGTGTGTGTTTTAATTAGACTTCTAAGCGCACGTTTATTTTTCCCACTAGACCAGTCTTACATGCAGGTGAAAGAGACAGCTGTGCGACTGTAGGTGTCAGACAGTAGCTGGTGAGCATGATCACCTTAAAAGAAGTGAAGTGTGAGTGTTTAAAATTATACTCTAAATAAAATGTCACCCACCTGACCTCATCACCTGGCCTTCTCCTGCTTATACCTGCATTTTATCTCCTGAAAATTGGTACTTGTCTCTTTCTTCTTCTTTAGCTACACCCTTCTGGATTGGTGGAGGCTGTTGAAATCCTACTTCACATGCCATTCAATTTCATATGTTTATGGTACACAGTGCTCATCAAAATGAAAAACATTTCTTGGCCCATTTTGGCTAGCAGGCCATCAGGTTATAAATTTTGTTTTATGTGGTTACTGAGATATTTCTCTCTATCAATCTTGACCCTGGGGCACTCTTAGTAAGTGGAACCCAGAATACTTGCAATTCACAGCCATGATCTATTCCCCTTAACAATTAGTTCTATACTCCCTATAAAATTCCTACTACTATGGTTGGAAGTAGAGAATTTTGGAGGGTAATTTAGTGTTGGTAGAAATCTATGAGTTAAATTTTTAGGTGTTGACTTTGAAGTGACAGTAGGCCCATGACCTTTATATTTGAAAATAGCATCACCTGAACTTGAAAGTGACCACAATCTATATGCATAAATGTGATGGAAAAGTTCTAAATGGTGAACAGCATACTGTGTGCTCATCAAAGTTGGCCTTTGATTTTTTTTTTTTTACTGCAACTGTGAGTAGCAGATCCTGCAGTTTCACTTTAATTGAAACTCCTTATTTCAGTATAGCCAGAGTCATTATAGAAAAGCCATTGCATTTGTTGCGAAGGCTGTGGCCCAATTCTGTTTGCACGAATTCCCCTGCTCTGTGCTTATGACCACATGGTTCCTTCATAGCCAGCTGATGGGGAATGACCTGACTTGAAGCTACAGAGCAAGCAAACTACAAGTCAGCCAGTGACCCACAAATCCAAGTGGCCTAAGGGTTTGCCTATCAGGGAAGGAGCCATGCAACAAACTGATCAGATACCCAGTCTTGGGGAGTTTGAAAGGGAGATGTAGAGATATGGCAGTTAATGATGCAGGAAGAATCTGAGAGAGGGCAGTAAACAGAAGCCAAGGGCAGGCAGAAGCCATAATGTCAGAAGAATGACACAAGCAGCTGAGCTGAGACAGTTTGATTCACCCCCTGGTGGATGGTCAGAAACAGAGAATGGGCACATACTGCTTGAGGGGATAATACAGCCACAGTGCTGAGCTGCATACATCCCGAATGACCTTGCAGCATTAGAGGGTAGAGTGCTGGTTAAATCCCTGATTTACTATTTCTGTTCTCTAACCCCTAATAGTACTTGAGATTACAATCCTGTAAAAAGGCCTATTTAACCATGTCATTTCTGATATAAATTGCAGAAGTTAATCAACTTAAAAATAGAATAGGATCTATTTCTAAATCATTTAATTAAATCTTGTAAATGACCCAGAATGATACATCCCTATAATTCTTATATTTGTTTTGTTCTCACCATTTGGAATCTGCTCTCTCTGCCCCCTACTTATGTAGTTAGTGCTTCTAAATGGGAGCACCATTAAACTTTTGAGAGGGACAATTCTTCATTGAGTAGGTCTCTGGTGTGCATCTCAAGGCAATGCCTAACGTGACCCTCCCACCTCCCCACTGTACCATTTAAAAATCAACCTACACCTTTCCAAATGTCCGCTAGGGGGTAGTACTGGTTGGTTAAAAGCTACTGAGCTAAGCCTTCCCATTCTTCAAGGGGCAGCTCAAATTCAACCTTCTCTTAATTCTTTGATTTTTCCAGACTGTATTGATTTCTGTACCTTCTCTGAATCCCAACTGCACTTGAGTCAGTAACACATATTGACTTCTTAATTGTGTTTTAATTGCTTCATGTTGGTTTCTCATCTCAGTTTGATCATAAAGTCTTTAAGAGCAGCAAAAAGTCTAAGAAGTTTTTTGTATCCCACTATGTGGGATACAAAAAACTAACACAGTGCTGAGTACCTAATGAACTCTGGCTGTCTCCTCACCATCTGCTCTCTGGTGACCTCTTCAGCTATGTTTCCTACCACATCTCCACCCTTACTCCAGCCCTTTTTCCTCTAGCAATTAAAAGAAGCTAATCTTTAGAGCTCCCTGAACATACCCTATTGGTTCACCATTATGCCTCTATATATGCTGTACTTTTTGCATAAATAATGTATACAATTGCCCTCCTTCTAGATGAAATCCTATCCAATCTTCAAGTTCCAGTGTCTCTGGTTAATTACTCCCTTCTCTGTAGTTTGTATGAACTTCTATTGATGTATCACTTCTCTGTTTGCCTGTTTCTTGCTCTTAAAAGGGACAAGAAATGTGTCTAATTCATTTCCCTAACACTTAGCATGACTGGTATTCAGTAGAAGCTGAATAAATGTTGGTTGATTATACCTGGTTGTACCATATTTTTAATATTTATAAGCATGAGCTACACTGTGGGGAATGGAGAAGAATGTTGGTCACTAAACGGGAGCAGCCATTACCTTTTCCTGCACTGTAGCTTGTTTTATGCCAAATAACTCTAAAGGAATAGACTATATGTGTCTCACTACTGTTCAGAGCTTGATTCCATCTTACATATATTAGACAGTTTCATTAAAGCACCTGAAACAGTCAACTTGGTTATGCCTTGTTTAATTTCTCTCACTTGGTGTGCTCCATTTTACAGTTGTGCCAATGAAATACTCAAGACTCTACATCAGCTGTTATCAGCAAGAAATTAACTCAAGCTGAACAGTCGACTGGGAGGCAAAAGAAAATAACAGTCTGCATTTTATTAGAATAGATCATTTTATTTCTATTTAACATTTGACTGGGAGAAGCCTCGTCCATTACTTACCTATGGTAAAGAACAATAATATTCATGTGAGTATAAAAAGCATCACGCAAATCGTCATCATCGTCATATGGGAAACCCTGTCAACTAATATACTCTCAAAGAAAGACACATTTGTGGATATAAATGAATCAACAAGACTTATGGATTCAGAGCTGCCTTTAAAATATAGGCCTGGTAAGAGAATGTGGAGATCAGCTATGATTTCTATTCAGCTCCACTGATAACCGATGGAGTTCTGATTGGTGAGAAGAAGGCAAAGAGCCTTATTCAATGCTAATGGACCAAAGACCCTAGTCCAACTAGGTGTTGCTAAGGCTTTCACCAGGAAGTGAAAGAGCTGTTGCCTCAGTGTCACTCTGTGAGACCTCTTCTTATCAGGGACTATTAGGTGGGCCAAAGTAGACACTAAGAGACTCACAGGGACACTAAGAGAACAAAGAAACCACAGTCTCAACATCAAGGAGAAATGGAATGAAGAATGGAAAGGTGAAGAAGTTGAATTGCAGGCCATTTCCTTTATATTTCTACTAGGTTTGTAGCAACTAAATGCATTGTTGAAAAGGTCTCCAACTTAATAGACATTCTGTCTTAGGATACCCGGAAATGGCTGCACAAATGTACGAAATGGATTGGTGATAGAAATCCATTAGAAGAGACAAGTCTACCTTTGGCAGTGCTGTTTAATATAAACGTTTCTATACTAACTACTTCTTATACATTGTTTTATATTTGACCTTGGAGGTATGGGACAGGTAAAAGGTCCTCGGTCTCCTCTTGTAAAATGCAAATATTTCCCTTCCAAAATTGTAGTGTGAAACAGAAATAATAAATGTAATATACTACTAGGCAAAGAGGAAGGGTACAGTCAATGGTCAACGTTATTATTATATATGTTCAGGGTTGAAGCAACACAGAGTACCATGGTCTCACCAGATTAACATACCATTTAACTAAATATTTTGATCATACAAAAAGTTACTAAAGGGAATAAAATAAACAATTTAAATCCTTTTTCCAAAGGACAAACCCTAAAATTACAGACAGAAAAGCCCATTTTACCTCAGGCTGACTCACTCAAGAACTGCAGCTCTTCAGAAATTCAGGGGCATAAATTACAATTCCCTGGTGCCCTGAGAAATATTTTATAGTAAACCTTTGCCACTCAGCCGACTGCTTCTAGATATTCCTTCTCTCATCCTTCTCAGGGGCTTTCCCTCTCCTCTTCTCAGGGAGGAAAGCACCAGAGTATAATGGAAACAGCTTGAGCTTTGCTATTACGTGGATGGAGGTTTCAATTCAGATTCTGCCAATTGTTGGCCATGAAACTTTTGCAGTTTACTTAATTTATTGAGTCTCATTCTACTCATCTACAAGCCAGGAATAATGAAATTTACCTTGTAAGACTGTGGGTAGCATGTTGAGGAGGAAAGGGCAGGGTGTTTTTGTGTGTGCATGTGTGTATGCTGTGTGTGTATGTTGTATGTGTGTGTTGTGTGTATATGTTGGGTGTGTGTATGTTGTGTGTATGTTGTATGTGTGTATGTTGTGTGTGCCTGTGTGTGGTGTGTGTGCGTATGTGTATGGTGTGTGTGTGTGTGTTTGTGTGTGTGTGTGTGTGTAGTGTATGGGGGGATTGTAGATAATGGATTAGGAATTAACCAGAAAATTTAAGATTAATAGTCTTAGGATGTGTTACATAAATTTATTATTGTGTTATTACTGCATCTATGACTGAATTCTCCCCTCTCTTCACAAAAGAAGGTCCCAGGAGTAACGTGTGAAAAGAGTATTGGATTAAGAGTAATAAACCATTCATTTTGAGGCAGGTACTGTTTATTTTGTCTGAAATATTTGGCTATCTGATTTGTCTCTGCACTTTATTTTCCTCTTCCAAATGCACTGGTAAATTGAGATGATCTAAAATATCTTTTCTACCCTTGACATTCTGTCTCTATCATTGTTAACTTTGCTTCCCCACTCCTGCTATCATCTCATTTTTTTAGTTTTATTTATTTTAGCTATCATAATTAAATAATTTTATATTTACAGAAAATTTCAAAAATAAGAGTTTCCATACACCCTTCACTGATTCCTCTATTGTTAACATTTTACATACCCACAGTACATTTATCCAAACTAGGAAATTGAGATGGTATATAATACTATTAACTAAACTATAGGTTTTATTCAGATTTTTCTAGCTTATTCACTAATGCCATTTTTGTTTTCCAGGATCCAATCCAGGATCACATATTACATTTAGTTATCCTATCTCCTTGATCTCTTCCATCTGTGACAATGTGTCATGTTCCCCTTATCTTACACAACTTTGACACTTTTGAGGAGTAATGGTCAGGTATTTTTGTAGAATGTCTCTCAGTTGAGGTTTGTCTGCTTTTTTCTCATGATTATATTGGGGTAATAGATTTGGGGTGAGGGGGAACACAACAGAGGTGAAGTGCCTTCTCATTACATCATTTCAGGGGAACAGGACATTACTGATGATGTTAATACCTTGATCACTTGGTCAAGGTGGTATCTGCCAGATTTCTCTGCTGAAAAGTTATGATTTTTTTCCTTTAAATACTTTATTCCTTAGGAACAAGTTACTTAGCCCAGCCTACAGTGAAGAGAAGGGGAATAAAACTTCCCTTCCTGGACAAAGCTCTATTAAAGAGTTTGTAGTCACCCAATTTTAAGCTAGCTGGATGGAGCTCTCAGACAAGAAGCAGAAACCCTCCAAATGCCTAGAGGCAATATCCAAATACATTACCCTGGGTTCCTTAATCATCTGCCATGACAAAATAAATGTTTGACTTCAATCACCCAACCTATAAATACTCTTGGTACTTGATCAAATCACAGATATGCCATATGCCTACCAGTAACAATACAGGAACAATTATTTTGAGTAGTTGTGATAGTAGACCATGGTTTATACTTAAGAGCATGAATATCCCTTTATCTCAGCACCAACTTTACAAATGGAATAATCACCATACAAGAAAAAAGAAATGCTATATAATCATGTTGTTTAAGATAAGGATATGTCTCTGATTGTATGGAGTATGGGGAGACAGCTCTGTGTTCACAAAACCCTGCTTTATTTTTGGCTTTTCCTCCCTGATACATGGGGAGATCAAACTTTCCATTCCACTATAGTTAGATGAGACCGCAAATTCCAGACCTGGCGTCTTAAAAACTTCCTGTGTGCTCCATCCATTCTGTCTTTCCTCCTTTCTGCCAGCTGGAGTTAGGGGTTGCACTGGAAGCCTCTGAAGCCTTATGGGATGCAGCCGGCGCTGGATAGATGGAATCTCAGTCACTAAATTGTTGCATGGACTACAGCCAGCCCCTACCAACCCCTGCTAGACTGTGAAATTAATGACAAATGAAATTCTGTTGTGTTAACCCACTGGGATTTGGGGCTTATTTGTTATAGCCATCAGGTTCTCCTGATCAACACAGACATGAAGTCCCCAGAGGTCAGGATTTATTTCCATTAAATCGTTTGTGTAGGGTCTAGCACAGTCTCATGCGCAGATGGGAAACTGAATGCCTTTGAAGATGGAGAAGAAGAGAATGAAAAATGGCATGGAGCTACAGGGAGGAAGTTAATTTGCAAGAATAGTACAACTAAATGTACCTGGTTTCCTACAAAGTTGTCACAAAGATTACCTGCAAAAATAAAGGGGTAGGGTGATAAAATTCTACCAGAAATGGTTGCAGAAGCAATAGGCTTGAAAACAGCCCAGATTAAGTGAAGGTTCCCAAGAGGTTTCTGGTTCACAATTTTAAGCCAATATAAGAGCAATTATTTAAAGTATTCGGGAAACTAGACCACAGTGTACATTAGTAGCACAGAAATCCTTTTATCTCAGCACCAACTTTACTAATAGAAAGTCAGATGGGAAATAAAGCATAATCAAACTTAGTGAAAAATAAATAGGGGTACTTGATCAGGTTTCTATAGCTTTCTAAGAAATTGCCTCTGTAATTGTAAAGGAATGTATTCCAGCATGTCTATCACCTATCAAGAATTGGTGCTTTTCCACTGCAATATATCCCCCAAAAGCCCCATTCTGCTATATTAACAATAGGACCTCAATTTTTTATAAACCTCAACATTTTATAACTCACTGAGTATATTCTTTTCCATACTTTCAACGTACAGTGAGACTTATTTATGGAAAATCTATTTCTGTGAAGTTTAATGATCGCTCCCAGCTTCCCCCTCCCCTTGTCTACTCAAGGGAGTCCCAAAGACACAAGCTTCCTGCTCTGGCCTTAAGGGTAAGCCGTGACAAAGTGAGAGAGTGGCATGGACATATATATACACTACCAAACGTAAAATAGATAGCTAGTGGGAAGCAGCCGCATAGCACAGGGAAATCAGCTCGGTGCTTTGTGACCACCTAGAGGGGTGGGATAGGGAGGGTGGGAGGGAGGGAGACGCAAGAGGGAAGAGATATGGGAACATATGTATATGTATAACTGATTCACTTTGTTATAAAGCAGAAACTAACACACCATTGTAAAGCAATTGTACTTCAATAAAGATGTAAAAAAAAAAAAACAACTCACGGAGAATTTACTCAGCAAAGAAAATGGATTTGCCCAAAACTTCTGGACCTACCAACTAAAATTCTCACATTTAATAGCTCTGTGTCTTACAACCACTGAGTGAGTAGTCTTTGGTGGGCTTGAGAGAAATGTTACCATATTCACTGTGGCAAGTTATATAAGAAAGCCTGTGGCTTCCTGCCTTCTCTGGTCTGGCACCCAGCGGACGGGTAAGAAAGGTTGAGCTTTACGGTCTAGAACATAGCTCACTGATATTGAGAAAGGCTCACCTTCATCCACGTGTTTGTAGTCATTTTAAGTGTGAAAAGGCAAAACACAGAGGATAGGTATAAATAAGGAAGGACTAACTCCTCCACAAGAGGTAATTTAATAATCAGTTCATTAATTTAATAGCTGCCATACACAAATTTAGGGATGACTAACCTCACATGTGAACTCCCTCTGAGAATTAACATATTAACTTCGGTAAAATGAATTCAGGTTCACTGCAACAAGCTGAGAACAAATTTTAATAAATTAACCCATCCCATATCCCCCAATTCCTGACATTTAGGTCTGGGTTCTAATACCTGGATAGATATTAAAACTAACCAGACATGATTGGAATTCACCTAAAATTTTCTCTGAGTAAATCAGTCTTTTATCCTAGCTTTGCCTTTGACAGAGTTAAGCGCGATGAAAATGCCCTCTTTGGAGTACTTTTTAACGGAATCTAATTATGCTGTCTACTTTGAAGATTCTGCTATTTTCTATTGGGTGTTTCTATTTTATTTTTTTCCTGGGTGTGAGGGATGTCACTCCTTAGTATTCCTCCTAGAGAGCAAGTCCTCCTCGACCCCCATCTCTCTCTTGTGTATATAAGAAATCATTAGCACAGCACTTCAGCTTTCTAGTGGGTTTAGTTTTGCCCAGGGATTAACCATTTGACTGTCAACACAGAGTGACAATATACTTTATCTTCCAAATTGGGACACTTGTTAAAGCACTCTTATTGATTACACCTTGACAGCAGGCATAAACCATAGCTATCTTGGACAAACTAGGACATATGATAACGCTATTGGGAACTGAAAACAGAGCAACGTGCTCCTGTGTCTCAGATACTATAAAATCTCCCACAGGACATTCATTTCTCTCAGAGGACTGACAAAATAGGCCCATTGATGCTGCATCCGCTGGAGGCGATGTAGTGGTTGAGCACAAGGGCTCCGGCTTTCCTCCACTTCCTGCTCCCCACCTTTGAATGATAACTTACTGTCTCGCAACTGTAGAACCAGACCACCTGGGCTTAAATCCCAGCACTTCCCTTTTAGAAACATGCGCCTTTGCAAAGACCCTTCTGCGTCTCAGTTTCCTCATCTATAAGACGATGATAATATTTGAAAATGACTCAAAAGTTTCTATAGAATAAAATGAGTTAATAGTTATAAAATAATTATTAGAGGGTCTGGTACATCATAAGCACTCAATTATCTGTTGGCTGTTTTAATAATAACCCTTTTCCTTCATGAGAATATACCCACAGGAGCTCCGCCTTCCAGCCTTGCCTACTTGTTAATACTTGGCCATCCTATTTGTGTGTCATACATCTTTCTATCTAAGCACGCTTGGCTGATGTGACTGGTTTTTTTTTATGCCCTGGTGATTGCCTAGGCATTTTTGTCCCCCATTATTCTTTATATGCTGGTTCCTTTTCATTGTCAGTATTTTCATAAGGTTGCCTCCGGCCAAATGCATTGAGGACTATTCAGAGTATTTCACTATTCAGAGTCACTTCCATACAATAGAGTGTTAAAGAGCAGACAAAATGAATCTGCAACTTCACTTTTACTGACACATTGCTCTGTCTCCATATCTTCTTGGGAGTTTGATGTCAGGCATTGGTTTCTCATCTATTAATGCCTGAAGGTTACAAAAAAATGCATCTTGAGAATCATCATTAGTATCTTCTGCTAGAATATGCATGGGTCTCTGTGACAATTTAATAAATCTTGCATGAAAACTGACATGGAGCCACCTTTTGTCAAAGAAATTGTGGGAAAAGGGTATTTACCAGGTCTCATAAGGAACATGACCTTCATTCTTCCTGTGTATTGTGTGCTTGGATAAGGCATCTCACCCCGTCTGAAAGCAGAAAAAAACCTACCCCAATCTCTTAGCAGATTTTAATAACTGTGAAGTTGAAATTATTTATATGAACTTTTATTAGAGGAAGAAAAGAAACAAACATATTGTGCTGTGCTCATAAGCATTTGGTGTATTTACATTAACTGATTAAGATAGTTAGGCTTAATTTCAATATCTTATTCTTAACTTCACAGGAATGGGAGGGAGGATAGAGGAGAAAGATCCCCACATCCATAGACCACATCTTGTCCTTGTGACCATGGTTACCACCATCTTATTGTCATCAACACTAACAATTACTGAACATTTGTTCTGATTCTGACATTTCAAATGATTCTGACATTTCTAGTCTCGTTTAATCATCAAAATCATACAATCAGAGAGGTTCTGTCAGTAGTGTCATAGTACAGGCCACAGTAGAAGGAAACAGAGGTGTATTAACGTTAAATGACCTAGCCAATGTCAGTGAACTGGAGCATAAAACCATTAGGCTGGATACAACACTCACCTTAACTGCTAGGTTATTATATCTGTGTCTTTCTGAGGGAAGGTATGAACTCATTGTGTCTGGGAAAAGTCCTCAAAGCACATGTTTACCAACAGTGAGTCAATAGAAACATTTTGAATTCATGGAGAGAGCACCATGTAAATATACACAAGGCTACATCACCAAAGTGAGCTATTGGTGAGAATCCTACTATGATATGTGTGCTCTGCAAGGCAGACATCTTGGAATTGGTAAGTTTAACCAGCTGGTAATCATCATCTGTCTTAAAGCTGTTTTATTCTTCTGTCCAGTGAAGCATATGCCAGAGTTCAAGACTAAGAATACTTCTTCACAAAAGTGTACCTTGCAGTTGTTTCTTTGATGAATGACTGCCATGTCAGAGAGACCACACTACCTGAGTGTTCTAGAGAGGTTCACTGCCCTTGTGCCTTAAATGTTTTATGATTGATTACATCCATACTATAACCCTATTGAGGGAATTTTCTAAGGAGCAGATGGTATGTTCTGGAAGTTTCCATCTAAGAATAAGCATAAAAATAATTATAGTAATTAACATTTAAAGCACTTAATAGATCCTAAGTGTTTTATATGTATTAATTTACTTAATTCTCATAATAACTATAAGAAATAGTGGCATTTTTAGTGCTTTCTTATAATTAAGGAAACTGAAAGGTAGACAATCTTTCTAATTGATGGAGCCCAGATGTCTTAGGGGAAAAAATATCAGCAATAAACTCAGTGTCCTTGGTGCCAAGGACAAGGCAGGGCTAGGTCAGCACTGGAAATATGAACCAAGGCTGTACTATCTGCCTTCTTTTGAGCATTTACTATCCCCTGGCCTCATGCTAAACCCAATACTAACAGTATCTTATTTCATACCCACATCAATGCTTCCTGGTAGGCATTGTCACTCCTGTTTTACAGATAGGAAATCAATATTCACAGAGGTTATTTGCCTGTTGTCACACAATGATTAGTGACACAATCAATGTTTGAACACAAGATTTTTTTTTAATCTCTGTGTTTTAACCTCCATGACCTAGAGCAATTCCTTGTTTAGATAAAATTTTCCTCTGCCATTTGAACTTTATCCATTTTTCTTTAATCTTCTGAATATAATTCCTAATTTTTCAAAACTTATTGTTATGCTTAGTTTTCCCTCTCAGTGTTTAAACTGATCAACATCCATGTCTCCCAAACAAGGCAAAAACTTGAGCACACTTTTCCTTAAACACGCTTTGCTCTTGCCTTGGTGGTGTATCATCTAAAGTATTAATTCTTCGTCATTAAAATTATAAATTTTTTTAAATCATTGCTTCTTTAGACATTATAAACGTGATCTACTTCTTTGCAAATGTTTTATTTCCCATTCTCATTTATCCCTCCATATTGATTTTTCTTTTTGCAGAGCACCTCTTGGGAGCATTTCAAAGACGATCTTTGAGTGGGAAACTGTTTAAACCTTGTAAGGCAGAGAATTTCTTTACTAAAATGGTAGTTTATCTGGATATAAAATTCTAAGCTCAAATTTCTTTGCCTTTAAAACCTTGAAGACATTATCCATTGCCGCTGTTAAGAGCCCTGCCATCAGCCAGCACTTGCACGGGTCTTTTCTTACTCTCTTGAATCTTTAAAATTATTCTTTCTGTCTTTATGTTCTTCAGTTAAACTATTAGCTGTCTGGCTATTGATTTTAGTTTTCTTATCTGTTCTGTTCAGCACTCCATTAGCCTTTTTATCCTGAGCTTTTATATCCTTCTTTAATTCTGGGAAATTCTTGTTCATATTTCCTCTTCTTTGTTGGTTCCTTTCTCACCTTCTGGGAATTCTCTTTTATAGATTTTGACACTTTTATTCCTGTGTTTCATGACTCTCAACATTTTTCATGGATTCCATCTCTTCCTGATGTCTTCCGCGAAAGTTTTGTGACACAACCCTTTGGTTCACTAGTTTGTACTTCAGCTGTACCCATTCTGTGATTCCAACTGTCTCACTAGTTGGTTGGGTTGTTTTTCAATCCCAACAGTTATGTTTTAATACCCCAAATTTTAAATTAGTTCTTTTTCCTGCTCTGTGATTTGAAAAGCTTCCCTTATCCCTCTGTAAGAATATTTATTAAGACCATTTTAAAGTCATATTCTGTTTCATTAGCTCTGCTTCCTCTGGAAAGGCTTTTAATTTCCGTTCTCTTTCTCATTTGGAGCCTATGTTCCTCCAATATCTAATCTTTTTCCCCTGAGAGCACATTTTTATTACTTTAAGGGCAGTGGCCCCAGCCCCAGTCCCACTCTTCAGGGAGAAGAGAAAAATTCTACCTTGGGCAGAAAAACTCTAGTGCTGCAGTCTATGCTCACCATTCCTGCCCCCCTACCTGACTTCCCTGCTTGCTCCTAATCTTAGGGGACCTGTGCCCGGGCACTGCTCTCAGTAGCAGTGGGGCAGTACCCTTTGCTATAATTGCCAAGTGCAGGAAGATTGGGAAGGAATGAAGGGCACATAGAAACTCCAGCTTGTCCACCCATTCCCCTAGCCATTAGCTCTCCACCCCAGAAAACCACTGCCTGATCCCCATCACCACAGGCTCCTGTTCACCTGGGCTGTGTGAGCAGGGGTGGTAAACTGCTGTGACCCACACATACTGAACTTCCAGTTTCAGGCCCACCCGGAAAAAAATGTGGGGGAAAGAAAAGAGACAGAATTATAAAATTTTCTCCCATCCATCCTTCTTGCTGCTTCCTGACTCTGCTCTCCCTCCAAAAACAAGACCAATCCCCTCTTCCCCTATAAGCAAATGTCAATTTTGTATCCATTACTGATACCCATCACTGTCTCTATGTCTCTGTGGTCATGGCCATCTTCGTGGATGATGGTCCTGTGTAACTGCACAGGACACCATGTTCAGAAGGGTCCCCCACATGATTCAATGCTCTGCTGTCACCATCTTGAAATTCTGAATTCTTTTTAAACAAGAGGCCAAGCGTTTTCAGCTTGCACTGGGCCCCACAAACCATGTAGCCAGTGCTGCTTGTGCCATCTCCACGTCTGGCTTCAACACTGGGGTCAGATCACCAAGTCGTCCCAAACTAACAAAAGCTAGATTTCTAGGCAACTCACTCCCACAGTTCTCTGCACATGGTCTTGTCCTGACTATATCTCCAGATTTAATAAAATTTTAATAAATTACTTTCGATGGGGAAGAGTGATGATTCAGACCAGCATCTCATGTCTGCTATGGTAACTACAAAGAAGCAGGGCCTGTATACACCTGCTCAAAGCTTCAGAAAAGCTGGAGAGTCCGAACGTTATGTAGGTGGATTCTCACCTAGTAAATGTCCAGCATCCCCCTTTTTTTACGCAGATCTGAATTTGGGAAACATAAACTTTGGCAGGAAAAACCTCATAGTTTGTTTTAACTTGAAAGATCTATAGATGCATGCAAAATCAAGCACATGCCTCTAGAAACACATTTTTCTTGGAATAAGGTCTATGGCTTCACAAAATTATCAAAGACATCCAGGGAAAGAAAAGGTTAAAAGTCACTACTCCATGGGTTCTGTGAAAGAGAAAGAATTCAGCTTCTCCTACACACACATACATATACATACAGCAAAGCACATAAAAGATTTCTCAGTTGAGACTATACTCCCTCATTCTGAAGGTATGAATTATGAGTAATCACTAATTATTGGTGAGGACTATTTGAGTTAAGAATATGTTGCATATTGTGTGATCTTAACATCAATTTGAAAAAGGATCAGCAAACAAACAAATTCTGCTCAAAATGATCCAATTCCTATTAACCTTTTTAACCAGATTTCCTTTCTGAATGCAAAATTCTAAATAATATTTTTTTTAAATTTGCCCAATAGCATGGGGACAATGATAAAAATAACAATTTATTGTGCCAGTTTTCACTTATGTTAATTATACTCTGTTGGAGATGTCTATTACCAACCATTTCTTTAAAGTAAGGAAAGTACGTACACTTTTACTGTCACTGAATCCACTGTTTCGCCTTGCAAATCACCCTTCCCCACCCACCCAGCCTCAGCACAGTTCCACCTAAGCATCAGAAAGTCCCTACCACTTCAGTTAATTGACTGCTTTCAACACAGAGAAAAAATACAATGTGTGGCTCATATTTTTCTAGCCCACCTTGATAATTACCAGAATTGAAAGTTAGAGGTGTAGGGATGCATTCATTCCCTAGCAATAGCGCCAATACACAGCTTAGTAAAGCTCAGAAGAAAGGAACAATAGTAAACAATAGCTGACATTGATGGTGTGCTCTTTTCCTGAAAATGTAAGTTCTTTACAGATACTTTCAAAACAACCCTACGCCTAATATCATCACCCCATTTGAGGAAACTGAGGCACAGAGAAAAAAAATTATTTGACCATAATCAAAAAACTAGTCAGTAGAGGAGCTGGGGACTTGACGCAGCAGATTGATTCTAGCAGTCAATACTGACAACCACTACGTGAATCAGAGCTCCTGGTGAGCACACCAGAGTTGCCACACATCTAGTTAACAGAATTCCTATGAATAGCAAATAAATTAGATCATGTAGTAAGTCTGTGTCAACTTATCGTGGGAGAACATGGAGTCTTCTATAGGATTTTTTTTTAATTTAGTTTTATTTATTTTTGGCTGTGTTGGGTTTTCATTGCTGCACGAGGGCTTTCTCTAGTTGCGGCAAGTGGGGGCTACTCTTCGTTGCGGTGCGCGGGCTTCTCATTGCAGTGGCTTCTCCTGTTGTTCAGCACAGGCTCTAGGCGTGCAGGCTTCAGTAGCTGTAGCACGCAGACTCAGTAGTTGTGGTTTGCAGGTTCTAGAATTCAGGCTCAGTAACTGTGGCACACAGGCTTAGTTGTTCCGCAGCATGTGGGATCTTCCTGGACCAGGGCTCGAACTCATGCCCCTGCACTGGCAGGTGGATTCGTAAGCACTGCGCCATCAGGTAAGCCCTTCTATAGGATTTTTGAAATAATGAAAATATCCTACAGAGCCCTGGGAGGTCTGCGAGGAGTTCAGAGAAAGGCAAGTTGAGGAAGAACAGATCTACTTCTTTCCACATGAGCAGTGCCCTCATCTCTGTGCCCCTGAGCTAAGAGGCAGAGCCCAACTCACAGCTGGGACTGAATAAACATTCACTCAGTTGAACTAAATTAAGTATAACCTTGCACAAGTCAGGTCTCTAAACCTGAAAATGAAGAGGTGGATCTAGATTCATGGTTTTCAACCCTGGCTGTACATGAGCATCACCCAGGGAGCTTGTAAAAAGCACTGATGTTCCAACTCCACCCCAGAGATTTTGGTCTGAAATAGATTCCAAGCTTTGCTTCTATCTCTCTATCAATCTCTCTGTCTCTCTTGTTCTCTCTCTCTCTATCTCTTCCTGTCTCTCTCTTTCTCCTTCTCACCTGCAATGATTCTAGTGTAAAGTTGGAGTTGAAAACCACAGACCAGTGTTTCTCAAAAGTTTGCTCTCTGGACCAGCAGAATCAGTCCGTAAACAACTCAAGATTACACTAAAAATGGCCCTCCTCCATCTTACAGAGAGGTGCAGAGAGATGAGCAATACTTCACATATTTCCCCAGAACAATAGCCAGATTCATTAGCATATTTAATTTCTTATAAACCCTTTGACACAGACGTTACAGTTGGTCCAAGTGCTACTGCCTGGTGGAAATCCCTGACCTAATTTCTCAAACCCCTTGCCATCTACTTCAACCAAATCCCCTGAGAGAAGGAGTTGATCAATCTGCTTAAACTGACTAGTTAAATGGCAGCTATTCTCTTTTCCCCTTTACTTCCTGGAGGCTTGTCTAGCAGCATTGCAACTGTCATCTCTAAAGACTCTTATGTAAGGAAAAATTAGAAAAGGGAGCTTCTAGTTGAAGTTAATGGAGAAAAGCTTAATTTCCTTTTCATCTGATTTGATACTCATATTTGAAAATCTATAAATGTTTCCAGGTCTGCCGGCTCCAAAATACTTTTTAAAGGTCATTACATAATCCTGTCAAGAATGCCATATGGGTAATGGATCAAAGGCATAACCATTATTCCTGCGACTTTCATCCCGTCCTGAGATTAGTTTCCTTAGCATGTTTTGGGAGCTAATGGACACTTTCCTTTAAACCTAACACAGTCCTGGTAATGTTTTTCTCTGTGGATTTGGAACTTTAATTCAAGGATTATACAACCACTTTTTAGGAAGCAATTTATTTTGAGGATGAAGTGCCTGTCTTAGGTTAAGCAGTTTCCTTTTCAGCTATTTTGCCAACAAGAAGAGATAAAGCTTTCAAGATAAAAAATGTGGGTATCTTCCATATCACTGTGCCTTTCTGATATTGACTCAGATGGGATCCTCAGTCCCATTTCTGAACTAGTCCTTACGGAAAGTTTTAAGTGTTTTTTGAGAACAAACAAGTCTCTGGTGTCATATTTGTATTTGTGATATTTTTGCCCTTTGTGAAGAAAGAGAGAAACAATCACCACAGTGGAGTGAAAAGAAGTATCTTTAAACCCATAAATGTATGTATAGATAAGAATGTGTCACTGCGGAGCAACTAAGCCCATGTACCACAACTACTGAGCCTGCACTCTAGAGCCCACAGGCCACAACTACTGAGCCTGCGTGCCACAACTACTGGAGCCCGTGCACCTAGAGCCTGTGCTCCACAAGAGAAGCCACCACAATGAGAAGCCCGCGCACCGCAACGAAGAGCAATCCCCCACTTGCCGCAACTAGAGAAAGCCCACGTGCAGCAAGGAAGACCCAACGTAGCTATAAATAAATAAATAAATTTATTTTTTAAAAAAAAAGAATGTGTCTGTGTGTATATTATGTGTCAGGGAGACAGTATAGCCTCACGATTGGAATCAGAGAAACCTGGGCACATGTTCAGGTTCTGTCACTTACCAGTTGTATGATCTTGGGTAGGTTATTTAACCCCTCATCAGTTTTGCTTCCTTGTTGGTAAAAATGATAGTAATAATAATAACTTCATGAACCGTTATCAGTATGAAATAAGTCATATAAAGTCCTTATTGTTGTGCCGCAATCAGTAATTTCTCAATCAGGTTTGTTAAAAGGATGGTAGTTGTGGTGGTTGTACCTGTGGGTTTTCTATGTCCCATAGTGGTACCATGTACCCCATGTACCACTATAAATCAGAATTCCCTTGATTTATTCACCTAACGATGGTGATACCTATTCACACTTATCTGGTGGTATGCTGATAAATAAATTTAACAACTGGCTCTTGGTCAGGGAGTGGAGTAGCGGGGGGGGGAAACCCTGATTTGTAGCATTCCCTAGGTGTAAATACTACCTCCATGGCCAATTTCAATCTACCAACACAGAGTGATGTGACTGAACAATGAGTTGGGAAGAGATACACAGGACTGGTTTTTGGGCACTGGCTCCAGCTCACGGCTGCATTTATCCAACAGCTCTTGGAACCAGCAGCAAGGGATCACTCAGTGTGACACAGATTGCTGTCTCTCAGAAGAAGCTAAATGGTTCACAGGGATTGTGTCTATGTTTGCATTATACATGAAGTAGCTGAATAGAATATCTGACAACAATGGCTAAGGCTTACTTGGGAGTGTCTTGTTTGACAGAAGAACTGTATGATATTAGAGCAGGAAGGGACCAAAGATATCATCCAGCCCCTGGTGCAAACCCTAATTTTGAAAAAGAAACTTGAACACCAAAGATTATAAAATTAGGCAATCACCCACCTTCCTCCTGCTGTTTTCTAACTAGTGCTAGGATTAGAAAGCACATCTTCTTGACTCCTGTCCTCATTCTGCAACTGCTGCCAGCAAAACTTATGCAGTCTCAGGCCATTCAGCAGTAAAACTCAATGACAGAGGCAGAATCTGTACTTATTTGCTGCAATTCATCTTTCTATTCACTTGAAAGAAACACAATGCAAAAATACTTTTTTTAATAAATCAAGATTTTTCCCAAATGCTCACATATTGACTTAGCTCCAAGACTGGCCTTGGCACTGCCCTATAGTTGAAGTAAACTTAAAGAGAAGCTCTAGGTATAAACAGAATGGAGTCCTCTTTAAAGATAAGCACACATGGAAGGGTCTTATAGGGAAGACCAAACTATGATAAGACTCCAATGTATTGATATTCTCTTTTAAAAATTAACTTGTTTTAATTCCACAAATATTACAGCATCTTTTTATGCCAGGCACCACTTTTCTAGATGCAACAGATACAGATGGATAGATAAAGCTGTTGCCTTCATGAACTTGCTTTCTGGGTTTGGGTGGGTGTGGAGAGTGAGAAGAACAGAAAATGACTAACAATATATCTTACAGTTGCAGCAGCAAATAAATGCTCTTAAAAAAAGAGAGAGAGAATCAAATTAAGGAGAAAGAGAGCACTGGCAGGAGGTGGGAAGTCTGCTATTTGATATAGAGGTCAGAAAAAAAAAAAAAAAAACGGCCTTTCTGACAAAATGACCTTCTAGGAAAGATCTGAAAGAAATGAGGATATGGGGGGAAAGCATCCCTGTGAGGGAAAAAGTTAATCATGATGGCCCAAAACAAGTTTGTTGTGTTTGAGGAACATGAGAGGGGCTGAGGAAAGGATAGTAAAAAATGAGAATCATGAAGGACTAGCATCGTCATGGAAATTTGTTTTGGATTTTCTTCTAATTATGATGGGAAGCCTTAAATGGTTTTAAGCAAAGAAAGAAAGTGACTTGATTAAACTTTTTAAAAGATCATTCTAGCCACTGTATGAATACCAGATTTTAAAGCTAAGGGTAGAAGCAGGAAGGTAATTTGACCAGCTACAGCCAGGGTCCAGTTGAGAAATGATGGTGTCTTGGGCAGTTGTTGTGGAGATGGTGAAAAGTGGTTGAATTCAGGATAGATTTTGGAGTATTGTTAGCAGGGAAAGTGGTTGAATTCAGCATAGATTTTGGAGTATTGTTAGTAGGGCTTTCTGGCAAACCAGAGGTAGAGTATTAGTGAAAAGGAGGACTCAAAGATGACTCCTTATTCTCAGGCCTGAGTCCCCTTAGTTTATCATGCCTCTATTAATTGGATGAGGAAAACTGAGGAAGGGGTAGTTTATAAGAGGGCAAAAGTGCAGAGTACTTTTTTGGACATGCTAAGTTTGCAATGACTGCTAAATATCTAAAGAGAGACATAGATGTTGAACTAAGGGAAGAATTCAAGTCTAGAAATATTAATTGTAACATCATTAGCATTTAATTAACATTTAAAGCCAAAGGATTTGTGAGACAATTCCATATAGAAAACAGAAGAGGTCTGAGGAACAAGTCCTGGGACTCTCCAATGTTTAGAGGTCTGGAAAAGAGAAAGGTCCAGCAAAGAGCCTGACAGAGAGTATCCAGGGAGGCAGAACAATCAGGATACTGTGTAACCTAGAAGACAAGTGAAGAAAGGGTTTCCAGAAGAATGGAGTAATTACTGATGTGAAAGTCTGCTGGAATTTTAATAAGTAGAGAACTCCGAACTGACCAATGGATTTTAATAGATGGAGGTCACCGGTAAAAGTGCCAAGAACAGTTTTGGTGCAGGAGTGGGGAAGAAAGCCTGACTGAAATGAATTTACGAGGAGATTAAGAACTGATGATAGAAAATATTGACCACTCTATTAAGGAAGCGAACTTTTTTTTAAAGATGGAAAGTATTTCAACATGTTTGTGTGTGATGTAAGTAATCCAGTAGAGGGTTTCATGTTGAGGAAAGATATAACCACAGGAGCAATACCCTTGAGTTGATGAGGGTACATGGATCCAGCGTACCAGGTGGGACGTAGATAATAGCAGTAATAGTCCATCCACCGTGGCAGGAGGAAGACAGAACACATGTGGCAAAAATGTGGGTGGGTTGGAAAATGAGGTAAGGAAAAATGTTGAAGCTCTCTATCAATAGCTTCTATTTCTGTAATTGAAATAAGATGCAAGATCATCAGCTAAGAGAAAATGAGTCAAGGAGTATGGGGGTTGGATAAGAGAATAACTCTGTGACTACGGTGGTAATTGGATAACATAGGATGGAAGCAAGATCCTTGAAGGAGCATCTCGGGCAGAAGGTAGGGCATGCAAGTGCATTGTCCATGTCAATATTTTGTGTTATTACCAAAAACTGATGACAGAATTAGTAGGAGAAAGAAGATATACCAGGTACTTACATCTTTGAGGAATTACGGAAGAGTGTCTGGGAGGGGAACAGTTGGTTCCAACATGGAGGGTTAGTAGCATAGAGTATAATCAAGGCAAGCATGCCAGAGAGCCTGTGTCAGGGTGGTCACACTGTTTGCATAAAATAATGTAATAAAATGGCATGTAGTACACAAATACATACACATAAACACACATTACCCTCCACCCTTCTTATGCTCAGTATAAGAACAGATTTAAGAGCTCTGGCTCTTCAGATGACTTTAAAAATAGTGAATTATCAATAATCTGACCTCATATTTATGTGAAGAAAGTTGGAGACAACATAAAAGTAAATTTTCCTTCATCCTTTTCTTAAACACTTATCTTTTACCTTTTCTCCTTGACTTTCTTTTCACCATGTATAAAATAGAACCACATTCTACACATCCTGGATCCCTAAGAACGAGAAGACATATCCTCAGTTGAGTGCTGTTGCATCTTAGTTCAATTTCAGGTGGCTGGCTGAATTCGGAAGCAGCAGTAGCAGGGCTGCTGCTGCTCCCAACACCAGCCTGCTCAAAATCCTAGCTGATCCTTCCCTGCAGAGGGCAGGGGCATGACGACAAGAAAGAACACATGGGAGCTGGATCCACAGCATGGTGGCTGTCAACTGCAGGTCATGCCTGATTGGTAGATTGTGAAATCAATTAAGTGAGTCTTGATCAGCACTTTTTTTTTAAATAAAGGATTTTTAAAATAGAGTAGAAAATTATCAGGGTCCATTAAATGTAATGAGGGTAAAATTGAGCCAGAAACATGAGTTTATATGAAGATTATATATAAATGTATATGGGGGGCTTCCCTAGTGGCACAGTGGTTAAGAATCTGCCTGCCAGTGCAGGGGACATGGGTTCGAGCCGTGGTCCAGGAAGTTCCCACATGCCGTGGAGAAACTAAGCCTGTGTGCCACAACTACTGAGCCTGTGCTCTAGAGCCCGTGAGCCACAACTACTGAGCCCGCGTGCCACAACTACTGAAGCCCACACACCTAGAGCCTGTGCCCCGCAACAAGAGAAGCCACTGCAATGAGAAGCCCGCGCACAGCAACGAAAAGTAGCCCCCCCTCGCCGCAACTAGAGAAAGCCTGCGTGCAGCAATCAAGACCCAATACTGCCAAAAATAAAATTAATTTATTTATTTAAAAAATATGTATATGAGTACATATCGTGTAGAAATATGTATATTTATATACACACATATAACAAGTCATGATGTAAAATATATTATGGATCACAGTCAACAATGTTTGAAAGCAACTGCTCTAGGGACAGTTACTGAATTCTAAATTCTTTTTATAGGAAATAGATTCCAGAAACTGTACCTCCCCATCCTATCTCCCATGTCTCAGCCTGTATGCTCACCTGCCTACTGAATATCCCACTAACTCTAAATTCAAATTGCTCAAAACAACTAGCTATATGTTATATATGAAAATTGTTAAGAGAGTAAATCCTAAGAGTTCTCATCAGAAAAAAATGTGTTTCTATTTCTTTCATTTTGTATCTATATTTTTGTATGAGATGACGGATGTTCACTAAATTTACTGTGATAATCGCTTCATGATATATGTAAGTCAAATCATTATGCTGTACACTTTAAACTTATACAGTGTTGCATGTCAATTACATCTCAATAAAACTGGAGGAGAAAAAAACAAATACAACCTTCACTCCGCCCCAGAGTCTCTCCCAGACTTGACTATGTCTCTAAATTAATTCATCCATTCAATCAGATGCAAACCTTCAGAGGTAGCCAGTCAGCTGTCAGGTTATTTAGACTCTCCTCAAGTACACCTGTTTCTCTTTTACCCATGCTTCTAAATGCCACCATCCTCATCTGCCTCCAGTACCACTGTAACATCCTCACACAAGGTGTCCCAGTCTCTCCCCTAAGTTGTATAGTCCATATACCACAGTCAATTAAATTCTCTAAATCCCCATGTTGATGCCCTTGATCAAAAACATTTGTTAGTTCCCCAAAACTTATCAAATAAAACCCAAACATACCTTCACAGGCTGTTGAATCGTTGATGCCTGAACTCAGAGAACGTGTCATATATCTTAAGACTCCTCTTTCCACCTAACAGGGTGATTATAGATAGTAGGCACATAATAAATGTTTGAAGAATGAATAACAAATAAAAAACATTGTTACTAAACCATCAGTGTATAAAATAAAAATAAAGTTCTCCTTATTAATTAATAATTATATTAATCAGAATTTCTTCAAGTGATCCAAAACTTCAGATTTTCAAAAAGACTAAGAAAAGATCAGCTGAAATTATATGCTGAGCTACCTAAATAAATATCATCCTGTCAATGTAATATACATAGGAGCATGGCATTAAAAATGAATGAATGGATTAATTTGTATAAACAAATAAAATGACTTTTTGTCTGTGACATTAGCTAGCACTATATAGATTTTCATTAAATTATTTAACTTAAACCATGGTCAGTTCTAAAAAGGGTACAAAAGCAGGGGGTTTAAATATGTAAATAAGCTAGACTGCTTGAAACAGCTGGTTCAAGACTTTCCTTCTATATTTCTCATGTATGTGTCCAAACTGTGAGGAAATGATTGACAGGATGGCCGCAAATTACTTCTACTCCCATAAAAAAGCACATATTAAACAATAATGGGGAAATAATCTCCATGCACCAACTCTGCATGAAAACTAAGCTGACATCAAAACTGACAGCTCAATCCCAAAATGCACATTTAATCTAACGGGAGAGAATGTCAAAAGAAAATAATTAACCCATTACTCTCACCCTGTTTTCAGTAAAATTAACATGAAAATGTCTCAAGTTGTTGGAGGAAAATTCAACACACAGGTTAATCTTATCTTTAATTATAAAACAACAGTGCACACACTTTTTTTAACATGCAAATTCAATTTATATAACTCCGTGTGGGGAAGGTTTGCCACTATGGAAAAAAAAAAATCTTTCTTTCAGAACAATGGTACCAGGTGCTAACAAATGCATTTCTATTTTTGGTTGTAATTTAATTCTACTCACAAAGAAATGTGAAAGACAGAAACAATGATAAAAGGAAAATTGCATGTAAGTTTTGTTTAGTTTTAGCATTAGCTAACTAGATGGATACATAGGAATATTTGTATACAAAAGAATTCTAATTTTAAAAATAGGTTGTAATACAATGCTTAATATTCACATAGCATTTTACAGTTTTCACAGGCATTTGAAAGATATTTCCACACTGTTTTCTGAACTTGCAAAAGTTTTAGGGTCTATTACACTGATGTGATACATGATGATGTCATCAAAAATGATGTTGTAGAAAAATAGGACAGATATTGAAAATAAAGTCAATCATACAGAGGTTTAATACCAACTAGAGTAGGAATGACATTTAGAGTAGTAGAGAGCTCTCTAGTTTACTCTTTCTCAAATTTTCCTACTGCCTGCTTTGACATTGTCTCCTCTGAGCAGAACGCCTTGGTAACACAAGACAGTTGCAGAAGAATTTTGTTGTTGCTGTTGCTGCTGTTCCACAACTATAGCTTTTCATAGAATAAATTCTGTGAATTCTCCCCAAAAATCACAATTTAGGTAACTGTCCCTTGAGAAAACAGTACAGCACAATGATCAAATATTCTGGCTACAGCCACACTGCCTGGGTTGAAACTTAGCTCTACCACTTACTGTGTGACCCTGGGCAAGTTACTTACCCTCTTTCTATAAATGTTTGAAATGGGGATGAGAATATTTCCTTCCTCGGAGCATTGCTTTGAGGATTAAATAAAATGATGCACATAAAAACATTTAGTGACTGACAAGCAGTAAATAGTCATTTGGGTTTTTTTTTCCTTTCAAGTACAATGTCAAATCTATTGGTGGCATCATAAATCATGGATTATAAAGGCAGACAGTGCTCTTGTGTTAAAGCAACAAGGAACCTCTCCTCGTGCCTTTCTTGTTCTGTGAGTGTTAGAAGAGGTACAGAGTCAAGAATATATTAAAGTGTTATGAACATTAAAGCTTGTGAAATCTTTGTGAAAGCTTCTGTCTTTCACAGGTGGACTGAGGTTTGGACCAAACCAAGGCCGGCAGAGCCTGCCTCCCATGATATGAAAAATGTCATATGGCCAGTACAATCTGAGATGCTGCTGACCAATCACTGTCTCCCTTTAAGTAGCCAAAGGATCTGAAAGATAATGTCTTAATATGCTGACGAGTAAAAAAAGCTGGTGAACAAAAGTTATAGGGCTTAATCTCATTTTTATAAAATATTAATAGCCATTTTCAAGCAATGGGATTATGTGAAAGGTACATTTTTATTTCAAGACAACTTCAGATTTATAGAAACATTGGAAAGATAGAGAGAGCTCCCATGTACTTGTCATCCAGTTTTCCCTAAAGTCAACATTTTATATAACTATGGCACATTTGTTAAAATTGAGAGATTGATAGTACTACCTTACTATTAACTAAATTCCAGACTTTTTTAGATTCTACCAGTTTTTTCTAATGATGTCCTTTTTCTTTTCCAGGATTCCACTTTGCCCTTAGGCATCATGTCTCCTGAGTGTCCCTGGTCTGTGACACTTTCTTAGTCTTTCTTTGTTTATCATCACCTTGACAGCTTTGAAGTACACTGGCCAGTTATTTTGTACACTGTGCCTCAATTTGGATGTTTAAGATTTTATTTTTCATGCTTAGACTGAGGTTATAGGTTTTTGAGAAAAATACCATGGAGGTAAAAGTGCCTTTTTTGTTACATTAGATCAGGGTGTATATGACAACAACATGACATCACTGGTGATGTCAACCTCAACCTTTTGGTTAAAGTATAGTCTGCCAGGTGTCTCCACTGTAAAGTTACTATTGGTCTCTTTTTGTACCAAAATCTGGGGATGGGGTGCTTGTTGCTATTGGGATGTCACTGCTTCTGGACCTGGTCAGAAGACAGAGCTAGGAAATAATACAAGGGACTTTTATTTTATTCTTTTTTTCTTGTCCATATTTTCTAAATTTCCTGCTAACAAAGTTGTATTCATTTTCTATTGCTGCTGTGACAAATTAGCACAAACTGAGTGCCTAAAACAACACGAATCTTTTATCTTACATTTTGTAGTTTACAAGTACCTAATGGGTCTCACTGGTCAAAGTCAAGGGGTCGAGAGGGCTGTGTCCCTTTCTGGAGACTCCAGGGGAGAGAATCCACTTTCTTGCTCTTTCTAGCTTCTAGAAAGTATCCACATTCCTTGGCTTATTGCCTCCTTTATCCATCTTCAAAGCCAGCAACAATGGGTAGGTTCCTGTCATGTTGCAACTCTCTGACCTCTGCTCCGCCTCCTTCTTCCACTTTTAAGGATCCTTGTGATTACATTGGGCCCAGTTGGATAACCCAGGAAAATCTCCCTACTTTTAAGGACAGTTGATTAGCAACCTTAATTCCATCTGCAAACTTAATTCCCCTTTTCCATGTAAGGTAACACATCCACAGTTTCTGGGGACCTGGACATCTTTGACGGGTTGAGGGAACATTAGTCTGCCTATTACAAATGTGAATTTCTTGGTAACAAGAAAAACACGTAAGTAATGATAAAATAGTTGTTCAGAAAAATTTCATCTAAGCAATAACTGTATTCTGCTCTGCAAATTAGAAAAAGTACATTTTCTCAAGGAACTTTACTCCCATCTGATGAAACGTTGTCATAATATATTGATTTAGTTACAACAAGACAGTAGTACATAAAAACCTACAGTGCCTGTTGTATGGTAATAAATATATATATAAATCCACAATGACTATTATACAGCTAGCATTCCCTGAAATGTGGTATCCTCATGCTGTGTATGATCTGCTCAAGCATCCACAGTGGCCACAGGAGAATTAACTGCACTATTGCAAACCAGGCTGCATATTAGGTGCTTTTCATACATTAACTTATTCAAAGTTCTTAATACCCTGCTAGGCGAGCATTAATATCACACTTAATTTAGGTTAGACTTCAAGTAATTTGCCCAATGCCATATAGCTACTAAGTATCAAAATTAAAGTTAAAAGTTGGTAGACCTAACACCAAAGTCTTTATTCTTTGTAGAGAGTAGGGGTGCTCTCTACAGCCATCACCCTATATCCTTCAAAGACAAAAGGAAGCAAAGACCATTGGGTTCCCATAAATGCTGGAAATGAAGGTTCAGGAAATTCCTAGTCTTTCTGCTAAAAAAAGGGGCTCAGCACCTCTCTTTCCATATCACCCACTCTGCTACCACCACAATCTTGATCTTATTCAAAATAAAGACAAGATTTTTTTTCTTCCTATCACACCAAAAGAGTAACTGTTCTAGTGACAAACTGAAGTAAATTAAAGAAACCAAAACTATAGGTGGCTGCTAAATAAGCCTTACTAAGGAAAAATTTAATAAACAGCATGAGGATAGATGTTTACCCTTACTATTTCAAATACATATAAATTACAGAAATATTTATGAAGATTTTAGAATTTCAAAAAGTTGGGGTATTTTAAATAGCTCTCAACATTTTCCTGTGGATTTGGGATACTCATTTACTGCTAGTGGCAATGGGACAACATTGTTGGAAAGCAATGGAAAAATAGCAAGAACCATATGAATTTTCATGAATCTTTTGATGCACACAATCCAGGAAGTGAGACAAATAAATTGCTCAACACTGTAAAAAATCTACATGTTATTATCAAAAACCTAGAAACACCCTAAATGCACAACAATAACAAAATGATTTAGTGAATTATAGTACATCAATTTGACAAAAAACAATGCAGTTATTAAAATGGTAAATTTAGAATTTTCTCAATTCTAAAAGGCACATTTTTAACATATCAACAGTTGTAACATCAGGATGCACCTTTAATCAATACTGTCTTGCATTTCAATTAGAAGCCCCCCTTTTTTTAGAGGTACATAAAATAATGATAGATCTTAGATTAAATAAAAGTGATACTATTAGAAACTATGCCAATATGAAACTACTGTGTTAACATTGAGAGATTCTAGGTGTTTCATTTTGTCTAGGTTCACAATTAAACTATTTTTCTTTTTTTTTGTTGTTGTTTTTTTTTGTTTGTTTGTTTCTTTTTGGTACGCGGGCCTCTCACTGTTGTGGCCTCTCCCGTTGTGGAGCACAGGCTCCGGACGCACAGGCTTAGCGGCCATGGCTCACGGGCCCAGCCACTCGGCGGCATGTGGGATCTTCCCGGACAGGGGCACGAACCCGTGTCCCATGCATTGGCAGGCAGACTCTCAACCACTGCGCCACCAGGGAAGCCCTAAACTATTTTTCAATACTAACTTCAAAAGAATAACAAATTACAAGAGCTTTGATGAACGGTGGAAAATTCTAGGGTAGATACATTTATAAAGAATTTTCATATGCAATGAATAAGCCAGATTTTAAGAGGTGGAAGACTATGGAAGGAATTCTGAAGGAAAGAATCTATTTTTAGTAAATAAGAAAGAATAATGAAGGAGAAAAGCTTTTAAGTTTAATTAGGTACCATTTGTTTATTTTTGTTTTTATTTCCATTTCTCTAGGACATGGGTCAAAAAAGATCTTGCTGTGGTTTATGTCAAAGAGTGTTTTTCCTATGTTTTCCCCTAAGAGTTTTCTGGTGTCTGGTCTTACATTTAGGTCTTTAATCAATTTGGAGTTTATTTTTGTGTATGGTGTTAGGGAGTGCTCTAATTTCATTCTTTTACGTGTAGCCATCCAGTTTTCCCAGCACCACTTATTGAAGAGTCTGTCTTTTCTCCATTGTATATTCTTGCCTATTTTATCATAGATAAGGTGACCATATGTGCATGGGTTTATCTCTGGGCTTTCTATCCTGTTCCATTGATCTATATTTCTGTTACTGTGCCAGTACCACACTGTCTTGATTATTGTAGCTTTGTAGTATAGTTTGAAGTCAGGGAGCCTGATTCCTCCAAATCCGTTTTTCTTTCTCAAGATTGCTTTGGCTATTCAGGGTCTTTTGTGCTTCCATACAAATTGTGAATTTTTTTGTTCTAATTCTGTGTAAAATGTCATTGGTAGTTTGATAGGGATGGCAATGAATCTGTAGATTGCTTTGGGTAGTACAGTCATTTCCACAATATTGATTCTTCCAACAAAAGAACATGGCATATTTCTCCATCTGTTTATGTCATCTTTGATTTCTTACATCAGTGTTTTATAGTTTTCTGAGTACAAGTCTTTTGCCTCCTTAGGTTGGTTTATTCCTAGGTATTTTATTCTTTTTGTTGCAACGGTAAATGGGATTGTTTCCTTAATTCCTCTTTCTGATTTTTCATTTCTAGTGTATAGGAATGCCAGAGATTTCTATGAATTAATTTTGTAGCCTGCAACCTTACCAAATTCATTGATTAGTTCTAGCAATTTTCTGGTGGCATCTTTAGGATTTTCTATGTATAATATCATGTCAAAGGAAACTGTAAAGAAGACAAAAAGATAACCCTCAGAATGGGAGAAAATATTTGCAAATGAAACAACGGAAAAGGATTAATTTCCAAAATACAAAAACAGCTCATGGAGCTCAATATCAAAAAAGCAAACAATCCAATTTAAAAATGGGCAAAAGACCTAAATAGACATTTCACCAAAGAAGACATACAGATGGACAAGAGGCATGTGAAAAGATGCTGAA
Source organism: Stenella coeruleoalba (assembly GCF_951394435.1). Taxonomy (NCBI): domain Eukaryota; kingdom Metazoa; phylum Chordata; class Mammalia; order Artiodactyla; family Delphinidae; genus Stenella; species Stenella coeruleoalba. Next base: position 61,689,668 of record NC_137159.1, on the reverse strand, counting down.
CATCACTAACTACTAGAGAAATGCAAATCAAAACTACAAAGAGGTATCACCTCACGTGGTCAGAATGGCCATTATCAAAAAATCTACAAACAATAAATGCTGGAGAGGGTGTGGAGAAGAGGGAACCCTCTGCACTGTTGGTGGGAATGTAAATTGATACAGCCACTATGGAGAACAGTATGGAGGTTCCTTAAAAAACTAAAAATAGAACTTCCATACGACCCAGCAATCCGATTACTGGGCATATACCCTGAGAAAACCATAATTCAAAAAGAGACATGTACCACAATGTTCATTGCAGTACTATTTACAATAGCCAGGACATGGAAGCAACCTAAGTGTCCATCGACAGATGAATGCATAAAGAAGATGTTGTATATATACACAATGGAATACTACTCAGCCATTAAAAAAGAACAAAATAATACCATTTGCAGCAGCATGTATAGACCTAGAGATACTAAGCAAAGTAAGTCAGAAAGAGAAAGACAAATACCATATGATATCACTTATATGTGGAATCTAAATTACAACACAAATGAACATATCTGTGAAATAAAAACAGACTCACAGACATAGAGAACAGACTTGTGTTTGCCTGGGGGAGGGAAAGATTGGGAGTTTGGGATTAGCAGATGCAAACTATTATGTATAGGATGGATAAACAACAAGGTTCTACTGTATAGCTCAGGGAACTATTCAATATCCTGTGATAAACCATAATGAAAAAGAATATATATGTGTAACTGAGTCATTTTGCTGTATAACAGAAATTAAACACAACATTGTGAATCAACTACACTTCACTAAAATTTTTTAAAGATTGCCACAAGAAAAAAAAGAAAAAGAATGAAGGGGAAAGGGGTTCAAAATGTTTCCTAATCTACATTATGATTTGTGGGATGCAGTTTTCTTTTATGTCTAACTTCAAAAGGATCAGGAATTCAGTGCCATGGAGTAAAATTTAGAAACTGAAAATAGCTAAGTAGCTGTCTTTTTTACCGTCTTTCACTAAAAGTGGTTCTGGGGACTTCCCTGGTGGCGCACTGGTTAAGAATCTGCCTGCCAATGCATGGGACACGGGTTCGAACCCTGGTCCAGGAAGATTCCACATGCCGCAGAGCAACTAAGCCCATGAGGCCCAACTACTACTGAGCCTGTGTGCCACAACTACTGAAGCCTGTGTGCCTAGAGCCTGGGCTCTGCAACAAGAGAAGCCACCACAGTGACAAGCCCATGCACTGCAACGAAGATTAGCCCCTAGAAAGCCCGAGCACAGCAACGAAGAGCCAACGCAGCCATAAATAAATAAATAAATAAATATTTTACAAGTGGTTCTGAATTAAGACATAAGTAAATTTGGCATGAATAATTTGAAGGTAAGCAGTTTTAATCTTACACAAAAATTCTTGCCAAAAGCAAAAAAATGATATGAATTCACATGAGGTCAGAAAGAGTCCTCATTTTGTTAACTACAAGTAAATGGTGAAGACTATAAATGCAAAAAATGGGAAGCAATATTAGGAAAGAAATATCATAATATTAAAAGTAAAATTTAGTATAAGCATTTTGAGATTTTTTTAATCAACTATAGTTAGAGAGTTAACAAAAGAAATGAGATGTTAATTGGTTCTTTTTCTTTTATTTTTTCTATAAGACGTATGATATGAGATTTATTTAGATCTGAGATCAATAGTAGATGCAACCCAGAAAGAGTGACCTTAGTGAGAAATCAAATTGAGGTGGAAAAAAAAGTCTTAAACCTGTAATCATCAGAAACTAGAAATTCTAATGACAATAATTTATTGTGAATCATTTATGGCATCTTCCCTCTCTTACTCACATCAGTAGCAGAACTTCCACTTTCAGTGGGGCACATTGCCTCCAGAATGGTCTTAATTTTCCAGCTCCTCTGCAGCCTGTGGTTAAGCTCTCTGCAATGCGATGTAAATCAAAGCCTTATACTACCCAACTAGATCCCTCTTTAAGACCATTCTTCACAAAGAGAAATGAGCAGCCTTTCATCCTCCTTCAGTTCCCTCTGCTGCCACCTTCACTGGATGTAATGAAGACCTGGACCTTCAAAAACCATCTCAGTTCATAGTACACAGAGACTAGCAGCCGGTGCTAAGACTGGTGAAGCAGGGAAAATCTTAGAACCTGATGACACCGTGGGTCTACTCTCCCAGCTTTGGATGGCCACCCCTAGATGTCCACTGTACATCTTCTATCCTGGCTAAGCTATAATTATTTCTGGTGTTGGACATTAACAGTCAAAGCCAAGTCATAACTGATATATCAAGTAAATGTATGTTACATCATTCTTGCTTTGTCAGGAACTGTTGTAACATTCTCCATCGCATGGGTTTCTTTACCTCATCCCCCAAATTGAAGAATTAATCCATAATTACCAACACCCACTAGATGTTCTATCCTGTGCTCTACTTTTATGGATTGGCATGAAGAAAAAACAAGATGAGAAGGAACTGCCAAATAAAAATGACATAGCTGGGTAAGATGGTGAGGAGGAGGAGAGCTGGCAAGTGGAAGGTTTGCTCTTCCTTGTCTAACATTCATCAGTTTTTAAATATATCTTTCGCAGACTTGAAAGGCAGAAGACAGATCTTTTAAAGCTTTGGGTTTGAAGTCAGAAAACATAATTAGTCCTGGCCCTGTGAACCTGAGGTCTTTCTATAGCCACTCTGGGCTCTTTCCATAGATCGCAATATACTAGTCTCTACTAGGTGGGACAGCTTTGGATAAAATAAAATAACCCTCATAGAAATGTCCATTTTAATCATTTTTGTGGCCTTGGGCTTCTGGAAATAAGGTTAGAATTGCTTTCCCTACTGAATCTTTTCCCAAACACTACTCTTTGTCTAGAATATATTTTCTAACCATCCCTTCATCCTTACTTTAACATTTCCTGAAGTTTTACCTCATGGATACAATTCTTAGGACCATTATCCCATTGGCTTCCAAACTAGGTATTCCATGCTGATGCATTTGATTATGGAAAATTCTGTTTATCTCCAATGCATCTTTCATGCTTCCTTAATGGTCAATTTCCAAAGAGAAATAAACCTGGCGTTTACTTTCAACTGGCTGCTAGTGCAGTTAATTCAACTCATGTTCGTTAAACACCAACTATGTGCATATTGCTGTGGGCATTAAAAAGATACTTTCTGAGGATGGTGGTGAGGTTGGTGGAGATAGTAATAATAAAATCATTCAGCATACAACATGACTAAGGGTCAATCAATAATTAATAATGTATCCTCAATTAATAATGAAGAATCCCTCATGGGCTCATAAAAATGCAATCATGAACTCCATGCTTTTTAAAGCTCACTTGAAGAAGGAGCTATTTATGAAGGAATTTTTGATAGTCTTTCCATTTTTCCTAGCATTTCAGGTTTTACCCTCAAATCAAGCTAATCCCTCAGAAAGGTGCACAGTTGTCCTGAGGTATATTGGCCCTTGAGATGGGTCTTGTATAGAATTGTGCCTGGCATTTACTGAGGAATGATACTAATTTCACACAGCTTTATGTAGCGTTGAGAATTTCTTCCACTGCCCTTAAGGGAAGTTCCATGTGAGCAGTTTAGTTTAGATTTTAATCTAATGAAGTATTTGTTTCTCACCAAAATTGATGATTTTTTTCCTTAGACCTTAAAACTATGTTCCAGACCAATTTTTGTTTTCACATTGGTTGCCAAGGTGAGCCCATTTCTTGTTCATCTCTAGCAACTACGAAAACTCAGATAATGTGAACACTTGTGGTTTTCTCATTCCTCTCATCTCCCAACCCCAGACTTAACTTTCCTCTGACTCCAATTCATATTTGCTCTGGTCTTATCATTCTTCTCTCCTATTTATGTCTCACTGTTTTGATATATGAGTTAACATAAGCAACTTAAAATGAGCTCTAGGAGAAGACAAAGAATAGATAATTAAATTAATAAATAAGGGTCCAAATTATATATAATTCAGGCAAAGTGTGGACATCTGAAGTATTCTAAGGACCCTGAGTCTAAAGGCCATTTCATTCTACACCATACCTGCCTATCCAGATACAACAGTCCTGAAGGCATATGGTCTTCCCAAGCCACAGTAAATCAGATCCTGTACAAAAAACACTTTGTAGAATCTCCCTGACTCCATGGAGTTAGAAACATTGGTTGGAAAGAAAATCCTTTTCTCCCAAGGAAACTGAAGGATCCCATAGAGTTCTTGGAGGTCACTGACCTCTGGCTTCACCACGTCATTGCAGCAAGAAAACAAGCACACATTTGTACCTGAGTCTATTCCAGGAAGACTGTCATATACAATGTAGGTACCAGATTATAAAGTCACTTGCTTAGTTTTCAGTTTGTTAAGACAATTGAAAAGTTGACAATTGAATTCAGGTCAGTTAATAGCTGACTAAGGCCAACTTTTCCATACAACTGTGTACTCAATCAGGTAATAATTAATTAAACATTAGATAAGCAACTACTATTTGTAAGGCACAGTGCTAGCTGCTGGTATAGGGACATAAATATGAACTAGTCAATGTTGAAAGTCTTGAAAGCATTGAAAAGTCCAATGGTTGAGAAGCTTGCAATAAAGTGAGAAAAGCTAAATTAATACTCAAAAGTCCACACATGCACACCAATGATCACAGCAGCACTATTTACAATTGCCAGCACATGGAAGCAACCCAAATATCCAAGAAGATGTGGTACATACATGCAATGGAATATTACTCGGCCATAAAAAGGAACAAAACTGGGTCATTTGTAGAGATGTGGATGGACACAGAGAGTGTCATACAGAGTGAAGTAAGTCAGAAAGAGAAAAGCAAATATCGTATAATAACACAAGTATGTGGAATCTAGAAAAATGGTATAGATGATCTTATTTGCAAAGCAGAAATAGAGACATAGATGTAGGGAACAAATGTATGGATACCAAGGGGAAAAGGGGTGGGGAGGGAGGAACTGGAAGACTGGGATTGACACATATACATTATTGATACTGTGTATAAAATAGACGACTGATGGGAACATACTGCATTAGCACTCTACCTAATGCACTGTGGTAACCTAAATGGGACGGAAGTCCAAAAGGGAGGGGATTATCTGTATGTGTATGGCTGATTCATTTCGTTGTGCAGTGGAGGCTAACACGACATTGTAAAGCAACCATATTCCAATAAAAATTAATTTTTAAAATAAATTAATTAAAATACTCAAAAGTCCATCAATATTATGCCAATAACCCATTCTCTAAATGCTATACAAGAAATACAAAGTGCTCCTATTGGGTGGAATTAAGAAAGGTTTCATGGAGACCATGAATTTTGAGACAATTCCTGTAATGTCTAGATCATATTGGCAAGTAAACTGAACAGAAGTATGACTGGTTAGGAAAAAAGAATGAGCAAATGGTAAAAAATATTCAGGAACAGTGCCAAAGGTAAACCATTTGGACTGCCTCAATAAAGTTGGGATAAAAACAAAAGAAAACAAAAACAAAACCACTTGGCCTGGCATACTGTAGAGTGGTGGGCAATAACACTAGGGAAGAACATTAGCATAGGCTGATAAATTTGTCTTTAATTCAGTGGAAAGGGAGTCATCCTTGAACACTTCCAAGAAGGGGAGTGATGGCATCAGAGATTCCTTGACAGGCATAATCTGGAACCAAAATGAGTGATGGATTAGAGCTGGGGAGGAAGTGGTAGTTGAAAAACAAATAACTAATCCTGTTTTCTATTAGTTTAACACCTCCTTACTGAACAGCAAATGTTGAATCTACATTGATTATGTACACTGCAGATACAGTCACACACAGAATTACTGCTAATAATTCTTGGAATAAGTTACTAGTGAAACTTAGCTTTAATGATATGCAACCATAATGGGTTTCTGTGATACAAAAATCTATGATCACACCATTATTTAACCATCTCAATCACTTCAGTTTAAAAGAAATCAAAGAGGATGTCCAGCAGTGTCTTTGGATTTCTTTACTCTAGCAATTGAAGCAGCAAGGGGTCTGGTTTTCTGAACATTATTGAGTGGAAATGTTTATTTCTGCAAATCTTGCCTTTGTTTTCAAAATTATACATTTATTAGTTCCCCTCTAACTCACTAAGTGCTTTTGCTCCACAGCCCCCCACCTGAACAGCAGAAAAACCTTCAACAAGACTATTTCTGCCACAATTGGAACCAATCTGAAATCTAAACTTAATGAAAAAAAATAATTTATTTCTTGCTTATCAACTTCTTTTTCCTAGACACCAAAGAATAATTCTATTAAAAATGCAATTAGCTGTGATCATCATGCATATCCAATTCAGCAAGTGTTTACTTAAAACCTTCTTTGGGCACACTGTTTTTTTTAAAGCTTTGCTGTTCCAAATGAATTTGAATGTGTTTGCAAAGGGGTCACTTCTGGACATTGTTGCCCATTTGTAGCTTCATATTATATACACTTGCATGCCCTTATCCCAAATGCTACTGAAGCTAACCCTCTGACTACCTCAGTACCCTCTGCTACTGAAGCTACCCTTTTCAGTTCAGGGTACCTCTATCATACGACATACAGGAAGGCAGATTTGCAATCTTTCAAATTCCTCCAGTTGGTAAGAATGGTGATCTTCTTCATTAGTGATGCTTTTTGAGAACTTTTGAAAAATCTCAAAGGCTAAAATAAAAACCCTATTCCTACCTCATACACACAAAAATTGATATGTTGACATTTTAAATTTGTGTTTTCTAAAGAAATAATGCTTTATTATAAGTCAAGTTAAAGTTCCCTTAATCTCCTATCCTCTGACCCAGTTTTCTCCCTCCTTCTCAGAAGTAATTGATACCAGCACTTTGCTATTCAACCTTCCAATCCACTGTGATACGTGGATATATATACAACTATCCATAAATAATACACACTGTTATTTTTGTGTTGCTTTTCACATTTAAATAAACTGTATCATAAAATCATATAGTTCTGCAATATTTCCACCTAATACTATGTTTTTGAGATCTATCAACGTTTACTCTGATTGTGTCCATTTTTTACCACTGGATTGTGTTCCATTGTGTAAGCAAACCTCATTGTATTTATTCTGTTAGACTATTTCATTGTATTTTTTCATTTGGGTTGTTTCAAATATTTTACTTTCACAAACAATGCAGAATGAGAAGCAGTTTGCACGGGTCTGCTTGTGCAGTTAGAAGAGTTACCTCTTTGGGGCTTTAGATTTAGAAATGAAATGTGTGTGCACTGTTAGTTTTTTGGGAAACTGCCAAATTGCTCTCCAAAGTGGCTGTATCATTTATACCCCACTGGTTATTTCAGTCTTTTTCATTTTTGCTAATCTGTTGGGTGAAAATTGCGACTAATTGTTGTTTCCATCTGCATCCCCAAGATTACAAGCAAGGAAGGCTAAGTGAAATTCTCCCAGCTGTGACACATGGGGGAGCTGGCCTCAGCTACAAAGAAGTGACAGCACTGTCAGCAGCCCTGTCTTGGCAGGGACTTTTGCTGTGGTAGTGTTGCAAACCACCACTCACAAGGCTCAAAGAGGGGTCAGAGTAAAATCTTCAACTCCCCGCAAAAGGCCTGCACAATACACCATGCTTAGCAAGCCTTCCAGTATTGCATAATAACACAAAGCAAAATACTCCTTGCCTCTTACGTGACATGGTAAAGAGCAGCCTAAGTATGAAAGAATGTTTATCTAAGAGTCACATTTTTAAAAATAGAAATTTTCTGTTCAAAGCAGTAAGGTCATATCATGCCCCACTGAATGGGTGTAGTCTATAATTAGGGGTCTTATCATTTTCTTTTGAGTTCCTGTCTTCTTACCCTTTTTTCTATCCACCTGAAAGCATCCTGAATCCTCCTCCATCCTTAGCCTAGCAATTCATTGTGAAGTAATAAAGCACAAACTGGAAATCAGAAGATGTCAACTCTGGGTCCAGCATTGCTGGTAAACTAACACAACACTTTGGGCAAATCATTTTTCTGCTGAGTCTTATCTTTCTTATAGGATGATAAGTGATGCCAAAGGCCATAATCTAGGATTTGAAGCCTCTCATGTTCTAGCTTTCCCTTCCTTAGTCTCTAGTGAAGCTTAGGATTTGGCTCTGTCTGACCTCCACCCTATCTCTCTCTCTATCTGTATCTCTGTGTCTCTGTCTCTGTGTCTCTGTGTCTCTGTCTCTGTCTCTGTCTCTGTCTCTCTCTCTCTCTCACACACACACACACACACACACACACACACACACTACCACTCTAGAGACTGAGAAATCACTTGTTCTGAGTTGCCTGTTTCATTTTATTAGCACATCCCATGGGAGGGGGATGACCCACCAGAGGCAGCAGAGCCAGAACTGCATGCTACTCAGCCAGTGCCCTTTCCCAACCCAAACCTACCTTCTCCTGTCTTTACAGCCAGGCTCCCTGTTCCTTCCTTGGTGTCAGTCTACCCACCTAAATGCTGATTCCCTTCTAAAGGGTGAACTAGAGAAAAACCCCTCCATCCCCTCATCACCCACAATAGTTGGTGCTCCACCTGTCATTCATTCCACAAGGAACCAGGATAGGGGATTTCTACCAGAGGAATTTCACTTGCTATTGGGCTTCCATATTCCTCTTAGGTGGCAATAAAACCATATCCAGGGGTCTCTCTGATACAGTGAGTCAGGTAGAGCACAAAATTCACCCAGGCATTACACAGACAGTCCCTGAGTATATGTCTGTGAAGCTAGGGCATGGATAGTGTGGCACACAGACTGGTTCCATGATCCTTGATTCTTGGTGTTCATGCCCTCATATAATCCCCTCCCTCTGAGTGTGGACAGGTAGGTACCTGTGACTTTATTCTAACCAATGGAATATGGCAAAGGTGATGTGATGTCACTCCCAGGATTATATTATGTTGCACAAGACTCTACTTTGCTAGCCAACTTGCTCTAGGGTTTTGCTTTCCTTGCTGGCTATGAAGCAGCAAGCTGCTGTAAGTCCTACAGCCACAAGAAAATTAATTATGCCAACAACCAGAATGCGCATGGAAGCGAGACTTTCCTCAGTCAAGCTTCCACATGAGAATGCAGCCCTGGTCAACACCTTGATCAAAGCCTTGCTTAGGACTCAACTAAGCCGTGTTCAGACTCCTGACCTAAAAAGCTGTGAGATAATAGATGTGTGTTGTTTTATATATACTGCTTTATATACGGTTAGTTGGTACATAGCATGTAAAACTAACCCAGGCAGGTTCACTTCATATGTGGTACTTTATACATTCAGTATGGGAGAAATAATTTGAATCCTATGCACAGAAAAAGTCTACACGAAGCCTATTCTTTCAGCCCCATGACAACAGTTCAGGTCATGGCCTCTCTCCTCTGCTGAGAGGCGGTCAGAACCCTGGACACCTGAGCCTGCAGGGTATGAAACCAGACTAGCCAATGACAGACAAACTTCAGGGCTTTCCTGCCATTTTCAGCATCTGGACTTCACAGCAGAGATAAGTGGGGAAAAAGTCACAGTAGAGTATTTAGAGGGGCAAAGGACCAAAGCACGGTTCTACCCTTCAAGCTAGAGAGACTCCAACCACTAGTCCCCAGCTACTCTTCCTGATTCTGATGCAACCCAATCAAGTTAGGCTACGGCAGGTGAGTCCTTTCTGTAACTAGAATAGACAGAATTTTCATTATGGGCTACACAAGACCTGCATAATCCAGTCCCTGATCATTTTGTTCCATATTTCTACACTCCTGTCACAACCTTCTTTTAGTGCTGGAATTCACCGTGCTTCCTCTTGCCATGGGGCATTTGTACATGCTGGCCCCTGACATATTATTTCCTCCAATTTTCACACAGTTAATTCCTTCCTCAGATCTTAGCTTAGGTGACATTGCCCCAGAGAAGCCTGTCCTTACCTTTGTAACAAGACCTAATACCTGATGGCAGGCCCCCAGGGTATGATAACTCTCAGCTACTCAACACCTGTTATAGCCTAACTGTCCATTGGCCTCTGTGACTATTAGTTCAATGCAAGCCTCCTTCACTAGCCTCTTTCTGAGCCACAAGGGCAGGAACCAGAGCAAGTTTTGACTTTTTGTTGACTTGCCATTAACTTGCCAGCACTGAGCCTTGAACATAGTATGGTTCAGTAAACATTCATTCAATAAAGAACTGAATAAAACATATTAGAGGGAAAAAATAAAATAATTGAGGGAAAAAATAAGCCCTGGCCTGAGAGTCAGGAGATCTGGTTGTGAACCAGCTTTCCACTCAATTTCAGTGTGACGTGGAGGGGCCATTCCAACGCCTAGTTTACCTGATGCCTGGTGAGTCTTTACATCTCTGATTCACTGACAATATCATCAGCACTACTAGTTGCTTGTTACTGATGTTGTCACCACTGTACTTTGCTTCACTTTGCCTCCTCAAGGAAGCAATTATGGGAAGACATTTGAAATCCTGCTTCATTTCCTCATAGCTCCACAAATTCTCAACAAAAAATTATCAAAAGGACTACAGGCTGCATGTAAACCAGAGAGTCCACTGGGGCCTAAAGTTAAAAGGTCATATTGTGTGGAATGGTCCTCATAGTCATCTGGGAACAATAACTAAAACATATAAATTACAAAACCGGGATGGCCGACTGCTGTATCCATGGAAACAGATGTTGGCTTGGCCAAAGTGCTTTATAATGATTATGATTAATCATCCTTGAAATCACTGTTATTTATTGGTGTATAACTGATGGATCCACATTGGAAGGGCTATATCGTACAGTTTTACAAATTTCCAGTTGCCAGAGCTAGCGCCCTGGCCATAAAATAGCAAAAATGTTCTTTAAAATGTGCTCATTAAATATCAGAACAGGAAAATATAAAAGCCATAGCTTGGAATAATAGTCAATAAAAACACTGTGCCAACACAAGTCACTAATGTTCAGAATAAATTTTCTTCCATGATTTATATAAACTTAGTGCTAAAAAAAACACTTAAATAAGCGAGAACACTTCTTTTGTACGTTTTTCCTAAACCTTTTCACAACTCTGCTTTGTCTGTGTTTAAATCAGAACCATGCATCTGGAAAAAGTTATGGTTCATTTACTGTTGCCCCTTCCTTTCGCCAATCTTCCTTGTTACTAGTATTTTTCCACCTTATATTTTGTGTTTGGATAGACCGAAGTTTGTACCTCCACCACTTAAGTGTGATTTATTTTAATTCGATCACATGTATGATTGAAGGATGATCAGAATTTGGAAAGAATCTTCACTCAAACATGTTTTGGATGGAGCTAGGGGGCACTTTATGGAGACAGGGGGCATCTGGTTCTTTTAGAACCATCTTAGCTTCCTCATACCCTCCCATCACTCCCCATCCCCAGTCTGATCATTAAGCCCAACTGGCACCTAACAAAGCATGCACAACCTTACTCTCCCTCATGTGAGACAGAGGAATACCAAGGGATGTGACAACAGACCCAGAGGCCACCATGGGCTTGGGTGTACTCCTAATGCATGTTTTCCCAGAACAGGTCCAACTCCTCAGAAACATATGGCATTGTTTTCAGTGGAAACAGAAACAGAGGGCTGAGAGAGAGGCCAGAGCCTCAGGTCTGTTGATACAAGTCTTTCCTAAGCACATCCACAAAGCTACTACCATATCACTCTTGATCCAGTGCCACAAATAAACAGCAACCCCTGGGCCCTGGGCTATGCTCTCTGAGCAGCTCTGGGATTGTTCTGCACAATGCTCTGATTGTCTGTGGGGCAGGGCAGCTGAGGAGCGCTGGAGTGGGTGCTGAGGGTTGCTCCTGCAGCCGTGCTAGGATATGTACCAAGCACCGGGTGTGTTAGCCACTGCTGATGTGCAGAGAGGCCCTGAGATGTCTGTACAGGTATAGTCACAGCAAACCTCCTGTCCTACTCTACTCAGCAGACCTACAAAATGACCCAGAATGAATGCTTTGTGCCCCCGGGAAGGACAAGGCAAATATGGTAAACTGGAAACTGATGGACAGACAAAGCAAAAATGTTTTAAAGGAAGCAAGGATTTGTAACTATTCTCCAGTAATTCTGACTGGAGAGTCTTTATATAATACATCACAGAAGGGCAAACATGAAGATGGTACACTAAGTATTTAAATAGGCACATAAGCAGGGCTGCCCCAGGGTCTTGTGGGACTTCTGTATCTTCACTTCAGAGAACCGAGCGCTACCTCAAAATGTTCCAACCCTATGCACATTCCAGAGCTGAGAATTACCATTCTCTATTTTTTAATTGCCTCTGAAAGAAGACTCCATGGCCTTATTTCAAAGCATATTCCAGAAATTTACTATAAAATGTAATAAAGAGAAGCGATTATTTGTTATAATCTATCCCAGTGGTCTTCACCTGGGGATTATTCTGACGCCTGGGACACTTGTGGCAATGTCTGGAGACATGTTTTATGGTCACACCTGGTAAGAAAGGCAGGTGCTACTGGTGTCTAGTAGGTGGGGGTCAGGGATGCTGCTAAACACCCTACAACGCACAGGACACTGCCACACAACAAAAAACTATCCAGCCCAAAATGTCAACAGTGCCAAGGCTGAAAATCCCTTAGCTAGACAAATAGCCAGTGTGACTAAATTATTTCTTTCTGAAACAGCTGAGCAAAGGGAAAAGATCTGTCATTTGAATAGCTGGACTAATCATTAAAGGCATCTCAGTATACAATGCCTTGGTTTCAGATCACTGCATTAATTTCATTGAAAAGGATAATATTGATAATTATTCAAGTAAAATTAACAATTTCAAACTGCCTCCCATGCAGGCAGGCCCTGCCTTTACAAGGGTTACTATTTGAGAGGTGAGGAGTGGCAGGCCTGTAAAACACTATAGAGGTGTTACAGAGAAAGAAGTAATCCATTACACTTGGGTGTCAGGGAAAATTTAATATAGGAAGATGACTTTGAACTCTCAAGCTAATTGTGCTTTACTTTCTAGTACAACAACTTGGCCATAGTTTGGAACTCTTGATTTAAATAATACCAAGCCTTTGTTATACAGCAGAAATTAACACACCATTGTAAAGCAATTATACTCCAATAAAGATGTTAAAAAATAAATAAATAAATAATACCGAGCACTCTTCTAAATACTTTACATTCATTACTTCATCATATTTTCCACACAATCCTATGAAGCAGGAGCTACTATTCTCATCTTAATTCTAGTGGGGACTTGCCTATCTCCAGAGTGAGTATGCATAACTGCCGTGCCATGTAGTCTCCGTGGGGATGGGGCTGAGTGTTTGGACCAGAGGTATCACCTCCCAATCACTGTCCCCTCACCTCCAGAGGAAGGGGCTCATGATCTTTAAGGTCCTCACAGCACCAGTATTCAATATTCTATCACCAACAGGACAATTATTTCACAGAACAAACATCTTGGGGTCGGCTCCACACTGTGGAGGGAAAACAGGTCTTCAAATACTCATAGAAATGGTAACATTTAAATAGATATCTGGGATATTAACTCTAAAAGGAATTTTACCTTAGACTATATTCTCTAAATGGGTCAAAAGTCAAGTCCCTGTCATTGTCTCCCCAAGGTCAAAGGAATTTCATCCTGATTACACAAATACAGTCTAAGCCTCGCATTTCATTCATTCATTCATTCAACTGATATGTACTGATCATCTATCATGTTCTGGTAAATGGGTTGAATCCCTGGGATATAGCAGTAATCAACTAGACACAAATTCCTTAACCTCATGGAACTAATCAATGAAAACAGAGCCTTGAGATTAGAAGATTTCCAGGTAAAGTAAGTAGGCATAATGTTTCTTAGCTTTAAATTATATGAATTATTGCCATCATTCATCTGAATTTCCAATTTACACCTAATCTCACCAAAAAATGTTTAGTGTTTTCCCACTATTTTTCAAATAGATGTAGGCATGACCTCTGGAAGGCATGAATAATGAAGAATGCCACCAGCTAACTCTTTCTGAAGTATTTAAATAACATAGAAAGATGTATTAAGTTAAAATATACTAATAGAATTTTCTTATCTCAATGCCCTTTATTTTCCCAGAGAGCTTCTAGGTTTCATTCCAGTGTATAGTAACTGAAATATTTCCACAAATTTATTCCTGAAATAAAATACATCAGGCTGAAAGAGATTTTAAAAGCAATTTCATTTTTATATCATGCATCTTTTATCCATGTTCTAGTTTAGAGATCTCAGTTAAGCAGCTTTACTACATCACGTTAACTGTAATAAGGAAGATTTTTTATCAGATCCCTTGATAAAACCATTCACTCTACCTTTATATGTTTGTTCATGTTTCTCTCTGCATCTGAAAACACCTATTTTCTCTCCACTAACCAATCTGTAACCCTCCTTCAAAACCCTATTTGAGATTATTTCATTTTTGTATATGTATTTATTTTCATATTTTTCTCTATTCTTGAAAAGATTTGAAGCAGCCTATAACAAGACACATAGAAGATGACCTAATAGCAACAATTAAAAGTGAGTCAAGAGAAGAAAGTAAAACAAGAGGGAAGATGAGGCATAGCCAGGAATGAGTTTTAAAATGCATATCACAACAACCTGCATATGTGCAACAGGTGGGCATAAATCTGGCCCTAAATTTTCTGGCAGCCAACATGAAAAGAGAAACCTTATCAGTCACTCAATTCACAGTGTCCTTGAGATACTAACAATCCAAATTTCCCGGCAAAGTCTAATTGTTCTTGGTACTCAGACCAGACAGAAACTTTCCCTGGGATCTTCACAAATAGGTGGTGCAATGAGCAATCACTATAACTTTCTTACAATTCATACAACAAGATCCACAGGGCTGCTTATTAAAATGACTCGATGTAGGCTAGTGGCACATGCACAGACACAATACAGAGAAAAGGTGCCCTTCTGGGGAGGGAGAAAGAGAAGGCAGGGATGACCGACAGAACAAAAGCAGTGTTCCAGACTCTGCTGATCAGCTTTGACCCAGGGATTTAATTTTGAGTTTCAGGAGGTGGATAAACCTGGCAATCCTCTCTAAACATTGTTCCTCCTAGTTATTGATCAATCTTGTGTGGTGACAGCAAATGCACTGAGAGTAGTATTCTCTGTGCCACTGAGATCATCCTCTAGTATCCAAGCAGAGCCCAGAGATGGGCTAGAGTTCATTTCCTTTGCAGAAGGTGGGCACTTTGCAGACTTGCCATCAAGGCAAATGTCTGATGCATGGCCAGGCCACCCTCCCCGACAACAAGGTGAGCAGAGGAGGCACTAGCAAGAAAGGCCAGAATGATTCCTAGAAAATTATTTTGAACCCACTGTAGACACAGACGAACAGGCAGTTGAGGCCCTAATTCTACTCCGTTTAGCATGGGCAAAATAGTATTAGTCTGAATTAGCCGAAGATAACCAGACACCCACTTCAGGCAAAATAAAACAGCCACAAAGCCCTGAAAGCATTTTTAGCTTTGAGCAGACTACTTCCTACTGTGTATTCCAAGACAAAGCATTATGAAATGCACATCTACGAAACAGCAACAAGTTGTAAGGGATTGTTATTTATTTACAAGCCAGCTAGAAGACTATCTAGCAAAGACAATAACTTGTTTGGAAAAAGAAAAAAATAAGAAAAGGCAAAAGGCTTATCGGTGGCCTTTCTTTTGGACAATAATTGGCCAGCGGGGTCAGAGGCTTGTTCAGGCCACTCCTTATTTGAAATAATAGAGCCATAATATTCATGTAAGAATGTTTGTGCTTTTTTTCTCTATAGCCAGGAGAAAGAGGGGTTGAAGTCAGCTCAACCAGATCATTAAGAGCCAAGTTTTAAAGAAGGGAAAGCTAAACACAATCCTTTAAAACCCCAAAGGCTATGGTCTGCCATGTCAAAAGACTGTTCCTACTGGCTCTAATTTGAGCAGAACCATAATAGGGCCAGTTTTGTAAGAACATCCATTCCCGGGGCTCTGTCTAGATTGAGCTCTTCAAACAGTTAAATCTTACATACAAGGATAAAGATCAAGGAATTTTCAAGAAGCGCAGCAACAATTTGCTATCTCTAACATATTCCTCTAGCAGAGAATGAAGAAGTTAGCAGTGGTCTTTAAAGGAATAAACTTTGCTTGATGTTTACTGTTCCACATATAAAACATCGGTCTATGAAAACTATACTCTTAATTTGATAATCAAATACCTGGCATAGAGTTTAGGGCTATTGTCCAATAAAGGAAGGCTATAATTTAGGATAGGAAGTATGTCCCTTTTAGAATACAGAATTATACTATTCATCCAATCAAGTGAGGCTGTACCTGTAGTATAAATAATGGTGGGAAAGTTGGTGAGAGAGATCCTTGACTAGCTTTGGAGGGGAAAAAATACTTCCCTAGAATCTAACTACATTATGTAATACAGTACCCTATCTCAGATTCTGATGCGAATTATGTTTTTAAGGTAGTGATAAATTTGACATAAATTTTCAAGTGGATGAAGTTCTAAGTATTCACATGAGATTGTTTGTTTCATGTGATATCTCATTAACCATACAGTGGAGGGTTTAAGTTGTTCTACTCTCTGATATGCAGAAAGTAGATCCCCTGTTGAGAGTTTAAACAGTCCTTAGCTAAAAGGATGCCACCTCACACAACTGAAAACCATCATCAACCTGTGTTAGTTTCCTAGGGCTGCCATAACAAAGTAACTTCATTGCCTCTGTAATGTCACTATTTACAAATAAGGTTATATTATGAGATCCTGGGGATTACAACTTCGACATATCTTTTTGGGGAGACACAATTAAACCCATTACACAATCCTAACGACTTATTCTGCAGAATTGAAGGTTCTTCAGAACTGGCTGCTTTAAGCAGTAATGAGGGTAACCTTGCCCGTCCAACTGTAAGTGACCTTGAAACTAAAGAAGTAAACTTTCTATTCCTCATCATGAGAAAGGGACAGTTCTCTTACTCTTTGAGGAGCCAGGACATAAACCGTGGCATATGTCCCTCTGTTGGTCTCCCCAGATGTGAGGCCGTATGGGGTGGTGCTTGACTGCACAGAACCTGGGGCCACACTGCCTGGGTTCATATTCCAGCACCAGCCCCTGTAACTGTGGGACTGTAGACAAGTCTTTCACTGTCTCTGGTCTGCAGTTAACTAGCCTGTAAAATGGAGATGATAATAGAACTTCCTCATGGGGACGTTTTGAGATTGAAATGAGCCAATATGTATGAAGCACTTAGAACAGGGCCAAGCACCCAGATGCACTATGTTAATGTTAGGTATTTTAAGCTGTTTTAAAGTTAGATATTTAAAATAAAGGTATTATTTTTAAGTATGAGGAGTAAAATGCTCACCATCTCAACATGAGACTGATTATCAAGGAAGCTAGATTTTCCACAAGAACCCCCTTTATGACCCTCATTGCATATTCCCTCTGTCTAGTTGTAATTTCTTCTATTTTTAATGCCTTTCCTCAATTAATAATAATCTCAGTCTAGTTTTGGCTCACTTTGATCACTGCCTCATGTTGTTCAATTTCACCAACGTATCAATAATAGAAGGCAATTGCTTCTTGGACTATCTTCATCTCTGGACAACTGACCTCCTCCAGGTTACTATAAGCAAGTTCCACGTTTTCCATTTCTTCTACATCCTATAAAACTCAGAACAATATAACGCACATAAGCAGGTGCTGGATAAATCCCAAATGGTTGAAAGGTAAATACAAAGTAAACCTGAACACTAAGAAGAGAATCCTTTATTTCAGGCAAGTTTGCACATCCAAGGATCATTTTTGAAAACAATTATGGTTCACAAATGTTCAGAAAATTCCAGCAAAGGCATAGAGTACACAACCTAAGGAAAGATTATGGCTGGGAAGAATTGGCTTCAGGCCTAATATTGCTTTTATCATGGTTCTGGCAGGTAATCAATAGGAAATTCTGTAGCATAGACATAAATCATAATTGAATTTTCATCGGTCTTGTGCCAAATCTGTGCCTGTATGAAATCCAGAATCTCGGTGCCAAGGTGCCTAATCAGTCCATATGCAAGTATGCCTTTTGATGAAATCAAAGAATAGCAGAATTCAGAGGAGATCACCACCTTGTGCTGCCAAAGCCAGGTAGACATTTAACTCTTCACATTGGCCAATGACTAAAAACTGCCTGCAAAGGAAGGCATTTCTCAGGCAATGCCACTCCTTAGATGCTCAAGGGAATTTAGAAATGGGAAAAAAAATCAACTCACAGTGTTCATTCCCCCTAAGAGGCTATTCAAAAATTCTTTTACTAAAATCTCTGAAAACTTTATCAAAAATTAACCATTAACTAATATTAAAAATAAGATTTATATACAGTTTTATCAAGGCAAAATGGGGGAAAAAAATGGTATTGGAGACTACCTCCTCTAAATGTTAAAAAGAGGACAAAATTTCCAGACTTTCATCCTTCTCTCAAAGACAACACACCTGAAACTCAAGACGGTATAATCAAATAAGTTTAATGCTATGCTCACTTATTTTGAGAACTGATGATTAGATTAAATCAGGCTTATAGAGTTATAAGGATCTGTGCTTTTAAAATTCTTTTGAACATCTTTTAAAATACTCTTTTTTTTTTAGATCAACCACCAGAACTTTTTTTAAGACACTGAGGACTAAATTGCCTGAGAGAATATTTTACCTAGATATTTACTCAACAATACAAACTGTTACCCACTGCTTACAACATACACACAAAGAAAAAGATTCTCTAGATTAGCACTGTCCAGTACAGTAGTCACTATCCACCTATGGCTATCTAAATTTAAATAATTCAAACATAATTAAAATTAAGAATTCAGTTCTGCACTCATACTGGCTACATTTCAAGAGCTCAATACCATGGATGGCTAGAAGCTACAGTATCCTATGCCATAGGTATAAAACATTTCTATCATCACAGAAAGTTCTGTTGGACAGCTCTGCAAGTCTGCATCATTCCTTCTTATGTCCAGAGAGTTCTACACTTTGTGTCATCACAGAGGGAGGGGCCCCTTTTCTCTCTGGGTTCACCAGAGAATCTTGATCTCACTACAGCCACATCTCTTAGAAAGAAGAAAGGGCCACAATTTCCCACCCTGAGCCCACACGCATGTGGGAAGAACTAACAGGCCTTTGATAAAGCCAGCAATTCTCAACCAGTTTGGGAGAGGAGAAGCGTATCAAATTTGCTCTGGGGAAATACAGATGCAGGATGTCAGCAAGATGACAGAATAGGAGGTTCAAGCTCTCATACCCTCACCAAAACATCAATTTTAACAACCATCCATGGACAGGAATACCCCTGTGGGAACCTGGAAGTTGAGTGGAGAGTTTACAGCACTTCATTTCAGAAGACAAACAAACAAACAAACAAGAATAGATGCATTATACACACTACTATATATAAAATAGATAACTAATAAGGACCTACTGTATAGCACAGGGAACTCTTTTCACTACTCTGTAATGACCTATGTGGGAAAAGAATCTAAAAAAGAGTGGATATATGTATATATGTAACTGATTCACTTTGCTGTACAGCAAAAACTAACACAACATTTTAAAACAACTATACTCCAATAAAAATTTTTTAAAAAAGAATAGATGCATTGAAGAATATGAGTCTCACTTTACCTGTGTCACCCCTCCTCCACAGCAGCACAGCTCAATGCCAGGAGAGACCCCCTGAGCCCACAATTTTTCCCACAAGGGAAAGTGAGAACCGAGTGAGTGCTCAACTTCCCCAGCCTGGTGAGACATTGCCCCCAGAAGCCTGCTTCTGCCTTACCATATCCAGAGCAGTGGGGGGATCAGCATGGCTGAATAATCTGGAGGGGGGAGTAGGAGCAGGGCAAAAGGGCAGGGGTCACAGCAACCACTGTGCAGAACTCAAAAACTGGCTTCAGATCCTACTAACTGGCTTGCAGACTTCACCAAGAGGCCTGTCCCCAAATCCCATGGGACACCTCACTGGTAGTGCCCCCCCCCCAACTGGATGGCACGTGCCCCCAGCACTCTACTTGTGAATGCCCAAGATGGTGGATGTGAGCCTCCACAGACAGCGTTTGGGAGCCTCTGCAGAGGGCAAGTACAAACCCCTGCAGACAGCACACAGATATCCCCAGCTGGCTTGACCTGGCAGGATTGAGATCAACCTTGAATACTTCAGAGCACTGACCTGGGGGAAATAACAAAGCCAACCCACAGAATGGTAAATCACATACAGTGTATGATAAAGTATATATCCAGAATCTATAAAGAACTCTTACAACTTAACAGTAAAAAGACTCATAACCCAAATGAAAAGGGAGAGAGTATTTGAACAGACGTTTCTCAAAAAAATATATACAAATAACCAATAGCACATGAAGACATGCTCAACATTGTTAGCCGTAATGAAATTCAATTGAAAACCACGAGGAACCACTTCACACTCACTAAGATGGCTATCATCAAAAAGAGAGATAATTTGAAGTGTTGACAAGGACATCAGAAATTGGAACCCTCATACATTGCTGGTGGAATGTGGAAATGGTACAGTATGGTAGTTCCTCAAAGTGTCAAACATGGAGTTAACATATGAAGCAGCAATTCAGTCCTAGGTATGTACCCAACAGAAATTAAAACATACATGCATTCAAATACTTGCACACAAATGTTCATAATAACATTACTCATAATATCCCCAAACTGGAAACAACCCAATGTCTATCAACTGATGAATGGTTGAGTGAAATGTGGTATATCCATACAGTGGAATCAGCAGTAAAAAATAATTAAGTATTGATACATGGTATAACATGGATGAATCTTGAAAACATTATGCTAAGTGAAAGAACCCAGTTAGAAAAGACCACATATTTTATGATTAGGTTTATATGAAATTCCCAGAATAGGCGTTCTTTATAGAGAGAGAGAAATAGAATAGATTCGTGGGTGGGATGGGGAGAAATGAGGAGTGAACTGATAACAGATATGGGGTTTCCTTTTGGAGTGATGACAACGTTTTAAAATTGATCGTGATGATGGCTACAAAACTCTGTGGATATATTAAAAATCATTAAATTGTATACTTTGGTGAACTTTATAGTATGTGAATTACATCAAAATAAAGCTATTTTTTAAAATCTGGGATATTAAAAAAATTTTTAAATCTGAGGATGTAAATTTTTTATACAACTTAAAAATACTTGTTCAAAGAAATGAACAAAATTTGTAGTAATTTTGCAGAAGACCAAAGAAAGGAATATATATTGGCTTTATCTTTTGCAAACTGACTACAAAAATAAAACTTTAGTTTTTATTTCTTAAATATTTAAGCATATTTGATTCAGTGCATGAAAGGAGTTACATAATTCAAAGAAAACTGATCCCACAATGACACCAGCAAATAGCAGGCTAACAATAATGCCCGGTTTATGTCAAACTTCTTGTAGCTTCCTTATATCTCCATCTCGAGACATGAATCACTTGGCCCCAGATAGTATAGTGAAAAGCAGGGCCTTTCAGATACAAGATCCGAAAGACCAGTTGGCCCATGATTAATGTTCTTAGAGGGCTTCAAAGTGAGAATTTTGACATTACTTCCAGGTGAGCTTATAACCCAGTCACAGAGGTACACAGGCATACTGTTAGCGTTTAAAAAAATGTTCATTGTGTATTTTGTGACCGTTAATTTTATGTGTCAGCTTGACTGGGCCATAGGGTGCCCAGACATTTGGCCAAATATTATTGTGGGTGAGTCTGTGAGGGTGTTTCTGGAGGAGATTAACATTTGAATCAGGGGACTGAGTAAAGCAGATTTCCCTCCCTTAATCAATTAAGGTTATGATTAGCCTCATCCAATCAATTGATGAGAAAAGAACAAAAAGGCTGAATAAGAGGAACTTCCTCCTGTCTGATTCTTTTAGCTGGGACATTGGTCTTTTCCAGCCTTCGGACTCCAGCTGAAACATTGACTTTTTGTGGGTCTCTAGCCTGCTGGCTTTTAGACTGGAACATATACCACCATCAGCTCTCCTGGTTCTAAGGCCTTTGGACTCAGACTGGAACTAAACCATTGGCTCCCTGGGTCTCCATCTTACCAGCTGCAGGTCTTGTCACTTCTGTCTCCATAATCACGTGAGCCTATTCCTTATAATAAATCATAGATGATAGAGAGAGAGAGAGAGAGAGAGATACTAGATAGATAGATATTCCTGACTAATACACATCTTTAATTTTGTGCTGTTCTGTCAGACCACAATCCTTACAAATTATATACTACAATGTCTGTAACCTTACTTTGCCTTCCCTAGAAGTTTTAATCTATAGGGGTCTTATGCAATAGCAATGGTTTGATTTTTTCTCAAGCTTTGAGAAACTCTGATGGAAACACCTGCATATGTCAGAACATGTATCTCCCCATTAACTTGTATGAACCTGGTTGAACCTTGACTCCGCTTGTGTCTCAGAGTAACCAAATGGACAAAGATGGTGATAATTCCTAACTTTCCTTATTAATAAGATTCTTATGAGGATCAAGTGAGATAAGAGGTATGAAAAATGTTTTCAAAAATAAGGCAATACACAGTAGTGATAAAATTTTAGTGTTTTTGTTGAATGTTATTAATATTTTAGTATTAATTGAAATCTCTCTAATGACAATAGAGAGAAAACCGTAATGGACAGCTGAATTAGAAAAATATAGACAAGTTAGAATAAAATTTGAGCATATTAAAAGTGTATACTGGGCTTCCCTGGTGGCGCAGTGGTTGAGAGTCTGCCTGCCGATGCAGGGGACACGGGTTCATGCCCCAGTCCAGGAAGATCCCACATGCCGCGGAGTGGCTAGGCCCATGAGCCATGGCCGCTGAGCCTGCGCTCCGCAACGGGAGAGACCACACAGTGAGAGGCCAGCATAACACAAAAAAAAATAATAATAAAGTGTATACTGCAAAAAAAAAATCACTAGATCATTTTCTGCTTCTTTAATTTACAGTGTAATGTGGGATGAGGAGTAAACTTGTTATACTCATGGAACAGGTGAGCTATTAAATTAATTTCATGTAAACCAACCAGATAAGAGGCAGCAAGTATACTGACATGGAAAGCCACTTCCTGTTATATAAATAACTACCATACAGATGCTTATAAGTATAATGTTTTTCATATAATACCGCCAAAGAAAGCCTACCTCACAGAGAAGAATCACATCGTTGGAAATTGCCCAAAGCTTTGAAGCCCAATGCCAGGAACAGCATAAGTGCCTAGTTAATATCTGCAGACTGATTAGGGGAAAAAGGTATTTATGTATAAATAAGAATATTGACTATAGGAACATGCGGATAATTGTTTCACTCAGTATTTCAATACCATGTCCAGTTTGGAGCCTGAAACTTAAGTGAATGGAGAACTTGGAGTAGTTCCAGAGAAAAGCAATGAAAATGATTAAAAAGATGGAAAATGGGGCCTATAAATCATGACTACAAGAATTGGAGCTTATTTAACCTGAAAGAAAAAGCTACATGACTGCACAAGATTCTTGTATCTGAAACTGAGAGACGGTGAGATTTGCCATCACCCATCCATACAGCCCTGCAAGCAGAAATCCAGAAACAGCAAAGAAATTTTCAAAGTATTAGTATTATTTCTGTAAATATCAAACTCTCTTTTCTTGTGGTTTTCAAAACAACAACAGCAGGCCTGGGACAAGCAGGGTACGCACCGATTCAACCCTCAAAAATGTAGCAAGTGCCACTGTGGGCCAGGTGCCTTGCTGGGCATTGTGGAGAGAAAGGAGTAGGGCAGGGCATGACCCTTAACCTCGGGAGTGTGGTTGTAAAGAGAGCCGCAGGACGTCAGGAAATCTCTATCAAACAATATGGAAAGCCCCTACCGCCTCTAAGAAAGGCACAAGCAAGTTTACTTGGGAAGCTGGGGTAAAAAAGGAGCTTCTTTATCAGGGTCTTACTGCTGCAAATAAGTCTGTGGGCAGAAGTACGCAGGAGGGCAGTAAGGCCGCTCTGTGTGAACAGAAGAGGAAACAAAGGAAATCCAGGCTAGACACATGACAGCCTGAACCAGTTAGGAAGGCTGTAAATGTCATCACATCCAATTTGCAGATGAAGAAACTGAGGTTTGGAGGAACTTCAAGATGGCGCAGGAGTAAGACGCGGAGATCACCTTCCTCCCCACAAATACATCAGAAATACATCTACATGTGGAAAAACTCCTACAGAACACCTGCTGAATGCTGGCAGAAGACCTCAGACCTCCCCAAAGGCAAGAAATTCCCCAAGTACCTCAGTAGGGCACAACAAAAAAGAAAAAACAGAGACAAAAGAATAGGGACAGGACCTGCACCAGTGGAAGGGAGCTGTGAAGGAGGAAAGATTTCCACACGCTAAGAAGCCCCTTCATGGGCAGAGACTGTGGGTGGTGGAGGGGTGAAGCTTCAGAGCCGCAGAGGAGAGCGCAGCCACATGGCTGCGGAGGGCAAAGCGGAGAGATTCCCGCACAGAGGATCGGTGCCGACCAACACTCACCAGCCCGAGAGACTTGTCTGCTCACCTGACAGGGTGGGCGGGGGCTGGGATCTGAGGCTCGGGCTTCAGTTGGATCCCAGGGAGAGGACTAGGGTTGGCTGCGTGAGCACAGCCTGAAGGGGGCTACTGCGCCACAGCTAGCCGGGAGGGAGTGAGGGAAAAAGTCTGGACCTGCCGAAGAGGCAAGAGATTCTGTCTTGTCTCTGTTTCCTGGTGCCCAAGGAGAGGGGATTCAGAGCGCCACTTAAAGGAGCACAGGGGTAAGCCGCAGCTATCGGCGCAGACCCCAGAGATGGGCATGAGACGCTAAGGCTGCTGCTGCCGCCACCAAGAAGCCTGTGTGCGAGCACAGGTCACTATCCACACCTCCCCTCCTGGGAGCCTGTGCAGCCCGCCACTGCCAGGGTCTCGTGATCCAGAGACAACTTCCCCAGGAGAGTACACAGTGCACCTCAGGCTGGTGCAAGGTCATGCTGGCCTCTGCTGCCGCAGGCTCGCCCCACATCCGTATCCCTCCCTCCCCACGGCCTGAGTGGGCCAGAGCCCCCGAATCAGCTGCTCCTTTAACACCGTCCTGTCTGAGCGAAGAACAGACACCCTCAGGTGACCTACACACAGAGGCAGGGCCAGATCCAAAGCTAAACCCCAGGAGCTGTGCGAACAAAGAAGAGAAATGGAAATCTCTCCCAGCAGCCTCAGGAGCAGCGGATAAAATCTCCACAATCAACTTGATGTACCCTGCATCTGTGGAATACCTGAATAGACAACGAATCATCCCAAATTGAGGAGGTGGACTTTGGGAACAAGGATATATATACTGTTTTCCCTTTTTCTCTTTTTGTGAGTATGTATGTTTATGCTTCTGTGTGTGATTTTGTCTGTATTTCTTTCCTTTTACCATCTGTCCTAGGGTTCTCTCTATCCATTTTTTTGTTTGATTGTTCTTTTGTATAGTTTTTGGCACTTGTTATCATTGGTGGATTTGTTTTTGGTTTGGTTGCTCTCTTCCTTCTTTCATTCTTTCTTTTTTTTTATTACTTTAAAATTTTTTTTTCAATTATTTTTTTTATTTTAATAACTTTATTGTATTGTACTGTATCTTCTTCTTTCTTTCTTTCTTTCTTTTTCCCCCTTTTATTCTGAGCCATGTGGATGACAGGCTCTTGGTGCTCCAGCCAGACATCAGGGCTGTGCCTCTGAGGTGGAAGAGCCAAGTTCAGGACATTGGTCCACAAGAGACCTCCAGCTCCATGTAATATCAAACCGTGAAAATCTCCCTGAGATCTCCATCTCAACGCCAAGACCCAGATCCACTCAACGACCAGCAAGCTACAGCACTCGACACCCTATGCCAAACAACTGACAAGACAGGAACACAAGCCCACCCATTAGCAGAGAGGTTGGCTAAAATCATAATAAGGACACAGACACCCCCAAAACATACCACCAAACGTGGACCTGCCCACCAGAAAGACAAGATCCAGCCTCATCCACCAGAACATAGGCACTAGTCCCCTCCACCAGGAAGCCTACACAACCAACTGAACCAACCATAGCTACTGGGGGCAGACACCAAAAGTAACGGGAACTACGAACCTGCAGCCTGAAAAAAGGAGACCCCAAACACAGTAAATTAAGCAAAATCAGAAGACAGAGAAACACAGCAGATGAAGGAGCAAGGCAAAAACCCACCAGACCTAACAAATGAAAACGAAATAGGCAGGCTACCTGAAAAGGAACTCAGAATAATAATAGTAAAGATGATTCAAAATCTTGGAAATACAATGGAGAAAATACGAGAAATGTTTTACAAGGACCTAGAAAAACTAAAGAGCAAACAAACAATGATGAACAAAACAATAAATGAAATTAAAAATGCCCTAGATGGGATCAATAGTAGAATAATTGAGGCAGAAGAAAGGATAAGTGACCTGGAAGACAAAATAGTGGAAATAACTACTACAGAGCAGAATAAAGAAAAAAAAAATGAAAAGAATTCAAGACAGTCTCAGAGACCTCTGGGACAACATTAAATGCACCAACATTCAAATGATAGGGGTCCCAGAAGAAGAAGCAAAAAAGAAAGGGACTGAGAAAACATTTGAAGACATTATAGTTGAAAACTTCCCTAATATGGGGAAGAAAAGAGTCAATCAAGTCCAGGAAGCACAGCGAGTCCCATACACGATAAATCCAAGGAGAAACACGCAAAGACACATATTAATCAAACTATCAAAAATTAAATACAAAGAAAAAAAATTTAAAGGAAGGGAAAAACAACAAATAACACACAAGGGAATCCCCATAAGGTTAACAGCTGATCTTCCAGCAGAAACTCTGCAAGCCAGAAGGGAGTGGCAGGACATATTTAAAGTGATGAAGGAGAAAAACCTACAACCAAGATTACTCTACCCAGCAAGGATCTCATTCAGATTTGGCAGAGAAATTAAAACCTTTACACACAAGCAAAAGCTAAGAGAATTCAGCACCACCAAACCAGCTTTACAACAAATGCTAAAGGAATTTCTCTAGGCAGGAAACACAAGAGAAGGAAAAGACCTACAATGACAAACCCAAAACAATTAAGAAAATGGTAATAGAAGCATACATATCGATAATTACCTTAAATGTAAATGAATTAAATGCTCCGACCAAAAGACATAGATTGGCTGAATGGATACAAAAACAGGACCCATATATATGCTGTCTATAAGAGACCCACTTCAGACCTAGGGACACAAACAGACTGAAAGTGAGGGGATGGAAAAAGATATTCCATGCAAATGGAAATCAAAAGGAAGCTGGAGGAACAATTCTCATATCACACAAAATAGACTTTAAAACAAAGACTATTACAAGAGACAAAGAAGGACACTCTATAATGATCAAGGGATCAATCCAAGAAGAAGATATAACAATTGTAAATATTTATGCACCCAACACAGGAGCACCTCAATACACAAGGCAAATACTAACAGCCATAAAAGGGGAAATCCACAGTAACACAATCATAGTGGGTAACGTTAACACCCCACTTTCACCAATGGACAGATCATGCAAAATGAAAATAAATAAGGAAACACAAGCTTTAACTGATACATTAAACAAGATGGACTTAATTGATATTTATAGGATATTCCACCCAAAAACAACAGAAGACACTTTCTTCTCAAGTGCTCATGGAACATTCTCCAGGATAGATCTTATCTTGGGTCACAAATCAAGCCTTGGTAAATTTAAGAAAATTAAAATCGTATCAAGTATCTTTTCTGACCACAATGCTATGAGACTAGATATCAATTACAGGAAAAAATCTGTAAAAAATACAAACACATGGTGGCTAAACAATACACTACTTAATAACCAAAAGGTCACTGAAGAAATCAAAGAGGAAATCAAAAAATTCCTAGAAACAAATGACAATGAATACACGATGACGCAAAACCTATGGGATGCAGCAAAAGCAGTTCTAAGAGGGAAGATTATAGCAATACAATCCTACCTTAAGAAATAAGAAACATCTCAAATAAACAACCTAACCTTACACCTAAAGCACTTAGAGAAAGAAGAACAAAAAAGCCCCAAAGTTAGCAGAAGGAAAGAAATCATAAAGATCAGATCAGAAATAAATGAAAAAGAAATGAAGGAAACGATAGCAAAGATCAATAAAACTAAAAGCTGGTTCTTTGAGAAGGTAAACAAAATTGATAAACCATTAGCCAGACTCATCAAGACAAAAAGGGAGAAGACTCAAATCACTAGAATTAAAAATGAAAAAGGAGAAGTAACAACTGACACTGCAGAAATACGAAGGATCAAGAGGGATTACTACAAGCAACTATATGCCAATAAAAGGGACAATACGGAAGAAATGGACAATTTTTAGAAATGCACAACCTCCCGAGACTGAACCAGGAAGAAAGAGAAAATATGAACAGACCTATCACAAGTACTGAAATTGAAACTGTGATTAAAAATCTTCCAACAAATAAAAGCCCAGGACCAGACGGCTTCACAGGCGAATTCTATCAAACATTTAGAGAAGAGCTAACACGTATGCTTTTCAAACTCTTCCAAAATATGGCAGAGGGAGGAACACTCCCAAACTCATTCTACGAGGCCAGCATCACCCTGATACCAAAACCAGACAAAGATGCCACACACACAAAGAAAAACTACAGGCCAATATCACTGATGAACAAAGATGCAAAAATCCTCAACAAAAAACTAGCACACAGAATCCAGCACCACATTAAAAGGATCATATAACATGATCAAGTGGGGTTTACCCCAGGAATGCAAGGATTCTTCAATATATGCAAATCGATCAATGTGATAAACCATATTAACAAAATGAAGGAGAAAAACCACATGATCATCTCAACAGAGGCAGAAAAAGCTTTTGACAAAATTCAACACCCATTTACGATAAAAACCTTCCAGAAAGTAGGCACAGAGGGAACTTACCTCAACATAAAAAAGGCCATATATGACAAACCTACAGCCAACATCGTCCTCAATGGTGAAAAACTGAAACCATTTCCACTAAGATTATGAAAAATACAAGGTTCCCCACTCTCACCACTATTATTCAACAGTTTTGGAAGTTTTAGCCACAGCAATCAGAGAAGAAAAAGAAATAAAAGGAATCCAAATCAGAAAAGAAGAAGTAAAGCTGTCACTGTTTGCAGGTGACATGATACTATACATAGAGAATCCTAAAGACTCTACCAGAAAACTACTAGTGCTAATCAATGAATTTGGTAAAGTAGCAGAATACAAAATTAATGCACAGAAATCTCTAGCATTCCTACACACTAATGATGAAAAATCTGAAAGTGAAATTAAGAAAACATTTACCACTGCAATGAAACGAATAAAATATCTAGGAATAATATATATATATATGTATATATATATATATATATACACATATATAGGAATAAACCGACCTAAGGAGATTAAAGACATGTATGCAGAAAATTATAAGACACTGATGAAAGAAATTAAAGATGATACAAACAGATAGAGAGATATACCATGTTCTTGGATTGGAAGAATCAACATTGTGAAAATGACTCTACTACCCAAAGCAATCTACAGGTTCAGTGCAATCCTTATCAAACCACCAATGGCATTTTTCACAGAACTAGAACAAAAAATTTCACAATCTGTATGGAAACACAAAAGACCCCGAATAGCCAAAGCAATCTTAAGAAAGAAAAACGGAGCTGGAGGAATCAGGTTCCCTGACTTAAGACTATACTACAAAGCTACAGTAATCAAGACAGTCTGGTACTGGCACAAAACAGAAATACAGATCAATGGAACAGGATAGAAAGCCCAGAGATAAACCCACGCACATATGGTCACCTTATCTTTGATAAAGGAGGCAAGAGTATACAGTGGAGAAAAGACAGCCTCTTCAATATGCGGTGCTGGGAAAACTGGACAGCTACATGTAAAAGAATGAAATTAGAACACTCCCTAACACCATACACAAAAATAAACTCAAAATGGATTAAAGACCTAAATGTAAGGCCAGACACTATCAAACTCTTAGAAGAAAACATAGGCAGAACACTCTCTGACATAAATCACAGCAAGATTCTCTTTGACCCACCTCCTAGAAAAATGGAAATAAAAACAAAAATAAACAAATGGGACCTAATGAAACTCAAAACCTTTTGCACAGCAAAGGAAAACATAAACAAGATGAAAAGACAACCCTCAGAATGGGAGAAAATATTTGCAAATGAAGCAACTGACAAAGGATTAATCTCCAAAATTTACAAGCAGCTCATGCAACTCAATATCAAAAAAATAAACAACCCAATCCAAAAATGGGCAGAAGATCTAAACAGACATTTCTCCAAAGAAGATATACAGATTGCCAACAAACACATGAAAGAATGCTCAACATTGTTAATCATTAGAGAAATGCAAATCAAAACTACAATGAGATTATCATCTCACACCAGTGAGAATGGCCATCATCCAAAAATCTACAAACAGTAAATGCTGGAGAGGGTTTGGAGAAAAGGGAACTCTCTTGCACGCTGGTAGGAATTTAAATTGATACATCCACTATGGAGAACAGTATGGAGGTTCCTTAAAAAACTAAAAATAGAACTACCATATGACCCAGCAACCCCACTACTGGGCATATACTCTGAGAAAACCATAATTCAAAAGCAGTCATGTACCACAATGTTCACTGCAGCTGTATTTACAATAGCCAGGACATGGAAGCAACCTAAGTGTCCATCAACAGATGAATGGATAAAGAAGATGTGGCACATATATACAATGGAATATTACTCAGCCATAAAAAGAAATGAAATTGAGTTATTTGTAGTGAGGTGGATGGACCTAGAGTCTGTCATACAGAGTGAAGTAAGTCAGAAAGAGAAAAACAAATACTGTAATCTAACACATATATATGGAATCTAAAAAAAAAAAAATGGTTCTGATGAACCTAGGTGCAGGACAGGAATAAAGACGCAGACGTAGAGAATGGACTTGAGGACACGGGGAGGGGGAAGGGTAAGCTGGGACGAAGTAAGAGAGTAGCACTGACATATATACACTACCAAATTTAAAATAGATAGCTAGTGGGAAGCAGCCACCTAGCACAGGGAGATCAGCTCGGTGCTTTGTGACCACCTAGAGCGGTGGGATAGGGAGGGTGGGAGGGAGGGAGATGCAAGAGGGAAGAGATATGGGGATATATGTGTATGTACAACTGATTCACTTTGTTATAAAGCAGAAACTAACACACCATTGTAAAGCAATTATACTCCAATAAAGATGTTAAAAAAAAAAAAAGAAACTGAAGTTCAATGGTCTCAGTGATTTGGGCAAGGTTAGCAGCAGTTAATGTCAGAGCTGGGACTTGAACCCACAAATCCTGATCTCGAGTCTGTTTTAGGGCTCTTTACAAATCCTTGTTACTCCTTTAGCAATCCTAACGTGCTGTGGTTTGTCAGATAAATATTTCTTTCCATTAGAGCTGAAATTGTTATCAACAGAAAACCCACCTTGTTGAGTAATTTGCTGGGGGGAGGGAGAGATGATGTCATAATGGTCATATGGTACAAAGTCACTGAATTCTGTACACACACACACACACACACACACACACACACACACACACACAGAGTTATTTATAAAGAGTTTAATTTAGCCAAAGTGTCATTTAATAATGAATAAAGCATCTCATCTCTATTTGTTCAGTTACACTCCACGTAGTTAAGACAAGAGATATAAACTAGAATTAAACTCTTTTCAATTTTTTATTTTAAATTGAAACAAAATGCACCACCGTACCCGTGCTTTTTATTCTCACCCCTGCTGCATCCTCACATCTTTTCTTTTTCTTGTGTTTTAAATGAAAATGTTTCACATGCCTTCAGTCAATCTAACAATAATCAAAAAATGATTCTGGATCAACACACACAAAATTGGGGGAAATAAGTAGTTTATTGGAGTCCAGGCAAATCACAAGATAAAACAGAAGTCAGTGTATTGGTGAGTTAGCGATTTAGTTTATTTTATTATTTTATTTTGTTTCTCTATATTCAGAGGCTTGCAAAATTACTTCTGAATTTCTGGATGTTAAGAGTCTAGAATTATTGAAATCTGAATTTTTCTGTCTCGATAACTGACTGAAAATGAAGCAAAAATATATTTCCCTTTATTTTTGTTTCAAAGGTTCAATGGAATAAATTTCACAGAAAACAAATATTGGAGAAACTAATACAATTCTTCAAGGCATCCTGCTGTTTCTTAGAAGTTCCCAAACCTCACACCAATATTCCCATGTGATCACAGTTTCAAAATGACCTCCTTTTATCCTGCCCCATGACCGGAAATCACCTTAAAATTCAATATGGGAGGATGAACTTTCCTGGTTCAATTTCCCAAGTGTCTTAATTGTAATTTTATCCAATTTGTTGGTAGCGACTCCCAGGAATTGCTCAAGGACACAAAAGCTGCCCTTTTTATCCCTGCCTGCTTGTCCCCCTCTCCTTGCACGGAAGCTCTGTAATAAATGAGGAACGCACAACTGTGCTGGGTGTTTACATCTGCTCATGATTCCCTCTATGCGCTTGCTTTAGGAAGGCACTGGAGAGTCACTGAGAAGCAGAGCAATTTCTTACCCATTAGTTTGTAAGAATCCCCCTGCCCCGACATGATTTAAAACATGAGCATCATGACCTCGATATTCTTAGAAGGTATTAGTCTCCCTGCCTCTCTTTCAGGGAACTCCTGAGTTACTTTCTTAGAAAGGGTGGATGCATCTAAAAGCTAATAGTTCTGAGTATAAGCTTGAGTACATGTCTGAACTCTTGACTTCAGGTCAAGCTAACCTAAAAAAATGAGAAATTCAATCTTGTCCTATTTGTGAGCCCTGATCGGGTCTGACATCACTGAGGAGAGTTTTTAAGTTCAGAGATTGGCACTAGCTGGTACCCATGCACTAGGAAGGAGTCCACACAAGCTGGTCGCCCAGGTTGATGGTTAGAGACAAAAGCCCCTCTCTACTAAAGCTGCAGGTGCATGAGCCAGAAGAGTAGTCTAAGCTCCTATCCTAAGTAAAATGACTCAGGTTAAAACTAAAGAGATGCATCTGAATAGGTCATTGATGTAAGGAGATCCTGAGGTAGGAAGCAGAGCCTGGATTGAAAAGAGAGCAAGGTAAGCAGGAGGGTGTTCGGAGAAATTGCATAGACAGGTTTTTATACATCCTCAGTAATGCATTGGGTGGATAGGCAGGATTTATTTAAAAGTCCATGGATGGAGCTGACCTCACCACATGAGAATGTCTCCCCTAGCAGGGCTGGGTCTGAGTTTTCCAAGGCTGGTGCACTCCTAAGTCAGAGGTACATCCTCATGATTGTTCTTCAGGCTCTACCCTTTACTGCTGATACATGAAATGGGGCCAATGGAGCTGAGGAACTCTTTCAAGCATATTTGGGCTGTTTCAGGGAAATCAGCACTAATTATTAGGTTCTAGTGTAGT
The DNA here is from genome assembly GCF_951394435.1 of Stenella coeruleoalba. Taxonomy (NCBI): domain Eukaryota; kingdom Metazoa; phylum Chordata; class Mammalia; order Artiodactyla; family Delphinidae; genus Stenella; species Stenella coeruleoalba. Next base: position 61,656,069 of record NC_137159.1, on the reverse strand, counting down.
TGGTGGAATTTCAGCAGAGAGGCCAGGGCTGGTGTGGACACACATGAGGAAGACTGATGGAGTCGGCTGCCACAAGTTCATCCCATTGTTCTCCTCCCAGGCAGCTGGTATCCATAGGTCAGAAGAAAGAGGTCAGAGGGCAAGCTGAAATTCTACCAACTACTAGAATAATGGTGGTACCAGGAGGTGCAGAAAGAAGTGACTCAGTGCTTTAGGTGGAGGAAAGCAGTGGAGTTTTATATGGGAAATCCACAGTGGCTACTGAGTAGAACAGTTGTGTGGTCTTTAAAAGATACAATTATGAGTGTACTTCTCTCAGACCAGACTGACATGCTCACTCTGACCATTGGTCTATAAATTTTGGAAAGGTGAATGGAGCTATAGATGAACAGCCTCCTCCAAACTGGGATTTAAGTGGTCGGGTTATATTAGGCCCTAAAAGACTTCCTTGATAAATAGGGAGGGTATCAGGGAATGGTGCCTTGGTGGGAAGGATCAGGATAGGGAGTAAGCCCTAAATTGGTTTCTTATGGAGGATGCCTATATCAGTCAGGGAAGGCTAGGTTATGCTGCAGTAAAAATTATCCCCAAATCTGAATGGCTTAAAAGAAGAAATTTCATTTATCATTCAGGGTGTTTGTCCCTTAGGGATCTACTGGGGGCCCTACTCCATTTACTTTCACTCAGGAATCCACACCAAGGGAGATTTAATCTGTGTGCTGCCATGTTTGCTCTGGCAGGAAAATGAGAACACAGCAAATCATGCACCAGCCCTTAAAACTCAGCCCACAGTTGACATTTGTCATTTCTGTTCTCATTTCATTGATTACAGCAAGTCACGTGGTCACACCTAACCCTAAGAGGGCAGAGAAGTGCAAGTTGTCCATGTGCCCAAAGGGAGGACTAAAAATATTTCATGATCAGCACTAATGATTACCAAAATGTCCACATCACTAAGATGGTATCATGACCATGGGAAGGGAGGGGGTTGGTCTGAAATGATGGTGTGTCTGAACAGTTCACAGTTTGCTGGATATGTGGCGCTAGCTCAGCACTGCCACCATCACCACCAAACCCCCACCTCCGTCCTCTCCTTGACCTGGGTATTTTAGGTGTCAATTTCTGTAATAGGTGAATTAATGGTGCCCCCAAAACACACATGCCCTAATCCCTAGAATCTATGAATATGTTACTTTATATGGCAAAAGTAACTTTGCAGATTTGATTAAGTTAAGGATCTTGGAATGCGGAGATGATCATGGATTATCCAGGTGGACCCAATGGAATCACAGGGGCCCCTATAAGAGGGAGACGGGAGTGTACGTTAAAGAAAAAAAAGAGATTTGAGGATGTTACACTGCTGGGTTTGAAGATAGAGGATGGGGCCACAAGCCAAGGAATGCAGGCAGTCTCTAGAAGCTGGAAAGGGGAAAGAAATAGAGTCTCTACTAGAGCTTCCAGAGAGAACATGGCCCTACCTACACCTTGATTTTAGCACAGTTAGTGTGTCTCAGACTTCTGAACTCCAGAACAGTAAGAGAATAAAATTGTGTTGTTTAGATTACCACTAAATCTGTGGTAATATGTCCAGTAGCAAGAGGAAACTAATACAATGTCCCAGAAAATGTGATGTAAGAGGAAAGTCCTCAGACAGAGTTTGGAATGGGCAAAGTTAGATGACAGGAAGCATTGTTGCAAAGCTGTAGTGTTGGTACATGATGAGTGTGAATTTCATGGCCACCACTCAAACCCATTGACCTGGGAGGGCAGGCGGCCCCAAATCCAAAGGTATCCCTAATAAAAAGAACTTGGTCCTGTCGCTTAATTATGTTTTAAATGAGTAAAACACAACCCCACATGTGCAGAAACATGAATTCCTTCTTGCTTTTCTTCCTCCTAACTTTTCCCTCTCCACACCTCCCCTGCTCTCAGCTTCAACTCCTTTCCATTTCAGCTGAACCAGCAGCAAATGCCAATACTGAGCAAGGTAGTCGTGATTTTAAACACCTTCACTTGCAGAGCATAGCATCATTTCGGGACGATCATAGGGTCAACCACACACCCAAAACTTAAATCTGCTCTACAACTTCCGTTCCAGGTTAATGTCTACACGTAAAACGGAGTTAGGTTTTAGACTCCAGAAACTATAAACAGTGTTTTACTGTGTGCAGGGATGTCACTTACAGCTGTACAGATTGTGCACAACACAGTCCTATGGGGACACCATGCCAACAGGTCCATGTCAATGGTGCTTCCAAAAATTTTGCAGTCCACAACTCACACAACTGTATGTGGCAGCCTTACACTCTACAAATACCCATTCAGATATGTGAAAAGTGGGTAAGATGTAGGACAATTCTTCACTGTGCGGAATCATCCCATCTATCTAGCATCTGTGGCCTCCACCCATTCTATAACAGTAGCACACCTCAATCATTCTGACAACACAAAACACTCCACAAACTTACAAACTGCTCCTGTGGAACAACAGTGCATTCATTCTTCATTTCTCTGATCTCATCTTTTAAGCTCTCATTCTTGCACCAATCACACCACTCTTCTTGATAAAAGCTTTTAACAGTCCATGTTTCCTCCTTCCTCAAGAGTCTCTGCAACTTATTTCTCTGGGATGAACACTCTGAGGCTTAACATCTCCAAACTCTCCTTCACTCCCTTCATACCCCTGCCCAAATGTCACCTTATCAAAAAGTCCTTCTCTGGCCACCCTACATAAGATAGAAATCCCACACCTACCCCAGCACTTCTTGCCCCTCTTATTTTGCTTTATTTTTCTTAACACCATGATCACTCTCTATAGCACTATCTTTTACTGAGTTATTTATTTTCTGTATCCCTTCACTAGCACTTAAGTTTCATGAGGCCAGGAACTTGACCTGTTTCATTCACTGTTATACCCCCAGCACCTAGGACAGTGCCTTCCTTGCCCTAGCCATTCAATAATTATTTGTGCCATGAATAGTACATGGTAACAACTTCACTCATGATAGCATATGCTCAGTAACACTCCTTTTCCCATTTATCCAAGTCAATGAATTCAATCACTTCACTTCCCTCCTTCCTATTCATAACTTGAGTTGCACTGCCCAAAGTAAAAAAAGATCAGATAGTCAGCAAGTCCTATCTTAGAACATTATATCACATTGATGTTTCTTGTATGAGGGGATGAATGCAGAGTAGTTTTCAGATAAGTTGTGTGTTTTCACTAAGTTCATTTAATGTAAGTATGCTCTCCGTATAGGTCTGGAAGACAAAGATAAAGATAGAAATTGGGCATGGCATGACACAAGGAACCTGACAGGCATTATTACATTTAATCTGTACAGCCATCTTGTAAAATAGAGAAAACTAAAGCTATTTCACCTAAGAGAAAACAAAGGTTCAGTGATAATAAGTTAATACCAGAGCAGAATTAAACACCATGCCTGTCTGACTGTAAAATTTATGGTCATTTTACCCCATCACTGGAGCGAGACAATGAAGTATGCTGAACACAAGTGCTATTTCCTCAAGATTTGAGCATCATTTTAAGGGTCACAGTTTATTAAAAAAAAAAAAATCCTAGATTCATTTTCAAGAATATTTATTTTATGCTCATTTATGGACAATATCTGGAAACACTTGAGAAATGAGGTCAACTCCCCCTTATCTTTAGACAAATTATACAAGATTTTGGCTCACTCATGGCAAATTTTCGTTTAAAGCCAGTTTATTAACCAACAGCACCTACTCTGCTTAATGAATTGCTTTCTTGATATTATTGGCAGTCTGTACCCTACCTACTTAATTACTGTGTTCTAAAATAATCAATGTCTTTTGTCTTACCGAGGCCAAAACCAAGACAAATTATGAGACAGAGAGATGCTTCTGTGCTCCTCCCATCCCTTCCTTGTTGGGATCTTGCTAGAGGAGAACAGAGAAACAAAAGGAAGATAGACTGCAAGGAGAACTGCTTACTCAACAGTAGGTCTGACATGTAAAGGTCAATAACCAGAATCCTAGTAGGGCATCCCAACAGCCAATGTTCAGCTGGCTCTGGACATTGGCTATTGGCAATCTTAGAAGTCAAAGAAGTATTAATCACTTCCTTGTGCACCATATTGAGTGGTTTCTACATTATTATTTAATGCTCACAATACGGGAATTTACTGTTAGCTCTAATTTACAAATGAGATGTTGAAAACCTTCACTAAGCTTAGATATAAAGGAACTAGAATCCCACCCAAGTCTATCTGACTCCAGGGCCCATGTCCTTCACCACTGAACTATGGTACAGGACAGGAACATTCCACGTCAGAGAAGGCAGGAGTATCTCAATTTCCAGTGCCAGTCTGTAGAAGCAGGACCTTTGGTTCATGGCTAGACAGAAAAGGGTCATGATCTACACCCTGAGGTAAGAGTAGGACACAACCAAGTGCGCCCAGGCCTAGCTAAGTATACCAGAGCCTGGTAAACATACAATCTGTGATCCACAGGTCAATGGTGGTAAAGTTTACACTTCAGGTAAAGTGCTGCTCATGGCATCTCAAAAGCTTCTGGATGAAACTACACAAGGATCTAACTGCAGGTAAAATATTGCGGAAGAAGACCTCATAGTCCAACAAAAATTATCAAGACTCTTAAACATAAAAAACATTATCTACTTCATTCATTCTACTAATCTTTTTCTGAATAACCCCCAAATAAAATGGTTGCTGTATTCATTTTCTATGTGCAATACAGAAAATCATCTTAAACATATCCCTCTTCTAAACCTATAACCCTGAACTACAGATGAGTTAATCAAGGTGCTTTCCTGTTAGCAATCAGCTTACACCATCACCAGATTTACCCCTCAACAGGATACTTCTCTGGTTACCTCTGCTTGGGTCCTCCTGTTCTGGCCCTTGCCTCACAGATACAATTGAAACCAAGAGGATTTCAGGGAAAGCAAAGAAACATTGTGAGCCAGACAGCTCTAAGAATCAATCAAGTAATGCTCCCATGCCATTGTAAAGCAATTATACTCCAATAAAGATGTTAAAAAAATAAAATAAAATAAAAAAATAAAAGCTGATGCAAAAAAAAAAAAAAAAAAAGTAACGCTCCCATGGAGCAACATGACCCTCAGTCTGAACACTGAATGTACAGTCTAGTCAGTCCACAGGTCTTTAAAAAATATTTTATTTTATTAAAGGTCTTTACAGAGTAACATCCAGACTCCAGATCCAGCTGCCAAGGATACCCTATTATGCTAGTAGTACTGGCTGGGGCATGGTAAGTAGCTCCAGCTTCCCACCTTTCTCTTCAGAGATGGGAGTGGTGGGTGTTATCTCATTTGGGGGTTCCACAATGCTCACAAGGTCAGGAAAGGGCTTCTTAAGGCCAATCTTACCACTTGGGTCCCAAGGCAGCATGACCTTCACTTTGATGCCCAGCACACCCTGACTGTGTAGCACGTGGCACATGGCAGTGTCAACATAGTGGTTAACAGAGTCCCAGATCATCAGGCCATCCACAAACTTCATGGATTTAGTGCTATATCCTCAGAGTTTCCCAGTACCATGACTATGCAGGCTTTAGCCCCACATTCCATGATGAACGGCAGCATACCACAGCAGGCCCTCCTCCACACAGCAAGTCCTCCTAGGAATCTGTAATACAGAGACTCTGCCTGGGCAATAGCACACAGACCTCTTGTGGCCACCTTTTCAGTATAAAGCTCTACACTGCCCTCAGGGAAGCTAGATCTTTTCTGAACCACAGCAGTCAGTTTGCAGATCTGCTGGCCCTTCTCACCAGGAACATTCTGCATACTGGTGACCAGGATAATGATTTCTGTCATGGCTGGTGTAACTCAGAACTCCATAGTATCCATCTTCAGCCAGCTCCTGAGTGAGAAACCCATTCAGTTCAGCTTTGAAGATATTATCGGTGACAAACTTCCTCTCCTTGGAAATTTGCACCACCATCTTGCCGCCGTGTGCTGCCATAAGGAAAAACTACTAACACATCTTGAGTTCATACTATGTAGCAGACACTTTTTTGAGTTTAGACTTTTGAGATCCAAATTAGAATAGTCTAAATATGTAGTTTTGTTTATCTCTATTTAACTACCCTATTCCTGAGTTGCGTCCCTGAAACTTGACTGTAGTAGAAGTTTTCCAGGTAAAGGAAAGAAAGGAAATTCAGGCCAGGAAATAAGTGGCATGAATAAATGACAGGAAATGTGAAAGTCTTTACCTGATTTGGGGAAAGGTGAGAAGTATAAGATGGGTGAAATACAAGGTGATGGACATGGTGGGTGAGGATGACAAAGTCACCATCTTTATTGTACTCTGTGGGGGAAACTTCAGGAGGGAGAAGATGTAGAAATTATTGGAGGCAGACAAGACTTTTTGTTACCTTACATTACACTTCTTTCATCTCAGTCACTTTAGCTCTCAGTCCATCTCATTCTCAGCAGGAATGTGCTTTGACAACCAAACATTTTGATTCAGGATCTGTTTCAAGGAAGGCTTGATTTCTGTGAGAAAAATCTGGATGGGTTCCCAGCTTCTCCTCTGCCCAGCCTTCATTCACAGCATGCTTTCCTCATTCTCTTTGATGTGAATTTTCAGAACATCATTGGGTGTAATCAATATTCAAACATAATTTCAATAAACCCATCCAAAAGCAGGTTCAAATGTTTTCACAATACTTCTCACCAGCCTTGAGAGTGCTCTTTCTGGCTATCAGAGTCACCACCATAAAGTGTATGGGTTGGCCCTAAACAAGAATGGCCAACTAAGGGGACTAATAGACACAGAAATCTAGCACCAGTTCTGCTCCTGCAGTTGAAGAGCTCAACAGGAGGTGGCATCACCCAAAAAATAAAGCACTTGTTTTTTTCCCATACAAATAAACTGCTTAGGCTATTAGCGGCCTTTTGGCCCAACAGAAAAAACAGGGCTACGTAACACATTACTATTTCAGCCAGAAAGAATAATAACAAAAGATAGATAATTTTGTCTAGAAGAAAATGAGTTGAACCCTCAGAGAATAACAAAATGTGACTTTACATAAAATAATACAATACATGTAAATAAGTGCCTGTCGTACAGTAAGCAGAACAATGATGTCTACTTATTACTAATATCAGTAATAATATTTCATTTTCATTATTTATTATTTTTAGGGAATTGAGAGTGTTTATGTAATTGATTTTTAAAGTTACCAAAACACTCCATGGCTATCATTTCAGTGTAAATTGAATGTAGTTGTTCTGATCTATAAAAGAAGACAAAGGCTATCAAGATATATTTTTTAAAAGCTGATGAAAATATGGCAGTGTTTTAAGTTTTGACAGAACTGAGTGAGAAAGTATTCCAGAGTTATATTATTTTTGCTAATTTTCAGAATGCTTAAAATGTTTTATAATTTTATATAATATATAAATATTCTAATCTCCCCAAACAGAAAAGACAGCCTTGATACTAGAAGTGGGGGCAAGGAAACTCTAACACTAAGTCAAGTGGCTGAGATCTGGTCCTATTTACTTCCTACATGACCTTGAGCTGATCAATTTACTGCCTCTCTAACCAAGCATTTTCTCACCTGTAAAATACAAGAATTGTACTAGAAGATCTCTCAGGTTCTTTACTCAAATTTTATGACCAAGTCTACTCTTTGACAGCTAAAAAAGATAGGGCTGATTTTAGTGCATGCTGTCTGTCCCCATATCTTGAAAATAACTGATTGCCTAGAAGGGTCAAAGATGCGCCATCTGCTTCTATTACCAATTACATTGTGAAGCTGCCTCAAGTTTAAAAAAGAAAAATTTAGTGAAAAACAGAAGTTGGCAGGAAATGAGCTGTAAATAATATCACCCCCACACATTTACTGAATAATTCATAACCAGTACGTAGTAGAAGCATAATTTTTAAAATGACATTTTCCCCAAGTACCTGAATGTTCTGACATCAGTAACAAATGATTTAGTTGGCATTACCTTAAAAGTTACAGTGTTTAGAGATTGACATCTCAGATTTAAATTTATTTTATTCTTATCAATTTCCTTTAAATCAACTTTGCTGTATTATATCGGAATGAAATATTTGCCATAGTTGACTATCCCTCATTATTTTTCACATATCCTTTTTTAATATTCTTTATCCAATGTTTTTCTTTTGAAATATTCCATTTTTCCTCATCAGTGAGACCCTTCACTGGCATTCAAACTGCATAAAATAATCTTACAATTTGATAAATTAATATAAGAACACTTTATTTAATTATGCATAAGGAGAACTAGTATTACGTTAGTGATTTTTCAATCTGATACAATGAAAACACACTTGTTCCAATTTATTTTACTCACCACTATCTTTTCTTTAAATTTATTTATTTTTGGCTGCGTTGGGTGTTCATTGCTGTGCGCGGGCTCTAGGTGCATAGGCTGCAGTAGTTGTGGCTCGTGGGCTCTAGAGCGCAGGCTCAGTAGTTGTGGCGCACGGGCTTAGTTGCTCCGCAGCATGTGGGATCTTCCCTCACCAGGGCTCGAACCTGTGTCCCCTAGCTTTGGCAGGCGGATTCTTAACCACTGCGCCACCAGGGAAATCCCTCACCATTTTCTTTTATCCTCTCTACCATTTTATATTGGCCTCCTCAAACTGCAATTTGCTCCAATTTTTAACGAAACTGTATTGCTGTCCAAATTCTTTCTCAAATAGGATAAGATATACTTATGTCTTCTACTGCATCGCCAAGTTACACCACAAAACACTAAAACAAAGTGAGATTATATGAGGAATTTTGCATAGCAGTACTCCTACACCAATTACAATTTACAAGGAGCATTAGTATCAGCTGTGTCTCAGAACTTCAATCCAATGTCAGCTGAGTCTCCCAAGTGAGCCAATCATAGCCCTTCCCACCTTTAATTGCAATCCCATAACTGCCTCCCTTTGAGAATTCAAGGTGCTTCCCTGAGAGTTCTCTGATCTGCCAACACAACCTCTAACCCATTCAGGTCATATACACTTTTTAGAAGAATGCAGGGGCATCTCCAGATTTTCTGAATAGGAAGGGCTTCTGGGCAGCTCTCTGATTTGAAGAAGTAGTTATATAACTTGAAGCCAGATACATGGAAAACTTGCTATTTTTCTTAGATTGTATGAACATTCAGATTGTTTTGGGGGTTCCCCTCGTCATAAGCCAACCCTTGGTTTCTCAGCCGCAACAGTGACTTGACTTTTCATTTGACCAGGAAGTCCTATTACAATCCAAGTCCCAGAGGGTGGGAGTTAAGTCCACTTCCTTATACAGGCTTTCAGATGTTAACTATGCTGTGGGATACTGTCTGGCTAGGGCAAATGGTTTTGTGTACAAAATGAAGTTTTCCTTTTATTCGGCCTGAAAATTTTCTATCTATTGACAACTGTCATGATTAGCCATCCTGAAGAACTCTTTTTACTGGCTCAAAAGTATATGTGTTGAATTTTTTAAACTTTTATTCATTCTTTCATTTATTCAATAAATATTTATTGAGAACTCACTACTGTGCATCAGGTATTGTTCTAGGCACTTTGTGAGTACTTGAAAATTGACTATAGATTGATAATAAAATAAAACCAAAATTAGTGCTTTTGATGGGGTTTTTGTGCTTATTTCAACCTATGAATTACAATGTTCTTCAACACTATAGCTTAAGAGTAAATAAAGAAGGGCTAAATGACAGACCTATGGATAAATAGAATAGACTAAGTATCTACCTAAAAGTCTTCCTTTGAGCTCACCACCCACATGTGTTTATTCTCTGTCTCTCGTTCTCTCTCTCATTCTCTCTCTCTCCCCCTATCACACTCCTAAGGTTCCCATTCATATTTCCAACTCTATGCTTAATGACAGATACCTCCTGTCAGTGAATAATGTGTTACCACAGATGGATAGCACACGACCCCCACTTAAACTCATCTTCTGCCTTGGATAGATCACCCACTCAGTTGTAGTAACAATGGGTCCCTTGGGAAGTGGGCATTAAGATGATGTTAGGAGTGCAAGAGGTTTATTGTGTTGTGACTGGAGAAAGGGTGGTTTAATGCTTGAGAGAAATAAAAAGGGAGAGGAAGCAGGATGGGATGGGGAAAAGATCAGATCACCACACAGATCTGACCAAGTCTTGCCAACACAATGCGGAGCAGTGGAACAACGCTTTATCAGGTAGAAACGGCCGGGTCCTAGCACCTCTGTGCTCAGTAGCTGGCTAGTCACTGCCCAGGAAGAGCATAGCTTCATCTGGAAAACTGAAGTGGGTCCTGAAGGCATTAGCAGCTGGAGGCTGTCAAGTGACCACACTCCCCATAGCTAAACATCAAGTTCTATCTTGAAGGAAAATCCAAGCCCAGGCAACCACAGTGTTCTCGAGAACAGAGCCCTAAGGAAATGGAATAAGACACTCCTAAGAATTAGACCATGAACGGGACCAAGAGAAAGAGCTGCCTAAAAGGGATGTAGGAGGACTGAGAAGAGTGACCAAAGGAGATACCCAGAACATCTCTTGGGTACCTGCATCACAGAGGACCCCAAAACACTGTGACAACTGCAGGGAGTGAAGACACGAGCCTAGTGTTTTAATAATCTGACCCCGGACCAGGAATCACTCCTGGCTCCACCACGTAAGAACATGGTGATATTGGTCATTACCCAACCTCTCCACATTGCAGCGTCCTTATCTGTACAATGTATTAATGTAAGAGGAGTATTAAAAATTAGAGATAAAGATAAAATCACTATAACATATTAAGTCCTCAGTATTTATTTACCATTATTATTGCCATTGTTGTTGCCAGTTGTTCTATTCAAGACCTTGTTAACCTACTTCAGATTTGCCCCAGATTCCCAGGGCAGGGCTGCTAGAATACAGTCTACTTGAGTGGATAAGGCAGACTCTGGAGATGAACTGCCTGACTTCAAATCCCAACTCTACTATCTAAGAGTTGTGAAGTCTTGAGTAATTATTGAACTTCTCAGTGCCTCAGTTTTCTAATCTGGAAGAGAAGGATAACAACAGTACATATTTCCTGAGTTTATTTCAGGAAATGTACTTAGTACAGAGCAAGCCACTTAGTAAGTGCTCAATAAATGGTAGCTGTTAGCACTTAAAAGTATTTTTGCTTTATTATAAAATAAATACATTTTAAAACATTTCGAAAATAGAGCTTTTTTAAACTAAAACAACACCAAAAAATTCCATTTGTTTCCTGTAAAAGACTAAATGCTTCTCAGTTTGTACAATCCCAAATAAACAGTCTACATAGAGTCCGCCAAAATTCTATATTGCTTTCTGCTAACACCTAGTATGTTTTCAACATACTATTTAAATATTCTTTAGTTATTCTTTAATGACTATCTTACAGGTCACTGTAAGGAAAAAAACCTCCATCATCTGCATAAATTCTGAACTTAACTTTCTCCTTGTTCCAGCTCAAAAAGCAAAAATGTATGCAATGGGCTCAAATGGAAAACTGTTGATGCATGTTATTCCTTGGTGTGTGTTTTTAGTTTTGATTCTAGGTACATCCACAGACTATGTAACATTTGATTGGAAATCTTTTCAATAATCTAGGTCTTTGGCATCATGTTGACAAAACTGGATGATAGATTGTTCCTGACATATTTTTTAATCCAGATGTTTGGATTTCCTGAAGGCCTGGCCCAAGGGTTGGTTTGTTCTTGGAATGATATTATGGTGCAGGCATCTTGAAATTCAGAACTCTATTTTATAAACCTACTCAGCAAAATGCCCTATACACTTAATCCCATAAATGCTACTTGATTTTTTATTCAACCAAATTGTTAATTGAAAAGGCATTGAGAGGATTCTAGAGATGCAATACTCAGGAAATGTATTAACAACAGAGCACAAAAATGAAGAAACAATCACTAAATGGCATTTACGAATTTTAGGTACAAACTCCAGACTTCCATAGACTTACCTCAAGGCCTGAAAAAGACATGGTTAAGTTACTCTATCTTATGGCTGGATTGTGTTCTGAACGCCTGTTGGTAGTTAGAATGAATTTACCCATTGTCAAAAGTTATAAAGATGGTAAAGTTCCAAGGTTAGTCCACAAAAATCTATTTAACTGGCAACAAAGCTGCATACTATTAACCAACTCCCAGAGCTCTCTGCCTTGAGTCTTCTGGGTCCTGCGTGTCCCAGGACTTTAAAGCACTTAGTTTTAAATAATCCATAAACTGCTCTAAACCAGGGAGGGCCTAAACTGTAACCCCTGATCTCAACAACTCCAGCCTTAAACGGCTGACCAGTTGTGGAGAGTGGGCCTAGTGGTGCCTCTGTTGCTAGGCAGCTTCCACCCCAAGAAAGCAAGATTACTGGTATGTGGACATACCAGTAATATTTACTGCCTTAATTTTCCCTCCAGTTTATACTTCCCAGAGTCTAATTTCATAACACCTGATATTTCCCACTTTTAATGTCTTTCTAGTCTTATTTTTTTCTTCTTAGTCTTTTGGCTGGTCTTTTAAAGACCAATGTGAAGAATTTTAATATGCAATTATAAACCCACAATGGTCCATAAATTTGGTTCCTCCTTCCCTAACACCAACAAATTGAGTCCTGGAACCACCAATAATTGACCAAAAATATGAAAAATGTTGGTGATTCAATGTGAATTAAAGAAAATAAAAAGTAAACTCATATAATATTGAATGTGATATCATCTTGAAAATGGATATATCTCATCTTTATTCATTATTTTCTGGCTCACTATCAGCTCAGGCATTTATTCCCAGAGACTTCCCTGATCCCACCTCCACCTCCAGCCTTGTTACACGTCTCTCATCTGTGCTTCTAACTTCCTTATGTCTTTCTCTGTGATTGCCCTCACCACATTGCACTAAAAATGTCTATTTATATATCTTTCTCTCTGATTAGACTGTAACCTTCTGGAAGCAAGAACTGTGACTTATCTGTCCTCTCATCCCCTGCACTAGCAAACTGCCTGTATATAGTGTAGGTGCTCAAGAAGTTTTTATGAATAAATTACCCTCTATCAGGCACCAAACAATATGCAAGATGTTTTTACAAATATTTGGATTTATAATGTAATACTATAAATATTTTTAAATTATAGGTATTATCATATGTAATTCTAGCAAAGAAACCTTATGAGATAGGTAAGACTATCACCAGTTTAGAGGGGTTGAGTCACACCATCAGAAAGGGTCAGAACTGGCACTGAAAGTCTGAGGAAAGGATCTCCAAAGCCCTGTGTCCACCACTCTTTCCCATTGCTTGTATGAGCTATTGGCACTGCAGAATGATGTGTTACTCACTTTTTTCCAAAATAAACCATCTACTTGTTCTCTTCCATTAATAGGTAATCAAGAATTAGTAAGATGTGCTTGCAATTATCTTGTCTTAGACATTACACTTAAGAGTCTAGTCAAGCACACATTTTTTTCTATCAATGTCCAAGTGACAGCATTAACCATGTAGCTTCATTATAATAATTGAGAGAGAATTCCATCAGAAATCTCACAGGCCCTGGGTATGAGCTGCATGGGCTATATATGTAAAACCCTATCTTCTTTGTTAATTATAAGATCTGGTTTTTGTCAGCTGTTAAAAGGGCTTGGAGATGATATGAAGATCCCTCTGGCCCTTGTGGGCACCATCATCATGAATTAATAGATGAAATACAGCCTGCATATGCACTTGGAAAACACCACCAGCTTCTATTCTTCATAGTCTTACATTTTCCACTCACAGGTTCCAGGATCAGAGAGGAAGTCGGGAATCATTAAAAACAACAGCTGAAAAAAGGCAGAAAGGCAGAGCTCACTCATTTCCTAATGGCAACAAAATGATCAGGAGAACAAGTTCAGGACCCCTATGCCTCGTTGCACAGAGTGACAAGATTAAAAAGGATAAGATGTTGCTGCCAAGATGCTGAGGAGCCATCTCAGAGAACTTGGAAGGTGACTCCAAGACCTATGGTCAGAGCATGGACTTCCAGTCAATCCCCTAAATCATATTCAAGATGAGGCCTGCCCTCAGGGATCAACATGAAGGCTCCAGATCAGCATATGAGTGTGAAACACCTGGAAAAAGCAGGGCAAAAATCAAAGCTCATCTCTCAGTGAAGAGGAAATCTAGCCTGATATTGGCTAGGGAAGGAAAGATACCCTGGATTGCTACCTAGGACAGAAGATGCTCTCATGGTGTCTGAGGTCAAACTAAGCACTTTTATCCTCAGAGACCTAGGTTTCAGTATATTTGGACCATTAGATCATTGTAAGAACAGACTCATCCACGTCTACCAATCTTAATTCCTCTGAATTTTTGCCTCTAGCGTTCTCTGTGGAATATTACGTCCCATTTTGGAACTACATGAAGAAACCCATGTTCTCAGGTGACCTAGGGACCACATCCAAATAAAAGAATGCCACCCTTCTTCTCAGATAGTTTGAACTCCACTGACAATTGTCAACTCCATTGACAATTTCTCTGCTGGTCTATGTACAGATTCAGAGCTCAGTTAGGGAAGCTGTTTCTGTCTAGTTCCCCTGCCCCACTGTAAACCTAAAACCTTGCCCTACCAAAGAATAACTGGAAAATGAACTCTTCAGATAAACAAAAATTCTTTACCTAAAATCTAATTCTTTAATGAAGAGGAAATTTTTTCCTTTAGTCCAATAGTAGTCCAATAGTCTCTCTCCCCCATCCCTGTTATTATTTTTGCTAAGTAATATTTCATAAGTGACAACAGATTGCAGAACACTGCGCTTAGCATTATCACATATCTATAGCTTCAGACTGTATAAATTCAAACAATAAAAGAAGTTTTGTGACCACCAAGAAGACATAGTTGAAAGACCTAAAAAATGCAACAAGGTGTAGATTTTACTAAAATTTTCTGAGTGCCTATTATGTTATGCAAAGTGCTGACGCTCTGTGATAGAGAGAACTTTCTGAGCTGCAAAACATGGCAACCCAATTTAAACTAATAGATGCAAAGTCAAGGGAATTCATTAGAAGACTTCTAGAGGGTTGCACCAAAGCCAGAGTGAAGATCAGCCTAGACTCAGAAATGGAGCTGGGACCGGATGCCCTATCCCTGACCGGACCAAAGAGTCCTTTAGTCCTTCTGTAAGGAGCCAGAACAGATTCTCCCTCTCTCAGTCTACTTTTCTCTATCTGCTTGACTCTTCTAACTTCAGTCCTCCTTCTGCTCGTAAGTTCATAGCACAGACCACGGTCACCAATAGTCCCTCAGTTTTATATTCTACCATACAAATACTCAGAGGGAGACATCTCCCTGTTTTCTGTCTCTATCTCTCTCCCCTACTTTCTATCTGGGCCTTAAATGAGTCACTAATTTAAGGAGTCCCAAATTAGGCTTGAAGATAGTGAACTGCCAATAATATAACTTAACCGATTTCAGAAAAATATACAACAAAATTTCCATGATGTCATTAAGGATAAGATAATGAAAGAAAACAAATATTACATTAAAACCACAAGGTTTACATCACTGAAAAGCACAAAGATTTGCAAACCCATGAACGGAGTAACAAAGAATTATGAAAAATAAAGACAGCAAGAAAACAAAGCTCAGATCACTATGTAGATTTGACCAAGTCTTAGACAAACTAAAAGGCAGCTCCGAAGCAAAGAGTGCCTATTAGAGGAGGTCAGGATTGGACAGAAATGGCCAGGCCCTAGTACCCCCTGCCATGCTCACTCATTGGCTGGAGGCTGCCCGAAAAGAGCAGAGCCATAGCTTGAAAGCTGAAGCCAATAACAGCAGGAAATTGTCTGCTAACTGCACTTATTGCACCTGAACAGCAAATTTTTTCTTGAAGAGAGGTTTAAGTGACACAACTCCACTTCAGCAGTGTATAAAAGTAGAATGATAGCAAGGCATATAAAAGCCTGCATTCCCACCAGTAGAGAGGACATGTTCATTTTCTTGTACCCTTACCAACATTGAATATTACATGTGGTTGATTTTTTTTAGATTTTCAAGTTTTCTGTACATAGTATTTTCTTGCAATTTAAAGGAATAAAAATTAATTTCCATAAATATGGTTACAAAAAAAAAAACGTAGAATGATGTTTACCATTTTTTAGCTGCTCCGAAGCCATCTCTCTTTGTAAGAGTAACCCAGTTTTTGTTTGGGGTAAGTTGCACATTGTACTGTGTCAATGGAAGAGCAATGCCAGTGTTATAAGCTGAATTGTGCCCCTCGGACACACACCCACACAAATTCATGTGTTGATGTCTTAATTTCTAGTACTTTAGAATGTAACTATATTTGGAGATAGGGTCTTTAAAGATATAAATTAAAATAGCATCATTAGAGTGAGCCCTAATCCAATATGAATGCTGTCTTTGTAAGAGGACATTTAGACACAGACACATAGAGAGGGGAGACTAAGTGAAGATACATGGAGAAGCTGGCCATCTACAAACCAAGAAAAGAGGCCTGGAAAAGATTCTTTCATCACAGCCCTCAGAAGGAACCAACCCTCCTGACACCTCAATGTTGGATTTCTAGCCTCTAGAACTGCAAGAAAATAAATTTCCGTTGCTTAAGCCATGCAGTCTGTGGTATTTTGTTACTGCAGCCCTGGAAAATTAATACAATCGGGCTTCACTATGAAAGAAAAGAGGAACAGATTCTTCTCCAGGATATAGCTGGGAGAAAGCTCATGATGTAAGCTTGGCCAATCAGAAGCCAACTCTCAAGACACTGAATTCCATCCCGAGGAGGGTGAGAAGACAGAGGTGCAGTTGGCGGTCATTCATGGCTGCTTCTGGTCACTCTGGCTGTGGACAGCTTGCTATGCCCCTGACTCTTTAGACAGCACCCCTACCTACCTACCACCTGCCCCTTCTCATGAATATTTCCCTCCCCACTAGTATCATTCCAGTAAATTCCCCAGTCAGGGTCTGATCCTTCAACCAGGATTCCTAATTGACACAGAAAGTTTATCTATTACTAAATAAATTAATTTGGCAGCAAAACACAATGTGGAGAAACTGTTCATTGTTCGGGTAACAAACACGTAAATATACAATTTACCACCCTTCAAAAATAAATCACTCCAGAAGGCAGGTATAAAAATAATCTTCTTGAATGGTTTAAGAAGCAAATTTTGAGACAGTACTAGTAAGAGAGATTTTCCCATAATTATTATGGTAGAGAAAATATGCCTGCTTTTTCAAATTTTTAACCATTTTTTATAAACTAAAATTGTACTACATTTGCCCTTGCCTTCTTCCTAATTTGATTTTAGAAAGTCACAGGTAAAGATTTGTGAAACTAACTAGACTTTTCACAATTTGCTGTGGCATTAAAGTGGTTGTGTTTTTGGTTCCAGGTCTTCTATTTTGAGAAAGAATAACACAAATAGACCTCTTTCTGTACTAGCCTCAGACCAGAGGCCACAGCATAAAATCACATTATCTCAAACCAGAGCTGATACAACTAACTGTATGGTACCCAGATTAGCCACTATTTAAATAATTGCATGTTAATAATATTGATGAATGATGCAGTACTACCTAAAGTAAATCTCTAACAGGGTAACTACCCTTGGTCTAATTCTGGTCAATATTTTTTGCAGTGACCTATGCAAAGAGTAGGAAAGTGTGCTTTTCAAATTTAACAAGCACAAAACTAAAAAAGATAACCAATATGTTAGACATACAAGTTAAAATTTTAAATGGTATTGATTTTTTTAATTGGAGTATAGTTGCTCTGAAATATTGTGTTAGTTCATACTGTACAGCAAAGTGAATCAGCTATTCACACACACATATATCACCTCTTTTTTGGATTTCCTTCTCATTTAGGTCACCACAGAGCACTGAGTAGAGTTCCCTGTGCTACACAGGTTCTCATTAGTTATCCATTTTATACATAGAATCAATAGTGTATATATGTCAATCTCAATCTCCCAGTTCATCCCATTCCTCCTTCCCCCTTGGTATCCATAGATTTGTTCTCTACATCTGTGTCTCTGTTTCTACTTTGTAAATAAGATCATCTATACCAATTTTTTCAGATTCCACATATATGTGTTAATATATGATATTTGTTTTTCTCTGACTTACTTCAGTCTGTATGACAGTCTCTAGGTCCATCCATGTCTCTACAAATGACCCAATTTCATTCCTTTTTATGACTGAGTAATATTCCATTGTATATATGTACTACATCTTCTTTATCCATTCCTCTGTTGATGGACATTTAGGTTGCTTCCATGACCTGGCTATTGTTAAAAAAACATGGAACGCTTCACGAATTTGTGTGCCATCCTTGCACAAGGGTCACGCTAATCTTCTCTGTATGGTTCCAATTTCAGTATATGTGCTGCCAAAGCAAGCACTAACTGGTATTGATTGACACAATATAAAAACATTAAAAGATGACATTTTTAATGTCTTGAATTCAGTATCAAAATCTTGAATTTAGTAACAAAACTGCAATGGCAATATATGTGGTTTTAAAATGCTCCTGACAGTTCTATTTTTAGTTTTTTAAGGAACCTCCATACTATTCTCCATAGTGGCTGTATCAATTTACATTCCCACCAACAGAGCAAGAGGGTTCCCTTTTCTTCACACACTCTCCAGCATTTATTGTTTCTGGATTTTTTGATGATGGCCATTCTGACCGGTGTGAGATGGTATCTCATTGTAGTTCTGATTTGCATTTCTCTAATGATTAATGATGTTGAGCATTCTTTCATGTGTTTGTTGGCCATCTGTATATCTTCTTTGGAGAAATGTCTATTTAGGTCTTCTGCCCATTTTTGGATTGGGTTGTTTGTTTTTTTGTTATTGAGCTGCACGAGCTGCTTGTAAATTTTGGAGATTAATCCTTTGTCAGTTGCTTCATTTGCAAATATTTTCTCCCATTCTGAGGGCTGTCTTTTGGTCTTGTTTATGGTTTCCTTTGCTGTGCAAAAGCTTTGAAGTTTCATTAGGTTCCATTTGTTTATTTTTGTTTTTTTTTCCATTTCTCTAGAAGGTGGGTCAAAAAGGATCTTGCTGTGATTTATATGATAGAATGTTCTGCCTATGTTTTCCTCTAAGAGATTGATGGTGTCTGGCCTTACATTTAGGTCTTTACTCCATTTTGCATTTATTTTTGTGTATGGTGTTAGGGAGTGTTCTAATTTCATTCTGTTACATGTAGCTGTCCAGTTTTCCCAGCACCACTTATTGAAGAGGCTATCTCTTCTCCATGCCTCCTTTATCAAAAATAAGGTGACCATATGTGCATGGGTTTATCTCTGGGCTTTCTATCCTGTTCCATTGATCTGTATTTCTGTTTTTGTGCCAGTACCATACTGTCTTGATTACTGTAGCTTTGTAGTATAGCGTGAAGTCAGGGAGCCTGATTCCTCCAGCTCCATTTTTCTTTCTCAAGATTGCTTTGGCTATTCGGGGTCTTTTGTGTTTCCATACAAATTGTGAAACTTTTTGTTCTAGTTCTGTGAAAAATGCCAGTGGTAGTTTGATAGGGATTGCATTGAATCTGTAGATTGCTTTGGGTAGTAGAGTCATTTTCACAATGTTGATTCTTCCAATCCAAGAACATGGTATATCTCTCCATCTGTTTGTATCATCTTTAGTTTCTTTCATCATTGTCTTATAGTTTTCTGCATACAGGTCTTTTGTCTCCTTAGGTAGATTTATTCCTAGGTATTTCATTCTTTTTGTTGCAATGGTAAATGGGAGTGTTTCCTTAATTTCTCTTTCAGACTTTTCATCATTAGTGTATAGGAATGCAAGAGATTTCTGTACATTAATTTTGTGTATGCCACTTTACCAAATTCATTGACTATGAGTTTTCTGGTACAGTCTTTAGGATTCTCCATGTATAGTATCATGTCATCTGCAAACAGTGACAGCTTTACTTCTTCTTTTCTGATTTGGATTCCTTTTATTTCTTTTTCTTCTCTTACTGCTGTGGTTAAATCTTCCAAAACTATGTTGAATAAGAGTGGTGAGAGTGGGCAACCTTGTCTTATTCCTGATCTTAGTGAAAATGGTTTCAGTTTTTCACCATTGAGGATGATGTTGGCTGTGGGTTTGTCATATATGGCCTTTATTATGTTGAGGTAAGTTCCCTCTATGCATACTTTCTGGAAGGTTTTTATCATAAATTGGTGTTGAATTTTGTCGAAAGCTTTTTCTGCATCTATTGAGATGATCATATGGTTTTTCTCCTTCAATTTGTTAATATGGTGTATCACATTGATGATTTGCATATATTGAAGAATCCTTGCATTCCAGGGATAAACCCCACTTGATCATGGTATATGATCCTTTGGATTGGATCTGTTGGATCTGTGCTGTTGGATTCTGTTTGTTAGTATTTTGTTGATGATTTTTGCATCTATGTTCATCAGTGATATTGGCCTGTAGTTTTC
Organism: Stenella coeruleoalba; assembly: GCF_951394435.1. Taxonomy (NCBI): domain Eukaryota; kingdom Metazoa; phylum Chordata; class Mammalia; order Artiodactyla; family Delphinidae; genus Stenella; species Stenella coeruleoalba. The sequence goes on along the minus strand of NC_137159.1, from coordinate 61,635,617 downwards.
TGTCTTTGTGACATCTTTGTCTGGTTTTGGTATCAGGGTGATGGTGGTCTCATAGAATGAGTTTGGGAGTGTTACTCCTTCTGCTATATTGGTATGATTTTTTTATATTTGTAATTTTTATGTTCTTAGGTGTCCCGGTTGCATGTACATGGTACCTGCATGATATATCTCTGCAAATATATATAATAACATCAGTTCATTTTCTTTGTAATCAAAGATAATGCCACTATGAAAGCAACCTACTTGTGTGTGTAGATGTGGACTTTGGGCCATCTTTCTATGAACAGCCACTTCCTGGCATCCAATGCAACAGATTATTGAGAGCTGGAATGATTCCCAGGAAAGTGTATTGGAATTTACTTTATTTTATCATTAAATTCAGGCAATTGCAGCATATAGTATAAATTACACCTCAACTTAAATTACATGTTTTCCTTTAGCCAAGGGAGAATTCTTTTCTATTGTAATCTTCACAAGTGTATCTATAAATCCATAAATGAAAGGGGAAACTTTCTTTATATTCCCAAATAAATATCAGTGTGAGATTTTGCAATATGCTAACATTTAATCTTGCCTCATTGAGAAATGACTGTTCCGTGTGATTTTTCTAGTTAATTGTCAGAAGCTCCTGATAGAGTTATTTATCCATGAAATTTTAACTATATTAATGAGACTACCTCATAAAATGTATTACATTTGTCTGTATTGGTGAATGGAGCATAATAAATTATATTTAGCTTTCTTCCCTTATGATTTCAATCAAAAGTTACATATTTGTAATGGGCTGAATGGTGGCCCAAAAAATATATGTTCATGTATGGCATGGGCTGAATTGTGCCCCCTACATTAACACGTTGAAGCCTTAACTCCCAGTATGTCAGAATGTGACTGTATGTGGAGAAAAGGTCTTTAAGGAGGAAATTAAGTTAAAATGAGGCCTTTAGGGTGAGCCAAACTAACTAGTGTCCTTATAAGAAAAGGAAATTTGGACACACAAAGAGACACCAGGGACACATGTGCAGAGAGGAAAGAACACATGAGGACACAATGAGAAGGGGGTAGTCTACAAGCCAAAGAGGGAGACTTGGGAGACATCAAACCTGCCAACACCTTGATCTCAGGCTGCTAGCCTCCGGGACTGTGAAACAATAAACTTTTATTGTTTAAGTTACCGAATCTGTGGTATTTTGTAATGGCAGTACTAGAAAATCAATACAACATCCTAATCCCTAGAATCTGTGAATAGTACCTTACATGGCAAAAGAGTGAATATTACTTTATAGGGCAAAAGGTGTGACTAAGTTAAGAATCTTGAAAAAAGGAGATTATCCTGTATTATCTGGGTAAACACCAAATGCCATCACAAGTATTCTTATGAGAGAGGCAGATGGAGTTTAGAGACACACAGAGAAGGAGGTGATGTGAAATGATGCAGCCACAACCCAAGGAATGCCAACAGGCACTAGAAGCTGAAAGAGGCAAGGAACAGAATCTCTCCTAGCGGCTCTAAAGGGAGTTCAGCCCTGCCCAACTTCCGGCCTCCAGAACTGTGAGAAAATAAACTGCCCTTTTAAGTCACCAAATTTGTGTTTAATTGTTATGGCAGTCTCAGAAAGCAAATATGATAGCACACTTGGTTTTAATACAGTGATGTTCTCATGACTCTCAGCATATGGAGTTTCTAATTGACTATTCTGTATTTGTGATTGTATTGGAAGCACTTGCTCTTTTTCTGATAGTATCAATATAAACATGTTGTTTCCATTGTTTCATTCATTTAACATAAAAACATGCACCACAAATTATTTTTGAGAGTCAAAGGCTATTATGAGCTTCCTTATCTCCCACTACCTTCCTTTCCTCAATTCTTTCAATCTATTTTTTCTAAAATTTATTAAATAACAGTCCATATGTTCAAAGTTTAAATTAAATTTGCTTTAAATTAATATTAGACCATTAAGAGCAACTCTATGTGCAATGCAAAGCTTATGGCTTCACAAGTATTTTCTTTTTCTGACATGACCTCCCTTAACTTTCAGATAAATAGTATGTTGTTTACCATATTTTTGAGGTTTCCAGAATATTTCCACAAGTTTGATCACCAACTATGAACACATTAGTGTAAAATTATCAGATGACTTCCTTAAAAAAATAATTTTTATTTTATTTTCCCAAAAGGAAATTTTATCCTGTAAGTGTGCTATTTAGTATCTTTGTTGATTCTTTCAGACCTTGTTTAAGATCTTGAAAATCTAGTACAATCATTTTGATTCATTTAAAGCCAAAGAATGGAGTTTGGATTGCCAACATAAAAGTACATTATTTTCATGAAAATAAATTTGCTTCAGTATAATTTTAGCTAAACACAGAATTACAATGCTTAACAAAGAAAACCTCATTTGGAAAAACCTCATTGGTAAAATTTTTAAAATTTTACTATGATAACCTAGTAACCAAGTTCATAATATAGTCAATCAACTTCAACCTTATAAGTATTTAATATGTGGCTACTTAATGTCATGCACTCTGCTAGAAGCTAAGTGCTACAGATTCATATATATATGATTCCATATAATACACAAAATTTTGCATATTATATAAATATAATACATTAAAGAATTTCTGGTGCTTCAGAGTTCAGGAGTAGAAATTAGCAGAAGTAGCCAGTTGTCTTAGATTCTGGTGAATAAAAGAACAGAAGTGCCTCATGAGTGATAGACCAAACTAAGCCTCACTGCTTAAAGCTGAGACTGGAATGAGGGTCCAATAACTGTGAGAGCAGCCTGAAAAAAAAAAAAACAAACCTGTAGGTGAAAACTACCTGGGGCTATAATTTAAGTAAACCTGTGATCTAAAGGAGACAGATTTGACCTCTAGGTAATGAACAGGAGCAAACTATACTCTGAAACAGACTCCCTGATATAAAGAACAAACTAGTGGTTATCAGTGGGGAGAGGGTAGGAAGGGGTAAGATAGGGGTAAGGAACTAACAGGTACAAACTCCTATGTGTAAAATAAATAAGCTACAAGGATATATTGTACAGCACAGGGAATATAGCCAATATTTTATAGTAACTTTAAATGGAGTAAATCTATAAAAATTTTGAATCATGTTATACACCTGAAACTAATATAATACTGTAAATATTGTAAATCAACTATACTTCAATAAAAATAAACAAATAATTTAAAATACAATGTTAATTTAAAAAATAAATTCATTTGATATTTTTATAACCTTCGAGGAATGCAGCTATTTCCTACATTTTAGCATTTATGATATAGCTTAAACAAGTGACAATTCAAACATTCCTTTCCTGATTCTTTATTCCATTCCTCAACATTATCCATATGTTGATATTTCATTAATTAAAACAGAAACTGGATGTTTAAAGCCTGCTGCCAAGTCTGATATCAATTCCATTAGATCAATCATTTTCTAATCTCTTGAAATCTTTTCCAATTTTATGCCTTAAAAATAGGTCCTTATCCAAATTCTAGATGGCACCAGGAGACAGAAGCATTGACCAAAACGAAATGAGCCCACCACAGAAAGTTCTTTTGCTCTCTTATGAAAATTGTGAGTTATAAATAACACTATTTGAAAAGCACAAATCAAATGGTAACATTAGACTAAGGGGGTATCATCACAGAAATTTTAATTACATCCTTAGTTCTGCTATTTTGACTTCTGCCCTCTTATTAGTAAGTTTTATGACTTAAAAGCTCATCACAAGATTTCAATCCCAATTTTCTTGACTTTAACATGTCCCAGAAGTATGAAGTTCTTTCTTTTTTATTCCTACTGGGGGAGTATAACAATTATATTACTCCTTGTGAGTTTTCCCAATGTTAGCATTCAATCTGAGTCAATTCAGATAACAAATCTTTGTGCTACATCTGTGCTCAAACTAGACATTTAATTTTCAGGATACCATATTTTAATCAGTCATCAGGGGACTCTTATCTGTCTTTAGTCTGGCTGTTTCAGAGGTAATTGGCATTAACAGAGCACTGAGGTTATTCCTGCTCTAATCTCAAAGTTAGCAAATTAGTGCATCTGAAATTGCAGATATAAAATGACCCTGAATGTCTAACCTAAGAGGTGGTGGGCCAAGACCCAGTTTGCATGCATTTATGAAAGGAACCCTTTCTAAGGATAGAAAGAAAAACAATGCTTCCACTTTTCATAGGAAAAATAATAAAGAGCCATTCATATCCTCTAGATAATCACTAATCCAAAAATTCCACCTGTGATGAAAATACTACCATCATGGTCAATTTCAAGCTTCTAACATGTCATCACATAGAGTTGGGAAGAGATGCTAACAAACAGCTCTTGTGCCGTATGAGCTGGTTCCAGTATCCCAACTGTGACCAGGACACAAAAAAAGACAGTCAAAAAATAGGTAAGTGCCTGTGAGGTACCAGGCTACATCCTGACCATACTGACTAAAACAAGGACAAGAGACATGTCTCATTTGCTTCCGTTTTTTCCCATAATGTCAACTCTAGTGTGGCTTACACAACAGATGCACAAAACACATGTGTGAACAGAACTAGTAAATTCACTCAGAGTGAATGCTCAGTGTCTATTCTGCATGATTACTTCAAGATCACCCCAGAGTTCACCCAAACCTCAGCCTACATTTTTCAACATACTAACATTGATACCCAACCAAAATTTCCATCTTCTTCTGGTCCTGCCAGATTATTACCTAATTCAATTCCTCTCAGCTTTCAATCTGGAGTCCTTTCCTGGCTACATTTTCACCTCTCTCCCAGGTTCCTGGCCCTCTGTGGCTTCCAGGTCTTTCTGTCTCATATGCTACCCTAGGTAGCTCCCACCAGGTCATCAATGTAAGCAGGCCCCAGAGCCTTAGAACACACTTAATACATCTTCTTCTGATTTTTCTTGATTTTTGCCTCTGTCTTCTTTGAGCATTGTTCTTTGGAACTAGTAAAATTTATCCAACTTTTCTTGATTCTAATCTCTGACCTTGAGTCTCATTCCCCAAGACTCTTGCTGGTACTAACCACAGCTTCTTCCTGAATTCCCTTAGTGCGTCTAGCTCCTCAGGGGCATTCACTCTTTAATTTGGCATTATGCTGAGCTACTCTTGGAAATTCCTTTTAATTAATCATATTTGAATCTGATTCTATGTGAATATTCCCGTAGGTATGATACTGATTGACTCTTTTTTTATGAGACAAATTAATAAAATGTCCACTGATTTGATTTGCCTGTGTTACTTACTGAGCCATCCTCTTTTAAATGAGGCTCCAATCAAAGCCACATAGCTTCAAATCACTGGGTTACTTCACAATGTTACTTCTTTTTCTTAATTCAACCACTCTATTCCATTCTTTCCCAAAAATGTGAAGAGCAAGAATGTCATTCCATTCTGCAAATTAAAGCCTATAAGAAGGACTTCCCTGGTGGCGGAATGGTTAAGAATCCGCCTGCTAATGCAGGGGACACGGGTTCAAGCCCTGGTCCAGGAAGATCCCACATGCTGTGGAGCAACCAAGCCTGTGCACCACAACTATTGAGCTTTCGCTCTAGAGCCCGCGAGCCACAGCTACTGAAGTCCGCGTGTCTAGAGCCCGGGCTCCGCAACAAGAGAAGCCACGGCAATGAGAAGCCCATGCACCGCAATGAAGAGTAGCCCCCGCTCTCCACAACTAGAGAAAGCCCACGTGCAGCAACAAAGACCAGCACAGACAAAAATAAACAAATAAATTTTAAAAATAAAAAAATAAAAATAAAGCCTAGAAGAAAATTAGGAAAGAAGCTGCAATTTTCTTTAAGTAAACCCAGCAACTAATATTTAAACTAAAGACTAAGAAAACGTGTAGGTGTTATTGACTATACCAAAATTTTCACTCTAGGATACCTTTGGAACCTCCCTCTTCTGCTTTCCATAGCTCATTTCTGAAATTGCTAGACTGTTACTGTAAAGTGGTCAGTCCCTGCTCTCATGGAGTTTTACTGAAACTAGGACACAAAGCACAGCCAACTCCAAGCTTAGTCAAGTCAAGCAGTGACAAAAAAGAATTCAGGTACAGACACCTGCTGACTTGAGAAATCTAGCCTTAGCAATCTGAGGGGTAGCTGATGCAGCAGCTCAAAGACCAGTACAGGAATCCTAGAAGTCTGACACGTGTCACGAAGCCTAAATCAGAAGTAAAGCCAAGGAATTAAGGGAAAACTCCAGGTCTAGCCTCAGAAAGAAGGTGGTAAAATTGGAGAATCAAACCAACCACAGAGCAGGTACATGAGAGTCTCAAAAACCTGCTGTGCCCCTCTGGTAGGGGCCTTTACAGCCATATACTCGTGAATGGTTTAACGCCTATTACCCATAGAGTCCTTGCAGAAACATGAATTTCTTGAGGCTAACTGTATTAATATTGTTTAACTTTAGCAATAAAGGTTTATATTTTCATGTATGAATTTACTGTTTAACATTTATTAATCAGTTCATTGCTTTTGTGTGGTAGAGGCTTACATGAAATGGTGAAAATCTGATGAAATCTGGCACTCAAAATAAATTTTAACAAGAAATAGTGGGAAATAATCTCAGTGAAATGATAAGAGATTGGTGATCTTCTAAACAGGATTTTTAGGTATACTTTTTTGTTAAACAGTTTAATTTTTTGAAAAATCCATAAGATGTGAGAGACAATGTTTTAAATTGAATAACTTTAAAAACATTATATTTTTTAGTGAATGATATTGTATAATCAAAATTTAGAACTTATAATCAAGTTCCAAAGTCAGGAACTTTTTTTTAATGTACATTATGATAATATTTAAGATTAAGAGCTAAGTTTTGCCAAATGCCTGAAATGTACCACACAGATGTACCAGCAAACCAAAGGGAACCCCAACAAGAGGGTCTGATATTATAGGGTTCATAAACCATCATTTATAGTCCCCATTTATGAAGTCACAAAGTTCTTGGTTACCTCATTGTTCCTGCAAGTTACTATAACTATAGGGTTTTTAAGACTCTAGTTAGAAAATTATGAATTCTGGTTTTTAATCTGTTGGTTGGCATCAAAATACTACTTCCCCGAAAGTCCATATTTTACAAGCAGATATCAAACACCAATAAATTAAAACTTAGAGGACAAAAACACCAAGTCTTTCAAGTTATAGAAATTACAAAATAGGGACTTCCCTGGTGGCACAGTGGTTAAGAATCCACCTGCCAATGCAGGGGACGCGGGTTTGAGCCCTGGTCCAGGAAGATGCCACATGTTGTGGAGCAACTAAGCCCGTGTGCCACAACTACTGAGACCATGCACCTAGAGCCCATGCTCCGCAACAAGAGAAGCCACCGTAATGAGAAGCCAGCACACCACAACGAAGAGTAGCCCTCGCTCGTTGCAACTAGATAAAGCCCACATGCAGCAACAAAGACCAAACACAGCCAAAAGAAAAAAAGAAAAGAAATTACAAAATAAAACTTTCCCACCCTGGAGATGGCATTGCCAGCCTGTATTTTTAGTCATAAACATGTCACATTTCAGCTTTTCACACAAATGTCCATAACCACCCTTTTTTTCATGCAAGGACAGAATTTGTCTGCCTTCCCTTTCTTGGAAATGTCCCTGAGAGGTCTACTATAGTTAAGCAGTGGTAAACTGTGTCAGGAAAACAAGTACCCCAAGCTTCAGTCATGAACAAAGCATCAGGAGAGGTGAAACCAAGGATCACATGTCAAAGATGTTGCCATTTTCTACCAAGTCCACCGAAACACTCAAGAAGTCAGCACATCCCTCTTTCACTCCCTGACTTATCACAACAACTGCTTCAAGCAATTTCTACCAGGTGATCAGGCTTATCCCAGACTACCTTAGAGAAACCGGAGAAGGACAAAATAAATAAATCACTTGGACAAGAGAAATTACCATTTCCAATGACCATCCCTGGCTCAAAGAGGAGGATTTGACAAGAGAAATTACCATTTCCATGACCATCCCCGGCTCAAAGACGAGGATTTATCTCAATAAGTAGGGATATAATGTACTTAATAATGAGATATTGTGTTCATTTTAAAATACTTGGTCTACCTCTTTTCCCACAATCCCTTGCTTTTCAACACTCTTTAGCCACCAAGTGATAACATTAACAGTGGTAGGGGCTGCAGCAATATTCTCAAATCTCAGTATCAAAGTATGTTTCTTGGGCATGCATGTGGCTGTCAGTTTTACGTATCTGTGACTCTAGCTTTGGTTAGGAAGATGTTCATTCCTGAAACAGATCTCCACTGGCCCCATGTTACCATGCAACAGACATCAGCTCTGCCTCGGGAATTTTTCTTGTTTTCAGTTTAACGTCTATGAGACATTATTTTTAAGCAATTCACATATTTTGGGGCGGATTTCACATCACCACTTTGTGAAAATTTAATGAGCTTCTATTACTAAAAGTAATTTGGAGTCACAAAGTACCAAAAAAGGGCATGGTCCATTTATCCCAATCTGACTCTGTTTGTATCTCATCGACCCTTCTTATACTCATTTGCCTTACTATCCATGGAGCAGGCATAATGAACAAGTTCCCATGAGCCAACTTCAAGCAACCTGATGTCAGGTAGGCAGTGAGAAGCAGAAAGTCTCTCTAAATTCCATTCAGCAAGAAACCACTGAGTACTTAATTTCCCTACACTATGCTAAGCATCTTGAGGCAAATAAACTTCTAAAAAAGATTCTTTGACTTCAAGTTGCTTATAATCTTGTTGTGGTAATTCATACATCAATTGGTCAAACAACAAAGGAGGTAGAATATGATTGATATAACCAAGAAATCCCCCTACACACACATGCTCCAGCTTCTGGAATGTGAAAGAATGCCAAGACTGTGAATTCCATCTTCCTTCTCTTCTTCCAAAAATGGCCCTATGCTTTCAAAATATACTGGACCTTCAAACTCTTAAGGAAAAATGCTTAACATTCCAAAGAATTATCCCCACTTTTCCTACACATCATTTGGCAGTTGGCATTTTTCTTCATATATGGAGGAATCAAGGAGGAAACTAGAAATGGGGTCAGTGTCATGGAGTTCAAGTGAAAGGACTTTGAGAAGTACGAATTCTATGCAAGTACTGTAGGAAATTGTTACATAACTGGCTGAGGGCAAAAACATGAAGACATCAGAAGGCTCGTTTTTCTGCTCAGAAAAGAAGTCAAAGGAGCACCTATCTGATGAGACTGTAATGGAAAATTGGCCCATGGAGTTACAGGATTAGTGAAACATCGATGTGAAAAAACCCCACCTCACCTATCAGTCATCCTATTTGAGCTGTATCCAACATAAACACAGCTAATATTAACTGATCATGCAAAGGGATCAAACATAATTATCATTTAATCTGTAACAGTGTTCTTCAATTTAATTATAGTGGAGAATCCTAGTATACATGAACAAATTATCAAGTTAAACTATTACATAAATGCAGCAAAGAACATAATATTTAAAGTCATGATTTTTAATTAAAGAAAAAGGTACCACCATATGGAACCCTCTCCATAAGCTACATTACTCAATAACTGTAACCATTTCTAACTTTAGTTGAGGGGAATTAATCAAAATCCAGTATCTTTAAATCACTCAGAAGCAGAATTTGGTTAACTGAAATGTTATGTTCAGGCTAACCTATCCAGATAAAATGTGTTATGAATCTATCATGTGGACAATATCTATGCAGGTAACTTAAGCATTTTATGCTAGCTTCATAACCTGATTCTGTGGAGAAGGGATATAGATGGGGCAGTGGAAGAGAGGACTACTAATCTGTAGTAATAGGTTTCTAAAATTTAACTTCTTTGTACTCATCCAGGGCTCTGAATCCATCCATACACATCACAAGAAATGTGATATCCACACACATATCATTAGATTCACTTTCCAAAATATCAGCAACTACCAGGAATTGAACACTCACTGTAGGCTTAGTTTATAAACACTAACCCTAATCTTGCAACATCCCTGTAACAGGCTTCATTGTTGCACCCATTTTATAAATGAGGAAGTAGAGACTCAGAAGAGTTAAATGAGTTGACCAAGGTCACACAGCTAGTGAATGATCAAGCTAAGACTGGGATGTAGGCCTGAGAATAAAGTTTGTGTACCCCATCCACAAGGACAAGCTATATGGCAGGTAACAAAGAAGAAAGGAAACAGAAATAAGGTTTGTCTCTATCTGGGCAATTTGTCCTGGATTACAAACTCCTGGAGGCAGGGTGGCATCTGTTCCCACCTTCTTCTCCTTGTACAGCCCTGAGCTGTGTAAGTAGGTGCTATGGGAAGTCATTTTGGTAATGAGAACAAGGAAGAAGCAAGAACACCAATAATAGCAGGAGCCTAATTCCCTGTTTTGCCTCTGAATTTATAAAAGACCTATGAATGATACGCAGGAAACAGAAATATATAGTCTCTGAGTCTTGGTGACAACACACAACTCTCCATGCATCTGTCAACACTACTATGTTAATGGACAAATGTCTGAACAAAGGAGGCATTAAATCATTGCCAGAGACCACTTGTCCCAACTTTCATTGTATTGTAGGAGAAGAAAGGGCAGATGTCTGAGTGTCCCACCTTCCTCAAACCCAATGCTCCTCTACGTCTCCTCTGCAGCTCAGACCTCATCAGTCCCGGAATTTTCTGTGCAGCAAAAACCAAAGGGAAAATGAATGCCGAACAGCTATTGCTGTCACTGCCTTCCCCTCAGTCATTTCCCTATCAGCTGTTGGCAAAGCAGACCGTGTAGGTTGACGAGATCTGAGGAAGGATGAGGGATGAGATGTCAAGTCAGGGAATGCAGCTGCCTGCACCAGGCGGCTTTGACACGCGCAGCAGGCAGCGCCCGCGCCCATCAGCTCGCTGGGTCGGAGACAGCGAGCAAACCCAACTGCAGCAACAGAGAGGAAGAGACAGTAGAGCGCGTTAAAAGATCAGCACGCTCAGCCTGCCAAGGACCTCCCTCCCTCTCTAGCCCCAAACACACGTTCCTTCCTATTAAGAGCACCGGAAATTGCAGCAGTGATCAAGTTGTCAGTTCTAACATTCCTCTCCAAAGGAGAGCCTGGTGGGAAAGCAACGCCCTAGGCATTCCCCTCGCTGTCTGCCAGGTCAGAAAATTCTCCAAGGTCAGCAGCCCTGCAGCAATGTCTTATCCTCAAGAAATGGGATTGGCATTTCCGGTTTTCCAGTAAAGCAACAGCACATACTGGGACTTTTTAAAGTAGGAATACACACACACACACACACACACACACACACTCAAAAGAAATAACTAGGCCTAGTCTATGGCTGGGTGACATTCTCTTATTCCTCTTGCTTGAATCCCTATGCCTGTCCCCTAAACCTTGCTCACCATGACCCTCTACACAAATGCACTTAATCTCACCATCACATCTTTGACATGGTTAATATCAGTTTTGATATAAGAGAAATATGTGCAGGCAAGAGAAAGAGCACTGGAAAACATTCAGAGCAATGTATTGCATGGGAAGAAAAGATTTGCTGGGATGTTCTGGAGAAAGCTTCCTGGGAAATTGGCATCTGAAGCAAACAGAAGCATGGAGAATGGAGGCCCCAGAAGGGATAGCCTTTGAACATATTCTTCTCTATTTCCTACTGTGCTAAAAAATAAGAGGAGAATCATGTTTCCACAGCAGTGGGCTTCATTAACAGGGAAAAACATGAATTCTCAGAAATTTTGGCTGGAAGAAGCCTTATGCATTTTCCATTCCAGGGACTGTGAACTTTAACCTGCCGCAGAATCACCTGGATGCTTGCTAAACCACAGATTTCTGGGCCTTCCAAAGGTCTAGGGTGGGGCTGAATAATCTGCATGTCTAACAAGTTCCCAGGTGATGCTGATTATAATGGTCTAAGGATTACACTGTAAGAACCACTGATCTAATCCAACATTAAGTTTTTAAAGGAGACAACTAAATTTAACAATTATTTATTAAGTACCTACTATGAGTAAGATTTTGGACCAAACATTAAAGACAAAAAGAATTTTATACTAAATTAAATTCCAGATTGATTAAAGATTTAAATGTTTTAAAAATTTTATGAAGCTACTAGGATATAATTCCAGAATGAGGAAGGACTTTTGGGAAATGACAGCAAAGGTAGAAACAATAAAGGAATAATATAAAAGAAAACTAATAAGGAATTTTTTCTATATAAAATTATTAAAAGTCAAAGCACACCAAAATAAAAATTATGACAAAATAAAAAATTGTGAAAAAGAATTTGTAATCAATATGACAGATAAAATGCCATATTCTTAAAATGTGAAGAATCCATCAGGACATACAAACACCTTCAGAGAAATATTAACAAAGAAATAACTGGGCAATTTACAAAAATAAATACAAATGGCAAATTAGTATATTAAAACATTTACTTACAGTAATAAAGAAAATTAAACATTGTTTTTCAATAATGAATTTGGCATATAAAAATATTGAATGTTGGCACAGCTGACTTTCACATGATGATGGAGCATTTATAAGTTGCTGTTATCATTCTTATGTTAGTTGAGTTTACACTAGCTGCTATTACAACAAACCTGAAAGTGAACAAAAGCTTAAACATAAATGCATGTATTTCTTGCCCACACTAAGTCCAAGAAAGTGCTTCATATTGGCAGTAGGCTCCTCTCCAGTGATTCGGAGAGTCTGCTTCCTTTTTTCCTTCCGTCTGGTGCCTCCACCACCTTCAACATAGTGGCTTATTAGTTCACAATCAAGCCAAAAATGGGAATAGCATGAAAAATAGCTTTACAAGTGGCTATGAGAGAGGCTTGGCATGCATAACTTTCATTCACATTCCATTGGCTAAAAATCATTCATATGGTATGTGAATGATATATCAATAAAACTGTTATTCTTTTTTTAATGTAGAAAGAGGATTTAGAGAGTATGGTGTTATGAAAGCAAAGAGAGCTATCTGAGAAGAGATAGGGGGTTAACTGTATCATATATTGCAAGGAGGTTGAGGAAGATGAAGCCTAAGAAGAATACACAGAACTAATTAAGAGATTATTGTCAATCCTGAAAAAAAACAGTTTGAGTAGAATGATGAGCATTCAAGGCTAATGGAACTTGGTTAAGGAAGGGCTAGGTTAAAATTGTAAGGAATAGCAAGCAGTACTCAAAAGCTAGTCTACTGAGTTTTGCAATAAAAGGGAAGAGATATAAAACTGCAATATTAAGTGATAAAGACAGAAAATGAAGGATTATTTTTTATAAGAGACATGATGATACATGCAATGATATAGCACCTGACTCTGTAGCACTGTCTTATTGGAGGCTGGGGGATGAGATTCTATGCAAAAACAGAGGATTAGCCTTGCCAAGAAGAGATATTTCTTCCTCCAAAATCTTAGAGAAATAGAAAAATTTGGTCAAAATGTGAAGAAATATTAAATAGAGATAGTTTATCAGATGGTTTTAATCGCTTCAGTAATATAATGCTTAATGATATCTGCTAAGGGAAAAGGAAGTAAAATGTGTTTGAGATAGTGCAGGAAATGGGGCAAGTTGGGGATAACTGTCATTGGAAACACAATCAGAAAAGAAAATAAATTATCAGGGGTTGGTTTTTTTGGTAGCCTCCAAAATCTTAAGGTGAGTATCACATAGATGAATGGACAGGGATAAGAGAGTTTGGATGCAATAAATGTGAATTTAATTGACTGGCATTGCTTTTCTTTAAAAAGTTCAAATTATCAATTATCAGAAAGTCCTCAACAGGTGATGAATACATCTTTTTTAAAGTTGCCCAAATTTCACAAATATTATCTTTTCCTTTTCAAATGAAAAGGCTGCTCCTCAATTTAAAAAAAAAAGGGGACTTCCCTGGTGGCACAGTGGTTAAGAATCTGCCTGCCAATGGAAGGGACACGGGTTTGAGCCCTGGTCCGGGAAGATCCCACATGGCACGGAGCAACTAAGCCCATGCACCACAACTACTGAAGCCTGCGCACCTAGAGCCGGTGCTCCGCAACAAGAGAAGCCACCACAATAAGAAGCCGGCGTACCACAACGAAGAGTAGCACCCACTCACTGCAAGTAGAGAAAGCCCACGCACAGCAACGAGGACCCAACGCAGCCAAAAATAAATTAATTAAAAAATTTTTTTTCTAAAAAAAAATAAAAGGGCTGCTTCTATTCTTTGAAATATCTTCCACAAAAATGTGTGTTTTATCACAAGTCATCAACCATGTTACTCAGATGCATCAATAGATTTAATAGCTTATACAATGCCCAACATTTTTTTTCATTTGTTCTTGTTCCTACATATTTTATTCAGAAGAACCCCACATAGTTCAATTAGTTCTGGGGATGCTTTTATTTATCTTGGGGGTGTTTCAATACAATACATGAGACCTACAAAATTTTCATTATGTATTAAATATTTATTGCCCAATTTCCCTGATCAATCCAAGAGGTAGATGTAGAGACCATGGTCCTGAGGGGATGAAATAGAGGCAGGTGACTGGTCCAAGGGGAAAACTGTAGTCAATAGAGCAATAACTTAGTGTACATTGGAAGACCCTCAGTCTCTAAGAGCAGCATGGATAGCAAGTTCTTGTGGACAGAAGGGGTGGCTGAAATAAGAATAGAGGGATGCAAAAGGCTATTACATTCCAGGATGACCTTAGCTTGAAGCAGCTTGAACGTTATCTCATCTGCCTGTCTGCTTGTGGGACAAGGGAAGAACACAGGGACAAATTGTTCTGGAGCCACAGGACAAACTCAAACTAAGAACTAGCCTCCTATGAGCTGAAATGGTCCCAGCAGTAAAAATTCCAGTATCCAAAGCAGCAGGGAAGTTGGATCTCATTTTTTACTGATATCAATATTCAAAAATTCTGAGCTGGTTGAGACTCCAGTCACAAACATGGAAGCAGGAGCCTCCCTCAGACAATGATCATGGTCACACAAAAGGTTTTGTAATGGTTCCCAGGAGACATGATCAGTTTGAAATAGCTCTGCAATTGAGGGCTGGTGGTTGGGTTCCATGCTGGCTAGTGGGCTGGCAAGGCCTGGGAAGTTGGCAATGTCCCAGCAAACAAGATAAATTTCAGGAGACAATCCTAATACCAATCATGAACTCATCCATGAATCAGGAACTGAGTAACCATATCAGAGGTTAGAGAGAAACCAACATTTCAAGGAACGCTGGGCAACTGGGTTAGGTTGTAAGACTAGTATGGGGGTTTCTAATAATTATTCATTCATGCATTAAGCCATTATTATGTGCCTACTATCTTCTAGGTTCTGTGATAATTGCTGGTAATGCAAAGATAAATAGGGTATAGTCTCTAAGTAGTTTACTATGTCTAGTGGGAGAGACAGTGAAGAGCCAATGCACTATGATTTCAGTAGGGGATGCTTCTGAAGAGGAATAAGGGACTTACAGAATTCCAAAAGGCCAGGGTACCTACAATCAGCAGAAACTGACAACTCCCTATTTCCAAATCTTCCTTAAATCTACCCTACTCTGAATATAATTCTCCATTTGAAAAAAAAATGGGGAAACTTCAAAGGAAATGTGAACGAGTAATTGTATTACACAAGTCAATCCCACAAATAACAATATAAACATTTTTTTAAATTCCATAAATAGCCAAGCCCATCTGCATTTATTTTGTCTCATCCAATAGCACATTACAACTCTGTTTCCATGGCTCCAAAACAGCAAGTCAGTTTGGTCAAGTCAGTCAAATAAAAGTCAAATGAGTTTTTTAAAAAAGACACAAACTGGAATAGTTGATATCTTCATCCTGTATAGGCATAGCCTAAAACTTGATATTTATTTCTATTCGTTGGCTTTTTGTTTTAATACTGATTCCCAAATCCCTTTTCACTACTATTTTATAAAATGCACCACTTTGCCTGAGTTAAATTGTATATAGTATCTTAATACATCATCTTCCAATCATTAATTTTCATCAGAGAATGTCAGCAGGGAATTATGTCAGATTAGTTGGACCTGATATCTTCTCATAAATCCATTCTAACCTCTATATAGCCTTTCATTCTATCAAACATTTTCCATCTCTCTTGGAAGCTTCTTAAATTTTTTTCTTGAAATTAAAGTTGAACTTATCCAAACTGTTCCTGTCTTTATTTTTAACAAATGTTTACTGAATTCCAATTATTTGAAAAGCACTGAAAAAAATTAAAAAAAAAGAAAGAAAAGCACTGAATAAAATGTTGAGATGGGGACAAGTATTTTCTCTAATTTATAGGTAAAGTGGGATTTTCTGTGTTATTCTGAACAAAAGGCAAAAGTTATCCCCACTGACAAGGAGCTGTCCTCAGCTGAAGCTGGAGCCAGCAAGCTCCCTGCAGGACTTCAGAGGCACAGTGCAGAGTTTTCACCAAGTGGTCGATCCCCTACTAATCCTCACATCCAAAAAGACCAGGAAGCCGTATGAGATGGGTACTACAGTGTTTGTGAAGAAAAGATATTGAAATCAGGGATGTTTCCCCTCTGAAAAGTCAAGGTTACCATTTCTGAGGACTGAAGTTTCCAGAAAGAAAAAGTTAAAAACATCTAGTTCTCTGGCCGGAGGGAAGCTGAGCTGCAGAGCCCTCAGGTCTTTGCTGACAATACTCTGGGAAGGAGTATGCTAAGGAATTCTTGGGGGAGAGTTCTTTGGAGAACTCTAAAGGTTTGTTATATTATCACTTTTGTTCCATTTCCCCTACTGTGGAGGGAAGGAAGTGAGTGCTTCACAGATTTAAAGTTTAAAGCTCAATCTTGAACATAAAGAATGATGCCTCTTTCTGGCTTAGAGATTTATGAACGATGAAGACCACTGAAGCAGCCCATGCCAGTGGAGCTTAAGGTTTGATGTTCCTAGACACCTCGTCCCAACTCCCCACAACCCTCAGAACATAAAGATAAATGTCTCAGCTCCACAGAAAAGAGCACAGAGATGGGCTGATAATGTCTGGACAGTTGCTGGACCAGTTGATGGGATGTGCAGTCCAAAGAAGGAGTTGAAGTAGGTTCTGCTGGGAAAAAGCAGGGGAGACACATCTGCTCCTCTAAGGGATGCTTCGGTGACAGAGAGAGCTGAGGTAAAGGTAAATACCACTCAAAGAAAACCAAGTACACCATCTGGGTAGAAACCTTTATACCAGCGGATACTACCAGCATCAGCTAAAACCAGACTAAGCCTAAGGGAAGACACTGATCCACCTCTGATACATGGGCAGTCATGACAAAAGACTTATGCCTCCCATATGCTTCCTTCTTGTCCACAACACCAGAGAAATTGGTTTGGTGGGGAGGGAAGACTCAGAGCCAGGTGTCAGCCTGCACCTCCTCCACATCCAGCTGCCATGGGTACAGCTGGGGAGAAGATGACATCCCATCAAGAGTAAGAAAAGCTTTGAAGTAGACACATATAAGTCTCCAATTGGAAGCGTTATTCAATAAAATAAAACAAGTTCTTGTATAGGTCAATGAGGTAATATCTATACACACAGAAACTTAAAAGTTGCATCAAATATCTAGTTACTTCTATACATTTACAAAGCTGGTATTTTTTCCCCCTCATTGAATTGTTCAATACCATCCTCATTAACCACTGAATACGACTTGTAACTCAGAAAAGAGCACATAGCATATATTGGAATTACTAAAAATAAAAATTGATCATAGAAAATTGGTTTGGATGAAAATATACAAATGTATTTTATATTCAGTTTTCCAAAATTTCACTAACATATCCTTTAAAATTATTCACACTAATAATAAATGTTGTATATCAGGAAAAAAAATGTATTTGCTGTATAAGTAAAATGAAGCAATGAAATAAAGAATGTGAAAAACCATCACTTCTTGAAAACATCCCTGCAAAAATTATTTGTGTTTAAGTAAAACTGATTACTCTAGTATGGTTAGTTTAGCTGCAAAGAGAAGAAACAAAATTGCAAGTAAAGTGAAATGTATTTTAAAAATACAGTAAGTATCTTGACTCTCAGGACTGATGGTGTATTTTTAAGAGGTTTCTAGAAACTAGAAGCAGAGAAGACCTATAATCTCTCCCTTAGGGCATCTCAATTTCTCTATGGATGCTTGTTCCACTCTCGGCTCTTCACTGAAGAGAAGCCCCCATGGTTTATACTGATTCATAAGTTTGCTCCAATTCTCAGGATCATGACCATTTGACCTCAGATTCCACCACTAACTGGCAACTTCTCTTTATGTTTAATTCAAATAAACAAGTGAGAGAATTGTATTGGTTTGTGTTTTTGTTCCAAGCCATGTGATAATAGCCAAAGCAGATATGGACAATACTTAGGTCCCCATCCACCAGTCTTTTCCAGCAAGAGGGAGACACATAGTACTTGAAGAAACTGAGTTTCCAGTGAACTCCAGTCCTGGGTCCCCATGTGATATCTGATATAAAGGATTCTGACTCTTTAGTATATTATGCATAGTTTTATTGTTTACTGAATTTTTTACAAATAAATCAGCCTTTTAAAATCTTCTAACTTCACTTTAAGATAGAAATTGAAGTCTTTTAAGAGAATATTTTTATTCATATGTTGGACCATGTCATCATTCTCATCAAAGGTCTCAAAGAACTTATAGGTCATCTACCCGATCTCTTCTCACATGCTAGTGCCCCAAATTTTACCACAGTTCTAAAATTTTTAAATTGCAAGTAAATTATTTATCCATAGTAGAATCCAGAATACAGACATTTTCATATTATAGATAAAACAGTCACCTGAAGAAAGAGTGCTGGTGGCTCTATACTCTGAAAACCACTTCCCTTGTGGAAAAGAGAGCTTATAACCACAAAAGAAATCCTAGCCAGAAGGAGACTCTTTCTGTCATTTAACCTAACCACATCCCCTCACTCTCTACTCAGTGGAGACGAAAAATAATCTTTCTTGAATGAGCAAAAAAAAGCAACATCCCCTTTCTTACATAGCTATCACTTATTGAGTGCATACTAAGTTCAAACTTCTTTTGTTAAATATTGCTGGATTTGACTCAAAATATGGAGGTCATCTTGAGCTCAATTCTTCCCTATCTTAAAAAGTGCTCAAGGTCAACTACTAGCCGCCTATGAGGCGAATCCAAAAAGCCTTTCCTTTTGGAGGCAACACTTTTGTTTCATGTAGCACTGTTGATTTAACCTCATGAAACAACTCAATAATAGGAAGGCAAGAATTAGTGGTTTCTAAAATTAAATGTTAAGTGCTTGGTTTCCATATGATTAGCCTGATTGTAACAGATCAACAAAAATATAAGAATGTATTTTTCTTCCTTCTAACTTTTGAGGGGAAAATGACCAAAGTATCAATTACATTTAATTAGCAATGCCATGCTTATTCCATAATAATATTTACCAACTGACACACAAAATGAATATGCTGCAGGAGAATACTGAAGACAATCTATTTGGAATCTGTTTGCAGTAAGGAGGCTCAGTAGCCAAACACTGTGGGAATGAACATTAACACAAATTCTAGAATTTCTCTACCAATAGGTAATTGTCTCCAAGGGAAGAAGATACAGAGAGGGAAGACCACATTAAAGAGTGAAGAGGTAGGTTCTAGAGAAAGGCTAGAAGCCAATAAGCTAAATGAAGGTCACTAACTCAGTTTTAATCAATTTCTAAATGAAATACACCTTGAGGGCAGAGCAATCCCAGGAAGAAACTGATTTTAAAAAATGAGAAAGATTCTGTATTCTTTATTAACAGAGATACATTACTTTTAATGACTAAAATAAATGTGCTTTTTTAAACATCTTTATTGGAGTATAATCGCTTTACATTGTTGTTAGTTTCTGCTGTATAACGAAGTGAATCAGCTATACCTATACTTATATCCCCATATCCCCTCCCTCGCCCATCTCCCTCCCTCCCACCCTCCCTATCCCACCCCTCTAGGTGGTCACAAAGCACTGAACTGACCCAACTTACTCTTCCCCCTCCCCCATCCTTAAGTCCATTCTCTACGTCTGAGTCTTTATTACTGCCCTGCCCCTAGGTTCATCAAAACCATTTTTTTTAATTCCATAAAAATGTGTTAGCATATAGTATCTGTTTTTCTCTTTCTGAGTTACTTCACTTAGTATGACAGATTCTAGGTCCATCCAACTCACTACAAACACCTCAATTTCGTTTCTTTTTATGGCTGAGTAATATTCCATTGTATATATATGAGCCAAATCTTCTTTATCCTTTCATCTGTCCATGGACACTTAGGTTACTTCCATGTCCTGGCCATTGTAAATAGAGCTGCAATGAACATTGTGGTACATGACTCTTTTTTAGTTCTGGTTTTCTCAGGGTATATGCCCAGTAGTGGGATTACTAGGTCATATGGTAGTTCTATTTTTAGCTTTTTAAGGAACCTCCATACTCTTCTCCATAGTGACTGTATCAATTTACATTCCCACCAACAGTGCAAGAGGGTTCCCTTTTCTCCACACCCTCTCCAGCATCTATTGTTTGTAGATTTTTGGATGATGGCCATTCTGACTGGTGTGAGGTTAACACCTCATTGTAGCTTTGATTTGAATTTCTCTCATGATTAATGATGCTGAGCATTCTTTCATGTGTTTGTTGGCAATCTGTATATCTTCTTTGGAGAAATGTCTATTTAGGTCTTCTGCCCATTTTTGGATTGGGTTGTTTGTTTTTTTGTTATTGAGCTGCACCAGCTGCTTGTAAATTTTGGAGATTAATCCTTTGTCAGTTGCTTCCTTTGCAAATATTTTCTCCCATTCTGAGGGTTGTCTTTTGGTCTTGTTTATGGTTTCCTTTGCTGTGCAAAAGGTTTCAAGTTTCATTAGGTCTCATTTGTTTATTTTTGTTTTTATTTCCATTTCTCTAGGAGGTGGGTCAAATGGATCTTGCTGTGATTTATGTCATAGTGTTCTGCCTATGTTTGCCTCTAAGTGTTTTATAGTGTCTGGCCTTACATTTAGGTCTTCAGTCCATTTTGAGTTTATTTTTGTGTATAGGGTTAGGGAGTGTTCTAATTTCATTCTTTTACATGTAGCTGTCCAGTTTTCCCAGCACCACTTATTGAAGAGGCTATCTTTTCTCCATTGTATATTCTTGCCTCCTTTATCAAAGATAAGGTGACCATGTGTGTGGGTTTATCTCTGGGCTTTCTATCCTGTTCCATTGATCTTTATTTCTGTTTTTGTGCCAGTACCAAACTGTCTTGATTACTGAAGCTTTGTAGTATAAAGTCAGGGAGCCTGATTCCTCCAGCTCCATTTTTCTTTCTCAAGATTGCTTTGGCTATTCGGGGTCTTTTGTGTTTCCATACAAATTGTGAAATATTTTGTTCTAGTTCTGTGAAAAATGCCAGTGGTAGTTTCATAGGGATTGCACTGAATCTGAAGATTGCTTTGGGTAGTAGAGTCATTTTCACAATGTTGATTCTTTCAATCCAACAACATGGTATATCTCTCCATCTGTTTGCCTCCTCTTTAATTTCTATCATCAGTGTCTTATAGTTTTCTGCATACAGGTCTTTTATCTCCTTAGGTAGGTTTATTCCTAGGTTGGTTTTTTTTCTGTGGTATGCGGGCCTCTCACTGCTGTGGCCTCTCCCGTTGCGGAGCACAGGCTCCGGACGCGCAGGCTCAGTGGCCACGGCTCACGGGCCCAGCCGCTCCACGGCATGTGGGATCTTCCCGGATCGGGGCACGAACCCGTATTCCCTGCATCGGCAGGTGGACTCTCAACCACTGCGCCACCAGGGAAGCCCTATTCCTAGGTATTTTATTCTTTCTGTTGCAATAGTAAATGGAAGTGTTTCCTTAATTCCTCTTTCAGACTTTTCATCATTGGTGTATAGGAATGCAAGAGATTTCTGTACATTAATTTTGTATACGCCACTTTACCAAATTCACTGATTAGCTCTAGGAGTTTTCTGGTAGAGTCTTTAGGATTCTCTATGTATAGTATCATGCCATCTGCAAACAGTGACAGCTTTACTTCTTTTCTGATTTGGATTCCTTTTATTTCGTTTTCTTCTCTGCTGTGGCTAAAACTTCCAAAACTATGTTGAATAACAGTGGTGGGAGTGGGCAACCTTGCCCTGTTCCTGATCTTAGCGGAAATGGCTTCAGTTTTTCACCACTGAGAACAATGTTGGCTGTGGGTTTGTCATATATAGCCTTTATTATGTCGAGGTAAGTTCCCTCTATGCCTACTTTCTGGAGAGTTTTTATCATAAATGGGTGTTGAATTTTCTCAGAAGCTTTTTCTGTATCTATTGAGATTATCATATGGTTTTTACCCTTCAGTTTGTTAGTATGGTTTATCACATTGATTGATTTGCATATATTGAAGAACCCTGGCATTCCCTGGATAAACCCACTTGACCATGGTATATGATCCTTTTAATGTGCTGCTGGATTCTGTTTGCTAGTATTTTGCTGAGGATTTTTGCATCTATGTTCATCAGTGATACTGGCTTGTAGTTTTCTTTTTTTGTGTCATCTTTGTCTGGTTTTGGTATGAGGCTGACGGTGGTCTCATAGAATGAGTTTTGGAGTGTTCCTCCCTCTGCTATATTTTGGCTGAGTTTGAGAAGGATAGGTGTTAGCTCTTCTCTAAATGTTTGATAGAATTCACCTGTGAAGCCATGTGGTCCTGGGCTTCTGTTGTATGATTTTTAATCACAGTTTCAATTTCAGTGCTTGTGATTGGCCTGTTTATATTTTCTATTTCTTCCTGGTTCAGTCTCAGAAGGTTGTGTTTTTTCCAGGTTGTCCATGTTACTGGCATACAGTTACTTGTAGTAATCTCTCAAGATCCTTTGTATTTCTGCAGTGTCAGTTGTTACTTCTCCTTTTTCATTTCTAATTCTGTTGACTTGAGTCTTCACCCTTTTTTTCTTGATGAGTCTGGCTAATGGTTTATCAATTTTGTTTATCTTCTCAAAGAACCAGCTTTAGTTTTATTGATCTTTGCTATTGTTTCCTTCATTTCTTTTTCATTTATTTCTGATCTGATCTTTATGATTTCTTTCCTTCTGCTAACTTTGGGTTTTTTTGTTCTTCTTTCTCTAATTGCTTTAGGTGTAAGGTTAGGTTGTTTATTTGAGATGTTTCTTGTTTCTTAAGGTAGGATTGTATTGCTATAAACTTCCCTCTTAGAACTGCTTTTGCTGCATCCCATAGGTTTTGGATTGACATATTTTCACTGACATTTGTTTCTAGGTATTTTTTTATTTCTTCTTTGATTTCTTCAGTGATCTCTTGGTTATTTAGTAGTGTATTGTTTAGCCTCCATGTGTTTGTATTTTTTACAGATTTTTTCCTGTAATTGATATCTAGTCTCAGAGCATTGTGGTTGAAAAAGATACTTGATACAATTTCAATTTTCTTCAATTTGCCAAGGCTTGACTTGTGACCCAAGATATGATCTATCCTGGAGAATGTTCCATGAGCCCTTGAGAAGAAAGTTTATTCTGTTGGTTTTGGATGCAATGTTCTTAAATATCAATTAAGTCCATCTTTTTTAAGGTATCAGTTAAAGCTTGTGTTTCCTTATTTATTTTCATTTTGCATGATCTGTCCATTGGTGAAAGTGGGGTATTAAAGTCCCCTACTATGACTGTGTTGCTGCCGATTTCCCCTTTTATGGCTGTTAGCATTTGCCTTATGTATTGAGGTGCTCCTATGTTGGGTGCATAAATATTTACAATTGTTATATCTTCTTCTTGGATTGATCCCTTGATCATTATATAGTGTCCTTCTTTGTCTCTTATAATAGTCTTTATTTTAAAGTCTATTTTGTCTGATATGAGAACTGCTACTCCAGCTTTCTTCTGATTTCCATTTGCATGGAATATCTTTTTCCATCGCCTCACTTTCAGTTTGTATGTGTCCCTAGGTCTGAAGTGGGTCTCTTGTAGACAGCGTATATACGGGTCTTGTTTTTGTATCCATTCAGCCACTCTATGTCTTTTGGTTGGAGCCTTTAATCCATTTACATTTAAGGTAATTATCTATATGTATGTTCCTATCACCATTTTCTTAATTGTTTTGGGTTTGTTATTTTAGGTCTTCTCCTTCTCTTGTGTTTCCTGCCTAGAGAAGTTCCCTTAGCGTTTGTTGTAAACCTGGTTTTGTGGTGCTGAATTCTCTTAGCTTTTGCTTGTCTGTAAAGGTTTTAATTTCTCCGTCAAATCTGAGTGAGATCCTTGCTGGGTAGAGTAATCTTGGTTGTACGTTTTTCCCTGAATCACTTTAAATACGTCCTGCCTCTCCCTTCTGGCTTGCAGAGCTTCTGCTGAAAGATCAGCTCTTAATCTTATGGGGATTCCCTTGTATGTTATTTGTCATTTTTCTTTTGCTGCTTTTAATATTTTTTCTTTGTATTTAATTTTTGATAGTTTGATTAATATGTGTCTTGGCGTGTTTCTCCTTGGATTATTGTGTATAGGACTCTGCACTTCCTGGATTTGATTGACTATTTCCTTCCCCATACTAGGGAAGTTTTCAACTATAATCTCTTCAGTATTTTCTCAGTCCCTTTCTTTTACTCTTCTTCTTCTGGGACGCCTATAATTCGAATTGGGGTGTTTAATGTTGTCCCAGAGTTTTCTGAGACTGTCCTCAATTCTTTTCATTCTTTTTTCTTTATTCTGCTCTGCAGTAGTTATTTCCACTATTTTGTCTTCCAGGTCACTTATTCGTTCTTCTGCCTCAGTTATTCTGCTATTGATCCCTTCTACAGAATATTTCATTTCATTTATTGTGTTGTTCATCATTGTTTGCTTGCTCTTTAGTTTTTCTAGGTGCTTATTAAACGTTTCTTGTATTTTCTCCATTCTATTTCCAAGATTTTGGATCATCTTTACTACCATTACTCTGAATTCTTTTTCAGGTATACTGCCTATTTCCCCTTCATTTGTTTGGTCTGGTGGGTTTTTACCTTGCTCCTTCATCTGCTGCATATTTTTCCGTCTTCTCATTTTGCTTAACTTACCGTGTTTGGGGTCTCCTTTTCGCCTGCTGCAGGTTCGTAGCTCCTGTTGTTTTTGATGTCTGCCCCCAGTGGCTAAAGTTTGTTCAGTGGGTTGTGTAGGCTTCCTGGTGGAGGGGACTGGTGCCTGTGTTCTGGTGGATGAGGCTGGATCTTGTCTTTCTGGTGGGCAGGACCGAGTCCGGTGTTGTGTTTTGGGGTGTCTGTGAACTTAGTATGATTTTAGACAGCCTCTCTGCCAATGAGTGGGGTTGTGTTCCTGTCTTGCTAGTTGTTTGGCATGGGGTGTCCAGCACTGGAGCTTGCTAGTTGTTGAGTGGAGCTGGTTCTTAGCATTGAGACGGAGATCTCTGGGAGAGCTCTTGCCCATTGATATTATGTGTGGCCAGGTGGTCTCTGGTGGTCCAATGTCCTGAACTCGGCTCTCCCACCTCAGAGGTTTAGGTCTGACAGCTGGCGGGAGAACCAAGACCCTGTCAGCCAGATGGCTTTTGGGAATTCTGAGGTCTTCTGCCAGCGTTCAGTAGGTGTTCTTTAGGAGTTGTTCCACATGTAGATGTATTTTTGATGTATTTGTGGGGAGGAAGGTGATCTCCACATCTTACTCCTCCACCATCTTGAAGGCCCTCTAAAATAATTGTTTTTAAAGAAAATTATCTAAGACCCTTGTTTTCTCTGGGGATACTGTTTAAGTCCAAAGGAGTATTCAGACTATACACCAGAAAGCACTTCTGAGAAGTTTCCTTCCAAGTTTAAACTTCTGTGATTTTTGTGGTCTTTTCACCTGGAGAAACAGTACAGTTGATTTAGTTTTTCCACTTTCTACGACACTTGGTCATGTCTCAGATTTAAGTCACACTTGGGTTCAACTCTTCCCTCTAAGTGATTTCTGATCTTATATCAATGTCACCCCTTATTCAGTCATTCTTAAGTCAAAGTTAACGTTCTGTAAACATGAGAATTAGGCCAGCATTTCAGAAAGTCGAAGACAAGAAAACCCAGGTGGGAACAATATGGAAACATTCTCTCCCTGTGTCAACCAACTCTACTCTCCTGCTAATTCCCTGCTATCACCTTCTCCAGCTACTCTCACCTTTCTTCTTTTGTCTAGTACACCCTCTCCATCTTGTTTGGATTAAGTAATCACTTATAAAAATAAGAATATGATCTCTTTTCTGAATAAGAAGAAATATATCACTATGTATAGAACTCCTCATTTCAAAAAATAAAAATACTGCTCTACGTTTTTGAGATCTGCCTACTTTTTATTCAGAAACAATTGTACCTAGAAAAATATGGGGGTCAGGAACTTAGACTGTTACCAGGTTGTCAAATACCGTGTTATAATCTAGATATAAATTGTATTCACACACATAGGCCCAGCCTACTACATGTATGTCAGTGGCCACTCCAGGAAGCAAATTGGAAGCACTTTACTTATCAATCCCCATGACCTCCATCTCACTAAACAGAGAATCTAAGCAAAAACTAAACCCTTTCTATGCAAACACATATACAGCAGACTATTCCAGGCCCACATTTAAACTATACTGCTGCTGCCCCTAAACTCTACTCACATAGAAATCATGGAGCACTTGTGGCCTCTGACCCAAGGGCATGAGAATGTCTTTCTTCAGAGCCCAAGGACCAAGGGACCATAATAAAACAAAAGGGATGGGGTGAATCAAAACCAGTAATCTAGAAGATCAGGTCACCCAAAGAAGCAGAGTCTGAGGTAGTCCTGAGAAATGAGAGCATAAATCCAAGAGATTAAACAGCCAGGGAAATGAAAAGATGATGGCAAGTCTGGTGGGAAATCTGAAGCCAGTCTGGGTGACTAAAAAACACTGGAGATTTTATTCAATCCTGGGTTTTTATCTGCTCTCGATGGCAAGATGCCGAGGTGATCCAACTGCACTTGGAGGACTGTGGTTGGTACAGAGATTAATCTGATCTGATCTGATTAATCTATTAATCAGATCTGATTAATCTATTAATTTAGACGTTGGTTCTGTAACTGGTCTAATTCTCAAGTATTAAGAATCCATCTACTCCTGCATTTGTCCATAAGCTTTTTTGTGACACTGGTAGCTGTCTATCCAAATTCTTTCCACCATCTAACTTGACAATATGCCAAGATAAAAATACTCACTTTCTTGTACTCCCCTGCAGCTCTAGATGGCTATGTGACATAGTTACGGTGAATGATATTCAAACTGAGGATTTCTGTTATTGGAAAGAAATGACTCCCAGTTCCATATCTGCCACACAACACTGTTTCCTCTTCATACTGCCTGGAATGCTGAAGTGAGAGCCGCTTAGAGACCATACATCCAAAAGGATGATAGTAAAGGCTACACACTAAAAATGTGTAGGAGCAGGAGAAGAACTAGGACCCCACCAGCATCACAAGGTACCATCCCTGGACTTCTTGGTATCAGAGACAAATAAATCTCTGTGTGTTTAATCCAGTGTTTGGGGGATCTCTGTCGCTTATAGCAGAACACATTTCCCACTGTTATAATAAGATATCACTGTTTCAGTAATAGCTATGAACTTTGAAATTCCAGAAAGTTCCACACTCATCCTTTACCATTCTACCTGTGCCCTGTGAATGACTAAGAAAACACATTTCACTCAACAAAAGCACATGAGTACAGATATGATCCTAGAGATATACAGATTCTTAGTACACGAAAAAAAAACTGGAAGTTATAATTTAAAAATGTCCCAAAAAACCTCAACTGACAGAGGCTGCAACAATGCTTTCAAGAAACAAATTAGCCACCTGTAGAACTGTCTTTGTCCAACATCTTATCATTAGATTCTGCAAGAATAAAATATGCTTCTTAATTATAATACCAAAGGAAAAAGAAGATATAAAAAAATAGTGTAAAATCAAGAGCAGAATTCAGATAACTAAAGCAATCTGTTCTTGCCTGGCTGAACTCATCCAGGACTCTAGCCCATCTCCCCTCGTTCTTTCTCACTTCTGATGTCTCTGCCAACTCCCATCCCTATGTTAGCTATCTTTGCTCCTCAAAGTTCTTTCTGCATCGACACTTCTATCTCCTGCTTTTGATCCCTCTTTGCTGCTAAGCCCTCAGTTTTGGATTCTTCCTTCTCTTCATATTCAGTTTCTAGTTCTTAGATTATAACAGTTTTTCTGCCCTCCTTCTTAGAGGTCATCTTGGATTTTGGTTGATTTCTTGAGCCCAGAGGCCAAAATCAGGGTTCTACTTCAAA
Source organism: Stenella coeruleoalba (assembly GCF_951394435.1). NCBI lineage: Eukaryota > Metazoa > Chordata > Mammalia > Artiodactyla > Delphinidae > Stenella > Stenella coeruleoalba. The sequence continues at coordinate 61,607,343 of NC_137159.1, read as the reverse complement.
TGCTGCCTCCCCGTAGCACCGTACAGCGTGAGTCTCCCAGTTCTGTTTACACACACTCCCATCAAGGGAATTAAAATCCCCTTGTAAGCCCCTAACCTAGCTTCTCTTCACATACCAACCCACTGGCCAAGCAGCAGGCTTTGAATTTACTTTTTGCTAAATATAAAAACAAATGCATTACAAAATTAAGACAGAAGTTACAGTGTATGACAGTCTCTAGGTCCATCCAGCTCACTGCAAATAGCTCAATTTCGTTTCTTTTTATGGCTGAGTAATATTCCATTGTATATATGTGCCACATCTTCTTTATCCATTCATCTGTCAATGGACACTTAGGTTGCTTCCATGTCCTGGCTACTGTACATAGTGCTGCCTAGAGACTGTCATAGAGCGTGAAGTAAGTCAGAAAGAGAAAAACAAATACCGTATGCTAACACATATATATGGAATCTAAAAAAAAGAAGAAAGAAATGGTTGTGAAGAACCTAGGGGCAGGACAGGAATAATGACGCAGATGTAGAGAATGGACTTGAGGACACAGGGAGGGGGAAGGGTAAGCTGGGATGAAGTGAGAGAGCGGCATGGACAAACATACACTACCAAATGTAAAATAGATAGCTAGTGGGAAGCAGCCGCATAGTACATGGAGATCAGCTCGGTGCTTTGTGACCACCTAGAGGGGAGGGATCGGGAGGGTGGGAGAGAGACGCAAGAGGGAGGAAATATGGGGATATATGTATACTTATAGCTGATTCATTTTGTTATACAGCAGAAACTAACACACTATTGTAAAGCAATTATAATCCAATAAAGATGTTAAAAAAAAAGTTACAGTGTAATTACAACTATGGGTAGTAGAAAAGGGGGGCCAAGTGACAGACTGTGTCCCCCACTGTTCAGAATTAAGCTTTTATATTTTATTGCATTTTTAAGGCAGATTTAGAGTCCCACAGAAGCTCTCACATAGTTGAATAATACATCCTCAAGTTATTTCTTTGAAAAATTTGCAGAATTTTTTGGCAACTTAGAGTCCTCCCTCTCTCTATTCACTGCTAAATTAATCAAAAGGGCAAGTGGTCAAAATTTGGTGTCTTCCAGTTAGTACCTTGCATCCTCCAAAAATGAGGGCCTAAAACCTTGCAGTAACTTCCAGAGTGGTAGTGATATTTATACTGGATTATTCTTTCTTGCAAGAGTGATTTTTTAAAAGGCACCAAATAGAAAGAATCTGCATCATTTAAGAGTCCCCTGTGTGGAAGAATCTGTCCTAGTTTATGTCTGTTGATTTGAAAGGGTGTTTGAGAAAGAATGGGAAAATGAGTCCAGGAGATCAATATTCTGAACAATTAACCTATAAACAAATAAATAACACAGTATATGGGCTACTTAATGTCACATCTCTATAGACAGACAACAATAAGTTTGCAGGCGAGGTTGACATGATGGATATCACTAGATTACTAACACTCTATGCCAGATTCAGAAACAAAAGCACATGCACTTTCTTTCATTCTCCCACATTGTAATGGATGCTTCCCCACTCTTTAAACCCCTCACCCTCATTTTCATCAATAATTTGGACATTTATATTTATTCTCAAAGGAATGGCATATAATAGCCTTGCAGATGAAAAGGCAGGGGCAAACTTAACCATTGTGAGGCCAGAGTTCAAGTCATCTCTTAGGACTCCAAGGGATATACCAAAAAAAAGGACACATGTTGAGAAGCTGTGGTTTGCCTAGTGCCATGAAGATGCTTTTGCACCTGTATACATTTCCACAGTTTATCAATCTGATGATAAATCAATGGTTCACAATTCCAACTGCATATTAGAATCAACTCGGACGTTTTCTATAATACTTACTCCTTGCCACCTCCCACAAAGCTAACTGAAATTAAATTTTAGAGAGTTAAGCTCCATCATCTATAATTTTTGATGTGTTTGTAGGGGGAGGTGAGCTCAGAGTCCTTTTATTCCACCATCTTGATCCTCCCTCCTGGCATCTGTAGTTTTTATTTAAATCTCCAGATGGTTCTGAGGCACAGGGATAGTTGACACCAACTACACTAAATAAAGAATTTTTTTGTTATTCTGGTCCACAAACTACATCAACAAGGTCAAAATCTTACAAGTCACTAATATTACCTTTTCCCGTCTGCTAGAAAAGTCTTAACAAAATTAATACAAAGATGATTTGATTGGATCCTAGGAAGGTACAGAGTCAACAAGATATCCAGTCATGCCAGAAACAAAAACCATTAAAACTAGAATAGAAGGAATTCCCTGGTGGCACAGTGGTTAGGAATCTGCCTGCCAATGCAGGGGACAGGGGTTCAAACCCTGGTGCAGGAAGATCCCATGTGCTGTGGAGCAGCTAAGCCCCGTGTGCCACAACTACTGAGCCTGCGCTCTAGAGCCCATGAGCCACAACTACTGAAGACCACATGCCCTAGAGCCCATGCGCCACAACTACCGAGCCCGAGTGCTACAACTACTGAAGCCCGCACGCCTAGAGCCCATGCTCCGCAACAAGAGAAGCCATCGCAATGAGAAGCCCGAGCACAACAAAGAGTAACCCCCGCTCACCGCAACTAGAGAAAGCAAGCACGAAGCAACAAAGACCCAACGCAGCCAAAAAAATAAAATTTAAAAACTAAAAAAAAAAAAACTAGAATAGAAAATTTCACTGACCAAAATTTGCCGTTAACACATTGAACACATATCTCCTAGAGATAACCCCATTGTGATTTTCAAAACAGATATTTTTTAGATTTTAGGAAATATAGTCTAATATTATTACCTACTTAAGCACTTAAGGCTAGGAATCATATCAATATATAATTAAGGCATTTATATAAAATTTGAAATCTTACACAAATGTCCTAAATAGAGAAGAAATACAACAGGTGAAATGGTGTTCTCTTCCTCACTTTTGATCTTTCTTCATTCCTTAGAATATTTTCCTTTTCTATGAGTGGTAAGAATTCACAAGAATCTAACATAGAACAAATCTTTAGAAGGGGATGACACTGCTTTTTAAATAACAAAAACTAGGACTTCCCTGTTAGCACAGTGGTTAAGAATCCGTCTGCCAATGCAGGAGACATGGGTTCAAGCCCTGGTCCGGGAAGATCCCACATGCCACAGAGCAGCTAGGCCCGTGCGCCACAACTACTGAGCCTGCGCTCTAGAGCCCGTGAGCCACAATTACTGAGCCTGTGTGCCACAACTACTGAAGCCCGTGCACCTAGAGCCCATGCTCCGCAACAAGAGAAACCACTACAATGAGAAGCCTGCTCACCACAGCGAAGAGTGTCCCCCGCTCGCTGCAGCTAGAGAAAGCCCGTGTGCAGCAACGAAGACCCAATGTAGCCAAAAATAAATAAATTTTTTTAAAAAAACAAAAAAATAGATTAACTATTCAAGGGAAATATAAAGAAATTTACAAGAGAGACATTTCATGTGAAATAGCTATCTGTTCTTTTTTTGGCTGCCCTGGGTCTTACTTGTGGCACGCAGGATATTTCATTGCAGCACGCGGGCTCTTTGTTGTGGCACGTGGGTTGTGGCATGAGGGTTTTCTCTCTAGTTGTGGCATGTGAGTTTTTTTCTTTTCTTCTTTCTCTCTCTCTCTTTAGTTGGGGCGCACAGGCTCCAGAGTGAATGGCTCTGTAGTCTGCAGCACTCGGGCTCTCTAGTTGAGATGCTCAGGCTCAGTAGTTGTGGCACGCAGGCTTAGTTGCCCCAAGGCATGTGGGATCTTAGTTCCCTGACTAGGGATAGAACCTGAACCCGCGTCCCCTGCATTGGAAGGCGGATCCTTTACCACTGGACCACCAGGGAAGTCCCAGCTATCTGTTCTTTGAAAGAAAGAAAAGGTGTGGCATATTCTTTATCCACTAGTTTCTCCTCTGGGATAAAACAGAGGTGAGTGCTTTGACAATATTTACATGAGTAGGATGAAATAAAGGAGATAATGCCAGCTGCCAACAAGAAAAAATCCAAGGAAAAGAAAAATACACGTAGTAGGTATGGGGGAAAAAAAAGAAAGACATTAAAAATTAAAAGCCAGACAATAAATGCAGCAGAGATTTTTACATCTGAAAAGACTTTTGAACTACAGGTAGTGTTAACAATGGAAGATGAATTTAGGGAAAGTAAGGTAAGAGAAAGAGCAATCTAAGAGTAGAATGAAGAGTAAAAAAGAAAATAGCACAATAAAAATTACCTCATCCGGTTTTATCATTTTAATGAATATAAGCCAAAGAGTAAGGTCACAGACAAAAGTTTTTTACATCTCTGCCCTTTCATCAGTTCCCAAGTCAACTAATATTCGGGCAAAGAATAAGAAAACCTTTAAAGCAAGAAACAGAAATGAGAAGAAAGCTAAGTGCGTATGTTGTTGTCAACATTTTTAACCTTTGCTTTCAGATTTATTTCAAAATATTTGCTTCTGGTGTCTTGTGTCCTAAGCTGCAATGTACTTTGACTCAGCAGTCAGTGGACCACATTTTTGCCCAGGCTTATCCTCAGCTTCTTCAGTTCCACATGGCGAGGGGACCATTCGGAGTATCCTTCCTTGTGAAGCAAGGTCCAACACAGCAAAGTTTGCTGTTGCTTTCCAGGTTGCCTTGGGAAGGCGGGGATGGTGGGAAGGTGTTGATGAAAAGAGAATAGAAACTTCAGTAGGGACCTCATTATTCTGCAAACCAAAAATAAACTAGAATGCTGCTTTCAGGTGAAATAAAATTATTGCTAAAATAAAATGATGCTAATAAATAGCATTAGCATCATACAGGAGCTTGTCAGAAATGTAAATTCTTGGACCCCATCCCAGACTTACTCTAAGTAAGTGAGTCTAACGGATGCCACTGACTTAATCCAAGCACTATGACACAATCACTATACTATAGATAACTAATGATATGTTCTTAACTGCCTAGAAGCTAGTTCTGGGGGAAGAAAAGCACTCTAGTGCTCTTGCAGAGGCAACTTTAGAGATCTGAAAGGTAAGGCAGGTGAAATGAAGGTTGCAGGCAAAAGCAACAGCATAAATAAAGACCTATAAAAATTATCCTGCACAACAGTTTTAAATGTTTGTTGTATACTATTTAAATGTGGTTTTTTTTACTACATCCTTAAATAAGTTGGTTTTTCGACTCCCAAGGCCTAAAACAATTTATGCTAGATGTGTGGTTGTTGCTAAAGGACTATGGGATATACCCTATAGAGCAGAAGGGCAAAGTCCAGGTAAGTTGCCTCCATGTGTTTTGCTCACTGGACAGTTTATCTGGGGCTGAGAACATTTCTAACTAATGAAAAGATTGTCATGAGTCTGACATGCCACTGATATGCAGGCATTATACCTCTGTTATTCCCATCTTTTGGCTTCTGTCTTTGGAAAAAAATATGATAAAGGACCTCAGAATATCTATTTTTATGTCATACTAAGTGGTCAAGTGCTAAAAGCAATATTCAGCCAAAGCCAAGGCTGATGCCAGATATCTTATCATAGCTCCTGTATTTGAGAATAAATCCTGAATTCAATCAAAAAAAATTACTACTGCAATTTTATTATTAACAGTTTAGGAGTCAAATTTTAAGCACTTGATACAGTACATGAATAATCATTTCTTAGCCTTGTCAACTGCTGAAATGTTCCTATGGTCACAGTACTGCAAATTTATGATACCAAATAGATACTTAATTTCAACTGAGGTAAGTGAAAGTACAAGATATCTCTTGGGTATCTCATTTTTCTCTAAAACTTTCTTCTTTTCTTCACACTCTTTATATTCTTTACTATTCTGGATCAAAGATGATTTTTTATAGATGTTGTTGCACAAGATGAAGATGTTTTCCTTCAAAAAATATCGAGATGGCAAAGTTGACACTCTGCCTTAATTCAATCTCAGGTGATGTGAAAAATAATCAAATAGAACTTTTTCTTGAAAGACTCAGAACTAATTTACACAGCTACAAAGCTACAAGAGAGCAGAAGTTTGTTGCCCTCACTGACATTCCCAGGTATGTAGAAAGTGCTAAGCACATAATAAGTGCTCAAGAAATATTAATGGAATAAATGGAAGATTAAATGGATTTCAATAACTACAAACTAAAAATAATTCTTAAAGCTTATTTCACTTAATGTCATAATTACAAGTATACCAATGATTCCACAAGTATTCAAATTATGGTATATAGCCATGAGAACTCTGAAAGAGAAGAGGATGAGAATGGACCTCATTAAATTCAAGAATAGTCTAGAGCCACAATAATTAAAGCAGTGAAAGAGTAGAAGATTATGTGGACAGACCAATAGAACAGAACAGAAAAGCTAAGTATAGATCAAAATACATGGGATTTTGATGCATAATAAAGATTGAATCTCCAATCAATGGAAGTAAAGATGGACTTTTTAATAAGTGGCATTGGAGCCTCTGGGTAGCTATCTGGCCATTCACATACCAGGCCAAACTCCAATGGCTCAAAAATGTACTTGAAGAAAACATATCAAATCCCTTTATGATCTTGGAATGGGGAAGACATTGTAACTGACTTAAAATCTATAAGCTATAATATAAATTCAAATGCATTTAAAAGAAAAAATGGCATACTAAGTGGTCAAAAAAATCCAAGATGGAAAATAAGTAAGAAAAAAAATATATTTACAACTCATAGTCAAGAGTTCATCTTCCTAATACATAAAAAGCTCCTAAAAATCTAGAAGAAAGCCATTGACAATCCAATAGAAAATGGGTAAACATATGATCAGAACCCTCACAGGGAAAAAACCCCACAAATGATCCTTAAACATATACAAATGTGCTCAGCCTCAACCATAAGAGATACCAGTTTTCATCTACCATAGTGACAAAAATTGAAAAATATGACAACACATTCTGTTGATAAGGCTTTAGGGCAACAGGAACTCACATATCTTGGCCAGTGGTAATGCAAAATAGTAGAATCTCTAGGGAGGGAAATTTGACAGTGTACATAAAATTTACAAAAAATTTGACCAGGCAATCTCACTTCAGGGAATTTATCCTATAGATATACTTGAACACATATGAAACATAAAAGGTCATAGCAGTATCTAATTTTGAAAGTTAGGAAAAAGTCCAAGTGTCCATCAAAAGAAAACCGTTTAAATAAATGATGATGAAACACTACCCAACCATAAGTAATGAGGAAGCTCTCTTTATACTGATGTGGAAAGACCTGTAAGATATTGTTTAGTAAAGAAAGAAAGTATGAAAAGGTGTTTATAGAATGCTACCCTCTGAGTAAGGAATTAGGGAAGGTAAGTATATATTTGCATTTGCTAATATCTGCAATAAGAAATACTGAAAGTATGTGCAAAACAATATAGAGGCAGGGACTAGACTAAAGAAGCACAGAAGTAAAGTGACATCACAATGTATACTTTTAAATATAGTTTTTTAATTTGAATCATGGACTTATTTTTTTTCTTTTTTTTAATGAAGTATAGTTGATTTACAATGTTTCAGGTGTACAGCAAGGTGATTCAGTTATACATATAAATATATATATATGTATTCCTTTTCAGATTCTTTTCCATTATAGGTTATTACAAAATATTGAATATAGGGCTTCCCTGGTGGCACAGTGGTTGAGAGTCTGCCTGCCGACGCAGGGGACACAGGTTCGTGCCCCGGTCCGGGAAGATCCCACATGCCGCGGAGCGGCTGGGCCCGTGAGCCACGGCCACTGAGCCTGTGCGTCCGGAGCCTGTGCTCCACAACGGGAGAGGCCACACGTACCACAATTAAAAAATATATATATATATTGCATATAGTTTCCTCTGCTATACAGTTCAGGTAAGTCCTTGTTGTTTATAAAAACATATTCTTTTTATGTAAAGAATTGGAAACAATAAAAAAGAATTGTGACATAATCTAATCTATATAATTCTGCTTTGTACTATTATTTAAATGTTTCCAAACATCTGTTGGCTCAAAATGGCTGTAACTTTTCTTGAAGTTATCCTGCTAATACACTCTTTTTAATATGTCTTCACCATGATTTCTTCGATTTCAACTTTAAAACAAAAATCCTTTCATAATCATTATTAAGATTGTAGTGTGGGATGAATTGGGAGATTGGGATTGACATATATACACTAATATATATAAAATAACTAATAAGAACATGCTGTATAGCACAGGGAACTCTAATTTACTTCGTTGTACAGTATCAACTAACACAACATTGTAAAACAACTGTACCCCAATTAAAAAAATAAAAAAAGATTGTAGTGTTTACTCTTTTAAAGGTTGTCAATGGGGCTTCCCTGGTGGCACAGTGGTTGAGAGTCCGCCTGCCGATGCAGGGGACGTGGGTTCGTGCCCCGGTCTGGGAAGATCCCACATGCCGCGGAGCGGCTGGGCCCGTGAGCCATGGCCGCTGAGCCTGCGCGTCCGGAGCCTGTGCTCCGCAACGGGAGAGGCCACAGCAATGAGAGGCCCGCGTACCGCAAAAAAAAAAAAAAAAAAGGTTGTCAATGACCCCTATGACCCACCTCTCAGTTCTTAACTTACTTGATTTGTCAATAGCATTTGGCAGAGTTGATCTCTCCCTCCTCCTTGAAACTCTTTTTTTCATTAGGTTTCCAGGATACACTCTCCTTGTTTTCTTCTTACTTCACTAGTGGTTCCTCATGTTCTTTGCCAGTTCCACCTCTCCTGCCCAACTTCACAGTGTGGGTACACTTATGCTCACTCATTTTGTGATCTCGTCAGGTCTCGTGGCTTTAAATACCCACCACATGCCAATAACTCCCAAATTTAAAACTGCAGCCCTGACCTCTTCTGAACTCTAGATTTATATACCTCGTTGCCTAGCTGAAGTCTCCAGTTAGGTATCTGACATCTCAAATTTAAGATACCCAAAACTGACCACATAGCCCTCCTTCCCAAACTGATTACCCACAGCCTTTCTCATTTTAATTGATGAGGAATTATCTTTGACTCCTCTCTTTTAAATCCCATCATCTACTGTGGGGAAATTCAGACAACTCCACTCTCAACCTCATCTGCTTGTTACCACCTTCACTACGACACTCATTCAAGCCACCACCATCTCTGATCTGCATGATAATAATCTACTAACTGGGGGTTTCCCTGATGGTGCAGTGGTTGAGAGTCCGCCTGCCAATTCAGGGGACACAGGTTCGTGCCCCGGTCCGGGAAGATCCCACGTGCCGTGGGGCAGCTGGGCCCGTGAGCCATGGCCGCTGAGCCTGCGCGTCCGGAGCCTGTGCTCCACAACGGGAGAGGCCGCAACAGTGAGAGGCCCCGCGTACCACAAAAAATAAAAAAATACAAAATAATCTACTAACTGGATCTCCTCCTACAATCTCTTTTCAACACAGTACCCATTTGACATATAAATCAGATTGTGTCATTCTGCTGCTCAAAATCTCCAAAAGTTCCCCATCTCACTCAGAAGCCATAGTCATTCAAATGTTCTACAAGGTCCCATATGATCTCGCTTTTCATTATTCATCTAACTTCATCTCCTATTACTCTTCTCTCATCCCTCAGTCCAACTACTCTGACTTTACACACTCCAGATATCTGCTTGGCTAACTCCCTCTTCTCCTTTAAATCTGTTCACAGATGTCACCTTTGCAATGAAATCTATCCTAATGATCCTGTTTAAAACTGTAGCATTCTCCTCATCTCCAGTGCTCCAAACACCCTTTGCCTTGCTCATTTTTTTCTAAACCACTTATTGACTTCCATATAATTTGTTTACTATATTTATTGTAAATTTTCTGTCTCCCTTCTCTGTAACGTAAGTTCCATGAGGGAAGGAATTTTGTGTGCAAGCACCTCAAATGTTGCCTGCCATGTGGTAAGTGTACAGTATAACACTTGTTATTTATTTATTCATTTATTTATTTATTCATTCATTCACTTATTTTGGCTGTGCCACGTCTTTGTTGCAGCATGCGGGATCTTTAGTTGCGGCATGCAGACTCTTAGTTGCAGCATGCATGCAGGATCTAGTTCCCCAACCAAGGATCGAACCCAGGCCCCATGTATCGGGAGTGCGGAGTCTTACCCCCGGACCGCTGGGCAAGTCCCAACACTTGTTAAATGAATATATAAATTCATTTTAAGAACAGAGGAGATAGGTATCCTTTTGGAAAGAGGAGTCAATTATCAAATAGTATCAAATAGGAGAAGTCATTATTTGTTGTCAAATTTAATTAACCCACAAAACTAATATCGAAGGAGCAAGTCTGGGAAAAATTTAAATTGAGTTTTAAAATAGTATTAAAAAGAAATAGGGCTTCCCTGGTGGTGCAGTGGTTGGGAGTGCACCTGCCGATGCAGGGGACACGGGTTCGTGCCCCGGTCCGGGAGAATCCCACATGCCACAGAGCGGCTGGGCCCGTGAGCCATGGCTGCTGAGCCTGCGCGTCCGGAGCCTGTGCTCCGCAATGGGAGAGGCCATAGCAGTGAGAGGCCCACGTACCACAAAAAAAAAAAAAAAAAAAAAAAAAGGAAATAGCTATTTTCTAGCAGACTTCTATTGGTAGACATTTAGGTTATCTACAGTTTAACAATGTTTCCATTTCCATCTTATTCATACCTCTTTATCTGTACAAGCATGTCTCTAGGATGAATTACTGGTAACAGATTCACTGGGTCAAAAAGCAAATAAATTATAAATTTTGAAACATGTTACCAAATTACATTTGATGAGTGTGTATCAATTTATACTCACATATTCAGGGTATAGACATGTCTGTATATTATCAATTTTCTATAATATCCTCTTTATTATCACAATAAAATAAATACCTGCACATAGAAAACATGTCATTTTAATTATCGGTACTTTTACAAAATATTTCCATAAAGTATAAACACAATGTCCAAAAAGGAAGTGAAAGTTGAATGACGACTGATGACTGATTTAATTAATTGAAAAATGAACTAATAGCTAGATGGATTAATGGAGGAGTGGATGGATGGATGGATGGATGGGTGGATGGATGGATACTGAGTGAGTAGATACCTGGCAAGAAATGTTTTAAGAGCAGCAAATGGGAAAACAAGGTTACCTGGTTGTATAAAATGACCAAGGCAACCACAGGAAAGGAACTCAGTTTTGAGAGTAAAAAAAAAAAAAAGACTCATTCAGGGAAACAATTGGAAATCAAATTTTGTTTCTCTTCTAATTAATCTGAAGAGAATAAAATAGAATGTGGGAAGCATCAATAAAATCTTCCCCTCTCACAAAACCAAACACTCATGACTGCTTAATAAAACAAGTTAGTCTGTGTGAGGCTAACTGGGAATAAAATGGTAAAGTTTCTCAAATTAAACTGTAAACTATATTCTAACTTCCCACCTCAAGCATAGTTAGTGCTTCAAAGATGCAGAGTAACTTGGAAGATTTGAGCATGAAAAGTAATGTCTAACCTTCAGCATAGTGAACTCTAAGTGGGAGAATGTTTCCAGACATCAGAGATGATGTTTCAAGTCCTTCATTCATTCTAGAACACATAAGAACCCTCATACTAAATGATCACCCCCACCAGCACTTCTCAGAGTCCTTCTCCTTCACAGATAATCTGACCCACAGCTTAGTGTGTTCTGACTGCGTACTACCTTCTTAAGGATATATGACAATATAAGATCCTCCTTGTTTCTCTTGTCTCTGTAAAAGCCCCAATTGTTTCTTTTTTTTTTTTTCGGTACGCGGGCCTCTCACTACTGCGGCCTCTCCCATTGCAGAGCACAGGCTCCGGACGCACAGGCCCAGCGGCCATGGCTCACGGGACCAGCCGCTTCACGGCATGTGGGATCCTCCCCAACCGGGGCACGAACCCGTGTTCCCTGCATCGGCAGGTGGACCCTCAACCACTGCGCCACTAGGGAAGCCCTCTTTCTTTTCTTAATCAACATCAATAATCTTAGGTAATTGAGAAGGACTTTCTTGAGTCCCTTGAACAGTATATCTCTTCAGAGAATTATGAGAGAATATTTCTTATACATTTACCAGAAAATTTTCATGGAACTATGCATGTCTGGTAGGATAGGCAGGGATAAAAAGAACATGTGTTTTGAAATCAGAGAGACTTGAGTTTGAATATTGACTCTGCTATTTCCAGCTAAATGACCTTAGCATCTCTAAGCCTCTGGTTCTACATCTTTAAATGGAAATAATATTTACTTTGATGGGTTGCAGATTAAGCTAGTCTGTAGAAGCACCAATTACAACACATTGCAGGCAACAATTTTTGAATAATGGTCTTCAAGATAAAACACAAAGGGGAAGATAAATGGGCCTGTGCAATCTGCCATTGTATATTGATTACTGATTTGGGGAGTTGAATAATTTGTAATTTATTATAAGAAATTTAAAGGTCAAGGAAGCAAAATACTTATACCAGTTATTGCATATGCCGAGAGCATTTAGGTGTTCTTTCACTGATGGGGAAGTGCAGGGCATCTTCTAAATTTATGAAACATCTGTTAAAGAAGCTGGTTCTTCATTAAATAAAAAGAATTTCCTTGGCAATGCTGATAAATGAGAACAGGTGATGATCCCAGATGAGATTATGATTATAAATGAACCTATTGAAATTCTTTGGTATCGTTATAGAGACATCAAAATCAAAATATATGAGAAATGAAAACAGAGTTCATGGAGCCCCTGAAATACACTGGGAACCACAGGAGAATGGCTCTCTCATGCCCCAGTCAACTTAGATTCCACATTCTAAATGGGAATTCAATAGGATCAAAACTGATACTTCCTGCTGGACTCCCTAAATCTACTACCTGAAATTCCCCAGTTAGTAACAACAGAATAATTTCTAGGATTCAAATTCAAATTATAACTACACATAAAGAAAAGGAAACATTCCCTGAAAGTCATGTTGAACAGTCTGCCTTTAACAAGTGGGCACCAAGCAATAATTCAGGACATTTTATCTGCATAACTTCTCTATGAGATAGGAAGAAGGACTATGCTAATTTAATAGATGAGGGAACAGAAATTAAGTGACCTGTAGATCTACTAAGCATTTATACAAAAATGATCACATTTGGCCAAAAACGTGAGATTCAATCTCCAGCTTCCCATCAGTCAATGTCTTTTTATTAAAAAGGTACCTTATGGGCTTCCCTGGTGGCGCAGTGGTTGAGAGTCCGCCTGCCGATGCAGGGGACACAGGTTCGTGCCCCGGTCCGGGAAGATCCCACATGCCGCAGAGCAACTAGGCCTGTGAGTCAGAGCCGCTGAGCCTGTGCGTCCAGAGCCTATGCTCCGCAACGGGAGAGGCCACAACAGTGAGAGGCCGGCGTAGCGCAAAAAAAAAAAAAAAAAAAAACCAGCAAAGTGGCAGTGAAACAGCTGGGAGATGATTTCCTGCTCTGTTCCTTATTCTTCACCTTATCAAGTGACCAATGAACTTTTCCAAAGCACACCACTCTCTAGCAGGTTCCCACCATAATCATGGAACTCAAAAATCCCAAAGCCCCAGAGGGTAAAGCAAGGTCAAGAGAAGTGACAACACTCTCATTGTGAGCCTGAGTCAACAGAATTGCTTTTAGAATTTAGAAGCGAGACATGCTCAACTGTTATGAGTTGCTGTGATAATGCATAATTAGACGGTGATTTAACACAGAGCTAAAAAAAAATGACAGTAATCATGGGGGGGGAGGAAGAAAATGCCAACGAAAGCAGTTAAATGAGCTGAAGTGCCTGGCATTTTTGTGATGTGTATCTGTTAGTAATTTGTCAGACTGTAACAATAGAGGTAATTTCACAAATAACAGGAATTCATCAATTCACAACAGCACTCACTGTTCAATACTTCCATGTATTTAACATGGAAGAAAAGGATTTGTATTTGGCTTATCAACTTAAAGAAATAGTTATGGGACTTAGGCCTAGCGTACAATTACAAAGTGAAGTGGAGAACTGGTGGTTAATCAGGAAAATTCAACGCTGTACAAATCTGACTTACAATGACTTACAAGGTAGAAAATTGCTTTGGAAAAGATTTCACAAAATTAAGAAAAAGTTAATAATGGTGTTTCGTGGGTAGGGCAGACTGTTTCCCATCACCTTCAAACACTGTTTGGCTAGTGTGCTTATCTCCAGTTTCACCTGCCACCCCTCAGAGGCATCCAAAGTTTTAGCCATGGGAAGCCATGCACATTATCCCCAATGAGCTTATCTTTTCCACACCTGTGCACGTGATTCCTCCTAACTGAAATATCCTTTCTCTTTGTTCCACTCAGCTAGCAATTTATCCCCTAATGTTAAATTCAAATGACACTTCTCCCAAGACACTCCTCTGACTTGTCTCCTCAAACCCTACAATACTCATGTGCTGCTGCCCTGTATTCCATTCCACCCCATCATATTAATCACTCTATATTGTAATAACTAGTTTGCATACCTTTCCTTCTGAGAGTTTTACACAGGCAATGACTGCATTTCTTTGCTATTCCCTCCTTCCTAGAAACATCATAGATATACAACAAATATTGATGAATGAACAAATGAATGAACAGTAGACTTAAAGCATGATCAGTGAGAAAGATATGTATTGAATCTCCTCTCTTCTCACCATTATTCTCTCCTCAGTACCCATGAAATGCACATAACAAAAGAGTCTATATGTTTCTCCTTATTCTTAACATTGCCTCTAACACAAGGGATAATTTCAAAAAAAAAAATCTAAGAGAATATTGACTCAAAATATCCCTGCAACTAAAATGAATGAAAAATAGGAGAGTGAGAGAAACATGAAATATGACTTATTTAAATCTGGCATTTGAAAAGATTCAGATGATACTCCATGATAAAATGAGATAGCAAAGTAATCCTAGCTAGTTGTTTTCCTTTTTTTGTTATTCAGCTGTATTACAATAGATCATAGTGTCTAATTAGGAGTTGCTATAGTTTAGAAAAAAAATCTCAAATGGCTTAAAACACATAAAAATGTGAGACTTCCACTGTTCTACTTTTCTAAACCTCAAGACATTTTTTACCTCTTTGCTGATTCACAAACCTGGACAGCTTCCCAGGTGAAATCTGAAACCAGCCCCCATACATGGAGTGCAAGGAGAAATCAAAGAAAAATTCAGACCACTCCAGATTGGTAGGTGACGGTATTAATAAGCAAGGGAACTTACAGAGGAGGCATGACTTGGGCGACCTCAAGATAAGGAGATCACTGCACCCACCCACCAGAATCTCTCGAAGTTTTATATAGAGCTTTGACTGGGCTCAATCACATCAATCCCACTGTCCAGATGGTCCCAACAACACATTATTCTCTCAAGGCTGCGTCGTTGAAAACAACTCCCACTGTAGGAATGAAAGTAGATTCTACAGACAGCGGAGCGGGGTGAAGAGCCCCCAGCTACTCAGGTCCAGCTCAAGGATCAACGGGTAGTCACATCCCCTTGATGATAATTTCAATATTCCTATAAACCAACACAACCTTGTGTTTCTCAAAGAAAACATAAATAATGCAATGGAAACATAAGCAACATATGTAATTAAAAATCAAAATACAAAATGATATAAGTAACCCCCTTACCTTTTAAAAAGTCATAAAATAGTGTGTTTACTTGAAGAGGAAAGAATATCTTATTGTGTCACTCTCAGAGGAAGTACGACTTATGACTTATCAGTAAGGGCCCATAAAGAAAGATAAACAATCCTACACCAATGCAAAATGACTATGCAAATAGGAAAGCTTTTAAATTACTGCCCAACATCTTTCAACATAGGATAATTGGCTTTTCCCCTTTGCCTAAGTCATCTATGCTCAAGAAACTGTGTCCCAATTTTGTCCATCTTAGTCATAACAAATTTATCTTTGCATGTTCCTTCTTAAGTATTATCATAATCTTTATACTCATTTAACCCCAGGGGAATGATGGGATGATTACCCGGGTGAATCAATTTGGGATCAAAGAAATCATTTAACACTTCCCTACGTAAGGTGAGTCAGATTTTAGAGGCTAGGGTGAGGTAGGGCACAGATTATACTCAAACAAGGAGCTGAAGCCCTGGGGGTTCCTTATACGCACAATAGGAAGTACATAAAATCCATAGTCTTATAGAACAAACTGACAGTTTCTTGGTACAGTAAAATGACATTATACCACATTTACTATAACCAAGTTTCTTTTCTTTATAGGGATGGAGAACTACAGAAGGGAAATTATAATGTAGGAAGGTAAAATGTTTTATGTGCCATAACTGAGAAAGTACAATTTATCGCAGACTGCAGTACACAAAGTAAGTACTTTGTTACTTTTTTTTTTTACACCTTTATTGGAGTATAATTGCTTTAGAATGGTGTGTTAGTTTCTGCTGTATAACAAAGTGAATCAGCTGTGCATATACATTTATCCCCATTTCTCCTCCCTCTTGTATCTCCTTCCCACCCTCCCTATCCCACCCATCTAGGTGGACACAAAGCACCAAGCTGATCGCCCTGTGCTATGCGGCTGTTTCCCACTAGCTATCTATTTTACATTTGGTAGTATATATATGTCCATGCCACTCTCTCACTTCATTCCAGCTTACCCTTCCCCCTCCCCGTGTCCTCAAGTCCGTTCTCTACATCTGCGTCTTTATTCCTGTCCTGCCCCTAGGTTCTTCAGAACCATTTTCTTTTAGATTCCACATATATGTGTTAGCATACGGAATTTGTTTTTCTCTTTCAGACTTACTTCACTCTGTATGACAGACTCTAGGTCCATCCACCTCACTGGAAATAACTCAATATCATTTCTTTTTATATCAGAGTAATATTCCATTGTATACATGTGCCACATCTTCTTTATCCATTCATCTGTTGATAGACACTTAGGTGGCTTCCATGTCCTGGCTATTGTAAATAGAGCTGCAATGAATACTGTGGTACATGACTCTTTTTGAATTATGGTTTTCTCAGGGTATATGCCCAGTAGTGGAATTGCTGGGTCATATGGTAGTTCTATTTTTAGTTTTTGTTTTGTTTTGTTTTGTTTTGCAGTATGTGGGCCTCTCACTGTTGTGGCCTCTCCCGTTGTAGAGCACAGGCTCCGGACACGCAGGCCCAGCGGCCATGGCTCACGGGCCTAGCCGCTCCGCGGCATGTGGGATCGTCCCGGAACAGGGCACGAACCCATGTCCCCTCTATCGGCAGGCAGACTCCCAACCACTGCGCCACCAGGGAAGCCCTATTTCTGGTTTTTTAAGGAAACTCCATACCGTTCTCCATAGTGGCTGTATCAGTTTACATTCCCACCAACAGTGCAAGAGGGTTCCCTTTTCTCCACACCCCCTCCAGCATTTATTGTTTGTAGATTTTTTGATGATGTCCATTCTGACTGGTGTGAGGTGATATCTCATGGTAGTTTTGATTTGCATTTCTCTAATGATTAGTGATGTTGAGTATCCTTTCATGTGTTTGTTGGCAATCTGTATATCTTCTTTGGAGAAATGTCTCTTTAGGTCTTCTGCCCATTTTTGGATTGGGTTGTTTGTTTTTTTAATATTGAGCTACATTAGCTGCTTGTATATTTTGGAGATTAATCCTTTGTCATTTGCTTCATTTGCAAATATTTTCTCCCATTCGGAGGGTTGTCTTTTCATCTCGTTTATAGTTTCCTTTGCTGTGTAAAACTTTTAAGTTTCATTAGGTCCCATTTGTTTATTTTTGTTTTTATTTCCATTTCTCTAGGAGCTGGGTCAAAAAGGATCTTGCTGTGATTTATGTCATAGAGTGTTCTGCCTATGTTTTCCTCTAAGAGTTTTATAATGCCTGGCCTTACAATTTGGTCTTTAATCCATTTTGAGTTTATTTTTGTGTATGGTGTTAGGGAGTGTTCTAATTTCATTCTTTTACATGTAGCTGTCCAGTTTTCCCAGCACCACTTATTGAAGAGGCTATCTTTTCTCCATTGTATATTCTTGCCTCCTTTATCAAAGATAAGGTGACTATATGTGTGTGGGTTTATCTCTGGGCTTTCTATCCTGTTCCATTGATCTATATTTCTGTTTTTGTGCCAGTACCATACTGTCTAGATTACTGTAGCTTTGTTATATTACTTTCTAGTGCTTAGACAAGTACTAAGGCAAGGTCTTCACAGTACTTTATGGTATTAAGGAAAATACTATGGGTGCTTATGTTCTACCCAAACAAGATCAGGCAAACATTACCAAACCAGCAACAGCCTGTGGAGAGTGAATTGTTTTTTCTGCTTTTCGCAGCAAGTATGACATGGACACCTGCTATAGAATATGCTCACAAGCCCCTAATTCTTCCCACCCCGTTCCATTCACATGGGCTCCACAGGAGCTGCCTTGCTCTTACATGGCCACTGTTGATTAGCCCAAGGATAGCCACCTGAGCAAGTTGGGCCAATGAGCACACTCCCTTGGATGTTTGGACTTGGAACCCAAGAGAGAGCCAAAGCACTCTCTATTCAGGAGACAGAAACTGTCAGCACCATGTTTTCATCAATATGGGAATAACTGCCAATGATAAGAGAAATTAATAAATGTGAAATATACAAAAGAGACATTCCTTAGTTGTTCATCCACTAAAAGAGGAAAACTACAAGACAGGACTTGTCTATGTAGATCACTCTCAGATCTAAAGACAACATAAGTGGCCTTCTTTTAGCATCATTCCATTCCTCAGTCAATAGCACCTCTGTTCATCCAGTAGTAGTAGTCAGGAACCTGGAAGTTCCTTGAACTTGCTTTTTTCTCATTTCCTGTAACCAATACAGTTACAAACTCAGTTGACCATAAATTATAATGATCTTTAGAGTCAAATTCCATCTCTATTGCTACCATTCTAATTCAAGCCACAGTCTATCTCTCCTTGACTTCAACAGTAACCTTCTAACTACTTTCCCTCAACCAATATGCACACTTGAACCCCATACTCATTTGATTAACCACACACAGCCAAAGTGAGCTTCCCAAAGTATACATCTGAAATCATGGGACCTTCTGCCTCCACCTGATCACTATATCTAAAACACTCCAGTGGCATCTTTTTTTTTTTTTTGCGGTACATGGGCCTCTCACTGTTGTGGCCTCTCCCGTTGCGGAGCACAGGCTCCGGACGCGCAGGCTCAGCGGCCATGGCTCATGGGCCCAGCCGCTCCACGGCATGTGGGATCTTCCCGGACCGGGCCACGAACCCGGGTCCCCTGCATCGGCAGGCGGACTCTCAACCACTGCGCCACCAGGGAAGCCCTCCAGTGGCATCTTGTTCCAATAATGTAAAGAAAAGAAAAACCTTAATGTGGCCTACAAAATGCTAATTTTCTGAACCCTACCTACCTATTAGCACTATCTTGCACATCAACTCCACACTGCCCAAATCTATAGATACCAAGGAAAGCATTTCTGTTAGTCAGCTTTTCCATATGAGGTAGCTATGGTTTTTGTGCTTTTCTAGTTCCCTTTGCTTCAAAGAATTGTTTCGCTTGACCAGTACCACTGACTATAAAAGATACTCCAGTCCTGGTAACAAGTGGAGTTGCCATACAGCTAGCTCTTCTGTTAGGTGCCATCTCCAAAACAAAGAAAAAAATACCATATAACTACTTGACACCTACTCTGCTCTGTTTAAATGCAATTCTAAATCCAGGGTTTTCAAAAGTGTTATTAGTGCCAGTGATTTCTGTTAAAATTTTTGAATTTTATAAAACCTCTAGAAGACATCAAAATTGAGCAAAGCAAAGACATTTTTGCAGGAGAAGAGACAGTAGACTAAATTCTGAGAACTACCTAAATCCACTAAGAGATGGGTGCTTGTTAAAAATGCAAACTCTTGTGTCTTCTCCTATACCTACTAAATCAGAATCTCTTTGGGAACACTCCAAAATATGCATTTTAGTAAGTTCCTCAGGTGATACTTCTCCACATTAAAAGAGAGTCAAGTGAGGGAAGAGTTCCCAGGATCGGGTCGTCAGAAATATCAATTAGAAACTATGGAAGGAAGATGGAAAGGACAAAGGAGATTATGAAGAAGGGATCAGAAAAGCAGGAAAGAAACCATAACAGAAGTATCATGGAAACCAAGAAAGCAAGCTTTTCAAGGAGGGAGAAGCCAACTCAGCTGAATGGCAAAGTGAGGTCTTGTAACATGAGGACTGAGAAGTGTCCACTCAGTTGGGCCCCACAGAAGTAATTAATGACTTACTGTCACCAGTTTCAGTCAAGTACTGGGGATGGAAGTCATGGTAGAGTGAGCTAACCACTGAATAAAAAGAAAACCTGGGAACAACCCCGTATCTATCAAAAGGAGAAAGTACTTCTATATAACATTCCACGGTGTGAATTTATTTATAAATAAAACTGAATAAATTACAGCTACATGTTGCAATATGGAGAAGTCTTAATAATATAATGTAAGTGAAAAAACTGAGTCTCAGAAGGCTATATTTAGGAAACAGTCTTTGTGTAATTTTAAAAATAATTAATATCAAATATTATATATTTCAGGCTGCATAATTATTTGGTAAAATGATTTTTAAAGATAAAGGGAACAATATAAAATTTTAAAATTTGGTCACTTTGAGGGGTGAAGAAAGCAGGGGATGGTATAAACAGCACATATAGATTGAATGAGTGTCAATGTTCTAGTTCTCATGTGTTTATATAATTTCTATCACATGTGTTTATTATATCATTTAAAAATAAATATATGGGTTTCATTTCTGGCAGGAGAGCATGAAGAGCTCCATGGATTCACCCCTCACCCACACCCAGAGAAACTGGTGGAAAATTATGTAAAAAGAACAAACATTTAAAGTCTCTGGAAATGGACCTAAGAGCATACAGCAAATAAATTAACATCTATTCCACATATCTAAGAAGGGGTTAATATCCAAAATATGTAAGGAATTCATACAATTCAATATCAAAAAATAATAATAATAACCTGATTAAAAATGAGCAAAAGACATGTCTCCAAAGAAGATATACAAGTGGCCAACAGGTATATGAAAAGATGCTCAACATCACTAGTCACCTGGGACATGCAAATCAAAACCTCAGTAAGATATCATCTCACACCTGTTAGAATGGTTATTATCAAAAAAAAAAGGCAAAAAGTACTGGCGAGAATATGCAGAAATTGGAACTCTTGTACATTGTTGGTGAGAATGTAAAATGGTGCAGGCACTATGGAAAAGAGTATGGAGGTTCCTCAAAAAATTAAAAAGGGAACTAACATATGAGCCAGAAATCCCACTTCTGGGTATATAGTATTCAAAAGAAGTAAAATCAGAACCTTCAAGAGATATCTGCACTCTCATGTTTACTGTAGCATTATTCACAATAGCCAAGACAGGAAACATCCCAAATGTCCATCAATGGGTAAAGAGAAAGAAAATGTGGTATACAACGGAATATTATTCAACCTTTAAAAAGGAGGAAATTCTGCCATATGGAGCAATACGGATGAACCTGGAGGACATTATGCTAAGTGAAAAAAACCAGTCACAAAAAGGATAAATACTGCATGATTCCAATTACATGAGGTATCGAAAATAGTCAAATTCATAGAAGCAGAGAGTAGTACAGTGAGTTGCCAGGGAAGGGGACGAGGAGAATGGGAAGTAGCTGTTCAACAGGTAATAAAGTTTCAGTTATACAAGATGAACAGTTCTAGAGAGCTGCTTTGCAACAGAGTACTTATAACCAACAATAATGTATTGTAAACTTAAAAACTTAAGAGGACAGATCTCATGTTCAGTGTTCTGAATCCCAATTTAAAAAAGAAAAGAAAGGAAATAAATTTAAGGATAAGTTCAAGAATTGGGAAGGAAAAAATAAAATAAGATAAAGTCAACTTAAGCTCCAAGGGCATTTGCTGAATCCAGGGGCGCTTGAGCTTTGATTATTTTTCAAGGCCTCCGAGAGAGCTGCGGAGAGAGAAGTCCACCAAAAGATGGGGAGGCCCCTGTATAAAAAAGAGCCCTGTGTAAAGAACTATATCCTCACACCTCAGAAAAAGAGTGAAAGTAGAAATAAGTCTGTTCCCACTCTCAGCTCCAAGCAATAGCAAGTTAAACCACTCATCTTGAACTTTGGCACTGGGTGAAGAAGAACAAAAAAAAATTTCCTGGAAAATTCTCAACCAAAAATCAGCCCTTGTATGGGTTCCCGGCCTAAATCCATTCTTCCTGGATGATCCAAAACTCCTCAAGCCAAGAATTTAAATTCAAGTGGTGTCAGACTTGAGGCTTTTAATGAGCACAGAATATAAAATAATTATGTTTAATTTATCTAAGGAAATTTTTTGTTTTGAAAATATGAACAAGCAAAAAACAAAAGAAATGAACAATGAGATTTAAAAATAAATAAAATTTCAATAAAAGAAAAATTCAATGATTGAAATCTAAAACAATGGATAATGGATAGGTTTAATAACATTTGACATAGCTAGAGAGTCACCGAATTGGGAGATGAATAATAATACACAAACACTTAGATAATGTTTAAATATTTGCTTACTATTCCAAACACTTTAAAAATATTAATTCATTTAATCCTCAAAACAATCCTATGAGGTAGGCACCATTAATTTTCCCATTTCAGATAAGAAAAAAAGAGGCATAGATTAAATAAATTGCCTAAAACTAACATTTGGAGGAGCCACCTCCCAAACAGGAGCAAAAGATTCCAGATAAATCATTTAACCTACTCTCAAAATTATTACTTAACCCTTAGATTAATTGACAACAATTAGTCTGTTAGTCTGTTTTATATTTTAAATCATATTCTAAAAGAATAGTTTGGGTATAATTATTAATTGTTTTTATACTTATAATTACCAATTAGGTTATTTTTCTAGATAAGAAAAAACTTGAATGGCATCAGAAAGATCTGATCATTGAGACCTTAAGGCTATAATCCATACATCATCATATCTTATGCATGTATTATATATGTTAATATTTATTCACACAAAGATGTGAAGTGGCTTCCAGGAAATAAAATCAAAATATCAACATATCAATAAAAAAATGTCAAGACCAAGAAAATCTAAATTAGATTAAAAGATCAAGCCTCGAGAGAGAGGTAGAAGCTTCTAGGCTTCTTGGAGGGGTTACTTTGAACAGAGCCCTGGAGGATACACAGACCATCAGTAGCCACATTATCAGAATAAATAAGGGTACACACTATAAAACCTCATCTTAATCAGATGTGCCAGTGTGTTTTGGGGGTTTGTTTTTAGGGGTTTTATTTGGAGACTTTTTCCAAACTTTTTTTCTTTTTTGCGGTACGCGGGCCTCTCACTGTTGTGGCCTCTCCCGTTGCGGAGCACAGGCTCCGGACGCGCAGGCTCAGCGGCCATGGCTCACGGTCCAAGCCGCTCTGCGGCATGTGGGATCTTCCCGGACCGGGGAACAAACCCGTGTCCCCTGCATCGGCAGACGGACTCTCAACCACTGCGCCACCAGGGAAGCCCTTTCCAAACTTTTTGATGCATTTTTAAATTGTTTCTCATCGACCACTGATAGCTGGATTCACCATTTTAAGCTTCAGACTTGCTATATCAGGTTTGCTTTTCTGAGAGTCTTTATGGAACCAATTATGACACTATCATTTCTCTGATTTAATATGCTTCTCAAAATATAATCTTTTTCTGTATTTTCAGTACATTTTTCCACTGTTTATTATCCTAGGGAAAACCAATCCTAAAGGCATTTTATACAAAATTGTCTGGTTTCTGGAACTCAATACATTTTATAGTGCTTGGAACATTTCATTGTCCATCCATGTCACTTTGCTTTCCTCAAAAATAAATTTATATTGATTCATGATGTACCACACTTTTCCATTATTCTAGTGAGGCACATTTTCAGATTATTTCTCCAAAGTTTACTCTTTACAAAAGCATTAAATATAGCATGAGATGGAGTTTTGTGACTTCATCAAAAAACGTTGAGTTTTCATCTAAAAATGTAGTTTTGGGTTTTATTACAGCACAAGTCTAAATATTATATTTTTAGATTTGTGTCAAATTTCCCCATGGATTTTTTTTTTTTTAGAAATGTGTTACACACAAATGTTGGCAACTTGCAATTCTAAAATTGTAAATTGTAAAAAATATTTTTGAAGAAAAGAGGTATGTCACCTTATATCATCCTTAAGTGGGGACTTGATAATAATATACCAATCAGTGAATTAAACTTTAAACTTAAAGCTGAAGAACAAAGTGATAAGAATAGGAAAGAAGATATTTTTCCCAGGAAAGTAAATAATTTGACTTTAGGTCAGCCTTTTGGAGCACAGTCGGGAAAACCAAAATAAGAAAAGAGATGCAACTGGCAAGAAGACAGAAAAGACAGTAAAAAAGTGGCTCAGTGACTCCATAGTAAGAAGAGGATAAAGGAACACATTGCCCCTTTATTACACGGAGAGAAAAGCAATAACAGTGGATACCAAAAAGCCACAGGTTTAAAATTGTTTTGTTGAGGATATTATTTTTTTCCAAACTGAGTCAAAACTTCACAGCTGAGAGGACTAGAAGGGCTAGCACATTAAAGAAACTTTCAAAATGTTTTCAGTACTGTGACTTCCTGTCATACTTATCATCTAAATACCATATTTTAAAACATAACCATATATTATGCTGTATTTTATCTAATTGTTTCATACAAACACACACACAAACATACACACCCCTGTCTATTAGTATATTCTAATTAGACTGTAAACTTCTTGAGTAGAGAAACTTTTATACTTACTTCATAATGAAAGTTTCCAGCTTAGAATAAAGTGCATAGCAGATAGTCTAAAAAATATTTGTTAAATTGAATTAGAATTGGTAAAATATCTGATAGAATTTATCAAAAGTTGTCTTTCAGGAGGTCTGACTTTCAGAAAAGTAAAATACAATACACTGTAGCAGCCTGAACTTAATCTTGATTATTCAGATGATACCTTAGATATTTATTTTCATTATAGTGTGTATCTCAAGCCTTTGAGGTTTTAATTTTTATCAGTGTGAGAAAAAACACAAAAATACTTAGTAACTGAGACACTTTTAATTGAAACATTATAGACAACCCAGTTTAGATGGTATCCATTGTTTTAAAATCTACATTTATTGTGTAGCTCACACAATTCGTGGACATAAATGATTGAAGCACAGAACCAAGAGCTGCTATGTGCAGACAAGGACTATAGCTGCATTCCACAAGAGCTGTGATGGCAACCATTCATTTTCAGCTATGGTCCAACCTAGGAGAGCCTCTCCCTTCAAAACATCCTCCCCAGCCCCTAAGGCAGGCAGAATGTTGACCACGAGGAATCCAAGGACAGCTAGCAGTGAGCTCAGATACAGAGAGAGATTTTTAGGACCTTGAAAACCAAAAAGAAGTCACTCCCAGGGTGGTAAGTGCTGGAGGCCAGGAGATAACAGAAAGAAAGCATAGAAGAGAAAGAGCTGCATCCCTTTAACAGGTTAGTGAACAGTATCTTTACATTCTGAATTTCAAGCTATTGTAGACCCAGAGAGTGGTCATTTTTTAATGACCACTTAGCAATTAGTAATGAGGGCCCTGATACAGAGAAGGGAGAAGCCTCATGAATTACAGCACAGGACAAGAATAGTTTAAGACACTGAAGACAATCCTAGACAAGGTCACCTAAAACAAAGATACAAATTTGAACCCAACCAGAAAAGAGATGAAAATATAATTACAAGTGTATCGTCGTACATCATATATAAGTATCCTGAAGTGGGGGTAGAATAAACTGAGCAGACACTTGGCTCGGACCCTGGCATTTTCTATCTATTTGATCCTGGAAATGAACGGGAAGCTAAGCATTCAGAATCTCAGTAGCACTTACTTTTATGTTTTGTGAAAATGGCCCACCAAGTGGCTTCTGGGATCTTGGTTCCCCGACCAGGGATTGAACCCCGACGCTCAGCAGGGCAGTGAAAGCTCAGAGTCCTAATCACTGGATGCCAGGGAAATCCTGTGATTATTTTAAAAGCCCCTGCTCTGGCATTAGACAGGTTACAGGTGGACAGCAAGTAGTGCCTATTTTTATTATTTCTCTCACTTGTTGTTCTAGCTGTTCTTCTTTTAAGAAAAATGAATAGGACGCTTTCATGATTCTCATTCTGTAGGGTCACTTCAATTACTTTTAAATAATGCTATGATTTCTCTATATATCCAGAGTTAAAGAAACTCCTTCAGTCAAGGACATGAAGCAAAATGGATTAACAATGCCAACTCCAGAAAGGAGGCCTAAGAAGCCAGTGTCTGGGTTCTTTTTTTTGGGGGGGGGGGGGGGCGGGGGAGGACTCTCAAAAATAATGACAGGAGCTTTCACTATTTTTTTTCAGCTTCTATCTTGATAATTATGAGTTCACAAGTCAAGAGATGGTTGCTTGGAGGGGTAGCAAAAGTACTACTCTTTCACCACAATTTTTAGATCTGAGAACATTGGGCATCGAAATCTTTAAAATGTACCTATTGAGGGTTCAACATAAAGTATGTAACCATGCTATGTACGTAGTACATGCTATTTTGTCTTCTTTCCTTTAAAAGGAAAGGAAAAGTGACATAGGTTAATCAATTTTACTTAATCACATGTTAATTATTAAATGAAACCATGCACTTGTTTTTCTTCAGATGCTACTAAATGAATCTAAACCCAGACACTATAGAAAACAGTATAATATCAATTACAGCAAAACATTTAGGATCAGGATTTGACACTTTCAAGTCTCTCACTGACATACCATCATTTGACACATGAAGTTGCTGAATTATTGTTACTTTCCTTGACCTGGTGCTACTTTAGAAGACATAATTACCAGGAACTTTGATTGTCTCTATCACTAAGTATGAATGATTCACTTTTTAGAAGAAGGAGAGTTGGAGGATCTGGAACAGAGATGACAGACAGCATTGTTGAACTCCTCTCCCACCTACATTCTATCCTCACCTGCTTCCACCTCACCCTCTTCCAGAAAGGAGTGATGTTGCTGCAATGAGTCACTGGAGTTCAGTGCAGCACAAAGCTAAATTCCAGGGAGAGGTTTTTGTCGTCTTGATTCATTTGGACTAATATGTCCATCAAAAACAAAACAAAAATTAAATAAATAAATAGCATAAGGTCCAAGAATTAAGACTAGACCACAGCTATCATAAAGAAGAGTTGTTTTCCACTGTGTGTGTGTGTGCATGTCTATGTTTCTTATTGATGATTTCACTGCTGTCTCTAAGTACTATTCATTCAGATTAGCACAAGGTGTTCTACTCTGGGTTCGAATTTGTTTACAAACAAAAACACGTGTTCAGATTTAATTTGTGATATATTTTGATAAGCATTATCAAAATGATCACTAGGTTAAGTGCCAGTGGTATGATCACTTACTGCCCAGTTACTCATATTTTCAGCTATCCAAGGCAGGACCACGCTTTATGTTCCTCAAAATAGAGTTGGCTACATTATTTTTTTTAATGTACCTATTTACAAAAACAAAGTGTATTTTATTACTATACCAAGAGTGATTTATTAGAGAGAATAATACTTGATTTCAGAATTTCTCAAATCTAGCAAAAATATCCATAAAACCCTCCTAACAACTGGTTTAAGAGCAAATTTTCATACACACACAAAAAAAAGGACTAAAATAAGTTATTTCCACACTTTCCACAGGTTTCTTGCTGAACTGTGAACTAAGAAGGTTTTCCCTGAAAATTATTCACTTGAGAAAGTTTAAACAATTGAGTGGAAATGATTGACAGAATGTTTTCTTCAAAATAAGTGACTGCCACCTGTAGCTCAGTGCCACTCACATGGAAAGTCCTTAATAAATGCCTGTTGATGGATGTGTATGTTTCAAGTACACACTCCATTAGCATCACTGATCCACATTCTTTGTACCATGATGCTTTAGTTAAACATGAAGTGCCAGCGTTTATAATTGTGGTTTAGGGTTCATTCAGTCAGCCAGTCAACAAACACTATTAAGTTCCTGATATTCATTTTTTTATTCCTTCATTCAACAAATTGTATTCAATGCCTACAATAGGCCAGATACTGGCCTTATCTTGGGAGGTTCAGCAGTGAATCCAATTGACAGTTTCCACTTCCTCCAGGCACTTGCAGACCAGTGAGGAGAGAGGGAAAATAAACAAGGAAGCAAATAAATATGTAAGTAAGACTGGTGCTAAGTGCTTAAAACAGAGTAATGGGATAGAGTTTGACTTAAAGGAGAGGGAAGACCTATTTTAGAAACTAAAGACAAGAAAAGTCTCCCTGAAAGATTGGCTACTGAAATAAATCTAGTTAGCCAATGAAGTACCCGAAGAAAGAAATATCCGGGCAAACAGAGAGCTAGGGTAAAAGCACAGGAATGGGAATGAGTGTAGAAATTTTGAGGAACAAAGACTAATGTGACTGAAACAAGAATGATAAGTATTTTGATTTTATCTTAAATGTAATGAGAAGACATTTGGGCAGTTTTTAAAAACAGATTTATTGAAGAATAATTAATGCAAACAATTTGTGCAAAAAATTTGCCCATTTTAAGGATGCAGGTTTTTTTTTTTGGATGTTGGGGGTAGGAGTTTATTAATTTATTTATTTATTTTTGCTGTGTTGGGTCTTCGTTTCTGTGTGAGGGCTTTCTCTAGTCGTGCCAAGCGGGGGCCACTCTTCATCGCGGTGCGCGGGCCTCTCACTATCACGGCCTCTCTTGTCGCAGAGCACAGGCTCCAGACGCGCAGGCTCAGTAGTTGTGGCTCACGGGCCTAGTTGCTCCACTGCATGTGGGATCTTCCCAGACCAGGGCTCGAACCCGTGTCCCCTGCATTAGCAGGCAGATTCTCAACCACTGCGCCACCAGGGAAGCCCAAGGATGTAGTTTAATGAGTTTGTCGAATGTGTATAAATCATGTAACCATCACCCCACTAATGTAATTCAGACATAGAATATTTCTATCACTCCACAAATTACCTTGCAGTCAGTCCCATTCCCCACCACAAGCCACTGGGAATCACCATAAATTTGTCATATAAATGAAATCATATAGTATACAGTGTGCAGTCTTTTATTTCTGACCTCTTATACTTAGCACAACGCTTTTGAGATTCATTCATGATGTCGCATGGTGATTTGAAATCCTATTCGGTATCTAAGAAGCAATGTTGACTTGGCAATTAGATATACAAGTCTGGACTCAGGGAAAAGACCAGATCTATTGTCTCAACATGTAGATGATATTTAAAAGCATGGGATTAGATGATACCACCAAATGGGAGAATGAGGGAGTGACACCTGGGGCCCTGCAATGCTGAAAAGAGGCAAAGAAGCCACTAGATTGCAAAGAGATATCTAATGAAATAGGAAGAAAATATGTGATATCACAGAAGCCAAGAGGAGAAGGCATTTCAAGAAGAGAATGGTCAGCTGTGTCAAATATCAAGTAGGATGAGGTCTTAGTACTGATTTGTCAAGCTGGAAATTGTTGATTACCTTGATAAGAGCTATTTTAATGGCTCTGTGCCAGACATTGAAAAATGCTTGGTATGACACAGTGAACAAAGCAGAAGTGATACTCTCTCTTAGAATTTACTGGCTAATATGTGTGTCTTCAGTTTGGTTCTTTATTAACTGTATGTTTTGACTGGGAATTTAACATGTAACTAGCTATTCAACAGATGAGTTTAGAACTTTGGAGAAAATTTGAGTTCTTTGAGTCTTACTCTTCGTCCTCTCAACAAAATTTTGATACAACTATACTAGAGAAGAATAAAACATTATAATTTTAATGCTAACCATGAGGGAAGGATATCATTTCTTTATCTTATATTTAAAGGAAAATATTTACTCTTTTATAAATTAATAATTCAGAATATGTTTGAAGACACAACCAATTAGCTGCAGTAATTTGCATTTTATGTTTTTTCATTAGTTTCCTAAGTCTTTTTCTGCTGTTTCTGTAATGAAAATGCCATCTTTCAAAGGTGAATGACTTTTTTTGCATTTGCTTGGTAATGAGCTTTAATTATCAACAGGCTTATTTCACAGATTTCAAAGTAAACATAGCTGTTGGTGTTGAAAGACTAGCAAACCCATGTATATTAAGTTTGCTTCTTTAATTTGGTGCAAAATTATTTCTCAACTACAAATGTATTGGGTAGCTTTTTTGTTTCTATAATTTTTTTGTTGTTGTTACTTATTTTACTGTTTTTGCTGAGTTTTTTATATAAACTGGATTCAGACCAATATTCACCAAACATCAAATACAAACTCCACAAAGTACCGTATACTTGACTTGTTTAATCCAAACCTCAGTGGTATATTCCCCCCACAGCATTATAGGAAGACAAATGAGAAGTGAACATAAGACACCACACAAGTAAAAACACTGCATCATAAATTATTTTTTCCTCCAAATGCATACAAATTTTGATTCTCAGGCCTAACCCACCAAGGATAAAAAGGACTGAGACAGATGTATCTAGTATATTTTAAGTCTAACTGACTAGCTTTAAAAACATAAATCCAATATTATCATTAATAAATGTTAGGTACACTGGAAACTCCATTAACCATCCGTGACTTAATTGTTTAATTGTTCAGTAGGTGAACTTTCACCCTGAGAGGTATCTTTAAGCAACTGAAAAGTCTGGTTATTTAAAACTGGTGAAGTCTAGTTGTACATCTTTATAGATTTATTGTGACCAAAATAAGCCTTACAGTTCACTATAGCAGCATAAAGGAAAAGAAAAAAGAGAGAAATGATGGAAAAACAACGTACAAACCAAAATAAAACTTGAAACACATTTACACAAGAGAAGATATGTTTGCTTTTCACAGGCCTGAGGAAAATAGTGATGAGTGAAGTTTGGTTTCTTAGACTCTTCCTCTTCTTATACTCCCTACTCCAGGTAAAAAGACCAGATCCTTATTTCCACGAACTTCCACCACAGACCATACCAGTCAGGATAGATCATGCAATGCTGCAATTACAAGCAACACCAAAATCTCAGTGGCTTAACCAACACGAAAGTCTCCTGCACAATCCAGGGCTGCAAGTCCTCAGTGGCACCTCCCTCCGTCTGTTGCATCTCTCTCTACGTGTTCCACGCTCTCTACAGCAGAGGAAGAGAGCACTGGAGAGTCAGAGACTTGAACTAGCAATCAAATGCCTCAGCAGAGAAGCCACAGCCATCTTCCAACCCAAAGGCCAGAACTAATCATATAAGCCTGCCTCACTGCAAGGGATGCAGCAAAGTGTAATTCTCCCAATGTGCACATTAAAAGAGGACTGTCAAAAATGAACACTAGAAGTTTCTATATACTGGCTCTACTGAAACAATATCCAAGCTCTCAATCTTTCCTACTCTGCAAACTTTGCTCAGAATTTGATTGGCAAAGTTGTCAGAAACCTTACTATCCTGACACTTCTGTCCCTCATGATACACATGAGCAATGCAATGGAGGGGAAAGGCCTTGTCCTGGGTCCCTCAACACACCAGATAGGACTTCTCTGACCATTCCTGTGATTTTTTCCACCAGGTCATGACTCTTCTACTCTGGATTGAACTCCTCTCCTCCACTTTCAGACTCGTTTATCAAATGCCTACTAGCATCTCCACTTGTGTGTCCAAAAGAGATCTGAAACCAACATGCCCCACAGGGAACTCCTGATCTTTATGCAAAAATCTGCTCCACCCAATCTCAGTGAATGGCAACTCCATTTTCCCAACTGCTCAGGCCAAAATCTTGGAGTCCTCCTTGATTCTTCTCTGTCATACCCCCATCTAATCCATCAGGAAATTCTTTCCCCTCTAACTTCAAAATACATCCATGACTGACATAAACTGGCTGAGTCATCCATTTGGTTGGTCAGTGCCTCTTCCACAGGGAGAACTCCCTGGTATATGTTAACAGGTGATACAAGTATCTTTACCCTCTGTGCCTACTCTGATAGGTCCATCTGCTCTCCTCTTGTCCAGACATATCTGTCCCCAATATGCTCATCTTGCTCCTTCCAGAACATGATCAATCAGCTAAGCCACTTTGCCAGTGCCCAGCGTCCACATTTATCCTTACCTCAGGCAATTTCTCTCTCCAAATAAAGTGGACTACCAAGACAATATCCAAAGTTGTGTCCACTGGGAGAATTTCCCTTCTCCGTTGTCTTTCAGGGCCACCTCAGAATGGGGTTGTAGTGTACCAACAGTCGACGTGGATATTCACAGCAGTCAAAATTAATATTCACAATCATGCCAGGCCAACCCATTCATGAACCAAGCTTCGATTTTTTTCCCTCCTCTGTCAGCTATTTATAAGGAACCCCAGCCCACACCATAAGACCTAGGTGTGAGCAAAATTTCAGGTACTGGTACAACTGTGATGGGTGATATGGGACTTGGGGCTTCCGTTCTTGTAGTTTACCTGTACCCTCTATACCTGCTCAAGCCCACTTCCAGATTTACTACTTCAAGCCCTACTAAGTTAGATTATTGATGGACCCAATTTGGTGGATCAGACAGTAATTAGTTCATGATGGGCAGTTATGGCCATCCCATTCAGTCTGCTGGGGTAGTAGCATGACAGGATCTGATTTTCAAATAATATATAGTTCTCTGCTGCAGATGGCACTACTTACTCCAGGAAGTTAGGACTTTACTCTCAGACTCTCCTATTGTGGCTTGGCACAGGCGCCATTGCAACATTCTTTCCTCCGACTGATATCTCCAGTACTGTAGGACTGGCCAAGTCATCTGGTCCAAGCCACAGGATTGCTTGCATCACAGTCTAGGTATGCTACAGAGTGTTTTCTGGGCCTCGCTCAAAGTTAGCAGTATTTTACAACGTCATTCAGCAAATGATTGGAGCAATATTTCCAAGTGCAAAGTATGCTGCCCACCAAAAGTTGAGGAGGTTTACCAAGTTTTATTACTTCTCCTTTAGGCCTGTGGTGGGCCCCTGAATCTATAGGGTTTATCTCCTACCCTCTGGACCCCACTTCTCTTACTAAGGCTTTCAGAGTACTCGCCACTTGTAGCTCCTCATGTGCAATTTATCAATATAAAATTATATTGATACAAAATATTGATGTTGACATATAAAAACATATTGATATCATCAATATAAAAGAACAATGTGATGTTCCACAGAATATCTAAATGTTCCAGGTCCCTTTAGACCATATTATGATAGAGAAAAGAAGAATTCACATAGCCCCAGGGCAATATCCTGATGGTATAATGTCATTGTACAAGGGAACTGCTTCTGATATTTCTTCCTGATGAATACGGAAAACACATTTGGCAGATCAATAACCACATACCACGTACCCACGGTTTTGTTAATTTGCTATAACAAAGATGCCACATCTAACACAACAATTGCAGTTGGGCTTCCTACTTGGTTAAGTTTGTAATGGACCTCTCTCACCGACCATGATCCATTTGGTTTTAGTAGGGACCAGATTATTGATTAAAATGGGGAAATAAGGGGACCAAAATGCCTGCAACTGCTGTCAAATACTAGGTCCATTCCAATGCCATTTTTTGAACCTGGGGAATCACATAGTAGTCATGGACTTGGTGGGTCCATGAACCCAGTGGACCCAGGGAAGAATGACCTGGGCTAGAATTCCAGGTATTACTTCACGCCCATATTCCTTTATCCTAAAAATGGAAATATAATGCAGAGAGAAAATGTCTTTGCAGCTTCTTCAGCTACATTTATAGCTTTGCCAGGTAGCTTAAAAGAAGGAAAGTGTAGTGGTTTCTGAAGCCACTGAATCAGCCATCATTTAAAAGTCAGTCATGAGATCAGCCAAGATGGCGGAGGAGAAAGGACCCCGAGTTCGTCTCCTCTCACGAGCACAACAAAACCTCAGCTATCTGCAGAACAACCATCTATGAAAAAGACCGGAACCTACCAGAAAAGATTTTCTGCAAGTGAAAACATAAAGACAGGTAAGAGGGGCGGACTCACGGTATAATCAAGTCCCGTACCGCCACCGGGGTGGGT
This sequence comes from Stenella coeruleoalba, assembly GCF_951394435.1. Classification (NCBI taxonomy): domain Eukaryota; kingdom Metazoa; phylum Chordata; class Mammalia; order Artiodactyla; family Delphinidae; genus Stenella; species Stenella coeruleoalba. Next base: position 61,573,285 of record NC_137159.1, on the reverse strand, counting down.
GACCGACTAACTGGAGAATATAGTGCCGAGGTTCTCCCACAGGAGTGAGAGCTCTGAGCCACACCTTGCGCTCCCCAGCCTGAGGGTCCTGCACCGGGAAAACGAGCCCCCAGAACATTTGGCTTCCAAGGCCAGTGGGGCTTAATTTCAGGAGTCCCAACAGACTGAGGGAAACAGAAACTTCACTCTTAAAGGCACACACCAAATGTCACGCGCACCGAAACCCAAGGCAAAAGTAGTAGTTTGATAGGAGCCGAGGCCAGACCTACCTGCTGGTCTTCGAGAGTCTCCTAAAGAGGCGGAGGGCAGCTTCGGCTCATGCTGGGGCAGAAATATTTAGGCGCCCGTTCTACCGCGACAAGCCAGCGCCAGCTGGCGCCACTGTGGAGGCTCCTCCCTCTCGCTCGTTTGCGCCAGACCGGGCCCCGCCCAGCAGCCTGCAGCCGCCAGAGCTGGGACGCCCGCCTCAGGCCAGACCTGGCCCCGCCCACCAGCCTGCAGCCGCCAGAGCTGGGACATCCTCCTCAGGCCAAACGACTAAGCGGACACGGACACAGCCCCACTCAGCAGCTTCCGGAGACCCCAGTCACCTCTAGGCAAACCGCCACACACGGCCCTGCCCACCGGTGGGCCAGACAACAGCTCCACCCACCAGTGGGCAGAAAACCACAATCCCACAGCCGGCCAGACCCTGCCCTGGGACAAGCTGGACCCCAGCCCTGCCCACTAGCAGGCCAACACAAGCTTTGGAACAACCCAGACCCCATACTCAGCTGTGTCGGGAACTCACACACACCCCAACAATCTGACACCAGCTTTGGGACCCTTGGGCACTGCATCTGGACTCAGGACCTGGCTCTGCCTGCCCTTAGTCCGGCACTAACCCCAGGACCTGGCTTCACCCACCAGTGGGAGGGCAATAGCTCCAGAGTCTTCTAGACCCTGACTCCACCCACCAGTGAGCCTGCACTAGCCCCGGGGCCCCCTAGGGTTCTGCAGCCAGCCAACTAGTGACCAGGCCCCACCAACCAGCAAGGGCAGCAGAATCTGCACAAGGCAGGGCCTGGCAACCCACCAGACTAGGGGCCAACCAAGCATAACGGATCACACACATATCAACCCGCCGCAGCAGAAGGACCCACACAGCCTTCTTAGAGGAAATCCCTAGAACATATAGCTTGGGTGATGAGAGGGAAGTACACTGCTGGGACACATAGGACATCTCCTACAGAAGGCCACTTCTCCAAGGTCGAGAAACGTAAATAACCTACCACATACATAAAAATACAAATAGCAACTTAGACAAAATGAGGCAGCAGAGGAACATGTTCCAGATGAAGGAACAAGATAAAACCTCAGAAGAACTAAGTATAGTGGAGATAGGCACTCTACCTGAGAAAGAGTTAACAATAATGATCATAAAGATGATGAAAGAACTCAGGAGGAGAATGGATGCAAAGAGCGAGAAGTTAGAAGCCTTTAGCAAAGAGTTAGAAGGTATAAAGAACAACCAAATAGAGATGAAAAATATAATAGCTGAAATGAAAACTACATAGAAGGAATCAGTAGTAGACTAAATGACTCAGAAGAACAAATCAGGGAGCCGGAAAACAGAGTGGTAGAAATCACAACTGCTAAACAGAAAAAAAGAAAAAAGAATTAAGAAATGAGGACAGTTTAAGAAACCTCTGGGACAACATCAAGGGCACTAATATTCACATTATAGGGGTCCCAGAAGGAGAAGCATGAGAGAAGGGGGGCCAAGAACGTATTTGAAAACATAATAGCTGAAAACTTCCCTAACCTGGAAAAGGAAACAGTCATCCAAGTGCAGGAAGCACAGAGAGTCCTGTACAGGATGAACCCAAAGAGGAACACACCAAAGACACATTGTAATTAAAATTACAAAAATTAAAGATAAAGAGAGAATATTAAAAGCAGCAAGGGAAAAGCAACAAATACAAGGGAACTCCCATAAGGCTATCAGCTGATTTTTCAGCAGAAACTCTGCAGGCCAGAAGGAAGTGGCATGATATTTAAAGTGATGAAAGGGAAAACCTTATGACAAAGAATATTCCACCAGCAAGGCTCTCATTCAGATTCGACGGAGAAATCAAAAGCTTTACAGACAAACAAAAGATAGATGAGTTCAGCACTACCAAACCAGCTTCACAAGAAGTGTTAAAGGAACTTCCCTAGGAGAAAAAGAAAAGGCCACAACTAGAACAAGAAAATTACAAAATGAAAAATTCACCAATAAAGGCAAACATATAGTAAAGGTAGGAAATCATCCACATACAAAGCTAGTAAGGAGATTAAAAGACAAAAGTAGTAAAATCATCTATATCCACAATAAGCAGTTAAGGGATATACAAAACAGTTAGATGTAAAATATGGTATCGAAAACAGTAATCACGAGGGGAGGAGACTACAACTGCAGGGTTTTTTAATGCATTTGAAATTAAGAGATCAGCAACTTAAAACAATCATGTATATATATAGACTGCTATATAAAAACCCCATGCTAACGACAAACCAAAAATCTATAATAGATATACACATAAAAAAGAAAAAGAAATCCACTCAACACTAAAGGTAGTTATCAAAAATATAAGAGAACAAAAGAAGGAAGGGAAAAGAAAACCTACAAAAACAAACCCAAAACAATTAACAAAATGGCAATAAGAAGCTACATATTGATAATAACCTTAAATGTAAATGTACTAAATGCTCCAACAAAAAGACATAGAGTGGCTAAATGAATACAAAACAAGACTGGTATATATGCTGCCTACAAGAGGTTCAGTTCAGATCTAGAGACACACACATACTGAAAGTAAGGGAATGGAAAAAAGTATTCCATGCAAATGGAAATCAAAGAAAGCCAGACATTTGATTTTAATTTGCAGCAGTTGATTATTGGTGAGTGAGAACATTTCTACTGTGTTCGGCTACTGGCTGTGAATTACCTTCTGGTGTGCTCTGCTTGTTTAGAATTAAATTGATGGGTTGACAATAATAAAGATTGATGACCAATTTTTGTTACAAAAAAAAAAAAAAAAGAAAGCCAGAATAGCTAGACTCAGACAAAATAGACTTTAAAATAAAGACTGTTACAAGAGAGAAAAATGGAATCATAATGGGATTTGGGGCTCCCAATTATCAGAATCAGTTTGGACTCTGGATTTAACAACGCTTCAGAGTTCTAGGTATTTCTCTCTGCCCAGTACATGGTTACCAGAGTAAATGACCATAAATCCCGTTGAGGAAAGATTAAAGGAATCACTAGATTATACAACTTCTGTGTTTATGCAGGGTCCTTCATCATAGGAACTTTATTTCTGCTGATGAATCTGAGATTTGGTTTAGGTCTGGAAACAGAACAAGGAATTGTGACTTTTTCACTGAAGTGGCTGACCCCAGTCTTCTGCTCATTCTTGATCTCTTTGGACTATGTATGCAGCAGCATTCTTTTCACCTGCCCATCTATCTCGTTCTATAAATACCAAGTTATATTAGCCATCTCAAGAGATCTCTCTGTCTCAGGACACCTGGCTGCCATTTCAAATTTTCTGTCATAGTACTTAAGCCCACCTTATGTCTTGCCTTTAAGTGCTGCCACATAGCCACTGCTATTCTGAGATCTTTGTCATTCCCACTGCTGCTCAACAGAGCCAGTTTCATGGACATTCAACCAGCACAGCCCCACAGGCCCTGCACTCAGAAGTGTCCCCATATTTGGAGTTCAGTGCTCTGTTGTCACCATCTTGAATTTGCTTTTATAAGTGAAATTTGATGGGACGATGAAGCATACACTAGGGACTTGGAACCTTGGATCATATGTGGTTCCAGCTCCCATCACTTCATTCACCCTAGGACAAGTTCTTGACCAAGCACTCGTCCTGCTTAGTGACCACTGCCCCCTTCCATGCCCAGCAGGGGCCTGAATACAGATGTGGGTGACTGGGGTCAGGCATATGCACTGCACACCTGGAAGGGTCTACTATCACCCTGCAAGTACATATCTCATGCCCAAGGAATCACACTTTAGATAGCAAATAAAAACAACAAAAAAATGACAGGTCCAGAAAGACCAAAGACGAAAGGAAGAAGCTTTTTTCCTGATTTTTCCAGATTCATTGAGACATATTTGACATATAACATTGTTAAGTTTAAGGTGCACATGTGATGATTTGATACATTTACATTTTGAAAAATGATCACCACAATAAGTTTAGTTAATACATTTATCACCTCATATAATTACTATTCTTTGCTGTGGTGGTAGTCATGAGAACATTTAAGATTTACTTTCTTAGCAGTATAAAGTAGAGTCACCATGCTGTACGTTAGATCTCCAAAACTTATTCATCTTCTAACTGAAGTTTATACCCTTTGACCAACATCTCCTAACTTCCCCCAACACCTCCCTCCGCAACCCCTGGCAATCATCAATTTACTCTCTGATTCTATGAGTTCCGCTTTTTAAAGATTTCACATGTAAGTGATATCATACAGTATTTGTCTTTCTTTGTCTGACTTATTTCACTTAGCATAATGCCCCCAAGTTGTTTCATCCATGTTGTTGCAAATGGCAAGATTTCCTTTTTTTATGGTTGAATTTTATATATATATATTTATATATATATATATATATATATATATAAAATGTATACATCCATTATATATCCTTCTTTATCCATTCATCTGTTGAGAGACATTGAAGTCGATTCCATGTCTTGGCTATTGTGAATAATGCTGCAATGAACAGATATCTCTTCAAGATAGTGATTTCATTTCCTCTGGCTATATACTCAGAAGTAGGATTCCTGAATCATATAGTAGTTCTATTTTCCATTTTTTCAGGACCCTCCATACTGTTTTTCACTGTGACTGCACAAATTTACGTTCCCACCAACAGTACACAGGGTTCCCTTTCTCCACATCCTCCCAACACTTCCTTTGTGGCAATAGATATTCTCACAGGTGTGAGATGATATCATATTGTGGTTCTAACGTGCATTTCTCTGATGATTAGAGGTGCTGAACACCTTTTCATGTACCTGGTAGTGCTCTCAAGCATCTACATAGATATCCATTTCAAATATGAGGGTACATCCTTTCCTTACCAAGACCTTACTTTGGTTTGGGGTTAAAAGTTTTAAAACCCTATAGAATGCAGTCAAATATCCACTTATTGGGACTGCCCTGGTGGCACAGTGGTTAAGAATCCACCTGCCAATGCAGGGGACAAAGGTTTGATCCCTGGTCCGGGAAGATCCCACATGCCGCAGAGCAACTAAGCCCGTGTGGCATAACTACTGAGCCTGCGCTCTAGGGCTGGTGCTCCACAATAAGAGAAGCCACCACAATGAGAAGCCCACGCACTGGAACGAAGAGTAGCCCCCGCTCGCCACAACTAAATAAAGCCCGCATGCAGCAACAAAGACCCAACGCAACCAAAAATTTAAAAATTAAAAAATCCACTTATTATCAAACTTTCTGTCAGAGGATTATCCAACAGAAAATTTTATCTGCATAACTATATATACAAAATTAACTTCATTTTCTATTCAAACTTCACTTCCCCAAAGGTCCAGAGCTGTGTGGATAACACCCCTGCCCTGGCAATAACCCAAACTTAAAACTCAAGCATCTCTTTTGACTCCTCAAGAAGTAACATCTCTCTCACAATTTTATACTTCCATGACTGCCATTCTTAATTTCTCACTTTCAATTTTGCAATTCCTCATTGTCATCCTCAGTTTAATCACCCCATCACTCTAAGCTATGTTCCCTGTTACGGAGTTTAACTGCCTAACTGCTCTCCCTGCCTCTTGACAACCTTTGTATTCATCTTGTATATGGCTATCAGATTAGCTTTCTTGCGGCCCACCTATGTCATATGACAAGGCTTTTCAAAAACTGTCAATCATAAAAACTAAAGTACAACCCCTTTAGATAGCTCCTCAATGCTCTCCGTGGCCTGACTCTAAACTAACATTACATAGCCTACCTTTTTATTGTTTATGATTACCTCTCTTTATGTGCCATCCTCCCCATACCCTCCTTATCCTTTCCTGCTGCTGCCTCTCTACTTGTTCTAGCTCTGGTGGGAAACCACTCCTATCCATTCTTCCTGGCACAGGCTGGTGAATAGAGCTGTGGTTAAATGACCAGCCTCTAAAGCCAAACTGCAGGTCACTTGCTAGCAGGTTATTTAATCTCTATACCTTAGTTTCTTTTCCTGGAAAATATGTGGGGTGGGGGGTGGATTGCATCTACCTCACAGAGTTGTTGTGAGCATTAAATAAGTTAATACACGCTTAAGGCCTGGTACCCGGTTAGCAATTAAAAGAGGTTAGCTTTTTTTTTTAAATAAATTTATTTATTTTATTTATTTATTTTTGGCTGTGTTGGGTCTTTGTTGCTGTGCGTGGGCTTTCTCTAGTTGCGATGAGAGGGGGCTACTCTTCGTTGCAGTGCGCAGGCTTCTCATTGCAGTGGCTTCTCTTGTTGCAGAGCACGGGCTCTAGGCACGTGGGCTTCAGTAGTTGTGGCACGCAGGCTCAGTAGTTGTGACTCACGGGCTCTAGAGCACAGGCTCAGTAGTTGTGGTGCACGGACTTAGTTGCTCCGCGGCATGTGAGATCTTCCCGGACCAGGGCTCAAACCCGTGTCCCCTGCATTGGCAGGCATATTCTCAACCACTGCGCCACCAGGGAAGCCCAAGAGGTTAGCTCTTAATGGTTATTATCACCTCCTTCGTGTAGACTCCCCTGATTCCTCCAGTGAAAATAACCTATTCCTCCTCACAAATATTATGATGACTTCTCTGTCCTTCTCTAATGGTTTTTATCATTTCTTACCATCGGATATTTATTTGTATAGACATCTTATTTTCTCTATAGAATATAAGCTTCAGTTTATCATTGTATATCCCAACTCAATAAATTTCACATATTTAACATTAAATTTAATTAATGACTTGTTGGTTGTCAGATTGAATATAATTGTGGTGAGAGCAGTAGAATTTTTTTTCACTCTCTCTTAGAGGTTATCATCACTGTCACAACCTGGAGAAAATATCAATAAAATAAAGGAGTGTCTGCATACCCCAGCCTTGCCTACAGCCTCTTTTGCATTGATTATTATTTCTCCCCAAAAATGAGCTGTTTGTACAAAATGGCAGTGACAATGAACCATTGAAATATGGCTGACAAATTCTCTCTCTGGTTCCCCTTCCCCATAAACCACAGCAAAATAAGCCAAACCTTGACCAAGATCCAAAGAGGACAGGCTTTGTGGTTGCCTTCTCCTTCATGTAAATTCCTATCATGGATTATAATCTTAATAATGGTACTTTTATTCTGCCTCATATTGTAGACATTTGCATGCAGTTTTTCTCATGTTTATCCCTTTGCCGTTAAAATGGAAGCTCCTAAGGTTAGAGGCCATGGCTCATGTAGTTTTGTATCCCCTACAGTGCCTTGCACTGTGCTGCAAGTAGTATGGTCAATACTATATATTTGGAATACAGAAAAAGGAATCTTGATCTCTGCAGAGGTTGTGCTATCTTGATTTGTGCAGAGGCTGAACAATGTTGAAATTGACTGAGCGTGTAGGAAGGATAGCATTGCCTGGCAAGAAAGCCAGATAATATAAAAACAGTGCTGGTTTCTACATGAAATAATCCAGCACTCAATAGGCAAAGTTCTTAGTCACCATAGCCTAGTGAAAGAGAGTGGACTTTAGAGTTGAACTGAATTAGTTGTGAGTGTGTGTGTACCACTCAGTAGATGTTTAACCTTGAGAACAGTATTTAAATTTTCTTGAGTTTCAGAATCTCCGATTGTGAATGGAAGGAATATCTACCTTGTGGGCTTGAGTTGAGAATTAAATGAAGTAACATATGTAAGGCTTACTGAACAGGGCTCAGTATGTAGAGCATATACAGTAAGTGCTTGATAACGGTAGTTCTGTTGAGTATGACTTGATATGTGCTAGAAGGTAAAAAAGTAAAGAAGGCAAGTTTAGCTATCCTTTCAGGAATAGCCAAAAGAGATGACATCAGCAAGGAACTGAAAAAAAGAAGACAAGATAAATCAGTACAAGACGTAATAAGCATGTGCCTTTGTGAATACGGAGGAAAGCCCAGACTTGTGTGTTAGATGTGATGCAACGCTTTTCAGCCTCTTCTAGGTTGTACAAAATATTTAAGATATAAAATGGAAATCAATCTTATCAAATCAATTCGCAGGGTAAATGAGCCAGCAAATACCCATTTTACTCTTGCAGAGATGATTTTTTAGAATGTTCATAGCTTATACAGAGTCCCTGGTGGAAGCAAGAGCCACCAAGGTAAAGTCTTTAGCTATAACCACAGAGGGAGAGATTGGAGGAGGAGTGAGTGCCCATTCCAATTAGTAATGTCAAGGTAGTTATAAAAAAAAAATATTCCCAAGTTCCTCTAGCACAGTGGGAGAGCAAATAGGGCACAGAGAAGACTCACTCTTCTACATGTTCCCTTAGCTTACCTCCTTCCTGCCCTACACTCCTATCTATTGATTCTTGGACCTCTCCGGTCATGGAACTGGGGATTACATCCCAAAAAAACCTGTTATAGTCAGGAAATCACCAACACTCCATTTTCCCAGTTTGAGTGGTCTAACCACCCAGATTCCCACTGACACACCTCACTTACCTTGCCCAACTTTGTTCCATGCCTACTCTCCCTCCCTATCAAGCCATGACTGCTGCAGCAGAGAGAGCCAGACCACAGAAACCACATCCGTGAAGACAGCACTGTTTCCATTCACTGCTTTTCCAATGACTTGTTGGTGCTACTGCCCAAGTCCAAAAATCATAGACCTAGAGAATTTTTTTTTAAAAATGAAAGCCTATTAATAAATGTAAAAAAATAATATTAGAAACACCATTTTAATGATGTCAAATGAAACTATATTTACCTTGTACTCTTCTCTTTATTGCTTTAGACAATAAGCAAATATTTATTCTAGAATGATGACTTAAATACAAGGGGGTCTTTGATTTTATTAAACATGTCCTTAATACATTTACTTTTAATATCCAGTGAATCCCTAATCAGTGTATAAGATATGTTTATTCCAAAATTCAAATATTTGTTGGTTAAATTTCATTAGGTAGGCAACATAGTCTCTGCTTCATGCAATAATTGCAAAATGTAATAAGAGAACTATCCAGGTATAGCTCAGAACAGAGTTTAAATTTTGTTTGATTTTATTCTGTTTTTAGCTAATATTCATTGGGCGCTCACTCTGCGCTAGGCACTTCACATGCCTTATCCCACTTAATGTTGGAAACATCTCTCAGAGGCTGGTAATAAAATTGCCTCCATTTGACTGATGAGGAAACTGAGGCACAGAGAACTTAGGTAGCTTGCCCAAGGTCATGCACTAGTAAATGAAGGAGTCAGGACCTGAGTAAAGACAGTGTGACTTCAGAGACCCATCCCCCATCCCTCCACCCCCCACCCCCGCCTACCCTAATGCTCCCTCTGCTGGACTGAGTCAGAAAAGCTGGGCTATCCGCAAGTAACATAATCTCAGTTTAGTCAAGTATTTCTCCTAAATCAGGCATTATTTCTGTATATTAAAATGTTAAACGAGTTGTATAAAATTCAAAAATATTTATGAAATCCAAACTGTTTCATTTATTAATGACTGGCTAACGACTTGTAATTAAAGCACAATCTGTTAAGCCAAACAAACAAACAAAAAGTTAGCTTATTGGTTTGGAATGTAAATAGAGAAATCATTAACTGACTACTGTCTTTCCCTGCGGCTATATTTGATCTTTTGTTAGCACTTGGAGTGTATAGCAGAAATAGAGTACATTGGCTTTCCTGGTAGGAAAATGTATACTACCTTTCAACTTTGACCTTTATTAAACCCTCCAAATCTCTGATATTCCTGTCAGGTTGAGAAAATGGGCTCACTCCTTCTTAGGAGCAGAAATCTGGCTGTTTTCCTTGACCACAAAAAATACCAGAAGATCTTAACTATCTTTTTTTGGCAGATGCCTGCTACTGATTACTAGTAAGATGAGGCAAGAGGCTATGAGTGACATTGCCCAAATATATCAGGACTAATGGAAAAACACTCAGAATGCACGTCGTGTCTAATGGTGGGTTAGTAATAACATTTTTGCACACAAACAACAGACACATTTGTTATATGACTTTTCATTCATTGACGACTTATTATAGGAAGCCACTAGGTACATGTGAAAATAAATATTTGCTCTCAGCTACAGTCATTTCTTCTCGCTTTTGATTGCATTCTCTTCTAACATCTGTTTCTCAAACAAGGGTAGGTTTTAGAATTATAATACAAGAAATCCATTCCTCGCAGAAAAACAAAAATAAACCCAAGGGTTCTGATTAGCATTATTAGAGTATCCGGAAATAGGACTGCGTTACTGGAAAATCACTTCGAATCACTGCTCTTTGAAGCAGAATTATTAGTATTTGAAAGAAGAGAAGTATGTTGTCCTAAATATGGACTCCAGAAATTTGCAGACAATTTTAAGACCCAAACTCTGCAGTCTTCACAGTGATGCTGGGCTGTGAGTTCAAATATAGTGTTCCTTTTTTGGAAATGACTATTGTCATTGGATGTTAAACTCCAGCTAAATGTAAGGCTCATAAGATTGATCTCCATTCAATAATTTCCTTATCCATCTCGTCATTATCATCATTATTATAGTCAGTGGCAAAGACATCTACTGCTGCTTTTAGGAATGTACTCTGAAGTTAACACATCCTAGCAAGGAAGCTTCTCAAACTTCAGAAATGCCTCTACAGAAGCAATAATGGGATTTAAAAATTAAACACAAATTGCAATCCTTATCTTGCCTAGAAACAGCACTTACACACTATGTGTTATTAACATTTATTCTGCATGGCAATATCACCAGGCTTGCTTGCTTGGATAGACGAACTGCCCCCCTCTGAGCTTGCTAAGGTGCACCAGCTTGGCCAGTCTTGGCATCGGCAAAATAGGGAGTTGACTACGTGCTTTGTGGGCTCCACTTTCTCTCCTGCCTTGTCCCCAGATCCCCTCTATTAAAGTAAATTGAAAGACTCAGATACAGAAGAGGAATGGCAATAGTAAGCTCCAAGGGGCTGTAATGCAGTCAACCCCTGGGCTAAGTTAGCAGGTAGGTCCTAGAGGGGTGTCTCAGTGGAAGGTTGGAACAAGAGGGACCCATCTCAGAGTTGGGAAATGCATTTCAGGAGCCTGAGAGCTAGATGGTGGAAGGAAAATATCTAGGAAGATAACTTGAGTTACAGAGTAGCTATTATGCTATCAGAAAACTTGCAAACAGGACGGCCTTGAAATAGAGTTGCCAGACTTATCAAATAAAAATGCAGGATACACAGGCACTCCAGTTAATTTAATTTTCAGGTAAGCAACAAATATTTTTTTTTATTTAAGTCTGTCCCATGCAATATTTGGGACATACATTAAAAAGATTATTAGTTTACCTGAAATTCATATTTAACTAAGCATTCTTTATTTTGTCTGGTGATCCCTCCTCCCTTTACATGACCTGTGTTTCAGCCTGAATTATATCCTTAAGCCCAAGAGCTTTAAGCTACCAGAAAACAGTTCTCAAAGTGTGATCCCTGCCTCAGCAGCCTCAGCTGCACCTGGGAAGCTGTTAAAGTGCAAATTCTCATTCCCCACCGCAGACCTGCTCCAGCCCGGAAATTATACTGAGACCTCTAGGAGATTTTGCCACACACTCAAGGTGGAGCACCATTTACCAGAGCATCTGAAGGCTGAGGGACTGTAGAGGTTTGGTGAGATAATGAATAAAAGAGGAGAACGTGATCTGGGGAGTCTACGAGAAAGAGTCAGGAACAATCCCAGGTACATCAACTGGGTTGAAAAACCTGAGATTCTTGATCCCTTTGCAATGTGACCGTGCTCATTAGATTTGATTTCTACCATTTCCTAGTTCCTTTTATTGATGATGAATAAAAAAGGTTACAATGAAAAGAGTTTGTGTGCTTATCTTCAGGAACACTGAAGGTGGGAATACCTGCTATTTTTTAAATTGAAGTATAGTTGATTTATAATATTATATTAGTTTCAGGTATACAACATAGTGATTCAATATTTTTATAGATTTAAATCATGCTTCAATTAAAGTTATTGCAAAAAAAAAAGTTATTGCAAAATAATGGCTATATTTCCCTGTGCTGTATAGTGTATCCCCAGTGTCCACCATTTCTGAAGGGAAAGTCATGTAATACGGGAAAAAAGGGAGTTTTGGGCCCTGGGACTTCCAAGAAATGGCCTCCAAGGCCTGAGAAATGAGCTATGGGGGATTCCAAGCAGGAAGTTCCTTGTGTTTCCTGACAGGAGTATAGTGCTGAGCCTGAGAGACTCGTTTCCCTCACAGTTGTGCTTTTAGGGACTAAACACAGCACAGACCTGGTGCTTTCCCCATGATTCCCACAACACGCCAGCACGTTACAGTGCAATGGGAGAGGGCCTCTAACCACCATCCAGTCCAAACTACCTGATAACACTGCTCCAGGACCACATACTGTTTGCCAGGCCTCTCTGTCCCCAGCACTCTTCTGCCCAGAGGCCGGCCTGGCTCCAGACCTGTCCCTTCATCCCAACTGGCAGAAGGATCATTCAAATGATCTTCATTTAAGCTCATTTAAGCTGAAGAGGTAAAGCCCTCTCACTTCAGACCTACTCTGTGCTTAACAGTGGTGCCTACGTTTTCTTTCTGTAAAATGTAGATAATTATAATGTTTATCTTTGAGTATGGCTATGAGGATTAAAGAGTTAATGTACTTAAAGTTTAGAACAATGCCTGACTCACAGGAAGGGCTTGGTAAATGTTGTTAGTATTATTAGTAGTAGTAGTAGTACTACTACCACTACCACTACTACTACTACTAGAAATCATATTCCCTGGGCTCAGTGTTTGGGTTGGAAGGAAGAGAAGAGTTATATAACATCAGTACATCAATTATGTATGGCAGGCTGTGCTTTCCCAGAGTTGGTCTATGAACAAAAGCTTCCCTGGCTCCTTAAAAATCAACTCAGGAGCTTATCATATATTCAGATTCTCATTCTCCACCCCAGAGGTCTTATCTGGCAAGCAGGGAATGGATAACAAGCACCCAGGGAGTTTCTGGTGGTTTCTGAGGTTTAGGAAGCACTGCTCTAGGAGACAGCACCCCTCAAGCCACAACTGCCCACAGCTTCAAGAAAGACCTTTCTTGAAGACCTTTCCATTCAATCAATTGCTTCCTTCTACTTCAGGTAACTCCTTGAAAGTTAATTGATGGAAAGTGTTAAATGATTTATTATGAGACTCAGTTCTGTTGGCGTCAGGAGAAGCTATTTTACTCCAGCGATGCATGACTAGTAATAGTAGCTGTTACAGTTAAATGCTTACAATATGCCAGGACTATACTAGGCAGTTCTTATACATGATGTCTAATCTTTCCAGGAAAATACTATTATTCTTGTTTTACAGATGAGGAAACCAGAACACCAAGAAGTTAAGCATTTACGTAAGGTCATACTATTACAAAATGACAGCGTCAAGGTTCAGGTCTGACAGACAATAAAGCTTAGGCCTCTTTCTCTACTCCAGTAGCTCTCAAACATTAGTATGGTAGGGAAATGGAAAAAACAGCAACAACAACAAAAAAAAAAAAACTTTAAAAATCAACTTTAAAAATTTCTAAAAATTTGGATTTCTGGGCCCAAAAAACAAAGCTTCTGGTTCAATAGGCATGGGTGGGCTTAGAAACCTTCATTATTAACAGGCAGCCCCTATAATTTGAATGCTGGTGGTCTTAGCCCACATTTGGGGAAGCACTACTCAGTGCAATGTCTCATCTTGATTTTTTTCCTTTTTTTTTTTTAAAGACTATTTTTTAGAGCAGTTTTAGGTTCATAGCACAATTGAGAGGAAGGTACAGAGATTTCCCATATACCCCCTGCACCGCCCCCAGGTGTAGCCTCCTCCATTATCAACATCCCCCACCAGAGGGATACATTTGTTATAAGTGATGAGCCTACCTTGACACATCATTATCCCCCAAAGTCCATAGTTTACTTTAGGATTCGTTCTTGGTGTTCTATGGATTATACACAAAGGTATAGTGACATGTATCTACCATTACAGTAACATACAGAGTATTTTCACTGCCCCAAAAGTTCTCTGTACTCTAACACTTAGATTTTATTTTTTATATATATATTTTATTTTTTATTTATTTATTTGGCTGCGTCAAAGTTGCAGCACGTGGGATCCTCGTCGCCATGTGCCGACTTCCCTCTAGCTGGGGCGCACAGGCTCTCGAGCCCACAGGCTTGCCCAGCAGCATGTGGGATCTTAGTTCCGACCAGGGCTCAAACCAGTGTCCCCTGCATTGGAAGGCGGATTCTTAACCACTGGACCACACGGGAAGTCTCTCTAACACCTTGATTTTAAATCTCTTCAGCCCCACTGAATATTAAGAAGTTTAAATAAGTCCCAAATATTTTCTAAAAGGATAGTTTTGTGTTGATTTTTAAACGCTTGAATAAAAGTTGTGTGATTAGCACTTGCTCCAAGGAAATCTTAAACTCCAGTTGTTACCTCAGAGGGCAGCAGATAAATAACCAAGGTTCCTTTTGGATTATGTCTTCAATAGAGACACTGCTCTGAGGAGGATTGTTTTAAAAGGACTGTTGTTGTTGCTTTTTGTTTTCTAACCATGACACCTAGATGAAATATACTTCCTTTTAATTATCTTAAAAGTGGAAATTATATTCAGTTTCATGAATGGAAGATAGACGTTCCCATTTTTCTTTATTCTAAAGTAACTACCAAAATCCTTTAAATATCTGCAGTGTAGACAAATCGAAAAATACTATATTTATGATATAGCATACAATAATATCAATAAAGAAATGTCTGCATGGAACCAAAAAAAAAAACAATGACTTTCGTTTAACCTCAAAATTCAAACCTGACCTTGATATGACTCCCTTGTACATGGTGATAGTGGGCATGAGTTCCAGGGCACTGAACTTGAGTTCTCTTCCTAGAAATCACAGGCCACAGGTCTGACCCATAGCCCCAGGGAGGCAGAGGAGGTCCCAGTCACAAATCAGCTGAGTGAGGAAAGAACTTGAGGTGTGACAAACAGTCAAAATTGGAGGAATGTCAAAATATCCCTCTTCTGAGGTTAGCACCAAGAAACAGCCTCCTTCTGCATGTTGTTCCTATATAACTGCAAAAGCATCAAAACGGGCAGGCTGGCCAGACCAATGGAAAGAGGCAAGACCTTAGTCAAATCTCTTCATCTTTCTAAGCCTCAGTTTCCTCCTATGTAAATTTGGGGGAGGAATTTCCTTCCTCATAGAGTTGTTAAATGAGATCATTTTTATGGAGTCCTTAACACACTGCCTGAGACAATGGCATGGAGAAAATGCTTTAAAATTTTGCCATTATTACGCCTCCAACAGTAAATAAATTCGAAAAAAACTGACAAGCCTATAGGGCATAGTAAAAAGGAAAGGGAAATAGTTAAATAGTGTTCTCTGGAAGCCTTTTAACAGTCACTACTTTGCCCACATTATCAAAGTGCCTGGGTTTAAAATCAATAGGTGCACAATATGATCAGGTAGAAGTACTAAGGTCATTTATAGAGGAAGCAATCTGGCGAGTGCACCTTTCATTAACGTTTCAGGCAACAAATTTTGCCTAAATATAGATGAGTTCACATCAGGCTCATCCAAGGTGCGAATGTTCTCTACTGCAGGAAAGCTAAGAAAATCTGTTTATGTTCTTTTTGAAACAAACACCCACTAATCGAAAGTAAAAGACTCCCTCTGGCCCTGCTTCCCAGGTACAAAGCACTATTTCTCTGATTAATGATCGAGGTATCTGCAAGAACTGCAATGCCAACATTTGCTGGTTCTAACAGTCAGCTACCTCTGCCCAGATGTTAAGCCCATGCCCTCATCCTGGGGGGCGTTTAGTAATCAACAGGGCCAGCAGGTGTGTGCACTTGCCACTGTTCCTGGTAGTTGAGCATATGTGTCAGGTCCCTGTTGGGGGGAAAAAAGAGGGTGAAATATATGCTTCACCCCAGCTCTGACAAGGTCAGCTCCTTAAAGAAAGAAAAAGCAAACTTTCTGCCTTGGTGTCAAGCTCTATCCTTGTTCATCTGCTAAAACCCCAGCTAATTTTGAAGTTGGCTTTGGCGCTTTCTCCGCCCCCCCTTTAGCAATACTTCCTCATGTTGGCGCTCTCCAAATATCTCCCTAGGAATTTGCTGTACTCTGGGCCTTTATGACCCGATTTTCTGCAATTGGAACCTCCCTGTCTTGAATCTTACCACATTTTCTCTGCCTTTACTCCCTGACTCTCAAGGGAATGCTTAGCTAGCCTGATAAAGTAACTGCTAAGTTATAATGAGTGCCCAGGTTGTGCCTTAAAAGAAGAGAATGATATGGCAGCTCAAAAGAGAGATGGAATATTTCCAGCATTGGGGTGCTAAGCATTGGGGTGCTAATGTTGCCAGATAAAACACAGGACACCAGTTAAATTTGAATTTCAGTTAATCAAAAAATACTTTTCTTAGTGTAGATATAAACATGACCACTGATGGAGCTGGGTTTTGTAGAGAAGGTAGAGTCTGAATTGCTCTGGAGATTGGAAACAATGAATTACAGGCAGAATGGGAAATACAGTTACTTATTAAATTTATGAGCTTAAATATCACCTTCCCAGAAAGGTCATTCTGACCCCTTTGTTTAAAATTGCAGCTGCCTGTTCCCGCAGGATTTTTCTCCATAGCACTTATCACCATATGGCATATTGTATGCTTATTTGTTTATTATTTCTCTCCCCTTTCTGGAATACTACAGCAGGAAATGTTGTCTATTTTGTTCACTGCTATATCCTCATACCTACAACAATGGATGGCATGAAATAGGTACTCAATGCATATCTGCTGACTGAACTAAAGACAAATGAACAAGTAAATAGATGAAGAAAATAGGAGGAAACGGATTCATTTTCTTCCTCTTGTGACTGACAGCTTAGTTCATATTTGTTAAAATGTGCAAATACTAAAACAGTCCCAACCCTGAAGTAGTATTCAAACTAAATGAGGAAAGACAGTAACAAAAAAAAAATATGATGGTAAAGAAATATGAACTTCACCAAGAATCACATATAGTGTATGCAAAACCTACATCACTTCTCCCAAGCCAGCAGCTGTTGCAGTGGTTGAAGGACTCAAGTCAGCAGTGGCGACAGCATGGAAGAGGTCAATCTGGTCAATGGACTTCCAG
Source organism: Stenella coeruleoalba (assembly GCF_951394435.1). Taxonomy (NCBI): domain Eukaryota; kingdom Metazoa; phylum Chordata; class Mammalia; order Artiodactyla; family Delphinidae; genus Stenella; species Stenella coeruleoalba. The sequence goes on along the minus strand of NC_137159.1, from coordinate 61,555,913 downwards.
GCAGAGGGGGAGGCAGAGCCTCTGGTCCCTCTGGGCCTTGAGAGCAGTCAAATTCCTTACTCTTGGACCATGTCTTCTACAGGTCATGTTTCCCCAGGAAGCAAACACACAGCCTAGCATCCTGCTGCTCATCTTCCTCCAAAGCGATGGCCAGCTCTGCAGATGGACTCCAGAGGCAACAAAGGGACCAAGTGAAAGGAGAGCGTGCATTCTGAGTGGAAAGGTATGATGATTCGGAAACCAGAAATCAGGGAAACGTATTTCTGCATACCACCTGTGGTAGTCAGGGTTTATCAGGCAATTTCTCAGAATCAATCAATGTTGCAAATCATGTCCATGTTCCTCGCCACCCCTGCCCCCAGGAGAGGGCTATACAATAGCAACATCGCCTACAACTAAAGTCAGACCTGGTCCTTGTCAATCCGTCTCCCCATATAACGTGCTCACTGAAAGAAAGATGCATGTGTCTGTAGATGCTAATTGACAGGCAGATTCAAGATAGGAACATCTCAGAAAGGAAGGAGCAGATGGCCCTTCCATTTAACAGCTACCACATGCCTAAGACCATTTAGATGTTTTCTACATGAGCATGCACTTGTATCCCTCACTTCCTATTTTCCTACTTTCTAGTGACATCTCAAGGCCTTAATTCTCTGTTATGAAATTGTCAGTCACTGTCTTTTATGGGCTTGTGACACTTAGACTAATATTGCCAGAAAGAGAAAAGAAGAAGGAAAGAAGGGAGAGAGGGAGGGAAGAAAGAGAAAAGTAAAAGAAAGGAAAGGAAGGGAAGGGAGGAGGAAGGGAAAACCTAAGATATTGTCAGTATTTCTACAAGAACAGTAAACAATAAGAAAATAAAGCCAAAACCCTATTACGATATAAGACCCTACTATATTAGAGGCTACATATCTTTTTTTATTGAAGTATAGTTGATTTACAATGTTGTGTTAATTTCTGCTATATTATACATGTACATTCTTTTTTGTATACTTTCCCATTATGGTTTATTATGGGATATTGAATATAGTTCCCTATGCTTTATGGTATGACCTTATTCTTTATCCATTCTGCTAACCCCAAACTCCCCTCCATCACTCCCCCTCCCCAACTCTCCCTTGGCAACCACAAGTCTGTTCTCTATGTCTGTGAGTCTGTTTCTGTTTTGTAGATAAGTTCATTTGTGTCATATTTTAAATTCCACATGTAAGTGCTACCATATGGTATTTGTCTTTCTCTTTCTGACTTACTTCACTTATATGATAATCTTTAGGTCCATCCATGTTGCTGCAAATGGCATTATTTCATTCTTTTTTATGGCTGAGTATTATTCCATTGTATATATGTACCACATCTTCTTTATCCATTCATCTGTCAAGGGACATTTAGGTTGTTTCCATGTCTTGGCTATCGTGAATAGTGCTGCTATGAACATAGGAGTACATTATCTTTTTGAATTACAGTTTTGTCCAATATATGCCCAGGAGTGGGATTGCTGAATCATATGGCAACTCTATTTTTAGTTTTCTGAGGAACCTCCATACTGTTTTACATAGTGGCTATACCAACTTACATTCCCACTAACAGTGTATTTGGGTTCCCTTTTCTCCACACCCTCTCCAGCATTTGTTCTTTGTAGACTTTTTAATGATGGCCATTCTGACTGGTGTGAGGTGGTACCCCACTGTAGTTTTGATTTGCATTTCTCTAATAATTAGCAATGTTGAGCATCTCTTCATGTGCCTGTTGGCCATCTGTAAGAGCCTACATATCTTTAAATAGTGGAAACTTAACTTTACTGGAATAAACCTGAATTAAAGAAATGTGAAATCTTTTTAAAGATTTGCTCACTGGCATGTTCCCAGGGCCTAGAAGAGGATCTGGCACATAGTAGGCGCTCAATAAGTATGTCTTGATTGGATAAATAAATTAATTGGATTAATTTACATATCTTGATCAAGAAAAGTATCACATGACAGTGTTCCTACTTGAAATGTTTTATGTAAATAGAACTAAAAACGGAACAGGGAACTATCCATTTAATTCAGCTAAAACACTATGACACTGAAGATAAGAAAAAAGTCGGTCTTCATCCAATACTTGGCTCAGAGTGGAGCATGACACTCATAACTTGGGATGGCACCACTGCCTGAATACTCACATCACTGGGAAGAAAATAAAACCAGTATTGAACTAGTCAATAGTGAGTCCCAGTCAACCCCTTACGGTGTGTTCCTTCTGGAGGGACTGCCCATGTGTGCTGCATTCAGTGGCACATAGAGCCCATATGGTCCTTCCCATTGACCAACCATGTTGGCAGCATGACACCATCACAATTTTGGAAGAAGATGGACACATTTCTTATACTGATACTTTAGACTTAACTACTCCAATGAAACCTATGGGATTTTGCATGGTTATTTCACTCCTTACTCTTTCCAGCAATTATTATCTGAATTCTAGAAGGACTTCAAAGTATCCATCAGAATCAGGCAGTCTTTGATGTTCCAATGTTCTCAGAAAAGAATCAAGTTAGCGGGAGATGTAGGCTCGGGTGATGTTGAGGGAGGGAGATGACATTGAGTGAGAATAAGCAGGGTGCTCTGGTCAGGTGTCATCCCTACCTCCTGCCAGAGATTTCAGTCTACAAATTTCAGTGAGCTTGTCCCACGCAATTCACCTTGTTAATATGAAGAATGGCACTTAGAGGAAAAGGACACCAAACACATTTCAGAATGTACCCTGCCTGAGCTGCATTACCTGGTAACAGGAACCCAGCTGACGGGTAGCATGGTGCCTTCAAGGCCACACGTGGGAGCAGGTCTGAGTAGCAGCTGTTAGAGTGGAAGCTGAAAGGTGAGAAATTGAATTAAGCAAAAGAAGAATTCAGAAACCTTGCATTGTGGGATCTGTTGAGACCCTCACTTGCTTTTCCTTTCTCTTTGTCCATGAAAGTAATAATTTTATCTGAAATTCAATTTACGTGTACTCTGCCCTTTCAAGTTAAATAAAACATTGTTCATGAAATATTTCCTGAACATCTCTTCTGTGCCAGACATGGGGCGAGGCCCTGAGGACTCAGAAGTGAATAAGACACAAACATTGCCCCTCTGGGGCTTCCCAGTTGAGGATAGGAGTTCACACCCACAGTCTACAGACTAGATGAATATGAATCCAGAGCTATCAATTCTCCTTTCAGAACATCCACCTGACAAATTAGGAATGGATTTTCTGTGATTCATGGAATATCCAGCCCAGAAGCTTAGTTTTGGACCAGAAGCTTGAAAGACAATTAGATAAAGTTAAACGTGTCAGTTGGGGATATTAACTAAGGGTTGCCAATCAATGAGCTGGAGAAGTATAAAAAATTTCCTGATAGAAATGTAACCTAAGTTTTTCCAGGCCTCTTGAACCTATGGGTGCAGATGGCATCACTGAAGCAGCAGTAATGCACATCTCATTGGCTCTTACCCCCATCTACCTGAAAAGGGATAAATCCTTCTCTGCTTGTATCTGGGAATGCCCAAGTGTCTCTTGGGATCAGGAAGTTATCTGTGAAGTACATATCCTGCCATGTTCTTCTTATCTTCTGCCCTCCATTTGATGCCCACTTCATTAAATGTGTCTCTTCTATCAATGGTACCGCTCCTCTCGTGAGTATATTCATGTCTGTGACACCTGTGCCCTCCCAAAGATGCCAACCCTTGAGATGCCAGGATGGCCCTAGGAGCAATGGGATGATCCTCTCTCATCCACTTATGTCAGACACCATGTGTGTCTACATAACTCACAGAGCCCTCATGGAAAGCAGTCCTTCACTTCCTGCCCCCCTTTCATCATCATGCTCCACACAGGAGGTTTGGGGGCCATATTTTCATTCCTCTTCCTCCCATGCACATTAACTCAATAAAATAGATGTAGATTCCTGTGTGCCTCCCACCCTCCAAAAGGACAAGTCCAGATGTGTCTGAACCCAGTAACTGGCACAGCTCAGGCTTAAAATGGAGCCCTTGATGAAGATGAATTCTGGACTTCTGTGGAAGAGTCAGTAAATATAAATTTGGTTCATTTATTCTTCAAGTAATATAGAACACATGTTAAGTGTTGGATACTGGGAATATATTGATAAATTTTTTAAAAGATATACTTAGTCCTGTGCTTATAGAACTAGTAAATTCAACAAATAAATTTATAATTTCTAAGACAAAGTGTTATGAATGAAGTGAATTGTGAGGGAGAGGAGATTTTCATAGGCCTGCTAAAACACAGCCAACATCCTGGAGCCAGTTCCAGAGTTTTTGATAATGCTTTATTGTCTATTGTGTGTTGGCTAGTGCAAAGCTGTTGAGTTGGAACAAAACGTCATCCAGGTAACTCTCACAGCTCAACAGGTTCTACAGAAGGTAGCACCCTGTACTTTCGCATTTCAGTGATAAGCCACAGACTATCGTCAGATCATTGAAAAGGATTTGGAACTGCTCTCCTTGACTCAAAAGATTACACGATGCTCTTTGTGTGTGAGCTTTGAGGTGTTAAGCCCTGCCATCTCGGTGCTGTTTGCAAACTTGATAATGCTCATAATTGCATTATCCAGGTTAGTGATTAAAAAAATAAAATACTAATCCAGTGTCATCCACTGACAATGTCAACCCAAGTGGATAAGTAGTAAGTCAGTACTACTATAAAAAACACTTCTTGTTGGTATTAATACCATGAGGAATGAAATGAAACCCATCAAGATCCAACTATGCTGTCTGTATTGCCTTCTCCCTCAGTATTCTCCCCGAAGGGAACTAAAGCCTTCTCACATGATCAGCAATTCACAGAAGGACTGGGATGACCATGAAGTATTTTCAGGTCTTACCCATACTTACCAAGTTAAGTATTTATTCATTTATGATCCCACATCACAGGCATGTAGTTTTGTTTTGTTTTTTTTTTTGTTTTTTGCGGTACGCGGGCCTCTCACTGTTGTGGCCTCTCCCGTGCGGAGCGCAGGCTCCGGATGCGCAGGCTCAGCGGCCATGGCTCACGGGTGCAGCCGCTCTGCGGCATGTGGGATCTTCCCGGACCGGGGCGCGAGCCCGTGTCCCCTGCATCGGCAGGCGGACTCTCAACCACTGCGCCACCAGGGAAGCCCACAGGCATGTAGTTTTACTGGTGGCTTTTTGTGTCAAACTGTGCAAATTGAGTTACCAGGGGCTGTTTTCACATTTAACAACACTGCAGCCTTGGTTCTGCATTATATTGCATTCAATATTTTCCTGAGACTTTATGTAAATCAATTACTATTAAAACTAATAACATATCCAAATGACTCAATTATAATTTCCAAGAATGGTTCCCACTGGGACTATGTTGGCCACAACACATATAACCTTCACATCTAGAAAGCAGCCTGTCTTTACCAATGCATGATCTATATGCATTTAGTAGCCTGCCCTATAATGTGTTGGGCAAATGGACAAATCAATTCACATGGTCTTTAGTCACCAATTGATAATGCATTCATTAAAATATGTCACATTAAATCACTATTGCATTAGATGCTCTCACTGATCTGGAAAACCTGAGTGTTTAAGAAATCACAAAGTTCATGCTATTGTTCTAGATACTTTATAACACCCAATAACTTTCTTGTTTGAATAAATGTTCTTTTAAGCAATGCTCAGAGTATGCAACAAGATACTCCTGAGCATTTTAGTGCAATTATTATGCAGTAATTTTTTTTTTTTTTTTTTTGCGGTACGCGGCCCTCTCACTGTTGTGGCCTCTCCCGTTGCGGAGCACAGGCTCCGGACGCGCAGGCTCAGCGGCCATGGCTCACGGGCCTAGCCGCTCCGTGGCATGTGGGATCTTCCCGGACCAGGGCACAAACCCGTGTCCCCTGCATCGGCAGGCAGACTCTCAACCACTGTGCCACCAGGGAAGACCCTATGCAGTAATTTTTAAATTGTTAAATATTAATTGACCATTTATTTACTGATTGATGAAATCCACAACCAAATTAAATTTCTAATAAAGTGTACTGATGGATATGTTTCCATCTGGAAACAACTGTTTAACCAAAGAAATGCATTTAAAGGAACACACAGCTGATATGGAAATTAAACATGTAAACAAAAATATCTATAAGTATCATACACATAATGTGAAATTTACTAATGAAATATGGATTAATTGTGGCAAGAAAAAAAGAAATATAACCAGAAATATAATTAACACTTTATCAGATTATATATCAACACAGTGGTTGCTGTACTCCCTCCTCAAATAGCAGATAGAAGAAAGGCGCAAGAAGATGAGTACACACACACAGACACACACTCACACACACCTGCATGCACAAGAGCTACATGTGGTAAGTTCAGGACAGGAAATTCTACAGTAGCAGAGTTTGAATAAGCACCTTTCATTGCTGTTCAACTCCCTCTTCTAGCCCATGTTCATCCCAAGAAAAAATGTATTCACAGACTAGTAGAGGAACTGGCTCTGAAAATTCCAAACTCTGCCCCTTCACACGAATTCTTGAAACAAGACAGTGATCTTTTGGGAATTCCCTGACAGTCCAGTGGTTAGGACTTAGTGCTTTCACTGCAGTGGCCCATGTTCAATCCCTGGCCTGGTCAGGGAACTAAGATCCCGCAAGCTGGGCAGTGCGACCAAAAAAAAAAAAAAAAAGTCATCTGAAAGAATAGAAATGCTGTTTAAAAAAAAAAAGACAGTGATCTTTTTCATGCTAACAATACCTCCTTGTCCACCCAACAAATTCTTACTCATCCTTAACACCCCAGTCCCTCACTACCTCTTCTGTGACACATTCAGTGTCCCTGATCTGCACCCCCTAGCAAAAACAAACGTTTTATACACATTTTACTTAAATTCCTATTGCTCCCTGTAAAATATCCTACCTCCCTCAGTGCTCTTAAGAGACTACTTTGGGATTGATTATAAATCTGTCTCCCCACTGGTTCAAGAGCCCATTAGGACTATGAATTGTATCCATATATGTCCAACTTCTATCTCCAGTGTCTTACACAATACCTGGCATGAGTAGACAAGTATTCAATAAGTATTTGTTGAATTTGTTAAATAGATAAATTAAAATTGGTGAGAGTCTCATTTCTCACCTCTGCCAGAGAGAATCGAATGGAATTGCTCTGATACTTTCACCCTTGACTTCATTGAGTCGTTCTATATTTCTATGTTACAGTTCTCAATTATTTTTGAATACTTCCCTTGCCATTACCATGACCTACTCATGAATATTTTTATGATAGTGTATTCCCTCTCATCTCTATGAATGAATGGAGTGAAATGAAGAGTGAGAGAAAGTATCATTACATGGCAATAGGAATGCAAAATGCAGCCCAAAGGCATTTTTCAAACCTTGGTGTCTGAATATTTACAGGCAGGTCATTTAGGTTCTGTGATCCTCAGTTTCCTGGTTTTTAAATTAGGGATGAGAATACCTCCCTCTGGGTGTGGTTGGGGGAATCAGAGCTATTATATAAAAAGCCCTGACAGAGCACCTGATATACAATAGATGCTCCATGAATCACAACACTATAATAATGCTAAAATACTTTGTAAGGTGTAGAGCATGATACAGATGTTAGTTACAGCGTTACCCCTCATCCTGGTACTTCAGTGTTCTCTAGATTCGTCATAATTGTAATATATAGAAAAGTGTCTAGCAAGAAGCCATCATAAAGCTTGGTCGCACTGCCATAGTAACGAAAGAAGGTAAAACAGAAAAGACGTACAATGCACACCTGATTGCTTTTTGTTATGTTCATGTGCTTTGTAGATGATCAAAAGCCTCCTCCCCTTTACCACCTAAGTGATCCTGCGATGATTTAACAAGTCTTTATATCCCTAGCAGTCCCAAGCAATTGCCTCATTCTACTTATACAATGGCTATCACTCCAAAGCAGAGACTTCCCTCATGGCCCCCACGGGTGGTCCCCAGACACATGATCACCCTGGCGTCGGCCAGCTCTTTCCACTCCTCAGTCCTCCTCCATCAGCTAGAAATGGAGCTTCACTTAGGACACTTTGGGATGCAAACAACCAAACCTAACTCCAGCTAGTGTGTCAGGAAAGCCATCAGGCCTCCAGATAGAAGTGGAACCAGAAACTGGAAATACTTTAGGAATCCAGAAGAGGTGTTGTCTTTGTTTCTCAGCTCTGCTTCTCTTTTCTTGCCTGATTCGTTCATTCTTCCTTCTCCATGACCTGCTTTCTCGGTTTCTCAATTCAGTTGCCAACCTCCCTTCCCACCCTTACACGTCTCTCTCCCACCAGTGCTCAGTTTTCCCATGTCCCTCCGTTCTGGCCACACAGAGAAATTAACTGGCTTCTCTGAATCAGGCGTGCACCCTGTTCTCATCAGTGACAGTGGGGAAAGGATTGGGAGAGTTTCACATGCTATGAACATGGGAGCCAGGCCAGCCCCTGTGGATGGGCGGGCAGTTCTCACTAGTCATGATGATTATAGAGCGGAGCGGATCAGGTGTACCCAGAGAGAGTGTGGTTTGCACAGGGTAACATATTTGAGGTTCCAGAGTATAGGCAATTAAGTAACATCAGAATCAATCAATTTAAGTTATGTAGATTTTAGTATCTTTAACTACCATCCCATTTCCCTGACCAATGCAGCTCAGGCATATATATATATATATATATATATATATATATCTTAATTGGAGTTTAATTGCTTTACAATGTTGGGTTAGTTTCTGATAACAAAGTGAATCAGCTATATGTATATATATATCCCCATATCCCCTCCCTCTTGCGTCTCCCTCCCACCCTCCCTATCCCACCCCTCTAGGTAGTCACAAAGCACCGAGCTGATCTCCCTGTACTGTGCAGCAGCTTCCCACTAACCATCGATTTTACATTTGTTAGCATATATATGTCAATGCTACTCTCTCACTTCATCCCAGCTTCACCTTCTCCCCCTGTGTCCTCAAGTCTGTTCTCCACATCTGCATCTTTATTCCTGCCCTGCCACTGGGTTCATCAGTACCGTTTTTTAGATTTCATATATGCGCATTAGCATACTGTATTTGTTTTTCTCTTTCTGACTTACTTCACTCTGTATGACAGACTCTAGGTCCATCCACCTCATTACAAATAACAATTTTATTCCTTCTTATGGCTGAGTAATATTCCATTGTATATATGAGTCAAATCTTCTTTATCCATTCATCTGTCGATGGACACTTAGGTTGCTTCCATGTCCTGGCTATTGTAAATAGTGGCAGCTCAGGTTTTAAACCATTAGTAAGTTGTAGGACAGGCACACTTTGCCTTTATTCTTTTTAGACACCTGTAAGATGGGGATGGTAGCATCTGCCCTGCCTACTCTTGGGATTGTTAGGATAGTGTCTACAAATACGTGTTAAAAAACATTTTGAAAATGTTTTTTTTTACATTTTATGTAAAAAAAAACATTTATGTTTTTTTTAAAAGCATTTTATGAATGTAAATAAGCACTGGGGCTAAAACTCTGACTCTGGGGCTCCTCTGATCTTAATTTAAATCCTGGCTCTACCACTTATTAATGTGAGACTTTGAGCAAGTTATCTTAGCCCTCTGAACCTCAGTTTCCTTTTTTTTTCTAGTGAAAGAATTTCTTTATTTTATAGAAGGTTCAATTCAACAGAAAGACAAAATAATCCTAAGATTACATGGACTTAATAATGTAGCCTCAAAATAGATAAAGTAAAAATTTACAGAACTACAAAGGAAAATAGGCAAATCCACTGTCATGATGGGGGAATAAGACAAGCAGACTAAAAAGTATCATCAGGATGAATAAGATTTGCATAATACAATGAACGTGTTTCCTTTAATCATAGATCATTTCCATTCATAGATGTTCTTTGTCACTAAAAACAATGGGGTTCTTTTTACAGCTGATTGACGTAGTATTCCATTTATAAGCCTCAGTTTCTTTATCTGTAAAATTGGCATTAAAATTACTATTTCATAGGTTTATTATGAGTTAAGTGTGATGATGTGAATAAAGTGCTTTGCACAGTGCCTGGTATTTTAAAATTCATTATTATAAAACATTATTTATACCTACTGGGTCTGTAGATTGAACTTTTAGCTTCTATGAAAAATGAACAAATTTTTTTTTTCTTCTACTAGAAAATAAGTGTGGATTTTCCTCTAACTCCAGAGTAGCCTATTTTCCTATCTCCACAGACAATTTGTCTCTTAGTAGACTCTTTTCTTAATCCACTAGAGACTTGGTCTTTCTGCTTGTATCTGTCTTGCCTCCTTTGGGCTCAGGGTCTCTGTCTTTGGCTATCAGGTCCTGCTTTCCAGGCCCTTCATCTCAAAGTCAGTCATGTTGGCTCTTGCCTGTCACTTTATTTATCTCCTCTTTCAATTATTCACTTATTGATTTACTCAACAAGTAGTTTTTGGGTCCCTAATATGAACCAGACACTGCATTAGATGCTGATGATATAAAGTTGGATAAGAAGAGACATCATCTCTGTTTCCACAGTTTGATGGGAAGAGACATGTAATTGGGTAATAATTTTGTATAATGGCCAATGTGCTTATCACCTACTCAATCTTTTTTCTCTGTGACCCTCCTTCGTTGGGGCAGTTAGGCACAAGGCATCTAACTACCTCAGGGAAGTATTATCACAAAAGAACTAGAGCTCAAAAACCAAATTCTTACTCCAGTTTTAAAAGGTGAAGCACAGATGTAAGATTTTTTTCAATTAGCCAAATTGATTAGGAAGAAGTACTTTATTCTAGTACTCTCTCCCCCACCAATTCCATCCCACAAGATAGAGTTATAGGAGTAGGAGGAAGTGAGGAGGGAAAGAAAGGGAGAGGAAGCATGTTGAAGGAAAGTCAGGGATGTAGGGCTGGGATCAGACCAAGAGGGAGCTTGCAGACCAGAGGGAAGTTCTGCCCACCTTCCTTGTGAGTGAAGCACCATCTGTTGTCAGCACCAGGGAGCCAAGTGAAACAGAAGACCTTTCCATTGCACAGAGCCTGTGATCATATAGAGAAAAACTGATCAGTCCCCTTCCAACAACCTGTGAGGATAACCCCTCTCTTGTCCACATACACACATATCAGAGGCAAAGTGAGATCCTGGAAATACAGAAAGTGGTAGAGGTGTGGAAGGGAAGAGTGTCCGTGGCCAGTCTTGGTGAGATTTTTTCTCAAGCTGGGACAGTGATTAACATTTAATGGACATTAAATTAATAATCGTGCTAATACACAATTACAAACTGAGATAAGTGCTCTGACGGAAAGAAATTTTGAGAGCCCTTAAGAAAGGGATCTGACCTAAAGTGGAGGGTCAGGAATGGTTCCCCTGAGGAAATGACATTTAAGCTTAATTTTCAGTGATAAGTGGCAGTTAATTAGATAAAAAGCAGGGGTGGGGGGGGAAGCATAGCAATGGCCCATGGTGTGTTCAAATAACTGGACAAGGATCAGTGTGTGTACAGAGGACAAGGGAAAGTGACACAGGGTAAATCTGGAACGATGATGCAGACCATGTAGGAACTACTAAGAACATTGGTCATTGGCCCAAGAAAAGTGGGAAGCCACTGAAGGAATTTAAGTAGAGTGATGAAAGGGATCACTCTGGTTATAACATGGAAAAGGAGTGAGGAGACACCAGAGTGAAAGCAAGGAGGCTATTGCAGTCAAGAGGTAATAGGCAGAATGACTTTATTCCCTCTTTCTATAGATGGTTTCATTATTATTGCATTATTTATTAGTTTTTTAGGACCTTAACATTTTAATTCTGCCCTATATCACTTTTCCTTTGAAAAAAATTCTCAGAACTTCTGGGTTGGTGAACATGTGGAGGTGCTGGCAGGGTGGTGAGCCTGGAGAGAGCATGCAAGTCCCCTAGTCCTTCCCCCATACATTGCCCTATGCATTTTTTCCATTTGGTTGTTTCTGAGTTGTATCCTTTTACAATAAATGAGTAATCTAGTTTCAGAGTGAAGTTTAATGCTATGTGTATTAAAATATCAAAACTAATTTCAGAAACATAAAGGTTTAAGTTGAATTGTAGATTTCCTCAATATCTATCCTGAGGGCTTCAGCCATTCCAGAGGCAGCAGGAGCTGAACTGGGAGGAGTCAACACCAACAAAGGGAACGTGGAGGGGCAGATTAATTAATCCTGCTTCTTAAATTTGCCATTGATATAAATCAAGCAGTGCAGAATTAGCGGCCAGTGAGTGGCCCACACCAGCTCCCTGGCACCCAGGTACCTCCCATGTCTGCCGTGGAAATCATTTCTCCCCCAGCATCCAATAGCTGGGGCCCACGAACCTGTTCAGCATCATGATGCCATCTACAGCCTTCCACACCCACTTTTCTTACTATTAATGTCAATAGCTTATCATGTACCTAAACATCACTATTAACATTATATTTTAAAATCTCATTCTATCTGTGTATTTATAACAACCATCTTGGATTTTGAAATACACACTAAAAGAATTTAACACCCAAGACATACTTACCAACATGCCTGACCACATTTTATTCTAAGCAATTTCCCCTTCTCCTCAATCTCTTATTCTTGGCATATTATGCTTGGTTTTGAGTGCTAAGTTTTGAGGATTATTAGAAAACAAGGTGTCCAGAGGATAATGACCAAGACAGGTTCAAACTGACACAGGAGATTCCTGAAAACTGGAAATGGTTTTTCATTACAAAGGGAAACCTTTGGGATTGAAATGACGGAATCTTCCAAATGCTATCACTATAAATAAGCATTAATTTTTTTCCTGTGTCATCTAAAAAGTCAGAAACAAGACTAATAGGCGGATTCCAAATGAGTTCAGATATGTGCTTAAATAGAGCAAAAGTTAGATCTTTCTACTATATTGCCTACGGGTAGAATAGACAGTATTTAATCCTTGGAAATGTTGACATACAATCTGGACAGACACATGACACAAAGTTGGGGAGAATCAAGCACCAGATGGAGGCTGGAGCGGGATGATCTTCAAGGTACATTTGAACCTTCCTCTTTAGTCTACCTATTGCCTCACCACCAACACAAATGTGGGGGAGGGTGAAGGTGGGCCTTATTCCCAGGTCCCAAATGGCAGAGAGGAGACCACACACCAGAGAGACAGAGACAGGCTGGTGTTTGCAAAGTATGAGTCTGTGTTTAGGTGACTGCATTTCAAAAATCTGTCTACTTTTTTTTTAACCATTGGTTTCCATTACCTAAATCTTAATCCCTTCCATTACCATGGATTATCATTTAACTATAAGGCATATTCCCGGAGATTGGTTCAAGATGGCGGAGTAGAAGGATGTGTGCTCACTCCCTCTCACGAGAGCACCGGAATCACAACTAACTGCTAAACAATCGTCAACAGGAAGACACTGGAACTCACCAAAAAAGATACCCCACATCCAAAGACAAAGGAGAAGCCACAATGAGACAGTAGGAGGGGCGCAATCACAACAAAATCAGATCCCATAACTGCTGAGTGAGTAACTCAAAAACTGGAGAACACTTATACCACAGAAGTCCACCCACTAGAGTGAAGGTTCTGAGCCCCACATCAGGCTTCCCAACCTGAGGGTCCGACAACGGGAGGAGGAATTCCTAGGGAATCAGACTTTGAAGGCTAGCGGGATTTGACTGCAGGACTTCGACAGGACTGGGGGAAACAGAGACTTCACTCTTGGAGGGCACATGCAAAGTAGTGTGCTCATCGGGACCCAGGGGAAGGAGCAGTGACCCCATAGGAGACTGAATCAGACCTACCTGCTAGTGTGGGAGGGTCTCCTGCAGAGGCAGGGGGTGGCTGTGGCTCACCGTGGGGACAAGGAGACTGGCAGTAGAAGTTCTGGGAAGTACTCCTTGGCATGAGCCCTCCCAGAGTCTACCATTAGCCCCACCAAAGAGCTGGGTAGGCTCCAGTGGTGGGTTGCCTCAGGCCAAACAAACAACAGGGAGGCAACCCAGCCCCACCCATCAGCAGACAAGTGGATTAAAGTTTTACTGACCTCTGCCAACCAGAGCAACACCCAGATCAACCCACCACCAGTCCCTCCCATCAGGAAACATGCACTAACCTCTTAGATGGCCTCATCCACCAGAGGGCAGACAGCAGAAGCAAGAAGAACTACAATTCTACAGCCTGTGGAAGGAAAACCACATTCACAGAAAGATAGACAAAATAAAAAGGCAGAGGACATTGTACCAGATGAAGGAACAAGATAAAACCCCAGAAAAACAACTAAATGAAGTGGAGATAGGCGACCTTCCAGAAAAAGAATTCAGAAAAATGATAGTGAAGATGATCCAGGACCTCGGAAAAAGAATGGAAGCAAAGATCGAGAAGATGCAAGAAATGTTTAAAAAAGACCTAGAAGAATTAAAGAACAAACACCTAGAAGAATTAAAGAACAAACAAAGAGAGATGAACAATACAATAACTGCAATGAAAAATACACTAGAAGGAATCAATAGCAGAATAACTGAGGCAGAAAAACGGATAAGTGACCTGGAAGACAGAATAGTGGAATTCATGTCCACAGAGCAGAATAAAGAAAAAAGAATAAAAGGAAGGAAGACAGCCTAAGAGACCTCTGGGACAATATTAAATGCAACAACATTCACATTATAAGGGTCCCAGAAGGAGAAGAGAGAGAGAAAGCACCCGAGAAAATATTTGAAGAGATTATAGTCGTAAACTTCCCTAACATGGGAGAGGAAATAGCCACGCAAGTCCAGGAAGCCACCCAAGTTCAGGCAGGATAAACCCAAGGAGAAACATGCTGAGACACATAGTAATCTAATTGACAAAATTAAAGACAAAGAAAAATTATTGAAAGCAACAAGGGAAAAACGATAAATAACATACAAGGGAACTCCCGTAAGGTTAACGGCTGATTTCTCAGCAGAAACTCTACAAACCAGAAGGGAGTGGCACGATATATTTAAAGTGATAAAAAGGAAGAACCTACAACAAAGGTTACTCTACCCAGAAAGGATCTCATTCAGATTTGACAGAGAAATCAAAAGCTTTACAGACAAGCAAAAGCTAAGAGAATTCAGCACCACCAAACCAGCTCTACAAATGCTAAAGGAAATTTTCTAAGTGGGAAACACAAGAGAAGAAAAGGGCCTACAAAAACAAACCCATAACAATTAAGAAAATGGCAATAGGAACATACATATCAATAATTACCTTAAAAGTGAATGGATTAAATGCTCCAACCAAAAGACACAGGCTCACTGAATGGATACAAAAACAAGACCCATCTATATGCTGTCTACAAGAGACCCACTTCAGACCTAGGGACACATACAGATTGAAAGTGAGGGGATGGAAAAAGATATTCCATGCAAATGGAAATCAAAAGAAAGCTTTTGATTTTGGAGTAGCAATACTCATATCAGATAAAATAGACTTTAAAATAAAGAATGTTACAAGAGACAAAGGACACTACATAATGATCAAGGGATCAATGCAAGAAGAAGGTATAACAATTATAAATACATATGCACCCAACATAGGACACCTCAATACGTAAGGCAACTGCTAACAGCTATAACAGAGGAAATTGACAGTAAAACAATAAAAGTGGGGGACTTTAGCACCTCACTTACACCAATGGACAGATCATCCAAACAGAAAATTAATAAGGAAACCACAAACTTTAAATGACACATTAAAACAGATAGATTTAATTGTTATTCATAGGACATTCCATCCAAATACAGCAGATTACACTTTCTTCTCAAGTGCACATGGAACATTCTCCAGGATAGATCACATCTTTTTTTTTTTAATTTTCATAATAACTTATTTTTAACATCTTTATTGGGGTATAATTGCTTTACAATGGTGTGTTAGTTTCTGCTTTATAACAAAGTGAATCAGTTATACATATACATATGTTCCCATATCTCTTCCCTTTTGCATCTCCCTCCCTCCCACCCTCCCTATCCCACCCCTCCAGGCAGTCACAAAGGATAGATCACATCTTGGGTCACAAATCAAGCCTTGGTAAATTTAAGAAAATTGAAATCATATCAAGCATTGTTTCTGACCAGAGGGCTATGAGATTAGAAATCAATTACAGGGAGAAAAACATAAAAAACACAAACAAATGGAGGCTAAACAATACACTACTAAAAAACCAAGAGATCACTGAAGAAATCAAAGAGGAAATCAAAACATACCTAGAGACAAATTACAATGAAAACACAATGATCCAAAACCTATGGGGTGCAGCAAAAGCAGTTCTAAGAGGGAAGTATATAGCAATACAATCCTACCTCAGGAAACAACTAAAATTTGAGAAAAATCTCAAATAAACAATCTAAACTTACACCTAAAGGAACTAGAGGAAGAAAAGCAAACAAAACCCAAATTTAGTAGAAGGAAAGAAATCATAAAGAACAGCAGAAATAAATGAAATAGAAACAAAGAAAACAATAGCGATGATCAATATAACTAAAATCTAGTTCTTTGAGAAGATAAACAAAATTTATAAATCTTTAGCCAAGCTCATCAAGAAAAATAGGAAGAGGAGTCAAATCAATAAAATTAGAAATGAAAAAGGAGAAGTAAAAACTGACACTTCAGAAATACAAAGGATCATGAGAGTTTACTACAAGCAATTCTATACCAATAAAATGGACAACCTGGAAGAAGTGGACAAATTCTTAGAAAGATATAACCTTCCAAGACTGAACCAGGAAGAAATAGAAAATATGAACAGACTTGTGAGTAAAAAAATTGAAACTGTGATTTAAAATCTTCCAACAAACAAAAGGCCAGGATCAGATGGCTTCACAGGTGAATTCTATCAAACATTTAGAGAAGAGTTAACACCCATGCTTCTCAAACTCTTACAAAAAATTGCAGAGGGAGGAACACTCCCAAACTCATTCTATGAGGCCACCATCACCCTGATACCAAAACCAGACAAAGATACTAAAAAAAAACAGAATCAAAGGGCTTCCCTGGTGGTGCAGTGTTTGGGAATCCGCCTGCCAATGCAGGGGACACGGGTTTGAGCCCTGGTCTGGGAAGATCCCACATGCCACAGAGCAACTAAGCCCATATGCCACAACTGCTGAGCCTTCACTCTAGAGCCCATGAGCCACAACTACTGAGCCCACGTGCCACAGCTACTGAGCCCATGAACCACAACTAGTGAAGCCTGTGCACCTAGAGCCCATGCTCCAAAAGAGAAACCACCACAGTGAGAAGCCTGCGCACTGCAATGAACAGTAGCCACCGCTCACTGCAACTAGAGAAAGCCCATGCACAGCAATGAAGACCCAATGCAACCAAAAATAAATAAATAAATAATTTTATTTAAAAAAAAGAAGAAAAAGAAAATTACAGATCAATATCACTGATGAATATAGATGCAAAAATCCTCAACAAAATACTAGCAAATACAATCCAACAACACATTAAAAGGATCATACACCATGACCAAGTGGGATTTATCCCAGGGATGCAAGGATTCTTCAATATACGCAAATCAATCAATGTGATACACTATATTAACAAATTGAAGAATAAAAACCATATGATCATCTCAATAGATACAGAAAAAGCTTTTGATGAAATTCAACACCCATTTATGATAAAAACAATCCAGAAAGTGGGCATAGAGGGAACCTACCTCAACATATTAAAGGCCATATATGACAAACACACAGCAAACATCATTCTCAATGGTAAAAATCTGAAAGCATTTCCTCTAAGATCAGGAACAAGACAAGGATATCCACTCTCGCCACTATTATTCAACATCATTTTGGAAGTCCTAGCCATGGCAGTCAGAGAAGAAAAAGAAATAAAAGGAATACAGGTTGGAAAAGAAGAAGTAAAACTGTCACTGTTTGCATATGACATGATCCTATACATAGAGAATCCTAAAGATGCTACCACCAGAAAACTACTAGAGCTAACCAATGAATTTGGTAAAGTTTCAGGATACAAAATTAATGCACAGAAATCTCTTGCTTTCCTATACACTAATGATGACAAACCTGAAAGAGAAATTAAGAAAACAATCCCATTCACCATTGCAACAAAAAGAATAAAATACCTAGTAATAAACCTACATAAGGAGGTAAAAGACTTGTACTCAGAAAACTATAATACACTGATCAGAGAAATCAAAGATGACACAAACAGATGGAGAGATATACCATGTTCTTGGATTGGAAGAATCAATACTGTGAAAATGACTATACTACCCAAAGCAATCTACAGATTCAATGCAATCCCTATTAAATTACCAGTGGCATGTTTTACAAAACTAGAACAAAAAATCTTAAAATTTGTATAGAGACACAAATGATGTCGAATAGCCAAAACAGTCTTCAGGGAAAAAAATGGAGCAGGAGGGATCAGACTCCCTGATTTCAGACTACACTACAAAACTACAGTAATCAAGACAATATGGTTCTGGCACAAAAACAGAAATATAGATCAATGGAACAGGATAGAAAGCTCAGTGATAAACCCACGCACATATGGTCAACTAATCTATGACAAAGGAGGCAAGGATATACAGTGGAGAAAAGACAGTCTCTTCAATAAGTGGTGCTGGGAATACTGGACAGCTACATGTAAAAGAATGAAATTAGAATGGTCCCTAACACCATACACAAAAATAAACTCAAAATGGATTAGAGACCTAAATGTAAGACCAGACACTATAAAACTCTTAGAGAAAAACATAGGAAGAACACTCTTTGACATAAATCACAGCAAGATCTTTTTTGATCCACCTCCTAGAGTAATGGAAATAAAAACAGAAATAAAGAAATGGAATCTAATGAAACTTAAAAGCTTTTGCAAAGCAAAGGAAACTACAACCAAGATGAAAAGACAACCCTCTGAATAGGAGAAAATATTTCCAATAAATCAATGGACAAAGGATTAATCTCCAAAATATATAAACAGCTCATGCAGCTCAATATAAAAAACAAACACCCCAATCAAAAAATGGGCAGAACACCTAAATAGACATTTCTCCAAAGAAGACATGCAAATGGCCAAGAAGCACATGAAAAGCTGCTCAACATCACTAATTATTAGAGAAATGCAAATCAAAGCTACAATGAGGTATCACCTCACACCAGTTAGAATGGGCATCATCAGAAAATCTACAAACAATAAATGCTGGAGAGCGTGTGGGGAAAAGGGAACCCTCTTGCACTGTTGGTGGGAATGTAAATTGATACAGCCACTATGGAGAACAGTATGGAGGTTCCTTAAAAAACTAAAAATAGAATTACCATATGACCCAGCAATCCCACTACTGGGCGTATACCAAGAGAAAACCATAATTCAAAAAGACACATGCGGGCTTCCCTGGTGGCGCAGTGGTTGAGAGTCCGCCTGCCGATGCAGGGGACAAGGGTTCGTGCCCCAGTCCGGGAGGATCCCACATGCTGCAGAGCAGCTGGGCCCGTGAGCCATGGCCGCTGAGCCTGCATGTCAGGAGCCTGTGCCCCGCGACGGGAGAGGCCACAGCAGTGAGAGGCCTGCGTACTGCAGGAAAAAAAAAAAAAAAAAGACACATGCACCCCAATGTTCATTGCAGCACTATTTACAATAGCCAGGTCATGGAAGCAACCTAAATGGCCATTGACAGACGAATGGATGAAGAAGATGTGGTACATATATACAATGGAATATTACTCTGCCATAAAAAGGAATGAATTTGGGTCATTTGTAGAGACGTGGATGGATCTAGAGACTGTCATGTGAAGTGAAGTAAGTCAGAAAGAGAAAAACAAATATCATATATTAACGCATATATGTGGAAGCTAGAAAAATGGTACAGATGAACTGGTTTGCAGGGCAGAAATAGAGACACAGATGTAGAGAACAAACGTATGGACACCAAGGGGCGAAAGTGGGGGTGTGGGGGGTGTGATGAACTGGGAGATTGGGATTGACATATATACACTAATATGTATAAAATAGATAACTAATAAGAACCTGCTGTATAAAAAATAAATAAATAAAATTAAAAATAAAAAAGGCATGTTCCCTGCTGCTGAGTTGTATAAGACAGCTATGCTTAAATCAGTCATAATTGGTAAAAGAGAAATTGCTATTTTTGAATTCATTCTTCAAGCAAAATTTGTCAGGAAAAACCTATATAGGCCTTAATTTCTTTTAAATACCTGTTTTATGTGCTTCAGATAAGCAGATTGGGTGGTAACTATTTAAACCTGGCATGCTTAGCAATTAAAACATAATATTTGGTGATGAGGAGATTCTGGTTACAAGTTTCTTTTCTAGCACCTGGACCATTTAGTTGTAAAGGAAAAAAAGCAAGGAAGAAATTGGTCATGCTGACATGACCCTAATGGTTAATTCAGTCATTGTATTCTACCTTTTCCTACTCTCCCCAAGCACAAAAGAACAATGGCACTAATTACTACTCTTTAGATGAGGTAAATCTCCAATGCTCTGTTCTATATATGGAGATGGCTTAACCAACGGGCTGAAGCAGAAGTTGGTCAGTGGTCCTGCCTCCCCCATCACTCCACACATATTATACAAGCTCATATTAAGAATCTCATTCATCATCCCTTACCCTTATCACCGTCACTTCCAATCAACATTTTAAAGAAAAAACATCACCCTTTGTTATTACATGTCACTCTTGTTTCCCTTCCACTTTCATCTCTCTTCCTTTCCCCCTTTGTGTGTGTGTGTGCAGGATGTGTACACATACACACATACACATGCCTGTTTCCCTGACACTTAAGTGCAATATTTCAAACTTCCCCCTTCTCACAACCCTATTTTTCTTTCACAATCAGAAAAGAAGTCCGTGGAGAACAGCAAACAGAAGTGGACCAAAAAATATTCAAATAACCTATCTTTTAAATTTGGGTACAGTAATGTCTGGAACTTTTGAATATTTGTATTTTTCATCTTTTAAAAAAATTTATTTATTTTATTTTATTTATTTTTGGCTGCATTGGGTCTTCATTGCTATACGCGGGCTTTCTCTAGTTGCGGTGAGCTGGGACTACTCTTCGTAGCTGTAGGCAGTGACTTCTCTTGTTGCGGAGCATGGGCTCTAGGTACACGGGCTTCACTAGTTGTGGCTCATGGGCTCTAGAGAGCAGACTCAGTAGTTTTGGTGCACGGGCTTAGTTGCTCCGCAGCATGTGGGATCGTCCCAGACCGGGGCTTAAACCCGTGTTCCCTGCATTGGCAGGCAGATTCTTAACCAATGTGCCACCAGGGAAGCCCTGTATTTTTCATCTTTAAAAACATATATTTGAGGGCTTCCCTGGTGGCGCAGTGGTTGAGAGTCCGCCTGCCGATGCAGGGTACGTGGGTTTGTGTCCCGGTCCGGGAAGATCCCACATGCCGCGGAGCGGCTAGGTTCGTGAGCCATGGCCGCTGAGCCTGCGCGTCCGGAGCCTGTGCTCCGCAACGGGAGAGGCCACAACAGTGAGAGGCCTGCGTACCGCAAAAAAAAAAAAAGAAGTATTGGGGAAGACATGAGAAAACAAGGACCATCCTGGACCATCCTGCACTGCTATAAGTATGCTATGTGGTATAGCCATTCCAGAAACAACCTGGCAGTACCTAGTAAAATTAATTACCATATTACATATGGCCCAGCAATCCCAGTCCTGCACATATATCCCATATGCCCACATCCCATACTGAGATGTTTGTACAGATACTCACCAAGATATCACATGTGATAGCATAGAAATAGAGGCAACTTGGGTGTCCATCACTGGTGAAAGGTTATGTAAAGTACAATGCAGTCATATCATAGAATACTAATCAACAGAAAGGAACTGAACTCATACACAACAACATGAATAGATATTATAAACCTTACCTCCTGGGCTTCCTTAACATGGCCACCTACTTCATCAAGACTGCAAAAAGAATCTCTAGCTCCACTTTGCTAACAAAGTCTTATATTTAATGTATCCTAATCAAATATAATCATGAGAATGACAGCCCATCATATTTGCCGTATTCTGTTGATTAAAAGCAACTCACAGGTCCCATCCACACTCAAGGGGAAAGAGATTACACAAAGATGTGAATGCTAAGAGGATAATAATTAGGGGGTCACCTTAGGGTCTGTCACCACACCAGGAAAAGTTCTAGACAATGAGATTACATCAGTGAGCAAAAGGAAAGAAAGTCTGCCTTCACAGAGAATACAATTGTGTGTGTGTGTGTTTATCCTGTTTTTAAAATCAATAGGATGATACTGTATATAATCCTTTGCATCTTACCATTCATTTTATAACCTAGCTTGGAAAATTTTCCCTTCAAGTACTGATAGAATTATGTTATTCTTTATAACAGGTGTATAATGTATTCAACCATTACCCAACTCAGGGACTCTGAGATTGTTTCTAGGTTTCCCATTTAACAATGCTGCAAGAAATGCCCTCATACATGTATCATTAAGTTATTGTGCAGGTTTATCCAAACAGAGTATCCCCTTAAGGCCAAATAAAGGTTCTACTCTGTTCTAGCCTTGGCTCTGCTTCACTCCAGCTATGGGAACTTGGGAAAATTACTTAAGACTTTGTATTTTATTTTCCTACTCTACTACAGAAGGATAACTGAAATGCATTCATGTTCAAAATGCACAAACTATGCATCCAGAGCATGGTAGACAATTTATATATTACTTTGCTTTTCTTGAGCACTTTATCAACTACTTTATGAAATACAACACAAACCTTCTGTATCTTCCAAATTAGATGAGAGAAAAGGGGTGTTCATGGAATGGTGATAAAAAGAGAGAAATAGGGTAGGATGACAGAGTGTCTTTTGTGTGATAATAAGGTGATTGGGAGCCTCTAGATAGCTTCAGGATGAGGGCTGGTCTCCCAAAAGACCAAGGCTTGATTAGAGGATTGGAACTTTCAACCTCACCCCACCCTGGATCCCGGGAGAAGGGAGAAGGGCTGGAAGTTGAGTTAATCATCATTGGCCAATGATGTAATCAGTCATGAGTGTGTAACGAAGATTCCATAAAGACTCTAAATGATGGGGTTCAGAGAGATCCCAGGTTGCTGAACATATTGAGGTGCTGGGAGAGTGGTTCTCCCAGAGAGGGCACAGAAGTTCTGCATGTCACCAGCCCCATATCTTGCCATACGTGTTGCTTCCATTTGGCTGTTCCTGAGTTGTATCTTCTATAACAAGCCAGAAAATGCAAAAAGAGAGAAAGAGAGAGGTAATTTTGAAACAAGGATAGATAATGTCCCGCTACGCTCCCTGATCTACTTGGCCTCGACATTTCCTGTGGCCCAATCCTGTCCAATTTGTCTTAATCAAGACCTATCCCTTCTTCCTTTTTATTATTTGAAACAATTTACCCTTAAATATACACTCTCTGTGTCTTTCAAAAGGACATATAGATAATATAATTTTAACTCAATATACTTACATAATTTAACGTTAATGTGCTTGTGAGGCGTGCCATAGAACAAATATACATCTAAATAGCAATGTTCTTACTTATATGATGTGCCCAACCCAGAGTAAGACTAGTGCAAACTGTGCTACAGGTAGGAAGGACTCACTAATGAAGTGGATATTTGAAAAAGGGGAAATGCAGTCATGGCTTCAAATCGCACCATAATTGTGGCCCCCTCTCTTAAAGCTTGCTCTGCCCAAAAAGACTGATGAGTCTCAGGAGATATTTGATTATGTGACCCCCACCTCCACAATGCTCATAAAACGTGGGATTCATTAGCTTTCAATATGTGTTTCTTCATTTAAAAAATAAAAATAAAAAAGCTTTTCCTTAGCTTTAAACTTAAGAGAAAAAGAGACAAGAGGGGAGGGAACTCAAGAAAGTTTTCCTTGAGATCCAAATAAAAGAGAAGTTAAAGACTTTTCCTGATGGGAAAGGCGGAATTAAACTCCTTGTGTGCAGAATTTTTTCTCTGTCTCGTAAAGAAAAGGAGAACAGCTTTACCAAGGAATCAAGTTCTTTCTTGCCTGCATCTCCAAGTGTAGGGATCTGTGCAGAGTGACACCTAGTGGTCTCCAGAACACCTTTAGCAGCAAGAGTAATGAAGTCTGAACGTGTGTGGATTGAGCATCTGTAAAAGAGCCTTTTTTCCTTCCCACACACACATCCCTAAGCTGTGAACAAACTGAGTCATTAACTGGTTTTGATTCCAATACCACGACTTTCTGGCCACATATCCACTTATTGTCAAATCATACAGGAAATTAATATTTAATATTTGAGGAGTGGGTAGAAGTCACAGAGTGGAAAGGCATAGTGATTCCAATGTGCAAGAAAAATCATTTGTCCAAATCTGGAATCTTCAAGGCAGCAACAAAGCACAGTATCCAACCCAACAGATATCAAAGGAGCAATGGCTTTTGTGGCTAGATTCTTCTGAGTTCATGCCAGAGTTCATTCCCACGTAGTTCCCACTCTGCCTTTAAAACCTCGCCTGGGTGGACCTCTCCACTTGCCCATCTGTATTCCTGATTGGACTGGGGAACTTAGGGGGCTAAGAAGTTTATAATGGAATGAGGACATTTCAGCTTATCCTGATGATCTGTTGCTATCCAGGAGACATTTAAAATTCCTCCATGGTGCTGTAAGAAAGGAGTTTCTACTTCCTCCTTTTATCAATAGGTTTTCTCTGAAGTGGGCTCCAGAAAATTTTGGATTTGGACTCTTATGGCTTGAATTGACAAGGACTTCTTTTTTTTTTTTTTTTTTTTGCGGTACGTGGGCCTCTCACTGTTGTGGCCTCCCCCGTTGCGGAGCACAGGCTCCGGACACGCAGGCTCAGCGGCCATGGCTCACTGGCCCAGCCGCTCTGCGGCATGTGGGATCCTCCCGGACCGGGACACGAACCTGCGTCCCCTGCATCGGCAGGCGGACTCGTAACCACTGTGCCACCAGGGAAGCCTAGAGCCCAGGCTCCACAGCTAGAGAAGCCACCGCAATGAGAAGCCCGTGCACTGCAACAAACAGCAGCCCCCGCTAGCTGCAACTAGAGAAAGCCTGCACGAAGACCCAACGCAGCCAAAAATAAATAAATAAATTTATTTTTTTTAAAGTCAATTGTATTTTTATACACTAGCAATAAATAATCTGAAAATGAAATTAAGAAAATAATTCCACTTACAACAGTATCAAAAACAATAAAATACCTAAGAATAAATTTAGTACAAAATAAGTGAAAAATACTGTTGAAAGAAATTAAACAATATCTAAATACACAGAAAGAAATCGCACAATCATAGATTGGAAAGCTTAATTTTGTTAAGATTCCAATACTCTCCAAATTGATCTACAGATAAATAATCAAATTCCAGCTGACTTTTTGCAGAAATTGCCAACCTGATCCTAAAATTTACACGGCAATGCAAGAGACCCAAAATAGGCAAAAACAATTGGAAAAAAGCAACATAATTGAAGAATTCAAATAAAATTTCCTGATTTCAAAACTCACTATAAATCTTCAGTAATCAAGACAGTGTGGTACTGGCATAAAGGTAGACATAAACATCACTGGAATATATTTCAGAGTCCAGAAATAAACCTTACATTATGGTCAGTTTATTTGGGGGAATCAATTGAGAATAGGGAACTCCACAGAGACAGAAGATAGATTAGTAGTTGTCAGGGGCTCGAGAGATGGAGGCGGAGGAAAGGATGAAGAGCAACTGTTCTTCATGGTGACTGGGTTCCTTTTTGGATAATGAAAATATTATGGAAATACATAGTGGTGATGGTTGCAAACTTTTACAAATATACAAAAATTCAGAGTTGCACACTTTCTACGAAATGAATGAATGAAAGAATGGATGAATATTCATTTTTTTTTAGTTTGAAATTGGACTTATTTTAAAAATTTTTTTAACATCTTTATTGGAGTATAATTGCTTTACAAGGGTGTGTTAGTTTCTGCTTTATAACGAAGTGAATCAGATATACATATACATATATCCCCATATCTCCTCCCTCTTGCATCTCCCTCCCACCCTCCCTATCCCACCCATCTAGGTGGACACAGTGCACCGAGCTGATCTCCCTGTGCTATGCGGCTGCTTCCCACTAGCTATCTATTTTACATTTGGTAGTGTATATATGTCCATGCCACTCTCTTACTTTGTCCCAGCTTACCCTTCCCCCTCCCCGTGTCCTCAAGTCCATTCTCTACATCTGCGTCTTTATTCCTGTCCTGCTGCTAGGTTCTTCAGAACCATTTTTTTTTTTTTAGATTCCATATATATGTGTTAGAATATGGTATTTGTTTTTCTCTTTCTGACTTACTTCACTCTGTATGACAGTCTCTAGGTCCATCCACCTCACTGCAAATAACTCAATATCATTTCTTTTTAAGGCAGAGTAATATTCCATTGTATACATGTGCCACATCTTCTTTATCCATTCATCTGTTGATAGACACTTAGGTTGCTTCCATGTCCTGGCTATTGTAAATAGAGCTGCAATGAATACTGTGGTACATGACTCTTTGAATTATGGTTTTCTCAGGGTATATGCCCAGTAGTGGTATTGCTGGGTCATATGGTAGTTCTATTTTTAGTGTTTTAAGGAACCTCCATACTGTTCTCCATAGTGGCTGTATCAGTTTACATTCCCACCAACAGTGCAAGACGGTTCCCTTTTCTCCACACCCTCTCGAGCATTTACTGTTTGTAGATTTTTTGAGGATGGCCATTCTGACTGGAGTGAGATGATACCTCATTGTAGTTTTGATTTGCATTTCTCTAATGATTAGTGATGTTGAGCATTCTTTCATGTGCTTGTTGGCAATCTGTATATCTTCTTTGGAGAAATGTCTATTTAGGTCTTCTGTGCATTTTTGCATTGTGTTGTTTGTTTTTTTGATATTGAGCTGCATGGGCTGCTTATAAATTTTGGAGATTAATCCTTTGTCATTTGCTTCCTTTGAAAATATTTTCTCCCATTCTAAGGGTTGTCTTTTCTTCTTGTTTATGTTTTCCTTTGTTGTGCAAAAGCTTTTAAGTTTCATTAGGTCCCATTTGTTTATTTTTATTTTTATTTCCATTTCTCTAGGAGGTGGGTCAAAAAGCATCTTGCTTTGATTTATGTCATAGAGTGTTCTGCCTATGTTTTCCACTAAGACTTTTATACTACCTGGCCTTACATTTAGGTCTTTAATCCATTTTGAGTTTATTTTTGTGTATGGTGTTAGGGAGTGTTCTAATTTCATTGTGTTACATGTAGCTGTCCAGTTTTCCCAGCACCACTTATTGAAGAGGCAGTCTTTTCTCCATTGTATATTCTTGCCTCCTTTATCAAAAATAAGGTGACCATATGTGCGTGAGTTTATCTCTGGGCTTTCGATCCTGTTTCAT
Organism: Stenella coeruleoalba; assembly: GCF_951394435.1. Classification (NCBI taxonomy): domain Eukaryota; kingdom Metazoa; phylum Chordata; class Mammalia; order Artiodactyla; family Delphinidae; genus Stenella; species Stenella coeruleoalba. The sequence goes on along the minus strand of NC_137159.1, from coordinate 61,528,507 downwards.
TGATCTATATTTCTGTTTTTCTGCCAGTACCATACTGGCTTGATTACTGTAGCTTTGTAGTATAGTCTGATATCCAAAAGCCTGATTCCTCCAGCTCTGTTTTTCCTTCTCAAAATTGCTTTGACTATGTGGGGTCTTTTGTGTTTCCATACAAACTGTGAAATTTTTTGTTCTAGTTCTGTGAAAAATGCCATTGGTAGTTTCATAGGGATTGCACTGAACCTGTAGATTGCTTTGGGTAGTATAGTCATTTTCACAATGTTGATTCTTCCAATCCAAGAACATGGTATATCTCTCCCTCTGTTTGTGTCATCTTTAATTTCTTTCATCAGTGTCGTATAGTTTTCTGCATACAGGTCTTTTGTCTCCTTAGGTAGGTTTATCCCTAGGCATTTTATTCTTTTTGTTGCAATGGTAAATTGGAGTGTTTCCTTAATTTTTCTTTCAGATTTTTCATCATTAGTGTATAGGAATGCAAGAGATTTCTGAGCATTAATTTTGTATCCTGCTACTTTATCAAATTCTTTGATTAGGTCTAGTAGATTTCTGGTAGCATCTTTAGGATTCTCTATGTATAGTATCATGTCAACTGCGAACAGTGACAGCTTTACTTCTTCTTTTCCAATTTGGAATCCTTTTATTTCTTTCTCTTCTCTGATTGCTGTGACTAAAACTTCAAAAACTATGTTGAATAACAGTGGTAAGAGTGGACAACCTTGTCTTGTTCCTGCTTTTAGTGGAAATGGTTTCAGTTTTTTACTATTGAGAATGATGTTGGCTGTGGGTTTGTCATATATGGCCTTTATTAAGTTGAGGTAAGTTCCCTCTATGCCTACTTTCTGGAGCCTTTTTATCATAAATAAGTGTTGACTTTTGTCGAAAGCTTTTTCTCACTTATTGAGATGATCATATGGTTTTTCTCCCTCAGTTTGTTAATGTGGTGTGTCACATTAATTGATTTGCGTATACTGAAGCATCCTTGCATTCCTGGGATAAACAGCACTTGATCATGGTGTATGATCCTTTTAATGTGCTGTTGGATTCTGTTTGCTAGTATTTTGTTGGGGATTTTTGCATCTATGTTCATCAGTGATATTGGCCTGTAGTTTTCTCTCTTTGTGATATATTTGTCTGGTTTTGGTATCAGGGTGATGGTGGCTTTGTAGAATGATGTTCAGAGTGTTTCTCCCTCTGCTATATTTTGGAAGAGTTTGAGAAGGATAGGTGTTAGCTCTTCTCTAAATATTTGATAGAATTTGCCTGTGAAGCCATCTGGTCCTGGACCTTTGTTTGTTGGAAGATTTTTAATCACAGTCTCAATTTCCGTGCTTGTGATTGGTCTGTTTATATTTTGTATTTCTTCCTGGTTCAGTCTCAGAAGATTGTGCTTTTCTAAGAATTTGTCTATTTCTTCCAGATTGTCCATTTTATTGGCATATAGTTGCTTGTAGTAATCTCTCATGATCCTTTATATTTCTGCAGTGTCAATTGTTACTTCACCTTTTTCATTTCTAATTCTATTGAATTGAGTCTTGTCCCTTTTTTTCTTGATGAGTCTGGCTAATGGTTTATCAATTTTGTTTATCTTCTCAAAGAACAAGCTTTTGGTTTTATTGATCTTTGCTATTGTTTCCTTCATTTCTTTTTCATTTACTTCTGATCTGATCTTTGATTTCTTTCTGTCTGCTAACTTTTGTTCTTCTTTCTGTAATTGCTTTAGGTGCAAGGTTAGGTTGTTTATTTGAGATTTTTCTTGTTTCTTGAGATAGGATTGTATTGCTATAAACTTCATTCTTAGACTGCTTTTGCTGCATCCCATAGGTTTTGGGTCGTCGTGTTTTCATTGACATTTGTTTCTAGGTATTTTTTGATTTCCTCTTTGATTTCTTCAGTGATCTCTTGGTTTTTTTGTAGCATATTGTTTAGCCTCCATGAGTTTGTATTTTTTACAGATTTTTTCCTGTAATTGATATCTAGTCTCACAGCGTTGAAGTCGGAAAAGATACTTGATACAATTTCAATTTTCTTAAATTTACCAAAGCTTGATTTACGACCCAAGATATGATCTATCCTGGAGAATGTTCCATGAGCCCTTGAGAAGAACATGTATTCTGCTGTTTTTGGATGGAATTTCCTATAAATATCAATTAAGTCCATCGTGTTTAATGTATCATTTAAAGCTTGTGTTTCCTTATTTATTTTCATTTTGGATGATCTGCCCATTAGTGAAAGTGGGGTGTTAAAGCCCCCTACTATGATTGTGTTACTGTTGATTTCCCCTTTTATGGCTGTTAGCATTTGCCTTATATATTGAGGTGCTTCTATGCTGGGCGTATAAATATTTACAATTGTTATATCTTCTTCTTGGATTGATCCCTTGATCATTATATAGTGTCCTTCTTTGTCTCTTGTAATAGTTTTTATTTTAAAATCTATTTTGTCAGATATGAGAATTGCTACTTCAGCTTTCTTCTGACTTCTATTTGCATGGAATATCTTTTTCCATTGCCTCACTTTCAGTCTGTATGTGTCCCTAGGTCTGAAGTGGGTGTCTTGTAGACAGCATATATATGGGTTTTGTTTTTGTATCCATTCAGCCAGTGTATGTCTTTTGGTTGGAACATTTAATCCATTTACATTTAAGGTAATTATCGATATGTAAGTTCCTATTACCATTTTCTTAATTGCTTTGGGTTTGTTATTGTAGGTCCTTTCCTTCTCTTGTGTTTCCTACCTAAAGAAGTTCCTTTAGCATTTGTTGTAAAGCTGGTTTGGTGGTGCTGAATTCTCTTAGCTTTTGAAATTAAAAGTTTTAATTTCTCCATCAAATCTGAATGAGATCCTTGCTAGGTAGAATAATCTTGGTTGTAGGTTCTTCCCTTTCATCACTTTAAATATGTCCTGTTACTCCCTTCTGGCTTGCAGAGTTTCTACTGAAAGATCAGCTGTTAACCTTATGGGGATTCCTTTGTATGTTATTTGTTGTTTTTCCCTTGCTGCTTTTAATATTTTTTCTTTGTACTTAATTTTCGATAGTTTGATTAATATGTGTCTTGGCGTGTTTCTCCTTGGATTTATCCTGTATGGGACTCTTGGCGCTTCCTGGACTTGATTAGCTATTTCCTCTCCCATATTAAGGAAGTTTTCAACTATAATCTCTTCAAATATTTTCTCAGTCCCTTTCTTTTTCTCTTCTTCTTCTTGGACCCCTATAATTCGAATGTTGCTGCATTTAATGTTGTCCCAGTGGTCTCTGAGACTGTCCTGAATTCTTTTCATTCTTTTTTCTTTGTTCTGCTCTGCAGTAGTTATTTCCACTCTTTATTTTCCAGGTCACTTATCCGTTCTTCTGCCTCAGTTATTCTGCTGTTGATTCCTTCTAGAGAATTTTTAATTTCATTTATTGTGCTGTTCATCATTGTTTGTTTGCTCTTTAGTTCTTCTAGGTCCTTTTTAAACGTTTCTTGTGTTTTCTCCATTCTATTTCCAAGATTTTGCATCATCTTTACTATCATTACTCTGAATTCTTTTTCAGGTAGACTGCCTATTTCCTCTTCATTTCTTCGGTTTGACGGGTTTTTACCTTGCTGCTTCATCTGCTGTGTGTTTCTCTGTCTTCTCATTTTGCTTAACTTACTGTGTTTGGGGTCTCCTTTTCGCAGGCTACAGGTTTGTAGTTCCTGTTGCTTTTGATGTCTGCCCCCAGTGGCTAAGGTTTGTTCAGTGGGTTTTGTAGGCTTCCTGGTGGAGGGGACTGGTGCCTGTGTTGTAGTGGATGAGGCTGGTTCTTGTCTTTCTGGTGGCAGGACCACGTTTGGTGGTGTGTTTTGGGGTGTCTGTGACCTTATTATGATTTTAGGCAGCCTCTCTACTAATGGGTGGGGTTGTGTTCCTGTCTTGCTAGTTGTTTGTCTTAGGGTGTCCAGCATTGTAGCTTGCTGGTCTTTGAGTGTTGCTGGGTGTTAGCATTGAGATGGAGATCTCTGGGAGAGCTTTCGCCATTTGATATTACGTGGAGCCGGGAGGTTTCTGGTTGACCAATGTCCCATACTCAGCTCTCCCACCTCTGAGGCACAGGTATGACACCCGGCTGGAGCACCAAGACCTGTCAGCCACACGGCTCAGAAGAAAAGGGAGAAAAAAAGAAAGAATAAAATAATAAAATTAAAACGTTATTAAATAAAAAATTTTTAAATTATTAAAAATTGAAAATTAAAAAGTAATAGAAAAGAACAAAGAAATAACAGACAGACAGAACCATAGGACAAATGGTAAAAACAAAGCTATACAGAAAAAAATCACACAAAGAAGCATACACATAACCACTCACAGAAAGAGATAAAGGAAAAAATATATATATGTATATAAAAAAATAGGAAGAGAGCAACCAAATCAATAAACAAATCTACCAATGATAATAAACTCTAAATACTAAACTAAGATAAACATAAAACCAGGAACAAATTAGATGCAGAAAGCAAACCCCTAGTCTACAGTTGCTCCCAAAGTCCACCGCCTCAATTGTGGGATGATTCATTGTTTATTCAGGTATTCAACTTGATGCAGGGTACATCAAGTTGATTGTGGAGCTTTAATCCGCTCCTCCTGAGGCTGCTGGGAGAAATTTCCCTTTCTCTTCTTTGTTTGCACAGCTCCCAGCGTTCAGCTTTGGATTGGGCCCCGCCTCTGCGTGTAGGTCGCTTGAGGGCGTCTGTTCTTCGCTCAGACAGGAGGGGGTTAAAGGAGCAGCTGCTTCGGGGACTCTGGCTCACTCAGGCCTGGGAGAGGGAAGGGTACTGAGTGCGGAGGGAGCCTGTGGTGGCAGAGGCCCGCGTAACGTTGCAAGAGCCTGAGGCGCACCGTGTGTTTTCCCGGGGAAGTTGTCCCTGGATCACGGGATCCTGGCAATGGCGGGCTGCACAGGCTCCCGGGAGGGGAGGTGGGTATAGTGACCTGTGCTTCCACACAAGCTTTTTGGTGGCTGCAGCAGCAGCCTTAGTATTTCATACCCATCTCGGGGGTCCGCGCTGATAGCTGCGGGTCGCACCCGTCTCTGGAGCTCGTTTAGGCGGTGCTCTGGATCCCCTCTCCTCGCGCACCCCAAAACAATGGTCTCTTGCCTCTTAGGCAGATGCAGACTTTTCCCGGACTCCCTCCCGGCTAGCTGTGGCGCACTAACCCCTTCAGGCTGTGTTCACACCGCCAACCCCAGTCCTCTCCCTGGGATCCAACCAAAGCCCGAGCCTCACCTCCCAGCCCCCGCCCGCCCCGGCGGGTGAGCAGACAAGCCTCTCGGGCTGGTGAGTGCTGGTCGGCACTGATCTTCTGTGCGGGAATCTCTCCACTTTGCCCTCTGCACCCCTGTTGCTGTGCTCTCCTCCGTGGCTCCAAAGCTTTCCCCCCACACACCCTCCGTCTCCGCCAGTGAAGGGGTTTCCTAGCGTGTGGAAACATTTCCTCCTTCACAGCTCCCTCCCAGAGGTGCAGGTCCCGTCCCTATTCTTTTGTCTCCGTTTTTTCTTTTTTCTTTTGCCTTACCCAGTAGGGAGTTTCTTGCCTTTTGGGAGGTCTGAGGTCTTCTGCCAGCGTTCGGTAGGTGTTCTGTGAGAGTTGTTCCACATGTAGATGTATTTCTGATGTATTTGTGGGGAGGAAGGTGATCTCCACGTCTTACTTCTCCACCATGTTGAAGGTCTCCCCCTGCATGAATATTCTAAATTATCCTCATACTTCTGGGCATTTATCAAAGTTTGTCCTTAGATAATTATTCTTGAACATATATTTTCCCCCCATATAGACTGTGTGATGCTTGAGGACAGGAATTCCATATTATCCACTTCTGTGCAAAGCAAAATCGTTGTACGTAGTAGGAGATCAATAAACACTTTTTGAATAAATTGGTAGCCTCAACACTTCAAACTTTCAGTTTTCCCAGGAGCCTTCAAGATAGACTCCCAAACCTCCAATACAGCCAATCCAGCTTTTCCCACTCACCTTTGAGATTTGCAGCTATTGCTTGCCAAATATTTAGAACCAAGAGCTTGTTCATATCAATGCTGATTGTATTCCATTTCTTGTCTAAAGAGCTACTTTGCTAGAGTGTTTTTCATCAGGAGTTCAGTCATTCAAGTCTCTGTTGTGCTGAACTTCCTGGTCTCCCCAGCCTCTCCTGACCAGTGTACCCAGGCTTTCCTGTTCTCCTTCCCTCCCTGCTACCTCTATCTCTCCTGTCCTTCTTCATCTCCCACTTTCTAAATGGGAAGCTCTGTAGCCAAACAATGAACACTTCCTCCATTTTTGTAGTCCCAGTCTAGTGCTAGGCTGACAGTGACCTCCACCTTCTGCTTTGGCATTCATTCATTCATTCATGCATTCCTTTGTTCAACAAATACATATGCAGTACCTAGTACATACCCTGCGCAGTTCTAGTTGTTGTTGCTCTGATTACTTTTTATGTTCATTCAAGGATGCAGAAGTGGAATGTTTGTTTGCTTACGCAACTAAAGGAATTTTTGTCACAAAAGTAGGAACGTTAGAGGAATTTGTGTTTGTACGTGCTAATACCTAGTGATAAAGTAGCTGATTCACTGATTTATAATTTCCATATTTGAAGGATCTTGGGAAATGAATCAACTCCTTTTCATCTACTATAGGCACGTATTTTAATCAATTCCAATTTCAAATCTATCTTGCAATTTAAGCAAATTGCCATCTGTTGCTTGGGCTGTACTGGTTATGGCTTCAGTGTTACTGTTACCTTCACAGCTTAAGTCTGGAGAGAGAAAAAAATTGTTTAGCATTAACGTCTTGCTTATATATGTATTCATGCCATATGATTACTGGCAACTCTCCAGAAAATTTGGCCTAGTTTCTGGAAGCCTCTTCAGTCTGTCATATTAAAAGATGCACCATAATTTAATCAATTCAAGAATTTGATTATTTTCACCTAATTTCTTTTTCTTTTTAATAATGCAACAAAACCCTTCATTCCCATTTTAAGGCCTCAGAAAGCTGGGGGAGGTGCTTCAGAATAAGGTGAGTTCAGCCAGCCCAGAGAGGCCCATATGTTCCCAGTGTGGGGTTGCTGGAGCAGTGAAGGATTGGACGGGCAGGACCCACAGCTCCCAGCCTGACAGATCCAGTTTCCAAAGAGGCAGCCTCTGTGTAGTGCTTGCTTAGGCCTGCCTCTTTCTCTCACTTTTCCTTAAACAACCATTAGTCTCATTTCCTAGCAGCTGCCTGCAGAGAAGAGGAACCAAAAAAAAATTTTTTTTAATCAAGTCTCATTCGGTCTTGATGTACAGCTGCCTACTTTGCTGTGGTGCCTCTCAGATCACATGCTGGCTCTGTCAGGAAGTGGCCTTTCTCCATCCACTCAGACCTCTCTCCAGTCTGGTAGCTAAAGTCTACCCCTGAAGGTTCAGATGTTTTTAAATCCTGAGAACAATTAAGGTAATTTTAGAACTTGAAGTCCCCTTAGAGCTTTGTTACTCAAAATTTAGTCCATAGACCAGTAGTAACAGCATCTCATGGGTACCTGTAGAGATGCAGATTAGACCCTACTCCAGATCTTTACAGAATCAGAACTTCTTGGGGTGGGGCCCAGGAATCTGTATTGTGACAAGCTGTCCAGGTGATTCTGAGGCACACTAAATTTTCAGAAGCCCTGACATGTTTATTATCTGGTGCCATTTTAAAAGTCAGACCTCCTGCCTAAACCCTTGTCATCTCTCTCCCAGACCCTCTGGCTTGGATTCCTGTTCCATTGTTTTTTGTCTCTGTCATTTTCTTTTCTACTAGGTTAGGTTCCTGATTCCAGCCTCCATTGGCCTCTCTGGACCAGACTCCATCCCTGCACACTATATTCTGTATTCACCCACTTTGCTGGGCTCAATCGCTGACCTGTTTACTTATGATAGCCACCTTCATGCTTCCTTTCTAACCTACCTTCCTGCCTACAGCAACCCCTGACCTGACAGCAGAGGGTAAAATCTACACATGAAACCTCTAGGCATGGTGCCCATTAGCACAGGTCTCCACACTCTTGTCTGTGCCATCTGTCTTTCCCTCTTGCTGCCCATCTTCCACACAGCAGCCAGTTATTTTCCTAAAGAAAAAAATTGATATTATCCTCTGCTTAATAACTCCGGAAGGCTTCCAGTTTTCTGCAGGACAAAATGCAAACTTCTTAGCATGACATTCAAAGCCCACCACAGGCTGTAACAAATCTATATCCTGAACTTCATCAACGTTGCCCATCTCAGCCCCAGCCTTACATTTCTGCCAATTTACTTGTTGACTTCAGTGCCTTTGCACCTGCTATTTCCTCTGCCCGGATCACTCTTTTTCCTGCTTCTCCAGCAGGCAAATGTCAGCTAGTCTTTCAAGACTCAATCCAACTACTTCCATGCCTTCAGTAATGCTCTTTCTCGCTCCTCCAGGCTGAGTTACCTGTACTCTCCTTTGGGTACTTTGTTCACAACTCTTATTTCACCACTTGTGATGTTGTTTTTGACTTGTCAGCTTATACATCTTCTTCACAAACCAAAAGCTGTTTGTGGGCAGAGATGGTGTCTCATCTTAAATGAAATACCCAGTCTAGCATAGTGAGGGCACATTGTAGAAATGAAATAAATGCTGTCAAGATACTGTCAAATGAATATTCAGATGCTTAAGAAGTGTGCCCCAAAGAATATTGTAGACCAAGTACCTGTATCACTGTACTAAGGAAGCTTGCTTTATAAAGGTGCATAAAATAAATCCTTTTGTAAATAAGAGTTTCATCTTCTAAAGTAAAGAATTGCTTTGTGTCATAGTCAGTTTGGGCTGCCGTAGTAAAATACCACAGACAGGGTGGCTTAAACAACAGACTTTTTTTTTTTTTTTCTCACAGTTCTGGAGCCTGGGAAGTCCAAGATCCAGGTGCCAGCAGATTTGATTCTTGGTGAGGGCTCTCTCCCTAGGTTGCAGACAGCAGCCTTCTCACTGGGAGTTCACATGGCATAGAGAGAGCTCTGGTCTCTCTTCCTCTTCTTACAAAGGCACCAATTCCATAATAAGGGCCCTACCCTCATGACCTCATCTAAACCTAATTACCTCCCAAAGGCCTCATCTCCAAACACTATCACATTGAGAGTTAAGGCTTCAACATATGAATTGGGGGGTGGGGGGGAACCCAAACATTCACCCACAGTACTTTGTAGTATCAAATAATCAACCCCTTTTTTCTCTATGAAGTGTTTTCATATATATGATTGTCCTAATATGGTAATTTGCACATGATTTTTCCAAGAATATCTGAAATTCTACTGTCTTTCTAATTCAGGAAGTTCTTTGTCAAAATCTTCTGAGTACCACTGGATTTGTTTTATTATGACTTCTGATAGAATAAGGTGTCTTGGAAAAAGGCAAAAGATGATATGTGGGTTATGAGTTTGTGGGTATGGGGCATTTTTGATTTTTAAAAAAATCTTTGATAAATGTAATAAATCTTTAACATATGCAACAAAATTTTGTAGGCTTTTATGAGAAAAGATACCTTCAAAATATTTTAAAATAGTACCCAATTAAAGTTGTTTAAAGAAAAATTCATGTTACCTAAAATATATTTATATCTTTACATATGATTTTACTTGAGCCAGTCAGCAAGTTTGTGGTTTCTAGGGGATGGATGAAGAGTGCCTCAGGGCTTCCCTGGTGGCGCAATGGTTGAGAGTCCGCCTGCTGATGCAAGGGACACGGGTTCGTGCCCCGGTCCGGGAAGATCCCACATGCCTCGGAGTGGCTAGGCCTGTGAGCCATGGCCGCTGAGCCTGCGCATCCGGAGCCTGTGCTCCACAACGGGAGAGGCCACAACAGTGAGAGGCCCGTGTACCACAAAAAAAAAAAAAAGGGTAGTGGGATCTGAATTGATAATGACCGTCATAGTTTATACTTTCTCTTTTCAAACTGTGACCTCATAAAAAATAATTTTTAAAAAGCCCTACCTTGACTGGTTCCAACTCATATATTTTTCAATTTTTGAATTGAAATTAAACCCCTAAAACTATTCCCAATTCTTATTTGAGGCTAAACTACAAGGGTCCTGAGAACAGTAGGTACAAGTTTGAATGAGGATTTGTCTGCAACCTGCCATGATAGATTATATCATTGTGCCACATGAAAATACCTTTTAAGAGTTCTCAGTTGACTGCTCTTAATGAGTTTTTTGTTGATTTTTCTAAATTTTTTTCTTAATAAATCTTGGGCCACCAATTCAATTTTAATAACCTCTTTGCATCCAATGATCTATTTCTCCGTCCCCTTTCACCCACTCGCTGTCATGTTCATACCCTTCATCTTGTCATCACTATAGGTCTGAAATCTCAATTTCAAGCATTCTATTCTTTGCTCACAGCCTTCTATCCTTAAAGTCACCTGCTCTTGAACACCCATCCCAGCAGTTCATTGAGACCTCCAACCCATTAATCTTGTCCCTTCCTCACTATATGAGTCCCCCTTTTCTTCCCCCATTCCTCTACCCATCCCCCCACAATGCCCTCAAGTCTTCAAACTTGTTCTCAGCCTAGGAACTAGCACTAGCTGTTCTCTCTGCCAGAAATACTTTTAAGTCTCATACTTGAATGACTCACTTGTAGTCATTCATAGTTCAGTTTAAAGATTACCTATTCAAAGAGATCTTCTCTAACTATTCCATCTAAAGCAGCCACTTGGTCTATCTAAGATGACCATCATGTCATCCGTTTTAAGTCTCTGTAAAGCACTTATTACCAATAAAAATTTTTCTTGCGGCTTTATGATCTGTCTCCATCCATTTCAGTATATGCTACATGAAAGCAGAGAGCTTGTCTGTCTTGTTCATTGAGAAATTGTGCTTGGCAACAAAGTAAGTACTGAATAGATATTTGAAAGAGGTAGAATGAAAGGAAAGAAGATGAAGGAAGGAAGGAGGGAAGGAAGGAAGGGGAAGAGAGGAAGATAGGAAAAATACAAATCAGTGTTAATAAAGAAGCATTCCCTTTTTAAAAAGTGAATACATAAGGAGTACATGAAAAAAACAATAAAAGTAATAATGATGATGGTCGACAAGTTTTGACTTCCCTCATCCCCCTTAGAGAAAGCTAATTATCTCGCCTTTGCACCATGACAGTGCTTTCTAAAAGTCCATAGAATAGCACTCCTCATCTTGTGTTATAATTATTTATTGACATTGTTGTCTCCCCCAATAAAAGGTGATCTCCTTGTGGGCAGGGAATGTGTCTGATTCATATTTATAGCCCTAGTGGCTGGCACAGGAAAATAGTAGAAGCTTAATAAATACTGACAGAAATGGGTGAAGGAAAGAAAGAGAACAAAACACTAGAATAATAATGTAAGGGATGGAAATTGTGATAAATTCCTCTTTTTGGTTCTGTTCCTTCTCTAAGTCATTGAAAATGAATGCAGGAAAGCATATACTTATAAGATGTATACTTATAGGACAGCATAGCATGGAGGTTAAGAGCATGGATTCTAGAGCCAGTCTATCTGGGTTCACAACCTAGTGCAACTACTTATCAGCTAAGTGACTTTGGACAAATTACTTAACCTTCCTGCACCTCAGTTTCCTCATCTACAAAATGCGGATAAAGACAAAATCTACCTCACAGTCTTGTATGAGAAATAAAGGAGTTAACATATGTATATCAATTAGCTTTTGATGCATTAAAAACTGCCCCAAAATGTAATACTTTATAACAACAATTATTAACTCATGATTATTTGGGTTGAAAATTTGCCCTGGACTCAGCTAAGCAGTTCTTCTGCTGGTCTCCCCGGGCTCATTCATGAGCTGGCAGTCAGCTTGCAGTCAGCTGGGGCTGGTTGGCCTCACTTGCATGTCTTGTACTTGGTGTGGGTGACTCAGTTGTGTATCTCTAGCACTTAGTAGGCTGGTCTGGACTTCTTCATGTGGCATCTGGGTTCTAAGGGTGGAAACGTGAGATCACACACAAATACCCAAGCACTTTCCAAGCCTTTTCTTGTGTCATATTTGCTGATATCTCTTTGGCCAAAGCAACCCACGTGGCCAAGTCCAGAATCAAGATGTAAAGAAATAGACTACTTCCTGATGAGAGGAGCTTCAACATATTGTGGTCAGTTCTGAAAAATATACAAAAACACAAAACACACTTAGGATAGTGGCTATCACATAGTAAGGAGTATGTGAGTACTAGTTACCAGAATATATGGCAATACTTGTTACAGATGGTTTAGAACCCAGCCCCTATAGCACTTTGAGTGAAAATGGTAGTGAATTACAAAGTTAGACATAGAGACAGGAAACAGAACCAGAATGAAATATTCTCAACCAGTTCTATTTTATGGAAAATAAAATGGAAATTCTACAAAACTTCCAAAGCCTAACTCCACTTATAAGAGGCTGTTCAGTATTGCTTAGGAGGCAGGATCCTGGGTTCTGGGATCAAATTGTGTACTTCCTAGCTGGGTAACTTCCAACAAATTACCTAACCACCTTAAGCCTCAATTTCAGTACCTGTAGTATTGGAGAAATGGTAAGTTTTAACTCCCGAGGTCCTTGTGAGGATTACATGAGGCAAAGTATGTAAAGTGCTTCTGGCACTTGTGAACATGCAATAAAAGTTAGCTATTATTTTTCTTATTATTTTCAGAATCAAAAATTATCTAGTACTGTTTAGAGATTTCCAACCTTGGCAACACATTGGAATTACCCAGGGAGCATAAAACAACTGACACCCGTCCCACTTCAGAGATTCTGATGTAAATGATCTGGAGGGAGAACCTTGCATGGTGGGGTTTGAAAACTCCCGAGGAGTCCTAACGTGCAACCAAGATTTAGTACAACAGGTCTACTGTAGAGGATGTTAAAGGTGATCCAAGGCGAACATCTCACTGCACAAATGAGAAAACTGAGACCCAAAGATGTGATAGGAATTGTTTAATGACAACCAGGTAGTTGGTGAGAAAACTGGAATCCAGTATACATAGACTCCCAACCATGGCTCTTTCCCTTTTGTTTGGCCACGGTGAGTGAGGACCGGTTAGCCCAGGCCAGCCTGTGCAACCCTCCTCACCAAGAACCCAGAGCTGGGAAAGGGGAAGCTGATTTCCTGTTAAGAGTACCTGATAACAAATTCAAGACTCCAGAATTAACTCCAAGGATGATTTTGTTCTCCCTTGATTAATCAATCTTCTCCCTGCACTTTCAGGTCTGATTCAAAATAGGATTCAGATTCTGCTTATGTTTGTTTGAATTAGACTTTTATTTCATTTATTCAGTTTTCCTTAGCGAAGAAATTCCATCTTAAATACACATTCATGCAAGCTCAGAGCTATATTTGGGCGGGGGAGCAGACTTTTCTTCATTTCTGTTTTTCTTCTTTCCTCCCACCCTCCCTTCTCTCTCTTCCTCTTCCTCCCCTCCTTCCACCCCTCCCCCAGCTCTACCCTATGAAGGACATTTGTCTTAGATTAACTCACCTTCCTCAGCCCTTGTGAATAATCTTTACTGTAGAGAATTTTCTCCTCCTTTTAAATTGTTTGTGGAAATAGGAGTGTTCCTCAGTTCATAATAGTGATTCTGCTGAAATGCCAAAAATTCTCAGGATCAGAGGGCTAGCCTCCCTGCAAGGTCAGGAGAGATGGGGGGAATTCTGTGACTGTTCCCTTGGTGAAAGGCTGACCCATGAGGGCTAAAAGAAATAGATGGATAGCTGGTGGTGTCAGGAATTTCTAAGGAGCGGGCAGAGTATTCAAAGAAAATTCTTTTTCTTCTTTTTTCCTCTCCAGCTTTAATGTTTACAAATATTAGCCCTCTGTCATTTTCTTTGAGTTTCTAATTACTAAGATTGAAGGAAACAAATTCAATGAGCAAGGAAAAGGTGGGTATAGAGCAAGTTTCTCAGGAACCTGGCCTTTTAAAAAAAGAAGTATTCTTACATGAATAAACATGGATAAAAAATTGAATATACAATATGATCTAATTTTCTCATTTATTATACATATATATGTATATATGATTATATATCCCACAGAATGATGGGATTATAGAGAATATTTTTTGTTGCTGATCTGTAGCTTCTGATTTTTTTTTTTGTTTTTTTTGCTGTACGCGGGCCTCTCACTGCTGTGGCCTCTCCCGCTGCGGAGCACAGGCTCCGGACGCGCAGGCTCAGCGGCCGTGGCTCACGGGCCCAGCCACTCCGTGGCATGTGGGATCCTCCCAGACCGGGGCACGAACCCGTGTCCCCTGCATTGGCAGGTGGACTCTCAACCACTGCGCCACCAGGGAAGCCCGCTTCTGATTTTTTATGATGAATATTTGTTACCATGTATCAGAAAAGCAATAAAATCATTATTTTAAAACAAAACAAATGCTAAATATTGATCTTAGAATAAAACCCTGCAGTCATTCTTTTTTCCTATTCATTATTCCCAAACTGTTTTCTTATGATGTTCAGGATCTTAGGAGAGTTATAAAATTAACTGATTTCTTTAATCACATATTGATTCGTGTGTGTGTACATGTGTGCACGCATGCTCAGGTCTGTTGTATTTTTGGCCTTTATTCCAACCACCACTTATCACTTTAGGCCAATTTGTATCATTTCCCTGGCCTTCTCAGCATTTGTGACATTTCCAATTCCATGTGCAGATTTAATTAACGTGCTGCTTATTCACCCTTCCACATCACTGATAACAAAAGACATAAAACCTGACCCAGCACTGACTGCTACACCACCTCAATACCTCCCACAACTGGACACAACCTTCTGCTTTACCCAGTTTTGGAGTCAAGCTGACTGAAACTGATTTTGCAAGTAAAATTCACTCAGACATTGCATCAAGTGATTTATGAAGTCCATGCAGCCATGTGGTGTCCCATTAATCACAGACACTACAATAATCTATTTGTGTGCAGCAGTCCTCATAAATCGGAATAAAATAAATTCCACAAGCGCATCCTCAGCTTTTACAACAGGGCACATGGTATTATTCAGGGCACCATCCACATAATGCAATGTTAGCAGACTTGCAGATTCCTGAGCTTCATCAAGCAAGTAAAAATATGCATTCATTTACCATTACATGCCAAAGCTAAAGAAATTACAGCTTGTTCATCCACCAGGTGAGACAATTTCTTTAGGGCTCAGCTCTCTCAAATTTTTTATGAAAACTGGTGTAAATAAACAGAGTATATGAGGCACAACAATAAAAGTGGTGAGATGAGGGCTTCCCTGGTGGCGCAGTGGTTGAGAGTCCGCCTGCCGATACAGGGGACATGGGTTCGTGCCCCGGTCCGGGAAGATCCCACATGCCGCGGAGCGGCTGGGCCCGTGAGCCATGGCCGCTGAACCTGCGCGTCTGGAGCCTGTGCTCCGCAACGGGAGAGGCCACAACAGTGAGAGGCCCGCGTACCGCAAAAAAAAAAAAAAAAAGTGGTGAGATGATTTTGTTAACAAACAATCCAAAATTATATCTTCAAATAAATATTGAGACTTAATTGTCATCACCATGTGGAGAGCCTTATTTCAATGACATTATGAAACAATTTTGTAAATTCTCTTTTGAGATTGATCTGTGTTTCACATAACAAAAGAATGTCTTTAGTTGAGACAAGCTCACTTTATCTGTGAGTGTATTTCTTGTCTTGAATATAGTCCAAAATTATTGAAGACCATGTTTGGTAAAGAT
Source organism: Stenella coeruleoalba (assembly GCF_951394435.1). Lineage (NCBI taxonomy): Eukaryota > Metazoa > Chordata > Mammalia > Artiodactyla > Delphinidae > Stenella > Stenella coeruleoalba. The sequence goes on along the minus strand of NC_137159.1, from coordinate 61,512,793 downwards.
TGTGAATGATCCAGCTAGGTAATAGTAATTTTTTCCCCATGTAAACAAATTAATTTTTCCTAATTATGTAAACAGAATATTGTAAAATTAAAATATAACATATAAAAATAAATTGCATTAAATAATAATGACAGGGCTTCCCTGGTGGCGCAGTCGTTGAGGGTCCGCCTGCCGATGCAGCAGACGCGGGTTCGTGCCCCGGTCCGGGAAGATCCCACATGCCGCGCAGCGGCTGGGCCCGTGGGCCATGGCCGCTGAGCCTGCGCGTCCGGAGCATGTGCTCCGCAATGGGAGAGGCCACAACAGTGAGAGGCCCACGCAAAAAAAAAAAATAATAATAATAATAATAATAATGACATAAAAAATTGCATAAAATCCTAACACACAAAAATAATCACTCTTAATATATTAGTAAATAACTTTTGCAGAATATTATCTATATGTGTTTGTGTCTTAAGAGATGGATAATGGAGATACAGATATAAACAAAATGAGATAAGATGAGATTCCACCATAATTGTTGTATTATTACTTGCTTTTAAAAAAATCACCACTAGTGACTTCACTGGTGGTGCAGTGGTTAAGAGTCCACCTGCCAATACAGGGGACATGGGTTCAAGCCCTGGTCTGGGAAGATCCCACAAGCCACGGAGCAACTGAGCCCGTGCGCCACAACTACTGAGCCTGCGCTCTAGGGCCCGCAAGCCACAACTACTAAGCCCACATGCCACAGCTACTGAAGCCCGTGTGCCTAGAGCCCGTGCTCTGCAACAAGAGAAGCCACCACCATGAGAAGCCCGTGAACCGCAATGAAGAGTAGCCCCTGCTCTCCACAACCAGAGAAAGCCCGCGCGCAGCAACGAAGACCCAACGCGGCCAATAAATAAATTTATTTTTTAAAAAATCAACACTAGATTGTGGATCTCTCTCCAATACAATAAAAATAGAACCACATCATCATATTAATGACTATAATTTTCCATTACATAGATTTATTTAATCAACACTCCATTCATGGACATTTAGTTTATTTTCAATATTTCAACTATGAACAAGATTATGATGGACATCCTGGTTGTTAGCTATGTGTACACTTGACCTTATTCTCTTCTTAGAAAGAGTTCTTAAAATAATAAATTTTCTTAGAATAAGAAATATTTTCTTAGAATAAACTCAAATCTGGATCAGGGATACACCCAGCTAATACTTTGAGGTGTATTGTTAAACTGCCTTCCAGAAAGATTGTACCAAGCTATGCTATCACCAATAATTCATGAAAGTATTCCTTACTCCCATCCTTGCTAATCCTGGATATTGCCAATCTTTAAAAATATTTGTCAATCTGATTGATGAAGTGTTTTCTCACTATTTTAATTTGCATGTCTTTGGCTATATTTGGTTGAACATCTTTTCATATGTTTATTGGTTATTTATATTTCTTCTTTTGGGAGTTACCTGTCCTTATATATTTCCATTTGGGGGAGGCAACGTCATCAATTTTACTGATTTATGGCACAATTTTTATAATAAGGTAAGGCTGTTTTTTAATCAAAACCAAGGTATGAGCCTAATGAGTCTAGTTTCCTCATAGACTTTAACTGGATCAGAGGTCAGTTCCAAAAATATTTTAAGAAATGGCAACATTCTTAGAAATTGGGTTTGTTTTGCCAAGGTGACAACATGAGTGCTTTGGAAAGCAATACTCATTTGTATATTTGATTTGTCTATATTTGTTTAAGTAAAACATTATAATCCTTAGGCTTGACTAAGAGCCTGTGCTTTGGAATCAGATTGCCTATCCTCAAATTCTAACCCTTTCATTCAAAATCTGGGTGACCAAAATCATGTTAGTTAACTATTCTGTGCCTTGGTTTCCTCATCTATAAAATGAAGGTGATAGTCCCTACTGCATAGAGTTGTTGGGAATTCAATGAGAATATGTATCGATACATAAAGTATTTAGAATTGAACTGAGAACGTTTTAAGTGCTCAATAAATATTAGCTATTATTAAGTGCAATACTGTATGGTTTCATGACCTGCTCAAACTTAAACCACCAGTTCTACTTTAAAACACTTTTAAAATGTATGTTTTATTGCTCTCTTTGCAGGTAAACCGTCCTGATGATGTGCTTAGACTCCTCAAATTTCAGTTTAGGAACTTAAAACTTAAAAGAGAGTTCTAGAGTAAGAAATAAATCAGAAGCCAAAGGAAATTCTCTTCTTAGTCCTCTGGTGGCTTTTAGGATATCGCAACAAGAGAATAAGGAAAGGCGTTCAAATCCTTGCACAGGTCTGACAGTGACATAAACAGTTTAGGCATCACTTAAGCAGGATTTAGCAAGTTGGGGAGCAGGACCAGGTGAGTTGGATGCAGAGGGACCTAGAAGCTAGGTTGGAAGGCTTGGGTAAACTCATGGCTCTGAATAGGTAAACGGCCACTGCTCTAATCTTTGTGAGTAAGGACATGGAAGCACCAAGCAGCCTAGCCGAGACGTTCTGATCCTGGAATAAGACAAAGAGATCAGGCTCAATGTATGATGAGTTGGTACTAGATAGAGGGTACTACAGCATCATAGTGATGCATGAAGTCACCAGGACTTGGATCTAAATCCTGAGTCAGGCACATGGCTTATGTCCTTGGGATATTCAGGTAATTTCTCTGAGCCTCAGTTCCTTTTCTATAAAAATATCTTTGATCATACCCTTTAATGAGATTGCTATGAGGATTAAAATCGTTAAGATATCAAAAGCATTTAGCATCTACTCGGTTCCATGTGCTTAATTAATAGAACCTAACAAGGAAGCAGAGGAGATGTTAAAAATATTTGGGATCTAAACTGCCTGGGCACTGATTGATTAATCAGAACAAATGCCTGACCAATGAGGACAATTAGAAGGGGTCCCCAGTGAATAGAGAAGTTGGCCCAACCAATAAGAAGGGATGCAGCCACACACACCCTACTGGTTTCTTAGACACATCTATACTGTTTCTTAGAGATAAGAAAGTGGTTTTCATATTAAATAAGGGTTTCAGAGTTGGGGGCTTTGAGAAAGGAGCAAATATTCAACAGGTCCACCTAGCAAACACTCTAGAGTCAGATGGAGGGGAAAAAAACGGTAATGTGGGGAGTTCTGTTTTCTAGAGACTGTACTTTCAGACCAGGTGAAGCGCCTCAGGGTGGTATGGTAGTAGCTGCTGCACAGAAAAGCAGCTGGTGCCCATCAGAAACTCAGGCACCAAATGCCTAGGCAACAGAGCCCCACCCCAGGCATCATCACTCATCAGCAGAGGTTAGGCTACAGACAGCCAGGTGTTTAGGCAAAAGGAATGATTGCAACTGTAGAATGAGTCAGAAGAAAAGAGAGGGGAACTGATAACAACTTTATTAGCTCTAAGTTGTGGCAATTGGAGGAAAAGATCCTCTCACACTGTCTGCTCCGTAGTATAACTAGAGTCAGAGTACATGCAGAGGTAAGTGAGTAACCTGCTAGCCCAGAGGCGTGTGGCAGAGGCTTCCACGCTAGACCCAGCATGCATGAGATGGCGAAGCGTCAGCACATTTAAGATCATTAGCACTCAGGACCTCATTTTCCTCATTGATAAAATGAAGGAGTTGAACTTCAGGATCTCTGAAGCCTCTTCCAAGCCTCTATAATGTGCGTTTATTTCTATAAGAAATCTCAGTACTGAAGGGGCCTCCAGTTTCAATGGTCTTTTACCTTCCTCACAAAGTGTTGATGCCTAATAGATGCTAAGTAATACTTTTTTTTTTTTTTAGCGGTACTCAGGCCTCTCACTATTGTGGCCTCTCCCGTTGCAGAGCACAGGCTCCGGATGCGCAGGCCCAGCGGTCGTGGCTCACGGGCCCAGCCACTCCGCGGCACGTGGGATCTTCCCGGACTGGGGCATGAACCCATGTCCCCTGCATCGGCAGGCGGACTCTCAACCACTGCGCCACCAGGGAAACCCTAAGTAATACTATTTGTTCTTGTTATTCATCTGAGAAAATATGGTTTTAATGAAAAGCTAGAAGCTTGTTTTCAGGTTCTCACCATGTGGCAAAATAACAAAATGGAAAACCAGAAGCTAAGTCTAACCCATTAAACTCAGGAACTCCTAATTTATTTTGCATTTTCGAAAATCTATTGTGGCATGTTTGGCTTTGTGTCACAGCTCATTACCGCTCATTATCGCTATGCTATTTGGTACACCTCCCAACTAGTTTTCTTGCTTCCGTTCATTGTTCCTCTCTTACTCTGCTGCCATAATTTCAACTTTTTATTAAGTATAAGGTGCCATCACTTGTAAGCAACCACATTATTTTATGTACCACTGAGAAAGAAAATAAACAACTGCCAATTAATCTATGACACACCTTCAATGGTGGGCTGTATCTCACTTTCAGAGTTGTTAAAATATTTTAAAAGTGTGTCTTAAAATCAATAATAAATAGTATGTTTATAAAATAGGAATCCCATAAGGTCACTTGCCTCTGAAGTTTCCAAACACTCCCTGTAGGATGAACTCTAAACTCTCTGCTACAGATTTTGGGCCTTCACTATCCAGCCCAACCTTACTGGACTTTTCTCCTAACATATGCCACCAGCCATCCAGTTGCCTCCAACTTAATTTTTTTTTTTTAATTGCAAAAGCATAGGTTCTCTTCCTTCCTTCAACATGCCTAAACATCTACTATATACCAAGCCCTATTCTAAGCATTTCACTGTTTTCTTTGTTTGGAATCTCTCTTAACCCCTAAAACTGGTATCTATTTTTCCTTGAAAATCCAACCCAACTATCTTCTCATTCATGAAAAAGTTTTGTGAAACTTTCTCCAATTTCCTCATGTAGGCTTAATTCTGTAAGCTTCTATTACACTGTGTTGAAACAGTTGATTCACCAGTTGCCCATCCTAGACAGTGGGCCCTTCAAGCACACAAAAAAGTGACATTTATTTTTGTAGTTAGAATAGGGGTTAAGAATGTGAGATCCAGCTTCCTAGTTTCTAAGTTCCTATCCTGCCTAATAGGAAATCACACACCCTAAGTGGGGAGACAGACATGAAAAGTGACATTTTCAAGGTAGTACAGACTGCTAGGAAGTACAGTCACTATGAGGTGAAGTTCTTGGGTTTGATCCTCACACAGGCCAGAAGTACTACTGTAAACCACAGACCAGACCCCATCTCACAAGGTTTGCAAGTAGCAAACCTTTAGTGACTATCTGAACCTATTATAGGTTAAGAAAAAAAATCCCATTATTAAAGATACTAGAAGACTTATTAAGAATTTATTATATGCTCTGAATCCTGTAGGTGCTAATTTCCCAAGTGACTGATGAGAAAAATGAAACTCTTATTAAATTATGTATTCAAAGTCACATAGACAAGTGACGAACACAGTCCGAATTTGATCCCAGATCAATCTGATTCCCGAGATAAAGTTATTTCCATTGGAGTACCTTATGGCACAATACCTCATCATCATTGAAGACATTTCTCATTTGGTTAATCACTTGTCAAGGAAAAAAATGGATAGTCCTCTTCTTCAAACACCTGTGACTGGCATTAATGGCTAGCTCTTCTCCCTGGCAAATCTAATATGAAACATGACATGGTCTTTGGCAATAATCAGTTGATGATGAAGACACTCTTGGAATCTCTTTCCTTCCTGTGGAATATTTTCTTCCTGTGACATTTCATGCCTCACAAGCTCAATCTTCTAGTTTTTTTGTTAATCTCAGACTAGTAGTCACTTACACAGTCACAGCCTACTGGCAACTAGCAAGTGGTCAATGAACTTGATTTGTTCCATGAACCTAAGTTTGAGCTTGAAAAAGCTAGTGAAGAACATATAATGCAGGCAGTAAGATGATCAAGATACATTAATGATAGAGACTATGGATATGCTATCAATATATTAAATATCAAATCAAAATATTAAAATATTCCTTAAGTTCAAATGAGAAATAGAAGGAGGTGCTGATTTAAAGTCCATAATAAACCTATGGATATTGATGCAATGAAGGTGATACTAGTGGGGAAGGCTTCAAAGGGGAGCACACATGGGCAGCCTTGCAAAAGAGGCTTGGAGAGGAAGTAATATGTTCTGAAGGACTTGGAAGAAAGAAGGAAAATGAGGGTTTGAAGAGCCTCATTCTTTTTTGAGTTGCACAGGACAGGATCTTGGTGACCCACAATAAAGTCATAGGCAGCGACTGTCTGAGACTGTGGAAGCTCAGGAAATAAAACTCACTGGGTAACATAATATAGATGGCCACCCTCTCATTTGAATAAGTGGAAAGTTTTGATATTACTTATTTTATTGCCAGTAATCAGTACTAACAAAATGCTAAGGTCTTCTTGGAACACTATAATATTGAAAATATTTTAAATGCCAGGATTGGTAACCTAATCATTATACATTCATTATATAGTCTACAAACAAGTGCAAGTTAGTTATGAGTGCATGTCAAAATTGCATCTTGTCTGAGAATGTATAATAATAGCTAAGGTAAGAATAAATGGTTAATGTTATTTCAGTTTAAGCTAAAATAGTATTTAGGATAGGTTAACCGCTGTAACAAATAAGCCCCAAATCTCAGTGACTTATCACAGTAAAGATTCATTTCTCACCTAAATTACAGTCCCCTGAGATTCCATGAGGTAGATGTAGTGAATGCGTCTGTGTATAGGAGGTCTGCTTCATGCAGTGATTCGGGGACCCAGGATCTATCCATTTAATGGTTCTAAATACTTGTAGGGCTTCAGAGTCCCCTGTGGTAGGCTCTGCAGCCAGCCACCTGAGAGAGAAGAAAAAAGTACACAGGATTTTGGAAAGTACACAAGATTAGAGGCCAGTCTGGACAAGATCCCCATCACTTCCATCTATACTCTGTGGCCCCCATCTACTGAAAAGAAAGTGGTAAGTGTTGTCTAGTTGTGTGTCCAGAGTAAAAGAAGGAATATAGATATTGGTAAGCACTACCATTATCCCCAGAAAATAGGTAATAAATTCTCATTTAAATGACAAAACAGCTGTATGATATATAGGCTATGAATATAAAAACTAAGTATTCTGATGAACATTATCATATCAGAATTTACATTCAAATGAGTGATGTCTCCTTGTCAGCAGTTACTTGGAAAAACTGTATACTTGTTCCATGAAAACCACCGATGCCTATCACTTTTTTTATTGAGATAAAATTGACATAAAACATTGTATAAGTTTCAGGTATACAACATAATGATTCAATATTTGTATATATTGTGAAGTGATCACCATTTTTTAAACACTTTTTAAAAAAGGTTTCCTCTGGAATATGTCTTGGTTCTTTTAAATATTCACAACAAATCTCCATCTTTAGAGGATGAATTTGATATTGTAAAAAGTAAGTTATGGGCTTCCCTGGTAGCGCAGTGGTTGAGAGTCCGCCTGCCGATGCAGGGGACACGGGTTCGTGCCCCAGTCCGGGAAGATCCCACATGCTGCGGAGCGGCTAGGCCCATAAGCCATGGCCGCTGAGCCAGCACGTCCAGAGCCTGTGCTCCGCAACGAGAGAGGCCACAACAGTGAGAGGCCCGCATAACGCAAAAAAAAAAAAAAAGTAAGTTATAATATGTTGGGTCAGATATGACGATTAAACAATGTGTTTTATTTTCTCATGAGATTACACAAGGCAATTCCAAAGTAAACGTTTTAAGAATGTGTTGAGTAATGACATCATTGTTGGAAAAACTGTAACTGTATTTCTTAACATAGATGCCATTTAGATTTGGGGAAAAGCATCTGTAATTTGGATCTATGAATCTTCAGGCAATTGAAAGCAGGGAGATGAACAGGCAGCTGGGTAGACAGAGAAGACAGAGGTGGGTAGCACTATAGTAGGTGGAAATCCCTCCTCTTCTCTATAGTACAGGCCTAGGTCCTCCCTTCTCAATTTTCTTACTCTTGTTTTTTCCAGCCATTGAGAATGCTTATAAGCACAGAATATCAACTAAAATAGACTTACCTTTTGGAGGGGTTTCAATCATTTATTCCCTTTCATTAGTTCAGTTTTATAAAAACACTCCTTTCTTGGGAGAAAATTTTTAAGTAAGGACATAACACTTTCCCTTAAAATCATACTGCATATAATTTACCAGGTTACATGACCTGATAATTTGTAAGGTTAAAATATTTGATGATTCATAGTTAAAGCCTTCAAATGTTGAACATTTTAAAAGATCTAATAAAATAATGAAAGCAAAAAAAAATGTTTTAAGTTAAAAAAAAAAGAGAAAGTTTTGCAATGTAACGTGCTTTCCAAGGAACAGGGAAAGGTTTTTAACCCGAGGGCCCTCTGCACTGGGGAGATGAGCATTTTCACTAAGTGTTGGAGGGAATGTGTGCTGATAAGAGTTTGCAGAAGGCAATCTGGCAACGCCTGTGAAAAAAGAGCATACTTTTGGACCCACAATTATCACTTCCAATTTAGGAACTGGCCAAAGAAAATCACTAGACAATTTGCAAATTTGGCTAAGTGGGAACCCACTGCAGCTTTGTTTATGACAGTGAAAATATAAAACAAACAAAAAATCCTAAAAGTATATTATTATGTCATGATTAAGTATAACATAATACACCCATTCAATGAAATAATATTCAGTGGTAAGAAGGATGCAGTTATTGATCCTAAAGATCAATATGCTATGTATACAGACAAGTGAAAAGGCAATTATAAATTAGGATGACTATTCCATCTTCTATTTTATACTTTAAAGGAGAAAAGAAGGCTTCAAGACGTATAACAAATGTCATTAGAGTGGTTAATATCTCAACGGTGGGATTATGGGTGGTATTCTTTTCTTTTTTAAAAAAACGTATATTTTCTCCCCCTCCCCCTCAATGGGCATGTATTTGTAAAGAATATATATTAGGAGTAGTATTGCACAATGTGGATTCTGGAGCCACACTGCCTGGTTTTGAATCCCAATTTTCCTTTTAAATAAATATGATATTGGGCATATTATTTAACCTTTCTGTGTCTCTGGTTCCCTACCTGCCAAATGGAAGTAATTTTGTACCTACCTCATCAGGCTGGAGTGAGGATTAGAAGTGGTACTATAGCCAGGCAATCAGTCAATATGCATAAAGGAAACACTACATAAATATTGTAATTTAGTAATTAGGAAAACAATGGAGCTATTTCCATTTTTAGAAAAAACACTAATCACTATTTTTCATATGCAAATTAGGGAAGAAGGCAAGATACCCTCATAGATAGTAACAATTTAAAGTAGGTCCACAAAAAACAATAAAACTGCAAAGAAAAGCAACTTGCCATTCCCCAACTTACTGCATGAGGCAGTTTAACACACTAGGTTCCAAACCAGAAAGCCACTCACACAGCTCTGAGCCCTTGCAAATCACACAACCTCCTGCACCTGCGATTCCTCAACTATAAAGTGGAGAAAACATAACGCATTGGAGATACTATAAGGCATTGGCCTTATAGGGCTATTCTGTAGATTAATTAACATAAGCCATATGAAGTGCTTATTAGCAAGCACTCTATAAAGTTACCTATTATTATTATCATTATTAATGACTACCCTTGAAAATAAGTCTTTGACTGGAATGAGTCCGAGAAAATATCACAAACGGCCCAAGATTAGACAGACTGCCAAAGTGGGACCAACTGAACGATCAGAAGAAGAAGAAAAGCAAATATCTGGTCAGGCAGATGCTACATAGGAATAGGTGCTGAGATATCACAGAGCAGGGATCCCAGCTCAAGCATAAAGCCCAAGGAGACTCTCAAGGAGAAGGACTCTAAAAATGACAACAGAAAAGGAGAACAGCAATTTTATCCACACTGTGCCCCGTGTGGTTGGTCCTCTGCATTCTGGTCTCCATGTTACAGAAGGGGAAACAGATTCAGAAGGGATGAGCAAGGGAGACAGGATCCTAGGCCAAACCTTAAAGAGAATCTCTGTTCTGTGCACATCCTTGCCAGCTCTGAAGCAGCTGCCATACATGGGCGGGGCAGATAAGACAGGAACTGCCTCCCCCCTTAATAAAAATGAGTCCAAGTACCAGGTTCAGAGCCCAAGATCAGACGCTTAGCCCCCAAACTAGGGATCCTATGTCACTGAAATGGCCTAAGCCTAGATAACTGAGAATCCATGCACAGTTGATCCCAGTTGAGGGGGAGCAGAGAGGTGGGGGAAAGAGGGTGAAAGAAGTCAGGCTTGCTGTTGTCCTGGCTTCTTCAAAGATTTTTCTAGTATGTATGCAACATCTTTATAAAACAATGACACTTTTTTTGCAGCTCAATTCTAAGAGTCTGTGTATCTGACTCAAAAGATAACTTCTATATTTCTATTTTAGTTTCAGGAAGAGAAAACACGCACAGCACGCACCTCCCAGAGTTGACTACAGTAGAGAGGCTGGGCTAGACATTGTATCTAAGGAGGAGGGCTCTAACACTAGCAGTCTGTCTATTGCCCTCTCATTTCCACTTACTGCTAGGCCCCCAGCTGGGCACTTTGCTTCTCAGACATTTTCAACAATTTAGCAAACCCCTCCCATCCGACCCCCACAATGGCCAATAGGGGGCGGACTTTCTCTTCTTCCAGACCTCCACCAACCACATATTCTGATTCCTTTTCCTTTCAGACCTGTGGGTTTTTTGTTTTATCCCCAGTTTGGAGGACTCCCTCCTGCCCCAACCAGCCATAGTGCTTTTTTTTTTTTTAAAGAGGTATTTCCTAAAACCAAGAGAGAAGGGCCACAGACAGAAATGTTCAAATATCTTTTTGTTTGTAATTCTTCCATTCTTCTCTTTGTCAACTCACTCCTGCATGCATGCATTCTTATAAGTCCTGGCCTCTCCAATGAGCTGACAATCTAATGGGGGTGAATCAGAGCTATTTAGAGAAAGACTTATAATACAACATATTTATTTATATATTTTATTTATATATACATATATATATAAACATTTGTAACATAACATGGTAAATGTTATAAGCAGAAGTACTTATAAAATGTTATAGAATAGCTAAGGGAATAAGCTCAAGATGCTTCCCAGAAGAGGAGGCATTAAACTATATTCCGTGTATACTTCTAACTCTTATATTCGTACATGCCTTTCAGGATCTATGTAATCCCTCCCAGTCCTCTTTCTCCCTTGACCCCCAGTAGTCATCATGTTGGGCCCACCTAACCTCTTCTGTATCCTTAGTCTGGTTTCTGAAGATGAGGGAATCCTTTTGTGTTTGAGCCCCAATCTCATTGCCTTGGCTTCTGGCCACCTATGGTCCCTCCTAGATCCCAGAGAGGAAACAGCTATTTCGTAACTGAGCTCCTAGTTCACACACTGGTTTCAGATAAGCTGCCAGGCCCTTGCAGGTTTCTTATTTGCCACTAGTTATAGGCTTTAAGGAACTATGCTTGTTTTCTCTTTTGTTTCTCTATTAATTCTATGGCAAAGGACCACATGTAACTTGAATTTTCTCAGCTATTACATTCAACTTAGTCTGACTTGAATTCCCATGAGAAGTCAGACTATCACCTGTGTCTATCTACCTTGCAGGAGGTTCTACCTCCAGAATCCCAGGAACCATGGGTTGTCTACATTGTCCCTTGCCTGTGTTCAATCTGTAGCTTTCCCTAACCTTTAATATATTGCCTTTAAAAATAAACAGACAAAAAAGCAAGACCATGGCAATGATTATTACTCTCTTTTTTCAACCTACTGTAGCTTTCTCACTTCTGTATTTTTTTCCATTGCCTGACCTTGGCTTTTCCTGTTGAGTCCCACAATGTTACTTGCTACATTTTAATAATGTCTTTATACTTGCATTTTAACAGAAATATAGATAACCTCCTCTGCAAGAGTGGAAAGGGCCTTTTAACACAGCTCAATGATGACAGTTTGTTGGCAAATCCCACAGTGGAGTTCTGGTGCCTTGTTGGGGTACAAGAAATGATCATGTTTAACAGTGTTGTGTTTTATTTTTCTTACATTTTGCTAATAGAATACCTAGCATATTTTAAATGATTTTACTACTTAATACTTATAATTATAGAAATTTAGGGTATGAGGTACTTTGGAGGTCGTCTAACCTGATGTCCTACACAAATGCAGGAATTGTTTCTACAACCTCCCTGGAAACTAGTCATGTCGACAGCTCTTTAAATGCTTCCAGAAAATGGGGTGCTCACTCCCCCCTTTCCACTGTTGAATGTTTTCTCTATTACTCTCTGATAATCAGTGATAATTAATGAGCCTCTTCCCCTCCTCAGGACAAAGAAATATGATTGGAGAAATGTTTAGTTTTCTGATGCCAGTGACTGGGGACTATTCCACTGGTATCTTTGGCTTTTCCGTTTAGGATTAGAGTGGTTAAACCAAAATATTTATAAGAAGTATAAATTAGTTCTGCAAACATAAGATGTCAAAGGCATCTTTGTTTCTTTTCTCCTTACACTGCCCTGCTATTAACTTCGGGTTCATTAGTCACGATTTTCAGATCCACTTGGCTGCCACCTTCCTGCAGCCAGACCATCTTGGATCAAAAGGTCGGCCGGCCATTCCCATCTCACACCTGCCACAAGATCTAAATTTTTTTTTTCCCACACTGATCCAAGTCACTTTTTGTTAATTCACTAATATTATTGACCCTGTAACACATCCTGTGAATGGTGGGCCATTACAGAGCCTATCATTTCAAGAAGCTTTTCTGACAGCTATAGATGAGAAACAATCCCCACACGATGCATTTTGCATCACTTCAGCTGCTTCTTTACTTGGTTTAACACAAAGAACATCTTTATTAGCACATTCACAATAAATGAAAAAATTAAAACCCACCACTTTTGTCCATGAGCTTGGGGAAAAAAAGGGCAATGTCAGATGACATTAATGATGCATGGGATATGCAGGTCTAATCATGTCAAGACTTGTAGTAATCCAGTATTCGGCCTTACTCAAGGGAGAAAAATTCACGTCCACTTTCCATTCGCCCCCTCCCTTAACGTAGCACCTCGGCACAGACTGCAGAGCGACAAAACATACAGGATGTGGACAGTTAAAACGCAACTCAAGCTACAGCGGCCCCCAACAGTTCTCCCCACCCCACCCCCCGGAATATTTACCTAGACCATTTAAAGCACTTAATTAATTCACCAGCAGCTTCGCTGGAGGCGTCTCGAGCTTCCCGAGACTCCATTACATAATATCTTTTACAAAGTCTATTCCCAGCTCGAGTGGAAGATGGATTCTCATCCAGTTTTGCGGAGGTTCCATGCATTTGCTTCCCTTTCCCCGGGTTCGATCCGGCGGGTGCCCCAGCCAAGGGCTGCAGCAATCCCCTCGGCCCCGAGCTCCGGGTTCCCCGCCACTCTCCGAACTCAAAGCCGGCCCCAGAGGTGCAGCCGTCTCGCCCTCGGGGCTCCCAGGCCAGCCACGGTGGCCCCGGGGCTGGCGGGCGCTCGGGACGCCGCGACTCTCGCGGCTTGCCGGGTGCGCCCGGAGCCGCAGCGCGCCGGCGATGCCCGAGCCGCAGAGGCGCGCGAAGACTCGGCCGCAGGGCCGGCTCTGTGCGCCGGGCTCCAGCAGGCGCAAAAGGAGGAGGGGGAGGCCTGGAGGAGGAGGCGTGCGAGGGAGGAAGGGCCCGGCCGCCGGGGAGGGAGGGCAGAGGAGGGGGGAGGGGGCCGGCCGGACCGGGCGGGGTGGGGGGGCAGCCAATGAGCGGCGCGCGGCGCGGAGTGGGGGGGGGGCGCGGGTTGGGGGATGAGGTAGGATGGGGGAGGGCGCAGCCGGAGCGGCCGAGGCTCGAGCCATAAACAAGCGCCCGGAGGAGCGGCGCAGGAGTGAGGCGAGCCGGGCGCGCGGAGCGGACGCCGCGGACCTTCTGCTGCGCCACCGCGCCCACTCGGCAGCTCGGGAGGCGGGGACCGGCCCGGAGGCTGCGCCGCCACCGCCACCGCCGCGGGGCCGACCGACGCGGAGGAGGAGAGGGAGGAGGCGCCGCCAGCCGGGGCTGGAGCCGAGCGCAGCCGCCGCCGCCGCCGCCGCCGCCAGAAGTTTGGGTTGAACCGGAGCTGCCGGGAGGAAACTTTTTTTCTATTTTCCCCCTCCCTCCCGGGAGGAGGAGGAGGAGGGGAAGCCACCGCTGGCGCCAACGCTAGTGGGCTCGGGGTCGGCGCGGCCCGCACGGGGGGCGGGGGCCTCGCCCCGCGAGGGGAGGCGCGCCCCGGGGGCCCCGAGGGGGGCGGCGAGGACCGCGGGCTGCGGGTGCGGCGGCGGCGGCGCGTGTGCCCCGCGCAGGGGAGGGCGCCCGCCCCGCTCCCGGCCCGGCTGCGAGGAGGAGGCGGCGGCGGCGCAGGAGGATGTACTTGGTGGCGGGGGGCAGGGGGCTGGCCGGCTGCGGGCACCTCCTGGTCTCGCTGCTGGGGCTGTTGCTGCTGCTGGCGCGCTCCGGCACCCGGGCGCTGGTCTGCCTGCCCTGCGACGAGTCCAAGTGCGAAGAGCCCAGGAGCTGCCCCGGGAGCATCGTGCAGGGCGTCTGCGGCTGCTGCTACATGTGCGCCCGCCAGAGGAACGAGAGCTGCGGCGGCGCCTACGGGCTCCACGGAGCCTGCGACCGGGGGCTGCGCTGTGTCATCCGCCCCCCGCTCAATGGCGACTCCATCACCGAGTACGAAGTGGGCGTCTGCGAAGGTAAGGTCGCCAGCCGCTGGCCCCCTTCCACCTGGCCCGCGCCGCCCCCTCGGCGCTGGTTGCGCCGAGCAAAGTTTGCCCGAGACTTTCCCGAGGAGAGAGGGCTCCTCGGGAGGAGGGGCGCCCGCCACCCCCGGGAGAGAGCCCCGCGTCCCTTGGTTCCCGCTCGCTGCTCCCCCTGACGCTTGGTCAGCCGCGGGCGAGGTTGGATTTCGTGGGTGGGGGCCGGCGAGTGGGGGATCGCCCCTGGCCGCGCACAGACGCGCACACGTGTGGCCCATTCGGCTGGGGCTGGGTGGGGTGGCCCGGCCGTGCGCCCGGAGGTGAGGGTTCCGCGGGCAGGGGGCACTGCGGAGGCTGTCGCGAGCCCCTCGGGGAGTCCAGCCCCTGCCGACCTCCCCGCACTAGCGCAGTGTGGAACCAAGTGCTGCACCGCGTCCGCGAAAGTCCATTTTCTGCTGGCGGAGGAGACGTGTCTCCAGCTCACACTCCCTGTGTGACTCTTATTATTTTTTCCTTGCGCTTTTCCTTCACCCCCTTCCTCCTCCTGCGCATATAAATCAATTTCAGCCCCGGAATATGTCAGCCCAGTGGAAGTTACATACGGTGGTTACTCATTTGTTTGCCTATTGAAAACGGTCAACGGCTTTCTTTCTTGAATGAAGGGGCGGGGGCGGGGGGCCGGCACCTAGGAGTGAGAAGTTGTTTCTATTAGTGGCAGCTTTTTAAGATCAGATATCCGCGTGTTTCCAATCGTGTTGCCGGTTCCTTCTTTTTTGTGTTCTGCTGGTTGCTGCACTTAAGTATTGTGCACCATGGTGTCTGACGGAAGGAGAAAGATTAGATTAGTGGAGCCTCCCTCCTTGGGAGAACCACTGTTGATGGGTGTCGGCCTTAAGCCCTGCCCGCCGGCCTCGGCCTCGGGGTGCCTGGTGAGGTTTGGGGTCTAGAGAGACGCAGTGAGTTCTTTTTATTTGGCTAATACCAAATTAAAAGGACTCAGCACCAGTTAAAAGTGGGATCCCTGCTTGGGCTGATGTTGGGGCGAGATGCTGTTCTGGGGCATCCAGGTGTATGAGCAGAGCGCAGCAGCCTTACTTCTGGAGGAACGGAGAGGAGGCGGGACAGGTGCCCTCTGCCCCGTCCCTTCCTTAGTACTCAGCCTGCGCAGGAGACCAGGGAGGGGTTTATTCTGAAGCATCCTTACGTGTGTATGTATGTTTATTGTGCTGAGATACTGGGAAAGGAGGTAGCAGCCTTAAGGATAAAATGGGTCTGTTAAAAGGCTTCCATTCTGTGGTTTTCTTTA
The DNA here is from genome assembly GCF_951394435.1 of Stenella coeruleoalba. Lineage (NCBI taxonomy): Eukaryota > Metazoa > Chordata > Mammalia > Artiodactyla > Delphinidae > Stenella > Stenella coeruleoalba. The sequence continues at coordinate 61,496,769 of NC_137159.1, read as the reverse complement.
CACACACGCATATTCATTGATAAGTTCAGTTTTTAAAGTTTGGACAGTTCTGGAAAGTCAGGAAGGCCTTTCTGGTTTGGAGGCTAGTGGGCAGTAATGAGTGAAGGGAACTCTTGGAGGGAAGTGCACCACTGTACCCTTAGGACATTGGATTAGAAGAGTTTGTTTGCTTCAAGTACAAAAGCCTCTCACCTGGTGTTAAGTCCCATAACGTTTTTATTTCTCACAAAAAGAAAAACGGCCAGGAGATTAACTTCTGATACCATTTTATGTGTTTGACTTTGGGAATTCTGAACGAGTTGGAGGAAAAGATGCATCTTTGAACCCTGCCACTTGGACTGTGTAATTTACTTAAGCCAGCCTCCCATAAATCTAAAAAGAACAAGCAACCTGAAACAAGGTTAAATGTGGTAGAAACTGCTCTGAGAAGGACTTGGGAAGGTTCTAAACACTAACCCTTGTTTTGTTTCTTCATGATAGATTCCTGGTGAAGGAAATGTGGAGCTCAGGGAACATTCACGGTAATCAAGTGTTTTGGCACCAACATTCTGGTATCATAGTATAGAGTTATTTTGGCAGTTTGTTGGTGAGTGTTTCATTCCTCTGAAATGATGCGATCCCTCATAGCTTCGTTTCTTCTGGTAACACCCCACGCACTTGGTATTAGCCTTGAAAATGCTTGGAAGTATTTATTACCGTGATGATATCTCATTTAGTGTTCTCTAGCAACACTTTCCATCTAGCCAGACTGTTTTTCAGCTACCAAAATCGTGTGCTCAGGGCATTTTTAAATTTTATTTTGTTTTTTAGAACTCTAAAAGCAGCAGTCAAGTTGCACTCTAAATCCATGAACCCAAAGAAGGGCAGTGTTACCTAGCATGATATAATGGTTGGATTTAGACAGCTATTTCAATAGGGTGTCTAAAATTCCAAGAATTTTCAGTTTACTACAAGATTTATGGAAAACAGGATAAGTCAGTGGCCTTTTTTCTTCCTTCTTTTTGAGAATTAGAGGAGTCATTCTATGGCAGTAATAATCTAGAAGGTGCTGACTTTCTCTTTTGTTTTCCTGTTAATTGGCAAGAAATTTCTCAGCGGCCAGTGTTTCCCTCAGTTTCCATTTTTATTCAGAAATTAACACATAACTAACAGAAATAGGAATTGATACATTTTATTCATGTCGAAGTCTCTTTTGCTGCAATTTTTGCAGTAAAATGACCCCTACTGGTTGTATCTGTTAATGAAAACTCTTTTGAAAACTTACTTAATAGACTACACTGAGAAAACATATTGCATGGTATACAAATGTTACCGTGACTAATCTACCTGCTTTCGATGATATAATTTAAATACAAATTACATTGCTCTATTTACCAACTTGCAGTAATTTTTATTTGTATCATTCCCCATACTGGCTTTGTGAGGGAAAAAACCCCCCAACAAACTCATGTTTTTAACTGCAGTCCACAAAGTGAGTTAGGTAAATTGGGGCAGAAATGAACCCCTTCCAAATTGTGGCTCCCTGCCTTAGGTTTTTAAGGCACACTGGCCCATAGTAGGCTCTCAGTGAATGTGCATTGAATACATGGAAGAACAGTCATCCCCATAGAAAGAACACTGAAGAAAAAATATTTTCTGAAAGTTAAATGATGTGAAGGGTGAATCATGTGACACATACACTTGGACTTCTTTTCAGCATCATTTAGATCATTACTAAGTAAATCCTGACTTACTTATTCCTTAAAAAAATTATTTTTGGCTACATGCATTTTTAAAGTTGATCAGGGAGCCAGATACCTACGTTCTTCTCTGCTCTGTCTATAAAGTGCTTTCTGGCCCCTGGGAAGGTACAGATCCCTTTCCCATTTCCACTGATTTGGTGAGTCTTCCTGTTGTCCTTTGCAACTTCCTAAGTGGCCTGCTCCTTGGTTAGGCTGCCTGCCTCTAGGTAAATCGTCTAGAAGCCAGACAAATAAGTTTGGATTCTGAACTCCTGAGGGCTAAGACTGGGTGGGAGATCTGTTTGGGAGATCAAAGACAGAGTTTTGAAAAACTACTGAAGTGGGATTTTTCTAGGAAGAATGTTTTGATTGGCCAGTGAGGATTATATTTGGAGATGAGGGGTGAGGACCATTTGTCCTCCTCTGTGGAATAGTTCAGTATGCTTCTGTAAGGGGTGGGGTGGGGCTGGGAGAGCATGACCAGCCTTCTCTGAGTAATGAAAAGGCAGCAATGGCCTGAGTTTGACAGTTTGTGAGAACAGAGTGATTTGGAACCTGGTGGGCACTGTGGAGTGGCTCTGCTCTGAGAACTTTGTATCAGAGCCAGGTGATCGCTATCACAGATAAGCACCATTTTTTTTTTCTCCCAGTGATTATTTACTCAGTGGCGTCATATTTATGGAACTGAACTTTCCGTGTTTTCAGTACTGCCATCTAAGAACTGTCTCTTTCAAAACACAGTCCTCCTTTGATTTCCCCCAGGTATTTTAACTTTTCTTCCCACCCACTTCTCATGGGGCAGTGAGTAGAACCAAGGATGTGGGCTGGGTACTTAGAGCAAAGAATGTAATGTTGTTTTCTGAAACCGTTGGCGTTAGAAGGTTATGGTTTCTTTTCAGTCACTGGAGATGATGGCTCCTTGGAAGAAGGTTTGTGGAGGATCTGAGGTGAGCAAGGCCCAGAGAGCAGGCTCTAGGAGGCCAGGGAGTGCACCAAACCATTGGGTTGTGCACCGGCCACAGATCTCCTCTCATCCCTCTGTAACGTAGGACTTAGAGTTAAGAGTCCGTGGATTTTAATTTTTACTAATTAAATAGAAGAGGGGACGGGAAAACTTAATCCTCCTATACTGGTGTTAGAAAAATTTAAAAAACCAGGGCTCCTTGTTTTTGAGGAAGGTGTTCCAGTTTCCATCTCAGAAGTCTTTAGGTAGAGTGAGCTCTTAGATGCCAGGGACAGAAGCAAGCAGAGGGTCTATAAAATCACGTTAATACGGCATGGGAAGAGGAACCAGTGTAAGTAAACAAGGAAATAATTAGTTCTTCCCCAAAGTAAATATTGACAAAACATGGAGAGACTATTCACTGCACTTATACAAATGACAGGACTTCATGACCTTCACTTTGACTGTCGAGCTTACAGAGCCCTCACTGTCGTTGAGGAGTCCAGTCACATAAAACACTTGGCAAAGGACAGATGAATCGCATAGCACCAGAAGGGCAAAAATAGCAAGTCTGGAGATTTTGCTGCCATTAACACGTATTTACCAGTGACCGGGAAAATCTATAAGCAGTCTGTTGGCAGTGCAGTGGTGAACATACAGGTTGATTTATTGTAATAAATAATATTATTTATTATTAATAATTTTTGAAGAAAACTGTCTGAATAATCCTTAGACTTTACATTACAACCGGCATTACAGCCAGTCGTAGGAGGTATTAGTGATATCGTGCAGGTTTCTGTGTTTGGTATGGCTTGCTTAAAACGCAATGATCTGGATGAACAAGGGAACATTTTGGGGAGGCAAGGGACAAGAATTTTGAAGTTGGGGGGAAATAGATAAAACAGATGACCCTAAAAAGGTAATGGAGTGGGAAGACTAAAGAATGACAAATGGGAGAAGGGAAAAATATTGAATTCATCTTAGGGCAACTATGTCATCCTTTGAAGAATAATCCAAAACACATTCCAGACATTAATTGTGAAATTCCTGAAAAATGTGGGTGTGTTTAACGTCTTTCAGGCTATGGCACTAACATGAGAGATGGCAGTGCCGCTTTAGTGTGTAAATACCACTGGGTAGGAGATGGTAGATGACTGGAAGGTAAATATATTTGGTGAAGCAGGGTTCCTGTAACACTGTGTTCCGCAAGGCGCAGGCAGTATGAGGGCTTTGGAGACAACCCCCAGTAAAGCTCAATTAATTATTTGAGGAAGAAACAGTGGACTAGCCAAGCATGCATGAATAACAAATTGAAAGCCTTCCTTCTCAGAGGTCGAATTCTCCACATCTGAATTTTTAAAGCTTTCACTTCTCTCTGCATAGAAATCACTCACTCATTCATTGATCTACTCTGTGCAAGGCCTTCTGCTGGGGTCGGGGTGGGGTGCTGGGAAGCCTGGGGACCTCTCAGACCTGTGCCCTACTCCAGATACTTTTTTTTTAATAAACTTATTTATTTTATGTATTTATTTTTGGCTGCCTTGGGTCTTCGTTGCTGCGCGTGGGCTCTCTAGTTGCGGCGAGTGGGGGCTACTCTTCATTGTGGTGCGCAGGCGGCTTATTGCGGTGGCTTCTCTCGTTGCAGAGCATGGGCTCTAGGCATGCAGGCTTTGGTAGTTGCAGCACACGGGCTCAGTAGTTGTGGCTCACTGACTTAGTTGCTCTGCGGCATGTGGGATCTTCCCAGACCAGGGCTCGAACCCGGGTCCCATGCATTGGCAGGCGGATTCTTAACCATTGCGCCACCACGGAAGCCCTCCAGATACTCTTTTAATCAAGATAAAGAATGAGGCAAGACCTTCAAAAGTCTACTTAAGTTGAAACCAAGTAGAACTGATTTCTCAGGTCTGTATATGATTAGTTGGTGAGGTATGTGGGTAAAATTTGTCCTAGGAATCACAGGATCTGAGATGATCTTCAGGCTCTGGTGGCAAAGCTGAAAAGGAGAATTCAAATTCCAACTAGGTTCAAAATTCGGAGTCAGAGCTCCCTTTTGGTGGGGGAAGGGATCCTACCCATTCTCAGAGCTTTTGCGATACATATCAGGTGTTTCCCAACCTCTAAGAATGAGGCTGCATTCTTAACGCTGTACCAGCTGTGGTTCAAAATGGCAAGTTTCCTTTTGGGAGTGATTTTCTCTTTGTTCTAGCTTGTTCCACTAGGCAGATGAGCGTGGGCAGTGAACTGAGAGGTGTCCGTTTATCAGCATCTCCTGATTTCACCCACTCTCTGCTACTTGTCCTGGCCAGTTAGCCTAATCAAATCATGGAAAACCCCTGTGTTTGGACAAGACCTCGTCGGTCTTGCGGACAGGACAGAGGGATGGTTGAATATACTTAAAGTTAAGAATGCCCTTGAGGTAAATGCTGGTAAGTGTTCACTTTGGGCCCACATGAAAAAAAATCAAAAGAGATTCCTTTTTCTTCTGCAGTTGCTAAGTGAACAGGGTTCAATTCCTTATCTCCCTCTCCCAACCCCAGTTAATTCTCTGTGAGAAATACTTATACCTCGATCCAAGAATGTAGTTGTTAGAAACTTAGCTTCTGGGGTCAAATCTGCGCTCTGCTTCCATGCATCTAAGTTTTCTCATCTGTTTAGCGGGGTTAATAATAGGGTTGCTGTAAGGACTCGGTGAAGGAATCCCTATGAAGCACTTAGAAGAATGACTAGCACGTGGTAAACAGCAAAGCTACTAACCAGAATAAGTAAAATAACCTGATATGGGCTCATTGTCTTGTTCAGTTTAATCCTCATCTACCTCCGTAATTGATCGCGAGGAGTCTGGGCTCTTAGAAAGCGAATTATTACTGAGTTCAGGTCTCCTCCTACCCCAACACCGTAAATGCATTGAGTTAAAAAACTTATTTAAAGGCCTCCGAAGCTATTTGCTACCTTTCCTCCTGATGCCCATTTGTTACACCTGGTCTAAATAATTTCTACAAAATTTGTGTATTTCGGGTAAAAATAAAGAGGGAGGAATCTGAAATTTTTTGCATTAAGTTGTAAGAATTGTAAATTTAACCATTTATCTGTGGACTAATATTTCATTTGGGGAAGGAGGAGCGCCTAAACTCAAACGTATCAGCAATGTGCATTTTCCTTCACATTTTATTCTGGAAGAAGATTTTGTTCCTAGCTCCTGAAGTGTCCATACTGCTGGTCAGCACAGGATTTGGCCTGGCTGGAGCTAAGGAAACAGCCTGTATTGCTGCAGCTGACCTGTCCTGGTAGTAGGTACAAGCTAGGCAAAACCAGAGGTCAGGAGTTTAACCAGGCCATTCCTCTGTTTTCTTTCTAGCCCTACCTGTTTCCCTGCCATCCTCTTCCATGAATATTTACTGAGCAGCTGCCTTGGCTCTGGTCTTTGTGCTGAACTCTAGTGATAGCACCTATCTTCTCTAAGCCTGAGTTTCCCAGCTGTTAATAGTAATAGGTACCACCTATGTTTTCTCTGAGGATTAAATGAGACAAAACTGTGCTTTTGAAATGTTAGTGTGCACACAAATCACCTGGGGGATCTCATTAAACATACAGGTTCTGATGCAGTAGGTCCAGATGGGGCCTGAGATGCTGCATTTCTAATAAACTCCCATGTGATGCTAGTGCTGCTGATCCCAGGACCACACTTGAAGTAGCAAACGGCTAGTGCCTGTAAAGCATGTAGCAGCAGTAGGGCATGTAATAAGAACTGATAATGTTACCTGCTAGTCTAATAATTAGTTTTCAACCAAAATAAATAGGGTAGGGGCCCTGCTTTCACAGAGGCTGTGGTCTGAAGGTAGATAGTGACAACTGGGACAATCCATTGTAGCCCAAGACAGTTCCTTACAGCTGGTAAGCCCTGAGATAGGAAGTGCTGAGCATCTTGGGGGCAGCCAAGAGGGGCCCTGACTCCGGCAGTGACTACCAGGAAGGATTTAGGGGGGAGCAGCAGCAAGCCAGGCCTGGAGGTCTCTGTTCTTCCCTCCTTCTCACTCATCTGTGCAGGATGTTGTAGGAAAAAGAAAATAGGCCTTGGGGCCGGACAAACCTGTGTTGTTGTTGTTGTTTTTAAATATTTATTTATTTATTTGGCTGCGCTGGGTCTTAGTTGTGGCACGTGGGCTCTTTGTTGCAGCACGCAGGATCTTTCGTTGCAGCCTGCGGGCTCTTCGTTGCAGCACGTGGACTTTTCTCTAGTTGTGGCGCGTGGGCTCCAGAGTGCACAAGCTCAGTAGTTGTGACACGCAGGCTTAGTTGCCCCGCGGCATGTGGGATATTAGTTCCCCGACCAGGGATCGAATCGCATCCCTTGCATTGGAAGATGGATTTTTAACCACTGGACCACCAGGGAAGTCCCCACACAAACCTATGTTTAAATTAACTGTGTTCAGCTGTGAACAACCAGTTTGCTTAATTGTTTTGGGCTTCAGTTTCCTCATCTGTGAAAATGGAATATTAATAGCTTTTATCAAGTAATTACAGTTAGGGTTGGAGAGAATTATTACCTATATTAAATATACATATGATTACATGTATGTGTGTTGTATATCTGTGTATATACATGTATATACACACAAAAATATATGTAATGGCCAGAATAGTACCTGGTACCAAATAGATTTTTTAAAAGGTAGTTAATATTCTAATTTCCATTCTATTTTTTGTCCTTTCTCATTTTTTTCTTTGTTAACTTTCTCTCTGTATAAGTTTAACAAAAATCTTCTTTGTGCATTAACCACACTTAACTAAATCTCTTCGACAGGGGACTCCAAGAACTATGGTCTCTGGTGTTTGTCAGAGAGGAAGGGACTGTGAAACATTAAGAATGAGGGGCGTGAGTCCAGGGTCTCTGGGCCAAAAAAACCGTCATTGGTTTGATCCAGTATGACTGTAATTCTCAGTCCCTTTAGTCCTTCAGGAGAAGGTGGACATCTGCTCTATTTTGCAGTTTGAATCCTTACTTCCGGAGAGCTATTTCAAATAAATATTCTTTTAAAGGTGACCTATCTTAATATGGATGGCATATGGTTTCATATGCCATCCATATTAAGATATGGTTTCATATGGTTTCATGATATGGTTTCATAAATTTCATTTTATTGTTAGAAGTTTTGTGTGGGTTTCCAGACGTGGCTGGAGTCATCAGAGACCCCACGGAACATCGCCAAGGCAAGGCAAGTTGGGATCCTGAGGTTCCAGAAGGAAGCAGCAGCCAGCCTGCCAGCTCAGAGACCAGGGCAGGCATGGGAATGAGCAGGAGCTGGTGCGCAGCCTAGAGTGCATCTGCGTTGCTTTTTTTGATCCAGTGTGTCCCATCCATCTTTCATGTGGACTAATACTGCAGCTTTACTGTGATTTGCATTGTGGTTTCTCTGGAGAGCCTGTGCTGCAGTGGAAGGCTAGAAAAGAACGCCTAGAATGAAAACACCTGACGTTCTTGTCTCTTTGGTTCCTAGTATAGGTGTGGTCCCACTTCAGGAAGACAGAACTGTGACTTTTCCTTCATACCTGGTACTAAGTATCATGTTCATCCAGTAAATATGGGCTGAGAACTCATAAGGCAAATGCTTTATATTGGCTGTTATGGAATAAGGAGAAAGAAACATAATGATGGTATAGTCCTTGGAATCAGTAGTTTAAAACTCTTTATTTTCTTCTTGAAAACCAGACCTTATTATCACACAGTAGAAATTGAATTTTTTTTTAAACAGAAACTCTCTAGTACCTTTCATTGTAGTGCTTCATCAAGAGTGTTGATATTCAAACATGTAACCTACAAGATGAGATAAACTTCCAAATTTCAGAGTTTTGTGTAAGTATGTTTGTCACATCCAAAAAGAACACCTTCGTTTTGAAATATCCTGGGAACACTTGTTTTATGAACATTTAAGAAAGAAAATTAAGTGTTCATTGTATTTTAAGGTGTTGTCGTTTTACATTTCAAGTTCCTCAGAAGAGAATCTGAAGAGTCTGCTCTTTGGAAATTTAAGCGAAGTCCTTAGCAATCAGCCACTCTGGCTATAGCAAGGTTTAAAAAAAAAAAAGAAAAAAAAAACGTATAGGCTGTAACTAGAAACTGTGCCTATCTTGTTTAGCATTTCAAAACAAAAAAACCATAAACAAACATCTCAGATTCAAAACAGAAAGGAATTTCTGGCAGGGCACAATGAAACCTGAGCCTGCAAAGTCCCGGTCTACAAGAGGTAACTTATTATCTTATCCAAAGGCCACAAGCAAAACAGTTCACAACTGTGATAAAACAAAAGGCATCTCAAAATTGGAGACTTGTGATACCTCTTTTTTTAAGACTCCAAAAGACCTGCCAAAATAAGGTAAAACTGTCTTGAGAAAGTGTGGCCTGAACTGGACTTTCAGTATTAAGAATTAGTTGGACTACTTCAGACCCATGAGGTGTGAGGACTCGTGCATACAGGATGTGTGGGCTTGGTCCCCTCAGAGTGTGTGTTTATAATTGTGCAGAGGCAGGGCTTTCCATAATCTTGTCAAATGCAGATCTTGAAAACCTTCCCTCACTTTCCAGAGTAGGGAGCTTTGCCTTTTTAAAGGCAAGGGCATTTACATTCTGAGGGAGGAAAAGGGGATAGATTTTAGACAGTTTTATCTCAGAAAGCCAAAGTCTTTGAAGGATTTTTAAATGCTTTGAGAAAGATTGGGTATGCTGTGTGTTGTCCAGAAATACTGAGTTCTTAGGTTTCAGACAAATTTTAGGAAAATTTATTACCATGTCTACAACCTTAAAATGAAAGGCCAAATAAATGTCCATATTTTCATCAAAAGAATGAATGGATTTATGTAGATCCTCACTTGTTGCAGGAAGGATTTAGGGCTGCTCAGAAAAGTAAACTTTGCAAAATTCATGTACATGAGAGTAGTATGATTAAGGAGAAAAAAATAGCCGTGGCTTCCGGATCTTCCTTCATCCCCTAATAGCCCGGTTACTGAAATAAAACCTCCTCAGCTTCCCTTGACCTGACTTTGCCTTAATTTGTCAAAAGAGAATTAAATAGTTACCTACCTAAAGGCAGGGGAACTGAACCAGATGATATCGTAAGGCCCTTCTAGTCATAAGATCAATGTTTTTATGACCTAGAAGTGCTGGGCAGGAGTCAAATATTACCTTGTGTTTGCAAGCCAGAGAAGAAAAAAGTGGTAGTGTCTACATGACTCTTTGCCAAGTGCCCTAGAGGGAAGGGCTTGGAGGAAAAGATCCAGAGTTCTCCCGCAGTTATGTTTATTGTGAGGCAATGGAGACAGCAAAACATGGTTATCGGGAAGTTAGTAACATCTTTCGAATGCCAGCGATCTTTAAGCCTTATTAACTGTGGCCTAGTCTGGATTCAAGGTAGAGTTTATGCCTCTCTTCCATGTCTTTGCTGACCTTCTGCCTTCACTCTTTCTCCATTTTCTCATTTACTTCATTAGTTATTATGACTGAGGGAGGGAGGTGACAGATACTACAAAGGGAGAAGCTTGAGCAAAGACAGGCCAAAACTTGCCCAAATTCACATGCTTATTTCTGCCTCTGACACTAAGAGAGAGTTGAGTAATTGCTGTTCTTCCTAATACTGCAGGCAGCAGCCAAATTCTCAGCATTCTTTTACCTTTGCTGCTGTTTTCACTTGCCAGGGAGTTTCCTTAAGGAGCAGCTGAATTTAAAGAAACATAGCAGTGATCGTGCATGAAAGGAGGGGCCCTGGCCACATGGACACTTGGGTGCCTTATGTTGGGAGGATGAAACAGATGAGGCTCTGCAGAGGGACCTGCTGCTACCACAGCTCCCTTCCCTCTGTATCCCTGAGCCACGGGACCAGAAAGCTCTCTGCGTGTGTGCAGGATGGCAGATCTTCAATAAAGATGTTTCAGGTTCAGGCCAACCATGAAGCTTGGAAGGTTGTCTCTTGGGGTCTAGAAACTTCACCCTTCCTATGCATGTTGTCCAGTGGCAGGGTGTTGTGCTGTTAGGTGGTGTGGACCTGTGATTCTGAAAGTTGATGTAATACGTATGATTCTAAAGAATGCGATGGTCAGCCCAGCCCGCAGTGTGCACCAGCAATCAGCTTGCTCTGCCTTGTGGATATTCCATTTTTGCCAAGAGCAGCCTTCCAGAATGAGGTGCTAGTTAATTCCAGTCGGGCATTTATTCGTTAATAAGTCTGCTGAACACTAAACACTCCATTTGGGAGTATGTGACAGGAGAAAACTCAGCAGCTAATTATTATGTAGATCTCTTCCATGATTCTCAATTTCAATTACCTAAGCCACCAATCCCTAGCAGTGAACTTATTTAATTTTTAGTTTTCTATGACATTTTGCTTTTTGCTCCCAAACATTATTTTTGCTCTAATCTGTAAGTTTATTAATAACTGGGTAGACATTTTATATTGTTAAATGGAAAATACTTCTAGTGGAGTACTATGGCTTGCTCTGTCTTTCCTTCTTTTTTCTTTTTTAAAGATGATATGGGCTTCCTTGGTGGCACAGTGGTTGAGAGTCCGCCTGCCGATGCAGGGGACACGGGTTCGTGCCCCAGTCCGGGAAGATCCCACATGCCGCTCCGCTAGGCCCGTGAGCCATGGCCGCTGAGCCTGCGCGTCCGGAGCCTGTGCTCCGCAACGGGAGAGGCCACAACGGTGAGAGGCCCGCGTACCGCAAATAAAAAAAAAAAGAAAAAAAAGAAAAAAGATAATATTAAAACTTAAATCCTGTTCCAGGTCGTCTCCTCTCCCAGGGTAGATTTCTAGATAGCTAGCTAGTGGTGGTGGCGTCTGAAATAGCCATTGAGGGGTGCGGGGTATTCATTTACTAATGGGAGCTTTTGCCTAAAGAGCTTCTGCTTTACTCTTCTTTGCTGTAACAATAGGTCTTTCTTGGTTTTCTTCCTGCTTGGTTGGTGCATATTAGCTTAAGAACTTTTAAATTGTTGGGGACAGGAAGAGAACTCTGAATGCCTGGGGCCCATCACTTCTCTCTGGGAAGCAGCCGGAGCGTTCAGTGTGCATTTGCTGCCGTGAGAGTGTTCTAGAAGGTCCATTTTGTATCTCCCATGCCTCGGTCTTTGTGCCGTGGTTTGGCCCTCCTCCTTTCCTGGTGAATCCCTGCCACGACCCAGTGCGGCTGGCTCTCACGTGCCCTGAAAGCCATTGGAAAGGCATGCGTTCCAGCATCTTCCCATATGCCTCCACACCCTCCCCAGCATGGCTGCATGCAGCTCTCTGTACATAATCCAACTATTAAGAGAAGTTGGTACCAAGTGTCACTTCCTTGGTGAGGACCCTTCCAATGATGGTGTCTGTGCTAACAGACTGGCAGAGGAGTCTGTAGCAATGTTTGGAGGGGGAGCAATGTTTGCTAGTACATAAAACTCATTTGACACTGTGGAATATGATGCTGTGGATCAGAAAGTGATAAAACTTTATAAAACAAGGCTCTTTACAAAGTTGTGGTAGACCTGCTGGCTTAAAAAGGTGTGCCCAGGATGGTAAAATACACCCGCAGCATCAGCAACTGGCCCCTGGTCCAGTTACAGGCGTGACTTTGAGAGACAGGAAGTTGTGATAACTCCTGTATGCCTTTGGATGTAGTATGTGTGCACGTGTGTGTGTGTTCAGTTGCTAAGGGCACAACACAAAGAATACTTTACACTGTATTATGGATATGCTGAGAAGAGCTTCCATGCTTCAAGCAAATTAAGTGTATTATCTACTTTGTAGATCAGCAAACTGAAAATGACTTCTTAATAAATAAAGATGGTGCATTGTTTTATGACATTAAAAAAACAATTTTAATTAAAATGCTTTGGCTTTTAAACGGCCTGGTTAATTGGGATAGCTATCTGTGGACAAGTGGAGCTCAGGAAAATGACTGACTTCATTTCTCGGTGATTGGGACAAAAGTTTTATTATCCTTAAGGCAATGTGGGGTGATTTATAGTAGATTATCACTAAACATAGTTTCTGGCCTTACACAGCAAGTTTAGGTGCAGGAAGGAAAAGCAGAAATTTAGGGTAAGAAATGGAACACCTCTGTAGGGGAAAAAAAAACGGAGATAAAGGAAGCCAGAGGTGTGTTTTGTTGGAAGGAGATGAAATTATATTTCCAAAGGCTACGCTGGGAAAAGGTGAGCCCTCAGAAACCAAGTTTGACTATCTCTTCAGGAAATTGTATTCGATGCTTTGGAAAGAGAAAGGAAAAAGACTCTCTGCCAATAGAGTTCTGGAAAACTTGAGGGAGATAAAGTATTTACATGCTTTAATAACATAAAACACGTCCAAAAGAAATATATAATTACAGCTGCATTTGGCACTGACAATAGTCCATGTATTATATTTTTTAAACTGTGTGTGACTGTGTGAGCATGTACCTTTGCGTCAGAAATGCCTGGGTGATACTATTTCTTGAGAGAATGGAAGAGTAGAAAGTATCAAGAGCTACCAAGAGAGAAACCATGAAGGATGAGTACCAGGAAAGAAGGAACAGTGAGCTCTTTTTTTCTTGTCATATGCATAATGATGCCAACTTTACTTTTTTAAAAAAAATAATCAGTATAATTAGCATTTAACTTCCCGTAGAGCCTTAGTAATTTGCATGTGATTACTAAAAGCCCACAGGTAAAGGAAAATTAGACTCCTAAATTCAGTACCTGGCTATAGTTTATTTCAAGTTTATCTTGGACAGGGACCCTTTGAGAACTCAGGAAATTAGGAGGTATGTTGGACACACACTTCCTAATATATATTGCCGCCAAAGGTGTGGAGGCAAAGCAGCCACTGGAAAATTGATGTGGTTTCGGCTTTCGGATTCCCCAGAGTTATCTTAACATCCTTCAAAATGTGTTCTTATCCTCAGCCTCTACCATTTCATGCTGCTTCTTTTGTGAAGCCTTCCTGCCCTGCCCAGGAAAAAATAATGCCATCCTCCCAGCCCTTCTCCCCTGCCCAGGGCCTGTAAATAGCACTTTCTCCTTCCCTTGTTATAGCACTTTTCACACTGTTAGAGTTCAATTTCTGTCTCCCGGCCTCATTTTGATCCCCTTGAGTGCCAGGATTGTGTGTTATTCTAGCGCTTGGCACACAGGAAGAACTCAATGAGCATTTGTTGACTAAATCTAGACTCAAGGTCATCCAAGATATTCTGTAGAAACTTTTCTATCTGAACTATTTGGTCTGTATTGTGGAAACTGAAATAGATGACACTTACCTGTAAAGAGACTCCCAGGGGGAAGTCATATTATTGGCGGAAGGCAGCTTGAAACTGTCCCATGTCCTCTCCTTCCCCTCTTCCCCCAAATCATTCTTAGAATTTATTTTTTTAAGTTTGCTACGAGGGGTTAGTTTCAGCTGTATTTATTTTGGCAAATACTTTAAAGTAATTTTTATTTGTGGGGACTTTTCTTCTTGCCAGTTTGTCATAAAGGTGTCGTCTTTCATTCACCAAACCTTCATCCGCTTGTAAGAATTTTCCTCATGGGTGGCTGCTTATAACCTTCTTACCGCCAGGGATCTTGTGCGTGGAGCAGTTGAGATGCTATGGTGATCAGCTGCTTGTAAACAACTGATAAACAATTATGAATTACTTTATAGACACAGTTCAGGTGACCATACGAATAATTGATGATGATAAAACAGACTTCCAATTTCTCAGCGAATCCAGGATTGCGTCTAAGACGTGGATGTTGACGAATGAGGAGGGAGTTTAATTTAACAAACATGTATTGAACACTTAGTCTGTGAGCTGTGCCAGTGCATGACACAGCCTGTTTACTGCCCCAGGTGATCTGCACATGTCCTCAGGAATTTAACTGTACAGCTTCTTTGAGGAAGGAACTCCTAAGCCAACAACATGAGGGTGGAAGTGTGTGACTGTGAATAATAAAAATGCCTCACAGTGGTTTGCACAGGAAGTCCGTAGGAATGCAATATAAGGAATTTAAAAAAGCAGAATCCCATTTGGATTTACTCCAAACCCTATGACTTCAGGGACTGAGGAATTCTTGATGACTAATGGCTGGAGTCCCAACTTGTTATTGAGCAGTGTGGAGTTGTTTTTTCCTTCAGCGCTAGCCATGAACTCATTGTTTGTTTGTTTACTTTTCTAAAGGTCTGAAAGTGGTTTGTAAATTCAGACAGTGCAACAGGAGACACTTAAGGATACAACAGCAAATTATAACCTTTGGGTGATACATTTGGCACTAAGCTTTTCAACTGGGAGAGAAGAGAGGTTTGGCCGAGATAAAGTATACAGGGTCCTAGACAACATATATACAGAATTATCTTGGGTATAAGCTCGGGCCCCCAAACCCTTTTATCACTTTAGTGAATGTGCCCAGAGAGCTCCATTCTCTGAGGGCAGGTTTAATTTTGATGTCTCTGCTGTGGCGTGTCCCTTCAACTTTCCTGCCTTTTAAGATTTTCATCTCACAGCCTGATGGTAATTGTTCAGAATGCGGGTGTCATGAATTGGTGGCTTTCCAGTAACTCACTTTAGAGCCTTTTGTTCTTCACCACTGGTTGTTATACAGTGGTGGAACAGGGAGGAGGGCAAGCTGGAACTGATTGCTAAGTGAAGTTAGAATGCTTAGCTGGCAGTGAAAAGCGAAGATTCGAAGCAAGGTAATTTTTTGAGGGTCCACTTGATTTTCCTCTAACTCTTTAAAAATATTCTTTTTAACTTTCATATGGCTTCATTACTGTTGAAAGTTTAGAAGTCGCTCCCAGACCCTGGGGGCAAGTCTGTTCTCCTTGAGTGTTGTCTTCTCTTCCACATTATCAGCAGGGGGAGTATTTGATCTAACGGTGGTTGCTGCTCAGATCGGAGATGTGTGCCTCTCAAAATCTGTGGCTCCTGAGTTCATTTGAGGTGGTGGGTGAAGGACCCAGGGCTGTTCTTGATGCTAGAATGACACATTTACCCTCAGTCTTTATTAAAATAAATGAATGGAGGCAGAGGACTAGGAAACACACTTGAAGGAGGGGAGTGCCCCTCTGGTCATAAGCCAGGGTAAACAGTCCTTGTAACTGAAAAGTAGACTTCCTGGAAGGCAAGAACCAGAGAAGAGGGTGTGAAGTGCAACCAGCAAGTACCATTTTCAGCTGTATAGATAGCTGTGTAGCTCCGAGTCCTGAAAAGAACCTCACAGAGCTGTTGGAGAGAAATCAGTTTCTTGAACCAGACTCTCACCGGCTGTCATGCCTATAGCTGGACCCAGAGACAGCACTTGGGGAGAAAAGGTCACATTTGTGCTAGAGGAAGCAAGCAGATGGGGCTCTTTGAGGGGTAGAGACTAAGTCATCCATGACCTAGGGAAGCCTTGCAGGGGAGCCAGTGGACTGGCGGCATTCAGTGGGCAGGCTGCTAGTGTGAGTGTAATTTAGTGTTAATGGAAACAGACTCTTCCTGTCTTTTGTTACAGTAGAAAACTGTCATTGCAGTGGACAGCTGTGCACACATTGCAAATTATATGTGCACATACATTCACATATGCAACGTGCAAACATGTAAAAAAAAATCCTCATGGGGTCAGTGTTCGTGTTCTGATAGTCTCTATGTCCATTCTCCTGTGATGATAGCATTTTCTTCTAATTGGAGCTGTTAGGTTCTGTTAATTCCAACAGAAAAAAGAAATTCTGTGTGTGGCCATTATTAAGTAATTTATATAAATAAATATTTGTAGATTGACTCCTTAGCAACTTACATAAAGCTGTGGGCATCTCGCTCCTGTGTCTTCTGCAGTTAATAAGGTCCTCATCAGGTTTATGGTAGCTGGTGGCCTGCCCTTGCCATGTGTCAAGAAAGGTTAGACCATCAAAAGGACTGATGCAGAAATTCCCTAGAACTTTTCATACTCAGAGATTCTTGGAGCTTAGTTACATGTGGGAAAAGGTCTTGTCTTGTAAAAAGAGACCCAAATCCCTTTAATGATCACTCAGAGGTGTTACCTAAATTTCCTCTCTGTAGTTTTATTTCTTGAACATCTTATTTCCCATAACTAAGCTATGTGTGTTGGGACCAAATATCAGGTCCTTTGCTTTCTTTTTAAGAAAAGTATTATAAAGGCAACATAACTTTACTAGACAGTTGGGAAACAGAGAAGAGAAACAGTGACCCAAAATGCTCTTATTCCAAATAGAAGAACTAGTTGTGTGGTTTTATATGTATACCCTGTCTAGGGTATATTCCTCTCTCTCTATATATATTTTATCACACATCTTATATCTTGCTTCTTTCCACTTAAAACCCAGTCTGGTATTCTTCTATAGACATAATTTTTTAATCACACATCTTTTTTAAAATTTTTATTGGAGTATGGTTGCTTTACAATGTTGTGTTAGTTTCTATTGCACAACAAAGTGAATCAGCTGTACACATACAGATATCCCCTCCCATACAGACTTTCCTCCCATTTAGGACACCACAGTGTACTAGGTGGAGTTCCCTGTGCTATACAGCATGTTCCCATCAGTCGTCTATTTTATACATAGTATCAATAATGTATATGTATCAATCCCAGTCTCCCAGTTCCTCCACCCTGCCCCTTTCTCCCTTGGTATCCATACATTTGTTCTCTATGTCTGTTTATCACACAAATTATGTTTTGCTTGTTTCTACTTAAAATTATAGCAAGTATGTCTTCCTATGTTGCTGTATAGACCCTATTATTACAGTGACAGCAGATTAATCAGATACACTGACTACAGCTTTCTTCTTCACTTCCTTTTCCCCCTTTTTTTCAGGACTATATAAAAGGCAAGAAGGAAAAAAAAATAGTCATTCAAGGTGAATTTAACGGAAAATTCTTTGTAGTCTTAATTTGTTTTCATGAGTGCCTAGGCTCTCCAAGCAGATGACCACGATTGCCTCCTGTCCCCTTACTAAGGATCTGACCACTTGCTCCCTGTGCGTCCGGTCCTTTGTTGTCTCAGGCTTGTGGCATGAGGACCGTGGCCCTTCATTTTTCTGTCTTAGATCCTTGCTGCCACCAGGACTGTGCTGCCTCTGAGGACACTGAAGCTCTGTAACGTTTAGTAATGACTTGGTTTTGTGCAAATAACCAGCCCACTGGGTAGAGACATTTTAATTCTGTTGCTTTTTTGGTAGTGCATTATTGGATTACAAATGTTTATTTAGTATGAAAAATGGATATAATTAACTATGCCCTAAGTAGGGACTAGATATTTACTCCAAGATGAATTTGCAGCCTTTGTGCTTTGCCTGCATGTGACATAGGCTCTTGTTACTGACGATTTTATCTGAGGATTTGAAATAGTTGTCCACTTCTACCAGAGGTACTAGAAGTTATCCAGCAAGGCACACATAAAACACTTCAAAAATCTTGGATCATTTTCTCAATTAAGTTTGTTGAAATTCTATCAGGGAAACAGACTTTTTTTTCCTTGTATTATAACTGATGATATAATATTAATAAATAGTTTTTGCAACTCAGATACTGGTTTCACATTCGAAAGGTAGAGGTAACACCTGTCATAATACTTCAGATTCATTTCTGTAATTTTTTAAATTTAAAAATACAAATTTTCAGTTGTGCAAGCAGTATGCAGAATCAAATCACCAGGCTTCAGATATATTTTATATAAATTTTAAGTGCTTCTTAGATCATCAAAAGGAAGACAAAAATTGGATTACTTCTTTAATATTAAATTACAGTTTCTGAATTACAAATTTTTGAAAATTTGTAAATCATGCTTGATATATACCAGTCAACATATTTCAATCCAGAAAGCACTGGACATTTACCTGACTGCTTGTTAGTTGGGGAGAGTACCTGTTCAGTCTTCTTTAAGCCACAACATATAGCAAAGCAATGCATGTGCACAACTAGAATTTAACAAATACTTTTTGTATGGTCATATTGATTTAAAATAAAAGAGTACACTTTGTACTGAAAAAGTAATTTGAAGGTGAAATCACATCAAATTTAATAGTTTAACCTTGGATATTTGTGGAATTCTAGTTATATCATGGGACAATAACATTAACTAAAGTCAACAAGTGTGTAAAATTTTTTTAAAAACTAGAGCACGAAGTTTAATAGATATTTACATTCAACAATAATAAGCAAATACTTGACGTCTGCTGCGACCACCAGAATATGTGTGCTGAAATCGTGTCTCCAGGATGAATATAAAGAGGTGTGGGAAGGCTGACTACTCTTGGGGGAGAGGTTTGGGACAGGGGAGGGGGCCAGGTAGCTCCTGTCCTAACCAATTTATAGAACTTTATTTGAAGGTGTGAATCAATAGATTGCCTCCAGGGCTAAACAGTTAATCATTAATCAGTTGATCATTATTATCAGCCAAAACTGCTTGTGTTTTCAGAAGCTTTCTAACTGTATGATTACAAATGTAAATCAGTGGATAATGAAATTGACGTGTGTGCTCCTTGTCGTCATATGGTAGAGAGTAAGCTTCTGTGTTCAGAGGAATGTTCCAGCAGTGCGTGAGCTGGGCTGCGTTTCTTTGCTCACAGAGCCCTGGAGCTTGGCCAGCTTGGATGTGTGGGAGGAGGACAGGTTTGGGTTTGAGAGCCCTGGGTTTATTTCTGGCTATTGCCATGTGAGACTGTGGGAGAAGTCATAAATAGACTTTGAGGGAGGTTGTAGACTCAGGTGTTCTCGTCAGGGGTAAACACTGGATATATTTGTTTATGGATAGGTCTGTTTATAACTGCTTCACGCTTTTACCTCTCAGAGTTGGTGCTTCCAAGGGGCGAAGCTCAGTGTCTGGATCTCGTTGGGTGGGTGTCTCGAAAGTCTCCCCCAATGCACCAGTCATAGCCACTCTGTTCCCTTTCTTTCTGTACTTGTAGTGAAATAACTAACTTCCTGACCTGCCATGTAACTTGATTTTTTTTTTTTTTTAAAGTAAGAACATTAAGCATCTTGGGAAAAGACGGTTGTGTAAATACTAGACACATACAGCATTTGGGGCAGGAGTGGTGGGATGTGGGGCTTTATGGCTCTGTGTGTATGTCTCTGTGTATATATCACCCAGAGAGAGCAAGGGCGGTAGCTCCAGAGCCCCTGAGCTCTTCCTGAGTCTTTTGTCTCTTTGTGGATTGGTCACTGATTCCCTCCGTGCACGTTCTGAATCCTTTTCCCTTTCATCCACCCATGTGGGTTCAGGAAGGCTCACATCCAGCTGCTGCCCTGGATCCACCCCCAGCCTTGCACACAGGTGCTCTCTGCTGTCAGGAACTTGGGGACGCTGCCCAGCCAGCCCGACCACAGCCCTCCTCATCCTGGGGCAACTTGCCTGCCTTCTCTGGTGGCACTGGCCTCGCTCCCTGTTCTGGCCCCGCCTCCTTGGCCCTGTTGCTTGCTCTCCAGACTGTGAATCACCCTAGACTTGGGGCATTTTACCCGCCTGAAAGGGCTAGCATTGCATTTGTCAGGGAGCTTTAGGGATGCAGTCTTAAACAGTGCCTGGAGGAAATAACTTCCTCGGGAGAAATTTAGATAATAAGTTCCTTAAGGAGAAACCATGTTTTATTAATGAGAGGCAGTATTGTATACTAGAGGGAGTTCTGGCTTTGAGGTCAGTTCATAGTCCCGCCTAGGGGCTTGCCTGATGTGTTACCCTGGCCAAGCTACTTGACCTCTGTGCACAGTTTCCATCGGTAAAATAGGATTGTTACGAGGAATCCATAGGGTTGTTATGAGGAACAACTAAGTAGACTCATTTGTGTAAAGCACTTGAAGAGTGACATATATAGTAAGCACATACTGAATGGTAGTTGTCATTGTATCATCGGCATTAAACGCGGTGGTTTATACATAATAGGTGCTCATTAAATATTTTATTGAATAGTTTTAGCATTCAGAAAGAGGAAGAATGATTTCCTCATCTCTTACCATAAAATAAAAGTAGTAATGTTTGGTTGCAACAAAGCATTGTAGGCATGGAGACATTGATCCTCTGGTTGGGGATAGAGTAGTAGAATGTTCCAAATTCATTTTCAGTAACCATATACCTATGATATGTTCATCAGACCTAACACGCTCAGTACGTTGAAGTTTGATTCATGTTTACTGACTCGCAAGGTAATTTTGAAAGGGTAAAGTAGCTTAATCAGGTGATTTATTTCCAGAAAGCATTGTCATTGGAAGATTTCAAACTCCAGCGTATTTGATGGCTGTATTAAAACAAGGCTCTGCTCTTCCTTTATGGGTTCACTCTACATTCTAACTTATGTTTGCTTTTAAGGTGGAGATGGGTAGCAAGGTGCTCTTTCATTGATTAGGTTCTTACCTCTATGTAGCCCACTCAGCACCTAGCACGGAGCCATGCAAGTGGCAGTTGTTCAGTAAATAATGTTTTCAGTTAATAAGTAAATCATGGGACATTTTTCTGTACCTTACATCACACTGATGCCTGGAAGGTGCTTTTAAGGAGATTTTGTTTATGATTTTCCCCCTAGGCTGTTGCCACCTAATATGAGTGTTTCTGTCTTATTGTTGGGGTATTGAATTGAGGGCTGCTCTCAGAGTTCCTGCTCATCATGTACTATGAGAGGAACAAATGGTTCCCAAATGGTCTCGATGAGATGGTGGGGGAAAGGTCACTGCCACTCGTCTTTGATGAGGTGTCTGGGCTGTCCTCAGGATGAAGATCACAGCTCTGACAGAAAGAGGTGAGTTCTTGTTTTTTAAGTTAAAAAAGTTGGTTTTCAAAGTTCATGCTGATAGTGTGTCCTGTGGCAGGGACTAAAGAATATATATCCTTGTGCTAGTAGGGACGGTGATCACAGGACAACAGTTTTTGACCCAGGACCTGGAGATTACAATTTGGAAAAGATGGTTTCAAAAACCGGTCATATCCATAAAGGTGACAAGAACATGATCCTGAAGTTCTTTGTCAGTGGTTTGTAAGTGCATCTTTTCATTCTAAAAATATTTATTGATTCAAAAAACGATTTATGCAAAAAGATTCCAACAGTCCTTTTTCCTTATGGAGAAATTGGAAGAGCTTTAAACAGACTTTTTAAATGTCATTTCTGTTGTCTGTTGTCATTTTTAATAACGGTCCCCCCCCCCACCCCCCCCTTTTTTTTCTTGGCTGTACGCGGGCCTCTCACTGTTGTGACCTTTCCCGTTGCGGAGCACAGGCTCCGGACGCGCAGGCTCAGCGGCCACGGCTCACGGGCCCAGCCGCTCCGCGGCATGTGGGATCTTCCCGGACTGGGGCATGAACCCGTGTCCCCTGCATCGGCAGGTGGACTCCCAACCACTGCGCCACCAGGGAAGCCTCTCCCTTTTTTTTAATGTCTCAGTGTATTCCAGAATTTTTTTTTCAACTGTTAAACCCTCCCCGGTATCCAACTTAAAAAAAATAGTAAATTTATTTCAATGTAAATGCCTGCAGTATGTTTCTTGTGTGGCAAGATTATTTCACAGTTGGGTCATCAGGATTCATAGTTTTATGAACTATGGTGTGGGGTTTCCCTGGTGGCGCAGTGGTTGATAGTCCGTCTGCCGATATAGGGGACGCGGGTTCGTGCCCCGGTCTGGGAGGATCCCACATGCCGCGGAGCGGCTGGGCCCGTGAGCCATGGCCGCTGAGCCTGCGCATCCGGAGCTTGTGCTCCGCAATGGGAGAGGTCACAACAGTGAAATGCCCGCGTACCGCAAAAAAAACCAAAACAAAACAAAACAAAAAAAAACAGGTGTGTATGATTGCCATCCCTCTGTCTCTGTCTGTCTCACCCACATTGAAGCCGCCATTCATAAAACCTGATCTTCGTGAAAGGACGCACTTTCCTGGGGCACACTTTTCTGGACTGTCTGAGCACTGCTGCTGCAGCTCCGCACTGAGCTCGTGTGCGAGCATCAGCCCTGGCAGTGGAGCAGCCCCAACAGTACAGGGAGAGCAGCACGTGGTGGTGACGTACAGATTGTACTGAGCAGAACTCTGAACCATTTTCTTATGTATGGTAGTGTCTACGTGGGGGAGAAGAAGTCCAAATTCTGGTTAGTTCCAGATGATTCACCACACAGAATGCATATTCTCTCACTAGTGTTTGGGTCTTAGTGAATAAAGGGAGTGTTCTGTGTTGAATCTTGGCTTGACAGGAAGGAAGTGATAATTGATCAGGGATTCTGGGGGGGGGGTTGTTATTTTCCCCCCACTAAAAGCGATAGCTTAGAATGAGATGACTCTACATCAGGATACCTTTCGCAGGATCGTTTTTTATCATCTTATCTGCCAGACTTAGTCTTTGCCGTCAGACTTTACTCATAGGGATTTATTAAAAACGATGGTTGGTTTCGAAAAAGGGGAAAGATAGACATTTGGTTGAAATACAGTTGGTGGATTTTGACCATGTGGGAGTGTTTTTGTCCACAGAGCATGTTATAGAGGCAGAACCTGGCTAACGAATGCTATTTATGCTTTGTCTATCATATGAATGGCAGCCCTAAGTGGGTTCCTCTTTTGTTATTTCCCCTCCCCGGTCTCCTCAGCACCGTATGTTTTTTTCCTTCCCTCCCAAATTCTGTTCCCATCAATCAGGTAGCTGATCAGCAGGCTGACTCCTGTCCCAAGTAGGTCAGATGCTAGCCCTGCTCCCCCGTCCTCCAGGAGAGGAAGTCATCTTGACCGTCTTGGGAGGGAGTTAGGAGGTCCCAAGCCCAGACTGAAGTCGGCGTATTTCATCTGTTCACACAGTGTTGCTTTGGGCTTCCAGGTCTTCATTCCTGCACAGCTTCTGACAGCAGTGGAGTGGAACTTCTGTGTTTGAGGGACTCAACACTGGGCACCATGCCTCCCAGCGCCCCCCACCCGCTTAGGTCCAGGTGGGGCCTGAGTTTTCAAGTCCCATGATAATGTGGCCCCTAGATCTCTGGGATGGGATGGACATCCAGGAGGCTGATTTCTTTTGGGGCTCTGATTTCCTTGGGCTCTACAAGCAGGGGAAGTTGGGAAGCCCTTGAGAAGCCAGGCCTTGAGGGTTTGAGTTAAAACCTGAAGGACACAGAGATCACAAGAAAGACATGAAGAGAATCTGGGAGGCACTGAGTCGGAGACAGAGGAATCCGATATTGCAAGAGGAGAATTTTGCCTTGGGAGGTTAAAGAGGTTTGGTTGCCTTCTGAGTGAGAATGGCATTCTGTTTGTTAGCCAGAAATACATCAGACCCTGGAAATGTCTGAGGCCAGAGAGCTGTACCAGGAGTGAGAATTATGGAGTTGGAAGGGCCCTTAGAAAAGCATCTCTAGGTCAGCCTCTAGTTTTACAGATTAAGGGACCGAGGCCCATAACACTTTGTCATGTTATCTTAATGCATTTTACAGTTTCTACAGCACCTGCCTCTTCCTTCCAAGCCCAAAGAGAGCGAGGGGCTTCTTCTTGCCCACTCTGGAGGGAGCTCTTGGGACCCCCGTTGCCCTCCCCACGCCTTGACCTTGGTGTCAGAGTAGTGGGCACAGCGGCCGAATCAGCCTCTGCTGAACTTTTCGGTCCCTGCCCGCTTCCCTGCCCCACCCCTACCCACCATGTGGGAATCCGAGCCCTCCCCGTGAGGTTGTGAAGGCCCTGGAATGTGGCACTCTGACCTCTGGCAGTTGAGTGTCCTGGATGGACCTGGCCTGGGAAACAGGAAGGACTCAGGGGAGGGGGGAAGAGTGCTCCTTGGCCTTGGGGTGGGACGGAGGGAAAGGAAGTGCTGGGCAGTGTTGCTTCCCCAAGTAGGCCCAGTCAACTCCCCCAACATGGGAGGCCGGGCAGCAGGGGCGCTGGAGGGTAGGCTTCCTCAGTGCTGGGTCAGGGGGTACACTGCCAGAGCACTTGGAGTGAGGAGGAAAGGGTTTGAGGGAAACAGGGAGGAGCAGACCAGAAGGCAGAGGAAACTGTTGCAGGAGATGACGGACATGAGGGTGGTGGGTGGAGAAGGGATGTCCAGTCCCTGTACAGATGGACAATTCTCTGGTTGCCCGTTCAGGTGTGAGGCTGACTGGCACTTAGCTGTCCCTTTCTGTGTTCTGTCGGTGATGGAACCCCTGCCCCCGCCCCGGTTGCGCATGCTCTGGTCAGTTACCTCCCTCAGAGAGATTTTCAAAGACCGTGAGGTCGAGCCTTGGTCATGAAGTCCACACCAGCTCCTTGCCTTGTTCCCGGATAAGGGCACCTTGTGTCCTCAGCTTCCTCCCCGTTAAAGCACTTTGCAGGATGCACAGCAAGGGCTTGGAGCTGCCTCGTGCCGACCCTTGTGAAACCATGAACATCTTGCCAGACTGCACGTGAGGTCTGCCAGGATGGCAAGCCCAGCTTTTCGGGGTGGGGGGGGTCGGGGTTTACAGGTAAATTCCATGCTCGTAGGAAAGGAATAGAAACGAGAGGTGGCAGAGTGTCTTTGAGACACCTGTTTAAGAGGAGAGCTGCCGCTGTACCTGAAGGGGTTGGGTTTCGTTTGTAGCTGGAATCTCTCCAAGCTGAGTCAGTTCATTCTTCCCGTGCCCAGGGTTGTCTTGAATGATAATTAGTGTTCCATGGTCATGCTACACCCCACTGAAGTGAGGGCACTCGTCTCTTCTCCTTTCTCATGTGACATTGTACACAGTCCTAGGAGTAGTGGCCCTGATGCTAAGTGGAAATGTCTTGGTTATCAGACTCATTCACTGGTCCTGCAAACCAGGGTATGTGGCGCCCTTCCTCCACCTAACTGATACCAAAAGCCACTAGGTGAGGCCCATAGGGATGCTGCAGGCAGTGCAGGAGGTAAGCATCTTACTCAAGGTGTGCATCTTAGGACTTCCCTGAGAACCTAGCAATCCTCTATAAACTTGAAAGTTTATTTATTTATTTTTTTACGACTGAAAAAGCCATTTATTTTCATTAAATGTGACTTTAGACTATCTAGATTGAAACCTAAACATCTCTCCAAATGATTTAATTTTCGCCTTTCCTCCAGTCTTTGATGATATCAAGACTGTACCCAGACAATACCTTCTCCTAGAAGCCATCCCTCCTCTCTGACCCCCAGCACATTGGATATGCCTCACATTTAAGCACCGATCATATAGCCTGTTGTGATGATTTGTTTCAACAAATATTAATCAGGCACTTGCTACATGGCAGTCACTGTGATGTGGTTAAACCAAAGAAACCCCTGCCTCAGAGAACTTATAGAGGGAGTCAGTAACCAAAAAAGCAAATAGTTCTATGATACACTGCTAGATAGATGAATGTTGTAAAAAAAAAAAAAAATAGAGCAGGGTAAAGGAATAGAGAGTGATGGAGTGGGGGCACTCGGAAGTTTAAAGCAACAGAATTATTAAAGAGTGTGTTAAGTGCTTGTATATATGTTCAACACTACGTATCTCTGTATATTCTAATCCTTCGAAAATTGGTGATCCTTGTTAGCTAAATAGGATATGGATTTGAGCAGAGCATCCTTTGGAAATGGTCTATATTTGGTATTTTCTTTTGTATCCTGACAACCATCAGTTCTTGAAAGGTATATTGAACCTGATAAAATAGATGGTAATTTTTAACCTTTCAGTTCGGAGTTAAGGTAGCTATATTTCCAGAAATTGTGAGTTTTATCATTTGAACCATTTATTGATGACTTCTTTTACACTATAAAGACTAACTTTGAATAGAATAACATTGCAGGGTCGAGGTCTTGCAAAATTCACCTACCTAATTGCATGTGGGAATACATGCTGCTGTAGCATGTGGAAAAAGGACTGGGTTATTCATGTGGTGTTTATTTATGTTTCTTTTTGGAAGCAAATTAGTCATTCTCTATATGTGTATGTTCATGCATGCGTTCAAATTTGAAATGTAGACATTTATCAACTGTTTTCTTTAACTTTGAAAGAAAGGTAAAGTTTCTTTGCAGTGTTTTAAAAATACCCAAAAGGTACTTGCTTCCTAAACCCCTGGTAGGCATGAATTACTATAAAGTATATTTTTTTGCATCTCAAACATCCCGGCAATATGTTAACTATAAATGCATAAGTATTGAAGAACGTAAGTAAACCTAAATCTTAGATACCCACGGAATATCTTTGAAGCTGCTGCTTTTTTCCCCCCGCAGGATATTATTAATGGAGTAGTCCCCTAGTCCAGTTTCACTTTCATTTTCTCCATTCAGCAAGTGAGGATTGGGACCCTACCCCCCACTCCCCAGCAGCTCAGAATCCAGCTGCAAACAAACAGCTGCAGTGTCGTTGGATAAGTGAAGTGGGTGGGAGAAAATCAAGTTAACTTTGAGGAGAAAACATTTAAGCCACACACAGTAAGATGGTAGCAGATTTTCAGTTAAACAGTGCAAGAAAGCTAGTGCCTCGCAGAGGACATGCAATCAGCAAAATACTCAGAGAATTGATTCAGTAAATATTTATGGAGGACCTACTGTGTGCTAAGCCCTGCTCTAGGTGCGAAGGATAGAGCTATGAACAAGACAGACAAAAATCTTTATCAACCTGGAGCTTTCCGGTAGAGAGAGACAAAATGAACAGTGTTAGTAAGTAAAACATACCGTGCCAGAGGGATATACAATCTGTGCAGAAAAATAAAGCCGAGAGGGGGAAGTGGTTTGCAGTTTAGAGTGGTCATGGAAAGTCATGCCGAGAAGTTCAGATTGATCAGAATCCTGAAGGGGTGGGGGAGTGAATGGGCGCAGAACTGGGGTGGAGGGAGGATGTTCTGGGTTGGGGGGACGTGGGTTCCCAGGCCCTGAGGCTTTAGTGCTGGGGAGGGAAGAGGTGCTGGCCTCGAAGTGGGACGTAACTGGGAGGCTAGTTGGGGCCAGGCACAAGCCTCATTTATCAGCATGAGGGGTTAGACTAGACTGTGGAGGCAGGTGGGAGCCATTGAAGACTGTGGGGTAGTGTTGATGTCATGGCCGAGACCCCCAGGGTCTCAGAGCTTGGCATCTGTTAGGTGTAGTTGTTTGATTACTACACAAAGGAAACTCCAGTGTTGTGGGAAGTGTGCAAATGTATTTTTCAAACACGTTCTTAAGATTGCTTAATCTTTTTTTTTTTAATTATTACTTTTATTTATTTACTTCTGGCTGCGTTGGGTCTTCGTTGCTGTGCGCGGTCTTTCTCTAGCTGTGAGGAACGTGGGCTACTCTTCGTTGCTGTGCGTGAGCTTCTCATTGCGGTGACTTCTCTTGTTGCGGAGCACGGGCCCTAAGCGTGTGGGCTTCAGTAGTTGTGGCTCGCGGGCTCTAGAGCACAGGCTCAGTAGCTGTGGTACACAGGCCTAGTTGCTCCACGGCATGTGGGATCTTCCCGGATCGGGGCTCAAACCCGTGTCTCCTGCATTGGCAGGTGGATTCTTAACCACTGAGCCACCAGGGAAGTCCCTGCTTAATCTTTTTATGTCTCGTTATATTTGCTTGTATGGTCTATATCACGTGAATCTCGGGGATTAAATCATTACTGTCCAAATCAAAGTTCTCTCAAGCGATAATATTCATTTCTTGACATACCCTAAGGCAAGAGTCCTGCTTTTCATTGTCCCCTTATCTACATTTGCTTCTAGGAGGAGAGTTTCAGGTTGAATTTCAAGGACTTGATGCCTTTAAGAATCAATGTATCAGACAAGCCCTGTATGGCATGAGGTTTCTAAATAGGCCACAGCTCTCTGATTCTCATTCCCCCCCCCCCCCGGCCCCGCCCCACAGGCCCAGCCGCTCCACGGCACGTGGGATCTTCCCGGACCGGGGCACGCCGTCTCTCCTGCATCGGCAGGCGGACTCTCAACCACTGTGCCACCAGGGAAGCCCTCTTTTTTTTTGTGGGGGGGGGCATGCCGTGTGCCTTGCGGGATCCTAGTTCCCTGACCAGGGATTGAACCCCGGCCCCTGCAGTCACCGAGTCCTAACCACTGGACTGCCAGGGAATTCCCTGATTCTGGTATAATTTATAACACTTCTTTCCATATAAACATACAGTAGCAATGTGGATTTTAATGATGTTTTAAGAAAAAAAAAAGATCTGGACATACCCATCAAACTTTCACTTACCACGAAACTGGGCACATAAAAAAAATGTTCATTGAATATTGCTGGCAACTTGTACTTTGTTGCCAGGACCAGATAGCAGGAGATCCATGGAGTGTGTAGGGATAAATAAGATCACACATAGAGATAATCTTGCTTCCCCCCAAAATTTAAAGGTTTGGGATTGAGGGCGTGATATTTAGGGATGATATTTCTTTGTAGAACAGTATCAGAGCTAGTGGTAAGGATCAGTTAGAAATATAATTGTTGGAATTAAAGGTGATCACTCTTGCACTTCTTATCATCTTCTACTTTGTTTATGTTGAAGAATTCAGATAAATTACTAAGGTGAGGTTCACAGCAGGGCCCAAGTTGATTTGCAAAGACATTTCCTTCAAAATGATTGCTAACTGATTTCACTAATTCATTATCCTGAAAAGATTCCTTAGTGCTACTTACAGATCATTACACCTTTTAGAAATCATTACTGTCGCCTCAGGAGTATTGCTTTATGTGGAGGCATTATTGCTTTCACAAGGAAACCTTTGTTTCCTGGATGATAGAATAGTTGAGGTCATGTTTATATTGTTGGGTTTTCTGTTCTTGGATGTTTCCAAAGGTTCTCCAGCAACTCCATTGTCTTGGCTGAGAAGGTGTCAGAGAGGCTCAGCCAGCCCTTGTGGTGATGACCGTCCGCCATGGGTCTCTAGGCCATATTCACTCGAGATGGACATCTCCAGTGTGAGATGGAAAAATAGCAGTGTTTCTCTCTTTCTTTTCCCTGGTGCTTGGGTTCTTTAGACTCACTTGGACTTGACATTTTGTCCAACCATTCGACCACCTTACTTCCCTATTTCTTCAATTCCTCTTGTTGCCTGTTTGGTGATATAAGTCTGTGTGGAATTCAGACCTCGTTGCTTAGCTTTCTTCCTCAGCTAAATGTGTAAGTCTATGGAAAGCACCTAGTAAGGTCCCTGGCTCAGGAATTGTTAGCTGTTATCAGAAGATTTGACTGGCGGGGTAGGTATGAAATGTGCTTCATTATCTGTGCTAACTGTTCAGCTAGTATAATGAAAAATGTATATCTTTCAAAGTGGTTATTTTCAGAATATCATGCTCATTTTGTTGTTCTTGTTGTGTGAAATTCTGGTCACATTTCTTCTTCTCCCTGTCGTGATTTACACTGTTGGATGAGTACAGCCAAGAAAAAAAGGCATTCCCACATCTAGCCTTCTGTTTGACTCTTGGTCATTTGACTAACAGATTTTAGGGTAGAGCATACATTAATATTTATAAAATGATACCGTGTATTATATCCACAAGTACCTTTCTGGCAAGAGGCATTAACTTGCGTCACATTATCTGATTATGGTCATGATAGACAAAAGTGGTAGGAAGGGAGATAATAGAGTTTATTATTTAAGTTATTATTTATCCAACATGGTTGAGGAATATTACACTTGTTCAGTCATTTGACATGTAAATATTTGATATGTGGAAGTGTTGGGTAATAAAATGTTGAGGCTAAAAGAAAATTTGAGTTAGTATTAATATTTCAGAAGTAGGAAGACCGAGATCCAAAGATGTTTCTCAGTTATTTCTGAATAATTGACTTTCCTCCTACCACCAAACTTTCCAGAAAAAGTTTGGCACTTAAAGATTCAGATTGCTTTGCTTAAGTTCAGGTCCTCCTGTTCCTGTTTATTCCTTCTGCAGATGTTTATTTTGCTAAGCTACTATTTGCAAGCCCTATGATAGCCCAGTGATAAAAAGAACCCACTTTCTGGTGGAGATTAGATGAGCAATTTCATTATACTGCCGTAAGCGAAATAATTTTAATGGATGTATAACAGAACTACTACAGAGGAGACAGTTCTTGATTTAGTCCCTATATAGAGCAGATGAAACCTGGAGAAAGTATTAAAGACTGAATAGGAGCTTTCAAAGCAGGTGAAGAGAAGCAGCTTTCTAGCCAGAGGGAACACCTTGTGCGAAGCCCAGGGGTCAGGAACAGTATGGGTCATTTGGGAGCACATCATTATGAAGTATTGCTATAGTAAGGGGGAAGAGTGGAAGAGATGAGGGTGAAGAAGTGGACTGGGATCAAATCTAAACAGGCTTTGTGTTCCGTGCCAGAGACTGGAATGGCCAGATGTTGGACTTTCTTTGGAGACCGTTGCTTTCCAATTCTGTATCCTTAAGAAGTTTGATAGGGATATTCTTTTTTTTTTTTTTGCGGTACGCGGGCCTCTCACTGTTGTGGCCTCTCCCGTTGCGGAGCACAGGCTCCGGACGCGCAGGCTCAGTGGCCATGGCTCACGGGACCAGCCGCTCCGCGGCATGTGGGATCTTCCCGGACCGGGGCATGAACCCGTGTCCCCTGCATCGGCAGGCGGACTCTCAACCACTGCGCCACCAGGGAAGCCTGATAGGGCTATTCTTATAACACCCTCACTAGGTGTTATTTACACCAAAGTACCTCTGTAGGAGAATAAAACACTGTGAGCCAGGTACCTAAGGGATGGCTAATCACCTGGCTTTAAGGACGGCTTTTAGAGGATCTAGATGAAGAGAAGAAATGTGAAAGAATTAGGTACTTCTCCAAGATAATTTTTCCCTCAACTAAGATGTATCAATTTTTAAGCAGCAGTACATATGATAACAAAACCAATATTCTTTGAAGCTGGTTAAACAAGGGGTTACATGTTTTAGTGGACATTCATGCTCAGAGAAGACTTTGTTGCTTAATAATGACATGTGCTGATGAGAAGGCCAGTCCAGCACTGCAGAAGCATGGGCCAGTGGAGGAGGCCTGAGATTTTCCTTTTAAAATATTGAGATTCAGTCTCAAAGTAGGGGAAATGTAAGGGGGTTGAGTTCTACACCATTGGGTTCAGTCAGACTAGTTGTAGCTAGGGAAGTTTCCATGAGCAATCAAGTATCCTGTTCTGATTATTTTAAAAAATTTCAGAAATGTAACCATTGAGTGTCTGACTTTGAGTAACTTCCTGGTAAAACCACACCAAAAAGAAACTGGTTGAAAACATATATTTATATGTCCAAGTACCTGGATGAGGTGACATGCTATATGGGACTGTTAGTCATAAGCCATTTATGAGATATCTTAGTAATCTTTTTGAAGAATTAGTTTTTATTATGTTAATCACTTCTATTGCTTTTATCTCTGTTACATTGATTTTCTCCATGTATTTATTAACTTCATCTTTCTTGTTTCTTTGGATTTGCTTTGTTGATCATTTTCTAATTTCAGTTGAATGCTTAGCTCATTTTTTTTAACCTTTCTTATTTCCTGTGAAATTTCCCTTTAAACACTGCCTTAGCTGTGTCCCATCAATATTGACATGTGACATATCTATTGTTCTTCATTTTTAAGTATTTGATTAATTTTCCCATAATCTCCTCCCATTTAAAAAAAAACCTTTTTATCATAGAAGTTTTCAAATATATACAGAAGTAGAGGCAACTGTGTAATGACTCAGTGCTTCAGTAGTTATCAATTCAAGACCAATCCTGTTTTAATCTGTTGGGACCTCAGCCAGTAAATCCTCTAGGATTGGAGGTGCTAGATGGGTCCTGCAAAGTGATATTTGTTATATTAAAAGCACCTTTGGCTTGCCTTACTCTGCACAGTGATTGTTTTCCAGACCTTAAACTGGTCTGATAAATGGGAAATTATTTTAAATTTAAATTGTGACCACCATAAGCGTGTGATTCTCTGACACTGTGACCAGTAAATTGTTAGCATGGTACAGTTTCAACTAAGATGCCAGAATCAAGGAAACAAAAGGAGGAAGTCTAAAGGGACCTCACAGATTACCCATCCCACCTCCGTTTTAGTGATGAAATGAATTGGAGCCGAGGGGGCCAAATGCCTTGTTCAGGGTCACTCTAATGACAAAGCTAAGGTTGTGGTCCCCTGGGCCGGGGCCTCTCCATGAGAACAGACCTCTGGGCTATCTGATTTTCTATATGCAATTGAGGGTAGATAGTCCCTAATTTAGGCAGAATTTTGAAATAGAAGAGTTGTGTTCTGTAGCCTTGGTTTCTCCTCTTCTCATTTGCTTCATGAATTCCTTCTAGAAATACTGCTTATCTTTTTCTTAAGTTCTTCTCTGTCCCCACCAGCTTCCTGTTATCAAAAAGGAAATTATCCTTCCCTTACTTAATCTTTTCCTGTTTCAAGATTCCTAGGAACATTTTATTCACATACTTGGTATGATTTTGGTTAGAGTAGTGGGAAATTATACTGTAAACTCCTCTTTCCTAGCATTTTAAATCTTTAGTACCTTGCTCAGTTCTTGATGTATAACAGATACCAATAACTGATTGAGGAATGAATGTTTGAAAGAAAGAATGATTGAACGAATGACTTTACATGCTATAGTTCGTCCCTGGTCCTCCTCTGATAGGTGTATTGCTGAGGTGTTGACAACAGTTACAGCAATGGAACATTTGCTTATCATTCATAAATGTTTTACTATAAATTGATTTAGTAAATTGGTTCAGTACTGTTTGTTTTTCAAAGACTTTCCCCACTTGGACATAATATGAATCAGTGGTCATGTTTGTTTGTTATCTATTTAGAGGTTTGCATCAGTTTAAGAGTCCTCAAAAAAAAATTGTGTGCATATTTTAGTATTTCCATTGTTTTAGATTAAGGCTTGGTCTACTCTGATACATAGTTACATATGCCTAACATAGTTTTACTTTGTGGAAATGCCTATAAAACAAATTTTTATGTCATGAATCATTTCTACTGAT
The DNA here is from genome assembly GCF_951394435.1 of Stenella coeruleoalba. NCBI lineage: Eukaryota > Metazoa > Chordata > Mammalia > Artiodactyla > Delphinidae > Stenella > Stenella coeruleoalba. Next base: position 61,463,292 of record NC_137159.1, on the reverse strand, counting down.
AACCATAATTTTGCCCTTCTTGCTTTGCACTGATTACAGCATGAGGAAGAGAGGGAAAGGGAAGCACCAGCTTTTGGATCATCCGTTTTAAGCTGGAAGGAGAGAGAATGAAAGCTCACTGCATTAGATTCCTCCTTGAGCAGGGCTGAATGCACGATAACAGCCAGTCGGGAGCTGGGGGAGTTAAGAGCAGCAATTTTACATTACACTGGAGTTTCTAGGCTGGCATGGAAAGAGATGCCAGTACTAGCTATTTGTATCTTACTGTAGCCACAGGGATATGTGAACAGCTGGAGAATTAATTTGATATATATTCCCAGCAGCCTCTCTTCTGCCAACAGAATTCCATTACTGTGAGGTTCTGAGTGTGTACCATGAATCCGTGTCTTGCTCTTTTTTTTTTTTTTTTTTTTTGCGGTACGCGGGCCTCTCACTGTTGTGGCCTCTCCCGTTGCGGAGCACAGGCTCCGGACGCACAGGCTCAGCGGCCATGGCTCACGGGCCCAGCTGCTCTGCGGCATGTGAGATCTTCCCGGACCGGGGCACGAACCCGTGTGCCCTGCATCGTCAGGCAGACACTTAACCACTGCGCCACCAGGGAAGCCCTGTGTCTTGCTTTTTAATATCTGCTATAGCGTGTTTCTGGTAAGTGGAATGCCACATAATGGGGTGTAGCCGTATCTTGGTTTGGAGTAAACTCCATTACCCTAAGCTGATATGAGGTAGAAAAGGTAAGGCTCTGAGTCTACAAATGCCTTCTGCCTTCAGGAAGTTGGACATTTCAGATGAACACACAGTACTTTGTCCAATAAGTGCAGTCATACCTGAAACATTTTATTCCATGTTACTGGAATTTCAGACACAGCAAGCAGATGGAAATATATTTTGACAAGCAGAGAGGTGGAATCTGGGACCAGTTGGGCCAGGGTTGCTGTGGCTGGTTCCTTGAGCTCCTGGGCACAGAGCGGGTGTAGCCCCCGGGGCTGCTGCTTCCCAGATCTGGAGCTGGCTGTCTTTGTACATCTTCCAAGACTCCTCTTCTTTCACATCCTTTTCCCCTGTCCTACCCTGAGGATCACAACTGCTTTCTCAGTAGTCTTTGCACTTAGAATCTTTTATATCAACTGTGGAAAGAAGGAATTTCAGGCATCATCAAGAATATTGGAAAGTAGTCTGTGGAACAGAAAGACCAAGTCCAGGGTTAGACTGAAGGTGACTATTGGAAGTACAGGTGTTTCAGGTGTTTTTGCTTTGGTACCACATGTACACTCTTAAAAATTTTTTTTTTGCAAAATCATTCACTACACTAAAGGTAAGAGAACTGTTGGGAAAAATAGGGATGGGGCAGATCACTCAAAACCTATGGAACTGTGAACACAGAGGATAAATATAAACAATAAGACTCCAAATAAAGCTCCTGACTCAGGTAAGCTGCTCCTAACATTTGCATCTGGAGCCTGGACAGCCCATCCTTTGCAGCCTTACACACTGAGGCTGCTTCCTTCAGGGCATGGGAACCTCACAGATGTTTACTCTGAATGGAGACTAGTTTTATCAGAATTAAATATAAGATCCAGGGGTAGTTTTTTGTTTTTTTTAGTTTTTTGGGCTGTGTTGGGTCTTCATTGCTGCACGTGGGCTTTTCTCTGGTTGTGGCAAGTGGGGGCTTTTCTTGTGGAGCATGGGCTCTGGGTGCATGGGCTTCTGTAGTTGCAGCACATGAGCTCAGTAGTTGCGGCACATGGGCCCTAGAGCAAGTGGGCTTCGGTAGTTGCGGCATGCGGGCTCAGTAGTTGTGGTTCATGGGCTCTAGAGAGTAGGCTCAGTAGTTGTGGCGCACGGGCTTAGCTGCTCCATGGCATGTGGGATCTTCCCGGACCAGGGATCGAGCCCGTGTCTCCTGCATTGGCAGGCAGATTCTTAACCACTGTGCTACCAGGGAAGTCCCCAGGGGTAGTTTGTTCATCATGAGTTTTTAAACACGGGAGAATATCTCTAGCTTTTTCATTTGTACATTGAACCTCCCCGGACAGTTAAATGTAGTGGAAAGTTCAACCACTAGAGCAGCCATTTCTTGCGCTAAAGGAAGGAATTTAAACAAGATTATAAGCCTTTTCTTAAGGTGTTCATTTAACTGCGAAGACTTTTCCTTTTATTGTGAGAAAACTTTCTCCTGATGCTTTTATAACGTTAATGTGCTGGGGGAAATCACACATGAACCAACACACCTTCTGCATTATACTGACATCATTTTGTTCCAAATTATGTATAACTAAAATCACGTTAGAGAAATGTGTTTTTATGCTTCAGTAGTAACTGTTAGGGGAAGAGGTACCCAGTATCTTTTGTTATTTCTCAAACCTGGGTTCTATGCTGTCTTGGCCTAAGTGTACCAGCAAGACATGATCTTTAGAGCAGCAGTTCTCAAAATGTGGACCACAGACCCCTGGGGGGCCCTGAGACATTTTCAAGTAGTACATGAGGTCAAAGTTATTTTCATAGTAATATTAACATACTATTTGCTTTTATTCTGTGTCGACATTTGCACTGCTGGTGCAAAAACAATGCTGGTAAAACTGCTGGCATCTTAGCATGAGCAGAGGCTATGGCCCCAAACTGTGTTAGTCAGTCACCGCTCTGCACCTGCAGTAAAGTAAATACTAATAACCAAATAACAAACCAAATACAAAATCAGTTTCCGGTCTACTTCTCTGGTGAGACAGGGCCGGGAGATGCTCTCCTCAGCTCCTTGCCTGGGTGGGCAAGTCAGTCTCTAGGGCCGGCAGAAATCCTTGTTTAGGGGTCCCATCAAGTTCCCCAGAGTGCTACAGCTGAGCGGAGCGGGTTCTTGGGACTACTGCTCCGGTGGTGCAGAAAGCCTTCTTGGAATCTGACATGACATCACTTTCGGACTGTTGGCCAGCTGCTCCTGACTTGGCCACATGAAGGCTCAGACTGTCCCAGTCTCTGAACTGAAGGGAACCAACACTATTAGCATATCTCTCACCACCATGAATGCAAGGTATTTCAATGAAGAGTATCAGGAGGACATCTACAAATCCCAGATGTGTAAGTTCTGAGGAATGGTGGAATAACCCAATGTATCTGGGTGGCCTTTGGAGACAGCTGAGACAGAGCTACAACAGGGAAGTGGCTGGCAATCAACTCATAGCCCACCTTCTCCAGCCGTGTGACTGACAAGGTCTTGGTGCCCTGGCCGGCTGTCAGGCCTAAGCCTCTGAGGTGGGAGAGCTGAATTCAGGACATTGGTCCAACAGAGACCTCCTGGCCCCACGTGATATCAATCGGTGAGAGCCCTCCCAGAGATCTCTGTCTCAACACTAAGACCCAGCTCCACTCAATGACCAGCAAGCTCCAGTGCTGGACACACCATGCCAAACAACTATCAAGACAGGAACACAGCCCCACCCATTAGTAGAGAGGCTGCCTAAAATCATAATAAGTTCACAGATACCCCAATACACCACTGCACTCGGTCTTGCCCACCGGGAAGGCAAGATCCAGCCTTATCCACCACAACACAGGCACCAGTCCCCTCCACCAGGAAGCCTACACAACCCACTGAACCAACCTTAGCCACTGGGGGCAGACATCAAAAACAAGGGAACTAGAAACCTGCAGCCTGTGAAAAGGAGACCCCAAACACAGTAAGTTAAGCAAAATGAGAAGACAGAGAAATACACAGCAGATGAAGGAGCAAGGTAAAAACCCACCAGACCAAACAAATGAAGAGGAAATAGGCAGTCTACCTGAAAAAGAATTCAGAGTAATGATAGTAAAGATGATGCAAAATCTTGGAAATAGAATGGAGAAAATACAAGAAACGTTTAAGTAGGACCTGGAAGAACTAAAGAGCAAATAAACAATGAACAACACAATCAATGAAATTAAAAATTCTCTAGAAGGAATCAACAGCAGAATAACTGAGGCAGAAGAATGGATACGTGACCTGGAAGATAAAATAGGGAAATGACTACTGCAGAGCACAATAAAGAAAAACGAATGAAAAGAATTGAGGACAATCTCAGAGACTTCTGGGACAACATTAAATGTGCCAACATTCAAATTATAGGGGTCCGAGAAGAAGAGAAAAAGAAAGGGACTGAGAAAATATTTGAAGAGTTTGTAGTTGAAAACTTCCCTAATATGGGAAAGGAAATAGTCAATCAAGTACAGGAAGCAGAGAGAGAGTCCCATACAGGATAAATCCAAGGAGAAACACACCAAGACACATATTAATCAAACGATCAAAACTTAAATTAAAAATATTAAAAGCAGCAAGGGAAAAGCAACACATGACATACAAGGGAATCCCCATAAGGTTAACAGGTGATCTTTCAGCAGAAATTCTGCAAGCCAGAAGGAAGTGTCACGACATATTTAAAGTGATGAAAGGGAAAAACCTACAACCAAGATTACTCTACCCAGCAAGGATCTCATTCAGATTCGATGGAGAAATTAAAACCTTTACAGACAAGCAAAAGCTGAGACAATTCAGCACCAGTGAACCAGCTTTACAACAAACACTAAAGGAACTTCTCTAGGCAGGAAACACAAGAGAAGGAAAAGACCTACAATAACAAACCCAAAACAATTAAGAAAAGGGTAATAGGAACATATATACTGATAATTACCTTAAATGTAAATGGATTAATGCTCCAACCAAAATACATAGACTGGCTGAATGGATGCAAAAAGAAGACCCGTATATATGCTGTCTACAAGACACCCACTTCAGACCTAGGAACACATACAGACTGAAAGTGAGGGGATGGAAAAAGATATTCCATGCAAATGGAAATCAGAAGAAAGCTAGAGTAACAATTCTCGTATCAAACAAAATAGACTTTAAAATGAAGACTATAACAAGAGACAAGCAAGGACACTACATAATAATCAATGGATCAATCCAAGAAGAAGATATAAAAATTGTAAATCTTTATGCACCCAACATAGGAGCACCTCAATACATAAGGCAAATGCTAACAGCCATAAAAGAGGAAATCGACAGTAACACAATCATAGTGGGGGACTTTAACACCAACTTTCACCAATGGACAGATCATCCAAAGTGAAAAAAAAATAAGGAAACACAAGCTTTAAATGATACATTAAACAAGGTGGACTTAATTGATATTTAGAGGTCATTCCATCCAAAAACAACAGAATACACTTTCTTCTCAAGTTCTCATGGAACATTCTCCAGGATAGATCACATCTTGGGTCACAAATCAAGCCTTGGTAAATTTAAGAAAATTGAAATCCTACCAAGTATCTTTTCCGACCACAATTCGTAAGACTAGATATCAATTACGGGAAGAAAACTGTAAAAAGTACAAACACATGGAGGCTAAACAATACACTATTACATAACCAAGAGATTACTGAAGAAATCAAAGAGGAAATCAAAAAATGCCTAGAAAGAAATGCCAATGAAAATACGATGACCCGAAACCTATGGGACGAAGCAAAAGCAGTTCTAAGAGGGAAGTTTATAGCAATACAATACTACCTCAAGAAACAAGAAACATCTCAAATAAATAACCTGACCTTATACCTAAAGCAATGAGAGGAAGAACAAAAAAACCCCAAAGTTAGCAGAAGGAAAGAAATCATAAATCAGATCAGAAATAAATGAAAAAGAAATGAAGGAAATGATAGCAAAGACCAATAAAACCAAAAGCTGGTTCTTTGAGAAGATAAACAAAATTGATAAACCATTAGCCAGACTCATCAAGAAAAAAAGGGAGACGACTCAAATCAATAGAATTAGAAATGAAAAAGGTGAAGTAACAATTGACACTGCAGAAATATAAAGGATCATGAGAGATTACTACAAGCAACTATATACCAATAAAATGGACAACCTGGAAGAAATGGACAAATTCTTAGAAAAGCACAATCTTCTGAGACTGAACCAGGCAGAAATAGAAAATATAAACAGACCAATCACAAGCACGGAAATTGAGACTGTGATTAAAAATCTTCCAACAAACAAAAAGCACAGGACCAGATGTCTTCACAAGTGAATTCTGTGAAACATTTAGAGAAGAGCTAACACCTATCCTTCTCAAACTCTTCCAAAATATAGCAGAGAGAGAAACACTCCAAAACTCATTCTACGAGGCCACTATCACCCTGGTATCAAAACCAGACAAAGATGTCACAAAAAAAACCTACAGGCCAATATCACTGTTGAACATAGATGCAAAAATCCTCAACAAAATACTAGCAAACAGACTCCAACAGCACATTAAAAGGATCATACACCATGATCAAGTGAGGTTTATCGCCAGATTGCAAGGATTCTTCAATATACACGAATCAATCAATGTGATAAACCATATTAGCAAATTGAAGGAGAAAAAACATTATCATCTCAATAGATACAGAAAAAGGTTTTACCAAAATTCAACACCTATTTATGATAAAAACCCTCCAGAAAGTAGGCATAGAGGGAACTTACCTCAACATAATAAAGGCCATATATGACAAACCCACAGCCAACATCGTTCTCAATGGTGAAAAACTGAAACCATTTCCACTAAGAGTAGGAACAAGACAAAGTTGCCCACTCTCACCACTGTTATTCAACGTAGTTTTGGAAGTTTTAACCACAGCAATCAGAGAAGAAAAAGATATAAAAAGAATCCATATCAGAAAAGAGGAAGTAAAGCTGTCACAGTTTTGCAGATGACATGATACTATACATAGAGAATCCTAAAGATGCTACCAGAAAACTCCTAGAGCTAATCAATGAATTTGGTAAAGTAGCAGGATACAAAATTAATGCACAGAAATCTCTTGCATTCCTATACACTAATGATGAAAAATCTGAAGGAGAAATTAAGGAAACACTCCCATTTACCATTGCAACAAAACAAATTAAATGCCTAGGAATAAACCTATCTAAGGAGACAGAAGACCTGAATGCAGAAAACTGTAAGACACTTGTGAAAGAAATTAAAGATGAAACAGACAGAAGGAGAGATATACCATGTTCTTGGATTGGAAAAATCAACATTGAGAAAATGACTATACTACCCAAAGCAATCTACAGATTCAATGCAATCGCTATCAAACTACCACTGGCATTTTTCACAGAACTAGAACAAAAAAGTTCACAATTTGTATGGAGACACAAACGACCGTGGATAGCCAAAGCAATCTTGAGAAAGAAAAACAGAGCTGGAGAAGTCAGGCTTCCAGACTTCAGACTATACTACAAAGCTACAGTAATCAAGACAGTCTGGTACTGGCACAAAACCAGAAATATAGATCTATGGAACAGGATAGAAATCCCAGAGATAAACCCGCACACATGTGGTTACCTTATCTTTGTTTTTGTTTTTTGTTTTTTTTTTTTCAGTACGCGGGCCTCTCACTGTTGTGGCCTCTCCTGTTGTGGAGCACAGGCTCCGGACGTGCAGGCTCAGCAGCATGGCTCATGGGCCCAGCTGCTCCGCGGCGTGTGGGATCTTCCCGGACTGGGGCATGAACCCGCATCCCCTGCATCGGCAGGTGGACTCTCAACCACTGCGCCACCAGGGAAGCCCCTGGTTACCTTATCTTTGATAAAGGAGGCAAGAATATACAATGGAGAAAAGACAGCCTCTTCAGTAAGTGGTGCTGGGAAAACTGGACTACATGTAAAAGAATTAAATTAGAATACTTCCTCACACCATATACCAAAGTAAACTCATAATGGATTAAAGACCTAAATGTAAGACCAGAGACTATAAAACTCTTAGAGGAAAACATAGGCAGAACACTCTATGACATAAATCACAGCAAGATCCTTTTTGACCCACCTAGAGAAAGAGAAATATATACAAATGGGACCTAATGAAACTTAAAGGATTTTGCATAGCTAAGGGAGCCATAAACAAGATGAAAGGACAACCCTCAGAATGGGCGAAAATATTTGCAAACAAAGCAACTGACAAAAGATTAATCTCCAAAGTATACAAGCAGCTCATTCCGCTCAATATGAAGAAAACAAACAACCCAATCCAAAAATGGGTAGAAGACCTAGACATTTCTCCAGACATTTCTCTATTTTTGAATAGACATTTCTCCAAAGAAGATATACAGATTGCCAACAAACACATGAAAGGATGCTCAACATCAGTAATCATTAGAAAAATGCAAGTCAAAACTGCAATGAGGTATCACCTCACACCAGTCAGAATGGCCATCATCAAAAAGTCTACAAACAATAAATGCTGGAGAGGGTGTGGAGAAAAGGGAACACTTTTGCACTGTTGGTGGGAATGTAAATTGATACAGCCACTAAGGAGAACAGTATGGAGGTACATTAAAAAACTAAAAATAGAACTACCATATGACCCAGCAGTCCCAATGCTGGGCATATATACCAGTGAGAAAACCATACTTCAAAAAGAATCACGTACCACAGTGTTCATTGCTGCACTATTTACAATAAGCAAGACATGGGAGTGATCTGTCTATCGACACTTGATGAATGGATAAAGAAGATGTGGCATGTGTATACAATGGAATATTACTCAGCCATAAAAAGAAATGAAATTGAGTTATTTGTAGTGAGGTGGATGGACCTAGGGTCTGTCATACAGAGTGAAGTAAGTGAGAAAGAGAAAAACAAATACCATATGCTAACACATATATATGGAATCTAAAAAGAAAAAAATGGTTCTGTAGAACCTATGTGCAGGATAGGAATAAAGACACAGACGTGGAGAGTGGACTTGAGGACACGAGGAGGGGGAGGGGTGGGCTGGGACGAGGTGAGAGTGTGGCATGGACATACTCTACCACATGTAGAATGGATGGCTGGTGGGAAGCAGCTGCATAGCACAGGGAGATTAGCTCGGTGCTTTGTGACCACGTAGAGAGGTGGATAGGGAGGGTGGGAGGGCGACACAAGAGGGAGTGGATATGGGGATATGTGTATACATATAGCTGATTCACTTTGCTATACAGAAGAAGCTAACGCACCATTGTAGAGCAATTATAGTCCAATAAAGATGTTGGAAAAAAAATCAGTTTCCTTTAAGAATGCCCTTTATTGAATCAGTACAAGTTATTAATTTTATTAAATTTCAACTCTTGATTATACATCTTGTGAACATTCTCTGGAATGAAATGGGAAGAAGGGATGAAATAATTCTGCCTACTGAAGTCCCGCGGTTGTCTCGAGGTAAAATATCATTTCCTGGTTTCTTCTAAATATCCAAGTGGAGATGTCAGGTTAGCAGTTAGTTATAACTGACTCTTCGCTGGAGTACTCAGATATTTGCATATATTTGAACATGCATGAATTCTAATTCATACATGAAATTATCACATTTCTTTCATTTTGTATATAGAGAAAACCACATTCGGATTTGGTATCTTGCAGAAGTTACAAACTTAAAAATACATTTGCAGAGGTATCTCAATTATCTTGACCTTTCAGCCTTGGAGACTACATCTTGTCGCATGGAGAGCACTAGGAAAAAACTACTTGATATAAATAGTTAAAGGGCAGTACTCCTGTTTTTAATCCCCCCGCCCCTGGTTCTTAAAGTCCTGACTAGTCCAAGGAGAAATCAGAAACTATATCAGAATCAGAACCTTGATCCTTGTGCTGTATATGTGGATTTACTTAGGAAAAGAGATTTTAAAACATCAAATTTGCCAAGTGCTGTCAGTGGCACTATTAGGCTCAGATCAGACTTTACTAAATTTTTGCTTTCAATCCCTGTTGGATTGCTGTTACAGTAAAGTGTAATGTTCTGTAATAGAAAAACATAAAAGCATTTGTCTCATAAACATGTTGTACTTGATCCTATAAAGCAGTGGTTGCTAAGGGAATTTATTTGCCAAGAAGAAAAAGTGTTGATTAGGATGGGGGGCATAGAAATGAAAGGGTTTCCTCTCAAAAAAGAAAATAAGAGCATGTAAGACATTTTTGGCTTTAGAGTCAGATGCCTCCTGACTGGACGGGGTGGCCATGACATTTCCTGAGGGGGTGGTCAGGCTTACCTGTGCACCATCAGGTGCAGCCTGTCGCTGTTGCCAAGAGGTTTCTGCTGAGAACAGTAAGGAGCTGGAGAGGGCATTAAGGGAAGTTGCCTTTTAATTCTGATTCCACACTCAGGGGATATGGTCTTCCTGTGGGGAGGCAGAGAAAAACACCTGGCAGTGAAAACAAATTTGCCCTAAGATGGACTTCTTGGAGGGGCTGTTGATGCCAGCCAGCTGATAAGAGGCTGAAGTCTAGAGCTGAACTGGGAAAGAGACTAATGACAGTTGATGCCTAGAGAGAAAGGTACCAAAGTATGTCTGAGCATTTCTTCAAAATGCCTGCCTCATTAATGCTTCACTAATAAGGTTTTTGAATAAGATTTTTATTATGTAAACATGTTCATTATAATGAAACATGTTTTCCTTGTTATACATCTATGCATTTGTTTACAAGACATTTTCTGGTTAAAAAAAAAAAAGGGCTTCCCTGGTGGCGCAGTGGTTTGAGAGTCCGCCTGCTGATGCAGGGGACACGGGTTCGTGCCCCGGTCTGGGAAGATCCCACATGCTGGGCCCGTAAGCCATGGCCGCTGAGCCTGTGCTCCGCAACGGGAGAGGCCACAACAGTGAGAGGCCCGCGTACCGCAAAAAAAAACCCCAAAAAAGCATAGTCAACAGCATTGACCATACCAGTGACATGGAAAACTAGATAGAGTTACTGAACACTTGTACTAAGTCCTGGGGTTAAGGGGGTTCAAAGTTGGATAAGACCTGGCTCCTCCTGCACATGAGGACTCTCTGTCTAATGGGGAAGTTAGACTTGCGTGAAACCATTATTGGAAAGGGTAAGAGGTGTGCACAGGTGTTTGTAGGAGCGTGGAGGATAGAGAGCTCAGAGTTGGAGAAGACTTCTCAAAGAGGTAACATGTGACTTGGGTCTTGAAAAATGAATAGGAGTTATCAAGAGGAAGGAGAGAAGGAGGTGTTCCAGGCGATGACATTCTGTGAGCAAAGGCATGGGAACATTTATTGAGGGTTTGTAGTGAGAATCTGTGTGCTTATTGGAGCATTAGGATGTTTGGACTTTTTCTTGTTAGCAAGAGAGAACCAATGAGCAGGCTTGTCTTTTTTTTTTTTTTTTTTTTGTGGTACGCGGACCTCTCACTGTTGTGGCCTCTCCCGTCGCGGAGCACAGGCTCGGACGCGCAGGCCCAGTGGCCATGGCTTACGGGCCCAGCCGCTCCGTGGCATGTGGTATCCTCCCGGACCGGGGCACGAACCCATGTCCCCTGCATCGGCAGGCAGACTCTCAACCACTGTGCCACCAGGGAAGCCCCAGGCTTGTCTTTTGAGGAAGATGATGCTGGTTGACAGTGTGGGAAATGGGATAGTGCAAGGAGACAGGTTAGAGGATGCTGCAGTGGTTCAGGAGAGTGATGTCTTCAGGGAGTTCCAGTTACGATGGAGGGAAGGGATGTTTATTGTGGAAAAAAAAATCTGCATCAGAATCCATTTGATTTGGTGATACATTAACTGCATATATTTACAAAGATAGTAATAAAGATTTCTTGGAATATGGGACTAAAAAGAGGAGAAATACAGTTTTTCAGTAGTTCAAATGTTACTTGAGTTTCTTACTGATTTTTAGGTTCCTAGGATTGAACTAATTTTGAATTACAAATTTGAATATACAGTCAAAAGAATTTCTTTACGGTAAATTTTGCTGAACTATATTAGGCTGGTGGTACTAATAACATGCCTACAATTAAATATAGAGGTAAGAAATTGTTTACGTGAGCCATTTTGTCACGTGTTATAACCAAAGACTAAATTATCACCTACTTTACTGTGTTGAGTTGTTTCAGTATATTCTATTCTGGTTTTCCTTTCAAAGTAATTTAGTAATTTCACTGTTGTCTTGAAGATAGGAATGTCCCTTTGTGTGTATACATGTTATATACCTGTCATTTCTAAAGACCAAATACAGGCTAAATAGGAAAATAAATCTTAAAACAGATACCTTGTGTTTTTGTTTAAACTTCTAAAATTGTTTTACTAAGAGATGAAGCTTTGATCAAATAAGAGAGCCTGATCTTCTGAAATCAAAACACAGGAGATTTTCTATTCTCCCTTTTCAAATAATCACCCTGAAGCTCTTTATTTTGTAAATGATATCCTTCTAAAGACCCCTTGACAAGAAAATTATTTATTTCAGTGAGGGAGAACAGTCTTTTCCTGACTTAGGCAGTAAGTCAACGATGTCACCAGAAGGAAAAGTTAGCCTTATAAAAATTATAGCCATTTGTTTGTGCTGTCTTTTGTGAAAAGACATTCTTAAGATGTCTTTATACCTGCCTTACTTTGAGCAGCAAGTTTAAGTATCTTAAATTCAAGCACTTTTAAAAGATTCTCTCCAGATATGGTTATCAGAAACATGTTTACTATTTAATAGTCAGTGCCCAGTTAAGGTGTGATAAAGTATCTATTAAAGATAATGTTAAGAGGGGGGAAAAACTCATAACATCACAGAGACTCAGAGAAATAGTCTGGTTTCCTACAAGAGGCATTTCAACTATGAGGAATATTATTAAGGATTGAGTCTTGCTGTGGTTCTGTCATGTTTGTTTCATTTGTCTGAACTTGTTCCCATGAAAGTTGGTTTTAAAATCTATTTCTTACAGTCAACTCCATTTCATGACCCAGGACCCTGATATGGTCTCAGCCGCAGACTTTGACGACCTCAGCCTCTCACTAGGCTGTAGCCCTTAGTTTTGTTTGTCGTTGTTTCTGGCTTTGGTTGTGGGCAGTAATGGACATTAGCATTTGTACTGAAGTGCGTTGGAGGGCACCTCCTCCGTTGTATCCCATTCCTGACTCCTTGGGTGGTGTCTGTTTACATTTATTAGCACAGCCTTGATATATGAAGTTGCAGAGCTGTTTTAAACCTGAAGCTGGTCTCTACCAGATGGGGTAAAAAATTTGGGGGTTTTTTGGAATAATTTTGTAGATTGACAGATGTAGTTTTATTGAACATGGGAAAATCCTGGAATCTTTGTTTAAAATGAAGAAATTTAAAGGAATCTCAATTGTTTCTGTAATAACACATCAAAGGAGTAGTGGTTTTTGATCAGAAACGTTTGTATATATAGCTAGTTAATGTTGACGTGTATGGGTGTATTTCAGTCTTCTCTTTTTTTAGGAGGTTGGGTTTCATTCATTTGTAAAACTGCAGCCAAACTGTGTTTCGTAAATTGAGGTGTCAAAATCGGATGTTAATCTTGACATCCTCGCACATTTTTGCTTTCAGACAGGCCTTTTTTATTTTGGTGGTACGTGGGCCTCTCCCATTGCGGAGCACAGGCTCCAGACACGCAGGCTCAGCGACCATGGCTCACGGGCCTAGCCGCTCCGGGGCACGAACCCGTGTCCCCTGCATCGGCAGGTGGACGCTCAACCACTGCGCCACCAGGGAAGCCCTCAGACGGGCCTTTGAATGAAGTTAACAAGCAAACATTATGTGGTTGTTAATTGTTTTACAGATGAGAACTGGGATGATGACCAACTGCTTGGTTTTGAACCATGCAATGAAAACCTTGTCTCTGGCTGCAATATAATCAATGGGAAATGTGAGTGTGACACCATTCGAACCTGTAACAATCCCTTTGAGTTTCCAAGGAAGGATATGTGCCTTTCAGCTTTAAAGAGGATTGAAGGTAAGTACACATTTTCAGTCATAAGTGTTAGCATTGTGTAACTCTGAGCAGTGATGGTATTTGAGCTGGAAAAGGCAAAGACAAGCTTAGAGCGATTGGTAGCTTTGATGATCTCAAACAAGATGCAGAATGTTGACTAGGTACGGACGTGATGGCATATGTGTGCCTGTGTGTCCACGCACGTGTGTGTTTCCTGAAAGCGGTGGGATGGTCATGCTGTGGTAGTATGGCCAGGATAGTTTGTGCCAGCCTGCCTAGGTCACCTCTGCATAGTGGATGATTTCACGTGTGGCATGCTTGAGGTCAGCATCTGTTGTTACCACGTCCATTCCGCGTGATTTACCATAGGATGGTGCTCCATGAGGAGAGCGCTAATTAGAAATGCAGCTCATCTGGCAAGAACGTGCATCTCTTTAGAAGAGGTGGGAGATTTGTGCAGTGGCGATCGGAGGCTGAGATTGGCTCAAAATCATATAGGTGTGGATGGGTCATTGGGTGCTTCCCCTCTGGAATGAAGTCAGAAATCACATTAAAATAACAAAATAACGTGGCCCATAACTTTTATACATTCATGCATAAAACCTAGAAAAGAAATTTAGGAATTGAAAATATGAAGTAACCAAGTAATTAGGGGTGGCATGCCCAGAGCTGAATGCTGTGCCTTGCCACCAGAATTAACAGAGGATGTGGCATGGGCTTGAGTCTCAGCCCTGCCCCTGATCAGCATTGAACTCTTGCTGAGCCCCAGGTTCTGCTCAGGGAAAAAAGAAGACTGAACGAGACTTTCTTAAATATACCTTTTGTCTCTACAATGATGCTGCTCAAAGATGGAGAAGTTGGTAATATAGTTTGGAATATCCAGGATTTTCCAGGTCCAAAATCAAGCTTATGAGGGCAGTAGAGCAAGGGCTGAAGTTTTTGAATTGTATTAAGTTCCTCAGACATATTAAATGGTAGTAAAGAATGGGAAATGTGCAGTAGCCTCTAAAATAGCATTTCTCTTTGTGTTTACCAATGCTGCTGAATCTTTAAAAGAGAGTACAATAGAAAACAACAGAAATAAAATTTTGGGAACACAGAGAGTCTTAGATAACATTTATTCTAGTCCTTGAATTTGAAAATTGAAAAACTCAGCTCTACACAGTGGATGACTGACAAGCCAAGTTCTAACCGTGTGAAGTCTTTTTTGAATCACATTATGCCATAGACAACACAGTTACCAAACTCGTTTTTATTGTCTTGCGGCTCTTTGCTCCCCCGTCTTCACCCCCATTGTCCGCTGAAAATATAGTATATTTTGCCAACTTCAGTGTATAAACTTTCAGGGGTAGAGTTGAAGCAGTCAAATGTCTATTAAATTAATTATTCATACAGATTTTATCATGTCATGTAAAATAATACAGCAATTTAGAGTATTACTTTTTGCTGTTCTTATATTTCACAAAACTGTTTTAGTCATATTTCAAATGCCTCACCGTCACTGTCATTGTCTTTGCTAGAGCTGATTTCCGTGTCATTTAACACTGTTTTCTGAGCACACCCTCTTTATTGCCATCTGAGTTGTTGGAGATGCAGCAGATTTTGAATCCAAGTTATCACAAGAAGTTTTGTTCCAAAACACGGTGTCTTTTCACATAAAACTAGGACGGTTACATTTTTAATTAGTGAGGTGTGTATTTTTGATCTTTACAGTGTGGAGATTGACTGTATTGATTTTTCAGGTGTTTCTGAAAAGGCTGTTTACAAGATCCAGCACTTCCAATTTTGACATCATTCCCTCAGGAATAATTACTGTGGCTGATTAAATTTCTCTATGCCCCTCCTCCCCTTGTTTTTTTTAAACAAATTCTGTCTGATGGCCTCTTCATAATCCAAAAGTAGGATTGGTTGAGGTCATTTAAGGTTTATGTATCTTCCACAAATCGTACTTGTTTTTTTTTTAAATAAAGCACTCTGTAATATTTGAGGCCTTGTAAGAAATCAATATTGGGGGATTTCCCTTTCCTGAGAGATAATTTTGAAGAAAAAGGTCTACTTCTATTCAAGTATATATTGCAAATGAAAGAGTTAGTGATGGTATATCACTGTATATGATTAAATCATTAATAAATGCAATGAAGACTTGGAATGCTATAGGAATTTAGGGCCAAAAAATTGTGACCTGGCATTATATGATAAGGTATTGTAGAGGAGGAGGAGTCTGAACAATTTGGAATTTGGATGGTGATGGATTCCAGGAAGAAGAATGATACGGACAAAAGAATAAAATGTACAAGTGAGAGTTGCTTGACTTACATGAAAGACACTTGGGAAATGAATCTAAAAGAGCAAATTTATTTTTTTTTGCCATGGCAATAAAAGCGCCAAATCCTAACCACAAGACCACCAGGGAACTCCTGTAAAAGAGCAAGTTTTTATGTTGATAGGTAATAGGAACTAAAAATGGGGAGGCAGGACAGGACCAGATGATGAAATGTCTTCCACGTGGCTCAGGAAGGTTAGGCCTGGTGATAGGAGCTATCAGGAATCGCTGTAGGTTTATGAGCCGACAGCAGCAGAGCGTGGAGGAATCAGTGTTAGGCAGATTGGGGTTTTGGGGCGTGGAAGGAATTTGCAGGTGGAGCTTCTGTTGGAGAGCTCGGTGCAGCTTGTTGGAGAGCTGTTTCTGTTATTTAGATGTGGTGTCACAAGAGACTGGTCTAGGGGATGGCCGGGGAAAAGCAAGGAAGAGATGGAAGCACGCCATTTTGATGGAAGAACGTCCAGTATCTGCTAACAGACAAGGGAGGGATGAAAATACAAAGATGATTCTGGGGTTCCTAATGTGAAAGAGTAGAAGAATGATAGTACGAGAAACAGAAATGGGAAAACCTCTCAAAAGGTGGAACTGAAAAATGAGGTGGTTGTTTTAGAGGGATTTAGGGTCAAGAGACACTTTAAAAGTATGGAAGATATTACAGCATGTTTGAATGATGACAAGAATGATCTAGTAAAAAGGGAGAAACTGATAATGTAAGAAAGATGATGACTGCAGGAGCAAAGTCTTTGAGGAGGGAGAGGGGCAAAATTGTTCCTGTTTCTCAGAGATGCATAAAACAAGGTCATCAGCTGACGTTGAGGCGTAGGAAGGGGTGTGAAAAATTGGGGAGGGAGAGGAAATGGAAAATAGAAATCTCAGAGGGAGGATGAGTGAATTAAGTAGGGAAATGTATTAGGGTGGCCTGCTAGTGCTGATAGCTTACTTGAGGTTATAAATTTGAAGGGAGACCAGCCAGCACAGTTGTGCGCTTTTCCCCAGCTCTGGTGCATGCAGTGGAGGTGGAGGGTTAGGATTTAACCAGGGTTAGGATTTTTCCTGATGAGTCTGATATAAAGAGAAGGGTACTGAGATTGAGAGTTACGCAAGAGAGTGCTTATGGTGACTGGCCCTGCCGTTGCTGCTGGGAAGGATACAGCAGCAGTCAGTAGCGAAGGAACAGAGGCAGAAGTTCTGTAGATAAATGCAACACCTGCGTGTAGTTGGTACATCATGTGATTGCATGTGCTTTAGGCAAACAACGTGTTATTTTTTTAAGGAGAAGAGGAAGAATGATCTGAAATTAGTGATGAGAACAAAGAGGACCCCTACCCCACCCCCAGGATTTATGGCATGTGGGCGGTGAAGCCGTCCCCACTTGAGAGGACTTCAGGGGATAGAGAGCAGTCAGGGAGGAGTACCCAGGTTTCCATTAGAGCACAGAGGTGAAGGGAACCATCTGGAAGGGAGAATGACAGCAAAGGGGATTTTGGTGATGACGGTCCACGAGTTCTAGAAGGCACAGTAGAAGGATTCGGATGGGAGGGTTGTGCAGAGCATGGGTGATTTTGCAGAGCCAAGGAAGATTGAGTCCAGAGATGATGGATGACCTGGTAAGTTTAGACTTAGTTCTTGAGGTTTGTTATGAGAAGGTGAATAGTTAGTTCTAGTTAAAGCCTTCCTTTGAGGACTGTTCTCTGGGGCATTCTGTAATGTGAAGGTATGTATGCAGTTGGGGATGGGGCAGAAGGACTAGTGTTCTTGCCAGAGCATAATGAGATAATGTGGGTCCCCATTACTACGTTTTGTGAGCGAATTCTGAACATGAATTTTCAGCATAATTACAACAACATTTTTAGAATGTGTGGAAGTCATTGCAAGGCATTTCAATACCATATTTACAGATTTATGGAGAATAATGGCAATTTCAGGGTATTTAAAAAACTTCTTGTGTATTATATTTGTTTAAAAGGGAGGGTATTGGTCCTGGATTTTAATGAACACATCATCGTAAAGTCAGTTTGTCACAGATTTAGAGGAAATAGGATACTGGATAAACAGGCAGCCAGGCCTTTGTACGGAATAATTTGTCAGAATTATCTTTGTTTCTCTGAGGAAGAAGAGAAAGACTGATAAAGGGAATGAACTGCAAGTCATCCCACCTTGATCTTAACAAAGCTTTTAGTTTTATGCCATACTACCTATTTATCATCGGTTTGGTACATGCTGTACCGAGCTCCACAAAAGTTAAATTGATACACCATCAGAAGAGGGGACCACATTAACAAAAACAGTACCAGCCTCTGTGGCTGCCACAAGGGTTTTCTTGAGGGGCCTCTCTGGGCTTGGTAATGGTAGTTAAAGTTGATACGAAAGACTTCCATGATACAGTGAATAAGTTGGACTTTTAAGTTTGCATCTGACTACAGGTTGGGGTAAGTAGCTTTTGTTTTCTAAAAAAATTACTATAATTCAGAGTGGTTGTAATAAAGTCGAGAAGTAATCAGAAGTATGAAATCATGCCAGATTCAGGGAAGGATGTAAAGCACCCTAGAAAACATTCGTCTGTCGATCCATCCATCAGATATTCATTGAGTGCCAAACATGTACTAGTCACAGTTCCAGTTGCTGAGGATACAGCTTTTGTGGAGCTCACATTCAGAAGGGGAGGGGTGACAATAAACACAAAAGTGAGCAGGGAAGTATCATGGAGTATGATAAGAGCTATGAAGAGTAATCGTCAGGATGATATGATAGAGAATTACTGGGTTGACTGGGGAAGTTGTTTTAGATAAGGATGTCAGGGAAGTTTTTCATGAAGGAAGAGCATTTGACCTGAAATCTGACTGTAAGAAGGAGTTGAACTTGTGCTGATCTGAGGGGAGAGAAGTCCACGCAGAGGACACTGCAAACGCGAAAGGTCTAAGCTGAGAGAGAGCTTGGTGTGTTGAAAGAATGTCGAGAAAAAGCAAGAAGGTCAGTGTGGCTGGAATGTCATGGGGGTGGGGGGTGAGTAAGGGCCAGGTCACACAACGCCTTGTGTTAGATAACGATGAGGTGTGTGGATTTTGTGATGAGTACATAGGAAAGCTGTTAAAGGATTGTGAACAAGGGTGTAATGTAATTTGGTATGTGTTCTAAAAAATGAACATGGTAGAGAAGAGACTTGGGAGGAGGCTGGAAAGGTGCAAGAATGGGAACTCGTCCACAGGTAGTGTTCAAATAAGAGATAAGGGGGACTCAGACCTGAGAGCTGGAGATGGAGAGATGGGTGGGTTTGAGATGATTTGGAACTAGACTTGTTGATGACTTGTTGACTTGATGACTTGTTGTAGACTTGTAGACATGTGGGGGTGAGAGAAAGAGGAATCCAGGAGAACTCTTAGATTTAGGGTTTAAGCAAATTGTAGTGCTCTTTACTAGGAGCAAGAGCAGATTTAAGGAGGACTGAAGAGCTTTGTTTTGGATAAATTAAATTTGCCACCGAAGTAGAGCTGTTTGTCATTTAAGTAATTTTTGATGTAATTAACTCATTAAGTAGCATTCATATACATAGCTTCATGATAAGTATACTGAGGGCTACAAAGACAGACATACATCCTTGAGGAAAAGTCAGCCCTTTCCACAAGGAGGTCTGACCTTGTTGGGAGATTCTACAGAAAAATAAAATCAACCCAAATTCACACTGATATGTCACCAGGCAGAGTCTAGCCAAGGGGATATCTGTGTGGGATCCATAAAATATGTTCTTAAATATACTTGTTTGACATCACACATCACGTGGATTACTGGAATAGTTTGGGTGCTGTGGAACTTATTCCTGTTTGGAGCTACGCAATGAACATTTTGCAAAAGGAAGAAGACACTTGGGACTTAAAGTCCTCCTTTGTTTTAGCTGAAAGCACTTAGAGGTAATGCTTAAAGTTTTCTAATTTCAGGCTGTATTTAATTATTTTTTCTCTATAAGATATTTTAGAGAAAAGATAGTCAAAAATTGTCATGAGGTATTTTATATCATTGTCTTACGTTGAGTGGACAAATAAGAAATAAGAGCTGCTATACATTCATAAGAGAGGGGTAAAGCAAGGAAGGCTTTGTGGAGGAATTGGGAACCAAGTCCAACTCTGAGAAATGCATTGAGTGGTTCAACAGAAGGGAAAGGAGAATTGAAGAGCAGCATTGGGGATAGACAAGAGAGGATGGACAGAGGGAGCCAGATGGAAGGGATAAAGGTGGCAAGTCAGTGGGCTTTAGTGGCTGATTGACTTTGGAGGATGGGGAAGAGGAAGACTCCCAGATTTGGGGGGTGAGGGGTGATTGCCAAGATAGATGCTTGGCAGGGACGTGATAGTCAGGCTATGTATAGTGGTGTCATATACTAGGATGTGGAATACAAGGAAAGCAGCCTTATGGGAGGCAGGATGAGCTGGGTATTGAGTCTGTTTTGTTACGTTTGAAGTATCTGTGGAGAATCATGGGAATAATGGGAGTTATGGGTCTGGAACTCAGAGATCTGGGCTGGAGGTAAGGATTCATGAGTTATCCTCCCAGGGAGAGTACGGTGCTGTCAATGACCTTGGAGTTTATAAGTGATGGGGGGAGTATGAGCACTTTTAGGAAGATTAACGTGACAGTAATGTGCTTAATGGAGGAAAAAGAACGACTGTAAGTGTTAACACACCAAAATCAAGACGAAATGACCTGTGCAGCGACAGTGGTGCCGGAAGCGTCGAGTGCTCTGTTAGTATAGTGGAAGGAAGCCTCAGAACTGTTAATGTCAGCGGACTGAAAGTTAGCCTGAAACACAGCTGTTGGCACCCAACGTAGTGGGATGCATAAAACAGAATATATCATTTTAATTAACTGATCGGTTATTTCATTGATTTGTGCCCCCTTATTCAAGAAAGACTTTACAAGTGTTTGAGTCTAGGAGAGCTGGTCAGACCCACCTGAGATTAGAGCCATCCAGAGTAGGAGTGCTAAGATGATTAAATAATGGGATAGGAAGGTGAAGAGATAGCGTTATAGTCGTAGACTCTTTGAGTCCAGAAGGATCCTCTACTCAGCATTCTCTACAAGTGCCTTCTGAGGCTGGTCCTTTCATTTTAGAGCTGCTTTAATTCTTCATTCATTCATTTGTTCACTCAGAAAGTATGTATCAAGCACATGCTATGGGTAACTGAACCTCAGATGCCACCGGTTTGACTTTGTTTTGCCTTTAACTGAAAGACCGTTTTCTAAATTGCCTGAAAGGTCAGGTGCATAAATTGACTCGCATTTTAGATCCACTGTGGAAATTGGCTTTTGATTTTTTTTTCAAGATATTTTATAAATGTCTTAAATGATATTTATAAGCATTTGTCCTATCTTGGAAACTTACACTGCATGATATGTATGCTGAAGCAGAAATTAAGGATTAGAAAGAATATGTTTATATGGGCTTTTGTATCTGTATTTTTTCTGCTGCTTAAAGCAAAGGGAAGTTTGATTTTTACATTGTAAGGCTGTATCCTCTGAAGCTAAACTAATTATGACACAGAGACAAATGGCTTCTGTTTAGTAGACTTTTCTTTCAGTTTTAAAAAATCCAAATAGCAGTTGCTTCAGAGCCTTAAGTTTTATTATTCTGTGCCCTAAATTTACTATTTCAGTCCTCCCTAAGGAAATGTTAACTATTACGTGAGCTTCTTACTCTATTTTTAGTTTTCTACATTGCACTTATTTTTTTCACACAAGTAAGGTGTAAGTGCTAAATGTTATTCTTGGTTGTTACCTTTTTCTTGATCTGTAGCCTACAGTACAACCTGTGCTGTGTGACCTCATCAGATATTCTAGCTCTTGATGCCATCTGTAATGTTTGTCAGTAGACACACATTTAATTAGTATGTAGAAAGAATTATGATTCTCTCTGCTTTTATTCACAGAACTTTTTTACTTAAAAGTTTTTTGTTGGGCTTCCCTGGTGGCGCAGTGGTTGAGGGTCCGCCTGCCGATGCAGGGCACACGGGTTCGTGCCCCGGTCCGGGAAGATCCCACATGCCGCGGAGCGGCTGGGCCCGTGAGCCATGGCCGCTGAGCCTGCGCGTCCAGAGCCTGTGCTCCCCAACGGGAGAGGCCACAACAGTGAGAGCCCCGCGTACCGCAAAAAAAAAAAAAAAAAAAAAAGTTTTTTGTTTAAGTTTTTTGTTTTTTTGTGGGGGTGGGATGCTCACAAAAAAGTACCCCAAGAAAATATGATCAAAGAGAGCTGGGCATATTACTTAATATCCAGTCCATCTTTGAGGTAGTGTAGCAGAATTCCCTCTTGACCCTCTCGCCACTGGAACAGTGCTGGATGGAGACACTTTCATCTGTAGCAAGAAATCTGCTGCCATCCCATAACACAAGTACAGAGATGACAGATACACCCAACTGTGTCGCAACCTGAATTCCCACGTGGGGCTTGAGGTCCACGGTGAGCCCTGGGTATCACGCACAGGAAATCGCATAGGTTTCTTAAAGTTGAGAGAGCTTGACCGTCATACAGAGATTTTGATTTACCGGGACTGGACCAGGATGGGCGGGTCTGCATTTCCAACCAACCATCAGGAGAAGCTGTTACAGCTGGTTTTTCACCACACTTTGGGTAGCAAAGTCATAGAGGGTTTATGTGAATCTGCCTCCCTGGATTTGCTGTACTGCTGTGAGAGAACATCTTGTCTTTAAGTAATCATTGGACTTACTTTCTAATACTTTTTTGTTTTTAAAGACAGAGCCTATGTATAAATTGCTGTACTTCAAATATTAATACATAGTAATGGTTTCATTATATGACTTTAAAAACTTTTTTCCAAGTAAATATTAAAAAGAAATTAAAACCCCACTGAGACATTTCATACTGCCTGTCTAAGATCACATGGTGAGGAACAGACAAATTCCCAAACTTTGGATGCTGGGGAAATTGTTTTGTTTTTAGTAGAGATGATTCTCTATATAACTTTACCTTTTTGACCTTTGCTAAACTTTAGAAATATGTCTAAGACCTTATATCTATGAATTTTTTTAGTTATATTTATCTGCATGGTATTAAATATCACTATCCCCAAATCTTTCATAATATAGTATTGACTATAGTAAAAATGATCCAGTGTAATCATTAATTCACAGGCTTAGACATACTGAGAGTCAAATGAAATGTTCTCTCAAAATATAACTGCTGTGTACTGTAAGATTATGATATAGCAGCATTAAATTTATAAGGTCCTTACAAATTATCAGTACTTATAATTATTCCGTTAGAGGGCAGATAGAAACGGAGATACGTGTTGTACATTTTACAGGGTTTATGAAATTTAGGGAACTTTGGGAAGCACTTGGCCTTTCAAAACTGCTGTAACATAATCCTCGATAATAAAATATATGTACTGAACTACCAAAAAAAAAAAAAGAGAGAGAGAACCTCTCAAACTCTGATTCTTACTTATGTTGAAGCCAGGCATTCTGTGTTGCAGGGACTGTGCCTTCTCTGCTTCCAGACATTCATATGCACCGATTCACAATTCTTAAGTTAGTCATTTACTTCCTTAAAATTACTCATCATAGATTCTATTTTTCTTAGGCTAGGTACATCTGAAATCAGTGTTATGCTTGTGAATATATTGCTTTAGATTATCTAAATTGTTTTAAAAATATATTTTTGAGGAATTAAGTTAACATTGTTTACCAAGTTTAGAAACACTAACCCTTCCCTTGACCAAATAAAAAAACACATTTAACCTTACCTTCACCTCCTTACCTGATCAAGGTCCCCCGATTTTGATTTTTGCTTTAGCTGCCCAAGTGCCATTAAGGATACTTGTTTAATTAAGGCAGTAAGGCCTTTATGCAACTTTAAATCTGTATTGCTGTTACCCTTTATCAAAAGGCACAAGTTGATAATGTGATTATCTTTCCTTTTTTGGTTCATATATGTAAAATGATTTTGAAATCTAAATACACGTGTTTCACTTTAAATTCCAGCAGCATCCTGGGGAAAGTGTAGACAAAGTTATTTATTTTCATAAGTGTTTTATTTAGGTTGACAACCAAGTCAGCATTTTAGAGTTTTATGTTTTGGGTACAAATTGTTATTTTGATGTCTTGATAACTGGTACAGAGGGGAAAAAAAAAAAACCAAAACAGCTACCAAGAGGCGGAAACCAGTTTCGAGTATCTGGGAAATCAAAACAGGAAACTCGGGGAACTTGGATAAGCCCAGTTGGAGAGGAGCAGTTGGCTGAATAATTATATAATTATACCTGCATTTTAACTGTTGGAAGTCATGCAGTAACCTTCTGGTGGTTGTGATTTCTTGTGCCTAGCAGAAAAAAAAGTCATGATTAAATATGTTATATCCTTGTGCTAAGAGAGGAGAGACAGAGAGAGAGAGAGAGAGAGAGAGAGAGAGAGAGAGTGTGTGTGTGTGTGTGTGTGTGTATGTATGTGTGTGTGTTTAGAGGGGCATTTCATTCAGTCATTTTGGGGTTACAATAAATGGTGTAAAATTGTTTTTCAATCTGACCCTTAGAAGATGCTTGCTGTACAGTTACAGGTAAATAGCCAGTACTACTTTGTTCTGTTTATTGATGTCCTTCCCCATTGTTTGCTTTAGCTCTTTATCTGTACTTTCAGCCCATCTCTTCTGTCCCAAGTTGTGTGTAGCTCAACCATCTGTCTGTCCTCTTCCTATACCTTCTCCCAGGTTAGTAACAGGAGTACCAGAAATTGTAGGTGAACAATTTTTTTTTGCTACAAGTGTATGCTTGTTTCAAGATTAAATACCATATACTTAGTAATACTGTTTTCACACTCACTGTTAAAAGGCCAAAAAACAACCTGACACCTTTAGCCAGAGAAATGGTAT
This sequence comes from Stenella coeruleoalba, assembly GCF_951394435.1. Classification (NCBI taxonomy): domain Eukaryota; kingdom Metazoa; phylum Chordata; class Mammalia; order Artiodactyla; family Delphinidae; genus Stenella; species Stenella coeruleoalba. Next base: position 61,438,391 of record NC_137159.1, on the reverse strand, counting down.
TCTTTGGGGACCATGCTGAAAACTGTATTTCCACCTAACAGGGATGCTTAAGAAACATTCATCTAAAGCTGGCCTTTAGCAGGTTAACGTTTTAGCTTCTCGGTAGCGCTGAGTAGTCCCTTGCGGATTTGTGGTTTCTGACTTGGCTGTAGGTGACCTCTCAGTTATTCCCAGGGCTTGGCGTGTGCTCTATCACACAGAGCTGCTGAGTTGCTGCTTTGCCCAGCTGTGTCTGTCTAAACGCTGGCCCCCACAAAGGCTTTTCCTGACATGAGCAAAGGGTCTGGAATCCCAGCCCAGGAGGCCTTCCGAGCTGCTGCAAAGGGAGCTGAGTGGGATCCACTTCCCAGAGCAGGGCCTCTCTGAGAGGAGTTACAGCTGCCCCTTCTGTGTCCTCAGGCCTCAAGCCAGCTGTCTCCATCAGATCCGCAGAGGGTGTGGACCATCAGGAGTTGTCATTCCCAAACTCAAGCCATTAAAACTTCATTAATTAGTGTGATCAGTATTCCCAAACCATAATCTGGGGTTTTGGACACCTCACTTTAGCAGGAATTTGCATTGCATCAAAAAGTGATCATTTCAGATGTTCTTATAATTTTATCAATATAGGTAAGGATTCTTTGGTAGGTAGTGTGTTTTTTCCATTTCCCAGTCTTGCCAGTATTTACCTAGTACCTTGATTAAGAGATCCTCCAGGGAAAAGCAACAACAACAACAAAAACTTTTTTGAATAAAGAGGGTTTTAATTTAAAAAAAACACATGAAAATCTTTATGAATGGAAGGAGACAGCCACGAATGCATATAATGACCCATAAAGATATACCTCTAGGCAAAGCTACAATTTCCTCCACTTCTTCCTGTAGGCTAACAGAGCTAATTTAGGAGAAAGTGGTGAAGACTGCCAAATTTGTCTTTTCTCTCCTAAGGCCACCCCATTCTGTTCTTTCAGGTTTTTCCCACCTCAAAAGCCCAGCATCCTTTCTGTCTCTACCACCAGCACCAGGAATCTAGGAAAATGTTTAAATACTTACCTCTTATTGATTGATTACACTCTAGAATGTTGTTTCATCCAGCATTCGCATTATAATCCTTTCTAATTGTGAAATTCCTATTGAAGGAATTCAGCCCAGAAGGAGGAGAACTCTTTAGGATGGAGCAAGAATCCCTAAAGTTAATGCTGTCCCTTCCTGACTGTGTCCTGCACACCTGGGGAGCATGGACCTGGGTCCAGCCCAGCTGTACCAGGGCATTCAAGGCGACATGGAAAGGATGTTGCCTCTAGTGGGAGAGATGAGATGGGCACACAGGCAGTTGTAATAAGGGCAGAGTGGCCATTCCCAGTCTGAATAGTGTTGTACATGGTTGGCATTCTAGAAGATACTGATAAAAAATAAAGCTTAATCAGTTTACAAGCTATTTTGTGATTTATAGAACTACTATATTTACTTCCAGAGCTGGTGCTATATCTTCTTTGTGAAATGTATACTTTATCAGGAAAGGTATTTAAGAGCACTAAAATTCAATATTTGGGTTTTTTTTTAAATTGGAAATGCTCTAATAAAAGGAAAATTTGACTCATTCCTTAGTTCATATTGACCACTAAGATATTGTTCTGAGCATTTGAATAATTTATTTTGAAACTTATGAGACCATTCTTCTAATGGTGCATAGTCTCTAAGATAAGGATAGTGGATTCACATTGGTTGTTGAAACATCTAAAGCTGGGGATACACCTTCTATAGGGCGCCTTCCTGCTTTTGATTTTTGGTCTCTGTTTCTAAGTGTTCTTTGCATCAGGAGGAAGTAACAGTATAAGTAGTGCCTGTAAAGTTGGAAGAGGGAAGGAATTAATATGTAATGAATTAATATTTGTGTGAGTTTTTCAGAGACTGGAATGTTCCTTTAAATTGTGGATGTGTTTTTCATTTCTGGCTGATAACTTCCTGGTTTTCCTAACACTTCATTATTCTTTTCTCTGTTGCTGGGATTTTTTTTTTTTTTTAATTTCCCGAAAAGCAAGTAAAGTGCTTTCTCCTTATCAGTAGCCTTTCTTTTCCTGTTGCAATAACAAAAGAACAATACAGGAATTTAATAATGTTAAAAAATTGATACCCCTTTTTCTGAATATATCCATGTATTTGTCTGTAGATAAAATCCAGGTTTTATAGACATAGAGAAAAGCTGCATGTCGGTAAAATGAACCCATATTTTATCGTGTCCTTCTTATTTTTTTTTCCTTTTACCCAGTTTGGAAAATGAAATAAGGGATTTTTTTCCTCATCAAAATCTGTTCCCATGGTCTGTTGTTAAGAGTCAAAGTCCTCTGAAAGTTAGAAAGATAGGTAAGACCAGTTGTTGTCCCCTTAATAGAAGGATGTTTCAAAGGTGTCTGGAAAACATTCTGATCTTGTTTATGCATTTAAGTATATAAAAGATCGTTATTTACTCTCTTTGCTGTTTTGGCAAAAATAAAGTCCAATCTGCTTCACAGAGCTTTTATAAATATCAGGGGTGTGTTTTTGCAACAGTGGACATGAAAGGAAGCTTGTTTCAGTGTTTTGATGCAGTTTGAGTTTATGGCAGAGGTGCATTTAAAGTGGCTTCCTCAAGTATCCTTGAAACCACATTGAGCAAAGGCACTGGTGACCTGTCCCATGGTGGTCCTGCTATGGCCTCAGAGGACCTGGCTGGCTTACTTCTAAAGGATGAAACAAAATCTAACAATCTCAGTTGTTTCTGACCCAGATCTGGGCAATTAGTGAGGTTTTTAAACTTTCTAAATACCTTACCTATAATATATAAAGTGATATTTATCTCTTTGGCAGTAAAAGGAAAATATAATACGATCACATTTATATGTTCCCGGTGCCTTTTGGTGTTTGGGTTGCTAATCACAGTGGAACCTTCTGAATGTTTTCTAATTGAGAGCCAACTTATTTTTGTTCCATCAGGAAATTTTCAGACAAATTAGGCTGTGGTGTCACACCTCAGTGTGACATGGAACTCCCCAAAATTTTATGTGTTATTTCATGCCTCCTGGCCAGACTTTGTGTCTACCTAAATTCAGGCTGTATTATAGTGTTTTCCTCGAGGGTCTTTTAGATATATCAGTAACTAAGCTAACATCTTTAATCCAGAGAGTGTATCCCACATGGATCTATAATAGTGTGTTTATGTGCATAGAAAACGTGTTTTTTCTATAAAAAAATTATACATGTCACATGTGCATTTGTGTATTTTCTGTGCCAGAAAGTGCAATCTATACACATATGTCCCATGTGCATGTATGAATCTACAGCTAGATGTATGTAAGCACATGTACACACATGGTGGCGTAATAGTTAATACATGGAAATAAATGCAACCGTAGGATTATTTTTTATCTTACCTGATATGTATATGTCTACGTTTACTTATATGTTATTAAATATGACAGTGCTGATAATGGTGTTACCTTCTCTCATTAAGAGTTTTCTGAAAACTTTGCTCATCTTTGATGGTAGAAATTAGTCATAGAATCTAAGCCCCAGCTCTACATTCCAACAGTTTTTCTTAAGAATTGGTGTAACATTATGCACTTTGTGAATAGCTTATAGAGGACAAGGCAAGAGTCTTCCAATAAATATTATTCAGACTCCTTCCACTTTCATTTCCCTTATCACCATAACAACCATACCCAACTTTGCTATTAAACCGTGTTGTCTATCTGCTTCCCACAGCTAGTTGAAGCTGACCCTTTGAACAGCAAAGGAAATATGAGAGATAACGTTGAAAATTGTCTTCCTTTTGTTGACATTTCTAGAGCAACAAGTCAGAAAGCTTGTCTCCCTCTGGGTAGACAAGAGGCTACGGGTCATGATTAGATGGTATGTCCATTAGTAACCGTGATGACTCGCAACAGAATTATTTAAAACATTCCAGTGAATAACTCAGAATTCTGGTAAACAAAAGGGGAGTGGTTGTTAACTGACAAACTGTTTCAATTTTCTGTATATGGGAAGGCGACTACTAGGGAAGAAGGTAAGGATCAACAGAAAATAGAAGTCTCCACGTTTCTGAGGTTAGGTGATTCTGGATCACCCCACGTGAAATAGTGTTTCTCAGGAGCCTCCATGTATGGCCGTTCAGAGCTCTGCAGTGGGAGCTCTTTGCCGTGTTTCACTGCTCTCTTGATTGATGTGAGACCTCTATACCATCTTTGCCACATCTTATAGTTGTATCACTGCTCAGTTCAGAGAGATTTTAATTAAATCACATACTGAGTTGATGCTTCATGGTTTTGAGTTACTCGTCTATTCCTCAATCATATTAACCTTTCCATCAAGATTTTTTGCCAGCTCTTAAAAGAATTCCTTTCTTTCAGATATATTTTGAAGACTTTGACTGATATGAGTGATATCACCAAATGCGGTGGCCCTTTGATAAACGTTTTCTGAACATAATGAAACATGGTTGATTTTGTTGTATTTCCCATGGGCTGAGGTACTGTTTTCTATTACCAGAAAACACATTTGAAGTCTTTATCAAATCTGATGTTAAGTACCTCCTTAAAAGAGAAATAAAGTGATTCTATCTTGCATTTATTTACTGTTATCTGTAGCATCAGAAATAAATGAATGTCTCCAGAAAAAAGGGTTATGAAATTACAGCACATAGACATATTGAGGGATTGGGAGGTACTAACTGTGAAATGGGCTTAAAAATGACTTTATTCACTTAGTGGCATTTTGGAAAAACTTAAGCAGTCAGGGAAATGAGCCAATCTGTATTAATAGAGAGCATGAGAAATTTAAGTAAATCGTGTTTGAAAGCGATACCAGGATTTCCCTTGAATGCTTCTGAATAAATTCTGCTCGTTAAATGTCAGTTAAACGTGTGTCAGTGGCATGCAGAAACTGATAGGGCCACAAAAATATCCACTTTGGGCTTTAAAATATTGAAGTCCTTTAATGTTCTTTTGACCTTCAGTTAAAGGACATAGTCACACAGCAGAGGAAATGCCTCACATTCTAGCATCTGGGTTTGTTTCTTTATACTTTTTTGGCACAGTTACAACAGTAGAGCTTTTCTTTCCTTAAATTTTTTTCACAGTACAGTCAACACAGGCTTCTCACACAAGCGGGGAAGGACAGTTGTGAGGCCAAAAGCAATGTTTCTGCTCTGCCGTCCGTGGCAGGGCCTCATTGAATGGCTTGTTGTTTCATGGAGGGAGCCTAGAACCAGAAAACAAACAAACAGAATCCCACACAAATACAAATTTTGTATAAAGTTAGGTACCTCCACACGTGCACATAAACGTATGTATACATATTCAAGACTTCATGTTAGCAGTCAGTGTCCTTTTTTTTGAGCTTCTTGAGTCGTTGCCACTGTTCGAGATATTTCATCTGTATATGGTTTGAGGATCTTCATCTGGATTTCTAGCTGCTCGAAGCTGTTTCTTTCAGAAGTTTCTTCGGTAGCTTGAGAAGAGAACCTAGTTTAATTAAAATTCTTATAAAGTGTATGTATTTTGACATGGGTGCTTTATTTCAGCTCTGTTAGTGCTCTTCAGCCATGTGTATCATTTATCACTAAGGAAAGGTCACTTAAAACTTTAGGGAATGAAGCAATGGCATCGGATTTCCCATTGATATAAATACTCATATCAAAACAGTAAGCTGTGGACATCTTCATATTTTCATGTTTTCTCGGCTTTACATCCAATAAGCTTCTGTGTGTGTGAGCTTTTCTTGAGATCTTGAATAATACGAAGCAGCATCCCCTAGGTGTTCTTTTCTTCACAGGAGATGAGTTTGGTAACATATGTCTTTCTTTACAGTGGTCACCTTAGCCACTCACTGCTGAAGACCCTCTGGCTTTGGCATCGCCAGTGCTTGTGGGCCATTTGTGTAGTTCTGAGATGGAAAAGTTAGGAAGCAGTACTAGTATGCAGAGATGTTAACAGATTTAAAATTAAAAGTAGCCTTACTCATACTCCAATAAAAAGATGTTAAAAAAAAAAAGTAGCCGTAAAAGTAGTTTTCAAAGCCGTCTGACTCACAAAAGTTTGTTTTGTCTGAAGTTTATGTATTGAATATATTTATCCTATAAACTCAAGTTGAAAGGGATAGTCATCTGCCCTTAGCAGATGCCTCTGTAGCTTCCCCTAATTTATTCATTCATGCATTCATTTTACAAATATTTGTGGAGTACTCACTCTGTGTCAGACATTGTGGTAGATACAGGGTGAACAAGACAGACAAGGTCCCAGTCACACCGAGCTTCCAGTCTTATGGGGAAAATAAATAAAAGCCATAAACAAAAGTATAATAAGTGCAGTTGGATAACAGAATGCTGAGACCAAGATAGGGCGGCTTGAGAAAAGTCTCTGAAGAGATGATGTTTAAGTGGTACTGAAAGTTAAGAAGGAAATAGCTGCGCAAGGAGCCTAGGGAAGAACATTCTAGGCACAGTGAACCCATACGCAGCAAGCCCAGTGAAGGAACGAGCTCTGTGTGCTGGGAGATGAAAGGTTTAGGGGCTGAAGTGTCACGAGTGGGGTGGTGGAAGATTAGGGAGGGACTAACTCACAGAGACTCTAAGATAAGGAGTTTGGATTTTAAGTGTGATCAGAAGCCATTAAAGGGTTTTGAGCTTCAGGTGGAGATTGATAGGATGCCCTTTTTAAGAAGGTGAACTCTGGCTGCTCTGAGGAACGTGTCTTGTAGCAGGAGGTAGGTGGAACCATGGGGCTGGGGAGGGCACTGAGGGAGAGTCCAGAGGATGCTGTGTGGCCAGGTGGGGTGTTGGCAGAGGAGGTGGAGAGAAGGGAGTGGATTCTGTGTGTCATTTAGAGGTACAGTTAAAAAGTCTGAAAGTGATTGGATTTGAGGGTCAGGTTAAGAGGTGGGCTCCAGACTGACCCCACGCTGCTGGCTTCAACAGTTGGTGCCATTTCCTGAGATGGGGAAGACTGGGCAACAGCTGGGTGGAGTCAAAGTTACCCTTTGAAATGCAGCAAATACACCAAAGTAGGGGTGATTTTGAGCGCTTCTCTTCATTTAGTGATGGTGTTTGGAAATTAAGTCATTAACGTGTATCACTGCAACACAAGAGCAAAATTCCAAGACTCCATCTTGGTTGTGGTTCTTTAGCTTGGTCTTATGCTGACTATCTAATCCTCTGGCGCTGCCATGGGCAGTGTTTCTCTCTGCTCTTTGGTGAATGCTTCTGTTTCTTCCCCAGGAGTGTCAACACAACCCACACCCCAGTTTGCTTAGCTTCTCTTTAAAATTGTTCACAGATTCTTTCTGTAAGTTTCTGACAACACGCATCTCTTGTCTCAGGCATGATTTATCTGACACTAGGATCCCAGAGGGAACCAAGGCCACCTAGGGAAATGCAAGTGCACGTGTGTCCCTTTTCATGCACACTCGTGAGCTCAGGAGGAGGCCCCATGCTGTTCAAACCATTCTCCCAATACCCTAGCTGAGGACCTGTGTTTGAATGTGGTAGGACCTTGCTATACTTTCTTAGGCTGTGTACTTATACCATATTTTGCTCTCCTGCATGCCTGCCCATATCCCCTGAAGGCAGAGACAGTGCTTGGCACCTAGAGGGTAATTAATAAATGTCTGATGATTCTGAAAAAATGGATGAAAACTAAGATCACTCACGACATACTTTTAAAAGTTAGACTTTATCTTATAGTCATTGTGAATCCATTGCAGGCTTATAAGGAGAGGGGTTAAGAATAGAAAGTTAATAAAGAGATAGTAGAAACAGGTTGGTTGTCAGAAAGTATCCTCAAGTATAAAACATATTCAGAATTTGGAAAAATTCAGGGTCATGATCATGAATATTAATTGCCATTGACCTGATAAGGAGAGAAGTATGTAATTACTAGGGATATCCAGGTGATAGAAAAGAGGACACCGAGACTCATACTCTAATACTCTGTTTATCCTTTGAAAGGAAGAGACATAATAGGTTTAGTATTTATTGACCTGTCACTTGATTTTACTTATGCCTAATTTCATTTAAGCTTACCCTTTTGGCCCTAGTCACATTTCTTTTCGGTATTATTGCTGCCAGTTTTTTCAAATACAAAGGCAAAATCAGACTTGCTGTATGTAGTTGGAAGAAACCCTGGCACAGATCCTCCAGAAACCAAAGAGAGAAATTATTAGCAATATCCAAACCAGTAGCTGACTGGCTCAGATTCTTCCTCCCATGACCATTCCTGATTAATGGGAGAATCTGTTCTGTAGCTGAAAATCCTCTTTCCTGAGCCCAGTCTGTCCTGGCTTCAGAGCATGGCCAGCTGCACAGCGAAAGTCATTGCCAGGGCTCTGTTTCTGATTCCACCTTCAGCATGTCAGACATTGGTGGGCGGGTTAGGGAGCAGAGAGGTAGGAAGAGAATCCAGATCAATTTAGACATGGCAGCTGATAACAAAGACACAACAGCCTCTAATCAGAATCCCTTCCCTCACGTTGGACACTGTGTCCCCTGCAGAAGCATGTCATTCTCCTCGATGTAGATGTTGTAATTCTTCCTTTATTCTTTTGTTCTTGACTCCTATCCAGGCCATTTAGCTCCTGTGTCTACAGTGATTAATTTGCTCTGTAACTTTTCCTGACAGCCTTTTCCTCGCCCCTCTTCTTTCTTCCCTTATCATCTCTTCCTCCATACTTCTAATTTGTTTCTCTTCTATCTACCTCTATCATTGCATTTCCGCTATTACACTGAAATAGCCTTGTATGTTGGCCTATTTCCAGCAATATTAATGCACCTCATTTTTTTTTTTTTTTTGCTAACCTAAAATATTTACCCATTTAACAAAGTTAATGCAGTTCATGGAAGAATTGGTAGCCTGAAATAATAAAATTCTGTTACAGCAGATCATATATTTAATTTGCCTTTCTCTCTTGTTTTCCTTGCTCTGAATTCCATCTAGTTTATTTCAGGGGTCTGTTATTTAGGTGGTTGGAGCTTGGGATCCTTCCAGGGTCTTCAAAGGTAAACAGTCTCCACTGCATCTGTGATATCTTAAAAACAGTAATAGGAAGACCCAGAATAAATTTGTCACAAATTCTTACCAAAGAAGATTTTACTGCAGTGAACAGTCACATACACAACAGTAAATAACATGTAGCTCTAGCTCAGATGCTTCCAGTTTTCTCGGGGAGGCAGGCATGAAAACAATTCACTAGAATAGAAAGCGGAATGAAGTAAGTATTTTCATAATTTGGAGGTATAAGAAAAAGTCTCCGAGGGTGCTGAGTGATATTCTGACTGGGAATGTCAGGGATAAGATTCCTTCCCAGAGAAGGTAGAATTTTATTTGAACCTTGAAGACTGGACAGGATTCAATAGATGGAGAAGGACAAAGGGCCCTCTAGACCCAGGAGGTGGGGTGGGAATGGAGAAGCACCCCACGTGTGCAGGGGGAGTGCGGATCTTCCCGTGGGGCTCGCAGTGGCCGGCACATTGCTGTGAGTGAGTACCAAACAGTGACGAAAGGAACAGGAGTAGGTTAGGATTGTCGCCAGAAGGTAATATAAGATCTAAAAGAAGAGTGGTTTCTACTTTGCAAATTTTAGAAATTTAAGCATGCTTATAAACAGAAGGGAGGGAGAAATTCAAGGCACAGAACAAGAGTGCGGGGCCCCAGATGGCACAACAGACTTTAAGTACTGATGTTTAGACTTTCCACGCGTTGGCTCCTGTTCTGCCGTGTCCAGGCCTCCTTTACTATGCGAAGGTGGTAAAGCTGCTAAACCGAGGAATCAGCCCCCAAAATGAGGTAAAGTTACCTTCTCTCGATAGGAAGCCACATCTACAACTCTCTGCAACTAAGTTGAGAGGATTCAGAGAACTGTGGTAGATTGCCTTGATTGAAAGTTTTGTTTCCGTTGGGTCTCAGTCCTCAAGTCGTCATGGTTTTGTGACCTTGGGTAAGTCATTTATCCTCTCAGAGCCTTCCTTGCCTTTATCTGTTAAAGCAGGATGGTGATCCCGGACTTGTGTCCTAGACCATCACTGTTTAAAGTTGGATACAAATCCAGGCTCTCCTTTCTATCTCTTCTCCTCCTCACTTCCCTTCCTCTCTCCTGTTGTAATTATTAAGCTGATTTATCCTGACATTATCCCTGTGATAAATATAAGTGGATGTTGCTAATTCAACACCGACATGTTTAAGGAAATTTTCTGACGATTCAGTAAAGTGGTTGATAGGCTTCATGTCTAAGAAGATATCCTAAAGTTTAAAATTAGACTTCTGGCCATACATACAGCTCTTTGTTATTAGGAGGCATGGTAATTTTGTTGAGAGAGGCCCTGTTGACTCTTGCAATGTCGAAGCGTACATATACTTTAGTCAGTTTCATTAATAGCTTTGTCCTTTTGATTTACATCTAGTACCTCTTTGGAAAGTTGAGATTGATGTCAGGATGAGCACGTGATTCAGTAAAAACTGCAGCTCCTTGAAGTACTAGGTTAATGTTATAGTCCCCTATTTGCATTATTAACATGAGTACATTTTATTGCCACTTAAAATAGATTCCCTGGCATCCCAGAAAAGGTAGTTTTGATATTGGCAACTTGTTAAGCTGCACTCAGGGCATTGACATTCCATGTTCTCTGTAATGTGCCAAGTTCTTGGTCTACTTATTTATCATGTTGAAGAGACTGAATGCACTGATTTTAAGACAGAGGTCTCATGCCAGGGGAGCGGCTAGCTCTTTTAATATTACTTTTCTTATTCCTGAAGCTTAAGTTAGAATCTGAGCATAAGGTTTCATTTTATTTTCTCTGGAGCCAATTATTATTTAAAGATGAGAAATGCATGAGTAAATAAATCAAAGAAGGACTTCTAGAAATACTCTGACACGGGTGCTCTGTGCAGCACATCTAAAATACCTCGGATGTGGTCATATACAGTGGTCATATCTGGTGGTGAGATTAAGAAATGATGACAGCTCGTAAATAAATTCATACCAAATTGATAGCGTTGAGGCCCAATGAGGTGATTGTTTTCTTTGTTCTACTGACCCTGCAACTTAAAAATCCTGTTCCATTCTCTGCTCATTTTCAACGTTCATCTCTTACTTCTGACTCTTATATCCTCTTAGTCTTATTGTCTCCTGTTTTTGTATTTGTTTGAGCTCTTAACTCACACATGTTTAATTCTCTCTCCAACTTCCTGCCCTCTTTCTCCTTATATCTCGTTTTTCAGATCTTCCGTGGTTAAAATGTTCTCTTGCCAGAAAACTATATTAGCTTAATTCATTTGTTTAAAAATAAGTCTCGGGAATTCCCTGGCGGTCCAGTGGTTAGGACTCCCGTGTTTTCACTGCTGAGGGCCCGGATTCCATCCCTGGTCAGGGAACTAAGATCCCACAAGCCACACGGAGCATCCAAAAAAAAAGAAAAAAAAAATCTCTTATTTCTGAGAATGGGACTGTGGTGTAATAATAACTAACATTTCTAGCATGCTTATCATGTACCGGCTGTCACCAGGCATTTATATGGCTTATTTTATTTAATAAACACAAGAACCCCATGAAGTAAGTTTTAAAGAGGTGAAGTAATGTGCCCAAGATCGCACAGCCAGGTAGAGGTAGAGCTAAGATTGGAACCCAGTGGGATCATTCTGGAGCCCACGTACTTAATTAGTTGTTACTTTGTCTCAACTATTCAGTCCATCAAGATTTAAAGGTTACCAGTGATGTCACTGCACCACACTAGACACATAAATGCTAGAACTGTAGCAAAGACCCCCCTCCGTCTTGCAGGACTGGGTCCCAGGTGTCGTTCGAGAGGCAGGTGTAGGTACTTCCATTACACTTTTCCTGCCAGTGCCTGACTCTTTTCGAAAGTCAGGGAAGTCTTCACGTCTAAGGAGCTGAAGTTTGAAGGATAAGAAAGAGTTTGCCAGCTAGGAAGGAGGAGAAGGCGTATAGATATGAGAAATGAGAGAATATGGGGCAGTTGAGGAAGCAGCATCTCTCACTGTAACTGGAACATGCATGGGTCCTACGAGAGTGGAGAAAGGGGGCAGATGGTGGCAATGAGTCATGGGATTGGTCAGGCCCAGATGCCGTGGGCTCCGAGTGCTGTGGTACAGTTTGGACTCTATTCTTCAGTCCCTAGGGGGCTGGTGTGCCCATACCATGTTTCCCTTCTCAGATCCCTCCTGCATGTGCTACCTCATTCCATAGAAGCCACTGGAAAGCCTGGGAGCTCCGTGGTGTTTAACATCAGTAGCTGAGAGCACTGAGTGAAGAAGCTAGAGGAAATTTTATTGCCGTAGCACTGTAAAAACTAGTGTTTTATACAACCTTTTGATCCTTGGTCCTGTGCAACTATGAATTAAATTAAATCCAAAGCTATAAACAGCTTAATTTCAGTGCTTATATTCTTAACTGGTAAGATTAATACAGAGATATTTTCCAAAGAAGTTTTTATGTAAGCTTAAATGTATGGTTTTTATGCAACAGTGGTTTGTTTTTCCTAATTAAATTAAAATTTGGGGGAAGAAATTACACATTTACATGATGCTATATGAAGAAGCATTTGGACTTTGTTGAAGAGTTGTAATCAATGCTGTTTAAAATGCTTATTTACTTCTGTTAAATACTGTTTAAAATTAACCTTCATAAAGCAAACAGCATATTTCTTGATGGCATTTTTTTTCCAAAAAACATTTTTATTAGTCATTTTTCTGGTCTTAACAAGATGAGTAGATATGGACCCAGTTGCTGTTTTTTCATTTAAAACCCATTTTTCTTTTCTATTTTCAGTCAGAAAACTAAAGAGAATATAATAACATTTCAGTCAGGTTGCAAAAGTATTGTCTTACCTTACTCAGGGAAAGGGAATTACCTACTGGCCAAAAGAGTAGAATACAATGTAATAGTAAGATATACCTCATATTAAGATTCTTAGGTGGGGACTATTTGAACCCAATTCCAAACATATTTTAAAATCTAGAAGATGTTCACAGTCATTACCTTAGAAGCCCATGTGCTTGTTTTAGTGAGGCTGCCCTTGAACAAGGATGAATGTTTTCCTCTCTCCCTTTTCTCCTTTCCTTCCTCCCTTCTTTTGTTTTTAGTTGCCTTCAGCATTTGTAGCACTTTTCTTTTGAATGCCTTTGGTAATGAAAAACTTCCATTTTTTTTAAGTTGGACTTGATTTGGGGAAATAGCCAAAAGGCACATGGAGTCATAGCTGATTAATAAAATAGGTGAGCACTTTGGGGAATTCTATTTTTGTTAAAATATAAGGTAGAACCATGAGGCACCAAGGCAGATTTTGTTGTAAATCTTATGAACGGCCTTTAAAGAAAATGTCACAAGGAGCATTACAGAAAGGTGTTGAGAAATGGCAGAATTGGAATAACTATATAACTTCATAAAGGTGACTTCGTAGAATAACATGATTTGAATGTGTTAAGTTCTGTTATTTTGTTTCTTGGGGACTTTGTTCCCTTTTTTGCTGTCATATCTTATACATTAAATATAATAAATATCTTTTAATTCAGAAAGAACATTAGTTAGTATATTACTGTATATGTGGGAATATACTTGCACCAGTTAATAGAGGTTCCAGCAAACAGAGCAAATAGAATGCAGTAAGGCAAACCTTTTTTCTTTCCCCTGTGTAATTGAACGGTTGCATCATTTGGAGTTCTGAATATCCAAAACATTGTTTCTGAGAAGCTTTGCTCTCAGTAACTGCCAGGGTTTATTCTATACAAGTTACTTCACTACTTATCCCTCCTTCAGTTCACCCTTAATTGAAGTAGTAACTTCCCCATCTGGAAAGGGGTAAGTTCTGCTCCTGAGGCTGTTATTATGATACTAAAGGTGTGGTTTGTCAGGGACTATGATGTGATACCTGTGGTTAAAAAATTTGGAATACTGTGGTATATGTCAGCTGCTTTCTTGACTTAAATTATCTGCTGCCCCTCCCTACCTCCTCCCCCCAGATGTAATGATGCCAGTTTTATTTTTGTAATGTTCTCATTGCAACTCCCTAAATGCTCCATTTAATCCCTTGGAAATGGTGGTTCCCACCAGGATCTATCTGTTCTGTTATTGCTGAGTCAGTGATGGGTCTGGGGCTAAAGTTTGTTCTCTTGATTCTTGTCCATTGTCTCTCCGTGTCATATTTTCTCAGCTGCCTTAAATATGTCAGACTCAAGGACTAGTTACAGAAATACCGCAATACATTATCCAGTCTAAAGCCTTTTTTCTTTCAAATGGGCTTTCAAGAATATAAATAGTATATATAACAGAAACAATATTTAGAGTGCTGGGTGAGAAAGGAATTACTTCCATGCTAGAGTATTTTACAACTCTCACCATGGAATCTCTGAATTGTCTACATCAGAGATTCTTGAGTACTTTAGAATTCAGTTCAACGCTCTTTAGCCTTTTAAAAATCACAAATAAATTTAGGTCCTTTATTTTCAGAACTGATTTTGAGAATTTCATTGTATTTCTTAAGGCAACTAGTGTCATACTGGGGGGCCCCTAAGCCACAGTCAGCCAGGACTCACTGAATTGCACATCCATTTGAGGCTTTTTTTGTGTGTGTGTGCGGTACGCGGGCCTCTCACTGTTGTGGCCTCTCCCGTTGCTCCGGACGCGCAGGCTCAGCGGCCATGGCTCACGGGCCCAGCCGCTCCGCAGCATGTGGGATCTTCCCGGACTGGGACACGAACCCGTGTCCCCTGCATCGGCAGGCGGACTCTCAACCACTGCGCCACCAGGGAAGCCCCATCCATTTGAGGCTTTTGATAGAACATGTTTTTAATGCTTTAAAATAATTATCAGCCTAGATCTGGAGACCTTTGAAAAGTCCATAAAGTTAATTACAACTTGAGACACAGCCCCTGCTCAATTGCTTAAGCACTGTATCAATTTTACAGTGTTCCTTTGTTAACAAAATCAATGTGGCTGAAATACAGTATGCTAGGAATATGCAGTTCATTGTATGCAGACATTTTGAAAGGAAGATAATAGTAATAATTGCACAGTTATTAAAGAGTCCAGACCTTTGCTATTGTATAGCTAAGATCAGAGGCTTGTGCTTTGCGTTGGTGCTACTGACTGTTGTGCTAAATTATTTGAGTCCTTTGCCCTTGTATCATTTGATGCTTTGACTTTCCGTTGTTGGTTTGGTTCCATGACTTCTAAAAAGATCCCAGAACCTTTTGTAACTATTTTAAGATCAGCAGCTAATGATAATCAGAGCTAACGAGAGGGTGCTTACTTATGTGCCAGGTATTAGTGTAAGCTCTTGACATGTGTTACTTAAACCTCTCAACAAACCATTGAGGTAGAAACTTACTATCCTTATTTTACAGATGAGGAAACTAAGGCTAAGAGAGGTTACCCAGGGTCATACAGTAGTCGTAAGTAGTAGAACTCAATAGGTAGGTAGGTAGGCAAGTAGATAGATGGGAAGAAGTAGAGATACTAGGAGTAGTAGAGGATATTAGTGAGACATATAAGAGTTAATTGGCTAACTGCTGTGGTCTAGGCATTATTTTGGTTAGTAGGAAAACAAAGAAGTACAAGAATCAAGTCCAGCCCTCATTGAAATCACAGTTGATCGTAGAATGCCAGGGTATAAATATAGGTAATTAATGATACAATGTGAACACTTTGTAAACCTGATATATGTACAAAGTCTGTAAAAATAGAGGAAGGAATCAGACTTGTGGGGGGAACAGAGGTGAAGGGATATTTCACAGAGGAGATGACTTGTTTGAAAACAACCAGGTTTATCTGTGAGAACAGGGACCATGTATTTTCACTTTGTAACTCCGAATCCTTAGCAAAGTACCCAGGATGTAATGAGTGCTCAGTAAATGTTGGATGGGTAGATAGTGGCTTCTGGCTAGCGGTGAGTATGGGGAAAGAGCACCGGAGGGGATGGCTACCCCAGGTGAGAGCACAGGGGCAGGTAAGGGCATGGGGTGCTCTTCAGCAGTGGGGCTGTAGCTGTGTCTCTGGGACGTGGAATGGATGGGAGGGTGGCTGGCTGCTGTATCACACATCACTCTCCTTTGACCACATCCTGGGCTAGCGGTAGGCCCTGTGCCCAGCCTCCCTGCTACACCTGCATTCGATCCTGCCCATATCTCAAGGCCTTGATAAAAATGACACTTCCTCCAGAGAGCTTTCTCCACAGCTGCCAGGAGCAGTACTGTCTCCTGTCTCTAAAGTCAGAGTCCTCCTTGTCTCTAGCACTCCTTTGACACTTAATAACATACTCCCTTGGGTCACCTCTGATTACTGTTTTGTGTTGTTGTTTAACTTCTCCTGTATTGTTCTCTGCTTCTTAGAGTGGAAAAAACCTTGGGGATCATCTGCTGATCTTCCCGTTGATAGAGGAGGAAACAGAAAGCCCATAGAGATGCAAAGAATTACACAAGATCACACAAGCAGTCAGTGACAGGCCCGTCTGTGGCCACAGCCCGGTCTGTGCTTGCTGGTGCTCCGTTCTTTCTCCCAAACCCCATAGTGAGTTTGTGGAGGTGAGGAACCATGTATCACACTTAACTGTGGGTCGCATAGTTGCTGCAGAAACTTTTGTAAGTGAAAGAATGAATACCACTTTGGCATTCTGGCTAACGTAAAAATGGTGTGGTTCTCAGCTTTAAAAGTGGCAACTAGGGCATTAAACATACAGAGAATAAGACCTCAACCATAAGATACGTTCATTCAGAATTAGTTTGGGCAGGGGTTTTCTGTTAATTTCACCAGGAATACTGTTAAAGGTGGCTGTTCTATTCAGCCACCTTGAACTAAGTCAGCTTTATGTATTTCTGGCAGCTTAAACTTAGGTTGCTTATGTTTAAGTTGTGATTGTAAGTTAGTCTAAGTTATTTTCCAGTATAAAAAAAGTAATTTTCTTAATTTAGGAATATTTGCTTCCTATTGACATAATTAAGGATGGAAATTAGACCTCACGGTGCCCTTGAAATTGCTAAGTGAGAAATTCTTCTCTGACTCAAAAGGAGGCTTACTGGGACAAACTCTGTGGTCCCCAACATTCTCATTAGAGGCTCAGATGAGGAGAAGCCTTCTGAATGCGTTCTTAAGTGGGCACTGGGGAGGGGGAGAGCTAGGTACAAGGTTATTGCTAAATAGGAACAGCCATGACTCACGCAAGATTCATTACAGAGAAATCAACACAACAGACCCTTGCGATTCATTGATTTAACATTCATGAATTCAATTATTCATGAAACAATGACCCAGAAGATCCGTGACATGTAATAATTTGTAATTTGAATCAGGTGTGCTTGAAATACCTCTGCAGGAGCAGATCACTTAGCTGGTGACAAGCCAACTGCCCAGTTGTTTTTAGCTCATTATCACATATGTAGCAAGTCATGAACTGGTCAAAATGTTTTTCTTTATGAAGGAAAGCAGCTTCTAGGGCTGGTGATAAAGACTGAAGGGGAGTAAAGAGGTCCTAGAGTGACAGCTTTTTCTTTTTTTTTTAACCAGAAAACAGAAATCTGGGACAAATTAAAAAGCTGGTGTGCTGTGTTTGGCAGTAGATCGAATCTCTAAAATACATGGTTCAAAAACGAACAATTTCTAGAAATACCTCAGTGAGTCTACTGGCCAGTGTGTAAGACTGCACTTTCTGGGGCACCTGTAATCTGTGGCATCGTGCACCAATTAGAGTGTTTGCAAAGACCTTGGGAACGCTCTTGTGGAAATTCTGAGTCTACTATATTTCCATCTGTTTTTTATAGGAGGCCCAGTCATGATACGGTGACTAAACAGCCTTTTTAAATTACACCGTTAATCTTGCAGGTCAACTGCGATGTTCTTAAATCTCTTGTTGTTGAAGCCTTTAAGATCAGGTAAAACTCCTAGCATATATTAGTAACCACTTGTATCAAACACTGGCTGTGTTTTTTAAAAGAATATCTGGCTGATCAGATTCTTCTAGCCTCCTAGGAGGAAATCATCTTGAATAGGGAGGGCAATAAAACGGTGCATCTCCAAGTAGACCTGGAAATTGGGGCAATAGTCTCCCTAGATCCTGGAGGTCCAAGATTGGGCATCAGTCAGGGAGAAAGGTAGCATCTTACTCTGTTGCTGAAAAATACTTAGAATAGAAATTCATGTACCGCAAGCCCACAAGCTCCCAGTATCCCTACAGTAAATTTGTGGGATTACCTCCCCTCCTTGTTCATATCCAGTCTCCTTCCAAGGCAAGTTTTTAAACTCTCAGTTATAGCATGGACAAAGGATAGTATTGACATAAAGCCTGAATTTTAAAAAGTGACTTTCCTAGGGATAAGGATAGCTGTGACTTCTAAACAGGAAATTAGCAAGGAAAAGAAGAGGAGAAAAGGGGAGGGAATAGAGAAGCTGGCTCTGGCCTCGTTGCTCGACAAGGGATCCACAGTGCTGTGACAAGACTGGGCAGGCAGAAGCATAAGACCGAGTCTCAGTATCGTGGGATATGCATCAGTAGGATTTCACCAGGAGCAGATGTCCAGATAAGTCTGGTCGATCAGAAAACCAGGGAGCAGAACAAGAGCAGAGAACCACTGTTGAAAATGTGAGGAAGCCATGGCAGCCTAAAGGGATTTTACAGACGGAAGAGCTTCCAGAGGTGGAGGCTACACCAGGCCAAGGCCCTGGAAGTGATCTCTAGCTTCCACGTGAGGCTTTCTACCATCTCTAATGCGAGACACCCTGTCTCGTATCACCAGCTCCTCTGGTCTTAGAGTTTCTGCTTTTTTTCTGGCTGGGCCTCATCTTCTGAATGAGCTGGGGGAAATTGGCAGAGTTCTAAGTTTCCTAGGGATTAGATTGTTACAGAGAAGTCCCTGTGGTATAGAGGCACTAGGGTGTTCCTCGTGGGAGCCAGCTCCGTCCAGGGCCCAGTCCCCAGGCCGTTAGTGTGCGTGCAGCTTGTCCTTGTAGGCCATCTTGGCAGGCCTGCCATGCCTCCCATTCCCAGCATATTTGTTCTCTGTGTCTCGGAGGGCGAGGCTCTGCCTGTGTGGGTGTGTAGCCTATCAGCACCTGGGTGGTGGACAGCACCCCAGCCACCCTGTGTGACCAGAGGTTGCTCTTCTGACCTTTCTTAGCCATTCCACTTATAAAGGTTACTTTTGGTTTGGTTTGATTTGTATATTTAGCTGAGTTCATGATAAAGTTTTGTGATCAGACTTTTTAAAATTAATTATTTATTTATTTTTGGCTGCGTTGGGTCTTCGTTGCTGCATGTGGGCTTCCTCTGGTTGCGGTGAGCAGGGGCCACTCTTTGTTGCAGTGTGCAGGCTTCTCATTGCGGTGGCTTCTCTTGTTGCGGAGCACGGGCTCCAGGTGTACGGGCTTCAGTAGCTGAGACACGTGAACTCAGTAGCTGTGGCTCGCGGGCTCTAGAGCGCAGGCTCAGTAGTTGTGGCACATGGGCTTAGTTGCTCTGTGGCATGTGGGATCTTCCCAGACCAGGCTCGAACCTATGTCCCCTGCATTGGCAGGCGGATTCTTAACCAATGCACCACCAGGGAAGTCCCTGTGATCAGATTTTTAATCTGGAATCTAAGCAGTCTTAAGTGTTGTGGAAGAGATGAATATCAGACTGCAGACTGAAGGATGAGGAAGCTAGGATGATGATTGTGTGTCTTGGTGGAGCCAGTGTGGGATTCCCCAGTAGACCTGGCTTCTGGCCCTTCCAGGTCGAGTGACCTGGGCAAGTCGCTTGGCTTCTCCAGGCCACTGTTTTCTCTACTTAACTCTAAGAATTTCTGATGAAGAAAACTTTTCTTCTCCTTTGGCAAGTAAGTCCTGTGGATAAAACCATTCCCATGGAAGGTAAATTGATACAGCCACTATGGAGAACAGTATGGAGGTTCCTTAAAAAACTAAAAATAGAACTACCATATGACCCAGCAATCCCACTACTGGGCATATACCCTGAGAAAACCATAATTCAAAAAGAGTCATGTACCACAGTGCTCATTGCAGCACTATTTACAATAGCCAGGACATGGAAGCAACCTAAGTGTCCATCAACAGATGAATGGATAAAGAAGATGTGGCACATATATCCAATGGAATATTACTCAGCCATAAAAAGAAACGAAATTGAGTTATTTGTAGTGAGTTGGATGGACCTAGAGACTGTCATACAGAGTGAAGTAAGTCAGAAAGAGAAAAACAAATACCGTACGCTAACACATATATATGGAATCTAAAAAAAAAAAAAAAAAAGGTTCTGAAGAACCTAGGGGCAGGACAGGAATAAAGATGCAGACGTAGAGAATGGACTTGAGGACACAGGGAGGGGGAAGGGTAAGCTGTGACAAAGTGAGAGAGTGGCATGGACATATACACACTACCAAACGTAAGGTAGATAGCTAGTGGGAAGCAGCCGCATAGCACAGGGAGATCAGCTCGGTGCTCTGTGTCCACCTAGATGGGTGGGATAGGGAGGGTGGGAGGGAGAGGCAAGAGGGAGGAGATATGGGGATATATGTATATGTATAGCTGATTCACTTTGTTATAAAGCAGAAACTAACACACCCTTGTAAAGTAATTATACTCCAATAAAGATGTAAAAAAAAAAAAAACATTCCCGTGTTTTTATGCAAGAACAAGCCTATTGATTCCTCTGTCAATTAAACCTTCAAATCTCCAATCCATCTTTTTTTTCATACCTTAGTTGTAGAAAGGATTAGATTGATGAAAATTCTGAGTTATAGAACATTGCAAAAGAAGCCCAGACTTTCTGCTTAAAGTTTATATGTATGGAAAATCTAGGCTCACTGATAGCTAAGGGGTTTCTACTTATATATATCTCCTTGCTCTTATTAAAATATACAACTTACCGCAGTGTGTTATACATGGTAGTTGATTTGCTGAATGAATAAGAACGTTCCTGGTACTTTTAACACCTAGATGTGGATCTTTGGTAAGAAGCTCATGTATTGCTTATTTGAGTGTTTCCCAAGTGATTTTTCAGAATGCTGTTTTTTACTTTCATTCTTCAAGGGGCAAGACACTTCCCTTGTTTATACAGTTTACTTTCATTGGAAACTTATTGTTGAGGTTTCTCGTTGTCCTCATGTCCATGTGTCCATTCCCCTGTTCTCCCACAGATATACAATTCTAACTAGAGATATGGCCACCCAGAATAAAGACTACATTTCCAGACTCCCTTGCAGGTAGGTGTGGCATGTGACTAAGTCCTGGCCACATAAAGGGAGCACAAGCAATAATATAACTTCTCACATTCTGCCCTTTAGGGTTGTGACTCCCTTCCACTTCTTCTCTTCCCACTGGTGGGAAGACTCTTTGGACAAGGGCTAACACAGCAGGTTTTGAAGAGCCAAAAAATAAAAGGAACTTAGGTCCTGAGCAACTTTGTGGAGCCCGGGCCCCATAATACACGTGAACTTAAATTGCATGGCACTCTTATTCCTAATTGCCACAAATACCCAATTACTGGAGTGTGAATTTGTGAGAGTTGCTGCATCATAAACTGCTGTGTCCCCTTTAATTCGTTCTGCTGAGTCTTATTAATGGAATCATTGTGTTCTGTGTTGTATTTGAAAATATTTGGAAATAAGCTGTGTCCCTGAAAGGTGGGAGCAGCCCCGGCACTAAGCACAGTGTTCACTTTGGCAGCAGCCCTACCCTCTCTTCCCATCCAACATACAGGCCTGAGCAGTGTGTCTGCTCTCTCCACGAGCGGCTGTCTGAATTCTGCCTCAGGCCTGAGATGGTAGCTCCATGCGGGTTGCTATTTAATATGGAAGAGGGTGAGATTGGCTAGGACCTCTGTTGTTCAGATCCATCAAGTCCATCTAGTGTATGTCACTATCCTCTTGTACCTAAAGCCAGCTCTACCACATGTCTATATAGAGACAGCCAGAGACAAAGGTAGAGAAATAGCTTGGCCTAGGGGCAGGAGAAAGGGCGGCTGAGCTTACGGGAGACTAAAATTTCCAAACAGATGTGATCTAAAGCAGCGGTACCCAGAGAGCAGCATCAGTAAACTGTGAATTTGTTAGAAATATACATCCCTGGGCCCCAACCCATGTGAACTAAATCAGCAGCTCTGGAGATGAGGTTCACAGTCTGTGCTTTCAAAAGCCCTCTAGCAGGGCTTCCCTGGTGGCGCAATGGTTGAGAGTGTGCCTGCCGATGCAGGGGACTCGGGTTCATGCCCCGGTCCGGGAAGATCCCACATGCCGCGGAGCGGCTGAGCCCGTGAGCCATGGCCGCTGAGCCTGCGCGTCCGGAGCCTGTGCTCCGCAACGGGAGAGGCCGCGGCAGTGAGAGGCCCGCGTACCGCAAAAAAAAAAAAAAAAAAAAAAAAAAAAAGCCCTCTAGCATGTTCAAGTGAGAATCGGGGGTCTAAAGGGTGTTGAAAAGCTGAGAGCGGTAGTTACAATGGCTGTATCCCAATGAGAGTTACCGGGTCCAAAAAAAGCGTGGCTAGAGGAAAAGGACCAGGTGGGGAATGAGGTGAGGAAGCATGCTCTTAAGAGAGAGGAGTAAAACTAAGCTGGGATTCATGTGATGCTCCTGTAAGGGGTCTAAATACTGTACATCCTGAGTTTGGTACCAGGAGCCCATCTGGCCTCCTGCTTCTGGTTCAGGAGTATCATTAGCCAGATGTGCAGAAGTGCCTTTGTATCACCCTATGTACAAACTGTGCTTCTTAAATCGCCGGTATTTTTGAAGTGGAAAAAGGTCCTATAAACCCATGCTGACTGCAATGAATAGGGAAGGCTCTTCAGTCACTTACCTCTCAGCCTGGCAGGCTGAGCCCCACCTTAGCCTGGAAGAGGTTTTGAGCCAAGACCTAAGCCCTTTAATGGCTATGAAGAAAAAAAAGTAGAATTTCCATGTAAGGGCTACCAAGAATATAAGTGCCTATTTAATAAATTATTTTTTGAAATGCCTTTTCCATTTTGGTAGTTGAAGTTGGAAAAATGTTTGGAGTACTATAATTATCATTTCTGGGAAAAAATACACACTGCAGTATTTTTGTTTTTGCTGCAGGTCAAGTTGTAGTTCAGGATGGAAAGTAAACACGTCCCTTTGCTCAGCTGCAGCTCACATATTTGTAGTCTCCGGGTGCCCTCTCAGCGGTTGCAGTGGATGAGGGTTTACGCCATGGGTACACAAAGGATACAAAGACAGCATAGAAACGTGGGGCCCTCTCAGGGGCTCGGCCTGGCGCATATCTGATTAGAAAGTTGGTGCTGGAGCCGAAGGAACGGTCAGGAAGGTGGAGAAGGCTTCAGAGAAAGTCATGGGGAGGGAGTGAGGCTGTTCAGAGAGGTGCTGGCCATCAAAGGTGGTCTGCAAGGAAGAGGCAATTTCTTACGCGGGAGGGCCTTCCTTCATGGTACAGGGGTAAATGTCAGGAGGCCTTTGTTTGGGCGAGGCACTCATTACCATATATGCCATCCCGTCAGTCTGGTAGCTTTGTAGGCAGGCCCATCACACATCCTGAATGCAGAAATAGCTGGGAAGACTCTCCGGGGAAAACTACCTGAATAAGGTAGCTTCCTTCCTTCTCTCCAGAGTGAGGACTGGTCTCTCAAAAAGCAGCATTTTAAAAAAAGGAATTAAAGTAAATGGAAGCTGACAGAGAAACAGCACTTGAGCACAACTTTTAGCGTAGTAGGGTGACGATGTGTGCTGGGCATGTTAAGATATGTATGTGATATAGGGCATATTTGTGTGTGTTTCATAGTCATCTTTTTTTAAAATTTATTTTATGTATTTATTTTTGGCTGCGTTGGTTCCTCGTTGCTGTGTGCGGGCTTTCTCTAGTTGTGGAGGGCGGGGGCTACTCTTCGTTGCGGTGCGCGGGCTTCTCATTGCGGTGGCTTCTCTTGTTGCGGAGCACGGGCTCTAGGCGCGTGGGCTTCAGCAGTTGTGGCTCGTGGGCTCAGTAGTTGTGGCTCGTGGGCTCTAGAGCTCAGGCTCAGTAGCTGTGGCACACTGGCTCAGTTGCTCCGCGGCATGTGGGATCTTCCCGGACCAGGGCTCGAACCCCTGTCCCCTGCATTGGCAGGCGGATTCTTAACCACTGCACCACCAGGGAAGCCCCTCATAGTCATCTTTACCTTTGTCAATAATAGCAAACATTTGATGATCACATCTGTGTTCATTATACCTAGTTCCCATGTTGGGCATTAGGTTTAAAACAAACTGAGAAGGAAAGTGAACTAACAAGAGGGCCTATGAGTGTCCTCTGTGTGTGTGTGTGTGTGTGTGTGTGTGTGTGTGTGTATGTTTATACACATACACATACACATATAAAATACGTGAAATATTCTTTTACATTTATATAATATTTTATATATGAAAGAATGTGTATATTCTTTTAGTCTCCAAACAGACTTGTAGAATAAGTATTTTTATGCCCAGTTTAACACAATGGTATACTGAGTATTCTGAGGTCTGACTCAAAGCACAGACTTTTTCTAATAATTAATGATGGTGATGATAAGAACTACTATCACTTGGGCACTTAGATGTACCAGGCATGGGGCTACTTGCAATATTTATTATCTCACTTGACACTTAAAACAACCCTGAGGCAGTTATAACCCAGAGAGGTCAAAAAACTTGCCTGAGATCACACAGCTAGCTGTAGAAGAGCCAAGATTTGAGCATAGTTCTTTCTGGCTCTCAAATCTTTGTGGTAAACCAGTAGCTATACTGACCCCCATGTAAGAGAGATAAAAAGCAACCACTGTTAAATGACAAGTAAGTGTTACAAACAAGTAGTTTATGTTTAGCAAGACAGAAATAAGAAAGGGAGGAAGGGGAAGAAAAAAATAAATGGCCAAAATATTTTTTCACAACTCTCTTTCTGTAATTTTAGCCACACGTTCCCCCCCCCCCATAATGTGCAGACCCTCATGAGAACTACCAGTTAGTTGAACAGTAAGAGAGCCTGCTGTTCTTTATTTGCACTGCGACTGTCAGCAAAGACAGAGCAGCAGCCGTGTTCTGCAGACTCTACCCGTCCTTTATTCATCTGCCTTTTATTGTTGATCATTTTAACTGCATAAGTGTAGTCACTTCGAGGAAACTTTGAAGACGTTAGGTCAGCACATAATATTTTTTTGGGTCCTTCTGGAGACTTGAGATCCATATGCCACCTCAGCAGTTGTGGCTCGTGGGCTCAGTAGTTGTGGCTCGCGGGCTCTGGAGCACAGGCTCAGTAGTTGTGGCACACGGGCTTAGTTGCTCTGCGGCATGTGGGATCTTCCCGGACCAGGGCTCGAACCCGCATCCCCTGCATTGGCAGGCGGATTCTTAACCGCTGTGCCACCAGAGAAGTCCCTTCGCTCATTTTTTGTGGGCTTGTGTTTTTGGCAAGGAGGGGACACGAGGTTTTCAGAGAAGGCTATAGTTTATTAGGTAAAATTAATCTTTTTGAAACCAATCTTCAGGTCTTTTACATTTATCCAAACTATCCTTAGGCCTTACTTTATTGCCAGATTAAAAAAAATAAATTCATTGTTACATATTGAAAACTTGTTACCGTGTATGAAGACATGAATATAGTTATTTGAATGGCAAATCCTTCTGGGAGTAAACTGAATACATGTTCCTGGTGTGAATTAACAGATGATGAGATAAAATGTCTCTGGACTCAAAATTCTAATAAACTTTCATAAGTCAGGATTTTAAATCCTGGAGGATGCACACAGTTCTCGTTTGGGAGCTAATCTCTCTCCCACTCCCTACTTCCTCTACCCCAGCACCTACCAGAGGCAGATGCTGGACACCCCTTTCAGCTTTTCTCATTTCTCCCAGGAAGATTCCAGAGAACTTGTTGATTCAGATGTCCTAAGATTTAAAGCGGCTTCCTATCCCCTGGGAGTATAGGGGACTGCGGGGGTGGCTAGAACAGTGAATAAACCCTTACTGTACATTGGAGTCATCAGGGAGACTTTAAGATACTGATGCTGGGGTCCCATTTCTAGTAATTCTGATTTAATTGGTCTGGGATGTATTCTGAGCTTTTGAACTTTTAAAGTTCCTCAGGGGATTCTAATGTGCTGCCAGGGTTGAGAATCAAAATTCTAGCATCGTGGTTCTCAAACGATAGTATGCATGAAAAATCTCCTGGAGGATTTGTTCAAGCACAGACTCCTGGGCCCCACCCTCAGAGTTTCTGACTCTGCAGGTCTGATGTGGGCCTTAGAGTTGCCTCTCTAGCAGGTTCCCAGGAAATGGCTGATGTGCTGGTCCACGGACTGCTGTTTGAGAACCACCAACCTAGAGCAGTTTGTCTCATCTGGGAATCTTGCTAAAATGCAGATTCTGATTCAGTAGGCTTGGCATGGGGTCTACGCTTCTGCAGCTCCAACAGGCTCCCGGCGGATACTGATGCTGATGCGGCCAGTCCAGCAAAGCTCTAATGGAAAGCATCGTTTCAACCCAATTCAGTAACATCCTGCCTAGAAAAGATGTGTGGTCTGTGAGATTCCTGGAGGTACCATGGGCTCAGCATACAGCTTGGACCACTTGGAGGCAGGCAGAGATCTGGAGGGCTTAGTGCTGCTTTGGCATTTGGCCAGCTGCCGTTTGCCAGGATATTTGAACATGCCCCTGGTGAAGCTCTGTTGTCAGTAGAGAACTTCATTGTAAAGATTCCCATTTTGCTTGAAGGAGTAACACAGTGATCCTCAACCCCAGTCACACAATAGAATCACCTAGGGAGCTATAGAAACAGATATTAATTCCCAGGCTCCTTCCCCAGAAATTCTGCTATAATTGATTGGAGGTGGAATCCAGACAGTGGCATTCTTAAAAGCTTTGTAAGTGATCCTAAACGCACAGCCAGGGTTGAGAACCACTGAGTTCAAGGATCGCATGTTGTGGTCTTACAGATCATTTAATTATTTTTCTTTATATTGGGCTAATTTATATCCCACTCTGGTACAAACTAACTATTAGGTTTTTGAAAACAATTTAATGTGACATGTTTAACAAACCACCAGGGAAAGGCTCTATGTAGATGCCATCACTGTTAAATCCTAAATTCAGAGTAAAAGAAAGTGCTGGGAAAGTACAGCTGGTGTTTCCGAACAAGCTGAAATATGAAATATTTCTGGGACTGCATCAACAAGCCTAATTTTTTCCCCTCGGGGTTATGGTTGTGTGGAACAAGTCTTCACCACGAAGCTTGCCAAAAAAGGTTATGATAAAATCATGGAATGTGAATGAAAAGAATTCACAGTGTAACTTTAAAGGAGTCAGCCTCTAAATTTAAAAATGCAGGGATGACATGTGTCTTGCACTTGTAGTAGAAGTCTTCAGAACCAAATAGTGCTGGGTATAAGAGAGCGCCTCCTTTACGTTTGTATGGCCAAGAAGCAAATGAGATGGGGAGGATGGCCAACCAGAAAGTGATGAGGACACAGCCGAAGACCCTGAACCTCTTTATCTTTGCAAATGACTTTATAAAAAATTTGTTTTTGTCTGCGTTGGGTCTTCGTTGCTGTGCGCAGGCTTTCTCTAGTTGTGGAGAGTGGGGGCTACTCTTTGTTGCGGCGTGCAGGCTTCTCATTGCTGTGCCGTCACTTCTTGCAGAGCACGGGCTCTAGGCGCGTGGGCTTCAGTAGTCGCAGCACACGGGCTCAGCAGTTATGGCTCACAGGCTCTAGAGCACAGGCTCAGTAGTTGTGGTACACGGGCTTAGTTGCTCCGCAGCATGTGGGACCTTCCCGGGCCAGGGCTCGAACCCGTGCCCCCTGTATTGGCAAGCCGATTTTTCACCTCTATGCCACCAGGGAAGTCCCTGCAAATGACTTTTGCATTCTATACTTGAGCAAAAATGTAGCCATTGACTCAACATACAAATACCAGGAAAGCTGAAGTTACTTTTGCTCTTGGCATTGTGGACTAGTGTGAAGTTCGTGCTTTGGAGGCTCTGCCACTTACTTTGTGACCTTGGCCAAGTTTCTTAGTCTCTCTGTTCCTGTCTCATCTGCCAAGTAGCAATGCCGATTTCGTCTCTTTCGCACAGGAGTGGGAAGGGGTGTGAGCACGAGGTGAGGCGTGGCACCTCACGGAGAAGGTGCCTAGCTGGTAGATATTCCTTCACTGCTCTAGCATGATCATGAGAATTGAATCCTTAATAAGAAACACCATCCAGCAAAATGTTTTTCTTATAAGTCTTTACTGGTATTTTTTACCTGTGAATTATACTAATTCAGATTTCTTCTTAACAATCATGAGACAAATATTTTCTGTGTGGCGAGTAGGTTTGTTCTTGCGTCGGAGACTTTATTCTTGCTGTTTCCTGCATCTGGGATACCCTTGCCCTGCAGTTTGCCTGCCTTCCCCCTTATTTCATTCAGGTCTCCGTGCAGGTGCCATGTCCTCAGGAGAGACCTGCGTCACCCACCTGGCCAGTGCATTACAGTCGTATTGTCAATTCTGCTTCAAAGAATTTGTCGCCGTCTGGCATTATGCTGTGTAGTTCTTTGTTTATTATGTTACTCCTCTAGAATGGTAAATCCAAGAAGGCAAGCAAGGACTTTGTTTTATTCCCTGCTCCAGGCCCTGTGCCTAGAATCCTTGGCACATGGAACTCATTCAGTAGATATGTGCTGAATGAATGGGTGAAGGAAGGATTCATAGATTGCATCTCAGCTGGTACCATGAGGTGTGTCTCCCAGGACCACCTAGTGGCCACTGTGATACCCTAGGCTGATGCCATAGCTACTGCAAGACTTCAGATTCTAAAGGAGTGAGGTTTTAAAGGAGGGAGATTACCAGAGTAAGGTATGGGGAAAACAGTGATCCCAGACTCTTCTCCTCTTAACTCTATGTTCTATCTGCTAAATTCTGTGATATTAGTTCTAATCCAAATTTGAGTTCCCTTAAAATAGCTCCATAGTTGGAACTCCCAAGAATTGTCTCAGAATGATGATGGGTTGCCTGTGTGCATGTATATGTATACGTGAGAATTGGGATAGATTTCAGCAAAGCACAGAGTACCCAGCAGCACTGACTTTGTATTTGCCTTTCTAAATTTACTGGTCCATTTTACGTGGCCTGTTTTTCCATTAATAAGTGTGCAGCATATCTGCTGTTATTATTTTTTTTAATTTATTTTTGCGGTACGCGGGCCTCTCACTGTTATGGCCTCTCCCGTTGCAGAGCACAGGCTCCGGACGCGCAGGCTCAGCGGCCATGGCTCACGGGCCTAGCTGCTCCGCAGCATGTGGGATCCTCCCAGACTGGGGCACGAACCCGTGTCCCCTGCATCGGCAGGCGGACTCTCAACCACTGTGCCACCAGGGAAGCCCTGCTGTTATTTTTAAATGGCCATTTTAAGAGGTTTTGAAAGAGGAAGAATGCTTCAGTGTCAGATGTGGGAGGCTCTACAGAAATTAAATAGCTAGAATGAGAATCTGGCAGTCTAATTTTTCTTTTTTTTTTCTTTTTCCATTTAGTAGTTTTTCATTCGTCTTTGGTTTTCTTTAAATCTGTGTTTAAAGCAGAAAACCCTTGAATGCATTTGCTGCTTGTAGATGATGATTTTACTTTTCCTGTTGACATATGGACCTGGAAAAAGTCTACAACTGGCCAAGATGCAGGTTAAAGTGACTAGGATTGATACAGACTTGCCATTATTATTGTAAAGTCCCTTTAATACTGGGTGACCCTGTCAATATTTTGAGGCTAACCTCTTAAAGAGAGATAATTAATATGATGAAACTAGCTTATTTCCCTTAATTACCTCTGTTGCAAGTGATCCTGTCACTTTAGTCTTTCTATATCTGGGGCAGTTGTTTTTTGTTTTTGTTTTTTTTTTTAAGATGCCAGTTGCAAAGGGGCAACCAGACTGAAGAGGTTGTTAATTAAGTTAAGTACTATATATAGACTTGTTAGACATCATAGGGAAAGAGTAAGGAGAGGCTTCTCTTCAAATGGATAAAATTTAAAATTCAGAGGTAATGTCAGAAAAGCCTTCTAAATGATAGAAAATATATGGTGTGTCTGTAGTTTTCTCCTTATTTTCTCCATGGAAGAGAGATGGAGTAGAGACACAGATGAATAAATGAAGTCGACTGCAAGAATTATTTAGAAACAGGCTGAGAAAGAAGGTTTTAGAAAAACAATTCCTGATGCTATGGTAACCATAGTTGGGTTCAAGTGACAGGCTGATGATGGGGGAAGGGAAGGATGCTGGGTGAGTGTTCTAGATTATCTGTTGAAAAGTGAATAGAGGGTAGAATGAAGAGGAGAATAAAGCTAAGACACTTAACGATTACAAAATAAAAAAAAAAGATTTAAATCTTAGAAATCTAAATTCTTTGAAAGCATCACTTTACAATTTGCCAAGTCAGTATAACAGGCTTGAATCTTCTGCCTGCTAGTCATGAACTTAACAACACATCCTGGAAAAATTAAAAACTGTTAGAAATATGAGGAGAAGTTGCTGGTTCATAGTGGGAGATTTTTTATAGATCCTTCTTGGAAATCAGGTAAAAAATGTAAGATGTAAGTGAGCTGAATGTCATAATTAAGCTTGATTTAATAGATTTGCAAGTTTGGATTCAATAAACAGAGAATACATGTCCTTTCCAAATACTTGTGTATTCAAAAAGTTGGCCATAGGCCACATGTACATACACGCATGCCAAAAAAACAAAAACAAAAGATAAACTCAAGAAATTAACAGAAGTAGAAAATTGTATAGCCTACATTTTCTGGCAACAGGGCAGTGAAACTATAAGTTAAACTGAAAAGGAAAGCCAAGGAGAAAGAAAGGAAAAAGGAAAGCCATGCAGAAATTTATTAGCGCTGTCCTAAAAAGTCCTTAGTTAAAGAAGAGATCAAAACTGAATTAGAAATGAGTTACATTGAGAGTAGGACGTATCAAAAATTAGAATATAACCAAAGCAATATTTGGCTAAAGTATTAAAATCATAATTAAAGTTATTCACACTTCTGAGAAAGTGAACTAAGTGAACTAAGCATCAATTTTAAACCTAGAGAAAAGCAATTTTTAGCAATATTTGGCTAAAGTATTAAAATCATAATTAAAGTTATTCACACTTCTGAGAAAGTGAACTAAGCATCAATTTTAAACCTAGAGAAAAGCCAGGTAAACAATCTGAAAGACAAGGAAGAGATTCAAAAACTTGAGAGAACCCATGAACACATAAACCACAAAAAAGAAAGCTTGCTCCATAAAGCCTGAAATGAATTTGTAACTCTAGATGAATGAGGTATTTCTTAATGTGTATATTTCTTAATATATATAAATGTTATATATCTTTCTAATATATGTTAGTATAGATAATTCTAAAAAAGGTGGAACACCTGAATAATCTAATAACCAACAAAGAAATCTGTCCTTTCCTCCTTTAAAAATATACTGAGTTCAGATAGGTTCATGAGTTATATGAAAACATCAAAGAATAGATAATTCCTATGGTATATGAACTGCTTCATAGCCGAGAAAGAGGTAGAATGATAAACAGGTCATTGAAAAAGTTAGTATAACTCTGGAACTAAGACCAGATGAGGCCAGCACACACACACGAAAAGAGAGAGCTCCGGGCTAATATTACTCAAGCTTATTAATCTAAAAATCTTAAAATGTTAGGAAGTCACACCCAGCTGGATCTTTAGAAAGAGGGTTTATTCTAAGAAAACGAGGCTGGTTTAAAATCTACTAATTGATTATATCAGTAAATTAAAGGGAAAGCCAATATGAATCTTGAGAAAAGTTGAAAAAGCATTTATAAGATTTAATCCTCTTATGTGGTACCTTATGCCACGTGTGTTACTAAGGCAGGTCTTCAGAAGTAAATAAATCTCTCAGGGCTTGAGCTGCAAAATACATATCAGTCAGTGACAATGTTGGGACTGTTAAAAGAAACTTAAAGAGCAGAATAACTAGGAAGATCTAATATGTTGGGTTTTAATGAAAACATCTTTCTTTGAAGCTTATGTTTTAAAAATCTGATTATACATACCGGATAGTTTCTAGAATGAGAACGTAATAGAATGTGATACAGAATAAGTTAATTACAGCACATTAACACGAGCAGAAATTAAGTTCTGTTTGCAGTTAAAGTCATAGCACTCTTATTAATTATGAGACCATGTGTTTGTGTTTGACAGATAAGAGATCTACTCAGTGTGCTTTACACACTCCATCACCCATACAGCCACGATTTGCTTTCTCCTCCTCAGCTCTTTGATTTGTTCTGCCCACGCTGATGGGGATCCAGGAGTGGAATTCCTCTTAATTGTGTTCTCTTCTGAAGACAGTTGCTTGGGCTTGTAATACGAAAATTGGATATATGTATCCTCTGTATATCCTGCCGCAGCCACACTGGCCTCTTGCTCCTCTTGGGAAGTGCAGGAGTGCAGTAGCTGTGCCCTCTGCTGGGATGCTCTTCTCCCAAGTATCTCCATGGCCCACCCTTCACTCCTTCAAATCTGTTCAAACATCAGCTTCCCAGTGATGCCTGTTCCAACCAAATTGTTTTTTGTTTGTTTTTTAATCTGTCTTTGGCTGTGTTGGGTCTTCATCGCTATGCTCAGGCTTTCTCTAGTTGCAGCGAGCAGGGGCTACTCTTCATTGCAGTTTGCGGGCTTCTCATTGCAGTGGATTCTCTTGTTGCAGAGCACAGGCTCTAGGTGCGCGGGCTTCAGTAGTTGTGGCACGCAGGCTCAGTAGTTGTGACACACGGGCTTAGTTGCTCTGTGGCATGTGGGATCTTCCCAGACCAGGGCTCGAACCTGTGTCCCCTGCATTGGCAGGTGGGTTCTTAACCACTGTGCCACCAGGGAAGTCCCCCGACCAAATTGTAACTGCCCCCCACTTCTTCCATGCACTCTAATTCCCTCTTGCTCTGTTCTGTTCCCCCACCCAGCACTTATCACCCTCTGCTACTATATAGTTTGCTTATTTATAATATTTATTGTTTATTTTATCACCCTCCAGTGCATTGTAAACTGTATAAGGGCCAGGATCTATGTTTGTTTTTCTTGTGGTGTATCCCAGGCTGCTGGAACAGCAGGCACTCAAGAAATATTTTTTAATGAATTTACTAGAACTATGAGTATGAAGGCTCTCCTGTGCTATCTTTTGATGAGACAAGAAATAGTTACACAAGGAAGATGGATGGTGAAATGAAAAATACAGCAATCAAGGTAGAAATGACCTGAGGGACACTTGATTTTGGAAATAGACCTACTTTTGTAATATAAAGAGCTAAGTGGACTGGAAGTAAGGAAGCTTGGATTCTTGCTTTAATTTTACCACTGACCTTAGACACATCGCTTGAATTCTTGGGCCTCAGGTTCTTTATCTACAAAATAGACTAAAATTTTTAGTTTAGAAGGCTGAACTAGGAGACCTCTTGCATCTAACCCTGCTTTGTGCTTCTTTGTGGATTTTACTTTAGGAAAGACAGAGCTTATGAACGTACCCCAATACGACATGGCATCATTTTCACCCAACATTTTCCGAACTCTTTCCACTCAAGGTCATGAGGCCATGATGATGTGCTTTTGGTTTATTTCAGACTTCTCTTTTTTTTTTTTGCGTTTAAAAAGGCATTATTGTAAAATAAAGGTACCTTTATTTTAAAAATAGTGATAAAATATGCATAATGTAAAGCTTGCCATCTTCGCTATATTTAAGTGAAGGCATATTAATGCCACGGTTCAGTGGCATTAAGGACATTCACATTGTTTGTGCAACCATCACCACCATCCATCTCCAGAACGTTTTTTTTCACACACACACACTATATTTTATTTTTACAAGAGATAAATAGACTGACACCAAGCATTGTAAATGGATGACCACAACAAAAGCAACAATGATTGCAATTACCACACACGAAACACACTCGTGCTATGTCATAATATTGACATTCAGTCCAGTAATCCTCCACTGTAACAGCTCCTTTACTTTGCAGTGAAAATTGATTTGTATATTTTTTGCCTCTGAGTCCTTGTGGGATTTTTTTTTTATTCAAACAGAAAGTCACAAAAATTATAATCATCCTCATCAGTGCACTCAGTCCCATGTAATTAATTTTTTTTCATCTTGATCTTTTGTTAGCACTTTTATGAATTCATCAGTTTTCCATTAGAGTTCTGAAAATGCTTCTTCATTCGGTTCAGCACTATAGTCAGTTACCAGAAACCTGTACTTGTCAGAGTCTTTTCCATGAATTCCTTGAAGATGAAACCCTTTTATAGGAACATTTGTGCAAAAGCATCAGAGTACACCCAGAACTGTCTGTAAATGACAAAAGACTTAAAAATGACCACGGTTAAAGATTTGGTGACAGTTCATAATAATGCAATTGACAAGGGCCTAATGTGGCTATAAGTTTCTTAAAAGCTTAAACCAAGAAACTGAGCTATGGACTGGGGCTCCAGAAGCTAGGGCTTTGCTTGATTTATTTTTCTTATCTGTAAAATGGAAGTGCAGCAATAGGTTGGTGACATAATACTGTAGAAAGGAGAATGAGGTACATTTGATGGATTTCTGCTAGGGATAGAAACACACCAGATGCCATTTCGGGAAATTACATGGGAATTTGGCCTCAATATCCATCTTGCTAAAGCTTTCATATCATCTTAATCTGTTCATCTCCTCAAATTTCAGAGCTTGGAGGTCGAGTTCCTCCGTGGTAACTGTCATGCATCTTGTCTTCAGTCCCCAAAGCAGCCATTAGGTATTTGTGGGCCTGTTTTGGTGTTTAAATGTACACTGTTTTCAAAGAACGGCCCTTAAAACTCCTCTTAAACTTAAAGATCTTTCCATTGGTCAGTGACTGAGCCCGGTTTTCAGAGTCTCTGCGTCACACAGGCATCTTCCCTCCGCCTTTCTTCACCTGGTCTATGTGCTGGACATGGATTGTTCAACACAAGGGAGGGGACGGGCCGATGGAGAAGGCAGCTTCCACCTCTTGCTCTGGTGTCATGAGCAGGTCTCAGGAAAGATTTCCATGGGCGGCTTAGCTGTGTTTGAGGGTTCTCACCAGATTTCTGTCCCTCCTGTACTCTTTGTTAGTTAGTCTATCTTCAGGGCTGCCTGCACTTATGGGGAAAGTGCCCCATGCTGCCCCTGGGCCTGTGCTAAACTCTTTCTCTCCCATTTAGAAGAGAAGCCAGATTGCTCCAAGGCCCGCTGTGAAGTCCAGTTCTCTCCGCGTTGTCCTGAAGACTCCGTTCTGATCGAGGGTTACGCGCCCCCCGGGGAGTGCTGCCCCCTCCCCAGCCGCTGCGTGTGCGACCCCGCGGGCTGCCTGCGGAAAGTCTGCCAGCCAGGATACCTGAACATACTTGTGTCCAAAGCCTCAGGGAAGCCGGGAGAGTGCTGTGACCTCTATGAGTGCAAACCAGGTATGCACGGGCTTGGTCCCAGCAGCCTCGCTGCTTTGCATCAGAGGGCAGCAGCAGCCAGCCTTCCCCCGCCCCCCGCCCCACCCTGGCCACTTGACAGTGGGACGCTGCAAACTTGCTACTCTGAGCTAACAGCAGCCTGGCTTCTGCCCTCCAGTCAGAGAACCAGATAATCCACTGGTACAGAAGTGCCTTCAGAGAGGGACCCTGTCTTTTTCTCTTCTTTTTTCTTCCTTCAAAGTATGCTTGATGGGGGCCGTAGGGTTAAAACTTATGGTACTGTGGTTGCCTGCTTCATTCCCCCAGAGGAGGTCGTCGTCCTCATTTGCAGATATATCTGTCACTTTAAAGTATTACATTTAAAAACAATCATCATACATAAAACAAAGTTATTTTTAGATAAATACATGCATCAAAATGCCAGACATTTTATAATGAAATACTCAGCCCCAGTCTTCCTCCTTGCCAGCTCCCCACCATCCGTCTGTTAGCTTTATAGCATGTGCTAAGTCATCTTTGACTGTTTACTCAACTTCTTTGCCACATTTGTTTTGTAGTCATGTCCCAGCTGTTTCTGGATCTATGGTATTTCTAACATCTCTGTTCTTGTGGCTGCGTTTCTGATGTGGTCTGTGAATAGGTCTGGACTGCAGAGGTTTCCTCTTCCAAAGTTTCTAACCATGGGTCAGATTTTTTTTAACTGCTTGGTAAATGCTCAAGCCAAGCAAGCCCTTGTTCGTCTCTTGAGCTGTTTCATCAGAAATGCCTTGGGCTGGTCGTCACCATCCCCAGAACCACCACTGGTTTAACTCTCTGTCTTTCTCTGTGTCTGCATCTTAACTCTTCAGTGTCTTGTTCCCTTCTTTTCTTGAACAGAAGATTGGGGTCATATTACAGTTCTCTAACGTTGATGGAAATGAAAATGCCAGTGCTAAGACAGGGTTTCCAGGAAGCAAGGAGACTACAAAAATTTGAAGAGCCAGTGTTTCGTTTGGGGACTCAAAATGCAAGGAAACGTAACGGTGAATGGTGCCTCTGTTTGCCCCCCAGTTTTCAGCGTGGACTGCAGCACTGTGGAGTGTCCCTCCGTTCAGCAGGCCGTGTGCCCCCTGGACAGCTATGAAACTCAAGTCAGACTCACAGCGGACGGTTGCTGCACCCTGCCAACAAGGTCGGTCCGTCATTCGTTTTTTACGCTTTCTCCTCTGTCCTGTGTGTTAGCATCACGAAAGGCACGGTTTCAGGCATGCCGTTTGTTTTCTCCAAGGGTCAGAGAACCCTAATATCCTCCTGTTTCTGTGGAGAAATCACTGAACGGTTACTATGACTTGGTAGTTCCATGTATCGTTCCTGGGGCCAAAGTCAACTGTCCTCAGGTTAAGTCCCTAATCCTTAGAGCTTCCTCAGGTTGGGGTGCCTGTGCACTTTTGCAGGCTGCAAACTAAACAGGCACGTGTGTCCCTCAGTCTGGAGCCGGGGAGGCAGCAAGGTATCGATCCATAGTGGGCATGTCATTTTATCCTGTGCAGTGAATCTTACAGGTGTTTAACCATTGTTTCCAACGGGGTGAAACACTGCATGCGTCATAGAATTGCTCCCCAGGGATCCTTGACGTTTGCAATCACACCTCTACCCAGACCTATAACTTGCTGAGGCAACAAGGAGTTTAAATTCCTATAATGCTTTCTGGAGGAACAAGCACATCTCTCTTTGGCTTGATGGGGAAAAAGCTGCTGTCAGTTTAGTCTTAGTAGCCGGACATCCCCTTAACCCTGCAGGGCCAGACTTACTCCAGAACGCAAGGGTCCCCAGGCCCCCCATCCTTGCCCGTCTTCATAGCACCACCGTAGAGCTGGTACTTTGTGCTTTGCTTTGGGAAAGACCGTGCTTGGAATCATGGGGTTTACGTTCTATTTCCCCTGTTGAATGCCCTCCCCTCTTCCCTACCAGGTCCTCCCCTCCATATTTCCCAGGTCACTAAGTCATGATTTTGACTAAGCCATCTCATTTCTTTGAACTTTTGCTTTACATTTAATATCCAGAGTTAACATGGTACCTTCCTTAACCCCATATCTATGCTCTCTCTCCCTCAGTCCCTGTGCCAGGCACTTAGCATCTGTGTTTGTTGCATGAGTAATTGTGATTAAACAGATAGTTTGCTAAGGTAGGAATGTGTATGGTCTGTAGTTAAGGAAAGTATCAGTCATTTGTCCATGATTGAAGTAGACATCCAGAGTTTGTTCTGATAACTACTTTTTTCTTCTTCCTTCTCTTAAAACATGTTAATTCTTTGACATTTACTAGCTATTGTTGTGTCAGAAACCGTAGGATTCTCTCAGACATATTTTACAGGACTTGCCCTATCCTTTATAGTGCATCATAAAACAGGTGCAGAAATTTTTGTGAAGGTAACATACAGTGGCGTAGCACTTTCTTACGACACTACGTTGTGATAATTTATGTGAAGATGTTTGGAAAGGGTTGAAGTATTGTGCAAACATAAGGTATTGCTAATCAGTAAAGGAGGAAAATGGAGTATTACTAACAGTGACAGATGTCCCTTCAAGGTCTTCATGAAAAGGAAGGTGGCACATGATATTAAGACCATCTAATTAATCAAAACTAAGCCAGTTGTCAATTAACAAGACCTTTAGAGAGCAAAAGGGACGTTTCTCAATTCACCGTTATAAATGTAACGTAGCACCAGTTGTATGTAGGAGGCGCAGCAGGCTACTTTTTTCACTCTAAGGGGTCGAAATGGATAGAAGCAACAGGAAGACATACTTAATTTCAATTTAAGGGAAAAAAATTTCTTACAACTAATGATGTACAGTCATGCACTGGGCTGCTTCCTGAGATAAACTGAGCTCCCTGGGGCCGGAGAGATTTCTTTCCGTCTGGATGGCCACCTTCCAGGAATGCTTAGAAGAAATGTTACCTTGGAAAGGAGGTTCAAGTAGAAGCCTTCCGTTTTTATCCCCAAGCTTCCGTGAGTCTGGTAAACATAAACCTTAGGGTGATTATTACGTATTGACCTAATTTTGACTTTGGCATTCAGAACCAAAGGATATTCAGTTAAAGGGCTCTAATGAAGAAATTGGAAGCATGGAGAAGGAAGCCATCCAAAAATCCCAGGGTAAATTATTTGCAGGGGGAGATAAGTTCTCACAGCTCTTTGGTTTCCTGTATTTTAAATAGTCAGTGACCCTTCCTCCCCTGCTGCCCCTTCCCCACATGCATCCTGTGTTCCCACCTGAACTGGATCCCCTCCATCCCCCAAGCTGTCTCGAGCTCTGGGCCTTTGCATTGGCAGTGGGCTCTTCCCTGATTGCCTTCCCCTTCTACAAACTTCTCCTCTTTCAGGACTACATTTCCTTCTCTTTGAAGTGTTTTTCAGTCTTCAGCCCCTAAAGATGACTTAGGTGTCTCTCCTCTGCTCCCTTGTAATCTAATTCCCATGTATCTCTTTTTTTTCCCCCCCCCGTATCTCTTTATCATAGCCCTTTTCATAATACATGGAAATCATTGGGTTTTTTTGGTCAGTCTCTCCTACTCTCTGTGCTTCTCAGGGAAGGGAGTATTTTATAGCCTCTGGTACATAGAACAGGACTTGATATAAAATGGTAACTGACATTTATGAATGAGTGAATGAATGAATGAATGAATGAACAGGCCCACTATTGGCCATGATGACTTATATGTTGAGGAAGAGAAAAATTATCTTCCTGCCATTAGGTGGTAATACCACTCCTTGTCTCACTATAAAACCCTTGCAGTTTCCTCCCAACCCCCTTCTTTATGGCCAGTCCTCAGTATTGCAGAAATCCTCCACTCCAAGCACTGAGCTCACCTCTCAAAGCATGAGATGTCTTTATCTCTCCATTCTACCTTTTCTAATAGTATTGTTCATCCTGCAGGACTCCCAGTTAAATTCTACTTTATCCACAAGGTCTTTGTTCTTCAGCCAACACCCGTCTCACTCCCTAGGTACTCCCAACATATCCTGTCCATGTTGCCAATTAATCATATACTTCCTTGCATTGTTATGTAACTGTTAACATGGGTAAAGTCTTGTCTCACCAGCTAAAGGACATTTCTACAGGTCAGGAATTGTGTCTTCTTTCTTTTCCTCTGTGTATGCATTAATTATGAATGAATCAGTAATGCAGAATACACTCAGACTGTGACTTAACCTAGTTGAGCATATTAAATGGGTTCCCACTTATTAAGGAGGATGACAGACAGGTCATACTTTGATAAGAGAATAAAAACCCAAACAATCACGTGAAAGTGGAAATGAAAAGAAGAGAGCCTCATATGTTGTAATACTGGTAGTATTTTAAGAGAAGAGAACTACCCAACTTTATCGTTGTGTGTGATCCACGTCAAAGGTTTTCTCTTTGAGACCATGATTAGGTATAAAGAAGAGCATTTTAGAATACGCAAAGCCCTGTTATGATGACTTGACCTTTACCAGTGTATTTATAAAGAGCACTGTTAAGAAATTAGAGCCATTTGAGATCAAAACTGATTGTGTGGCGAATTCAGGGGGAAAAGCCCTTTATAGTCAGGACAGAGTAAGGTAAAATATTGGAAACTTTAGCATTAGAGGTTTACCTTAGGTGGAAGTCACAGCCCCTTTTTTGTAGGACTTATTATATTTGCATGGACTAAAAAAGGAATTTGTGGACATTCTGCCCTCATCTTAAAGAATAAATCCCTCCCTCCTTCATTACCATCCAAATGGAATTGCCATTCCCAGTGAGACTGTGTCACCCATTAAGGCCCCTGACTGCCCTGTTTGGGTGTAAGTACTTGCTCACTTGGTGAATTTTCTTTTGAGTTGCCTGTTCTCAGTTCATTTATTCATTCAGTTATTCATTCGTTCATGGAACATGAGCTGAGCTCTTCCAAGTGATAGATACTCCCCTCCAGATGTCCTTATGGTGCATGGATATCTCTTTCCACTTCCATGCCTGACAAGTACTGGTTCTCCCACCCACCTCTGCCCTTTCTAAGGATACGTTAGTCCTTCTCCCCTTGCTGAGTCTCTGTGTTTTCTTAATGGCCCATCCTTCATTGTCCCCTCTTTTGCTGTCCTTTCTCCTAAACTTCATCCTGTTTAGATATAATTCTTTGTGATAGAATTATCATTTTAAAGTCTTCCTTCCCTCAACTTGGTTTAGGTGTCCAAGCACTCTGCTAATTCTTTTCATCCTCTTCTCTTCTGTTGGTGCTAGAATATGTTGTGAGGTGTATGGCAGCTCATCATACCTTTCAGGAGATAGTGAAAAGGAATGAGACTTAGTGGCTCTGGGCCTTAAACTGGGCCTGAACCCTGCATGATGACAAAAAGGAAAAATGGGACTGTCCATGGGGCTCATGACACCTCATGGTCTTTGCAAGACCCTTTGTACATGTGTGCATGTGTGCATGCCAGTGCCTCCATGGAAAAGGAAACTCACAAAGAGAAAGTTATGTCAAATCAAATGATATCTTTGCAGGGAAGGAAAAACAGGAAAGTCTTTAAGTAACATCTAGGTGGCAGTAACAGTGACAGCTTAAACTTGTACCTTGCTGTTTACAAAGCATTTTTTACTTTTGCTGCCCTCATTTTGTCATCTTTCTGACTCCATGAGAAACTTATGGATATGAAAACAGAGGTTGAGAGAATAAGTGACTTGTGCAAGATCACAAATGTTTTTTGGTACAAGGGACAGAGCAGGTCCAAGTCTTCAGCCCAGGTTCTTTGATTCAAAGCCCTATACTCTCCAGTGCAGTTTTTTTGTTTTTTTTTTTGTACAATGTTCTGTTGTTGTTTTTAAGTTCAGGAAATATATTAAAGAATATGAATTTATATCTCACCATCATGTTTGTTTATATCAGCATAGTACATATTAACACAATATACCCATGTTTCAGTTACACATTGCTGTGTAACAAGACACCCCCAAAAGTAGTTGCTTAAAACAATGAAGATTTATTATTTCTCATGCCTCAGTGTTTTAACTGGGAGGTTCTTCTGTAGGCTGGTGGGTCATCTGGGGCTAGATGGTCTACGGTGGCATCATTCTCACATATCTGGCTGGAAACGCCTGTCACCCCCTGTGTGGTCCTTCATCCTGGCTCCTCTGTGTGATGGCAGAAGCAAGGGAGGAAGCAGCAAAGCCTTAAAAGAGACCAAGAACTTGGAAGTCACACAGCATGACCTCCACTGCATTCTGATAGTGTAAGCAGTTCACAGGGAGAGCCTTGGTTCAAAGTGTGGGGCAGTGGATTCCACCTCTTGATGGGAGAAGCTGCGAAGAATTTGTGACTTTTTTTTTTTTTGCGGTACACAGGCCTCTCACTGTTGTGGCCTCTCCCGTTGCCGAGCACAGGCTCCAGACGCGCAGGCTCAGCGGCCATGGCTCACGGGCCCAGCCGCTCCGTGGCATGTGGGATCTTCCCGGACCGGGGCACGAACCCGTGTCCCCTGCATCGGCAGGTGGACTCTCAACCACTGCGCCACCAGGGAAGCCCTGTGACCATTTTTAATCCACCATAACATACATGTCATCAAAATAGGGGCCTCCTTAGGTTTCATTTTCTAATGGTCGAACGTTGGTGGAGTGTTGCAGCTCTGCGACCTTCTTTCCAAAGACTAAATGTCCTTCTGGCCCTGGGACTCAGGGCCCTCCTTTCTCTCAGCTGCTCTGTTTCTGCTTCTCCCTTCACTTGCCAGTCAGCAGTTCACCTGGGAGTAGATAAATGATTTAGGAGCCTCTGAGCACCACCTCAACTTTAAGCATCATTTAGCCAGTCATTATTTTTAACTCCTCTCCTTATGGAATGTTGTGACTATCTAGTTAATCTTGGTTTTCTCTCATCACACAACAGGGAATGCCATTTTTGGACGCCATAAGACTGCCTGATAAAACCAGGTCAATTTTTAAAACAAACAGAAAAAAACCCAAACTTTCAAAGATGTACATAGTAATTCCCTTGGTAATGGTTGATTCTGGAATGGATGGTTGTCTGAGAGAAATATACCCACCAGGTGTGGTTGGAGGGTAGATCCAGCCTGCGCTGTACCTCTGTGCATCCCATGTCCTCCTGTGTCGGCCAGCTTAGACTGTTTATTAAGAAGAAAGCTCCCAGATCATGTTTTGTTTTGTTTTTTCTCTGCACTCCTCACCCTTTGCTATCCCCGATGTATGTGCTGCATTTTACAGAGTTTTCTCTTTGCCTCTGTAATTTTTCACCAGGCTTTTTAGATACAGGTTCACAGGGGAGAAGTCAACTAGTTAAAAATCTAAAAAGTAATACCTTTACTCTATTCCCTTTTACCGTAAGTCAAATGAGTGTTTCAATATCCTTA
The DNA here is from genome assembly GCF_951394435.1 of Stenella coeruleoalba. Lineage (NCBI taxonomy): Eukaryota > Metazoa > Chordata > Mammalia > Artiodactyla > Delphinidae > Stenella > Stenella coeruleoalba. The sequence goes on along the minus strand of NC_137159.1, from coordinate 61,395,613 downwards.
TGCCTTTTGCTTTGTTATGTAATTGTTCTTATGTTTTTATTAAGAAGATGAATGAATATAATATGTTATTGACAGTCACCCATTCTAAATTTATTTTAATGAGATTTGTCCCCAACTTTTTGTTCTGAAACATTCTGTTTTCAATTTCTGTCTCTAAATATCCATTCCTTAATAGTTATTTAGAAAAGTCCAATCCAGTTATTTTGAGGTGGAAATAAATTAAGTCAGTGTTTATAACGTTGAAAAACTTAAAATAGGGTTTCTCCTGGGTTGTGTGCAGTGTATCAAGCCAGGTTCCCAAGCTCTCTCCTGTCTGCAGCCTCTCTCTGACTAAAGGGTCTGATTCTCTTCCAGAACATTTATATCTCTTGCTTTCTGAGACTATACTGAAAATCCTCTTTTATTTTGAAATCAAGATTTGGAAGCATTTTTAACTTTTTCTTCTTAGTCCAAAATAATTAAAAATTTTAGATTATCTGTAGGCTAAAATATTGACTGTTATGTGACTTTGGTTTTCTCTAAAACGTTTAATAGAATGTCTTGAGCACATTAGATTCTGAGTACAGTTCCAGTGAAAATGTAGCTGAACTTGAATCCCAGCGCTGCCCCACCCACAGGAGGCAGGTTGTATGGCTCTCCCGTTTCAGGAAGGGTCCTGCCCGCTGAGTGGCAGAGCCAGGCTTTGTGAGCACAAATCACCAGCTAGCACCGCACTGCTGTGGTCCTGAGCTCACTCCCCAAAGCCCCTCTCCGGCCCCACCACTCAGGGGACCTAACATTCCATGTCATACACTTGCTTTTACAGTGTAGTGCGTGGGCAAATGTGTACATGTGAGTAGACCGTTCAGCAGCTAAAGAATACTCCTTCACACGCCACCTGGTGCTATGCAGAAAAAACCTGTGCCTGGATACTGAGTTCTAGAATCCAGGTCCACTTCTGCATGAATCTGGACAAGCCTCACAACATCTGCGTCTGTTTTCTTACCTGAGAGAGAAGGAGGGGAGGAGGGATTTGATGATCTCAAAAGTAGCTTCTACTTAAATTTGAATTTTTTGACTTTTCCCAAACCCTTTAGAGAGGGGAAAAAAAAAACACCCCAATCTGCTGGTGACAGGAGACTCCTGAGAAAGAAATGAGAAGGGAAATTTTAGAAAATCCCAGAACTCAGAAGATAATGGGAGAGATATATGGTTTTCATCATGAAGGGGATAAAGTCCAAAGGAAGTCATAAAAGAATTACGGTTACTTTTTCTTTTTTTTCCATTTTCTTTTTAAAAAAAATAGGAAAGGCAAAATGAAATAATAATAATAATTTTTTCTTAGACTAATAATTTAAACCAGGATGCTCAGAACTGGTTGAATTGTGAAAACTGAGTGGTAATCCAACAAAATAGATTGCCTGTTGGTTAATGGCTAGTTGAATATTGCTAGTTAGTTGTTGTTGTTTTTTTTTAATATCTGTAAATAGATAGCCCCTTATATAGCAGGAGCAGAGACTGTGTGGCCAAAGACTGAATCCATAAGATAAGGACTTACTGTGTTAAACTGCTTTCTCATAGAATGTGGATATCTCTGCCTGTCCGCCTGCCTTTCTGGGTACGTTGTGGGGAGCGTGCTGGGTGTGGCATCCTCGTACCCCTGCATGCTCACCACCATGAACTCCCATCAGCCTGTGCATGGCTGCTGGCTGGCTCCCACACCAGTATTTGTACCTGTCTTTCCCCACCTATTGCTACCCCACTTCCCTTAAGGTAAAGTCTGTCTTTGTCTCTCTTCCCTGTCACTCCTCTTTATGCAGCGTCTCCATATTTTTATTGCATTTTTCTTTATTTCACACTAACTTGTATATACACACAGAGAGCATTATATTTGTGGAAGAGGTTTAGATTCTGTTCCTAACTTTATGATTACACCATTTCTTTCTATGTCTCTTAAAATAAAAAATGGTCTACTGAGTTAAGTTCCTTTTCTTTGTTTGAGCCTCAGTTTTATTTCTGTCTTGTAAGACATTGACCTTAGAAGACAATTTCTCACTCATACTGTGTCATATTTTAACAGCTACAAACACTGTAATTCCAGGAAAGGAAACAAGAAAAAAGGAGGGATGCCTAACCCTATTGTATCAGAAAGATACATCAGATATACAGCCCATGACCAGAACGAAGGTCATGAATTTTTTTTCCTTTACCACAACATCTAGATAGTCATACTCTGCTGCTTCAGGTTGAAAATCTAGGATGCTTAGTTCCCATTCCTCCATCCTGATTTCTCTGTGCTCTCAAGAAAATTTGTCTTGTTGGTACTGTATTGTATTACAATAATAGAGTCTTAGCAGATTGCTGCACGATGTTTCTTGTGACTGGATGTAGATATTTAGAAAAGCTTTCCGGGGTTTCAGAATTTATAGCCTGAAATTGACTCATCCCTGCTGAAGCCAACAGAATGGAATCTTTGGCAGGTTGTCTTTTCCTTTCAGAAGCACTTGAGTTACAGCAAAATTAATCTAACCACGGGACTTCCTTCGTGGCACAGTGGTTAAGAATCTGCCTGCCAATGCAGGGGACACGGGTTCGAGCCCTGGTCCAGGAAGATCCCACATGCTGCAGAGCAGCTAAGCCCATGCGCCACAACTACTGAGCCTGCGCTCTAGAGCCCGTGAGCCACAACTACTGAGCCCGTGTGCCACAACTACTGAAGCCCACGCGCCTAGAGCCCGTGCTCCGCAACAAGAGAAGCCACCACAGTGAGAAGCCTGCGCACCGCGACAAAGAGTAGCCCCCACTCACCGCAACTAGAGAAAGCCAGCGCGCAGCAACAAAGACCCAACACAGCCCCCCCAAAATTAATTAATTAAAAAAAATTAATCTAACCACAAAGCTACAGTGAGTGAAAACAAGGTGCAGATTTGGAAATGCTCAGTTAAATGGCCAAGACTCATTGAGAACCTCATGGAAGACAGAGAACACTGGGCTTGGTGGTAATGAATAAGATAGGGACAAGGCTTGAAGGAACTCATTACCTTAAAAATATTACCTCTGCCAGTCTCAGAGAAGTCGCAGACCTTTGGAAGGTAATAAGAAGGGAACACACAGACACACACACACAGAATCACTGATGATCATTTTTCATATCCCTCCATATTTGCCTGTAGTTTCAAAGCTTGGAATCTACAGGTATGATCTTACAGAGAAGTCCCATTGTATCCCTCTGCTCCATTAACATCTCTCCGCTTTTGAGTAATAGTGTTGGAGGGACAGTGTCAAGACTTTGCTGCTACACTTACACTTGGGTGATTCAGCTTTCCAGAGCTCCCCAGTCAAGTCTTGACTCCAGAGCCTCAGCCTATCATTCTGCTGCTTGACGCCTTTAGGAGGGTGTTGAGGGGCCAGAGGGTGGGCGGGAGGATTACACAAGGGTCAGGAACACGGAGGACAAGACTGTCATCACAGGGCACATCAGCCCAACCAGACACGGATGTCAAAGCCAGAAACTTCCTGCATGTGGCTCAGAAAAGGCAGGTTCCTTTTCAAAGCTCAGGGAGCCCCCCCTTAGTTCTTTGAGATGGTGTTAAGTTCTTTAGATCATCAAGTAACAGTTATTGTAGATCCCTATGCTCTTAACAGTGTGCTAGGTAATTAAGTTGCATGTATCATGCTTATGGAAACTAACCAGTGGAAATTATCCCTGAATATTCATTTTCAAAAGTACTTTATCAAATTAAGACTCTTGTAATGAATTATCATGTCCATCTGTTCCCAAGACCTTGTCTTGAAGAAGACGGCACTTAATAACAGTTTTGGGGGTTTTTTGGTAAGATTAATCTTTTAGTAGACAAATATCTCTAATTCAGTTCATTTTTTGGTTGTTCCCTTTAATTTGAATAATTATCCAGCTGCTTTTGGGGAATAAATAAAAGTAAGTTATCCAATATGTAAAATACGGGTTAGCATAGCACAGATTTAAAACATTCCTGACTCTTGACATGCTGTCATGGTAGCATTCTCTCTGTTTCTAAACACATGCAGAAAAATTTGGAAATATATTTGAAGCCCTTCTTTCTCAACTAAGAAAAGAACATCTATTCTGTTGCCCTCTGTCACAGTAATTTTTGGCCCAAAAGAGCAAGTCAACTCATGACGAAAAAAGCCAGAGTCTATATTAAACTCTGATGTTTTTAAAACAAAATAATTGTAGGAATTCCATGTTATTATTGGACTTATCCCCAGAATGAAGAAAATATGCTTTCCTAGAAGTAAAGCCCTTGCCCATTGGAGATGAACTATCTCCCTAGTAGAGAGTTTAATTTGTCAATAATTCACTTCAGATGTGGAAGCCCTGCACTTCCTATACTAGTGCCTTATGTCTTTGGCGTTTCACCATACATTAGACCAGTGTCTAGTCTTAGTTTATATTTGTTTCAGTCCTGAAACAAAGCTCAGGGCTCTCACTCAGAGGCTTTCAGTTTGATCTGAGTGAGCCTGGCCATCACCAGATGATAAAGACACGGCCTTCTGACCCTCGCTCAAAGAGAGTAACTCAGCTGAATTCCATAAGACTTTCGATTAGGTTGGAAAGTGGAGTGCACAGCCTGGATAATATTGAACCTCAGAGGGCTTTCCCCACCCACCCTCATTTGAAATCATCATCATCATGACACAGCTGAACGGGAGAACAGCTCCAGACAGTTCTGCAAAAATGTTTTGTGAAGGTATTTACGTAACTAATAAGCAAATCTAGCATATTCAAATCATACCTCTTCTGGAAATACCAGAAGCAACCCCAAATTTGGTGTACTATATTTTACTCTTCATCTGCACCTTTACGTGGGATGTAAGTGATAAGACTCATTACTGTGTGGACACAGAGTGCAGAGGGTTCAGGGTTATATTTGCCCAGCAGATGTTTAACTGCTTGACTGCAACCCTGAAGGTGGAGGCAGCTGGTTTCTCTTGGACTTGATGCTCAGTTAGTCTCTTGTGAATGTATCACACAGACAAGTGCAGTTTAAATGAACCTTTCCTGATTTTGCCTTTGTTTGTATGTCATGACTCTTACGATAAGATGATGGAGTACTCTGATCTCCATAACTAGATCATGGATTCTTGAATACTCTTATGACACTTCCTAAGACATTAGATTGTGTACTTTTTTGAGGACAAGGTTGCACCTTGTAAGTCTCAATCTCATCATTGCCTACCACAGTATATGCTTTTGGTTAAATTTATAGATGGTTAAACTGTGGCAAGTCCTAGCATCAGAATCCTACAGTGTTTTTAGTCTGTGTGGAGAACAAATATTCGAGTGTTTATCATGTGCTGGATGTTATGCTAACCTTGTAGGAATAAGATGTAGACACTGATGTCAAGGAGCTTACCATCTAAAGGAAAGGCATATACATGCCACATCTTCCTTATCCATTCATCTGTCGATGGACACTTAGGTTGCTTCCATGTCCTGGCTATTGTAAATAGTGCTGCGGTGAATATTGTGGTACATGACTCTTTTTGAATTATGGTTTTCTCAGTGTATACGCCCAGTAGTGGGATTGCTGGGTCGTCGTATGGTAGTTCTATTTTTAGTTTTTTAAGGAACCTCCATACTGTTCTCCATAGTGGCTGTATCAATTTACATTCCCACCAACAGTGCAGGAGGGTTCCCTTTTCTCCACACCCTCTCCAGCATTTATTGTTTCTAGATTTTTTGATGATGGCCATTCTGACCATGTGAGGTGATACCTCATAGTTGTTTTGATTTGCCTTTCTCTAATGATTAGTGATGTTGAGCATTCTTTCATGTGTTTGTTGGCAATCTGTATATCTTCTCTGGAGAAAGAAGATGTGGCACGTGTATACAGTGGAATATTACTCAGCCATAAAAAGAAACGAAATTGTGTTATTTGTAGTGAGGTGGATGGACCTAGAGTCTGCCATACAGAGTAAAGTAAGTCGGAAAGAGAAAAACAAATACCGTATGCTAACACATATATGTGGAATCTTAAAAAAAAAATGGTTATGAAGAATCTAGGGGCAGGACAGGAATAAAGACACAGACGTAGAGAATGGACTTGAGAACACTGGGAGGGGGAAGGGTAAGCTATGACGAAGTGAGAGAGTGGCATGGACTTATATATACTACCAAATGTAAAATAGATAGCTAGTGGGAAGCAGCCGCATAGCACAGGGAGATCAGCTCGGTGCTTTGTGACCACCTAGAAGGGTGGGATAGGGAGGGTGGGAGGGAGACACAAGAAGGAGGAGATATGGGGATATATGTATATGTATAGCTGATTCACTTTGTTATAAAGCAGAAACTAACACTCCATTGTAAAGCAATTATACTCCAATAAAGATGTTAAAATTAATAAATAAATAAAGGAAAGGCAAACATGTAGAAAACAATGCAATTTAGAGGGCTACGTGCTTTAGAGATAGCAGTGTGCAAAAAACAGTAAGCTCACAGAGCAAAGAGATCCTATTTGGAAAACTGTTGGATTTGACTTTTGAGCTCAGTCTTTAAGAATGAGTCAGAGTTCACCAGATGGAGAAAGAGGAAAGGGCATTCTAGGCTATTGTGGTCATTGATTTTTAAACTTTTAATGTGTCTTGCAACTTAAAACATTACCACTAGAAAAGGGAACCCTCTTGCACTGTTGGTGGGAATGTAAATTGATACAACCACTATGGAGAACAATATGGAGTTTCCTTAAGAAACTAAAAGTAGAACTACCATACAACCCAGCAATCCCACTACTGGGCATATACCCTGAGAAAACCATACTTCAGAAAGAGTCATGTACCACAATGTTCATTGCAGCACTATTTACAATAGCCAGGACACGGAAGCAACCTAAGTGTCCACCGACAGATGAATGGATAAAGAAGATGTGGCACATATATCCAATGGAATATCACTCAGCCATAAAAAGAAACAAAATTGAGTTATTTGTAGTGAGGTGGATGGACATAGAGTCTGTCATACACAGTGAAGTAAGTCAGAAAGAGAAAAACAAATACCGTATGCTGACACATATATATGGAATCTTAAAAAAAAAAAAAAAAGGGTTCTGAAGAACCTAGGAGCAGGACAGGAATAAAGATGCAGGCATAGACAATGGACTTGAGGACACGGGGAGGGGGAAGGGTAAGATGGGATGAAGTGAGAGAGTAGCAATGACATATGCACACTACCAAGTGTAAAACAGATAGCTAGTGGGAAGCGGCCGCATCACACAGGGAGATCAGCTCGGTGCTTTGTGACCACCTAGAGGGGTGGGATAGGGAGGGTGGGAGGGAGACGCAAGAGGGAGGGGATATGGGGATACATGTATACGTATAGCTGACTCACTTTGTTACACAGCAGAAACTTAACATTTTAAAGCAATTATACTCCAATAAAGATGTTTTAAAAAAAAAAGTCAACTACACTTCAGTAAAAAAAAAAAGAAAGAAAAAGGAAAAAATATTACCACTAATCCTGCCTATCTTTATGATTCAAGAAAAATGGAATTCATGACAGTGTTGGTTTTTTCTTAGATAATCATCCCTTGGCAAGACTCCATCACTTGTTCAAGATATTTATTACTTTCTTATTGCTTTCAATTAAAGATACTTCTTAGTATGGTATGCAAGGCCCCTTGTTAACCAGCTCTGGCCTATCTCACTAGCCATGTCTCCTGCAAGTTCCCCCACAGTATCCTCTAGTCCCAAATCCCACCACAGCATATGCTCCTGGTGGCTGAACCATTTGCTCCAACCTAAAACACTATATTCTTTCTTGCCCTGTAGATGTAAGTAGGTTCTTTCCTCTTCCTGAAATGTCTTTCCCTCCATCCCCACTTCCCCTTGTTTGATGGACACTTCCCATCTGTGCCCACTCACACTCCCCTACTCACACATATACACACAGCATCAGCTCTTTGTGCCTCTAGTTGGTAGAATGATCCTTAGGGATGAATGGAGGTCTTTGGACAGGTGAGGGACTCCAGTGTTGAAGAGGTGGAATAGCTACTGCTGAGTGTGTACCCTTTTTTTTTTTTTCTCTCCACCAGTCATCAACAACTTGGGTATTTGCAGTTGGCAGCCTTTGGGCTGAATTTGACCCCAAGACATGTTTTCTTTGATTTGCCTTTTTTTTTTTTTGCCATCTTTAAATTAGTCATCAGCATTTAAAACCTGGGATGCTTGACTTAAAACTCTGGCTTCTCTTGAGCAGTTGAAAGGTGTAGCAACTGTGCGTTTCTGCATGGGGTGAGTAGTGAAGCCCCTTCAGAGGGCACAGACCCTCTAGAGTTGTCTGCAATATCCCACTTCCCTTTGAATGAAGACAGGTTTGCCGTCTCTGGGTGTAACTGACTTGGGGTTGGTGTTGAGAGACAAGATATGGATGGAGGTTAAAGGGGCAGGAAATTTAGAAGTATCATGAAGGTGGTGACTCAGGTAAAACGCCATGGGTTTGGGCTGTATTGTTAAGGAGTTGCCATCAGGATGAGGCCCACGCTAAGAAGAAAAGGGAGAGATTTGGGAGTAGATGTCTTCGGGAGGTTGAAGGGTTGGTGCAGTGGGAGCTTGGGCCTGAGAGACCTGGAAGGAGGGATGAACCGTTGTGCTCGGCGACTAGGATATCTGACTTGAAATTTGAGATTGCTGTGGCTAGTAAAGTAAGTGGCCGAAGTGGAGGGGCAGCAAGGGTCACTGGATTCCAAAAGATCAAGCGAGGTCAGGATGTTGAAACTGCTTCCTCCACATAGACCCGGAAGCTTCCGGTTTATAATGATATACATAAAATAGCTAACAGGTGTTGAGGGCTTCTGTGTTCCCTGCACTTTCCTGGGTACGTTTCACATATCAGTTTATTTAATCCACACAGCAGTCCTGTGAGATATGGGTACGTTAATCACCCTCATCCTACAGGCAGTACAAGTGAGGCTTGGAGGGGTGACGTGTTGCCCAAGGTCATACAGCTCCTCAGTGGCCAGAACTCAAACCTAAGACTGCCGGATGTCAGAGTACATTCTCTGAACCTCCACCCCCGTAGGAAATGGGCAGGAGGCAAAGCCACAGAGAGGGAGGGCCTGCATGAGGGAGGAAAGCGGTAGCTTTCCGTGGGCTAGCCCACGGCGGTCAGCTTGGAGACCGTCTGCCTCCCTTCCACCCCAGGTGAAGGGTGAGTGTGGGGAAATTCATGGTCTCACTGTAAGGAAGTAGTGTTTTCAGGCGAGCCAGGTTAGGACAGATTTGAGTGGTATACTCTGTGATGATGTTCAGATGCTGAGAGAGGAAAGGGTGGGGAAGGCAGAGCAGTGGGCCTGGGAGGATGAGTCCCTGGGAAGCAGAGCGATTCTCTGTGGGGATGTGCATTCCCTTGAGGACGGGAGACCAGAGGACCTTGCACTTTGCACTGATGACAAGGATGAGAGGTCTGGGAATCGACAGCCCACAGGGAGCCCGTGGACGTGTGCTCAGAGTCAGCTCTTTCAGCAGCAGCTCAGGCTGCAGGCAGCTCCGAGGAGGTGAAGGAGCATTAGCCACCCAAGCAGTGGAGGATTTGTCCAGATTTTCAAATAGGAGGTTCAGTCCTGATGTCATTAGTGTTTGTGCGTCACGTGCTCCGGGGAGGAGACAGAATAGTCCCCATCCGATTGTGTTCTGGTTTGTGATTATGTGTATCTGACACCTCCCTAAACCAGACTTCCTAAATGGAGGCTCAGGACCCCGCGTATCCCCAGCCCTACCCAGCTGAGCGCCTCCCACACGCACACACTCGGCAGGTAGTTACGGGACCACTGCATGTTCACCAGCAAGCTGATTCCACGTTCCAAAGCATCCGTTTCTAATACGGTCGGCGGATCCAGCCCTGAAATGGAAACACCTGACGTTTCTCTGATACAAGGTCCTGTCCCCACCAGACCCAGTCCTCCTCCTTCGCAGAGTGCCACGTGCCGGTTTCCCCTCCTTCCTGCTTTTCCCGCCAGGGTCTCCATGCACCTCTCCTGTCCCCCTCTGCTGCCGTCCTGCCCACCATGGGAGCACACGCCAGTGTCTTTCCCCCGGGCCCGGGGAGGTGAAGGCAGAGAGCCTGCCTGTCCTGGGATGTGGTGGTTATCAGCTTGTTGGGCTGAACTGAGTGCAGTTCAGGATGCCTGCCAGATCCCAGCTCTCACGGTTCAGCAGGAGCACGGGCCCTGGGGTGCTTCCCAGCCGTGTGTCTGTGCCTCTGGCTCCCTTGCAGGAGGGAGTCTCTTGGGAACTGCCCCAACTCTCCTCTCCTTTAAGCAGTCATGTGGAGGCGGTAACCGATGTGAAGTGCCCTTGCTTTCTCCTGACCTCACCTGCTTACTGTGGGGCTTGACTCTGCAAGATAATTTATAGATCTTCCAGGAACCATGCGGGCCCACTGCCTCTGTTTTCTTACAATTTATACCTCTTTTCTCTCAAAATTAGCACCTAAGGATAAGTTTCTTGAGCCACAGGCCAGCCTTGAGGATCCAGCCATAATCATCTGCTCCTTGAGAAAGCTGGGAAGAGGGCAGCTAAAATGACTATGTCATTAAGGGCTTACAGTGGACTTTATCATTATTGCCAGTACCGCGTAGTAAGAAATGAAGAGGAATATCTTACCTACTTGCCCTCAATTGATAACTGTCCCTGTACTGGAGCATATCCTTCAGTTGCTCCCCGCAGAAAAAAGCAAAACATGACAACAGCAACCAAAAATGCAGAGTGAGTTTGCTGTTGTCTCTGAAGGGAAAGTGGTGAAGAACATGGGGTTTCTGGTTTTACAGGTGAAAAGAGGAGCGGGGAGGCTTCTGGAAGGAGGCACGTGTGATCCTTAGAGCTGGGTGGTGTGGTTGCTGCTGCAACTAAGGCACATGCCTAACCCCCTGGGTGGTGGAAATGTAAGGCATTACAGGAGGAATGAGCAGGAGAAAGGGTGAAGGAGGGTTTGTTACTTAGCAGCAAATCTTACAATGAGGCGGGAGAAGCATGGTGGTCCTAAGAAACTTCCGTAGGGAGGAGTGCAGGATAGTTGGACCCTCAGGTGGGAAACCCATTTCGTTTTGGATGTTTTATTTGCAGTCTTCTTTTTTTTTTAAACTTATACATACCTAGAAAGAGGTAAGAAATTTAATCCGTAGAAAGATAGTACATCAGATATAATTAAAGTTGAAAATACTTTTTACAGGATAAGAATATGTTTTATGTGTCATTGTAACTTCCTTTGCTGACAGTTTCATTGTTACCCTGTGTGGAATCCTAGTAGTACACGTGCTTTGCCCTTTTAATTCCACATTTATTCTTGTGTAAAGGGAGCCTTCCTTCCCACCTGAATAGAGTTGGTTTTGATTTATAGACAGTGATTCTCCCCTTTCAAAGGGCTCAACACTGAGTTTGGATGTGGAATAAATGCAGGGTTGGGAGATATGTTTGCAGGGGCCTCACTGAGTTGTTTTCCCTCCAGGAAGGGGCAGGGAATAAGGATCTGCTTGGGGAAGATGAGGAGTCTGACAGTTTGCTGCTTTGCTGAGTGGTGGTGGGCGTGGCAAAGAGGATTCCTCTCCCCACGGTGTCTTCTTCTAACTCCCTATCGTTTAGCATCCTTTACAGTTTCTCTAGTCACTCTGGTGAAACAAACTGTTGATTCTTCAACTTGTTGAGTATATTGTTTCTTTTCCTGCATTCCCCTCCAAAACAAAACAAAACAAAGCAGTGTCAGAGACAAGGCCCATCTTGAGCCGGGCCTGAAGGTTGAGGTGCTTGGTAAGGAGGAGGTGGGTGTGGAAGGGCGAGATGGTGATGTGCTCCAAGGACAGGGTGCAGGCGAGGAGAAGCCGCAGAAGGGGATGAGCTGGGATCAGACTGTGGCAGTGATGGGAATGACGGTAATGGAATCACAGGATTTTATAGTTTGGAGAAAGCTCATTAAGGTCCAACCATCTTGTATTATGGACAAGAAAACTGAGCATCCCAGAGTTTTAGTGGCTTGCTAGCAGTCATCCATTTTCTGGTGGATGATGGATGGTATTGGATAGTAAATAAAGTTACTGTCTTCTTCACTCTATGTGTCTCTCACTCATAGGCAACTGTATTCAGGCAGGAGCAAGTGCTACTAATCAAAATGTGCTACTAATTAAAATGATAAAACTAGTTGTACATAGCTTTTTCCAACGGAATGTGCAAATTAAACTGTGACGATTGAGACACTGCACCTTTAGGAGCAAGTTGTTCAGAAAGTGGGTCCCAGATTCCCTCCAGTGGAGTCTCCTGGAGAGCTTATTGTACGGGCAGATTCTGGAGCCCTGCCCCAGACTCTGAGAAACAGTCCATGACTGTGGTACCCTGGAATCCGCATTCTAAACAAATTCCATAGTCTTTCCCTCCACAGACTGATTTTGAAAAGCACTGCACCAATTAGCCCTGAGTTTAAAATTTATAAACATAAAAACTGTAAAAACAATGCATGGCCTAACCTCTGACTAGCCATGAAAAAAAAAGTTTATTCTAGATTATTGTTTGGATGTCTTTATGTCATTCATTTTTTTCATTTACAAGACAAATAAGACATGCCCCTGCACTAGGGGAATTCACAGGAGAAAGAGTAGGATTTTGACTTCATAGGAGGAACAGGTCCCCTCCAAGAGGAGAGAAAACTAATCCTGGTTGCTTTTTTGGTCAGAGAAAGCCTTGTAGGGCGGTGGCCTTAAGGCTGTGTGGAATTCACCTGGGGCAAAAGAGAGGCAGGGATTTGAGGAAGAGTGGGCGCTGAGCTGTGGCACTGAGTGATGGGAGTGGGCGCTGCGCTGCGACGCTGAGTGATGGGAGTGGACGCTGAGCTGCGGCACTAAGTGACGGGAGTGGACGCTGCACTGCGGTGCTGAGTGACAGGAGTGGACGCTGAGCTGCGGCACTTAGTGACGGGAGTGGACGCTGAGTGACGGCAGTGGACGCTGAGCTGCGGCGCTGAGTGACGGGAGTGGACGTTGCGCTACGGCGCTGAGTGACGGGAGTGGACGCTGTGCTGCGGCACTGAGTGACGGGAGTGGACGCTGAGTGACGGGAGTGGACGCTGCGCTGCGGCGCTGAGTGACGGGAGTGGACACTGCGCTGCGGCGCTGAGTGACGGGAGTGGACGCTGCGCTGCGGCGCTGAGTGACGGGAGTGGACGCTGAGCTGCGGCGCTGAGTGACGGGAGTGGGCGCTGCGGCACTGAGTGACGGGAGTGGACGCTGCGTTGCGGCACTGAGTGACGGGAGTGGACGTTGCGCTGCGGCGCTGAGTGACGGGAGTGGACGCTGAGTGACGGGAGTGGACGCTGCGCTGCGGCGCTGAGTGACGGGAGTGGACGCTGCGCTGCGGCACTGAGTGATGGGAGTGGATGCTGAGTGACGGGAGTGGACGCTGCGCTGCGGCACTGAGTGACGAGAGTGGACGCTGAGTGACGGGAGTGGGCGCTGTGCTGCGGCACTGAGTGACGAGAGTGGACGCTGAGTGACGGGAGTGGGCGCTGTGCTGCGGCGCTGAGTGACGGGAGTGGACGCTGCGCTGCGGCACTGAGTGACGGGAGTGGACGCTGCACTGCGGCACTGAGTGACGGGAGTGGACGCTGCGCTGCGGCACTGAGTGACGGGAGTGGACGTTGCGCTGCGGCGCTGAGTGACGGGAGTGGATGCTGCACTGCGGCGCTGAGTGACAGGAGTGGACACTGCGGCACTGAGTGACGGGAGTGGGCGCTGCACTGCGGCGCTGAGTTACGGGAGTGGGCGCTGCGCTGCGGCACTGAGTGGCGGGAGTGGACACTGCACTGCGGCGCTGAGTGACGGGAGTGGACGCTGAGTGACGGGAGTGGACGCTGCGCTGCGGCACTGAGTGACGGGACTGGACACTGCACTGCGGCGCTGAGTGACGGGAGTGGACGCTGAGTGACGGGAGTGGACACTGCACTGCGGCGCTGAGTGACGGGAGTGGACGCTGAGTGACGGGAGTGGACACTGCACTGCGGCGCTGAGTGACGGGAGTGGACGCTGCGCTGCGGCACTGAGTGACGGGAGTGGACGCTGAGTGACGGGAGTGGACGCTGCGCTGCGGCACTGAGTGACGGGAGTGGGCGCTGAGTGACGGGAGTGGGTGTAGGGGTTCAGTGAATGGCAGATTGCCATTGTTACTCACGTGTGCAGGAGCATGTAGAGGGGCCAGTAGAATGTGGAAGCTAGAGGAGAAGTAGAGCCTAGACTTGGGAGCACCTTGTAAGCTGTACTAGGACTCTGGGACTGTCTGTGTAGACCAGGAAACAAACGACGGGAAGGGAATGCATGAGAGTGCACACTGCCTTTGAGCCCGCAGAGCCAGCCAGCGTGGGCCTCCTAAGGAGGGGAGTGCCCTCTAGGGGCTTAGATGATTTTTCTGAGTGCTGTTCGTCTTTGTACTCCGCCACCCACATGCCCACTAAGCTGAATCCATTACCTACTGGAGAGAGAAAAAAAGACAGCTTCACCAGCCTACCTGGCTGCAGCTGTGATTACATTCTGCAGACATTTATTAGTTTGGTACCTTGACTGATGATTATCTTAATACTGAGGATAACATTATAGGCTTGATTTTTCAGGCAAATGGCAAATGCAAGTTGCTTCTTGTTGAAGGTTGAAAAGCCCTTAGCCCATGATTCTGTTTATGTGAACTGACCAAAATAGGTAGGTCCATAGAGAAAGAATAGAGATTCGTGGTTGCCAGGGGCTGGGAGAGGATAAATGGGAAGTACAGGGTTTCTTTATGAGATGATGAAAATGTTCTAAAATTAGGTAGCAGTGATGGTAGCACAACCCTGTGAATATAAAGACCATTGAATTGTATACTTTAAAAGGGTGAATTTTACAGTATGTGAATCGTATCTCAGTAAAATTGTTATTTTATTTGTTTTCTTTAAAAACCCTTAGCACTTCTGCTTCAGATGTCCTAAGAGAAGTATGGTATTTGGGGTTTCAGAGAGGAGCTATTATCTGAGGTTGGCCTGGAAAGGCAGATGGTTTCTAGACAGACAGCTGGAGATGAGGGCTAGATAAGGAATGTTCAGGAGAGAGTAGGGTGAGCAGTGGAAAGACAGCAAAGGGAGGGCTTGTTTGGAGAATAGAAGGTGACTGTAGTATCAGGAGAATGAAGAGAAATACTGCGAGATTGAATTCGAATAAAGATCTGTGGACTTGAGAGTGTTGAATGCTAGGCTGAGAAGTTGATCAGTTAAATGAAGAGTAACTGAAGGTTTCTGACTACAGAAGTACAAGAACTGAGCCATAGGATGGGCGTGGCATGAACTGGGAGAAGGGGAGACTTTGGTGAGAGGAGACCAGGTCGGAACCTAGAAGTTGGAGGAGGGAAGGTTTTAGAAGTGAAGGGTAAGTGTGGACATCGATTTACTCATAAGTTAGTCTGTTTCCTTAGCTACCAATCCACATGTTTTCTCCATTCCATTGCTTGCTGTTTATCCAGGCATTGGGGTAAAGGGTAAGAGGGAGATTGGGAGGAGGGACCAAAAAAATAATAAGAATGAAGAGAAAAGGTGATGAGGGCAAGATTCTGTCTGAGTGCTTCAGTTGTTCTGTAATTCAGTGACTCACTACAAGAAGACTCTAGGGGAGTGCCCTCTAGGCTCTTCTAGTGGAAAATACAGGATAGGAAACTTTGTTTGATTTTATTATGTATAGACATAATAAATTTCCTTGGCAAATAAGGGTCCTGATGAGGCCCCCGTTTGTTACCTGAGAGTGTGTGTAGACTATCTGTCGAAAAATAACTCACGTGAGTTGTATTATGTTGAACTCTGTGAAATTGCTATTTGACTATTTTTGATATACAAAGAAAGCAGTTTCGTGAAGTCTCAACCTAATAGATACTTGCTCGATAGATATCTGATGACAGCCCAGATTTTAACCTTTTCTGATTCCTTCATAAGTTCCTTCTTTATTAAGGTGCTAATGGTCTTGAACCTCTGCTAGTCTCAGGTTCGGGGAAGCTGTGAAGAATCAAAAGGTGACAGTAAGTAGGGAGGGCTTTCCAAGGGGCTGGTAGAGAAGGGAAAGGAGCTGGGAGCAAGCCTGCCGGCCAAAACCAGGGCATCTTGGGTCTTTAGTGTGCAGTCATTCTGCGTTTAGAAATAAAAATTCAACCTAAAGGGTTTTCCTTTCCTAAATGGGTCACTAGGCAGTTGTGCAGTTTTAGATCTTCTGCAACATGCTGGAGACAACCTGTATGGGTCTCTGAGAAAACAAGAGAGATGTTTCAATGTTGGGAAATAGATGAAATGTCAAAAGCGGGAAAAAGGGCAAACTTAGTCATGGTTTTCAGGTTGGTGTGATTTCTGTCGGTCCAGCAGAAAGCCTGGCACGCAAGTGTTGAGGAAAGGTCTCTGAAGGGTTGAAAGGCATCAGAGGAGGTATTTATTGGTTGATCGTATGCTCCCTGGTGTTTAACCTAAAGTAATTTCCTCGAACACGTCAGTGGGAGAGAAGGGGAATTCCCAAAGATGTGGAAAAAGGTTAGTCAGCTATTCTTGTAGGATGCTTTCATTGTAATGACATCCAGATATTGGGATCAGGGTGGGGCGTCTCAGTACTCTACCCCCATTAATCTGTAAACTCTGAAGAGTTTAAGTTGTACAGAGTGTCAAGTGCAATAAATATTGTTACTGTAACATCACAGGGATATGATCATCTGCTTAAAACTGCAGTGCCTAGGCACATAAAAATGAGAGACTGTGGGATAACCTTACCAGGGACTAAAAGCTCAGTTCATATTTACTCAGCTGTAGAAGGTGATTGTTCTGTAGGAATAGAGATTATGAATCAAGAGCTCCCGGCTTTGCTCACACAAAACAGCCAAACATTTATTTTAAACCATAGTCAGAAATACCATTGCAGCAAAACTTTAATTACCTAACACCCTCTTCTCCAATATAATCTGTATATAACTATCTCCCCACATGGAAGAAGCGTGAGAGGGGATATTCACACCTTTCCAGTGGCTTTAATGGAGTTTGGTGTAAATTTTAACTTAATTCGTTTCCTTTTTAGTTCCACAGTTAACTATAAATGTCATTAAACCTCTAGGCCTGATTATGGAAGTACTTGTGGACAACAGTCACATTTTAATTTATGAAAGATCCAAAGAAAAATAGAACAAATAATCAAATAAGAAGAGGGAAAAAACAGAATTAATGTGCTAATGGTTCTTCCTTGCTGGGAATGTTACCCTCCCCTGATCTTGGCCTCTCTGTTACATAAATACCCACATACTTCCGGCAAGGATGTCTCTTTTTAGGATGTCTTCCTTTCACTCCTGCCAACCTGGGAACTCCCTTAGTCATCCTCTCTACCCTCTGACCCACGCTTCCATTGCCAGGGGAGTCCCAGGGCAGAGTCTAGCTGCTCCTTCCTTGTATTACAGTTACATCCTGACACCCTCCTGCCCTGAGCTTCTCATTTCCTGCCTCTTATTTCATTACGACACATCAACATCAGGCAGTTGACAATATCTTTTTCTCCTCTTATATTTACCTGCCTCTTATTTTCCTGTGGTCAGGCAAGTTTTGCAGCGGAGTTGAAGTTAAGGGTGAGAGCCAACAGAGGTAGTTTGCATTCAGAGAAATGCACACATGCAGCTTAGAAGATCCAAAACATCAAGACTTTCAGCTTCCAGATAGCTGTCACAAACTCCATTTGCTAAAGCTTATGCCCTTTATTTATAAAGCTCCTCGGTCTTCAATCAGAATCTATTTCTTTTATTATACACAATTATAAATTAATTAATGTAGCTCCAGAGGAGGATGCTACTAGACACAATCACGAAGATTAAAAAAAAAAAAAAGCCAAACTAATAACCTATTAGTTGAAAGACGAGTCAGAAAATTTGCTGAAAAACACCTAAAGGTCAACAGCAACCAAGTAGCAACATAGAATCATTTAACGCAGGAGCATCATTCTGTGTCAGACCGTGCAAGCATCACTGATGTCTGGAGTAACAGGATAATGTATGCATGTAAAGATGGCCCCGAGTCATCAAGAAAATGTTCGTTATGCTCAATACCAGTCTGGTTAAGTAAGAAATGAAGTAATGCATTTTAGGAATATTTCTGTCAAAATGGTTAACGTTAAATATCTGGACGTATACTAAGGAGATGAGCCTTAGTTATTTGGAATGCCAATTATGTTAGGACCCACTCCCCATTCCCCAGCGACACCAGATAAACAGGACAGTGTCACAGAGAGGGGTGAATAGTTTTCCACAGCCACTTTGTTTGTGGTCTCCCGACTTCTATGTTGTTGTTTATTCATGGGGTTTTCCTTCCCTTTTCTTTGGTTTCAGATGCGAGTGTCTCTCTGGCTTATGTGGTTTCCCCGTGTGTGAGGTGGGATCCACTCCCCGCATAGTCTCTCGTGGAGATGGGACACCTGGAAAGTGCTGTGATGTCTTTGAATGTGTTAATGGTACGTGGGGTTTCTCTTGTTCTCAGAGAGTGTACATTTGTGCAGGAGGAGGAGGGAGGGTTCAATCTAGCTGTTTCTGTCTTTTAAAAGGCAGAGAATATACTCAGGGACTTGATGAAACTCAGAAAGAATATTTGTTTAAGATCCCACTAGGCAGTAGAGAAAGTTAGGAAAGGAATCATCATTCCATCCATTAGAAAGAGCATTTTGGAAGTGTAATCACAGACTGCATGTAGCCATCATATTCTGCTGTGTTCAGTAGTTCAGAAATTTTAGGATTGCAAGAAAAGGATCATGGAAAATGTGGTCGTATCCCTCCTATCATTCAAGATCTCATTGCATTATTGTCAGAGGTAATCTTTGTAACTAACACCACATTGGAGTGTCCACAATTTGAAAGAGAAAAGACACTGTTCGTTTAGTTTAGCATTTTCCTACTTAGAGGAAACACCTCTGGCCATTACTTGGTCAGTAGTATTGGCCTAGTTGGAGCTGGAACCTTGTGGACCAGAAAAACGATTCTTCAGTCATAAGATTACTTCAAATAGAATCCGCCTTTCTCCCTTGGTGTGTGATGACCTGGCGTTTATTGAATTTAGATGCTAGAAGGGAGGAGAGCCTAAAACATGTCCCTCCATCAGAACTTTCAGAATAAAAACAAAGAATAAACTCAAGTAAGTGAAATGTCAGTAATGTTAGAGGACATTATTTAGTCAACACCTAGACACACAAGGAAAATGATTTTGGATTTGGACAAATACAACAAAATTATGCATATAGAAGCGTCCATATTTGCCACCTACAGGAAATCGGGGTTCAGAAGATTTTGTGCCCTCCTCCGAAGCTGCCCCTCCCCCACAAGAAAAGGTTATATTAAAGTCCAGACCTGTCACCGAGTCCTGTAGTTTTTAGTCCAGTGGCTGCATATTTTGTTTTGTTTTGCTTTGCTTTGCTTTGCTTTGAAGAAACACTTGTAGTATGGCTTTGTGATTAGAAAAGAACATAGACTACGATTAAAAGACTTCAGTTTGAAAACTAGTTCCTCCACTTAGTAGCTGTGTAACTTTGGGCATCCCTTGGTCTCCCTGGGCCTCAGTTGCCACATCTGTCAAATGGAGTGAATAACAGTAAATTAAATGAGGTTTTATATGTGAAGCACTTGAAATTGTGCCTCAAGAGCAAATAGTCTATAATTTTGTGTGCCCACCTCCTGTTCATATCCAAAGATGCTGTTCTGGACATGGCAGGGGGATGGAGAAGGTGAGGGGAGGATCCTGATTTAAAGACCTTTATAAATACTAGCATGCAGGGAGAGGTGCAGGAAAAGTTCCATGTGCATAAATCTCTTCTCAGTGCTTCTCCCCACCCGTGTTATTATCCAGCCGGTAGTAATGTCTGTTAACCACCAGCAAATGGCCAAGCCTCTGGTATTGCTGAAGTTAGTTGATTGTAGGTGACATTTTGTGAATATTTAACTTGTACCATTGAGACAGAAATAGTTGGTCCTGTCCTGGGCTCCCAGCATCTCAGTTGTGCTTCCTTCTAGTATTCATCCCTCTGCATGTCTGTCTCTCATGCTAGAATCTGAACTGCCAGAGAACAGAGAATCTATCCTTGTGTCTGTGTTATTAGCACATTGCCTGCCTCTCAGAGTGCACCCAGGTTCTGATGGGTAGTTGGGTGGGTGAGTGAGCAAGTGATCTGATTCATATCATCTTAGTTCCCTCTAGAGTGGCTGTTAATTATCAGCCCATAGAGGGCTTACTTTGTGGGAATTCGCCATCTTTACTGCCCTACACTTTAATCTTAGGTCTCTTGTCCCCAGGAAATATCACCTCTAGAGGAGTGCCTTTCTTCTTTCCTTGCTTCTTGATTATAGAAACCCAAGTGTCGTGACTTTCTCATCAGGACATTAACTTTACACCTCTCCCCAGTGTGATACGGTTTGGACAGCTGATAACTGCCCCCCGCCCCCTCAGTGCCCTTGCCCCCATTTATAGAGCCCATTTATAGAAGTCACTTCAGGAACAGGACTTGCCTTCAGCTGTGAGAAAATGTTGAGATGACAAAGCAGTCACAGGATTTCTGGTGTTTGCCTCTTTCTTGCCACCATAAATTGGTTGGATGATCTTTGCTTTATTTCGTGTCCTGCTACAGTGTGTCTATTTCTATATTAGTCATTCAATTGTAGATGAGACTAGAAACTACAGTCCTCTGAAGATTCAAAATCCCACAGAATAGTGTGTATGGAATTCTGTCTCAAAGCCTGTATTTCACTTTTTTTGTCACATACATACACACATACACACACCTCCCCTCCACACATACATATATTCGTATGGAAGTGTATGTGTTTGTTTGTTTATTTGGCAACTGGTGCCCTGGGAAAATCTTACTGTTGTCATAAGGTCACCATTAGAGGATATTACATATCAAAAATTCATTATCATTGCCCAGATGAGCAGAGGTCTATTTTATATATACATATTTCAATAAGCCATATATATATATATATATATAGCTTTAAAATATATATAAAGCCTTGCTTATGCACAAAGGATTTGAGGCAACTTTACACTGAGAACAGATACAATAACACAGTGGTAGAATATTAATGAGAAAAGAGAATCAGAACCGTAGAGTTGTATGTAAAAGTTGAAAATGAAAAGCAAAAAGAGAGTGCCTACAGGTATGCAGGCCATAGCATCTGTCTGTTTAATTGTTGGAGTTAAATGTCAAGTTAGGCCCCCAGCGTCCTGGCCATCAAAGTGAAAAAGGAGATAGAATCAGATCTGCAGTTCTTATTTTTAGAGACAAGAAGCCTGCTGAACAGGGCAACCCTCTGCTCATATGGAAGCTTGAAAAGAGAGCGCTGGATGACACAGTAGATCCTGTCCTTAGTTGCTTTAATCCCTTAAATGTGGAAACAGATTTCCTCTGGCTGCTCTTCTCAATAAAAAGCAAAAGCAAAATATTAAAATACACCTCAGCGAAAGCAGTTTTCAGAGGTGAGTTTGACACCCGGCTGGAACCTGGGTGCTTAGAGGACTATTTATTGATTTTGAGAAACCCCCAAACATGTAGGAACATGTCGGAATGGATCTGGGAACCCCAGTTCAGGATACAGTGGGTTGCGTGTTAACTAACCGCATGTGCAGAAACAGAGATTGCCTGCCAGCACTCGGCTCCTAAGCTGCCGTCCAGGTGATCCGTATGCTTACGTTATTTTTTTAAGATAAGCGTTATAGTGAACACAGAAGGTTAAAAAATATTCACAGAGAATTCAAGAACTCTTGAGTTTTGAAAACGTTAGCCTAGATGAATAGATGGAAAGAACATTCTCCATAAATATTCGTTCTCTTTTCTGTTGGGTTTGGTTTTATTTGGGGGGGGAGGAGGGGAGAGTTGCCCATCGGATTGTTATGGTCTGTGACTGAGGGCTGAAAGGAGGACCTGTGAGGTATTGGTTGAATGAGAACCCTGTTGTTTAGAAACCAAAGGAACAGGTGGTATGATTGAGCTCCTTTTGTGTAAACTAGAAGACATCAGTATCATCCCCTAGAAGTATGACCTCCACAGCAGTGTTGAATAATCCCAGATCTTCTTCAAGAAACAGTTCTGTGTCTGCTCCTGCCCATAAGCAAAACTTTTGTCATTAGTCAGCTGGAGCTGAGTGATGGCCTCTACTTTTATTTTTTTGCAGTACATGGGCCTCTCACTGCTGTGGCCTCTCCCGTTGCAGAGCACAGGCCTCAGACGCACAGGCTCAGCGGCCATGGCTCACGGGCCCAGCCGCTCCGCGGCATGTGGGATCCTCCCGGACCGGGGCACGAACCCGTGTCCCCTGCATCAGCAGGCGGACTCTCAACCACTGTGCCACCAGGGGAGCCCTGGCCTCTACTTTTAGATCGACATGTGTTCTCCATTTGGTTACAGTACACCTTATTGCCTTACACTGGCCCAGCTCACTCATTTCTAGAGGCATTTGGGTTTGAATAGGGAAGTCATCCACATACAGAATATGGAAACAGTCATTTGGTTGCTTAGATATGCTCAGCTGTCCAATGTACTTGCACAGAAATCCAAACTAGAACATCATGGTTTGAGTGTTGTAGCCACTGACTGACTCTCCAGCATCAGACACACTAACATGTCAAATCCATCAGTCACAGGAGAGCCATACCCAAAGTCAGCTTGCTCCTCATGTAAAATTTGGGCCTGGAAAACTGAGACCTGCAGTTTGTTAAGAAAATTAGTACAAAAACTTCTAATGATAACCCATTGTCTGTTTAGCAATAATACTCAGTAATATTTCTAGGGACATAAGGTCTACTTCTACAGTGATGGAGAGAATATGGCACTTTGAAAGAAATATTCCACTCAGTATGCATTTATTGAGCATCTGTTGTGTTCCTGGGGTCTTGTCAAGCTAATTTTGCTTAACAGTGATACAGTCTTTTGCAGTCCTATTTTGTAAGTATTGTTCCCCTTCCCTTATCCTGAAGTAGTATCTGCCTGGTATTCTCTAGCACACACACCCTGCTTCCCCCCCCCATAGAAAAGGTGTTTTCCTCCTATAGCTATCTGGAAGCTCATGTACCCTGTCTTTGTGATTACATCAGTTTGTCTCTGATTTATGGAGAAATTTTCAGACATTTCTCATCTGTCATACAGTTGCCTCTCTTTTGACTTCTTAAGTCTGCCCACTTGCTTCCTATACAGCTTACCCCCAGTGAAAGGAGACCAGAGGCAAGACATTCGCCATTTTCTACTGAGATATTAAAGAGAAAAAGCAACAGAAGTATACCTATTTGGATTTTTTTCTCCATTTTCACATTTGATGTGAAGTTCTACATTTTAGTCTTTTCCTTTGCTAAAATTATATACCTATCACTGTCTGCCAATCAGTGTAATTTGGCAGGCAGTAGAAGTTATTAACAGTCTATAAGGTTCTTTTTCAGGAGTTCTGGAATATGTTAAAGAGAGAAGAGAATATTCCAGAACTGAGAAACATAAAATTTAATTGGGCAGACACAAAAAACGTGCAAAAATACCTAAAAAGACACTTTTGTGCATCTCAATGCATATGCAATTTTATGCATTGATAGGTACAAGTTACACAGTAAATTATTTTATTTGTAATATTATTCTTTTCTCTGTCCATGGAAAATGTCCTGTTATAGAGGTAGTGGTAAACTCCATAGCGTTCTAAGATTCACATGTATCCCCAGCAGGTGAAGAAGTAATTGGTCATTGCTCCTCAAAGACCACTGCCAGCCATTTTTATCATGCATCTTTCTGAAGAGCTTCTGTAAATTTGTCTTGGCATCAAATAGGGATTTCATTATGTCGTGTGATTTTTTTTTTTTTTTAATCCTAAAGAATCAATTGTGTTTTCAAGGCTGTGTTTTCTGGGACTCTCCATCTCTCTAAATTCCATTCCCTTGCTCTCTGTGCCTTAGCTAGTGAAATGTAACTCTTGTCAATCCCATCCCCTCCCGCTCACGTTTCTGCACAACCCACGGTAAAAGCGAGTTCATCTGGAGCTGCTTTAGTCATAACCACAGCCTTCCCTTCTCACTCCTTCAAATCTCACACCAAGATTTGTGGCTTCACCCAGATGGTAGCTGTGGTTGATTAAGGCAAATAAGTATTGATAATTAATATTAATTGGTTTCTAAAATACTTCTTTTTCTTCAGTTTGAATGGAAGCTCAGCATTTTGTTAGAATGCAGTATTTTGCCTCCTTCCACAGCATGCAAATTTGATTGATAAAAAGCACTCCATTTTCTACACTTTAGAACTTGTGGTCCAGCTGCCCAGTTTCTTCCAATCCCAGCTCAGTTTAGTATGTTAGCTAAAAGTATAATAAATTCTGAGCTGTAATAAGATGATTCTTCCTGACATGAGTTTTCTGAAAAAAAGAAACAGTATATCCAGCCAACACTACGGAAGAGGTTCAGACATGCACATTTACTGCCTGTGTAAATATAGACACACAGCTCATCTCACACTAGTTATGTGACTTTAGGCAAAAGTCAATTTGCCTAAAAATTTCATTTTCCTCATTGAAGAAGTGGCTATTAATATTTGTTCTGTCTTCTTGACAGGATTGTTATAAAATCAAATGAGAAAGTACTTGTTTGTCCAGGTACAAAACAAATGTAAATATACTCAAATTAAAATGCAGTGAAAGTCTCAAATATTTCGAATATCCAAGGTGACATGGAGAAATGACGTTAGGACAGAGGAGCCCATGAGAGCTGTGTGTCTCATGATCTGGTTCTTCCCGTCTTATTAAACAGGGTGCATTAGCTCAGGAGAACTGTCTTTAGCTTGGAAGTACTTCTATTTTACCAGCTTTATTGAGACACATACCATGCACTTCACCAAGTGAAGTTGCACAATTCACTGTTTTTAATGTATTCACAGAATTGTTTGATCCTCACAATCAATTTTAGAACACTTACATCAATCCCCCCCCGAATTCCCAAACTCATTAACGGTCACTCCCCATTTCCCCCAAACCCTCCAGTACTAGGCAACCACTAATCTACTTTCTGTCTCTATACATGTACCTATTATGGACATTTCATATAAATAGAATCATATCCAATATGTGGTATTTTTTGACTGGCTTCTTTCACTTAGCAATGTTCCCCAGGTTCATTTATGTTTTAGTATCTATCAAAATTTCATTCCTTTTTTATGGCCAAGAAATATTTCATTACATGGATATACTACATTTTGTTTATTCATACATCAGTTGATAGACGTTTAGGTTGTTTCCGGTTTTTTTTGGCTATTATGAATAGCACTGCTATAAACATTTGTGTACAAGTTTTTATGTGAATAGATGTTTTCATTTCTCTTGGATAAGGTCATACCTAGGAGTAGAATTGCTGGATCCTCTGGTAACTGTGTGTTTCATTACATCCTCACCAGCGATGTATGAGAGTTTCAGTTTCTCCACATCCTCGTCAGCATTTGTTATTATCTATATGTTTTTCATTTTAGCCATCCTAGGATATGAAGTGATGTCTCATTGTGGCTTTGATTTGTATTCCCTTAATAAATAATGATGTTAAGCATCTTTTCATCTGCTTCTTGGTCATTTCTGTATCTTATTTGGAGAAATTTCTATTCAAATATTTGCTATTTTTCAATTGGGTTGTTTTTATTGTTGTTCTTTATATATTCTGATACAAGTCCTTTATCAGATATTTACAAATATTTTTTAATCTTTGGGTTATCTTTCTTTATGGTGTTCTTTGAGGCACAAAAGTAGATGAACTCCAGTTTAACTATTTTTTCTTCTGTTGCTTATGCTTTTGGTGTCATATCTAAGAAACCATTGCCTAATTACAAAGTCTCAAAGATTTACTCCTGTTATCTTCTAAGAGCTCTATAGTTGTAGCTATTACGTTTAGATCATAGTTCTGTAATTCATTTTGAGTTATTTTTTGTATATGGTATGATAGTGGTCCATTCTTATTCTTTTGCATGTGGATATCCAGTTGCTCCAGCACCATTTGTTGAAAAGACTATTCTTTTCCTCAGTGAATTATCCTGGCACCCTGTTAAAAATCACTAAATATGAGAGATTGTTTCTGAACTCTTAATCAATTCCACTGAACTGTATATTTATCCTGATGTCAGTACTACAGTGTCTTGATTACTGTAGCATTGTAGTATGTCTTGAAATCAGAAAGTGTGAGTCCTCTAGCTTTGTTCTTCTTTTCAAGGTTGTTTTGGCAGTTCTGGGTTCCTCACATTTCCATATGAGTTTTAGGATTGGCTTGTCAGTTTTTACAAAAGAACCAAGTAGGATTTTGATAGAGATTGCAATGAAAATATAGATCAATTTGGGGAATATTTTCACCTTAACAATATTATCTTTCAGTCCATGAACATGGAATATATTTTCATTTATTTAGGCCTTCTTTACTTTCTTTGAACAACGCTTTTTAGTTTTTAAAGTACAAGTTTTGTGCTTCATTTATTAAATTTATTGCTAAATATTTTATTCTTTTCAATGCTACTGTGAATGGAATTTTTTTAAACTTCATTTTCAGATTGTTCTTTGCTAGTGTGTAGATATACAATTTATTTGAGTTGCAGTTGTACCCTGAAATCTTGCCGAACTTTTTGTTCACTAGTTTTTTAGTAGATTCTTTAGAATCTTTTAAAATTCAAGATCATGTCATCTGCAGGTAGAGAGAGTTTTCCTACTTACTTTCTCATATGCGTGATTTTTTTAAAAAATTTATTTATTTTGGGGTGTGTTGGGTCTTTGTTGCTGCGTGCAGGCTTTCCCTAGTTGCAGCGAGCAGGGGCTACTCTTTTTTTTTTTTTTGTGGTGCGTGGGCCTCTCACTGTTGCGGCCTCTCCCGTTGCGGAGCACAGGCTCCGGACATGCAGGCTCAGTGGCCATGGCTCACAGGCCCAGCCGCTCTGCGGCATGTGGGATCTTCCCGGACCGGGGCACGAACCTGTGTCCCCTGCATTGGCAGGCGGACTCAACCACTGCGCCACCAGGGAAGCCCAGGGGCTACTCTTCGTTGTGGTGCGTGGGCTTCTCATTGCGGTGGCTTCTCTTGTTACAGAGCACGGGCTCTAGGTGCGTGGGCTTCAGTAGTTGTGGCTCACGGGCTCTAGAACGCAGGCTCAGTAGTTGTGGCGCACAGGCTTAGTTGCTCCGCAGCATATGGGCTCTTCCCGGACCAGGGATTGAACCCATGTCCCCTGTATTGGCAGACGGATTCTTAACCACTGCCTCACCAGGGAAGCCCGTGTGCTTTTTATGTCCTTTTGTTGCCTAAGTGCCCTGGCTGGAGCTTCCAGTACAAAGTTGAATCGAAGTGGTGAGAGTGAACATCGTTGTCTTGCTCCTGATTTAAAGGGAAAAGCATTCACCCTTTCACTATTAAGTATGATGTTAGCTGTGGGTTTTTCATAGATGCCACTTATCAAGCTGCTGTTTAACAACTTCCACTCCTAAGTTATTGAACGTTTTTATCATGAAAGGGTGTTGACTTCTGTCAAATATCTTTTCTATGTCAACTGAGATGATCCTGTGGTTTTTTTCCTTTATTCTATAGACATGTTGTATTACATTAATTGATTTTTGGATGTTGAACCAACCTTGCATTCTTGGAATAAATCCCACTTGGTATATAATCTTTTTTATATGTTGCTGGATTCAGTCAGCTAGTATTTTTTTTTTGAGGATTTTTTTTATCTCTGTGTTTATAAGAGATAGTTTTCTTTTTCTTATGATGTCTTTGTCTGGTGGGAGTTCTTTTAAGTCAACCAAAATTAGCGTTAAGAAATGGATTTAGTGAGAGTGTTTTAGGGCAGAGAAACAATTTAAAATCATTGGTGTCATTATGAGAATTGTTAAGTGCAGGGCTTTGAGTCCTTAGCAGAACATAGCCTTGAAACACAATGGAAGGAGTACAAGGTTTTAGTTGAAGAGCTACTGTTTTTGCTTCTATCATTTGCTAAATGTGTGACTTTGAGCAAATTACCCAGGATTTCCTCACTTCTGCACTCAGGATAAGTATTTCTACATCAGACCTTTGTTATTGGGATTAAGTGAGGTAATGCATGTAGAAAGTGTTTTTTTAAAGGCCAAGCACTATTATAATTACAGATTGTTAAACAGGATAGAAAAAAGAATTTAGGAGAAAACACTGGAGAAACAGAAGATAACAGAACATAACCTCTTAAAAGGCCTAAATAAATTTTTTGAGGCAGAACAAAACCTAATGTGGAGGCAGGATCATTTACTTGAGGGTAGAGAATGATTTAACAAAACAGACGTTTTGTTTAACAAAAAATCTTTTTAAAGCACAAATCAGAAATGTGTTTCATGGTCACATGGTTACTTTTATTTGGGATAAGGGGACGCCAGTATAGATTTTACTAAGAGGAATTTCGATTCCTTGGTATAATGAGAATAGTGATGTGTTTTATTTATTTTATTCTACTTTACTTTGCATTGCTTTGTTGCTTCTGTTGTAAAAAATTATATTGAGTGTAGTAAATTTCCATCAAATTTTAACCTGCTGTCAGACAGTATTTTCTAGAGGCTGTTTGAAAAATATGAAAGGACACCAGAGAAATGACTTTGAATCTGCCATGTTTGTTTTAACTCCTTTAGAAACAAAGCCAGCCTGTGTATTCAACAATGTGGAGTATAGCGATGGGGATATGTTTCGAATGGACAACTGTCGGTTCTGTCGATGCCAAGGGGGTGTTTCCATCTGCTTCACTGCCCAGTGTGGTGAGCTGAACTGCGAGAGATACTATGTGCCCGAAGGGGAGTGCTGCCCTGTGTGTGAAGGTAAGGACAGGTGCCAATCAGAGAATAAGAAGAAGAGACATGGTTTAGGGACTTAATATCACAGTTGACCTACTTCAGTCTCCAAAATAGAGGAAGATTGAAGAAGTTCCCGTTTTTTGTCACCATGGTCTACCTTTTAGGACTTCAATAATGCTAGGTAGACTGTGTGAAACTGTCAATACTTCCCTGAGGGAAGTTACACCCTGGGTGTAGACAGCGGTCACCTGTTTCCACAGATGGACGTGAGGTTTCCCGGAGGTGCTTTCTGTTCCTCCTCTGTGGTTCCAGCAGTTCCTTGGCAAGTCCTGGGACTTTCTCTCCATCCTGACATCAGAATTCCACCCACCCTGCTCCCCTCAGATTGCTCAGCTAGGACAGGGCCGCCCTAGTCACTGACCACCTTAGCCAGTCAGCTCAGAGAGGAACCAACCCTGCTTCCTTTCTGATACCCATGCCAGTCCAGGTGAGAGCAGGGCTCCCCGTCCTTTGAAAATGTGTGGTAGTGAGAGTAGGGTCATGGTGTGGCATGGTGGTGACACCAAGGCAAGGCTCAGACAGTGTCCACTGTGGCCCTGGGCAGAAGGATCCCCAGGGCCTGCTTTCTCTTTATTCCCCATTTCCCTCCAAGAAATAAGAGGTCCATGTTCCTCCAACAGGCTCGACCCTCCTGTCTCTCCTATGGAGAAATAATAAACATTTCAGAATGATAACTCTGAATATCATATACTACAATCCACACATTTTAAGGATCAGGATAATCAGAAAAGTAGTCACTTGTCTGAGTTTCCAGTGAAGCCAGGAACAGTGAGTGCCTGACCGTGTCTCTGGCCTAACTGCACTACACTGTTTCCCCAGAAAAGAGGATCACGTGAGCTTTCTTGTCCTGCCCGGACCACAGACCTTCAGTCTGGAGTCAGGCACATCCGTCTCATGTCTGACACTCACCCTGCCCTTACCTCCACACGTGAAACGGGAGGACAGAATTTCATGCCATGTTCCATAACTTTTTCTGTTTTCTAAATCCATTTCTTTTCAATATTTGAGCTCTGTTTGCCACATAATACTGAAGATATGAAATTGCTTAGAGTATGCAAACTACATTCCTAACATTGAACAGTGGTTCATAACAGGGAGGCCACCTTCCCTGTTAGAAATTATTTTTGCTAACATGGGAGAAAGGTGGTTCACTTCTTAGGTGTCATCAGGGATTTTAAGAAAGTCACATCAAACTTTTAACCTTCCCAATTGATTTGTTCCCTAGCTACTCCCCCCGGTGTGTAAATAGTCTCTGAAACTATGTAGCGGTTGGTCATGTAAAAACATAGATATGGACCTCTGTGTAATAATCATAATGAGTTGTCTGGGCACAGATCCGGTTATGTCTCACTTCCTGGAATTCAGATCCAGGCTCAAAGTAGAAATGAAGTATGCAGTGTAATATTTTTTATAAAGAAATTTTATAAAGTCTTATCTAACTCAGGTCTCTTGGCTGCTTGCATGTCTGGCAGACTGCCCTTCTGAAGCTGTGGCTGCGTGCTTTTCAGTTTTGGCCCTCTCACTCTCTTGTAATGCCCTACTACCTCTTTGGAATAAAGAGGACCAAACTCGGAACTGCCTGGACTTTGCTTCCAGCACAGCAGCACTTGCTTCTTGAGGCCAGATTTTATGTTTCTGAAAAAGAACATTGAGTGATTTATCTAGTTGCTTTCATTTATAAGGATATTTGGGGATTTTTAATTTATGTGCTTGTCAGCAACCTCAGAAAACTTTTTTACACTATCCTTGGCTACCTACGTTCCCCAGCCTCAGCTGCTGCTTGACTGCTCAGCTTGGGGGAGAAGAATGGCGTAGGTTCACAGCTTTCCCTCCAGGGCACAAGCAGTGCCATGAATGGTTTAGAGAAGCTGTGTCAGTCCTGTCCTGAATAAGGCCACAGCAGGGAACTGTATATACCTCACTGTGCCTCCAGGCACCGTGAGATAGACTTCAGTTAGTCCTAGAAATAACAGGCTCGCTATAAGTTAGATGGGGCATTATTCTTTCCACTTTACAGGAGGTAAAATGGAGGTGTAATAAACATTTAAGTTGGCAACTCAGAAGGCATCGTCAGAGCCTAAAATGGATCAGCATTTTTTTCTCACGACCAACCCACAGCTCCATCCACGAAGTTTTGCACCTTTATGAAATGATAACACCTGCACATTGGTTTTTATGCCTCAGATCCCCTGCCCTGTGTGCCGTGTCAGGATGGGTGGACAGAAATTCAGCATGACAGCTGCTTTTGCATGTCCCCCTAGAGACACCTCCTGTGGCCCTGAGCTTCTGCTGAGCACAGCTGGAAAAGAACTGCTGATGACGAGAACCTGGGAAAAAAAAGTCTCTAGGTGCAGGCAGAGATAAGATGTAGAATGCCCTCAGTCTTACTCTGAACTCACGTTTTAATTTAGATCCCGTGTATCCTTTCAATAATCCCGCTGGCTGCTATGCCAATGGTCAGATCCGTGCCCATGGGGACCGGTGGCGGGAGGACGACTGCACGTTCTGCCAGTGCATCAACGGAGAACCCCACTGTGTTGCGACGGCCTGCGGACAGAGCTGCATGAACCCCGTCAAAGTGCCTGGGGAGTGTTGCCCTGTGTGTGAAGGTAACCCTTGTAGATTCTAACGAGCCCCTGGCGAATATCTCGTGTTGGATAAGCTTCTACCAGTATGTGCTTGCTTGTTTTCTGTTTCCTCAGGCATAATGTCTGCTTCATGCTGTTACCAGTTGCAGATGAATTTATTATACAGCCCAAACTAATCATTTGGGGGAAATGTTACACGTTTACAGTGAGAATAGTGTGGGCTTTATTTTGTCACTGCAGATAATGCTTATCTGAATACTTTACAGTCAAGGAATACATACATTTTAAATCAGTTCACCGCAAGCCTGATTAACATCCAAAGGTCAACACGATGAAATGAAATGAAATTGGAAATAAGACCCATGACTCAAAGCATAGCTTGTTCAACTTGTAATGCTTACATAAGCCCAAGAGTCCTGGCAACTAGATGAAAAACCTGGAGCCATCAAAGGTGGTTTTCACTGCCTGGAGTCCTCACCCTGAGCATCCGTTCTGCTTCTAATATCACGATGGCTGTGGCTTTGCAGTTCCTTTCGGGCTTTTTCTTATGTCTTGGTTGCCTGCATTCACTACCTCTCTTCCTGTTTCATGGAGAGAGCCTGAGATATCCTGGACTAGTCTTTCCATCCCAACCGCTATTCCAGGCCATTTCCCCCATCCTGGGAAGATTCTTTGCACACTTACTCAAGTCAGCCTTAATCCTTGGTCCATGTCTGTTAGTACAGACAAGAGATTGAATATCTATACTGACAGTTCCAATAGAGAGTGTCCGTCGTTAAGAAGTACATTTGCATAGTGAAATGAACTAAAGTGGGTCAAAAATTAGTCCTTGTGGAAGATGGATCCTTCTAGAATTTTTTAAAACATCTATTAAGGAACTGACAGGTCTTTTCAGAAATTCAGTCAAGTAGACTGAGTTCTCTGTCAAGAAGTCTTTTTGCTTCTACCGAAATTTTAATCAACTCAGACTTCAGAGTTTGCCTGACTGGCTTCATTAACTGCTGAGGGGTTAGAATTATTAAAGACCTTAAAAATCATATAAAAATTTAAGCTGGAGGATTCTGGTTCTATTGACATCACCAATTCCCTCACCATTACTCTACTCAGAATGCAGCTGCCACACTCCAAAACTTTATAGCTTCCAGATGACCAATTTTGTGGAAATCACCCACCCACCTCGCACATATACTCCTCCTATCCCCTGAAGGCAGCGTTTCAGTGCTGGAAAAAGGAGTGTGCAATAATGTTTGATGATGTACGGTCAGCTTTACAAGGAAAGATGCCCTCTGAAGCTGATAAAGATGGGAATATCTATCCCTAAGAATTAGGGGCAATCTGTTATTGGTTTGAAATATTTAAGTATATGTATGTGCATGATAATGTAAGAAAAATTAAAAACATATATAAAATCCAGTAAACAGTAACTCTTTAACTTCATGAGTCTTGAGTCTAGATTGAAAATAAGACTTTGAAAAACTTGTTTAAAAAAAAAGTAGGGCCTTTTTTCTAAAAGTAAGAAAGTCAAACCCTTTGCCCTCATCTTTGGCTGTCACTAGCATATCCATTGTGGTGAGTGGAGAAGGGAAGCAGTTGGTGAATAGACAAAAATATATATTATATGTATGAGAAACTGATTTATTCTTATGTCATATAGATGTTTGGGTAGGAAGTAGATGTTAGTTTGATCACTTAGAGTTTGGTCTCTGAAACAGCTGGGTCACGTTGTAATCTTCCACTGTTTGAGAAAAGAGTGACAGTTTGGGTCAGCCATTAATTCCAAAAAATTTATTAAGAACCTTCCGTAATCCAGATACCACATCGGACACAAAGCTAAATGAGGGATAACTCCTAGTAAACTTCAAAGAAACTATTTAGGCTGTTTTAAATTAAACCAGGAAAAACAGAATGTCTGCATTCAGGTGCTGTGGGGTAAGTGCTTTTTATTTGTACCTGATTTCATTTAATCCTCACATTAACCCTCTGCCAAAGGCCTTATTATACCATTTTAAAGATGAAGAAATTAGGGTTTAGAGAGATTTAGATAATTTTCCCCAAGGTCAGTTGCCAATATGTGGCTGAGCTGGGATCAGCTGAAGTCTGTCAGATTCAACTACATTTTTGTCTGCTTCCTCTGCTCCCAGAGGTCATCTCAGTTTCCACCTGCCCCTATTTCTAGTTCCCTTCTATCTCTCTTCATCTCTGGCTTTTGGCCCTGTGTTGGGACGCACAGGAGTTCGATGACAGGGGAGGAGATCATTTGCAGTTTGACAGCTACTCCGGGTGTTTTGGATGTGATCTCCCACCTGCCCTCTCCCCTGAATTTGAGGACCTCGGGGGAAGGATGCCCTTGAGACTCATCCTCGATTTGCTTCTCAAGCCTCACATTCAGGTTGTCTCCTTCACTTCACCAGACTTGGCATCTTTATTCCAAGCTGTTAGGCTCTGCTGGTCTCAGCCTTGCAGAAGGTTCCATTGTTTAGTTCTCAGAGAACTAATTTATCTTCTGTTTCTTGTTTTTGTTTTAAAGTCAGTTAAGTAATAAGTTTCACATAAAACTGTGTTTACTCTCCAGTGACACCCTCATTTTAAGATGTGTTCAGAAGACAAAAGATTCTTTTGGCATGGGGATAAAAAAAACAATGTACAGCTTAGGATAATGATCATAAAAGTTTATTATTATCTATGAATAATATTGTAATAAACTTATTTATTAATAATAATAAACTTACAAAATAATGCAAGGCAAATAAATCTTATTGCTTAGTTTTCAGGATCCAAGAAAGACTCTGGAAGTATTCAAAAATATTTTTCTCAGCAGTCATTCAATAGCCTATTTAAATAGAATTTCAGGTGACTTCCGAAGAGCCAAAGGATTAGACAGAATAAGAAAAAAGCAAGGCATTGTTGTGTAATAAATAATCAGCCAGAATTATTTGGAGGAAACAGAAAGACTGGTATTTATGCAGTTTATACACAGTAAATTCCTCTGTGCATAATTGCATAACAAATGTTGGCTCTCACCTTTATTAGCTACAGTCCCAAGGTACACAGTCAGAGTCTGAAATTTGATGAAAGGGACCCCACACAAGGATTGTGGGTTTAGATTCTTCCTAAATAAATTACTGCATCACCAAATATAGTGTGTTTGGACCTTCAGGGAGGAAGAACCTTGTTGTGACTGCTGTTGTTATTAGAGATACATACCTTCCAAATGACAACATAATGTGCTTGGTTACTCCTGGAGGACTGGGAATGTGAACCTGGGGGCCCTTAAAGACTATGCTGTTACTTGACAGCTAACTCAATTCACAAGTACCTGAGTGCTGTTTAAATTGGCACTTAAGTACTCTCTTGATTACGTCTTAGCAAGTTAGTGTCAACACCCAATTCAGGTACACAGATAAGCCATCCCAGTCTGTAAGTCTATAACTGATTGTATTCTTATGGTTTGTTCTGTTGGCTTTTCTCTACATCTCCTCTTGCTCATCAATTGCATTATCTTTATTTTCTGGCCCTTGTAAAAAGCTAGAATGGAAACACATGGAATAGCAGATAAAGTTTGCAGTTTAAGCATCTATATGGGAGATATGTCCTTATTTTCTTACAAACTAAAAACGAAAAAGGAGGGCAGCAGAATTGTCTTCCTCGGCATCTAGCACCATTTGCATCATCTTGTTTGTAGCCCTTAATGAGAGTAGCTGACATTTCTTGCACACTGTGACTGTGAGCCAGGCCTCAGTGCTTTAAGAGCATCAGCCCATTTGATCCTCACACCTACCCTCTTGTGCAGGTACTGCCGTCCCAATTTATGATCACAGAACCCAAAGTTCAGAAGTCATGTAACTTGCCCAAGGGCCTACAGCTCGGAAGTGGCAGAGCAGTGTATCTCCAGAGCCCTGGCTCTGGACCCCTGCAAGGATACTGCCTCTGAGACAGAGTGCACTTATTGACCAGTAGCCTAAAAGAGGCTACGTCCCCCATGAGCTAGGATTTACCGTATGCTTTTGAATCCCTAAAACAGCACCTGTCATGTAAGTAGGTGCTCAAAAATGGTTAATGAATGGATGATGAGTGAGTGAGTTAGCGAAGGGGGAAAGACTGGAATAAGACAACAGACCCTGATAGAGGGTTTCCTTAACCAATGCTGTGAAAGGGGTCAGATGCTGACCTCTGGTGAACTGAAGAAAGATTAATGTATAAATGCTTCTATTTGAAAATGCACTTTGAGAACAGAAAGCAGAGTGTTATACGAAGTATGTTTGGCACACGGTGGGTCCAGACGCCTACAGGTGAGTTGGACCAGTTAGCTTCAGATTGACTGCTCACCCTCCTGATTGAGCACGTAGCTCTCGACTCCCACCCAGGGGCAGCCTTCCAAGACTGGTTTGTAAACTGTGGTTTATCCTCTCTCAGTTCAGCCCCTGAAGTCCAGAATCACAGAATTAAAGTGGGCCTTCTCCAGACCCTCCAAGGCTAATGCTCACTGTCACATTTAATGTACTGCTTTTAAGACCTGCGCTGAGAGTGTGTAAGTGCCACTGCCTTGTTTTCAGCTAGACTTTTTTTTTTTTAATATCACAGTTAGGTATTGGGAATAATTTGCTAGTTGATTTCCCAGTAATGCCAGGTGTAAATCCTGTCTAAGTTGATTCTTAATGTCAGAGGGACCATAAGGACAGGGTGCCATTTTCCATGAAAAAAAAATATCCATTTGTTTTATAATTAAAAGTAAGATAAGGGGGCTTCCTTGGTGGCGCAGTGGTTGGGAGTCCGCCTGCCGATGCGGGGGACGCGGGTTCGTGCCCCAGTCCCGGAGGATCCCACATGCCGCGGAGTGGTTGGGCCCGTGAGCCATGGCCGCTGAGCCTGCGCGTCCAGAGCCTGTGCTCCGCAACGGGAAGGCCCGTGTACCGCCAAAAAAAAAAAAAAAAAAGTAAGATAAGGTGTTGGGGAGGGAAATACTGGCTTCATGATGTAATGACATGACCGTGATGACGCAACAAGAAAAATGCTAGATATGTGGACAAGTGTGAGGCCATCTCCACCTGATGCAGGAGATAAGAATTTCATCATCCCTGATTAGTCTTGATGTCAGATCTGATCTGCTGTCTCATCTTGGGCTGTGGCTGGACCCTGCCCAGGTGGCCACTGTGACCTGAGTGTTCTTTAGGCCCAGTATGTGCAGAGTCTCCAGCTGGGATGAGTTGATGGTTTTGATGACCCTGGGGATTTCAGAGCCAACGCCAAGAGTATCACTTTTCAAGAACTAGAAACAGCATCGGTAATATTTTACAAGTTAGCATTCAATATTAGGATTTGAGTTGCTAGTAAATAAATTCCATGCTTGTGGTTGGGTACTTTCCAACCATAATGGGTACTTTCCTTTGTACTATTTCTGTTTCTCTGGAACAAAAGCAAAATCTATTTCCAAATTCACACAGGAAATAAGAGAGTTATTTGTAGATTGTCACAGCTGAGTAACGGGTATATGAGGGTCCATCATATTATTCTACCTACTTCAGTATTTTAAAGATTTTTTCCATAATAAGAACTTCAAATGAAAGTTATTTGCAGAGTTATTGTCTGAAACTGAGCTGAGTTTCAGGCAGGCCTCGTGATTCTGCTAACCTGGACTTAACCAACTCTTGGAGTGGAGGAATAAAAATTGACTCCCTGTCCATGGAGTCTTTCTAATTCTCTGGACTTAGGATGGAGCGTGACAGCTGTGCCATCAGCCATCTTCCTGCCAGCCGGCTGTCTTGGATCCCTTACTTGGGAAATCCTGGTCCTACCTGGGACAGTGTTGAAGAGAGGACATGAGGCATCTCTTGACCTTGTGGATTTAATGAGCCACTTCAGCATCAGCTCACCCAGTAGATCATATGCTGCGGTCCTCTAAAGGGCTGGAGGTCTTTGAGCTGTGAAATAGACTGTCCTCCTCCTCATCAATACTGATTTTATGGGAGCGCTATATTCTTTCCATAAATTCTGATATAGTTTGAATCAAGCCACCCTTCAAATGAGGTTTCTCCTGGGCTGATGGAAAAGTCTGTACCAGGCACATATCTGGGTGGGAATTCCTTGAAACAAGAAAATATGTTTCCAGCCCCGCCCATAATACTTCCTCACCAAACAGTATCTCAAACGATTAAGCTACTGCTTCTGTGGCAAGGAATCAAACATAGTTTGGCTGACCCCAGAGGCAGTGAAGTCAAAGATGCCACAGGGTCACATGATATTAATGTTCTGGTACGTAACAGGGATCAAAACTCAGTTTATGGGTGGTACTGCTTCAGTGCCATATACTATGCTATTATTAGTAGGCCAAGAATAATAAAATATTCATAATATTTCAAAGACTGTTAGGCATGTTTCATCCTTTAACTCTAAGTGTCCTGGAAACTAGTTCCATAAATGGAAATTAAAATATAGCACAGTGTGTTTTTTGGCTTGTCCAAATAAGGTCATATGTGGGGTAACAAATGCATAGCAGATGACCATGTGTCAACCTAGGTGTCCTTTAACCTAAGCATCCAAAATTGTTCATGAATGAATTTCATAATATTTTTGTTTTCTCTGGGGATTTAAAATATCTTTAGGTATTTCAAATAACATTAGAATGGTATGGTTCAGAGCTGATTCTGAAACACTTGATTAGAGAAACCTTTGCCTGTGATTTTCCGGCATTTGGCAGTCCCACCTATTGAGTATTTCCCTGTGGAAGTGGCCTGCAAGGGGCAGGTTCCTCTTTATTTCCTCTGCTGTTTACTTCCCATACCTAAATGGGCATTACTGCCAGGAGTCTCATAATTTTCCTACTAAGATCATAATCGAATCTAATAGTTCAGACTTGGGCCTGCTAATTTTCATCTAATCAACAGAGGCAGGAAAACAGAGTCTGGAATGCCAGCTATGTGAATGAAAAATATTTAGTCATTCTTGAAATGATAGGAATGTTTTTCCAACAAGCTTAAATAAACACAATCTCTACTGAGACTGTGTTAAACTTTTTTTGGATAAGAGACAACTCTTAGGCAACCAAACAGAAGTTAATGAAGGTTATTAAGAGACATGCCCTTCAGAAAAGGCTTATGGACATTAAAAAGAAAGATTCCATTTTCTTTAGGGTACAACCATTGACCAGAAGTAGCAGAATTGGTTTCCTTTTAGCTTTTGTCAACCTAATAGAATTTAGCATTTTAACTGGTAATCACATTGTCTACGTTTTGAGAGATGTCCTGCTTTACTAGCCATGGCTTATTAGACCATCTTACTTTAAAATCCTCATCTTCATCTCCTTCCACTGTTTGCCTCAATTCTAAGGAATGGATAGGTCTCAGCACACCTGTATTTAAAGCACGTGACAGCACTTCTTATATGAAGCTTGTTTATTTGTTCCCATCAATGCAAGGTCCAACTATAAAGCAGTGAAATTATTTTTAACATAATGAAATTACTTTTAAACATAACCAAGCCTTACATATCCAAGTGAAGTGTTTTTCCTTTCAAAATAGTTATATGGGAACTGTACAGCTATTGCAAGAATACCGTCGTTCAGAATATTTTTGGTACTTCTCTGTTGAAACTGACATTGCAGCTTGCCTCACGCACATCCTTTTGAAAATTCTTAGCTTTGTAAACCCCTGGCTTTAAAGGTTTATTAGACTCTAGGAAATAGTCAAAGTCATTCACATCTAAGTCTGGTGGAAAGGCTGGGTGATCTAGCTGGGTAAAACTTTTCAGAAGAAGCAAAAAGAGACAGTGAAGTAAAGGCACTCTGTCTTCTATGACACAGTAATTTCCTCTGAAAGAGATTCTGAAGAGAAGTTTCAAATAGAATTTTAACATGAACAACATTTTAGCACAAGCATATAGCCCACAAAAGTGAGTGCTTTTAGCAGTAACACTTATTTGTAAGTGCAACTCCTGGTGTGTTTATTGGAAAAAAAAAATCAGTTCACTTACCACGTAGTATTTGTATGACTTCTAGGGACTAGAGGCATATATTTAAATGGTCATCTATTATATTACAACTTTTTGTAGAATTGCAGATGTTCCATTCAAACTTATTTTCAAATAAATTAGACTAAAATAATTTCCCTCTAGAAATAACTATTTTAAAAGTGGTGGTGAGGGCTTCCCTGGTGGCGCAGTGGTTGAGAGTCCGCCTGCCGATGCATGGGACACGGGTTCGTGCCCCGGTCCGGGAAGATCCCACATGCCGCGGAGCGGCTAGGCCCGTGAGCCATGGCTGCTGAGCCTGCGCGTCTGGAGCCTGTGCTCCGAGCAGGAGAGGGCACAACAGTGAGAGGCCCACGTACCGCAAAAAAGAAAAAGTGGTGGTGATTCCAATATAATTTATTTCTAATATTTTATTTCTCGAATTCCACTTCTGATTGTACCATTTTAAACTGTCTCATTGTATAGTCTTAACCTTAAATGAGCAAAATGATTTCACATTGTTTAATACGTGAGGGTTAGTATTAGAGATGGTGAGCAACCCAGTGAACTGTTTTTAAAGGCCCTATTGAAGTATTTTCTGTGCTGTGTCTGGCGGATTGTTGAAGATAAAATACCTGCTGCAATATTGTTGTAAAATAACAGGGCAGAGCGAAGGAATGAAAATGTCTACTGAAGAACATCCCTTGCCCATTGATGGATCTCCCGTCACAGGTGGCTGCTGAGGTGTCAGGGAGCTGGATCGTACCCACCTGTTATCCTCTGCAGTTGAGACTCCCGAAATGCTCACTATCCATCATCACGCAGGTTGGGAAATCTGTTCCCCGGGGGCTCGGCAGGGCCAGATCTTGGTCTGGGGTCATACCATCAGTTTAATCCAAATTTGATATGGGACAAGCAATAATGAACAGTTAGAACTTTTTTGAAATTTGTTCAAAACATGAGAGGATAGTGATGCATTGCATTTTACACATTTTTCAGTTCGAGTTGAATTATTAGCAGTTTGACCAAGTTTTCACTTGCCATGTATGTCTACAGGATACCTGTTTACACAGCCAGTGAATTTTACTTTCACATCTAAGAGAAGCTGGATTTATCACATTCGTTTGAGACAGAGCCCAATTCAGGGATCCAGACCACTGGAGACCACAGAATTTAATACTCGCTGCCAGTCGAAAATAAGATTCGGTTCAAGGCTCCAGCTCTCATTCTGCAGCATCATGAACCGAGACTAAGAATCCCCAAGAACATTCTAAGACCAACAAGTGCTTGGTCCTTGGGGACCCTGAGAGTCATGTGGCGCTCTGGGTTTGATTTTTCCCCTTGGCTGCTAGAGCAAACTGAGAGATGAGTCTGTAAGCCACGTCCCCAACCAGGCAGGACCTCACAGCGTGCACCCTGTGTGCCGACCTCATTCCTGGCTGCAACGTATTCTTTCTACTTAAAAGTTACCTTGGTCCTCATTTCCTCACTTTAAAAACGTATACATATATAATTTGAGACGGCCTTGGGTCTGCTTTGGAATCCAGCAAAGTATATTTAATGCTTGTTTATGTATTCGGTGCCCCTGCGCCGGTGCCTTGCACTATGGTCCTGCCACCCGTAGTTTGGGCATTTGAAGGACAACACAAAATGGTGTTCTTTTTCAGCTTAATTGGAAAGCTATTGCCCTGCAAATCAGCTCACATTTTAAAGCAGTTCAGGGAGTCTCTATTTTGTTCATGAAACTAAAAAAATGTTCGGAGATAATCAACTGTCAGTTTGGGCCGGCCTCAGGCCTTACGTATTGAAAGAGGGCAGCAAGCTTAGATCTTTTCAAGACTGTGACTCTCTCATGCTTTCTGGGAACCAAGTTTTAAAAAGATTCCATGGAGATCTTAGACCAGATGAAAGCAATAAGGGTGTTCGGCAGTGCTGTGACAGAGACACTGAGGACATTATTGTTTCAAACATGACCACCCCCACCAGTATTATTGTTAAGAAAGTACTGGTTGAATTATCTCATTATTGACATAAGTTTCATATCACTGACTTACTGAAACTAAGATTTGCTGATCAAAGACATCTTTTAGAGATGGATTTTCCATATCCTCTTTCAGCTTGAGGATGGCAGAACTACTGGCAAAACTACCAAAACAGTATAAATTGTACTGTGATGAATTTGCCCTCATCTTCGAAGATGAGCAAGGCACCCATCATGAGAGAGGAAGCATGGGGTCAGCCAGGCACACAGAAGCATTGTTTCAACTCACACTGGATAAGCTGATTATGAAGAGATTTCTCTTCTCTTCGAGACACCATGGACACAGTCAAAAGTCGAAACAATGATATTCAGACTGCAACTCAGCAGATGTGAAAGGCGCCAGTGGCCAGTCACTAACACCCTCCAAAGCTTACCAGACCATATAAAAGGATGTCATGGACCCACCCACACCCCAGATGCTTTTCATGTTATCAGTGGAGATAGAAATGATGCGTAAGTTACAATGGACAGGATTCAGAATGCCAAGCCAGTTGTCAGAGCATTTATCAGCTGAACATTTGAGGCTTGCAAAAGGACTCATAATTCATTTACTGAGCCATCATCTGAGACCAGTTCTAGCTCTAAGCAGGCAGGATAGTCATTTCAACAATAATTATAGCAACAAGTAACATTCTGTTAACACTTCGAGTTTATGGAACAGTTCCCTCTTTACGATCTTATTTGAGTCTTACGATGATCTTGTGAGGTAGGAATAGTGGGAATTCCCACTTTATAGAAGCCCAAAGAGGTTCAGCATCATGTGTAAGATAATGAAAGAACAGGGACTCAAGCTCAGTCTTCTAACCCCAAGTCCGTGTCCTTGGCATTACTTCTCTAGAACCCTTATCGTAAGAAGGGAGAGGGTGAAGAAAATAAGTCAGTGACTATCAAAGTATTTGATCGTCGTGGCTCAGATTCAAGGCTTTTCTTGCTCCTGGCTCCATTCTCATTACTGAGACCCCAGTAACTGTTATTTTTGTCTTTTGTGACCCAGCCTTTGATCCGGGTTTTCCCTGAACCTCGGCCTGGAATTTTGACCTTGCTGTTTGACCTCTTGGAAAGCCTGCTTCCCCTTGTCCGTTCCTGCCTCTCCCACCTGGGGAAACAGCTCCACCCGAGAGCGCCGAGCTGTCTCCCCAGATGTCTCTGTCCTCACGCTTGCCGTGGGCCCAGCCTCATTCACACCCAGCCAGGCTGCAGGCCCTGAGCAGTGGTAGTCAGGTCTCCACTGAGTGTGCCCAGCACCGAGATAGACCGTCATCAACACTTGTGCCTTCTGATCCACACGCTTCCCCTGTCTCACTCTGATTCCTGCCGGTCGTTGCTTAATCAGCAGGCAGATTTGCTGGGCCTTCGGCACAAGCACCCATCCTTCATCCAGTACGAGATGAGCTGCCGAGTTGAGTGAGTGCCTGGTTATTTTCAGGACTATTTTAATAACACTTTATTTATTTGGCACCATCAAGGAGTGAGGTAGTCACAGAAATGGATTACCCAGGTAATTGAAATCTGGGGTGTCAGATTTTATGTTAAGAATTTTGAAGGAAGGCCTTCCACAGTGCTCTGTGTACTTTTGTGCCTTGTTAGGCCAGAAGTGCAGATCATAGTTTAACCATTTCATAGGCTACTGAGTACCTCGTTTTAGACTGTTTGGGTTTGGGGACTTGCATTTAGTTTCCACTGTTACCAGTGTGTCAGGTTCACAACAGCCTTCTAAATCTAGCTTGCTACTTCAGCGGAGCTCATCTATTGGGTACCTACTATGTGCAAGGGACTTCTGCCTTGACGAAGACCCTAAGGAACGTACTGTCCAATCCTGCAAAAGTTAGGAAATTATAGGTTCGGCCTGTTGGGGACAATATTGAGTGGGGCTCTTTCTAAAAAAATATGTCCTGAATTTCAGTTCTCAGGTGTCCTTTTGTCCTCTTTGTTCATTCATTAAGTGCTACAGTGGGCCAAGTACTGTGCTAGATGCTGAAGTTGTACACAGTGAACAAACCATTGCCCCTAATGTGAAGATCCTTCCCCGCTGGTCGTCAGCCATTTCGCAGAGCGGCAGGTTGAAATAACAGAATTCTGACCATCTGACACCCCTCTCCCAGCCGAATGTAGCTATTAAAATGTGCAGATACACATGTACACGTGTACTTATAAATATGGCGCATTCTTCCCAGTTAAAGGTTACCAAGATATAGTCTCTGTGAGAATAAACAATAACAATATAAGGATAAAATATAAGACAAGTATAAAAGGTCCAGATTATTCTTGGAATCCAGTCATTTTGTGAGCTCTCTCAAGCTGAATTCCTGGAAAAAGATACACCATTC
This sequence comes from Stenella coeruleoalba, assembly GCF_951394435.1. Lineage (NCBI taxonomy): Eukaryota > Metazoa > Chordata > Mammalia > Artiodactyla > Delphinidae > Stenella > Stenella coeruleoalba. The sequence continues at coordinate 61,351,862 of NC_137159.1, read as the reverse complement.
TCTGTTAAAATTTTTTTTTAATTTTTCTCTTTGTGGTCTTTTAATAATCACATAATCGTAGTACTGTCTTTTCCTATTAAACATGAGATTGGTAAAGGAAGAAAAATATGACCGACAGCCAAGATTCCTTGGAAAAGCATACAAAGTTAATAAATAGGCCTAAAGTAAATATATTGCTTCTCTATCTGCCCATAAAATAATACAAGTCTTGGGAACATTTTCACACCATTCATTTCAAAATAAAGAAACTGCTCTGAGATAAGTACTTGAGAAATTACAAGGATGTAGGTGTTGTTGTGAGAAATATATACAAAGGAAAAAAAGGATAAATGTGTAGTGGCTGAAAGAATTTGAAAATTCCAACTGTAGGAGAGTTTTTTCCAGGACTCCATGAGACTTTCTTAAATACACATTCATACCCCATGGAAATTCCCACTTCCAGATTAGGGAATTTTTGTATCCTCAACTTTTTTTTTCTTATTGTCTACATTAATAGAGTTTTCCCTCTAGCTTCATTTGGGAACATTTCATCTTTACCTTTTCCTAGGCTGCAATTATGTTAACAATTTGCTGATTTATTTGAATGGTTTTCTGACTAGTTATGGTCACATTTGAAAAGCAACTGTGGTAACAGAATGACATATGAAGACACAGTAAAACAGATAAGCTATCTCCTTTGGTTCTGTCTTGGCCAACTTTATCTCCAGTTTTATGGCCCTGGACAGGCTACCAGTAATTGTAGGGCTATAAGGAGGCCTGATATATTTAGCCATATAAACCAAGTGAAGCTTTGGAATTTTCCCACTTATTAGGTACTCACATTGCTTAACCAAGTCCAGCCATTCCCCCTACCCCCACCCCCACCCAAGAAATCTTAAGGAAGAGAGTGCCTGAATTAGGTCTGAAAAGACAACATAATTGTTCATCTTTGTTTCTCGCAATCAAATAAGCAGGCTTGCGAATTTACACAGAAAAGCTACGTGAAGTATGCGAACCATTAATAAATCCCAAAAGGAGAAGTAATAAGAGACAGATAGGAATTAGCTTCGTTTATCTTATTACTTCCATATGAATTTTTTTTAACTTACAAAAGAAATTTAAGAACATATCTGCCATAAAAAAAAAAACCACTATGCTTTCTAGAAATTTGCCTATAGAGAGATTTTTCCAGAAAAACTTCCCTTGGTTTGTGGGTGTCTGTGTGCGCGTGCATGCACTTGTACGATTCGTAGGAATCTAGGGTGCTGGCAGACAGCTGCTGCCCACAGCCAGGCCCTCCAGACGTGCCATTCACCCAGAGCACAGCACGGGGAGGCAGCAGTACTCCTAGAGACGATTGAGGTCTGAAACCAGAGCTAATGATTACCCTCCTAACAGAGTCAGTGCTGCAGACAGTCCTAAGCACGGTGGCTCTGTATGCCTTACACGAGTGTACTTTTCCAGAGTCACCCACCCATACTCAGGAGCTACTAGTTGGCTGTCAGCCTTCCCAGGGTTGCTAATCAGAAAGAGTGCTTCACATATTTGTCAATGGAGATGATTAGTATTATTTGCAAGATAAACAGCTCATAGTAATCAAGGTAATGAGAAGAACCTTGTATGTATTAATTCAAAACGAGGAGTTCGGTGGAGTAATACAGATTAGACACCAAAAAGCATTTATTAACATTTTCATTTAAGCTATATCTGAAAAATAAAAATCAGTGATTATATACATTGTTTTAGAAGCAAATTAACATTATCATTACACATTTTTAAATAACTGGTAGTCAAAATACATTCTTTTTTGTTCTGTTGTTGTCCCAAACATGTTGAAATATCCAATATGATGATGACAGGACTGATACTAAAACTTTAAGTCAACACCTTAAAAGGTTGAATTGGAGTTTCAACTTCTTACTTTCCTTTCCTCTTTTTGGAAAATTTTCCATAAAGTAAAATAACAAAAAGCAAGAAAGTATAGAGCTTAGATTTGCTTAACACATTTATACCCCCTGAATAATGAAATGTATGTTACCTTATGGTCTAGTGATGTGGCCTTGGAGTTAAAATAATGATTTTCATTTCAACTTTATACTCTTGACCAAATTAATTGTGATCACAGTGCCTTAATATCCCCAGTAAGCAGATAAAATTGCTTCTAGAAAATACTTGAACATCAGTGTAGAATATTGGTGGTGTTCTTCAGAAACTTAGTGTCTGAGGTTCTCTAAATCTTGAAAAACGTGAATGTTTTCCTGGAAATGTTTTTACTGATAAGGGGTTTGTTGGGCTTCCTAGAATGTGAAAGAAATATCCATCCCTAATTTTAATTAAACATAAAATAAAGAGCCAATATGTGTTTGCTTATGTTACTGCAAGTTATAATAGTTTTTTTCCAGAATTTTGTTTTCTAAGACTTGGGATAAGAATTGGTGCTGAACATCTGCATTCCTGACACAATTCCAAGGGTTCTTGTAAAAATAGCTCTTCCGGAGAGTATAAGGTACTTGGAAAGTCTTTAAAAATCATTCAGGAAAAGGACAGGTGGAGGAAAGTAGAGATTCCCACCCAGATGCAGGGTAGGAAACAGCAAATGGATATAGACATAACAAACACCCGTTTTTGTTCTTTATTGCTTCTAGGCTCAGAAAATATTTCTAGAATTCTTCTCCACAAAGAAGCGGTTCCAGGGTTCCCTTTAGAAATAGTTGTAGCCAAAGACAATGAATTCCTGCTGTTTCAAGCCTTCTTCCTTTGGAGGACATTAAGGTATTTCTTTAATTCCTCAGCTGATTCAATACAAGATGAGATGGAATTTCAGGGTGATACTGTAAGCAGTACTTCATTGAATTTCCCCTCGCCAAATCCATCCTTGTGCAAGCATTTTCTCATTCTCCTAAACAAGGAGATCCAAGACCATTTCTCTCTTCTGAAAGAGGCCCACTAACGCATATCTGCCCAACCAATTTAAAAAGAGACCATTTTCTTTGCTTCCAGCAACAGGCAGATGCATTTGTTTCCAAAAGTCTTAGCAGGACCTCTGTTCAACTGATAATCACCAAACTCTCCAAGGACATGGCATCGCCGTCATCCTTCTAGAGGAGCATGTACTCTCTAGCATGTCATGTCAGTATTGTACCCCCATGTAATCTAAGAGCACAGAAAAGTGGGATTTAAATGAGGATCATCTGGTCTTCAGGCCAAGACCCATCAGGATATATTCCATATTCAGAGCACTGTGGCATAAACTAAAGAATGTGTGGGATAATAACAATTCCCAATACGCAAATTTCAGGCTGCTCTAACAAGCACAGTGCACGTTTCACAGATTTCACTAACACTTCCTCAAGCTCCTTTACTTATTTGGATTAGAAACAATCATACTGTGATACCATGATTCTGGACTCTTCAAACTTACCTCTTCCCCCACCAAGAACTTCCTTGTATAGAAACTGCAGAAAGTCTAACCAGCTCTTGGTTATTCTCTAAGGACTGTAAATGCAATGTTGATTTGAAATACTCTCATTCAGGATGGTATCAAGTGTGTCTCACTTTGGTGTTCATTATGTAGAATAAGAAATTGAATTTCAGTAGACTCACAGCACTTCATTCTCAAAAGACTGCCCTGATGTTAGTAACAGGACCAGTTCTGAGATTACATATTAATATACTGGACTGAAAGCGGATTCTCAGATCCGTTTATGATAATGTCAGTGTTTTTGCTAAACAATTTATAGTTTACAGAATTCTAAAATAGAGATGGCCTCACATGGTAGGAAACTGAGCACTAAAATGTTGAGAGAATGATGAAAGGGAATAGTGCATAATGTATGACTTTAGATAAAATGTTAGGAGACAGCTAGTTGCCTGCATATGTGTCTGTTACAAATCAGCAGTTACTCCAGCGACAGAGGATAACAGCAGTAAGTACCCCAAACACATGCTCCACTATCCTTAAAAAGTTTCTGGGCTTCCCTGGTAGCGCAGTGGTTGAGAGTCCGCCTGCCAGTGCAGGGGACATGGGTTCGTGCCCCGGTCCAGGAAGATCCCACATGCCGCGGAGCGGCTGGGCCCATGAGCCATGGCCGCTGAGCTTGTGCGTCCGGAGCCTGTGCTCTGCAACGGGAGAGGTCACAACAGTGAGAGGCCCGCGTACTGCAAAAAAAAAAAAAAAAAAAAAAGTTTTTAAAATTTGTTCCACTTTGTATTTGAAAAGGAAAAGAATACTTATTTAACATAATAAAGTGAGATGACTAGTGTTAAAATGCTTTTTAAAAATAATTTAGACTTCTGTCTACATTTAATGTATCACGATGAGTGTTGTGTTCAGCCTAATCTGTTGAGGGGCAGTTGAATAGCTTTAGAGTAAATTGGTTTTGTTGAGTTTTTCTGTGTTTTATTTTAATAAGTATTGAGGGAGTCAGATTTTGAAACTTACATACTTTCCGGTTTCTTCCCTCTAATGTACATCATCGATGAATGGGGAAATATTAATTTTAGAGGCACAGAATAATGTTTGGCTTCTTTGCATTCTGCCACGTCATCTGAGGCCTGGAAGACATCCAGGAGGACTTGTTTTACCTAAAATATTTACAACACAGCGTTGTAGAACCAGCACCTACTTAAATAGCCCTTCTATGCATTTTTTTTCCCATTTGTTAAACTTAGCTCAAGCTGTTATCCTGAATGTTACAGGGAAACATGTTGAACATATTTCTTCTGCTAAAGAAATGTGTGCTTGACGTACCCCTGGAGCTGGCTACCTAGCGGATACAGTCATTTGGATAAAGGGTGGGACTGTCAGTATTGTGGTTCTGATCCTCAAACAACCCAATTTTTTTGTTTTTTTTACTTTCTAGCCACAGAGCACAATCCTAATCCCATCCATTAATCATAATATGTACCAAAAATAGCATGCACATCACCATTGATTATCTTAACAAATCCCTAAAATTCACTGAAAATAAAATCCCATACTGCCCTGTGATTATTATGCATTTTCAGTGTCATCTGCCGAGATATATATTTTTCCATCGTATACTTTCTGAAGGCAAAAGTTTCTCATAAACTTAAATGTCAGTAAAGAATACAAGCTTTGGGTCTGCGTAGATGTGCCCAAGACATTTCCTTGCCCGTAAGCCATGCACTAAAGCACTGGACAAAGAGTTTAGAATCCTTCCCTGATCCTTGCTATTAACTCTCTGGAACGTAGACCTCACTCCTCCTTCGATGGGATCATCTGTGGTATGGTTTACTGAGACACGAGCCAGGTCCCCTGCTCTATCTTGTATTTGTGGTTAGAATAATTTTGATGAAACCTCCACAGTCTTATGGCTAAAGGCTGAAACAATTATTATCTTGGATGTGTAACAAGAGTAGTGATAAAGGAAAGACTGTAGGTTTAAAACCCGCTGATATTTACAGTAAATTTTAAGAGAATGGAGGAAAGCAGCACTACTGTATTTAATTCACTAAGTCTTAAAACTTGACTAAAACTAAACCACTTTTTGATGTTTACAGTTACCTGTCAGAAAGGATACTTTAGTCGTTGAAAGAAATTAGAAATTTCACAGCAGTGGAAATCTTAGATAAAAATTTCAGGGAGATGTTCTGCCAACTGTGCTGTAATAAAAATAGAGAATGTGCTACACCGTCTTCATACGTACTCTCACTGGGAGAATGCTGATGAAAGCATCTCTTTAACAAGTCCTAGTTGCTCACTACCTGTGAAGAGTTGAATCACTGGCCTCTTTTAGCAGGTGGATAAAAATGTAGAACTCTTGATCTTATCAGTGGCACCTAAAACACTTATTTTTGGTCTCTCTTCCATGGTAACGGGAGGTGAAACTTGCGAAGACAGTGTGGACTAATGGATAGAGTGTTGGACAGGAGGTCAGGCACCTCTGTTCTGTTCTGTTCCCAGCCTGCTACTGGGTTGCTATGTAAACTTAGATAAGCCACTTACCCTCTCTGCACCTCATGTTTTCCATTTGTGAAAACATAGGTAGAGACATTCTGTACTTAGCACTTCACAAAGATATTGTGAGAACCAGCTTACTCTGAAGAAGTTCATAGTATCTTTGGGTTGAAAAGAGGCTACGTAAATACGTCACTGTCCTTGTTCCCTTTGACAACACTCTCTCCACAGTCTGACATTGTATAAACTGTCCCTTATCAATCACTGCAAAACAGGTACCATTACAATGCGCTTTGTATTGCATAGAAGCTGAGAGTGTGACCCTAGAGCCAGAACACCTCGTTTGAATCTGGGGTCCACCACTTACTAAACCCTGTGACCTTGGACAAGTCAGTATGCTGGATTTCCTCATCCGTAAAATAGGGATAATGACAGCACCCGTCTCTTTCCGATTGTGATCCAAAACTTGAAGGCATTTACGAAGAGCACTTCAGATGTTATATAGACGCATAATACACTTCACGTAAGTGTGTGATTACTGTTTAGTAACAGTAATCTCTAGGCCAGAACAATTCCTCATTAGTAACATGGCAGTGAAGGTCAAAATCACCTCCGGCCTTGGTTTCTTCTGTGCATCTCATCTCAGGGTGGCTGCTCTCTCTTCCTCCCGAATGCTTGTGTCTGTCTCCCCCACTCCCTGAAGCCCTGAGTATAAACTCCTATAGATGATGTGATCTGTCATGTCATCTGTAATAATTGAGAGTGTCACATAAAAGGTCAAAGAAATTCAGATGTTTTAAAGGCTCAGAAACATATCTGATTTATTAACTTGAAAAGTCGCTCATAGATTTCAGAAGTATTGCAAAATGGAGAGTGAGATAATTGACAGCTGGAAGCTGTTTCCTGATTGTTATAAAAAATAAACTCAGAAAACATCAGGAGGAAATAGAAGAATAACGATTTAAATTCATTTTAACCTTTCTTGTCTGCTTCTGTAGTGGTGAGGGTACCCAAAAATGCATAAATTGCTCAAATGTAAAGAAATAGAGCATCTGGATTTTCAAAAGTTTAAATAAAAATATTTCTTTTTCAGGGGCTAACAACATTATGAAAGTATAAAAGTCTAGGATTTGATGAAGATTACTGATTAGGTTTTTTCCTGTGACTTACCATAGTGTGGGATTTCAAAGATGGAATAGCATCTAAGAGGTAATCATATGTTTCATTGATTTTTTCTTCTCTCTTTATTTAATTAGAACCAACCTACATCACAATTGATCCACCTGCGTGTGGAGAGTCATCAAACTGCACCCTGACAGAGAAGGACTGCATTTATGGTTTCAAACTTGATCACAATGGTTGTCGAACTTGTCAGTGCAAAAACAGTGAGTACACGGAAGACTGTGTTTTTTCAGAGCCTAATATTGTCAAAGCATATTGTGTGATTGAATATCTTTTCTTTCATTCCTATTCATGACATTCCCTTAGCAACCTGAAAGAAGGAAAAAAAAAAGTGTATTTAACATAAACACATGGTCATTTGGAGAAAAAGAGCTGCTCCTTTATTCCGGTTTTTGCCCTCATTTCATTATGTTCAGATACTCCTTGATGTCTGGCTGCATCATGGGTGAAGCCCTGGGAACTCTGGAGCACATGTTTCCAAACACCCAGGGAGCTCTCAGTACTGCCCTTGCCGGGGTCATCAGTGACAAGGAGGTCACTCACACAGAGGTGTCACATTCCATGTGTGGCAGCCATAGTCTTTAGAATGTGCTCCACTTTCTCGATCCCAGCTCTCTTCCACGTAGATTCCAATCATGTCGCCAGGCCATGATCTCTGAAATGTGATACAGTATATTGCATTTCTTACCGGAAAAAAAAATTGCCCTTCATGTTTAAAACGATTTTGAATTCCTCTAATTCTTCTACCAGAATAAACATCTTTAGTCATTCCCCAGGTGACATAGTTTCTAGAACTTTCTTGGCCCTTATGTAAATGTGTGGCCTAGAAACAGAGTATTGCAGAATTTGGTCTGATCACTGCAGTGCTATTGTGTGGTCTAAGTGAGCATTTGCTCTCTGGATTATACACTGTTGGCTAACACTGAGGTTATAAGCAACTAGAACCAGTTGGTACTTTTTACATCAGAGGCACATAGGTGATTCTCATTTGTTCTGTATTTGAGCGTTTGATTTTTTTTTTTAATGATATAAATGCAGGGCCAAATTTAACCAGAAATTACCCTGAGAGTTTTCAACCGTTCACCAACTAGTTGGGATATTTTTGAATCTTGACGATGTGACCTCATACTTTATCTATGCCTCCCAGCTTATATCAAATAAGCATAACTTACATGTCCTCATCTAAATCATTGCACTAAAATAAATTAAATTGTATAGAACCAAGGAGAGAGCCCTGTTAGCACTGAAGGCCTTCCTGCAAAATGACTTTGAACGTAATCCTCACTTCTTCTATGGAGTTATTCAGCTGACGACATATCAGCTCCATCTCCACAAGGAAATCTTGAAACTCTTGATCTGTATCTTATCTGAAATCAAAATACATTCTATTTACAACATTCCTTTGCTGGAAACCCTACTTTAAACATAAAACGCAGTTAGTAGGGTATGGGTTGTTTTTCATGAACCTATACTGGGCTCCTGGTATTCACTGCTTTCTTTCCTAAATGTCGCATATCCCGTGTTTAACCATTCCTTCTGCAGAATTTTCAGTTGTGAATGTCAGGCTTAGTTCCTGTAGTGCTAGAATCCTTTGTCCCTTTTGAAATGACATTTGGCCTCTTTTAGTTTTCTGAAATCTCTTTCCATTCCCTCTGATGTCTCCAAATATGGACAGTGCTTCTATAATCAGCAGGTTCTCCATGAGCCTCTGGGTATAATTACCCTGGACTCAGAGAGTTAGAATTACTTAATGTAGAGAGATGATCACTTTCTGATTTATCAGTTTTCTTGGGCTCTGTATTCCTCTTCACCTTAATCATTCAATGCTTTCTTTTGTAAGAATATTTTCGGTGAAGACAGATACTAAGTAGGAGTTGCATAATTCGATTTTCTCAGTTACTTGTTAACCATCACACTGTCTGTGGGATGGACTTGGCGCTGAAACGGAGGTTATCAAACTGTTGTTGTGATGATGGTTGTTTACACCTTTAAATTTCCCATGAGCCTCCACCCATCGGGGACTGTCTGCCTTCCTACACTTGTTTCTGTTCAGAGGAGGACCAGTCCCTGTTATACACCTATCTGCCTTTTATACCTCCCTTCGGAAAGCCAAGTTTACTAGGGAGCTGCTTTGGCAGCCATATTTGTTGGCTTAAATGGTCAACTTTGATTTTTTGACACCAAGATAATTGGTGATTGTATCACAAAGAGTTTATATTTTAATCCTTCTCGTATCTCTTGAGCTGTACATCCTTTCTGATCATGGGAGCATACCTAATTTTTTTTTCCTGAACTTTTTGAAGTCTAAAAATATAGATTTCATTGTACCTAGTCACCCTGCCTACCATCTTCACCTGGGCTTTGTTATTATGAACTTTTGGCCACATGGGCACACCTACCTAAGACCCCTGCTGATTCACAATGAGCCCTTTGTAGTTAAATCCAAAGAAGCAATTTCCCTCAGTTGTCATTGAAGCAAGTCAGAAGCATATGACCGGCTTTTTTTAAATTGAGACTTATCAGGAAAATTCTGCTCTGCCTGTCTTTGTGTTAGTGTTGCTTTCTGGCTTTGTAAAAGGAACATCCATGCATACTGCCTGCTTTGCACCTCCATTTCATTAACACATAGGAGGAAATATGTACAGGAGACCATTGCATTTTATGTCAGCTGGAATTTGTCATTTTGTCTATATCATACACAAAAGTACACGGAAAGTATATGACAGAGCCATAGAGCATTCTGCTCTCATCCCCTCCCATTAGCAGTCCTGATTATTTGACATCTTTGGGCGGTGAGTCAAATTAAATCAAACTGCCACATCCTCGGTTGTCAGATTCTTGTGACTGTATGGACCCAGCTCTCCTCCCAGACTCTGGCATCATACTGACTTGTATCTGGGTGATCAGGGCAAGTTGCTTTATTTCCTAGAGCCTCTGTGTCCTCATCTGTAAAGGGCAGGTAATAATACCAAAGTAATGGGTTGTTTTGAGGACTAATTAGTGAATGCAAAGCTAGCTTTACTACCCGACATATGGTAATTGTTGACACGATAGCTGGTTTATAACATGCATTTCTGAGTCAGCTAGAGCTAGCTGACGTGGAAAGCCCCCAGTTTCCCTCCTTTGTTCCGACACCAACCTGCCTCCAGTTCTTCCTGTCCTCTGAGGACGCGCACACAAACAACTTTCCTTTTGCCTTTTAATTTTAACCCTCGAATATTCTCACTCTCTTTCACCTAGCTTTAGAAAAAAGGAAGTCCCTGGTACTGAAGGATAGCTAAGTATATTCTTTTTCCCATTGCAGCTACGTGATAAGTATGGATTTTGTCTAAATCTCTCCTTTATGTTATTTTTCTGCATCCCACCAAAGCCTGTTTCACATGCAATGGCCCTAACCATTTATACCCAAGTTTTCCGTTAGGGGTTAGACGTATATATAGACCACTGGCATCAATATTTCTTTCTTAAAATAAGACCAATGCCAAATAAATATTTCTCCCCTGTTACTGGCCTGTTGTCTGCTCATTCATTCCTTCTTTCATTCATCTAGCATTTATTGAGTGCCTACTATACACCAAAAACTAGGGGTACAAAAAAGTTAAAAATGGACCTTATCCCTGACTAACCTTGGTAATGTGTTGGTAATATTGGTAATATGCTAATATGTTGTAATGCTATTGCAATATAATCAAGCATATTATAGACAGTCACTTGAAGGTTGAAATCAAAACCCAGTAGAAACACGTCCTTCAAAAGAACATGGAAGGTATATGACAGGATTCTTTTATTTGAACATACTGTAGCTTTTCTTTTTCAACCTGTAACAAATAACATTTCTTATAACACTGCTAAGCAAAGTAATGCATCAAGGGCATATAGAGAATTTAAACTTTATTCAAAGACATACTTAGAATAAAGAAAAGAAACATGGTAGAAAATGCTTAAGAATGTATGATAGCAACAAAAGTTAAAACTAAAATCATTTAGATAAGCTACTAAAAATCTAACACTTCATTGTTACAAGCTGTTAGTAGCATTCCTTTTTAACCAAAATGTTTGCTGTCAAACATACATAATACATTTCAGCTTACTATAGGTACGATATGTAGTAAGTGACATCTATGTGAATTAAATGGCATCCATCTTTTTAAGCATCTTATCATCTACATTTTTAAATCAAGTGGATTTCATCACATTATTTGTAACTGCTCTTCCAGTTTTAACAATCTGTAATTCTAGGGATTAATAGTGCTTTTAACTAGAAACCAGTGCAGACATAGAAAATTAATGGTAGCAGGGAGAAAAAACCTTTCATAATTTTCATGAAACATATATCTGAATCAAACATCTAAAGAAGGTCGCAGCATCATATACAAGGAGGCAGGCTCCTGTTTTCATTTCATTGTTACTCTGAACAAACACTTATCAAGGTCAAGATTGGGACCACCATTTGCAGTCTTGCACTTCTTTATTTAATAGTCTCAGGAACTGTATTCATGGTATCTTTAACTGCTTGCATGTTGCTGAGAATTGCCAGAACCCAAGAGTGTGAAGTCCTGCAGCAGAGAAGCACAACACAACTCTAGGGGCACCATTACCCTGTGTTCTGTTTGCAGGCTCCATGGTGTTCAACTACAACATGTTGTACAAACGATGCTCCCCACAGTTGGGCCACATTTTGGCCCTGGGAGCAAAAACATCTTCTTTTTTCTCCCGAATAAACAGTTTATTGCATAGCTGCTATCGACCAGCCATAATGCACAGGCTCTGTATTTTGCCATTATTTATCACTTTCTCTTCAATGGTAATTTTCCCCTCTGGATTAGAAAGCATTCTTAGATCACAACAAAGTCATAATGTTGAAAAATTATAAACATAAAGCCACCATTCTTTCTGTGGTTGCCTCCAGTGATGTACTAAAACTTTTCAACCAAATTTAAAAACTCCCACCCATCTATGAATGAGATGTTTCTAATCTATCTGTTCTGCTCTTTATGTAAATGTTTGCCTTGACGTTATACTTCTCTGAAGAAAAATCCATAATTGATACATGGATCTAGGAATACCTTGAAATCTTTAATGTTCTCTATTTCTAAGCTAGAAGGTGGTATTTGGAGATGTTTAGCAAGTGCCAGTATTGTGAAAATTTTCAGTACTAACAGTAAGTTTTTTCATCCCATTATTTTTCTGTTAATGTGGCAGTCTTGATGAGGGTAGAGGAGTAAATAGCAAGAATCTTGATTGGTTCATTCATTCAGCAAGTATTTATTGAGCACTCACTCCATGCTGAGCACCGTGATAGCACCTGGACTGTGTAAATAAAGAAAATAGGTCCCTGCCCTAGAGCTCCCTTCTGCTGGGGAGGAGAAACGAGATAGCAGGGCAGTGAGCAGTCCCAAGCCAGGGCAGCATTGTGGCAACCTGCCCAATATGTCACAGCCAGTCCGAAGTCTATGAACGTCCTGTATTTTTGTTCACACATAGCAGCCTTTGCTTGAAATTCCCTTCCACTGCAAAGCAGAGGTAAAGACAAACTTAGTTTATATCAAATTTTTTAAACTTAGTGATGCAACAGCTTTCGTTAAGGATGAAGCCCATTCTAGATTAAAAATTATAGAAAAACTCCTTTTTTACAGGACCAGAGAAATAAAGGCACAAAGGTGCTCAGACTCAGAGTTTCAAGGAATTTAATCCCCAGGGATGTTCTCACAGTGTTGTTAGTTCATCTGTTTCTCAACATAATCTACTTGGTTTCAAGACTTAAAATTTTTGCAATAGAAAAACGGATTCACAACTTAGATCTCGGTGTCAGAGAAAGAAATGTGGCTATGACAGTCTTCTCCCTCCTTCGTCATTCCCTTAATAATGGGAAAGAGATGAAAAATGATGACCTTTCAAGTCATATAATTACAAAATTTTAAATGAGCCATTTAGAATTTCACTTTTAAGGATGCAGATTAGTAATCAGTTGCTTCACAATATGATACAGACCCACGAGGTTATATTAAATATGTGTAATGAAAGGTTTATGATGATGACAAAGTAGAAAATTATACTTTAAATCACATTATCCTTTTTAAAAGATAGCAAATTAAATATGCAAGTATTGCCAGCTAAGATTCACAAAAGATGCTACCTTAAAATATTTATGTAAAATATGAACCCATTTCACCTATTAATTGTAGTTAAGGTTTAATTTTAGGTTATAAGATTTGTGTGTGGAGGGGACAAATGTGTTCTGTTTTTCCCAGTAACTTATACATTATTTACAATATTTATGCTTAAAGGATATACACATAAAATTTATTTATTATTTCAACAAAAGTAGTCTCAGCTTCCCACTTTACCAGTCCACGCAGAACTATAATCAAACATTGCCATACTTTTGCCATCATCATGTCTACTTCTTTAAATTTGATTATCTTTCAAATTCTGCATTTAATTCAGACGTCTCAATTTGCTTTAGTTACATCACCAAGCATGCTTTTCTTATTTACCTTAACATTTTTGTTGCCTATATTACTCTAGTAAGCCCTACATCACACCTTTTAAAATTTATTTACAAGGCTTCCATTAAGCTAATAGAAGTTTCTTGTGCCAGCCACCATTTCTTTGTTCCTTTTTTTCCCTTCTACAATAATAAGTTATAACTGACTAACAGAGGACAGTTAAACAACACTCCAGATTCTGCTAACAGGGGAGAGTTTGAACATTTTAAATAATGGATAGTTAAACATTAATCCAGGTATTTCTTTGGCACATAAATTTTTTTTTTTTTTTTTTGTCAGTTAACTAAGTATCTAAATACCTGGATATTTGTCAGCGGTAGGGAAAAAAATATCTAATTGCAACACTGATTATTTCACTTTGTATTATGTTATTAGAGATATACCTTTTAAAGAAAGGGTAAGCAATGCTTTATGCTGCATATGGTATGCAGTATTATGTGGTAACATCTAAAACTCATAAGAGTAAACGTGTGTGAACCTTTAAGAATGTGTTTCTCATGGGCATGCAGTAGGAGCAAAAATACATAATGAAATTTGGGATGTAAGTTTCCACTTCTCACATTTTGAATAATAAATGGTAATCAGTGGTTTGATCAGAAATCTGTTTTTCAGAGTTGGACTTTATTGTGTATATTAGTACCAAAACATGAAGTTACGTTTTGATAACCATGAAATAGCACAATCCATAATTTTTAACCATTGCTGATGCTGTGGTAGAGCTGAGAGATTTACATCGGTGGAAGATTGGAAGATTAGGGGAAGGCATTGAAGTGTCAAATGTTCTGTTCCTTTCATCTTTGGAAGAAATGTGCTGTCCATGTGTCTTCACAGGGGAGGAACTTTGCACGGGCCTCAAACGAGGCTGCACTTTGGACTGCCCCTTCGGCTTCCTAACCGATGCCCACAACTGTGAGATCTGTCAGTGCCGCCCACGCCCCAAGAAGTGCAGACTCATAATCTGTGAAAAGTATTGTCCATTTGGATATCTGTACGTATTTCTTAACTCAGAAGATGTATTCTTAATTATCTATAGCTTGACGAAATGTCTCTTACCTTTTTTGTTGGCTGTTTTGTGTGTGTTTCTGAATGAATCAGCAATGTACTGAATCCAGAATATCTATGCTTGTTTTGCTAGAGGAATCAGAAAGCAGGGAAAGGCCGTATCTCCAAAGATAAGAATCAAGTTTTACTCTTTTTTGAAGATGGGCTAGAGCCTTGTTATGACACTTTGGGCCTGTTGGGTGAGATTTCCTCATAGCAAGGGCCTTTGGACACTGCCAAAGGGAATGGAACTGTCATGAGGTTCCAGTGTTGTAAGCGCTTCAACTATGCACCACTGTCGCAGCAACTGTTTTGTGATAACGTATTTAATCTATATTTTAAGATGAATTGACAGCTACTGATTTGCAATATGGAGCATCCTTACCTGCCACGCCTCCCTGTCCTACCTTGATGCTTGTCTACGTCTATAGTATTCTTTAAAATAGCAGTAGATCTTATGAATTTCCTTGGTGATAAGAACTATGACTTGTATTTTTAAATATTCTTTATTGAATCAAATCCCATGAAAATTCAGATTATTCTAGGGGGAAAATAGACATTTCACATTTGTTACTTTTGTGTCTGTCTTAGAATCCACTTCTGTCTTTATATCAAGTTGGTTCCTTAAAAATAACCTTTCAGAATTTTGCTTTGTCATTCCTGCCTTGATTCCTTCCAGTTTAGTCTCTCTGCCTTTTCCATTTGATATGTTTATATAGTGCTAGTAATTATAAGGGATTTAGAGCCATCACCTCTTGCCCAGCGTCTTAAAGGCATTGTTTTTATTCTTCCTCTTAGAAATTCTAGTTTAGCAGGGAGAGGGGAACCTTAATTCTAATTTTAATTGGATAATTAACTTGGGAACATTATTCTTTAAAATTCCCCAAGTAAACTAATAAATCATCATTGTTCTTAATCCTAAAATATGAATATGATATTAATAAAAGTAGAGCTATTTCTTAGCTTACCTGCTGATGTAGAATGAAGGATTATTATCGTAATAGTACCTACAACCACTTGGCTGCAGTGTTATGATAGTTCAGAACCAAGGCTGCATTCATCCACACTTCACCTTGGAGAGAAAACTCTTAGAGGATTATAGATTCCAGTTGGTATTCCTGTCAGTAAACACATTCAAGAAGGACCAAGTTGACTCTTGTAGGCAAACGAATACTGCATTGGCTAGCGCATGTTTCAAGGACAGCCTCTGAGGGAGAAATATAGAGAAGGAAATGGGAGAAGGAAGAAGGAACGGGTAGGTGAATAAATGAGTTAACAAACAAATCTGTTAAAGCCCTGTTAGGGCTTGGAAATGGCACAGTCTATGACAGGAGTGTGAAGCATTCATTTAATTCATTGTTTTCATTATATTGACATAAATACGTAGACCCTAGTGTTCAGTTCTCATTTCACTTAGCAGATTGTAGTTTATCACTTGGGCAGTTATATACCAAGGATTTCCCGTGGGGCCATCTTTTTTTTTTTTTTTGTGGTATGCGGGCCTCTCACTGTTGTGGCCTCTCCCATTGCGGAGCACAGGCTCTGGACGTGCAGGCTCAGCGGCCATGGCTCACGGGCCCAGCCGCCCCGCGGCCTGTGGGATCCTCCCAGACCGGGGCACGAACCCGTGTCCCCTGCATCGGCAGGCGGACTCCCAACCACTGCGCCACCAGGGAAGCCTGGGGGCCATCTTCTTTTAGAGCCCCTTAATTTGTCCAAGATGAGAAAGAACAGGGTTTATTTTTCTAGTTGAACACCACTGTTGCCACTTAGCGCTCCTTGGGATGAAACGTAAGGATTAATAGACTTAACTCCGCCTTCTCTGCTGCCCAGGAAGCCCAACTAGGGCAAAGCTTGTAGAGGAGATGTTGAGCCTAAGAGAGGAGCTGCAGGTAGTGGACAGAAGACACAGGAGGGCACGTTAGCACCTTTTGTAATACACAGGGTCATTCTCCTTTTAGAGAAAATAAGGAATTGTTGCTAAGAATTTTTTTGTCGACTTAAACTATGGTGATCTTTTAATAAACATATTTATTTAATATCATCTTTCTGCTCAACACAAAATTTAGGCACTGTAGCTTATTAAAGGGAAAAAAAAAGTTCATCCAGCCATTTCCCTTTATCCTCCGTGCTTCAGTCATGCCCCACAGGTGGAGCATTTTTCAGTTGGTATTCTTTTCTGACTAATGAGGTAATTACTGGACATTGACTGCAGGACTTCTTAAACGTTTTGTTCTTCATCAACATATACAAGATGCCTACATGTACAACATGCTACAACATTACGTAGCATTCCCAGGTCTATGGATCCTTAAGTTCTCCCATCTGCTAAAAAATTCTGTAGATATCTCAGTAAAATGTTTAGTAGCATCTGAAATTTCTCAAGAGAATGTGATCGTCTGAGGAAGCCTGTGGTTCTGGCAGAAGAAGGACTTCTGCCCTAATGCTGGCCTCCAACATTGACCAGCAATATATCCTTCACCTTCCTCTTCCTGGAGCTGCACATTCATCTTTTTGTACTGTTGGTACCACTTTTCCCAATTAAATCAACAGTCACGTCATCGGGATTCTGACAGTCACGTCCTAGAGCACCTAAGTGCTTGGACAGTTCTAACCGTTGGCCATGGGTGGGTGGTGGTCATGGCCACAGGGAGCTAATTACGCATCACTCCAGGGGGTTTTGAGAGCAGAAGTTCAAGTCATTCTGCTTACTGAGAATATCACTTCAGTGACCCTTGGTCTAAGCACTTGGGCATCACTTGAGACTTTTGGATTTTCTAACCTCTGACAAAATTTTAATTACCCAGGAAGAATAAGCATGGCTGTGACATCTGTCGCTGTAAGAAATGCCCAGAGCTCCCGTGCAGTAAGATCTGCCCCTTGGGTTTCCAGCAGGACAGTCGTGGCTGTCTTATCTGCAAGTGCAGAGGTAAGTCCCAACGCATAACCCTTCCCCGCTCAGAGCAATCAGAGGCACAGGAACCAAGAACGGAAGTAAATGAAATAATTTCAGTGATTGCTGTCCACTCTGACACCACTGTCACTCTCTAGAGGACCATCCCTTGTCCTTTCATCTCAATGGAATAAGAGCTCAGGATAGAATTTAAAGGAACGGGCCCCACGTTGACCAAATTAATCACTTCTTAGCTCTTCAGTTTTACTTGTCTCAGGAACGTTAGCCTAAAGCAGCTTTATCTTGACCTCCATAAGAGTCTCCCTCTGTCCAGCAGTGGATTGAGACGATTGATATAGCAAAGGTCCCTTTTCACAGCCCTTTGAGGGTGGGTGAGGCTAAACAGTCTGCTTGTGTATTTTCTCGGTAACACAGTTTTCCCTGAGAATGTCGACTTTTGCTGAATAACCACATGCCAGCCTATAGTTGTGTATAGGTGTGAGTCCTGGGAGTACCTTTTGCAGGACTTCCCCCTCAAGGGATGTTCCTGAAGCTGTGTGAGCCTTACCCCAGCTCCAGCGCCACTGCCCACCCCAGCTGGTTTTAGTTGTCCACATGAGCCACAAATGAAGCAGTAAAAGACCCCTAAAGTTTGTTCTGTGTTTTTTCAGAGTTGGACAGTTACCACCTTAAGAGTGTTTTTAGGGGGTCAGAGTAAACAAAAATCTAGTCACTGCTTCAATTGTTCTGCAGAACGAAAATCTGTTAGTTACTAGCGGCCCAGGATTGCCCCACTGAATGATGATTTCTAGAGTGATTATTCTGCATGTATTAAAACATATGTGTAACATTCACGCTGAAATCAATCAGTGCTTGTTTACTGTATAGAATATGAGAACGTAGAGTGAAGGGAGGAAAAAAAATACCAATAGCAGAGAAATGTATTTGCAGGGTTTTTTACTCCCTTTTTTCTTTTTTCAAAATTGAGAGCATATTAACTTAAATTCTTTTCATGATCCTTTCCTGTGTCACAAGCTGTGCTGTGTAGACAGGATTTTTGGTGGCTGGGTAGCATTACCTGTAAGGAACTACAGGCTGTTTCTCCTGTGCAGTAGCTCCTTCTTTACCAGGCTGCCTTCTGTCTGTCCAGAGGTCCCTGCTGCAGCCGGGCCACCCGTCCTGTCAGGCACATGTCTGTCCATGGATGGTCATCATCATAAAAATGAGGAAAGCTGGCATGATGGGTGCCGGGAATGCTACTGTCACAGTGGACGGGAAATGTGTGCTCTGATCACCTGCCCGGTGCCTGCCTGTGGCAACCCCACCATTCATCCGGGACAGTGCTGCCCGTCATGTTCAGGTAAAAGCTGGCCGCCATCTCGTGTGCTCCCTAAGCAAATGACTTTTGCCTCATCACATCTGTAATTCCAGGGGAAGTGCAGGGGACGACCCCTGGAACGTATTTCAGCTCTCTGGTTTTTGTCAACAATAGCCACGAGTGTCAGCCAGGTGCTATAAATGATTAGACAAAAACCAGAGAATTATTCTAAAGCTCTAAAACCACTCTCCTTATTTTTGAAGGTTTACTCAATTACATTGGTCTTTGAACTACATTTGTGTACAGGTTTGTGGGCTTATGTACTTAAAGCTCCAGCTCTCCATCTTACGGACAGTGTATTAAGGCTGAATGTCTTAGTTAATTGGAGGGGGTTGTTGTTAATTTTATTCCATGAAAGCTTCTTATTTATAAAGTAATATTCGAGAGGGAGAGAATTACTGAAGTCTGTGAATATTGCTTTTTTTAAATTAATGGATATGTGGTAGTCTTGCCAAATGGAGATGTTTAGAGTGACCACACATCCAAAACATTTACAGTCATAATAATGGTAATCAAGATAAGTTAGTAGAAGAACATAACAGATTTATAATCCATAGCGGTCCAAATTATGGTTGTCCATAACAGTAATTATTACCATAATACCTCATCTAGTGCCTTTGATCCAAAGAGCTCAGCATGGTTTCATAGTTATTATTTCTTCCACCGAGTGGAGGCCACTGAATTAGGGAAAAATACACTTAGGCAGTTTTTGTTTGGAAAACAGACACAGAGAGATTAGCTTTCTTACCCGAAGTAAAATAGTGTGTCAGTTGGAGGGCCAGGCAGACATGAAGTCTCCTGATTCTTGCATCGGATTTCTTTTAAAGTTGAAATGCACTGTCCGGTTTGGGGGTAGGGATTGTATTTCCCTGGTCAGTCTTGGTTCTGTATCTCCCTCCACCTGTACAACGGGCGCAGTCAGGAACCTGAGGGCTGGGCCTTTTGCAACAAGGCAGGCCCGGCCTGGGAGGGAGGTACCGCATGCTGGCACCTCAGTCTGCACCTGCTTTGCCTGCCAGGGAGGGGGTTGGCAGAGAGGCACTGGAAGTCCTTTTTAGCCCTGACATTCTACACACCTCAGTAACTAAGGTATTAAAGTGACAGGCAGCCCCCATACCCCTATAGGGGACCAGATGACAAAGTTTTGTTTTGTTTCGCATAGTTAAGCCAGATGTGCTCTGTATCAAAACTGCTTCCTTATTCACATGTTTTGCTAGTTAAATATGAAAAACCACTAGTGCCCACTGAAACAGAAGATAAATGAACAATTTAATGAGACAGAACTCTGTGTTGACTCTTTGGGGAAGGACCAATGAAGACCCCATGCTTTAATTACAGGCATGAGTGTGCAGAGTGTGGCCTGCACCTGGGTCTTTGCTAAACGGTGTACTCAGTGAAGAACTCCGACCAG
The DNA here is from genome assembly GCF_951394435.1 of Stenella coeruleoalba. Taxonomy (NCBI): domain Eukaryota; kingdom Metazoa; phylum Chordata; class Mammalia; order Artiodactyla; family Delphinidae; genus Stenella; species Stenella coeruleoalba. The sequence continues at coordinate 61,331,549 of NC_137159.1, read as the reverse complement.
TGGAAATGCAAAGATATTACTGAGAATAGATGATTGACTTAAGCACTGATAGTCAGTGAAACCAAATCTAGTTTTCTCTATTACAGAGATATGGAAAGTTCTTAAACACACACACAGAATTATTGATGTATTATTGTGGATGTGTGACTATGTAGATATAGACATATAAAAGCACACAGGTATTGATATATATGGATGTGTAGGTATGTTTTTTTCCAAATGTCTTTAGTGAGTTGCCACATATGGGTCTTTCTGAATAGAGACCAAGCATTGTTGCAATTGTGGACTCCTACTTCAAAGAATATTTTCTCCTGCCTTCTATTCAAGGATCAGCTGTTTTTCCTTCTGAGATAAGTGAGCAGCCTCTGAACTCTTCTGACAGAAGATTCACCAAATCATACTGTTTCTCAGATTTTTTTTCCCTTTCTTATCCTCTACCTTTCAGTTTTTCTATCACCTCCATCCATCTGGTCACTCATGTTTTGCCTTGAGGCACATGGATATATATATAGCAAAGGAATTCACAGACTAAGACACCTGCAAACACACATCGTTTTTCTTCTGACCATTTCCTTACATGGCAGCATTTAAAAGGGCAGCAATTGTCGATCCTCTCCAAGTCCTTTCAAAAGGGAGACTTTTTCCAACAGTAGTTTACTAATAGTCTTTGGAACTATTTTTTCTTTTTCTATAAACGGTGAGAAATGCACTTTTATCTCATCGCAGCTCAATTTTCATTCTAATTATCTTCCTTTCTACTTTCCTAATATACTAGAAAGTTTGGCCCAGTTGGTTATGAATGTAAGCATTGGCTGATGTCAGTTTTCTGTGATATGTCCACTTGGTCAAAGTTCCAGTCTTTACTAGCTCCCTTGAGATAAAGCTGTATTAAAAATTATACAATGCTTTCTTAGCTGGAGCTGGGCCCACACCACTGTATCTCATCAGTATTGCTACATCTCAGGCTGACCACTGCTTTGAAAGTCACAGCCCGTGAGTTCTTAGGAGACGTCAGCTCTGAGTATCTCTGCACAAACAGGGTAGTTCTTCTGAGGCCCAAATTCCACTGATCTCCAAGCGTGAGCCCGCCATGGTGTCTCCAGATGGCTTCTCCGCAGGGTTCCACACTGTCAGCACCTTCTTGAAACGCCTGTTGTATTTGGATGACACGAATATGGTTAATATCTTCATACTTCTCATTTTGCCAGCACAACTTGAGGGCAACTCCCAGTGCCTCTCCAGACATTTTCAGCATTAAATTCCCTCTCTATCACTATCATCTCACCAAGAGCCCCAAATCGCCTCTCGTCTGGGGAAAGAACTCATAGTTATCATTGGCCCCTGGGCGTTTACCTCTCTTGATCATATCGCCAAACAAATGTTTAGTCTCAGGTGAGGGTTCAGACTGTTGATTCTGAAAGAGCATTCCTGCTCAGTGTGCCGGCAGCTGGTCGGGATTGGGGTGTGTCCTGCTCAACAGTAGGACTTATTTCTAAGCCTGAAAGGACTCAGGGTCCCAGAGATAATGAAGTGAACGGGGCACAAATCAGTTTACAATTGTATTTAATCTGGAGGTGTATCCATGATCCAAACAAACATAGGCTTGGGTTCAGATCCCTTGTCTGCCCTTAATACTCTGAGTTCTCAGTTTCCTTATATGTTAAATGGGATAACAGTACCTATTCACATTGGTGTAAGGAATAAATGAAGTAACATATGTAAGGCACTAACATGGAAACTGGACCATAGGAAGCATTCAGTAAATGAGAGATCTTTATTCTAGATAACCCTACATTCACAGACATTCCCTAAGAGGCTCCTGTTCTCTTCAACAGTAGGAGTCCCTGTAATTTTTTTTTTTTTTTTTTTTTTGCGGTACGCGGGCCTCTCACTGTTGTGGCCTCGCCCGTTGCGGAGCACAGGCTCCGGACGCACAGGCTCAGCGGCCACGGCTCACGGGCCCAGCCGCTCCACGGCACGTGGGATCTTCCCGGACCGGGGCACGAACCCGTGTCCCCTGCATCGGCAGGCGGACTCTCAACCACTGTGCCACCAGGGAAGCCCCCTGTGATTTAATTATCTCGTTGGAGCCTCTCGTTACTGTTGACAAACTGGAACCACTTGAACCTCACTTCCTGAAACTAGCTCTTCTGCTGTTGCTTTATATTTCTGTGCATGGAATGTTTTCTTCCCTGTGTTCTTGAGGGAAACAGCCAATTCATCTTCTTTGTCCCTTAAAGCCCACAGCACCAGGTTCTTCCCAAGCTGGTAAGACTGCAGATGAATAATTTCTTGTGTTTGGATTTTGTGTTGTTCCCCAGATGACTTTGTGGTGCAGAAGCCGGAGCTCAGCACCCCCTCCATTTGCCATGCCCCTGGGGGAGAGTACTTTGTGGAAGGAGAAACATGGCACATTGACACCTGTACTCAGTGCACCTGCCACAGCGGGCGGGTGCTGTGTGAGACAGAGGTGTGCCCACCGCTGCTCTGCCAGAACCCCACACGCACCCAGGACTCCTGTTGCCCACAGTGTCCAGGTAACCGGCACTGCGCCTCGGGATGCACTGGGCCGATGGGGAGGGCCTGCAGCCTGGGCGTTGTCATTCTGCAGCACCGGTGGGCCAGACCCAGTCACCAGTAACCCAGGCAGGAACATCTGGCAGGCAGCTTTCTAAATTCATTCCTTTCTATCAACCACATATTTATGCAATCAATATGCCTTGCACCTGAGGTGACTTTGAACAACAACAGCAAAAAAAAAATTGTTTCTTTCTACCCTTTTTTTCTTAACCCTACATCTCAGACTCAAGAGACAGTCCTGCTGTACCAGATTATTCCAGATGATTTTGCTAATGTGAAAAGTCATCTTTGTCTTTACAAAATGTGAAGAGCAATTATTGATAAATAATGTAAATAAAATCTTTGAAATATGTAAGGGTGGTGAAGATACTTTGAGAATGTTAAACAGAGGAATCGCTAAAAGATGCCTAATGCCCACCTCCTCAAATCTGTGATGATTAAGTTAAGATCCAGAAGTACTAAGTGACCAGCACTGCATATGTACAAAGAGTACTATTGTTTTCTTTTTTTTTTTAGTTCTCAGATAATCTGGCCTTAGCAGGTGAATTTATGGTCATGAAACAAATATAATGAAACTTTGTCAGACTTTTAAACATAAGTAGCTGATTATGCAACGCAAGTAGCAATTCTAATTAACACTAGAATATATGACTTAATTTGTATATGTATAATTACCAAGTTGACAGCACACTAGTTTTGTTGTTGCTCAGTCTTTTAACTTTTCAAGTTAAATCAGTAATCATTTACCTTCTAAATATATGTTCTTAGAGCATTTCTGCTCAGTAAAACATAAGCCCTTGTATTACTTTTTTTTACATTGGATTATCCAGTCAGCCAGCTAGAATCTATTGTTCTGTCATTATATAACCAGCGTAGTTGATGTCCAGAATTCTTCCTGGGTTCACATTGATGATATTTTTTAATTGCATCAGAGGAAATTGTAGGGATACCAACATTATTTGCTGTTGTCATCATGCCCTGCTGCTGAGGTATTATCATCTTAGTACAGAATCTTTGGCGTAATTTTCAACCATGTTAATCTGAAAAGCTTAATTAGTGCAACGTCTTTTCTAGTATAAGAAATAGTTCAGATGTATTATGTTGTTAGGATATACCCTAGTCCCTCCTATATTTTTATCATCACTCTTTTACTTAGACACAAACCCTAATATTTCTCTGTTAATATATGACCATGATTATTCCCATCCTCCTGGTGGAAACTACTCTGAGTGGTCTCTTCAGTGGTGATCATGAATTTATATCCGTTTAATGTATTCATTTTACAAGTGCTTATGGAATGCCTGAATTGAGCCATGGGGATCCCGGGCTTGATGAGAACAGCCACAACTCCTGTCCTGTGGAGAAGTAATGCAAAAGAAGAGCTGAACAATCCAGTATTCCACCTTTAAGTAAATCATGACAGAGTGAGAGGAGTGCCTGGAAAGGAAAGCATTAAGAGCGCATGTAACCCAGGAAGCTTTAACTAAAGTGGGAAGTACCTGTGTTCCCACTTGTCCGAGGATCTGAGGACAAATACAGGGGTTGGCCCAAATTTATTGGTGGCACACCTGACTGGACTCAGAGGTTCAGCCCAGGCAAAGAACAAGAGCTCCCTGGAAATGGGACTCCTGTGTGTGCCAAGGACTGATTTCTTAGAGCCAGGTCTCAAGGCCAGTGCGCATGAGCAGAGGCCCTGCCGATTCTAGCAGAGCAGAGACCTCCCCTCTAGAAACAGGAACAAGCACCCGATGTGTGCCTGGCTTTGGCTTCTCCTTTATCAACGTACGCCTAGGTGACTCTTCCTTACTTTACATATAACTTGAGAGATACTTCAGTGATAGCCTTCATCTTAAATGTCAGGACTTTCTGTTTCCTAGATCAGTATTCTGAAGGTTACACTTAAACCTGTGAATAAGTTTGTATCTAGAATGCTCTTGTATTTTAAAATCAGTCACCTACCCCATCGTTGATCTTTCTGAACTTTCCATTCATAGTTGTGTTGCAGCGATAAAAAGTCTTAAAATTCAAAGCATTGATTTCTTCACATTGCAGTAAATTTCGACAGCAGCATTGATAAATGGAGTATTTCACATCTAGAAAAATACCATCTCTAACCTTAGGATACTTGCATCCTAAAGTTGTCCCAAAATGATATATATGTACAACTAGAAGAGTTGCATCCCTCATGGAGATTGTATCTCCTGGGATGCCTTGTCATTCCCTCTGTTCTTAACTCCCCCTCTCCTCTGGCCTGGTTTAGAGCAAGGTCTAGAAACGGAAGTGGGCTCATGAAGAAAGACTGAGCATCCCTGTAGGTGATGATACTTCACCAAGGTGAGAAAGGCAGAGAATAGAGAAGCACTTCTTTCTTTTTTCACACTTTTAAAGTTCTCTTTCATTTTTGATTTTTTAAAGTTGGAAAGAAGCGTAGCACAGAAGAGAGATCCCTCTTTTCTTCTTTTATTTCTCTGGTACAGAAATAAAAAGAATGAATGAACACCAGTGAAAGAACTGGTAAAAACAAAACAAGTGAGTTAATATTTAGAATCAGAGTGTAAAGAAGGGGTCTCACTTTTTCCTAAAAATGGAAAGAAAGGCCCAAAGAAGGAAGATAGCCTGGGCAAGATTCCCAAATGATATCTTCAGTCAGGGCTCCGAAGTCTCTTGCCCTGGAGACTGAAGACCTGCAGACGCTGCCTCTCAGCTGCAGCTCTCACTCCAGCTCTGCCGGCACATTCCCATGTCTCCTGGGGTCCCCTCCAGACTCTAGGATGTTCATTTCAGCTACTGTTTCATGCTTCCATCGCTGCCGTCCCTGCTTCCTCCTCTAAGTTTTCAGACACCAGGTTGGGTGTTGCTTGCAAGAGCTAAGCTGTCATAACACACAGAAACCTCGTGGCAATTTGCAGAGCCTCGTGTAGACTAGTGTGAGTTGCCCTGATTTCCAGCCAAATCAAAAGTTAACATCAGTCAATATCTTAAAAAGAAATTATCCCTAGACATGGATGATCCAGAAAAGATGCCTGAGAAAGTAATCCCATTTTACCAACTTTATCTCATATGCATGTGATCTATGGAAACTTACCTAAAATTGGACCTGAAGCACATTTGGAACAGTGGAACCAACGGCTCTTCTTTCACTGTTGCTGCCTTCAGGTCTGGCAGTAGGAGATACAGTTACACACTTTGGGTTCGGAGCCCAAAGTAAAGCAATTGCCCCGCTTCTCAAAGAGACTCTTCTTGTCAAATCAAACTTGCTGGCTGTAGGGTGTATCCAGGAGGTGGATGGGAGGAAAATGGGACACTCAGAGCTCCTGCTTCACTGTGATAGCTACGTGTATATGAAAGAGCAGACTTCATGATGTTGACTATGAGAACGGATGATAATTCTTCTGACCCTGTATCCTTTGAGAAAATGGGATTCTCTTAGAGGTTTGCTGGGTGGGACCATCATGGCTTTTTCCAGACTCTCAAGTGCAAAGGTGGTTGGGAGTGCTCTCTTGTCAGTGCAATTGTGACATTTCTAAACTAGGAAAGCTCACTAACTAGTATTACGCTTTCCTTTGTTATATCCCAGTCAGCTTTCTGCTTGAGCTTACAGCTCTCAAGTCAGTTCAGTGAATGGCAAGACCCCAAGAGATATCTGGGTTTTCTGGTGACGTTCTTTTCTGTTTCAAGTTGTTACTAGATCTGGAGGCCCTCTGGTCTGTATTTATGTAGCAAAAACACACAAGTCTTGCAGGTGATTTCTCTGTAGGTGCATCCTCAGGAGTGATATACATTTCCCATCATCTTTCAGCCATTAATGTGAAGGCTGGAACATTGAAGTGTTGCATACAGTTTGAAAATCTGTTTGGGTGTTAATTGGTTAGGACTGCGTGCGGCTGCAAGTAAGAGAAGACCCAGCTACAGTTTTTAAACAGAGGTTTCTTTTCCATACATTATGAGAAGCTTGGAGACAGATGTTGATCCCATTGATTTAGTGTCTTAGTGATATCAAGGCCTCTCTCTTACAGGTATGATAAGGGTATTATAGCTACAGGCGACACACTCATATTCAAGGCAGGAAGAATGTGGAAGCATGTGGGTAGCTTCACATCTGCCCTTCTTTTAAGAAAGTGAAAGTTTTCCCAGAAATCCCTGATTAGCCAGTGAATCCGTTCGCCACAGCCAGGTGACATGGCCACCCCCAGCTGTGCCGGAGACCAGAAAAGGAGGGAGCAGTGGTCCCGTGTGACATATCCCCCTTGTGATCCAGGTCCTCAGCCACCCCACCCCCGACCTTAAAATCAGGAGTTCGTTAAGGAAGAAAGGTAGAGTGGATATCGTGCAAGCAACTAACAGAATCTCTGCAACAGATCTTTTGTGGTCTTTGTTGTTTTTGTTTTAAAACTCCAGACCCTGTCCGAGTCAGATGTGCTGTGTCATTACTGAGTCCTTTTTTTTTTTTTTTTTTTTTTTTTGCCATACGCGGGCCTCTCACTGTTGTGGCTTCTCCCGTTGCGGAGCACAGGCTCAGCGGCCATGGCTTGCGGACCCAGCCTCTCCGCGGCATGTGGGATCTTCCCGGACCGGGGCATGAACCCGTGTCCCCTGCATCGGCAGGCGGACTCTCAACCACTGCGCCACCAGGGAAGCCCCTGAGTCCATTTTAAGGAGGCACACAAAGCCCTGGTGACCAAGCGTGCTTTGTATGGGACAGAGTGAAACTCACTGTGTTGCACAGTGGGTGGCCTGCAGCATCTTTTTTTCTGCTGACCTTCTGTTCATTTTTCCAGATGAACCTCTCCAGCCTTCCTCATCCCATAATGACAGCGTGCCTAGTTACTGCAAAAATGATGAAGGGGATATATTCCTGGCAGCGGAGTCCTGGAAGCCGGATGTGTGTACCAGCTGCGTGTGCATGGATAGCGTAATTAGCTGTTACTCTGAGTCTTGCCCTTCAGTATCCTGTGAAAGACCTGTGTTGAGAAAAGGCCAGTGTTGTCCCTACTGCATAGGTAAGACCAAGAAAAAAAATCCTTCCTTTCTCCCAGTGACCACTAAATCTACATTGACAGCCATTTGCCTAGATCAGTTAATAATTTCGAAATCTGTTTTTCTGGTTGATGTGCCACATAGAATCAATGTAGTCACATCAGGCGGAGGAAAGACATGGAGGATGTGTTCCTGAGATAAAGCATATTAAGAATAAGAAATGCTCTCTGAGGATGTCGTGATGCTATAGCGCCGTCTCTCTTGGGCTCCTTTGCCATTTCAGAATTTTCAGTATTGGAACTCTTCCTTCACCCTGTTACTGACTGTGGTCCTTTTGTCCACAGAGAAACACCATGTCCCATATCAGAGTACACTTAGTGCCTAAGCTTGCCACTGCCTTGAGATCAGCTAAATACCAGATACTAATTTTAATCCCCCAGTTACTCCTCTGTCTGCTAACACTTAATTGATTCTATTTAAACCATGTGGTTGTCCGTGTGGAGGGTTTAGGGACACAGAGTGAGGCCTGAGTAACTGACAGAGCCCTCTCCTTCATGTGACCCACGGGGCTACATCTTGTGAGCAGAGGACATACTTATATCAGCCCCTGACGTCTATACCAAAACTGGTCCTATGGACACAAGCCAGATGCCGTTCTGGAGTCTAGAAGGCGAGGCTCAGACAGCTGGCAGCTCGAATACGGGCACAGTCCCTGCTCCCAAGGCTCTCACTCTCTTTGATTGCTTCTGTCTCAAGTAAAGCTCATAAAGTCAAGTGAAAGACAATGACGTATCTCAGTCCAGTTGTGAACCTGTAATCAGAGTTAGCAGGTGAAAAATTAGGCAAAGCTGTATTAACGACAGGCGTCATGCGATTTATTGTTGAAGATTTTTGCGTGCTTCGTAGATGCAAGTCAGTGCATATGTTTGGGGTGATGCCTGAGGAGGAGGAGAAATCCTCTGGCCACAGGGCTTTGTAACAATCCCCGTAGATGAGTCGATAAATGGCGCTCAGGTGCACATTGGCCACCATTCAGGCTTATCAGGACAGCTCCTCTGGCCACTCTGTGGGGCCACTTCCTCTGAAGACTTATTCTACACATTGGTATACAAGAGATGGAAAGATTTTTAAAGCATAATTTCTGGTCTCAGGAATTTTACAGAGCTTGAGTTTCTCAATGTAATGGTCAGGGAATATTAAAAACTATGTGTGAAAGATGGATTCTCTTCTTTTAATAGGGTGGCTGTCTAGCCAATTTATTCTTTAAACCATGCTTTTGTGAGTGAAGTGAGGACTGTTAATAATTATGTTGGGGCCATGGCTGTAGGCCAGGAGTGTCCCTAGTAAACCGGGACATACGGTTGCTGCACCTCTTAGTGACTGGAGCATTGCGTCTGCTGTAATACCCGTAATCTTTGTAGCTCCTAAATGGAGCCAAAAATGTATCAAGGCATCCACCCAACTTACTGCTACGTGTCTTCTCAGAGAGCTGACCAGCAGTCATCTGGAAAGTGGCATAGCCCTTGGTGAGACCTGAATGAAAGGTGTAACCAGGCCACTATTTCAGACAGGGTGTTGGTGGATGGAGGGGGAAATGTCCAGCCAGGACCACTGTATTTAAATACCAAAACTTCAGTCCTAAAGGAAACAGTTTATAAATCAACCAGGGGCACTTGGATCACAGTTGGAAACTAGGGCCCAGGAGGCCTGAGAATTCTATTACCTTCAGAGGAAAAACCCAGCAGTGAATTTCTTGTGTGTTGAAAACCCTCAAATTTAATTTTTTTTAGATAAAAAAAGTTCCTGTTGTGTTTTGCTACTTAATTGGTAAATATGTGATTAGTAAATTACTCAGCTAGTAAATTTGTTTCCATGTGATAACAGTAAATCACTTCTCTTTCTCACAAAACCAATTTAACAAAACCAAACTTATGGAAAGAAACCTGCATATCATAGTATTCTGTGTTGTCTCTTTTTTTTTTCTTTTGCCTGCATATTTTCCTATTCCAATTCCTGCATTATTTAGACCAGCAGTCCCCAACCTTTTGGCCACCAGGAACGGTTTCGTGGAAGACAGTTTTTCCACGGAGGGTGGTAGCGTTGTTTCAGGCTGGTAGCGTGAGCGACAGGAGCGGCAGATGAAGTTTCACTCACTCACCGGCCTCTCACCTCCTGCTGTGCGGCCTGGTTCCTAACAGGCCTCAGACTGGTAGTGGTCGCAGCCCAGGGGCTGGGAACCCCGATTCAGACCATACATTCATCTTGTAGTGTGGGGAAGAAAATACCAATTTGCCCCCAATTTGTGATTTTGATTTCAAGCTAGACTTTAAGTACTTTCACTAAATTGTGGTTCATATGAGCTCATAATGATAAGAGTGGAAATTTGATTTCTGTTACATCTCCCTCCACAACTACTACCCCCTCCTCTTGACACAGGGATAACTATACTGTATAAACCTATGACGTATCTTCTGGGGAACATACTGGGGCGTCTTAACATCTGATGCGTGATGCTGTGTGCTGTGTCCTTGCGTTCATCTTAGTGCTTCATACATGTTTTCTTACTGAAATAGTCATTAGGAGCCTCTACATGCATCATACTTCTCTGCAGGTAGCAAGGACCAGGTATGTCCAAGCGTATGAAGTCAAGTTCAGTTCATGACTGTGATATGGGGATTTTATGACCCTCCAGTTTGCTCCCTTGCCCTCTCCAGGCTTATTCTCTTGTCAGCTTCCCGTCAGTGTGGTCCCTCTGTAAGGGCACCAAGCCCGGGCAGCACTAGTACACCTGCAGGCAGTTACTGGCGATGCCCCAGTGGCAAAGCCTGCATCCCCATCCAGATCACCTAGCAAAGGAAGAAGGTAGGAAGGCCGTCATTCTGCATGTCATAAAGCCCCCGGTTGCTTCTCAGCAGGCATCGAGGACCAGTGCTTTCATTGCCTCCTGTTTTAGGCTTTCTCAGTTTGAACCCAGCTCCTTATTAACCCAGATAATCTGTTCCCGGGGTCACATGTGCCTCCTCCAGGCCTACAGTGCTGACCTCACCATGGCTGCAGGTCTCCTCCCTGGGGGAATGTTCTCCCTAATCAGTCAAATATGGATCTCTAAAAACCTCAAATCTGCCTTTAATCTGGCTTCTTCTTTAGTGCTAAAACCCCTGAAGAAAAGTGTGCTTGCTTTCGCCTTGTGAAGTAGCCTTTTTTCTTACCACAAGAGAATTGAAAAGGGTGATCCTACTAAAAGTAGTGTAATTACGAATGTTTGTGTTCCTTTCAGCTAAATTATCAAGTCACTAAAGTGCAATGATAACGCTTCTCTTCTGGTGTGTGAAAGCCTCATATTATGTGCGCTAATTTAATAGAATGTGTAATACAGACATAATTAATAGGATTGATGATTAATTTTGAAAAGTGAACAGCTTTGTCTAATTACTTATAATACCCATCATTAGGGAATTCATCCTTGTCCTAGAAGGAAACTAAGTAGTAATTACCCAATCATTTCAATGGAACATCTTCTGATTCCCTAATTTTTTTATATTCCAGCTTCCTACACAAATACACACAAACTTAGATTTTATTTTCATAGGCTTTTTGACTGTAATGATGGCTTAAAGAAAGGGGAACGAGAATCAAGAGATGACTTGAATGTAGATGGGGGCGGGGGCGGGGGCGGGGGGAGGATAAAAGGCCTGGTGGGAATTCTAATGTGTGATGGCAGATTTGATATGTGGTTCCTTGTAAACAACAGATGCCTTCCCCATGACAGACTTCACCATGCAAGATAGCCTTGATAGCCTTATCACTGACTACATGCTCCATGCCTTTCTAACCTTTCTGGAGCAAAAAATTATTTCGGTGCTTCAGTGAGATCTTTATTCCATCACTCCTAAAGGGCAGCAAACAATTAAGCCCAAAACCCTTACATCGGCACTTCCTGTGCCTGAGGGGATGCTTGTCCTGACACATCACCCTTGCTCTGATGTTTGTGTGGGTGATGCTTCTGCGAAGGGCCAGACTCTAGCAACTTCCGTCTAGCAAGGTCATCCCCGCAGATCTGCACCATGGCCAGGGGTGCAGTCATTCCTGAATGTTATGTTCATAACTATTATATTTATATTATATAATATAAAATTTATATCATTTCTTACAAAAATATTATAAAGAAAGGCACTACCTTGATCATAAAGATCTTTCGTAATTTAATGTATGAGGTGTTCAAGCTCCTATTGCTGCTACATCATACCTGTTGACTTTGGAATTGTAGATGCTCAGTGTTCCGCCGATGAAGAGTTGCATAAGCAACTCTTGTGTTGGCCAAGTCATAAGTATGACTCAGTGCATAGAATGTTGTTTTGAAACTTACCATTTGGCAAGCATTTTTACTTATTTGTAACCATGTGTTATTTTAGAAAATATTTGAGGTCATATATTTAGAGATATTTATGTATCAGATATTTTTTGGCTGGAAATCCCTGAGTCAGTGCATCTTTCTCATTTAAGTTTTTGTTGAAGGTTAGTTATCTTGGGGTGATAGTTGTTTGTGTGTTATGTGTGTGTGTATGTATATATACACACGCATATTTATTTCATAATTTGATGTGAACAAAGTTATGATACTCTGATTACATGTCTTCAAGTCATCTAGTATCTTTTAAGTGTCTTTAAGTATCTCATATCTTTAAGGATCTCTGAAAACAAGTTCTATTATAGATGGTACATGAAAAAATGATTTTCTTGTAGGTTGTACATCTGTCTGATTAGAGGTTAGCTATTTTTTAATATTTTTATATGTCTTTTATTAATATTTGAGTTAGAGCTTTCAGGTGGAGTCCAGCTGGCATGGCACTCAGTCATGATGGTGTAATTCTATTTCCTCTCCATAGTGATCTTTAACTAGCAAATGGTTAATAATGTTTCTTCTTGGTAGGGACAATACCTACGCTTTATATCAAGTCAGTCTATCATACCGCATTCATTTTTTGCTTAGATTTATGTTTATTTGCTTAGGTATCTTTAAAATTTTTATTGGAATATAGTTGATATACAATGTTGTGTTAGTTTCTGCTGTATAGCACAGTGAATCAGTTATACATATACATATACATATATCCACTGTGTTTTAGACTCTTTTCCTCTATAGGTCATTACAGAGTTTTTTTTGTTTTGTTGTTTTAAATATTTAATTATTTATTTATTTTGGCTGTGCTGGGTCTAGGTTGTGGCATGCAGACTCTTAGTTGCGGCATGTGGGCCTGTTAGTTGTGACGTGTGGACTTCTTAGTTGTGGCGTGTGGACTCTTAGTTGCGGCATGCATGTGGGATCTAGTTCCCTGACCAGGGATGGAACCCAGGCCTCCTGCATTGGGAGCTCGAAGTCTGACCCACTGGACCACCAGGGAAGTCCTGTAGGTATCTTTTCTTAGAGATAAATACAAATAGTATCTCTTTGGAACATCTATTGATTATTGTGTATTTAACTCAGCCCAGGAATCAAACAGTAAATATTTAGTTCAGCATCTCTAAGATACACAACCCACAGAACTAAATGTTGTCCATTTTTAAGCCATAATGTTATGATACTGGCATCATCATTGGAACACTTTTCACAGCTCTTTCTCCAGTGTGTTTTCTTAAAATTAAAAGCTTCTGTGTATTGGAAATAGAATGTACTTTGACCCCATTTCTGGCACGTTCTAGCTGTAGGTCTCAGTGGTAGGACGTAACTGTAGCTCAGTTTCCTCATCTATAAGATGGGAATAATAATATCATCCTGTGCTTCACTAAAGTGCTATGAAAATTAAGCGACGTAATATACATATATGAAAGCACTTGGTAAACAGTGAGCAGGATATGACTATATATTGGCTCAGAGTTACAGCTCTCCTAACACAGGGTGCACCTGACATGGGTAACAGGCGTCACGTGGACTCTGGTATCTCACTTTAAATATGGCATCCGCCCTTCTGCAAGAGAAAGGCTTGGATATTGCATCCCAACGATAAGTTTTTGAAGGACGAGAATATCTGAGAAAACACTTTGGTGTGGTGTACCTCATCCTGCGCACTCTTTGCTTAAATAAATAGCGCGTGACAACTTCAGTCACCTTACTGTGACCCTGGTGGAAGCAGCATGCTATCTAAGGGGTTGTAGTGCAGCTGGGTTGTGGCAGTGCCTGGCCCCAGACCTCAGCACTTCACTGTCCTCCCATACCTCTGGATGTCTCGCGGGAGAGAGAATGGAGCTCTTTTATTTTTCTGTTTGCGTTGAGAGGCTAGTCCCATTTGAGGAGTCCAAGGACTCATTGTGCAGGATCCGCTATGATTCCTGGAAACAGAGGTTGTGGCATTTATAATCAGGGAGTGTTCTTGTCAGAAGGAGCCCCGGGGTGCTTCTTGCACATTCTTCAGAGCTCTCAGCTCCCGGGGCCCCTGCTCCACAGCCCCGGTGGTCACAGTTAGTGCCGAGTGATTTTAAACAAAAGGGAAGGGAAGCAGGATGCTTTTCTGTGTAATGTTTAGAAAGTGTAAGACTGACGGCATTCTGGTTGTCAGGCACTGTACTAACTTTGGAACTGGTCTAGAGTCCCAACAAAAATAAACAGGGTTTGATTTCAGTTTGTTTATTAGGTCCTGCCCTCCACCCTAGGAAACATCTCATCTTGCTTATCCCCTAAGCAGCTTTCTCTTCTCACTTCAGTATCCTTTCCAGGCCCTCGGCTGTGTAAACAGAAATTCAAGTTGTTCTAGTTAACTTGGGGGAAACCTCTGAGTGGCATTTCTTTATCTGGGCTCTGGCCCCATGTTCTTGTTTTAAAGACGTCTGCTGCACAGAAGGGAGGCTGGCACTGGTGTTTCCAGAGATTATTAGCAGGTGCCTTTTGCCTCTTATTTCTGCCCAGGAGGCCAGCCCTGACTGTGTACCCTCTAATGAGGGAGGAACGACCCTCTATAGCAGGATTACATTTCAGCGACAAAATGCAATCAGACCTGAAGTCAGTCCGCAGACCCGCCCGGAGGCTGCTGGTGGAGCGTTCCTGACAGCTCTTGGGCTGTGATGGATGAACCACCTCCTGTAGGTGCAGAAACTCCTCTAGTGCAGAAATTGGCCACGCTGAGCTTCTACCTCAAAGTTTTCTTAGCCTATGTAAGAGTCAGTCTTTATACTCTTTATCAAGTTGGAAATGGAATGTTTCCTTGAACTTCTATCCATGAAGTGCTTAATCAGTCCATAACAGATGCTTAATACAAAGATTAATAAGTTCTATTACTGAGAAAGTCTGTCCTCTTTGCATGAAGTAGGAATCAGCCAGAAATTACTATGTTTATCAGTTTGGTGAGATTTCTCTTGGTGGAACTCAGGGAAGTTTATAATTTCTCTATTAGCTTGGAACCCTGTGTCATCACCTGTTCTTTCCAGTATGTTGAAGAAACCTAAAAGGCTCTTTTCGCCTTTATAAAGAGACCTGGACTCCTGTCCCAGAAATAGAATAAAATAAAGCAAAAATGGGACTTTCAAGAAAAGTCTTAAAACTGTGGTCAGATCTGCCTTTACAGCAGTTGAGACATTGTAGAGTTTGGGGTTTCTGAGCACAAGCCACCCGTTCTCCTTGCTTGGCCCTGCCATAAACCTTTTTCTGCTAAAAAAAAAAAAAAAAAAGACAAGACATTATATGGAAGTAGGAGTCAGCCTACATGGCAACATTTGTCTCAGTTTTTTCTTTTTATATAAGTGAATTAAGAGCAGATGTTTTATTTATTAGAAGCTAAAAGTTGTAAGATACAGTATGCAATTTTTGAGGTTAATCAATAAAGGTTTTTTTTTGCATTTTTAGGCAAAAAACTCTAAACATTTGCTGATAAAATTACTGTGTATTAGATCTCTCCCTCACTGAAATTGCCTAGGCCGTCTGTTTTTCAGTCAGACTTCAGTTGAGTTCCGCTTTTATATTCCTTTCCAGTCTGTGGAGGTCCAGCGAGCCAGCATTTTCAAAATCAGTCGTCCTCTTCTACGTCTGCAAATCTCTGTCCACTTCTTAGTGACCTGCTTGTTTATTTGCTCAGGTTCCTTCTTCATTCTGATTTCTGTTTGTCTCCACTTTATGTAAAAAAAGTAAAAGCTGGTTTCTCAAACAGGAGGCACCCACGTTCCATTGATCCTCCACATGGAGTTTGTGCCCTGAATGTGCCCAACTTGGGATATAAAAATACAGAGGATATCACAAGGCCAGGGATCCCAGTGTCTTGTCAGCTAAGAGAAAATAAAGTATAAGGTAATAGTAGCATCTCGTTCCTTTGTGGGAGTTAGAGAGTATTTGTAATGCATTGTTACAGTCATAAGCCAAAATTTTAAAAAGCACTTCCTCTCTACTTACCCAAGTCAGCCGTGTCAGTGGAAACACTTGGCTGCCTCTTTCACTCTCTCTTCTAAGTCTTGTGTTACCAGTAGCGTACCTGGTACCTTTCTCCACCTGCCTAAATGACTGCATGAAAGTTTTCTTTAAAATCCCTCGAACCTCAAACTTAAACTGATTTGAAGTATAATCTTACTAGCAGGGCCTGCAGTTTGCACAGTTTTTTTCAAATCATTTGGCACATCTGTTTTGAACTGAAATCACACAGAGCTGAGGAGATCCTCTGGATCCAAGAGCATCTCCCCGAGGGCAGAGACCCCCACCTGCCTTGTGCACCACTGCACCCCCAGCGTTTAGAATCTCTACAGTGATGTGCAGAGAGGACGAGCACCCACTGCACAACTGCGCTGGATTGTTTTGCGGTGGGACTTCCTCTGAGAGTAAGAGCTGCATTTACTTCCTTGGCCACGAGCAGCCCAGAGTAAGTTACTTTTCAGGTCTCTAAATAGTACATTGGAGATTTGGAAGAACTGATGCAATTTGTAAAGCTGCCGAACTTCCTCCCCAGAAGCTACTCCCACACCAAGACTCTGACTTCATGGCCATCACAACCAGAGTTAGAACCTGAACTATCTATGCAGGAACATTGTCTCCTGGTAGAAATGGAAAAGTCCAACTGTAATGTAGATTCTAGCGGATTTTAGGTTTTAAAACCTTTCACAGAGCAAAGGGGGTGGGGAATCTGGAAATGCTTTCATTTCATCATGGTCAGATTCAGAGCAAGGCCTGAGCTACTACATCAGTGACTCATGAAATAATGGGATTTTTATAGAGGAAGAAAACGACATGATTCTATTATCCGGGTTTTACTGTTAATTAGCTTTATGGTGTAATTAGTAAAATAGCTCAAGAGTAAAAGCAAAGTCCAACTTCTAACAGCCTGGTAAGCCTCTTCTTATCTTAAAAAGAAGTAAGATAGTGAGGTTCAGACAGGTGGAGAGGTCAGCTCGAAAGGAGTTAACATTTCAAGGCCTTGCCACTTCTTCCTCAGCCCTTTCAGATAACCAGAATTGAGGAAAAGGGAAAACCATGCTGAGTTTTCCAAACTCTTTCTGAAAGAGATCGCATATTTTTATTGTAGTCAAACATGATGCAAGATAATATTGCTTCTTTTTGAATCCATAAATATAAGACACATGTCTGAGCGCTGCATGAGTTAAATGGCTGGCCTGCCTGAGGAGCTATGGGCATGAGTGCTCCAGGCTCCTGACACAGGATGCTGAGAATGACGCAGCAGTAAACCTCCATCCTTTAGCAGGGAGGGACTTTGTTTCTGATAGAGGCCGAAAGTCATTTCAAGCCGATCTGATGGATAAGATAGAGGCCAGAGCTGAGGAAACCAAATACCAAAGCTGATCTAAACCAAGGAGTGGCCATAAAATAGTGACCGTCTTCCTTGCCTGTTTCAAAAGGATGTCATTGCAAAAGGAAAATTCCAAAGCCGTATGAAGCAGGGGCAATATCGCCGGAGTACGTTTATAGCCCTCAACAATGACTACGTAGAAAGGGATCACGTGTGTTTGGGTATGTAACTCCTGAGGTGTTTGTTTTAAAAAACAAACCTTATTATATTAGTGTCATACCTCATGTTTTCCTTGGAACGTTCTCGAATCCTCTTCCTTGAGAAGAGTGAGAGGAGTGTTAAATAGAGATCTGCCTGAGAAGAACCACAAGTCCTCAATAACCACTATATCTCCATTCCTTGATAGGACTGTGCAGATGTCTGATGCAGTCGGTTGAAGGGTAATCTGCCTTTGAAGGCAAAGACCTTGAGCCCCAACAAATGTAAGGGGTAGGAAGTCTAAGCGCCCATATTCTCCAGAGTCAGTGAGTCGTAACCACTTTTGTTTGTGCGGCCCAGATCCTTGCCCAGGAACATGGAGCTCTCTGAGGTTATCCCACTGGGGACGAGGCAGGCAGACAGTGTGCGGGGACTGTGGAGGTGTGTGTGGTTTCCATCCTGGCCCTGCCACTTCCTAGCCATGCGTTTTGGGCAAGTTACTTATTCTCCCTGTGCCTTGGTTTTCTGTGGAATTCAAATAACACCCTGTTCCATTGGCCTATGAAGAGCATGTGGAATTGACTTGTGAAAAATGCTTGGGTAGGGTGGTCCAGTGGTTAAGACTCTGCTCTCACTGCCGAGGGTCCGAATTCAATCCCTGGTCGGGGAACTAGGATCCCATAAGCCATGTGGCACAGCCAAAAAAAGAAAAAAAAAAAATGCTTGGTTAGCACCATGCCCAGTACATAGTAGGCAGTCAGTAAGTGGAAGTTATGATTATCATTAGGTATTGAAGAATAAACCTAATGTCACTGTCAGCATAAGCAACCGGTTGGAGTGATGAATACCACAGTCAGAATGAAATGGACAGCACACTCAATAACCAAATATAAACTGTTTAGGTTACTTTTAGTTGGACAGTTCCCACATCTCTATTTATGCATCCCTCTTCAGCCTTAAAGCTTAAAATGCTTTTATATGGACTTCCAATTAGACTATGCTGTTTTCCCCCCAAAACTACAATGACTTCATTAGTTTATTATTTAGAACCGCAAATTGGGTAGATTAGCCACCATGTCTCCCTGTAAACCAAGTCATTTCTAAAATTTTCTGACAGAGCTTTCTCAGATTCACCCAAATGGGAGGAAGTGGTCCATCCAGGAAAAGAAATAAGCATGTAAGAAATAGGGGCACCGGCGTTTGCAGCAACATGGATGCAACTAGAGATTATCATACTAAGTGAAGTCAGACAGAGAAACATAAATACCATATGATCTCACTTATATGTGGAATCTAAAATATGGCACAAATGAACCTATCTACAAAACAGCAACAGACTCACAGACATAGAGATCAGACTTGTGGTTGCCAAGGGGGGCAGGGGGGAGGGAGAGGGATGGACTGGGAGTTTGGGGTTGGTAGATGCAAACTATCATATTTAGAATGGATAAACAACAAGGTCCTAATGTATAGCACAGGGAACTATGTTCAGTATCCTGTGATACACCATAGCAGAAAAGAATATTAAAAAAGGATGTATAGGGCTTCCCTGGTGGCGCAGTGGTTAAGAATCCGCCTGCTAATGCAGCGGACATGGGTTCGAGCCCTAGTCCGGGAAGATCCCACATGCCGCGGAGCAACTAAGCCCGTGTGCCACAACTATTGAGCCTGTGCTCTAGAGCCCACGAGCCACAACTACTGAGCCTGCATGCCACAACTACTGGAGCCCACGCGCCTAGAGCCCATGCTCCGCAACGAGAAGCCGCTGCAGTAAGCCCGTGCACCACAGCGAAGGCCCAACACAGCCAAAAATAAATAAATAAAATAAATTTTTTTTAAAAAAGGATGTATATATATGTATAACTGAGTCGCTTTGCTGTACAGCAGAGATTGACACAACATTGTAAATCAATTATACTTCAATTAAAAAAAAAGAAATAGGGGCACCGGGATCCATCAGTCAACTGAAATTCACAACATACTTTTCAGGCCTCTGTTTAGACCACTGGCTTTCCAGATAAAATTTGGTCAAAAGAAAAGATGTTTCTATAAAGCCTCATTAACTAGAATCTAAGTAATAAAATCTAATCTAGTCTAATCTGGGCCACATAGCAGCCACCTCAGAAAAAATTAGTCAAGGCTTTTACAAAAAGGAGTCCTCATTTATTTCACATGAAAATTCCACAGAGTGGTGACCAACCCATGTCTTAAATGTGGCTTTGTTTTAAAGCATGTTTGAAGAAACAAACTTTACTGTTACGAAATATATTGATATTGCGACTCAGACTGATCAGATGTGGAGATATCACGAAAACTGTTGCCGACTCTGAAATGGGGCTTGTCATGGATTGAAGTCCACATCCTCAAGCCAGCTAGCCCTGACGTAAAACGTCCAGTGCTAACCGTGGCTCAACCCTGGTCACACACTGGATCCAGCTTGGCCTCCACCTGAAGAAGCTGGATAGCCAAACAGTTGTCCGCTGTTCCAGAGAGGCCCAGGCACAGTTGAGGCCACATGAAGAGGGCTCTGTGTATTCCTGGGAGGGTAAGAAAGGGAGCTGTTAGGTAGAGCTCAAGGCCAAGAATGTGGGCTTTGCAGTCAGATGGAGCCAGGAGGAGATGCCGGCTCCACCGCCTGCTGGCTTGGTTACATCAGGTTCCTTCCCCTCGCTGAACCTGAGTTTCCCCAAGAGTAGGACGGACAGCCCTACCTCAGAGAGTTGCCATGAGGCTGAACCATGTGATGCTCTTGAGCACAGCGCCTGGGTACCATGGATGCTCAGCAGATGCTAGTTCTCTTCTTCAGTGCTTGGCCCTAGATCCTTCTTTCAGAACCATCCCTCTTGCCTCTACCACCTGCGTCCTCTGACCTCCAGTCTGTAAGGAGATCAGCTGTGAGAGTGCTGAACATGCAGATCTTAGATCTTGCTGTGGTCCAGCTGAGCTCTGCACACGAGATGGCTCTCAAGGAGCCATCTCCTTGAGATACCTCATTCCTATAACCAGGTCCCTTTACAAGGTCTTTTTGGGGCCACTGGTCCCTTTTGCACTGTCTGCCACCGCCAGCAAGAGACTCATTCTTTCGGTCCCTGCTTTCAACCAGCGATTGATTGGCATCTGCCTCTGTGCTCTACCCACCCCTCCCCCACCCCCAGTTGTTTAAACCTGAAAAGATAGCTTCCTGATCTCAAGTCAGAGTTAATTCCGTTGAAAATGAAGTGAAGTTGAAGGTGAGATGTTTCCATGGTAATCTGATGAGGAGAGCTTGAATGGAATAGAGCTAACTTGGTAGAAGCACCTGGAAGTTGGGTCCATGGTGGTCAGCCCCTCCCTGGAGGGGAAGGGCTTTGTTATGGCCCCTGAATCTCCTGGGGCCCCACTGGTCAGACCAGCTCCACTGCTGTGTGCAGAGTCTGTTGCAGCATCTCTGTGAGGCTCCCATTGAATGGGTTTCACCGTTTGTCATATTGCTGCACTCGATTGAACTCTTAATCTTCATTGAATTCAGAAAAAGACTTATTTTTGTAACAAAATCAAATGAGAAACTTCAATTTCATCTAATATGTCATCGAAGTTCTTGGTTCAACCTACTGCCTGCTAGACATCCAGAGTAGTTACTATCCCTCTTTTATCATTTTATAAATACTCTTTGGGACAGTGATCTCATACAGTTACTGGATGAGTAGTTGCATAGACACTCCGTTATGCTGTAGCTCAGCATTTGCTCTCTGGCATGTCTTCTGTGGTTTTAATTTTCTTGCAGACCATTGAAATTATTCAGAGTGGGTCAGTAGCGTTCAGAAAGCACCACACCACATGACCAGGTTCTTTAGAACCAGGTTCAGACTAAGCTTTTCTTTTCATTGTGTCTGGGGGTGGGGGGTGGGAGGGGAGCTTGATAATGCATGCACATACCTGTTTGAAATCATTTAATATTGTTGCCTTATCAAGAGTAACTCATATTCATTGCAAAAGAAAAGTTAAAGAGAAAAATTCACCCTTGATTCTAACAGTTACTGTTAACAGTTTCGTTTCTTTCCAGACAGTTTAAAATTTTCCTCTTTACGTGGTTGAACTTATACTATACATGATGCATTTTAACAGCTGCACAATATTCTCTCCTATGATTGTATCGAGTCATTAAAATATCCCATATTGTTGGACAGTTTTTTCCCCCAATTTCTTGCTATTATAAATAATATTGTGATGAACATCTACATAAACAACTTATTTTAGGCCTTTTCTGATTATTTCCTTGGGATAGCTGACTAGAAATAGAATTATTGGATGAAAGAAGTATAATGTTTTTAAGGATACATGAGGGATACTGCCAGTTTTGCCTGTTACCCCACATTCTCACCACTGGTGACTAAAACGTGTTCCCTTTTACCTTGTTGAGCCCCAAATTAGTTCTATCCTAGAGGCAGCTTCATGGTCATGTTCACACAGAAAGGCTAAGAGTTTGAAGGTCAACTGCTGCAGCTCTGATTGACCCACTGGAATATCTGGTCTGATAAGGCTTGACCAGGTCCTTGACAAGCTCACCAGCTGTTTCTTTGTTAAAGCAGGAAAGTGACTCATATATTGGAATTACCTCTGCATCACCTCCCATTGCAAGAAACAGGGTTGTCCTTCACACCTCTGCCCCCTCACTGTCCATATCCTGACCGCTCTTTCTCAGTAATAGCTCTCAAACCTAGCCTTGCCTTTCCACCTCCATCACCTCTGCGTTAATCCAGGCCTGTAACACATCCCGGTGAACAGCGTCCCCATCTTCCTAACCCTGTTTAGTCTTCCACATTGTCATATTCCAGAGTTCTCTTCTTGAAGACAAAGCTGATTAGGCCCGTCCCCTCCACTGCAGGAAGTCTCTAAATCTGTCATTGTTCTTCAAGGCCCTTTACGATCTGATCCCAACTTCATCTCCAGCCATCCTGCATGTGGCCCTCACACCTTTCACTGTCGTTCCAACATGGCAAACTGTTGGATGTACCACCGTCTACTTGGAGTGTCCTTCCTTCCAGCTTCTTTGTCTTCTATTCATCCCTCGAAGTAAAACTAAAGCATCAAATCCTGGGTGAAGCCTCTCCCAGTTCCCCCAGCAGACAGTTGCTTCACCCTCCATGTTGTGTTGTCCAACTCCGCGTTGAATTCACAGCACTGTGGCTGCTGCGTGGTACCTGGTGAGGAGTCCTGGTCGCCAGCCTGTCTCCACCACTTCTGCTCAGTCCTCTGGGTCAGGGTCCTGGTCTTGCCTTTTTTCCCATTGATGATAAAAGTTTGTAGAATAAGTGAATGAATGTCTTTATAATGTTTAACACATAATTACTATTTTTAATATCTTAATTTTATAGATTTAACTTCACAAATATTAGCATTGATCTAATATCTTAAGATGTAATAAGTGCTTTTGCCTAGATCTTAAGAAAATACAGACCAGTGCTTGGCCTTGACTTGAATTTCTTTTATTACGAAGTCCTCATCCTTTTTTTTTTTTTTACTTTATTTTATTTTTGTGGTTTGGGGGAAATATGACAAATATACCCTCTTTCCTAGCAAAGGAAATTTTTATTTCCTTTTTTTAAATAAATTTATTTATTTTTGGCTGTGTTGGGTATTCGTTGCTGCACGCGAGCTTTCTCTAGTTGCGGTGAGAGGGGGCTACGCTTCGTTGCGGTGTGTGGGCTTCTTATTGCAGTGGCTTCTCTTTGTTGTGGAGCACAGGCTCTAGGCACGCGGGCTTCAGTAGTTGCAGCACACGGGCTCAGCAGTTGTGGCTCATGGGCTCTAGAGCACAGGCTCAGTAGTTGTGGCGCACGGGCTTAGTTGCATATGGGATCTTCCCGGACCAGGGCTCGAACCCGTGTCCCCTGCATTTGCAGGTGGATTCTTAGCCACTGCACCACCAGGGAAGCCCCCTCATCCTTTCTGTGCCTCTTTCTCATTCCCTTCCTCCTCTTCTCTAAGAAGAGAACTGGCAAAATGCCTGTGGGAGGAAAAGCACAGGAGAAGGTGATGGACAAGATAGGGTAGGGAGTGTAACCTTCTCTTCTCCCAGGTCCTTGCACAGTAATACGTTACTCAAAGTTTATGCCGTGACATTGGTCCATCGTGTGAGCTGTTACAAGGTTTATGTGAAATATAATCAGTAGTATTGCCTTATGAAGAAATGCTTCCTTTCATAAAGAATTCTCTGCATAATAGACTCTAGATTTGATGGCAAATCTAATGTCCTCAATGACATGTTGGCTCAAGGTCAGTATATTACTTGAATTAAGTTCATTAAATGATTCTACTCATCCATTTGACATGTACACTTTGGGTTATCTTAATGAAGTCACCTCCTCTAAGGATTTCAGATTAGCAAAAACTTCTACCATGAGTTTGGTGTGAAAGCCTCCAAGTGAGTTTTTAAGGTTAACAGTCAGTGCACCAGAACCCTTTCTGTGGAACACTCACAAATACAGTGAAGTACATTGTTAAATAGATACTGAAAAAGAATTTCTGCTTACACCTAGAACTTTCTGTGATTGCTTACTATCCCTTGCTGAACATCAAGCAACAGTAATGAGAGAAATAATGAAAATGCATTGGGAAACAGAGATTACGCATTTTAACACTAGACATAGAGTCCTTTCCATACTTACTTATAACACTCCACAATGGACCAAGACGTACCTTTGGAAACACAAAATCCTATAGTCATAGGACATTATTAGTGCCATTTAGTCAGGGGCATATGCTTGAGTAATTGGTAAGAAGAGAATGTGGATTCCAAAGACAGATATTTCTGCCTGTGACCATCCTCTGGAAAAGCTCAGCAGGAAGCTTCATGCTGGGTCTTTACAGAGTGGTTCCAGCTGCCCGGGAGCGCTTGGCTACAGAGGCTGGGGTCCTGACGCCCTGCATATAGATGTTCCTCATTGCCCCTCAGGCATTGTGGGTTCTGTCCTTTGTTCCTGGGCAGTGAATACTGCCCCTCTCAGAGCTTCCAAGGTGCCTTCCAGGGAGAAGACACCACTTCTTTCCTAAGGAACTTTCCTTCCAGATGCCTTTATAGTTTTTCATTTACTAGTGACCAGTGGTGAATGGAGCTGCCCATAGAATCTGAGCATAAAATTTCCCCAGCTTTGTAGGAGTCATCCAGTTATCGGCCTGGCCAGTGACGGGGAGGGGCTGCCCCACCCCCATCCTGTGTTTCTCCATTGATTGGCCCCATCGCTGCTTTGCTGGGCATTGGGCCTCACTCTGAGCTGTAGAGGGAATGTGACCACTAGTAAGTTCAGAGAAACCAGGAGAAGGTGTTGAATCAAAGAGAAAGGAACTTTCAAGGAAAAGGTTGGGGGAGGGCAGATGTGAGGATGGTAGGAGAGAACGGAGAAAAAAGATAAGCAGAATGTGTTAAGCTGTAAATTCTTATACATAAAAAATAGCTCTTAAAAATATATTGTTCTCGGGCTTTCCTGGTAGTGCAGTGGTTGAGAGTCCGCCTGCCGATGCAGGGGACACGGGTTCGTGCCCCGGTCCGGGAAGATCCCACATGCCACGGAGCGGCTGGGCCCGTGAGCCATGGCCGCTGAGCCTGCGCGTCCGGAGCCTGTGCTCTGCAACGGGAGAGGCCACAACAGTGAGAGGCCCGTGCACCGCAAAAAAAATAAAAAATAAAAAAATATATATATATAGTTCTCAAAAAGCATAGTTTGCTGGGGGAAAAAAATGGATTGAAATGAAGTGAGGTTGTTTTTGAAGTAGGAATGTCCTCGTTACTGAGAGGGAGGTCCATCTAGCATCCCTGAAAAATGAAGGAAATGGTTATCTCAATGCTGATTCCCGTCTGGGAGAGCACAGGAGGCTGCCAGTTCCCTGCGACAGACCATTGTCATTCCTTATCATTCCCCTACATCATTTACACAGAGATTAACTGGAGATGGAAATTTCTTCAGTTGTTTCTATAAGTATACTCAGCTGGACTTTTTCTCTCTTTCCATGGAACAGAACCTCTGATCCTGTCTCCCTACCTATTTGTATTTCAGTTTTAGTTTCTTCGTGTGGTATGTTCAACAGCCATGCGATGATTAAGTTTATATATTTTGCAATGACAGTCTAATGACTCTTGGCCAACGGGTATTGTTCCCAGCTGGTTGTTACAGTTACTGTCAGCCTCAGTGGCCCTTGATCAGGTTCAGGCCACAAGATGAGAGTTCAGAGGCTTCCGCTGAGCAGAGGAAAACAACAGTAGGGACTGGGGAGGTGGAAGTTTTACCCAATTCTGGGAATCCTAGAGCATGTTGCGATTGTGTAGAGCTTTTCCCCTTCATGTCTCAAGTATGATGAGAAATTGTGTTTGTCACATGGAGCGACTCCACCATGTGCCGTTCTTTTCACTAGAGGACACAATCCCAAAGAAGGTGGTATGCCACTTCAGCGGGAAGGCCTACGCTGATGAGGAGCGCTGGGACATTGACAGCTGCACACACTGCTACTGCCTGCAGGGCCAGACCCTCTGCTCGACCGTCAGCTGCCCCCCGTTGCCCTGCGTCGAGCCCATCAACGTGGAAGGGAGCTGCTGCCCAATGTGCCCAGGTATCTAAGCCGCTGCCCTGCCACTTTTCAAACTGGGATGTTGATTCAAAAGGAAGCTAGAACAGACTCAGAACCTCCCCCACCCATCCCTTAGCTCCTGTGGCCCAAACAGACCTGGCGGGTAACTAGAGAGCCTGTGACCATCTAGGTGAGTGCGTGATTTTGGTTCCATGCCAGTATTGCTCTCTTCTGACTCGCATTCTCTAAACGTTAAGTGGCAGGCCTTATGGGTGTAACAGACCTGTGAATGACACCTGCCGTATCCGAGTAGCACAGTTTTAGTGTAGTGTTGGACGAGCCTAGCGGAAAAGGTCCATCATCGGACACAGTAGGGAATGATGTTCTAAGGTGAATATCTATCAGAACCAGAATGGAAGAGCTGCATTTAAACAATACGATGCTGGTCCAATCTTTCTTCGGTTCATCAGTTCCAGTAGTACCCAGGCCACCCCGTGCAGCCTTCTCCCAAGCCCTGCTGTGAACTTTCCGTCTCTTCCCACCTAGACCGGAACCACGGAGCACGCCCCCAGCTGGCTGTTGCAGAATCACATGCCTACGTCTGTCCCCACATTCCACCCTTCATGTCAACTTAGTAATCCGCCTCCCAATTTCAAACCGAAGTCCCCCACAGCCGCCCAGATCCTCCCCCAGGCCTTCTCCTGGTTTCCATGTCTGTGTCTCCTGCCAAAACAGCTCCTTTGTTTTCTGCCCCTCGTTGCCAGCAATGCAGGACCTGAGCCCTCAGCAGGACAGCCTCTGGGCAGTGTTCCAGATCTAAAGCCCTGAACACACAGACTTCACAGGCACTCCAGACCACACAGACCAAAGGGAGGGCTCACTCTAGGAGCCCCTCCACGTTCACCTCGATTCTGTGTTTTCTTGCGGCATTGTATTAGAGGCTTGCTCCGTGCAGCACAGTGGGCTAGGAGTCAGGGCAACTTAGAAGGGCATCTACACCGTGCACTTGTAAGATGGGATAGCCAGTTAAACCCGAAGAGTTTCACTGAGCTCTGCATACATTTGCCTTTTGTTTAGCTGTTGTGCAAACTAGCCCTAATGGGCACTTCTAAAAATGTCCATTTATCCCCTAAAAAGGATGGGATATTCTGCCAGGTCAGGAGGCTGAGTCCTTTTCAGATCTCTTATTGGGTGCTTTTCATAGTTTAGTCTCCTTGGCCTTGTTTAAGGTGTAAATTGAGAGTCACAAGTTCACTTCTGTGATGTCGTATCCCTCGTTGTCCACATAGGGAAAAAACAAAATCCTTAAGTGTTTTGCACGAGAAGAATGAGGAAAAACATGTATTTCTCATTGGAGTTGCTTTATCTATTACATTTCACCTGTTTCACAAGTTTCATACCAGTTTTCCTAGTAATATGCTTTGAGCAGTTCAAATGGTGAAACTTGATCTTATTTATTCAACCAAGATTCATTTCGTGCCTACCCTGTGCAAGCACTGCTCGAGACCCTGGGGAGACAAGGGTGAATCCAACAAGTCCCCGTCCACACAGCTGATGGTTTCATAGGGAGAGACAGGCAGCACATAAGTAAACAGTAAATAGCGCACAAGATGAGGATAAGAGTCACAGAGAAAACACATAGCGAGGCCGGGGTGGGGGAGGAGGGGCTAGGTAGAACAGGAGACAGGATGTTCTGATGATCCGAGAATGCCTCACTGATCAGATGACATTTATAAAGGGACCCAGAAGAGTGGCAGGAATCATGGGGTAGAGGCAGAATCTCTGTGGTACAGGCAGGACAAAAGCCCAGGGGGTGGGAACATGCCATGAACGTTTAAAGAGAAGCAGGGAGGTTGTGTGGATGTGACCCCATGAGCAGGGAGGGTAACTAGAGGAAAGCAGAGAACTAGCTGTGTGCCAAAACACGAGATCTCATGAGCGATTTTAGAATTTTATTGGGCAACATAGAAACTCTGGAGGGTTGTGAGCAGAGGAGTGATGGGACGTGACTTGCAGGAGTGGAAGCAGAGAGGCCAGTGGTGCAGGTGAGAGATGAGTGTGGCCTGTACCGGGGCAGTAGCTGTGGAGGTAGGAGAAATGGTTGGGTTCTGATTCTAGTGAAAGGGTAGAATCCATAGCATTTGAACATGATGTGAGGAGTGAGAGGAAGAGAGATGCCAAGGACGACTGTAATGTTTTTGACTAAAATATGGAGTTGCAGCTCTGGTGTAAAATCAGTTTGGTTTGGGGAGTTTTTAGTTTGAAATCTCCATTGGACATCTAAGTGGAGATAATGAATAGACAGTGAATCTGTCTGATCTGGAGTTCAGGAGAGAAATGGGAGATGGGTCTATAAACTTGAACATTGTCAGCCACAGGTGGTTTTTAAGCCTTGAGACCGGACGAGGTCACTCAAGGAGTGAGTGGATATAGAGAGGAAAAGGGAGCCTGGGACTGAGCCCAGGAACCCTCCAACTTTGGGATCTGGGCAGGTGGGGAGGGACTGGCAGAGGAGACAGAGAATGAGCCCCTGCCACACGGGAAGAAATGGAGAGAGCTATGGCCTGGGAGCCACATGGAGAGAGGGTAGGAGGAGTGCTGTTGGGTCACATCAGGTGAGAAGCAGGGACTGACTGCTGTGCATTTAGCGTTTTCCTAGTCGTCGTGACGAGAGCCATTTCCATACAGTGGTGGCAGCAAAATCTACTTAGAGTGGTTTCTAGAGAGAAGGGGAGGGGGTGAATTGGAGACAACCATTACACAGCCCAGCTGCAGACCACGAGTGCTAAGTTCACAGATAGAATTTTCCTGTGGAGTAGAGGCGGGTCTTGGAGGCTTTCCCTGAAGGATTGAGCTAGACCTTGAAAGACAGGTGGGTTCTCTTAATTGGAGTGAAAGGGTAATCTGACCAAAGACCCTGAGACAGAAAGGTCAAGGCCAAATGCCCCTGGAATAGGGAGTTCTGGGAGCGGGAAATAAAGACAGAGAAGATGACTTTGGTCCAGATTTTTAGGGCCTTAATTGTCAATTGGAGAGGTAGATTTTGTCCTTTGTCCTTCGTGGCTCATTTTTTTTTTTTTTTTTTTTTTTTGCGGTACGCGGGCCTCTCACTGTTGTGGCCTCTCCAGTTGTGGAGCACAGGCTCTGGACGTGCAGGCTCAGCGGCCATGGCTCACGGGCCCAGCCGCTCCACAGCATGTGGGATCTTCCCGCACCGGGGCACGAACCCATGTCCCCTGCATCAGCAGGCGGACTCTCAACCACTGCGCCACCAGGGAAGCCCCGTGGCTCATTTTTGAGCAGATGAAACACAAGATCATGGAGGTGCTTTGGGGAGCCACACAGTGATCTGTAGGAGGACTGAAGCAGGGGGAGACCAGAAGCCAGGACAGCTGTGACTTGCACTGTAGACGTCCCAGATGTGTGATGATTAGGACCCAAATTCAGGTGATGGCGGCAGGAATACAGGGAAAGATCCGCTCTCCTCGGTTGCGAGTTTAATAGAGGAAAGAGTGCAGGTTTCACTAACATCCTGCTCATAACTAGAGATTTCTCCAGTGACTTCTCAGTCAGCATTTACTGTTGGATTGGAATTGAATTTCTGTTAAGTCCCCCTTCTGCTTCTGATGTATTATTCATGAATCATTTCTCCATCTTATCTCAGCAAATTTTGCAGTCAGGTGAGCTCTGCCACCTTACATTTGATTAAGTGTGGCCCGCCTGGAAGCCTGGATTCCTGTCCCATTTTTCTCCTGGGCCCTCTGAAGTTTCACGTTGCCAATTCTCACCTGGAAAGCTCAAGCTACTTGGCTTTGTCCCCTACGCACATCAGCTAACGTTCTGAACAGCCTCACCCTTACAAAGCACTTTCCCCCTCTGCCATCTTTGGATACGAGTACCAGACCTGTGAACTGATTTGCTGGTTAGTACTTGTCCCATTTGATAGAAAACAGGGTGAGAAAAGCTAAGTGAATTATCCAAAGCCATGCAGCTAGTTAGCAGAAGACCCAGGAGTCCCCAGTCCTAAGGTGACTTACAGTTCCATCTCCCAGAAAATAGTGTCCTCCCCTTGTAAGCCCCAAGCACCCTGCCCCATATCCAGAAAAGGACATTTTTAAGGAGGGTGGCTCTTACAATGGGCCAGGTGCCTCTGACTGTAAAGTACATCCCCAGTAGGTTGTCTTAGGTTCCTCTGAAGTTCAGATCAAATCTGACCCCAGTTGTAATTCTTTAATTCTGACCATGTGCCCGTGATCTGTGCCACCTGGCCAGGTAAAGATTTGTGTCACTCCCCTGGCCCTGTCATCCACAGTGCCAGCAGCTTTATAAAGGACTCTTGTAGTAAATGCCGGAAGGGTTCTATTTTAGAGTTGGGGTTGAATGCAGTCTTTGGCCATGGCAGGCCTGGGCCTAGGCATGGAAACACAGCAGCACCCACACTTCTTTTTGTTTCTTCAAGCAGTTTTTCTGCTGAAAGTTTTATCCTTTTTGACAAAACTGCTCAGAGGTGGCTTCCCTGTTAAGTTCACATCAAAGGGAAATGACCCTCTCCCCTTAGACTTGAGGGCTCTGAACTGGAGCTCTGAGTATTTTATGATAAAGAAGGAGGCGTGGGTAGATTTTAATCAGAGCGGAACTGAGTTTAGTGGAGCAAACTGGTCCAGAGGACAGGCCATGAGCTGCCAGACGGTGAGAAGTAACTCATCATGAGGGGCCCGTGAGGGCAGGACTGGTCTTGCTCACAACTGTATCCCCCCAGCTTAGGCCAGTGCCTGCCACATAGGAAATACTTGGAAAATATTTGCTGAACAATGGTGATTAGCAATCACTAAGTAAGACATCCTCCCGCATCCTAGGTAGATGCTTCCAACTTTCCCCTCTGTTGCCAAGGAGGGCCTTTCTAAGCACCTGTGGGAAAAGAACTCACACTGTCAAGTCTGTGTTGTTTGTAGAGTTTCACTGAAATCTACCTGTAGGCAGGTATGAGGCACAAGAATTTCAACACTGCTTGCCTGCTGCTGTCACTCAGGAAAGACCCTGAGCTGAACTGAATTGACCCCAGCCCTGGGAGTCTCCGCAGAGGAGGTCTTTGCTGCTTAGCTGCTGACATTCACAGGTTTTTGGCATGGATCTCGTTAACCTTTTCTCCCGAGGCCTCAGAAGGCAGTGGTAGGTCAGCCCCTGTTGGGATAGGAAAGCTCCAGGCTGTGCGCTGGACCAGACAGGGCAGGGGCTCAGGGTGCCACGGCACTGAAACATGTCATGTAAATGTCAAGGGGGTTTTCTTCCCGAATTCCTCCAGGAAATTCGTATCACATATCGAGATGTCTCAGTGGGCGAGCTGAACACCATCCCTACACACACACACACACACACCCCAGACCCACCCAGCCCAGACTTATTGAATCAGGACCTGTGAGCGTCAGCATATTTTATAAGCTCCTCAGGTGATTCAGATGATAGAAAAGTTTGGAATCACTAGTTTATACTCAGACCCCTGCTTCTGTGGATGAAAATGTTTTCAATAACTTCTCTTTTTAATTCTAGAGTTTTTAGAGACCTGTTGAACCTTTCAAAACTCTTAAGAGTGTCTACTTCTTGCCGTGTTTGAGGTCTTAGAATTTAAGTAAGAAAAGCAAGAGCCAAAGTGACTTTATTCTTGGGGGCAATAGGAAGACCTGGGCTTTGGAATCACAGAACTGGATTGGAAGCCCAGCTCTGCTGGTTCCTGGGTGCATAATCTTGGGCAATTTCTTAACGTCTTAGCATTTATTTCCCTGGCAGATGCTCGGTTAGCTCACAGTGGAA
The DNA here is from genome assembly GCF_951394435.1 of Stenella coeruleoalba. NCBI lineage: Eukaryota > Metazoa > Chordata > Mammalia > Artiodactyla > Delphinidae > Stenella > Stenella coeruleoalba. The sequence continues at coordinate 61,299,729 of NC_137159.1, read as the reverse complement.
GATTAGCACGTACTCTATTCTCTATCACTCTTCCCTTCTCTCAGATTTATCCTTTTTAAAGTTCACTTCTTGAAAGGCTGGTAACTTTGGGATAGAACGTGATCACTGTGAGCAGAGAGGATTTTCTTTTAACTTATATAACGTATTTCATGTATTTTATTTTGGACTAAATTAGGCTGAATATTAGTGAGTATTTCGTATTACCAGTGTTGGGTAACCCTATTATAAAAATCAGTTAATAATATGGCAGGCCCTGGCCAAGAAGTACATGATTGAGGCTGACTTCTATTGTTATATTTTGAAAACAGAGATTCTTAAGAATTATTTCTTTTAAAAGTTGGCTAATTATTGTTAGCCAGATGAAGTAGGGATATACAAATATTTATGTAGGAACCACGGAAAGCTTTGGATTTTCTCACTGGTCCCTTTAGAACTTGGCTTCAAAAAAAAGAAAAATCCTGATATTGGAGATTAATGAATATCATTCTTCTCGGTTTTGTTTCGTTGTAGTATCTTGTTGAGCAAAGTGTCTATATGATCGAGTTAGATAATATTAATATGTTTGCTCAAGATCAGTTTCCAGTCTACATGGTTCCAGGAATAACACAGTAGATATTTAAGACTTAAATTGGGCAGCACCTCGTGAGGTCTGCCAACATCCATTCCCATTGAGGGGAAGGGAGTGGAGGGGAAATGAATAAAGAATGGAAGATGCTGTAACTTTTTCACTTCCTGTGACATATTTCATATAAATGATTCAACACTCATTTATTAAAGAGCAAGTTATTAAAGTATAATTTATTAGATGGAAAGTAAAAGAAATCCTTTCATTTCAGCCAGTGACCATCAGCTTGCACGAATCTGTAGAGCCAACAGCGTTTGTCATGAAAAAGCAGAGCTTCTGACCCAGGTGGAGGAGTAATCTTCTCCCGTCTTTTTAAATCGTTATAGGACATGTTTCCCACCCCTACAAAGCTAGGAACTGTAGCATTAATGATGTCAAGGTGGAAACTGGATCTTTCCTGTCCCAGGACACGTTGTGTTGTATTGCATGCACCGTCCATTTGGATTGAGGAGACAAGTCAACAGTAAGGAGCCCCTCCGTCATCTCTTATGAAAAATGTCCCCTTCTTTTAGAAATGTATGTCCCAGAACCAACTAATATACCCATTGAGAAGACAAATCATCGTGGAGAGACTGACCTGGAGGTTCCCCTGTGGCCCACACCTAGTGAAAATGACATTATCCACATCCCCAGAGGTAAGTGCCGAAGTCAGCTGAGATCTGTCTAGTCTTGTGTATGGTTTACTTTTTTTTTTTTTTTTCTAATTTTCAAAACTTCTTTTGGGTAACCTTTTAAAATACGTGCCCAGGTAAGTTCAACTAACCACTCCAAGAAAGACCTGCTTGGCTGTAACATATTTAACAACCCAGGATGATGAAATAAGTCTGCAGGTAACTGGGTAAAATGCCTTTTTTCTGGTCCCACATGCTCAGAGGCTTAATGACGATGGAGAGAAATATGTCCCTGGTCATAAGAGCTTGGTATCTGGAATTTCTAAGCCATCTCTCAAATGCAGGTGTGAGAATAAACTTTGTAAGCAGAGTAATAATAAATTACTCACTTGTTCCTGTGGATTCTGTATTAAGCATTTATGCATTAGGTTACCCTCTTCTTCCAGGTAGTTTTCACTCCATGAGGAGTTCAGTTTATTACTGTGTTGATTTTTCCACTCATCAGGCTTATTAGTCCACGTGTTGTTGTTTTTTTCCCCTTGCTCTGTCCTTTTAGTCGTGTGTAATAGAGATGTTATTCTGCCTCTCAGCTGCTAAGTGGTAAAGCAAGGCCAAGTTCCTGTCAATCTTGCCTTCTCTCTAAAAGTAGTCCTCTTGATCAAAAGAGTATAAGCTTGCTCTTAGTCATGACTCAGTACTGCCTCCTGTCTACTCCAAGGACATTTTCAAAATCACTGTTAGACCGTTTTTATATTTCTTTTGGAAGAAGCAGTATTCATTGCTTGAGAGATTAATGGTCTGTTACTCTAGATACTGTAAGTGTTATGCTTGGATCAAGCCAGATGACCAGAGCACCAGATTCCTGGACCCAAGTTTTGGCTCCTTATATAACTGCTGACTGAATGGTGCTTCAGCATTATGTTTACAGTCATTCAGTCAACAAATATTAGTGCCTGCTCTTTGCCACATACTCATCTGGATGCTGAGCTTTAGTCATAAGCATAGCCATATTTATTATGTTACGTTGAGGACTCTGTATGACATAATATTTCTGTTATAAAGACCCTGAGGAGGAATTTCTTCATATATCAGTAGCAAGAAAATTTATGATTCTCCTAAGCAACTGATTTGTTTTAATCTTAAAGACATTGTGAATCTTATTGATGATGCTTATTTCCATTTTTGCTTTGGCTGCTAGGAAGCTTAAAGCTAATTTTATGGCCTGCTTTTTGCATCAAAACAATTTAAGGACTAAATTTTGTAACAGACCTCAACTGAAGCTTCCTTTTCCTTTCCCCAAGATTTTCCTTAATTTACGTTTTAATCTTCTTATATGACATATATTCCTAAAAACACTTCCAATATCATTTGGAATGTGGGAAGGTGAAAATTCATTCTTTTATTCATTGTGTTTTTAAAACCTGAATTCATCAATAAAATGTTACTTTTTGGGCTTCCCTGGTGGCGCAGTGGTTGAGAGTCCGCCTGCCGATGCAGGGGACACGGGATTGTGCCCTGGTCCGGGAAGATCCCACATGCCGCAGAGCGGCTGGGCCCGTGAGCCATGGCCACTGGGCCTGCACGTGTCCGGAGCCTGTGCTCTGCAACGGGAGAGGCCACAACAGTGAGAGGCCCACGTACCGCAAAAAAAAAAAAAAAATGTTACTTTTACCTTTGGCATTAGAAACTACTCTTCTTTTTGGCCACACCGCACGGCTTCCGGGATCTTAGTTCCCTGGCCAGGGATGAAACCCGCACCCTCAGCAGTGAAAGTGCGGACGGAGTCCTAACTACTGGACCACCAGGGAACTCCCCCCTTTGGCATTTTGCTTGATGCTGATAAATATGTTCCCTTTTTTTTCCCCCTTCCTATAAAGTATTACCATCTGCCTCTCTAAAATGACTAGGAAGGGTCTCTTCTTCTCATCCCCTCACATACACATAGAAGGATATTAATAAAAATCTGAGTTTTAAACTATAGACAGTATTAACATCACAAAGCTGTACTACTTCATGAGCTGAGTTTCCAAAACAATTTAAAAGCAGGTCCTTTTGATTGCATGTGTTCTGCATCTTTCACTAACCTGGTCTTTGATGCATTTAAAGACATCCTGACTACAGTGGTTTATTTGAAACAAAAGAAAAATAAGGAAATCTTCAGAGAGTGCTCCTGATTGGTATCTATTTAAATGTTATCTCTGTCTGCAGTGTTCATTGCAAGAATGATGATTTAAAGGAACAAAAAGACCACCATTTATAAGAGCAAAATTAAACGTCCCTTGTACAATAACCAAGGCAGGAAAATGATCCAATAGGTCCAGTGAGTTTTCAACAAGTTTATGAAAAGTACGGCATTTTAGCTTAGAGCTCAGTAAACCAGAATATTAACCAAAAGACAAGGCTCTTGATTCTGGCTTGGTTTTTACGAGTACACTACTAATTAGTCTTATCTATTACACTACTAAGTAGAAGCATATACTTTGTCCTAGTCTCCTATTTGTTAGTAAACAGGGAGCTAAGCTGATGTTTCTGCTTCAAAATCTTAGAAGACCATAAAGATTAACATTAATTAAAATATTTTCAGTAGTCTAATTTTAGTCACTTTAATTTATTATTTATTTTTGGTTGCATTGGACCTTTGTTGCCGTGCGCAGGCTTTCTCCAGTTGTGGTGAGCGGGGGCTACTCTTAGTTGCAGTGCGCGGGCTCCTCATTGCGGTGGCTTCTCTTGTGGAGCACGGGCTCTAGGTGCGCAGGCTTCAGTAGTTGTGGCACACGGGCTCAGTAGTTGTGGCTTGCGGGCTCCGGAGCAGAGGCTCAGTAGTTGTGGCGCACGGCCTTAGTTGCTCCACAGCATGTGGGATCTTCCCGGACCAGGGCTTGAACCCGTGTTCCCTGCATTGGCAGGCAGATTCTTAACCACTGCGCCACCAGGGAAGCCCTAGTCACTTTTTCTTTAAAGTCTGCATAAGAATTTTCTTATTTTCTTTATTAGCTAGAATCAGCATCATCCTGCCCAATTACTAAAACTTCTCACCCTAATATTTTCTTTTTTACATCCATCCCTAAGAGCTCTGCTCTCTCATAAGAGCTCTTTGGATCCACATTAGACTTTAATCATGTTTTAGCCTTAAAGTACTAGGAAGCAATAAAACCACGTTGCTGATCTCTATTTGCAATGTAATTAAAATAATCCTTAAAAATTCTGGTTTAGGGCTTCCCTGGTGGTGCAGTGGTTGAGAGTCCGCCTGCCGATGCAGGGGACACGGGTTCGTGCCCCGGGCCGGGAAGATCCCACATGCCGCAGAGCGGCTGGGCCCGTGAGCCATGGCCGCTGAGCCTGCGCGCCCGGAGCCTGTGCTCTGCAATGGGAGAGGCCACAACAGTGAGAGGCCTGCATACTGCAAAAAAAAAAAAAAAAAAAATTCTGGTTTAGGTAATAAATGCTTGTAATTTTTCTTCTTCTAGACATGGGTCCTCTCCAGGTAGATTACAGAGATAATAACAGGCTGCACTCAGGAGAAGATTCTTCGCTGGACTCCATTGCCTCAGTTGTGGTTCCCATAATAATAGGCCTCTCTATTATAGTAGCATTCCTGTTCATCAATCAGAAGAAACAGTGGATACCACTGCTTTGCTGGTATCGAACACCAACTAAGGTATTGTACTGACAAAGTTTCAGCCTCTTAAACGATCAAACTAGGAAAGCTTGTACGCTTAGATTTCCTTAGTTGCTTGATATCTTCTCTATTAGCCAGTGAAATGTTTACTTTGCTCCTCATAGCTTCAAATGCACATTAAGCTGTGGTGATCAAGATACATAGTATTTGCCCTGGGCTAGATGGCTGGATCAAGTCTCCATCATCCATCAGTTAATGAATCCTGACCTTTCACAGATCCAATTTCCTGGATTTACTTTAAAGTTTTCAAATAAGCAGATACCCCTGGATTGATTCCTAAGTAATTGTTGTTTATATTAGAAATTAAAACTTGGTCACTTGGTATTTCTCAATCATCTATCAACTTAGAATTGGGAAAGGAAGAAAAAAAAATCACAAGGTTAGGGAGATAACACACAGAAGAGGGCAAGAGGAGAGAGCTAAAAGATCATGACAATGTACAGAAGTCCAAAGGACAGGGAGATGTGTCAAAGGCAGGCAGAAAGGGGAAAGGTAGCAAACGATGAAGGGATTGTGTGAAATAATACCAGACAAGGTGGAGGGGGTCAGATTTCATATTGCAGGGGAAAGAATACGTGTTGTCAATACAAATGCAAAGGGCCTCAATCTGCCTATTTTAAAAAGCAGGAAATAATTCATTTTCATGAAGGGAAAAAATCATAATTCCTTTGAACACTAACTACTTTTTGCAGTTTGGTTTTTACTAAAGAAAAAAGATATACAACCTCAAGAATTGAAAACAGCCCATTTACCATACAGATAATAATACTTTCACTGATTTTCTTACAACAAATATGTAAATTGCCTCTGTGCTGGGCGCATGCTGGGTCAGGATACAGGGCTGCATGAGACACAGTCCCTACCTGCAAAGCTGGGGAGAGAGCTGCTCATACCATAGTGTGTATGGCTGGATACAGACAGACTGGCCCAACCTGGGATGCTGATTTTACAGCCTGATAAGAAATGGTCCGTTTATCTTAAAATCTGTCTATCTGGTACCTTCCACTCATCTTTCAACCCTCTTAAGCACTAGTCTGTACTTCAAGGATTTGAAAATAATTATGTCACTTCCGTATTTTCTCAGTTCCTTCATCCCCTCCGTTTGACATAATTTGACATTTCACCCCTACACAGTTTGTCAGTATTCCTCATAAGAGTATAGTTGGCAGCACTTCGCTGGTGGTCCAGTGGTTAAGGCTCCACACTTCCACTGCAGGGGGCACAGGCTGGATCCCTGGTTGGGGAGCTAAGGTACCACATGCCATGCAGCGCAGCCACAAAGAAAGTATAGTTGGCACCAGAGCATGATGTGAACCCATGCAGTCTGCCCATCCATGTGCTGTGATGCTGTTTTCTCACTTGAATGAGGTACTAAATATCTGTTGGTTTGAGATATGTAAAGCAGTTAATTCTTTGTGGTTCTTTTTCCTCCTCCCATTAAATAGCCTTCTTCTTTAAATAATCAGCTGGTATCTGTGGACTGCAAGAAAGGAACCCGAGTCCAGGTGGACGGTTCCCAGAGAATGCTGAGAATCGCAGAACCAGACGCCAGATTCAGTGGCTTCTACAGCATGCAAAAACAGAACCACCTACAGGCAGACAATTTCTACCAAACGGTGTGAAGAGAGGCAGTGTGGATGAGGTTTTGAAAGACAGAAAAACGACTCAATCTGCTCTTTAACTAGAATTCGTGCACTTGCTTAGTGGATTGTTTTGGATTGTGACTTGATGTACAGCGCTGAGGACTTCCTGGGCTGGGCTCTGTCGACAGCAGTGTGCAGAACAAGCATTCCCACTCTTCCTCAAGATAACTGACCAAGTGTTGTCTTAGAACCAAAGGTTTGAAAGTTGCTGAGGTATATTTGCTTGTAATATAGCTGTAGAGATACTTGGGGACGGGGACAGTGAGTTTGGTTGGGGCGAATGGGTGGGAGGGTGGTGTTGGGAAGACAAATAGGTCAGCTTGGCTTGTGGAGAAATCCAGTCCAGTGGCCCAGAGGATATTTTTTTTCCTGTTGCTCAGAAGACTTGCACTGGTTGCTGCAAAGCTCAGGCCTGAGTGAGCAGGAAAACAAAAAAGCCTTGCGATCCAGCTGCCATAACCACCTTAGACTACCAGACGAGCACATCAGACCCTTTTGATGCCAACCCAGGCCTAAAGCCACATGCTTCTTTTATATACAGTCACAGCTGCAGTAGGTGGTGAGGAAGCAAGAGAAATGGGGTAGCGACGTTTCTCTAAAGCGGGTGATTAAGGATATATACAGTTATACCTTTTGCTGCTTTCTTTTTCTTCCAAGTCAGTCAGCCAATCAGCCAGTTCCTAGCAGAGTCAGCAAATGAATAAAACCCGAGTCGTTTCTTGACGTGAGCACTGGAGCTTTTCTGACAGCAGCGTGGCAGGAAGGAGAAGAGGGGGAAGGACACCAGGCATTCCCAGGGGCTATACTTCCTTGTTTGCTGTTGCTTTCTTCTGTTCTGTCGGTTGTTCATAGTTTTCGTTGAAGCTCTAGCTTAAGAAGAAACTTTTTTAAAAAAAAGGACTGTTTGGGGATCTTTTTTTCCTTATTATATACTGATTCTACAAAATAGAAACTACTTCATTTTAATTGTATATTATTCAAGCACCTTTGTTGAAGCTCAAAAAAAAATTATGCCTCTTTAAACTTTAGCAATTATAGGAATATTTATGTAACTATCTTATGCTTCAGAAAAACAAAAGTATTTGTGTGCGTGTGTATATAATATGCATATATATTTATACACATACAATTTATGTTTTCCTGTTGAATGTATTTTTATGAGATTTTAACCAGAACAAAAAACAAACAGGCATTCCATATCAGTGCTTTTGATCACTTAAATTTTTGATTAACACAAAGTCTCAATCTACTTGCAGTTTAATTGGGAAGAGAAACGTGTGAGTGTTGGGTGTATGTGTGTTTGTGTGTGTATGCACACGCCTTGAGCAGTCAGCATCATACCTGCTATGGAGAAGGTATTCCTTTATTAAAATCTTCCTCATTTGGATTTGCTTTTGGTTTTCAATTTGCTCACTGGTCTCTGCATCACTAATCAGCTCCTGGATTTTTTTTTTTTCTTTTCAAACAACTGTTTGAAACAACTACTGGAATATTGTCCATAATAAGCTGGAAGTTTGTTGTAGTTTGCCTCAGATATAACTGACTGTATACTATAGTGTTAACTTTTCAAACAGCTCTTAGCACTTTTATACTAATTACCCATTTGTTGCATTGATTTTTCTTTTTAAAATGCTTGTTGTGAAAGACACAGATACCCAGTATGCTTAATGTGAAAAGAAAATGTGTTCTGTTTTGTAAAGGAACTTTCAAGTATTGTTGTAAATACTTGGACAGAGGTTGCTGAACTTTAAAAAAAAATTAATTTATTATTATAATGACCTAATTTATTAATCTGAAGATTAACCATTTCTTTTGTCTTAGAATATCAAAAAAAAGAAAAGAAAAAGGTGTTCTAGCTGTTTGCATCAAAGAAAAAAAGATTTATTATCAAGGGGCAATATTTTTATCTCCAAAATAAATTTGTTAATGATATGTTACCAAAATAGACCTACATCAGCCTGATTAGTATAAATTTTTGTTGACAATTAATCCATTCCTGGCATAAAAAGTCTATCAAAAAATTGTAAATGCTTGCTTTTTGTTTTTTCAATCATGGCCATATTATGAAAATACTAACAGGATATAGGACAAGGTGTAAATTTTTTTTATTATTTTAAAGATTTGATTTATCCTGAGTGCTATATCTATTACTCTTTTACTTTGGTTCCTGTTGTGCTCTGTAAAAGAAAAATATAATTTCCTGAAGAATAAAATAGATATATGGCACTTGGAGTGCACTATAGTTCTACAGTTTGTTTTGTTTTCTTCAAAAAACAAGGCTGTAAAAGGATTACCTGCAACTTGATTCTTGGCAGCAAATAAACACTTTGACTCTAAATCACACAGCGTCACTTTCAAAAAGATTCTGTGTCTGAGATGAGAAAGATGACTCGTCCTTTTACTTTAAGGCTGTCAGTTCCGGCGTCACAAGCAGCCCCAGTGCTTCTCTCAGAAGGCAGGCCTTTCCCAAGGAATCCTTGTTTAAAAAAAAAAAAAAGGGTGTCCCCCCGCCCAGCAATCAAGTGTACAGCACAGGGATGCTGCTGTGAGAGAAACTTAAAACCTACCTGTTGTCAGTCACAGATCAGAAACACGCCCATCTCATCATTAGTGTCAAACTCATTCATCATGTGTAGGAGAAAGGCTGTAGTGGGAAACCCTAGGATTTTACTAACGCTGAAAAAAGAGGTTACCAAGCAAAATAGAGGAAACCTCATTAAAAGGGGACTTTGAGTTGATAGGAAAAAATAGCATATTTTTCATACATTTCAGATGCATCAACTTAAGAATGAACTATAAACAGAGCACTGTTGAGTCGCTTCAAAAAAAAATCTCTTTTGACTTTCGGATGCCCTCCAAAGTGATATTTCTTCAGTATAAGACAATTTTTACAAATTCAGATTAAATTATTAATATTATTGTATTAGTATGCATCTTCATCAATTCAAGGGCAAGGGACAAATTAGTTCCACATATTCGCTATCAAATAAGACATTAATAAAACAAGGAACCATCTCAAGTTCCACATACTCCTAGAGAACGGCTTAAGTGCCACGCTGGCATCAACTCCAAACTGAGCTACTGCCGTTGCAGTCCTGGTGTCCCGTTTACTGAGCCGGGTAGCTCTGTATGCTCACAGATGTTTAAGTGGAATTTTAAAAGCCCCCCGACAGCAGGTCCTATAGAGACTCTACTTACACTCATGTTGTCAATGGGAAGAAGCTGCCGTGGCTGTTAGGAATGTCTCACGGACCCAGAAAAAGAACAGGACTTCCATCATTCCACAGCAGCTTAGCACGATCTGAAAAAAGTCCCTCTCTCCCCTCCTTAGCATCATGAGGCTAATCAAGATTTCACCAGCTCACACACTGTAATGATGGACAATGTGTGAACAGTGAGGGGAGGAATCCAGCACTATTAAGGGAAGAAAAAAACCGAAAAACCAAAAACTCAAAAATAAAGCTCTCAAGTATATATTACCTTTTTTTTCCCCAACATTTATTAAATGACATTGACTTGATTGGAACCGGCAAACGTTTTTCATGACTAGTGATGGATCCATGAGTAGCTGTTTCTAGAATTACTACTTTAGGAAAACACGTAGGCATGAATAAAATATAACAGTAACAGGAAATGGGCAATGCTGTAGCATACAGTTTCTTAAGCACCTTAAAGGATACAAACTCCTTTTAAAGGACACTTCTTCACAGACAAGTGAAATGAAGCAATGAAACCTCTAAAGTTAATACAAGATTCTGAAAGTAAGTGGCATCTTAATGGTTAAAATATGAACAACGGTGAAACGCAGCAACCTCTAAAATCAGTCGTCTCCAGCTGTTTCGATATTGACTAAGTATTAAGCCAAGACAACGCATATTCTGGTTTCCCTTCTTCCAAGAACACCCCAATTTTTAAGTCTTAGTCTCTCTGGACAATACTGGTAGGTAATATTTACACTGACAGTTCTCTTACAAAAAAATCAGTGTTGGTTCTTGCCAGCACTGAAAAATAACGAGTATAAATCTCTCAGTGCTTTGATCTAGTTCTTGAGTGAGTGCAGTTTAGATCCAGAAAGCCTTAAAAACTCGAACAGGCATGAAAAATATAACTGTACATGCACAATTCACATCACTCCCCCTTACTCTATAAAGCTGGAAAAGAGTTCATAATTGTTAGTATTTAACAAAACATCTCTAGAATTCAAAATAGTGCCGTAGTTCCCTCGGTTCATAATATAAAGCATTAGAGAAGGCATGATCACTATAGTAATACTGAATCACAAACCCAAGTTCAGGTGTCCTGAGTTTCCAATAGCAGGAAGGTAATGGTAGCCAGCTTTCAGAATGATGCTATAAGCAATTTAGTTTGCTGTCCACAGACGATAAAGCTGTTCCTGAAGTTATGCTGCCCTATGTAGGACACAGAACTAGAGGAACAAAACAAAACAAAAAATTTTAAATAGAAATGAATATTTTGTATATGTTTACACAAGATGTATATATATTTATACACATTTTATGTATATACATTTTATATGTATATAAAAAACACCATTAGAACTAAACATTAATGCAAGGATCTATAGTAGCAATTTTTTCCTAAGGTATAAAAGGCTACACCCAACAATGAAACGTTTTCTCAAGACACATTGATTAGAATTGCCCAGAAATGAGATACCAAAAGGCCATGTCTCTTAGGGTACCACTTAGAGATCTAAACCCATAACGTTAGCCCTGTACGAGGCTTATAACACAGCAAACGGCTCCCCAGTGAAGTCAAAGAAGGATCCAAGTGTCTGCACACAATTTTCTTCCCATCTAGGGTCAGCACAGTGGCAGCCAGAGCTACACTACTAGCCTTTGGCACAGCTCTTGAGGGCCGGGGTGGGAGCAGTCTGCGGTGGCGTAATTACACAACATTAAGAAAGAAGCTTAAGTGGCCCATACGGCATCCATCCCATCTTTTCCAGGCCAAATGAGGCCACTTTTCTACCTTCTTTCACTTCTTACCTTTGCACTGAAATTAAGGTGGTATACGTAGGCAGCTAAGCCATAGTCACTGGCATTAAAAACAATAAGGAGAAAGTCCCACCAGGAAAGGGGGAGGAGAGTTCTCCCTTGAGCAATACCCTCTTCCTGGGCAAAATGTTCTACTGGTCCCCAAGGAAGAAAAATCACTAACTGGCTATGGATTTCCAGAATGGGTGGGAAAGAGCATTTTAAATAGCCCTCCATCCTCACCTTCCCATGCACGTGAACTCCTCTGAGTGTTACACTCCCCTCCTCATTTTCTCAGAGTACAGAGTCACCCTTTAGTCTGAACCCCAGCTTCTTTTCCACCCAGTCCTCACAATACAAAGCCAAGACAAAAACCGCAACACGTGCACACAAGCAGCTCGTCAGTGGCAGGTACTGTCTAGCTAGACCTGGGCTCGCAGACCAGCGCCAGTGGCCCGAGCAAGGGGAGCAGAGCTGGAGGCATGCCGCCTCCCTATAGCAGGTGGTGCAGAGTCGCGGTTACAGTCCCAGGTTTTCAGGGAAGAAAGGGAAAGTCACACCCCCACCATACGACCCAGCAATCCCACTCCTGGGCATATACCCTGAGAAAACCATAATTCAAAAAGAGTCATGTACCAATATGTTCATTGCAGCTCTATTTACAATAGCCAGGACACGGACGCAACCTAAGTGTCCATCAACAGATGAATGGATAAAGAAGATGTGGCACATATATACAATGGAATATTAGTCATAAAAAAATTAAATTGAGTTATTTGTAGTGAGGTGGACGGACCTAGAGTCTGTCATACAGAGTGAAGTAAGTCAGAAAGAGAAAAACAAATACCGTATGCTAACACATATATGTGGAATCTAAAAAAAATAAAAAGGTTCTGAAGAACCTAGTTGCAGGACAGGAATAAAGACGCAGACGTAGAGAATGGACTTGAGGACACGGGGAGGGGGAAGGGTAAGCTGGGACGAAGTGAGAGAGTGGCATGGACATATATACACTACCAAATGTAAAATAGATAGCTAGTGGGAAGCAGCCGCATAGCACAGGGAGATCAGCTCGGTGCTTTGTGACCACCTAGAGGGATGGGATAGGGAGGGTGGGAGACGCAAGAGGGAGGAGATATGGGGATATATGTATATGTATAGCTGATTCACTTTGTTATACAGCAGAAACTAACACACCATTGTAAAGCAATTATACTCCAATAAAGATGTTAAAAAAAAAAAAAAAATCACACGCCCACATCCCCCCCCCCGCCGCCGAACACTGCTCTCTAGGTCATAAAATTCTCCCATGCAGTCTGATGATAAAATAGCTAGAGAATGCTTCAGAAGCTCATTCTGTCTCTGGCCCTCATGGCAGTGCCCTAGAGACCCACTATAATTGAAAATTAAGACATGTTCTTTATGTGCATCTCATTCCTGATTCATATCTATGAAGAACAAACCTCAGAACAATCCAGCTTTCATACCAATGCTAGCACAACACAAAAGCAAACAAAGATGTCAGACTTTTTTGTTTTGTTTTGCGGTACGCGGGCCTCTCACTGCTGTGGCCTCTCCCGTTGCGGAGCACAGGCTCCGGACGCGCAGGCTCAGTTGCCATGGCTCACGGGCCCAGCCGCTCCGCGGCATGTGGGATCCTCCCAGACCGGGGCACGAACCTGTGTCGCTTGCATCGGCAGGCAGACTCTCAACCACTGCGCCACCAGGGAAACCCTTTTGTTTTGTTTTTAATTCAGAATGTAATAGGAAGAGAAAACTCTTCTCCATCAGAAAGAAAAAAAAAAGCTTATTTAAAAAACGATCATGTCAACTTAGTCTTTTCTACCCTCCTGTTAACCTACTAATGGCTGGCTTAGTGTCAGGTCTTACAGGTGATACTCATGTAATATTCACTTTGTGCTCATGACTATACCAAGGGTTCCCCCTTTATGAAGCTATGATTGAAGAAAAGTCCCATCTGAGTTATCTGACGTCTCACAAATCCCAACCTTCGGTTCAGCTAGCTACTCTTGATGGAGAAGAGAGAGAACCCAAAGAAGAGAAGTGTGACCAGAGGCAGACTGCTCTCAAAATTGGATCAAACACTACAGAATGCATTTTACGATGCTCTGAAAATATGTTACCTAAAAAACTGCTACTTTTTTAAGAAATAATTTCACTGAAAAGTATTATTTTTGCCTATAATTAAATAAGTTCTTCAGTCCTTCTATCATCCAAATTTTCTTCCTTCCTCAGCAAAGCAGGTGATCTTGTTAAAGTCTCAAAACGATCTTCCTTTGCCTCATCACTGTTCCCATCCTGTGAGATGCCGATCTTGCTCCTAAGATGTATGGCTCACTCTTCACTGCCCTGGCTTTATGAAAGTCCATTCTTTTTCTCTTTCTCCCTCCGCTCCCTGCCCCTTACCCCATCCCCGTTCATGTTCCCTTTGGGACTGTGAACTGATCTAACTGTTCCCTCCTTCATCCGTCCTTCTTCTAGCGTCCCCAAGAGGACACAGGCCACCTTTCTCAAATCCTCAGCGTCAACACCTTAGACTCCCATCATTATGGCAATATCTCCACAACATTTCCTCCAATGCCTTCTTTTTTTTTTTGGCTGCTCCTCGCAGCCATGTGGGATCTTAGTTCCCCGACCAGGGATGATCGAACCTGTGCCCCCTGTGGGGGAAGCTCAGAGTCTTAACCACTGGACCTCCAGGGAAGTCCCTCTGTTGCCTTCCTTGATGTTTATAATTTCGCTGTGGAAATTATTTCCGGCCCAGGACTTCAAATAAAAATTAAATTTTAAATAACCATACTTTATGATATTGGAAGCATAAATAAGTCGTCACGTTATCTATTCTCACCCTGCAAAATAAAAGTTGCGCATTTTGGGCTTCCCTGGTGGCGCAGTGGTTGAGAGTCCGCCTGCCGATGCAGGGGACACGGGTTCGTGCCCCGGTCCGGGAAGATCCCACATGCCGCGGAGCGGCTGGGCCCGTGAGCCATGGCCACTGAGCCTGCGCGTCCGGAGCCTGTGCTCCGCAACGGGAGAGGCCACAACAGTGAGAGGCCCGCGTACCACAAAAAAAAAAAAAAAAAAAAGTTGCGCATTTGGAAGTTACTTTTTAATCTATTAGCAAGACAATGCATTTATTGACCAATCAAAACTTCCCAACCACTGCCCATACACTATTCTAAAACTCACCTTTCAGTATATAATCAGTTAACAAACTCGGAACTTTTTCACTATCCTCTTTCATGGCACGAAGAACTGCAAAATAAAGGAGAAAGAAAACACAATTTCAAATTCAGATAATCTCAGTCATGGTAGCCTTAGTCTTAATTACATGATACAACAATTCATGCAAATTGACTATTTTCTGGATGAGAGAATACAACTGCAAATGTTCAAGAATTTGTTATAGTTGAATAAGTCGTTTTTCAGGTAAGAATACTGCAGCTACCTGAGAGCTATTACCCTGATTTAAAATTTCTAAACAGTGGAGGCAGGAAACAGGAGCTGGGTTATTACACAGAGCCCCAGTTTTGTCACCATAAATACTAGCAAGTGAGTTACCATAATGCGCACTTCTATGGGCTCTGGAGAGGAGAACCTTGGTGCTGCAGGTCTCATGAGCTGGAGGAACTCTTAGGGAAATGAAGAGTTAGCCGTACTCTCCAAGGAGCACATCAGTCAGCCTTCTTGGAAACTTTTAAAGAAAAAAAATGAAGAACAGACTTCCCATGAAGCAAGCACCCAGCCGGGCTGCTTACTTCTTGATACTCCAAAGGCACCTGGGTGATTTCGCCTCATCCTAAAGAGAATCTTTGACAATTTGATCTCTAAGCAAAGATTTGACAATTTGATCTCTAAGCAAAGACAAAACAGAGAACACAGCTACTATTACAGTGGTTAAAAAACATCTAGGCCACCTATACTGCCCTTTCATAGTGACTGCCAACTCGAACTCTCCAGGGCATCCTGGGGAAAGGCCTCACTGTTCTCCCCCAGACGTATGACAAGACAACCTACTGTAACCGTCAAGTCAGTCTTCCTGGGCTTAAACCCCGGCTCTGCCACTTCCTAGCAGTGGGACTGTGAGCAAGTTACTTAACCACCCAGTTCCTCATCTGTAAAAGGGGAATAATCATTAGACTTGTCTCTAAGGGTTGTTGTGAGTATTAAGTTACTAATTCAGGTGTAAAGGACTTAAAGTAGTACCTGGCACATAATATACGCTACATAAGCATTACCATCATTATTAGCACAGCTAATATTATTCTAATTCTTATCACTACTATTATTGCACCTCCAATAGCTTTTATGAAGAAGGATACATATCTAAACACTGCCTGTCTCTACGGGGCTTCCCCTGCAGTAACTTCTATATGTGGGGACGGCAGAGGCTCAGATTCTCCCCAAAATTTTCAGGAGATAACCACTTTTCTTAAACTTTCAGAGTAAAGGTCATCCTTCCGTCTACTGTCTTCATGTAGTATATTAACTTGGACACTCATTCACATACCCTACATACATTCACTCACCCCAAATTCCAAGTTGTGTCAGTCTATAAAGACATCATCTAAGGATCGGCCTAGGACATTCTGATGTGGGAATTATGACAACTTTGGTTTGGCTAAGTATGTGTTTGTCCTTGATCCGAGAAGCTGAGATCCCTCAGTAATTCCTGGCTTCTAGGCAATATCTGTGCTCTCTTCTTAGAGAAATACTTAATGTTCAGTATTTCTGCTTCCAATCATATTTTAGATTTGTTTTCAGTTCTACATAAAATCACGTACCAAAAACCAGCACTATTAAAATCCAGCATTATTAAAAAGTGGGGTGGACTGGAAATTACGAGACACAGCCCTGTAATGAACCATTCTCCTGTGTGATCTTGGACACTCATTCTTCCTGAAAAGTAGAGGGCTAGCCACCCAGTTAATCTCTTAGTTCTTTATTTTATACAGGCTGGCATCACATAAGTATGAAATGTTCTGAAAAGTACTGTTCAAAGGAAAGAATAAAAGCTTCAGGTTAGCAGGCAGGCTGCTTGCAAATAAGACATTTCTTTCCTCGTGCTCCCGCCACCCATGCCTCGATCACCTCAATTTCCAAAATCAATATCATCATTAATATCCACTCATGTGATGCTCTCTCGTTCGGCTCCCTCTTTAATTCACAGTTATCACAAATATTTATAAATAGAAAGAACCTAACAGATCAGCAAATTCAATCCCTTCAAGAAAAACAAGGCCAAGTGATTGACTTATCCCAAATCACACATACATTAATTTATTTACTATGAGGTAAAGAGAGCAAATATTTTAATCCTCATTTTTCACTGTGACTGAGAGAGTGTAAATGACTTCCAAGGATATCCCTATAAGTAACGGATAGGACCAGAATTCAGGGCTCATTTATGGCCATCATAAATATACATTATATTGAATGTCTCTTAAGTCTAACAAATTATTTTAAAATGCAAGCCCATTGAAGGTGGAGTATTTTTGTCTGCTTTGTGAACTGAAGTATCCCAAGTGCTCAGAACATGGCCTGGCACAGAGTAGGCCTTCATTAAATATTTGCTGAGTGAATAAATATTCTTAAAATATTACTATCAATTTATTTTCTACCTGTAACTACCTACCTTGGTTTCCACAATCCTAAGAAAGGAGAGTGTTTTAGGCTGCATTTCTAAATCTTTCCAGTAGTTTCTGACAATCATACTAATGAACTACATACTCAGTAGTTTCTGACAGTCATACTAATATAAGATCCATGAAGCACCTTATTAATTGATAAATGGATATATTCTTAAATATACAAGAGGTGATGGGAAATTGTTACATTTTTCCTCCAAAAGTTCAGCTTGTAAATGTTTCAAAAGATAAGAAAAACAGGAAAAATACAAATCAACTCTAGATCGAGTGCTGTGTTTGTCACAACCATTTATGGTTTCATTCTCAAAAGAATAAATGATGACATCCATCATTTACTATCCTAAATTGACAAAATAAAACAATAACAGAAACAAAACCAGCCAACTAAAATCTGTGTTTAGAATCAGCAAAAGTAAACAAGGTAACAGTTTAATTTTGTCTTTGCTTACTTTTTGTTAATATTTGAAGATCTTCAATAGATGGTGGTCCATTTTTTTTCTCATAAGGAATGACTGTTGTCAAGTACTGCCAAGTTAAAAAAAAAAGTGTCACTTAAATCTGAATTACCTTCTCTGCAAAAATTTGATATAGTTACTAGAAGGTTCGTTTTATAACATGAGAAACATGAGCCACTTTAGTGATGAACACAGCTATCTTACTATCTCAGCTGGAACTCATTTTTTTTGCCCACCTGTTTACATAAATATCAACTTTTCCGCCTTTTAATTATTGAAAATTTCACAGGAGTAAGTCTGAGGGTGATGCGTCCAATTCATTTTTAAAATGAAGTCTTATCTAACATTCTCCTTGAATACTTCAACACATTTTTGAAATGGTAATTTAAACTAAAAACATAACCATTCTGCATAACAAAATAGTTCCCAACAGTCAAATGATTGTTTTAGACCATTTTTTTCTGGTTGAACAAAACAGTCACATGGATAACTTGACAACTTTAAAAATGAATACCAGCTTTCTCCAGAAGCTAAAAAAGAAACACTTACCCAAATAATTTTAAAGATGTATTACTATTATTTTAAATTATTGTGTAAGTAGTTATAAATGCTTAAAGGTATTAAAGGAAAAGAAAAAAGTGAAGGGAGATAATGGCCTAATGAATAATGAAAATTCATGTCTGATATTGAGACAAACTGCCTAGTTCACTACTGTAAAGGCTCACAAGTATCAGTTATGTCCTATAACTACGTCCCTTGAAAGCATAATCTAAAAATTGTTGTCCAGATTCTCCTATTCTGACCACGCCACCAAAAAATGTATAGCTCAACGTACTTTGCATGTGCTTATATAGAGATCTACTAGTTTTTTGGTTTTTTGCGGTACACAGGCCTCTCACTGTTGTGGCCTCTCCCGTTGCGGAGCACAGGCTCTGGACGCGCAGGCTCAGCGGCCATGGCTCACGGGCCCAGCCGCTCCACGGCATGTGGGATCTTCCCGGACTGGGGCACCAACCCGTGTCCCCTGCATCGGCAGGCGGACTCTCAACCACTGCGCCACCAGGGAAGCCCTACTAGTTTTTTTTACTTGGAATCTCTCCAGACCCACCTATTATTTAGCCCCAGTCCTGAATCTCAGCTCTATTCCTAATCCTCTTTGAGTAATTTTATCCCACTCATAATAAAAAAACAAAATAGAATTGCTTAAAAATAACTGATTACAATGAATTGTTTCAATCTTTAAGAAACTTAGTTTCCACCATCTTTATGGTGTAGGCCTCTCCAAGATGATGCCCAGTTGTATAACCAAACATGTTTCTTTGTAAAGAATACACAAGAAGCCAAAACACGCCCTCCTGGGGCCTCGCTAATAGCATGCATGTCGGGCAACTTGTAGAAGCACCAGGAAGCCGCACCTTGGCATGCATGCTGTCTAGCCACACTTTCAGGCCTTCCTGCCCCACTCCCACATGTTGGGTCAGTTTGGAAGTTATTCTGCCATCTTGTGGGTTTGAGAGAGGTGAGAGGCAAAATAAAAAAAAAAAAAAAATTCAACCATCCCTTAATGGAGCCCATTATGAGCTGCAAATGTCAGTGTGAAGGATTAATGTCGATCATTTCCCTTCTTGAGTAATACAGAGCTACCTGCAGTAAAAACCTAGACTCAGATGGCTTATTCTCATAAACTGCCTACTAGCTACACTCTGCACACTTTCTCACTCTTCACTTAAGAACTAAATTGAAGAGTTTTCTTTTTAAAGTGAAGGTTTCAATTGTGAAAATTCTAAGCACATTCAATGTAGATGTGTTTCCCATGCTCTTGACATTCCTTAAGTCATTATATCAAAAAATGCTAATAAAAAGCAAACTGCTATACATCTGACTGTATATTTATATCCATGTATAATTTGGTATAAATAATGTTTCATGCCTCATTCAGCAGACAACTGAGTTGACTGACCACATGATACACCTTAAAAGCACATGAATTTCATTTAAAAGTAGGTAAGGTATACTCTATAAACATTTTGACCTAGAACTGTAGTCTAAAAGATACCAACATCTGGCTTTCTTTCCCCCCAAATGAGATCTTGTTTCTTAAACTTTTAGAATTACAGTAGCATATTCTAGCTTAGTTATTTTCACAGCTATATATTCTACACATGCAATTCATTAAGTCAATATATTAACAGCTATTTGTTTAAAGGTAAAAGTGAAAAATAGAGTTCTAAAACGTGTATTAAGAATACACTGGGGCTTCCCTGGTGGTGCAGTGGTTGAGAGTCCGCCTGCCGATGCAGGGGACACACGTTTGTGCCCTGGTCTGGGAAGATCCCACATGCCGTGGAGCGGCTGGGCCCGTGAGCCATGGCCGCTGAGCCTGCACGTCCGGAGCCTGTGCTCCGCAACGGGAGAGGCCACAACAGTGAGAGGCCCGCGTTCCGCAAAAAAAAAAAAAAAAAAGAATACACTGAATCTACCGTCTTAATTTGAAAAATGCTTTTTCCTAAAGTGAAATTCTATGCATTATCAAGGCTATAAATATAATGAACTTTCATTTCTTTAAGCAATAGTCTTAGTAGATTAGTAAGACTGCCAGCTTTCAGGACCTTCACTTACACAGAGAATGAAAAAACAGAGAATGAGGAAAATAAGAATAACCGAGCACCTGTTTCTCTCCACCTGAATTTCCAAAGGTGTGGCGGAGGCCATTCTGAATGACATTTGAGATCCCTTCCATGCTGAAGCGCTAAAGGCAGCGATATACGGCCCAGAAGAAAAGGACAGAGAAAGAAGTTCAAAGACTATTAGTAAGAATGTACCATGATGACGTATGTACCCAAGAGGCAAGCAGTTAGAAAATGCCACTAACTCATTCAGATAAAGCAGACAAAATCATGCTGTTTTAAAATGCTTTTGCTTCCATTTCTTTGCAAGTCAAATGCAAAAGCAACTACTTTCATGCAACTGTATATGAAGTTTTTCCTGACGTAGCTGATAAACGTGCTCCAATATAAACACTATAAGTTGTACACATATTTGTTTTATGCAAAATTTACCACATAACTTTAAAGATACCTTTTGATATTGTTTATTAAGTCTGAAAACTTAATACTGACAGTATGCATAATTTTCAGTCTAAGTTTGCATATTTCTACCATAAGTTCGGAGAACATTAACATAACATTTGGCAAATGAAAATGCTGTTACTCGGAGAGCTGATTATTGCTTCCCACTCACTCTTGAGGACACCTGCCATTGCCTTGGGGCAGAAAATTCGAACTGGAAGAGCACATATGCTTCCTGGAGAGCAGAGTGGATCCCATGTGCCAGCGAGGCCCCCTAAGACTTCTGCAGACTTTTCCATTCTGTTTCTAGGAAACAATTCTAGCTTTTTTCTCCCAGCAACCTCCAAGACTTACTAGAATTCGTTGTACTGAAAAGGGAATATTGTTTTCCTACACTACTCATCTTGATTTGTAACCAGCCTACAATGTCATCAGACAGTCAAAAAGAGTCCAGTGGCACCTCTGGGGCTGCTGAGTCAAAGGACTTCGATGGATCCTCTTACAGCATGACTAATTAAGGGGAAAGGCATTCTGAAAAGGAAGTTCAGTCCTGATTCACAGGATGCTTCCTCCCCCTGTAATTTTATAGGGGTGCGTTGAATCAGTAAATACATTTGAGGAGTCAATATAAAGAGTATTTTACCAGGCCCTAATGAACAGAAAAAAGGAAACAAAGGCAATGGTTTCTGCTCTCAAGAAAGGCATAGTGTAGCCCAGTGATTCTCAAAGTGTGGTCCAGGTCAAGACAGCTCCACTAAACATGCTGTACTTTGCTAGCAGCATAACTCTTCTTTTGATGAAGTAGGCTAGTTTTAAAAGAAAACCTACAGGTAACCATGTCTGTAGATTTTTCACATGCTATCATATAACTTGTTCACATTTTTTAAAGAGATTATCAAAAGAAAGGACCTCTTAGCCTCCAGCATCTGCAATAAAACTTACGGGAAACTCTTTTCAAATAAACAAGTCAGCTCTTTTTTTAAAAAAATTATGTCTATCAAACGTAGTTCCTTTCAAAAGCAACAAAGAGAAAAATACTGAATTTTCAGTATTACTTCACTCCATTATCTACAGGCATGTTAAAGCCAGATACAAATTCAGAAAATCTCAAGCAAGATGAAGCATTTTAGAATCCATGTATCAGAAAGCTAAGGTATACTTCATATTTGAACAGTGTATTCTAAAAACACCATCTTTACCTTTCCCAATTGGCAACCTAATTCCCGTCTCTTGCGGGTAGGGGTGGGAGTAGTTTATGCAAATTTTTAAATTCTTAAGCTGTAATTTAAATTTCTTTATTAAATGTCCAGTTGTGGACATTACTGAGCCATTTCAACTGCCAATAGCCTGAGTATTTGTGAAAGATGGCTTTCATGCAACCAGGCTTAGTGGAAATAAATGAAAATGCAATCATGTGAAGCCACAGTAACTTAGGAACATACAAAACGAAAGAAGTTAAGTAAAGGAACTCCCAGTAGAACCTTTGCCCTTGCGGCTGATGACAGCTGAGTCAGTAGCTGTGGCCAGTCAGGCCCCACTGTATCCTGACCAGGCAAGCAACACAGCAGCCAACAAGGTTCAACTGGGAAAATGACAGAACAAGAAAAATCAGAACATTCAGGCGAAGCACAAAGAAACCAACTATGAGGTACTGCTGAGAACGTTCCACCCCCAATGCTCCAGCTGCCACCTCCCCAGAAATCACTAACAATTTTCTCCCTTTACTCCATGTTCAAACTCTTCCTCTCTGCTAGCTCTTTCCCACATTGCCGACTTTAAATTCTGAAACACTCAACCTCTCTTTCGCCAGGGTTTCCAGAAACAGCTCTGCCCAGCGTCATTTCTTTGATGCCAAGGTCTGCGGAGACCTTTCAGATCCCTCGCAGACATCCAGTAAGCTCTTCTCCCTGCCTGCCTGGGTTCCTAGACACCACACTCTCCCAGAGTCCCCCCTGCCTCTGGGCTGCTTCTTCGGAGAAGTGCCTCTTTCTTTGCTCACCTCTTATATACGGGTGTTTCCCAAGGACTGTGTCCCTATTTTTTTTCTCATGCACTCTGACTTTTCCCACTTCGACTTCTGCCTCTGTAGATCTACAGCTCCACTTTACTAAGAGCAATCAAGTGCTTGGAACAGAGCCTGGCACAAAGGAAGGGCTCAAGAAACACTGGCTATACCTTTATTTTAATTTCCCTCCTGAGCTTCGGACTTGTACGTTTAGTGGTCTGTTGGACACTTGTACTTAAACATTCCAAAAACGCATCATATCCAAGACTGAATTCATCTTCCTCTCCCCCAGCAATTTTTTTTTAATTTAAAGCCTGTTTCTCCTTCAGCATTCTATACCTCTCTCCTTCATTTATTCGTTCTTTCAAAAAATATACTGAGCCACATATTATTCCAGGTATTAAGGATTCAAAGTGAACACATCTGCCAAGGCCCCTCCCATCCTCATGACCTGACATTCCAGCCTAAGAGGAGCAGAAAAAATAAAACAAGTAAAGGAACTAGATAATTGCAGATAATGCACCTCCTGCCGATAGCTACAACAATTAAAAACTGGATGCCTACTTTATACTGGGAGGTCAGAGAAAAGTTCTCCTAGGAGGTGACATCTGAGCTGAAACATGAATTATACACACTCCCAGATGAGCTACAAAGGACAATGGACAAGAGATCCTCTCAGAACAAAACCAAAAGCAGCCAAACTGGCCAACCAAGGAGTTCACCCTGCGGCCAGGGAGCAGGGGTCCTGTTATTCTGCTGCAGCAGGATGTGAAACAGTAGCTACTGAGTATTTCCATTCTCCCCTCCTTCCAATAAGAAGGTTTCATTACAGCAGCCCTGTTCTCTCTCCTTCTTCATGTGCTGGATGTGCTGGAATGGGAGGCTTGCTCCTTGTACCATGAGGGGCTACATCATCCAGAGCTGATGGGAAGGACAGACATCCCCCGAAGATACTGTGCTAGATGCGTTACTGCTGAGGAGATTTGCATACCTCACTTTGCGGAAGGGGTACACATGTTCTATCTAAGCCACCCCAAGGCAGAAATCAATGACCCAACGCTGGCCCCTCCCTTCTCCAGAGCCCCAGCCGATAGATTCAACTACCTTAATATCTCTGAAATACAACTATTTTCCCATTGCTGTCACTTCCTTGGCTCAATTCTTTCCTGATGACAGCAACAGCCTCCAAATCAATTCCTTATCTCTAGTTGTCTCCTTCCGATTACTTTCTCCTTGAAACTCTGAAGTTACCCTTCCAAGAGACACATCTGAATATGTAACAAGCCACTCAAAACCTCTCCTTGGTTTCCTACAGCCTTTAAATAAGGTCCAAATGCCATAGCGAGGCATACAGTACAAAGCCCTCCATCTTCTGGCTTCTACTTTGTTACCCCACACCCTCCTCTTCTTGACTTACCTCCTCCCTCAACCTCTAGCCATAATGAACAACCTGCGGTTCCCCAGGTGCCCTGTCACCTCCAGGTGGTTGCCCACACCACCCCCTCTGCTCAGTATGCCTGTCCCCTCCTTCCTCTGCTTGTCCTCAGGGTTCAATTCAGACCCCTCAACCAAACTAGGGGTGATAGTAATGTACACACACCGCTACCACAGGACAGTACCAGGCACAGAAAGCACCAAAAACGTGGTAGCTGTTTTGAATACAGCAATAATTACCCTATCCCCAGGTTTCTCAACCTTGACACTACTGACATTGAATTACAGATACATAATCCTTTGATGTGGGAGCGGTCCTGTGAACTGTAGGATGTTGAATGGCATCTCTGGCCTCTACTCAGCTGGATGCCAGTGACACCCCCCCACCCCCCGCCAAGTAGTGACAGTGACAAACATTTCCGGACATTCCCTAATGTCTCCTGGGGGACAGAACTGGCCTGGTTGAGAATCACTGCCTGTGCATTGGATGGTCTGTCATCAGATCCCCAGCCCACAGGCTGCATGTCCCTGGAGGCTGAGATTTACTCTGCATCCGTAACACCCATGCCCGGCACATAATTAGATATCAATATATGTTTTTCTAACAGTACTAAATGAAAAGATAAAAGTTTAATTTGCCACACAGATGGACCTTGAAGGCATTATGCTAAGTGAAGTGAGTCAGACAGAGAAAGACAAATAGTGTACGATCTCACTTATATGTGGAATCTTAAAAAAATAAAATAAAAACCTAAACTCATAGGAAAAGAGATCACACTTGTGGTTACCACAGGTGGAGGGTGTGGGGAGAGGGGACTGGAGGAAGGTGGTCAACCAGTATAAACTTCCAGTTATGAGATAAGTAAGCACTAGTGATGTCATGTAAAACATGATGACTTTACTTAACACTGACGTATGATGTAGAAGAGTAAATCCTGGGAGTTCTCATCACAAGGAAAACCTTTTTTCTCCTTTCTTCTTTCTTTTAATTGTATCTATATGAGATGGATGTTAGCTGATCCTACTGTGGTAACCATTTCACCATATTTATAAATCAAACCTTCACGCTATATACCTTAAACTTACACAGCAATGTACGGCATTTATTTCTCAATAAAACTGGAAAAAAGAAAGAGGTTTTTTTTTTTTTTTTTTAACGTGGGGATGAGGCACAAGATCTAAAAAACAGAACAGAAAGGACAAAGAAAGTTTTGGTTAATTTTTCATAAGCTCAACCCCATCTCAAAATCTTTAAGGCGAGAAATGACAGATGCCCCTTTTGTATGCCCACAAAGCACAAGCCCAGCCTCAGCAGGCAGCAGGCACTTGACTGATCGTCACTGGCTTCAACTGCAAAATGCTTCAGCAACTACTTCCCCTAACAGTGAAATACTTCCAGATTTATTTTTTTTTTTAATGAAACCAGGAATCATACCTTAGTCAAAAGTATTTGGAATCAGAAAAATTTTTCAACAGTCTTCTTGGATAGAAAAATGTTGGACTAGAAATCAGAAATCTGGGCTCTCTCCCAGCTTTGCCACTAACTGCGTGACATGACAGCAGTCCCTAAGCCTGCAGAGGCCCATTTCCTCATCTGTGAAATGGATGATTAAACGATGTCGTTTTTAAAGGTCTTCTCATTTGTAGCTTCTGTGAATCTACAAGTTAACTCCACCTAGAAGGTACATGATTTTTTAGGAAGGCAAATCCAAACCATACATATGCACGCACACACACGCACGCACACAGAACAGTACAAGACTAAATATCACATAAGCTATGATATTAGTGCTCTAGAATGACGGAATTGCCCAGCGAGATGATACGTTCAGAGCCGTCTACTCCCGTGGCTTCCTTTTTCTTCTGTGACATGAGTACACTTTGAAGAGAAGAGACTAGGTCTTAGTCTCTCCATCCCAGTGACCTGCACAGTGCCGGTGCCACAGCAGGCATTTATAAACGTCTGCTAAGCTGAAGTTGTGACACACCTAAGACCAGTCTTAGAGCCTGTGATAACCGTATCGGGAGGCCTCTTGACTTCTTGCAGGAAACTTTTTTAAAAGAGCTAAAAGGCAAAAATAACCTGAGGGTGAACAGAAGAAGGATGACATGACGAGATATAAAGTTTTTTGTCAAAGGTGTGAACAGCAGAGTTCTGGAAAAGCCCACTGAAGAACCTAGTCTGAGAAGTCAACATGAGATTAATAAAGATAAAATCATCCTATTGACATGGTTTGTAAAACAGTGTAGTGACTAAGAAATATAAAACCCCCGGGATAATAAAAGCGTAGCAAGTAGAAGAAGGTCAATGAACTAGAAGGATCATAGAATGAAGACTACCAGCGAGACAAGGAAGGAAAAGGAAAAGAGCTCCGCAAAACACACAACAGAGTCTGCTTGACAACTGCCCTATAAATTCCAAAACTACACTCTCTTGGAGGCAAAATGAATTTTAAAAAGATAAAACCTCAGAGGCAGACTAAATTTACTTTTAGTAAACATCACCTCATTTAGGAACACTGCATTTACATGCTTGAGGGCAGATATAGTGTTATTAGGTGCTTATGGTACTTAACTGGGCCAGAGGGAAGACTTTCTCTATGCTTACATTTTGTAAGTGGGGGAGGGGAGGGATGGAGGGAAGAAGAGAGGCATTTCTTTGTTGAACATTTCTGAAGGTGACAGTGCCAGAGCTATATCAAAGCACTGACAGAAGTTAAGTCTCAAGGTTATGAATGCTCGATGAAACAAAGGACATTCAATAAAGGGTTGTTACAGTTTAATTAAAATAACAGCAGTATTAACTAAGTCAGAAAGCCCAATCACGCCTCCAGGTAATCCACCACTTCTAGATTTGAAGTAAAGGTTCCAAATGTTCAAATTCAAAGCAAAGCGCTTGTGAAGATTCTGTGAGTCTAAAATTATTTTGTAATCTATCCACTGCATCTTTATGAAGGAGTTAATAGCTCTGTAAAATGCCCTTCGCAGAATGCAGTTTTTGATGGGAGCCCTTTTATAAGCAGGAAAATGATTAAGCGTTACAGTATTCACTTTATTGTTCCCCTCACCGCTGACAAAGTGCCAAAGTAATGTGGCAAGGACAGGGGAAGGGGTTTACTGAGTTCAGGGCCTCAGTCACATGGTTCATACTGAGAATACTCACTACTGCCTCACGACTATTTGCTTCCCTGGTGTGAGTATGTATTAAAGTCTCAAAATCAGTCATTCTCTGGAAAATTTTCTCAGACGAAACCAGGAACAACCAAGTGTAAACAAGATATAGAAGAAAAAAAAAAATCTATAAAAATCTGAAAGACAAAGAAATAAGCCAAGACCTCCATGCCCATCCACAATACACCTGCACAGAACTCCCAGAGCCATGGGTTCCCTGCACCCACCTCTGTACAACTCTGTACATCCTCGCTCCAGTGTACACTGGTTCTGTGAGCTAAGGCCTGCTGAGCTTTTCTTTACCCATTTATGAAATGGCAGCAACAATAATACCTGCTTTATAAGGTTGTTGTGAGGATTACATGAAATAATCCATGGGAAGCACTTAGCAGGGTGTTCAACAAATATAAATGTTCAGAAAATGTCTGGGCTGTGCTCCCTGCAAAAGGCTAGACCTACCTTTGGGACGCAACTCCCAAACAGAAATAACCATACCTTTCTGCTTTTCTCCCAAACAGTAAACAACAGTATTTCAAGTTCTCCTCATACAAATAAAATGGCAACTGAGAAATAACCACCCTGATTATAGTCTCTAGGTTAAAAGGACTGAAGACAACACAAGGAAAAGATACTACTGTCTGAGACTGAATCAGCCAGAAAGCTTGAACAGAAAACAAGTAACACTTTTAGGTAATTCAAGGTCTTTCTGAATAATAAAAAGAAAAGAGCTAGAAAATACCACCTAAACTGAAAAGCAACACGGAATCAGATACAGAGTTGTGGTTTGTTCATTCTTTTCCAGAGCCTTAACCATACCAACTCATTCTCTGCACAGTATATTCACCAGCTCAACTAATTTCACAGAAAGCAGGATCCAAGACAGGGAAAAGCCAAACTAACCCAGAGGTCAGGAAATTCAGACTATTCCTGCTATCAAACTTTTCTTAGCTTTTCTCGTACGCTGAGGCCTCACCTGATCCCAGTGGCACAGATCTCTAACTAGCCAGGAAAGCTTTTAAAAATCTCAATATCAAAGCTCAGTATCAGAAAAAAAGGTTGGGAAAAGCAATTAGGAAATGCTTTTTCATCTATTTCTGACTCTAATCTATGCTCTCACTCCATTAATATTCTTTATACTCGAGGTTCAAAAGAAAGTAAAATTCAAACATAATTATTGTTCTTTATACATCACATCATTTTTAGTAGTTTGAGTGACAGGATTTCAAATATTAATTTATGGAATAGTAGTTAATGTTTTAGTTAAAACTCTTAAAATAATCAAAATACAAAACATGAGAACAGCACAGAATTGAAAGCAATAGTTAAATGTAAAAAAAAAAGTAAAAACATTCAAATAATTAGTAAGCTATTACCTAAGATGTAAAAATTGATCTTGCTTGTTTTGACACTTCTTCAAATCAAATCAAATCAAATCAAAATCAAATCAAATAATTTTAATGTGAATGATAAATCAGTTATAAATGCAAATTCTACCAAAAAAATATTTTTTGAAAAAGATCCAAGTAAGTTAGAAAATATGAGTTACACCAAAGCAGATAAATATTTGAACATGTCTTAAATATTGAACTACTAATTTATAAGTTCAATCTCAAAGCGGAAAGATGTGAATGAAGATTTTCAAAGTTAGGAGTTAAATGGACTGGCATCAATTTAGTTTTTTGTATCTGAAGATCTTTTAAAATTTTTATGTAATTTAATCTTAAAATGGTAATTAACTATTGGCAAACATTTTCAAAGCTACTAAAACTAGAGTAAAATAATTAACCCTGTCAGTTTTATAAACTCTTTTCTGATACTTACAGATATTCTAAATATATAATAAGATCACAATTTCCTGGCATATTATGGTTTTTACGTGAATTTGTATTATACTAACAAATAATTAACAAACCTTTCCAAGACATGAAGGAGTCAAGAACAGACTCCTGGGCTTCCTTGGTGGTGCAGTGGTTAAGAATCCGCCTGCCGGGCCTTCCCCGGTGGTGGAGTGGTTGAGAGTCTGCCTGCCGATGCAGGGGACGTGGGTTCGTGCCCCAGTCCGGGAAGATCCCACATGCCGCGGAGCGGCTAGGCCCGCGAGCCATGGCTGCTGAGCCTGCGCGTCCGGAGCCTGTGCTCCGCAATGGGAGAGGCCACAACAGTGAGAGGTCCGTGTACCGCCAAAAAAAAAAAAAACACAAAGAATCTGCCTGTCAATGCAGGGGACATGGGTTCGAGCCCTGGTCCGGGAAGATCCCACATGCCACAGAGCAACTAAGCCCATGTGCCACAACTACTGAGCCTGTGATCTAGAGCCCGCGAGCCACTACTACTGAGCCCACGTGCCACAACTACTGAAGCCCGCGCGCTTAGAGCCGGTGCTCCGCAACAAGAGAAGCCACCACAGTGAGAAGCCCGCACACCGCAACGAAGAGTAGCCCCCACTCGCCGCAACTAGAGAAAGTCCGCACGCAGCAACAAAAACCCAGTGCAGCCAAAAATAAATAAATTTTAAAAAATTGTAAATAAATAATAAATTTTTTAAAAAAGATAGACTCCTGATTTTTATTACAGTAACTGCTGAGTCATAAAAGCTCACTATTACCAGTCTAACACCAAAAAACCATTGCGGAAAATGAATAGTGGATAATGGTAAGATATCAAAAACTGGTGACAACATATTTCTCTAGGCAATACTACCTTTCAAAACACAAATTTGTTCCACATCTAAAATAATTCGTAATTCATAGATATGAATTATTAAAACAATAAACATGACACGACTAAGTTTCTCTCCACCCTACAATGACTTTCCATTTTATGCCTAACACTAATTTTTAGGAATATTCTTTGAAATAAATAAATGCAAAGAAATACTATCAAAGATCACCAACAAATTATTGTTGAAAATGTGTTAGTATTTACATTCAAGTATGTATACAGGGCAGACTTTATCCTCTCAACTACCACTACTTAGAAAAGGGGAGGACACAGCCCTTTTCCCCCTTCTCCTCTGCCTTTTTTTTTTTTTTTTTTTTTTTTGCGGTACGCGGACCTCTCACTGCTGTGGCCTCTCCCGTTGCGGAGCACAGGCTCCAGACGCGCAGGCTCAGCAGCCATGGCTCACGGGCCCAGCCGCTCCGCGGCATGTGGGATCCTCCCGGACCGGGGCACGAACCCGCGTCCCCCGCATCAGCAGGCGGACTCTCAACCACTGCGCCACCCGGGAAGCCCTCCTCTGCCTTCTTTAAACTACCTTTTATCACTATGTATAAACACAATGTGCCTGGAGCACTGCCAACATTTTTTTTTTTCATTTGCCCCCAATCTGGGGACAACTGGGCTACCTGCTGACTCTCTTCACCCAGCGTACTGGGCATCTGACACACACAGCACAAAGGGCTGTTGCTAGGTGGGGTGCCTGCGGCACGTGACTTGGAGATGGATGGTCACCATCTGCGGGCACAACTCAGGCTGCTGGCGGGGCCCTGAGCAAAGGTGTAACTCAACACACTCTTAGGATAAAACAAGGCTACGTTTTATAATAAATTTCAGTCACAATATAGTGATTTCTTTATCTACACAAACTCGCTTAAATGGAGTTTACATCTTTTTTCTTCTAATTTTTAATTTTATCAAATTTTAGTCTAAATCAGGGGTTGGCAAACTTTTCTATAAAGGGCTAGATAGTAGATATTTTAGATTTGCAGCCCACACAGTCTCTGTCACAACTATTCAACTCTGTCCTTGTAACACCAAAGCAGTCACAGAGCACATGTAAATGAAATGACATAGCTGTGTTCCAATAAAACTTTATTTATAAAACAGAGAGGGTTGATTTGGCCCTCAGGCAGTAATTTGCTTTGCCAATCCCTGGGCTAAATCATCTTAGCAAACGTGAAATTTTAAAATTCCAAGTTGAAAAGAAGGCACAACAACAACAAAAAGCCAGGTCCTTATTATTTTAAAAAGCACCAAATTCAGATAGTTGTGCCAGAACAATTCCTTCCAGGCTTATTGCTAGCATAAATTAGAACAACTTCAGAATAACCTAATAGTAGCTGTCTAAACAAAAATAAATTTCTCTTACCTTAAAGTCAGCTTTGGTCAAGATTAAATGAAAAAATATTACTGGGGCATTTTTGCATGTAAAAGAGAAACAAAATAGATTGACTATTAGTCAGAACATGAGCTACATGAGTCATAAAGACAGATGGAGCAATGCATCTGTGAAAGAAAATTATATACAAGAAAGAGCATCTATCATTCAAGCCCTAGCTCCTCCTCATCCTGAAGCAGTTCTCTCTCCAACCCCCAAAAACAATAAATTAGGATAATGAGATTCTTTTTTACAGTGGAGTCACTGACTGCTAATACCCCAGAAGTTTTCAGAATAAACTTCAGGTTAGATTGAAGGAATTATACATTTCTGCTGGTGGTGAGAGCAACACACTAGAACTCTCTCTTGAAAGTTCAATGTGATATGGACAACAGAAAAGATACTATACATTCCCATCTTTTCAATCCTAGACTTCGAATAAGAAGTCTTACACATGACTTTAATTTACAAACATTGGATTCTAAAGGAGGAAGTACGTCTATTTTCATCCTTATAAGCTTACTAAGTAAGGTATGATGTTAGGCAGGTAAATACTAATGTCTTTACAACTTCAGATAACTCCAGATGACAACCACTACTAAATTACTTTAATTTTTTAAATTACTAATTTAAAGATAACTGATGCACTTCAACTTGTTCTTCTACTCATGTGAGCTGCCACTGGAATTCAGTGACCTGTGAATCTATTTGATATAAACAGAAGACTAGCCAAGAAAAGAAATCTCTGACAGAAGAATAATCATTCAAATACCACAAATCCTCTGGGATTCCATCTCCTTTATAGTGAAGTTTCAATTTAACAAACATGCATTAAGTGAAAAATTAGGTGAGGTGCTGGGGAAACAATGTGAATGAGCCTTTGGGAAGGCTGCACTTTTTTCTAAGGAGAGATTTAAGCAAATGATTACAGTAGAATATAGTACTAGGACATAAGAAGTATGTGCACCCTCATAAATAAATAGGAAAAACAACTCAAATGTGATATAATAGGCAACACACAAAAGAATACAAACAGTCAATAGATCAAAACCTTATTTGCCTATCAGATCAGTATATATGAGAAGATTAATAATATGCATCGTAAGTTGGAGGTTTGGAGAAATGGCCACTTATGCTGTTACTGGGTAACGTTTATGTAGGACAATTTGAAAAGACTGTTGTTTAAAACCGCATATTCTCTGACCTAAAAATTCCACTGGTTTTGATTTTTTGTCTGAGCAGAGGGTCGGTGCCCCTAACCCCTGATTAGTTCAAGGGTCAACTGTATTGCAGAAAAGGATATTCTTGAGTGTTGTAATTCACTTTTTCTTTCTGAATAAAGACAATATAAGTAGTTTGTTCCTATTAAAAAATAAATAAACATTTAAAAATAAAAACATATCCACCTATTCCTCTAAACAAAAAATAAAATAAACTTAAAAAAAAATTCCACTGGTTTTGGTGAATGAGTAGACTAGTTTCACTGACAAAAGAAATATATTGGAATAAATTCACCTTCAGGAAAATGGTAACATTAGTCTGATAAGATAAATTTCGATGCCCGTTAGATATTCAGGGAGAAATGTTTAGTAAACAGTTGGACATGTAATAACTAGCATTTACTCAGGATATATGCTAGTCTTACATACATTATTTCATTTAATTCCTCCAAAATTCAAAGGGGTATGTACCCAGTGGCAGGATCATGATTCAAACACAGCTCTTAACCCAAAGTTCTTAATCACTGTGCAATTCAGCCTCAATACATTTGGCACCTGGCAGAAATACAGATTTGCCAAAAAAAAAGAAATCTTTTCTTAACTATTTATTCATCAGGAACTTATTGAGTACCTAATGTGGGACCTGGGTATACCATGAAAATAAAGTTACATTTTCTATCCTTAGGGAACCTAACAGAGACAGACATGAAAACAAAAAATTGCAATATGATATGACAGTACTAACAGAAATAGTTAAGAGGAATAATATTAACCCCAGAAGGAGAGAGTTGTCAATTCTGCAGTGGAGGAAGAGTCATCTAGAAAAGTTCTAAGAAAGGAAGACAACGCTTGACCATGATTTTGAAGAATAAGTTAAAAAAAAAAACAAAAACCTCCCATGGGCTTCCCTGGTGGCGCAGTGGTTGAGAGTCCGCCTGCCAATGCAGGGGACACGGGTTCGTGTCCCGGTCCGGGACGATGCCGCATGCCGCGGAGTGGCTGGGCCCGTGAGCCATGGCTGCTGAGCCTGCGCGTCCAGAGCCTGTGCTCCGCAGCGGGAGAGGCCACAACAGTGAGAGGCCCGCGTAGAGCAAAAAAAAAAAAAAAAAAAAACAAAAAACCTCCCAAGTGGACAGTGGAAGCAGGAAAGGAGAAGGAGGGCTGCTCTAGGAAAAGGCAGGAGCATAAATAGAAGCATCACAGCCCAAAACAGCATAGTCAGTTCAAAGAAGTGCATGTGGGTCATCAAACCCATTAACAGACAGTGCCCTTCAGCCATTCCAGTCTCTACTCCCCACCCGTTTCTCTAGATTTTGAACAGGATAAAGGAGATAGAAAGTTTTTCAATCTGTTGGGTCTCATTTGCCAAGAAGATCCACTCTTCCAACCTGTCCTTCAAACAGAGAATTGGAGAGGGAAAGAACAGCCTGCCCTGCCAATCAGGAGGGGCAGTGACACAGTGGCCACCCCTTCGAAAACAGCTCCCCACAGCACTGCTAATAACCTTACCAAGTCTTTCGTTTTCTCTGTGGCATTTATTACTACCTGAAGTTACGTTGTCTATTCATTCTTTTCTTTGTTTAGTGCCTGCATCCCTCATTAGAATGTAAGCTCCAAGAGGCCCGGGGCCTTGCCTATTTTATTCACCACTGTATCTTCAGTGTCTGGCACAAGAAAGACACTCTGCAAGTATTTAATGACTAGCTTTATCTTGTCCAACATATAACAGATTACTTTAAAAATCAAAACAAATCAACATTTCACTTTTATAATACTCAGTATTTTAATATTTATAAATAGCATCCCTATGCCCCCTAAATTTTTTTCTCACTGCAGCAAATGTTTCAAACAAAGTATGTCTCCAAAATGAACACCTAAAGAGTTTAACTCTGTTCTATTCACATGCAGATATTTCATTATAGTATCTCTGGACCTAAGAGAAGAAGCTAGCAATGATGGATAAAGTGTGATACCAACTACAAATTGAT
Source organism: Stenella coeruleoalba (assembly GCF_951394435.1). Lineage (NCBI taxonomy): Eukaryota > Metazoa > Chordata > Mammalia > Artiodactyla > Delphinidae > Stenella > Stenella coeruleoalba. The sequence continues at coordinate 61,265,065 of NC_137159.1, read as the reverse complement.
GTTTTGTTTCAAAGAAATATGCTAAGGAAAAATGGCAGGAAGCTATTCCATGCTTAAGGAAAAAGTACAAGTCCTGCTAATAAAACATATCTAAAGCAGAAAGAAAAAAGTGACCAGTGTTATTAGAAAACAGGTAAGGCACGATACCACCAATTCTTAGAAATTAGTATCACTGATGATAGCTAACTCATAGAGATCAGGCCTTGCCAAAACTGTATATTATACAAAAGGTCTGGAAAGGAAGTTATCTTGGAATCTGTTTAGCCAACTGGCCATTTCACTTTAAGGTTCTTTTGAGCCACCAACCACTATTTTCAGAATCATAGGTTTCAGGCTCCTTGTGTCACAAATGGAATGGTCTTTTGCCATCATTTCAGGCGTCAGAAAGAAGGAGGGAACTAGTACTACAAGTTTAGCCGTGCCATTACTAGCCTGATTAAAGGTTTTGACACAAATAGCAGATCAGAACTCAAGAAGCAACTTCACAAGTCCAAATATTGTGAAAAGAAATTTTACTGTTCCTATGAATCTATTTCAAGACTAATAAAGGTTCAAATAAGACCTAAATGTTGCCCTGTCAAATCCATTTCTCAATATAAATGCCATGTAAAATTACACAACGAATCCACTCTAACCCTTTTTATATGCGAGCTAGAAAAAGAAGCCCTTAAATGTCTCTAGGGATACATTTATTTTCCTCAGCCAAGTGTTAACATGAATAAATGGAGGATTTACATGTAACCCCTAAAAGCAGATAGGCAGAAATTACCAACCATGCTATGACTTTTTAACTAAGCATTTTATTTAATCACACTTGCATAATAGGGCAATTTAAAGGGTACAATTTTTTTAAAATCTGAGAAACAAAAAATTGTCCCTAATATTTTAAAGCAAACTTTCCAGGACTGTATATTCAAACAAATGTTTTAGTTTTTGCATGTTTTGGTGGGGTTTTTTTTGTTTGGTGGGTGCTGTTTTTTTCATTGTTGTCACTAGAAGTGACTAAACACTTTTCAACCAATACTACCATTTCTAAAAAATATTTTGTTCCACATATCTGGCAACTTTTGCAAAGTCAGTTTATAAACTGTCTTTTCTATGTACAAATGACATTACACTAAGAAAATGTGCATTTACTCATAGGCCAAAAACAGCATAATGAATGAGCTAAATGGTAAGATTCTTTTTGTTTGTATTAACTCTCATTGGTGGCTCAGCACCCCAGAACTGCACTCTCTTTCCTCAATTCCATCAGTCTGATTAATGAGATCTATTTCTCTGATAAGTATTCTTTAGAAAAAAGTGAATCAAGACTTAGTCAAAGACAGAACTTTTATAATTGCAAACCATATAACAGCCAGTCTGTGATGATCTGCATTACCATGTTATCAATATTATGAATTTAAAAAGTACACTCCCTTTAGAAAAATGAATCCCTTTGCCCATCCAGAGCTCTCCCGGGTCTATCTGGGGTCTGCTAACAGATTGGGGTCGACAACTGCACTACAACCTTCAGAAAGGCCTTTGGATTGGAACTGAGTCCCAGGATGTGCCCTGGGAGGAGTTGTTCAGCAGGTTTCAAAGCCTCTGTCAGGCCCCTCCACCTCTGAAAGATAAAGTTTTTACTGCCCTGAAGGCTTAAGATGGAGATTTCGAAGTCCCTGGTCTTAGCATTTGGACAGACCTGTTGTTAGCTCTCGGTAGTAGTGTGTGATATTGCATTTGGGCAGAGACAAGTTCTCAGCCCAGGCCCCAATTCTCTATGGGCAACATTCTGTTTTGAGCACTTGAATATGTGGTTTACAAAATTAAAATCCCAGTGTTCTTACCAAAAAAAAAAAAGGGTTTCTCTCCTTTTATTTTACTCTAAAAATAAAACCAACAGTTCTTCACATACAAACAAGATAAAGGTGACAAGGTACAAGGTCTCAACTGATCAAATAATGAAATGGCCATAAGACCAATAAGGAAATGCATCTCAAATACTTAACAGTTAATGTTTATAATGAAATTTAATCAAGTGAAGTTAATAGGACACCTTAAGAAAAATGAAAAGCAGAAAACAAAAAACTTCATACCAAGAGTCAAAGATTCAAATATCCTAAAGTTGTTTTCACCAGTCAGTTATATTCTAGTCTGCCAAATACTAGGCCAAATGGCCGATGTCATGTAACTGCCTCTAACATCCTCACATTCCAACTTCACTCACAAATCAGGAAATGGTTTACAAGTCAACCTATGCTTTTAGGCTCAGCACAGTTCAGCTCCCTCTAAAAGCACCCCTTTTTTTCCCCACTATACAACTCACAAGAGATAAGCAAAAACAAGAAAGCAATACCATTCATTTGCCCACCAGCGGAACATAAAGCACCCCTATTAACACTCCCATGTATTGTAATGGTCACCTGCTAAAGCTTCTTTTCTTTCAAACATTCTCCTTTATTCCCCCTCTTCCTTCCACTTACCTCCCTCCTAAATATTTCAGCATTGAATTATCCAGATAACCATTATACCCTCACCAAGAAAACACCTTTCTGAAGGAGCAGAGCACAGTGGCATTCTTGAACAGAATCCCTTTAGCTCTCTGGTGAGAAGCACCCCTACTCCTGTATGCACGGGCCCTGCCTGCCTCTGCTGGCCTGGAGCACTGGAATGACCACTGAAGCTCTTTCCAGTGTGTGACGCTACATGCAAAACATCACTTACTGTGCCGGGCAGGTGACTTCTCTCGTTCTTCCCATTCTGAGAGCTGCTGTTCTTGAGCTTCTTTTTCTTTTTGGCTGTTTCTTTGTGCTCTTTCTGTTTGTTCTGCACTTCAATGAGAACTGAAATAAAACTGTTCTTCACTTCCTTTTCAAACTCCAGTTCATCTCGCAGGGCCAGCTGCTGCACCAGCTCTTCAGAGTACTCCTTGATGGCCGTCTCAATTTCTTCCAGCAGTTCATTTAATTCAGATACGGACAGCCTTTTCACTCCTATGACCAAAAAGCAAAGCACAGCAGACACTAAGACCAAAATGTTTCAAGGCAGCACAACAAGGTGTTTAATGCCAAAGAGCAAAAAATCATATTCTAAGTAATTAAATTATTCATGATCTTCTCAGAGTCCTCACACTTCTGGTGGGCAGGTCTGAGTAGAGGTAGGTGGGCAAAGTTACTTCTCAAATGGCTGAGAAGAAAAGTATAACAAAATTTTTTTGTCTAAAAATCAGTAAAGCAATTATACTCCAATAAAGATGTTAAAAAAAATCAATCATTCCATGAACAGTAGTTCAGTCAAGACTTAATAAGCTTGTAAAAGAAGAAGAACAAACACAAAAGTAGAGGAAGGGTACAGAAAATACCTGCTGACAAGAAATCACAAGCAACTTAGCAGGGCTCTGGGACACTTCTGAAGAGAAAAGAAGGTAATTTGAAAGAATTAAGCTAAATACATATTTTTTATTAATTTTCACTGGAGCATAGTTGCACTTTTTTGTTGTTGTTGTTGCACCGCGCAGCATATGGGATCTTAGTTCCCTGACCAGGGATCAAATTCGCAACCCCTGCATTGGAAGGCAGAGTCTTAACCACTGGACCACCAGGGAAGTCCTGGAGCATAGTTGCTTTACAATGTTGCGTTAAGCTAAATATATATTTAAACACATATGCCCCAATGTGTGAGTTTTATTGAGAATTGGGAAGATGAAGGGAAGAATATTCCCTGAAACCCCCTTTCAGTTTTTTCTCAGCACTTCCCTTTATGTGAGAGGACATCATTGAAGTTCTAACCCTCAGTACCTCAGAATATGACTGTATTTGGAGATAAGGTCTTCAAAGAGATAATTAAGTTAAAATGAAACCATTAGGGTGGGCCCTAATCCAACGTGACTCATGCCCTTAAAAATGAGAAGATTAGGACACAGATACACACAGGAAAGTCCATGTGAGGACAGAAGGAAGAGGCCTCAGAAGAAATGAGACCTGCTTAACACCTTGATCTCGGACTTCTAGCCTCCAGAACTATAAGAAACAAATTTCTGTGGTTTAAGTCGCCCAGCCTGTGATACTTTGTTACAGCAGCCCAAGCAGACAAATACAGTATTCAAAGGTGAGTATGACACAGTCCCTGAGCAATGATGAATATATGCGTCGAGTATCACTGGAAGGCAGGGGAAGGGTATATAACCCAGCCTGTGAGAGCCAAAGACTTCTGGAGATGGTCCCACTACACGGCTGAGGTATACAAAAGCACAAAGAGTACTGATGTAAGTCAGGTTTCTTACTCTCTTCATAACTGCTTGTACTAGACCTCTTAAGAGTTTGAATTTCCTGGGAAAGCATTGAAAGCCGATCTGACTGGGTGGGTGTTTCATCATCTTCTGGGTCTGGTGACTCCTGCATCATTTCTTCGATTTCTTCAATCACCTTCCAAAATATACAAACCACTGTTAATTAAATACACATAGGAAAAATGACCCACCTGTAACACGGCACTCATCTGAAGCAACCACAGTAGAAGTACACTAAATTCTCCATTAACCAACAGTGTGCAGGAGTCGGTGTTCTCAATAACAAAAATTGACTGTAAGAGTACACATGGTTTATCAAAAAAAAAAATTACAATACACTAAACACAAAAATAAACAAAATATGATTTAATATGTCCATCAGGATTCAGTAGGCCCTATCAGATCTTGTAATGTCTGAGAAACGATGCTACAAACACACATATAATCTACTTCAGACATGCCAGAACCAGATCATAGTTAAAAGAAAGCGACAGAAGATTTACCATATACCACACCAAGTGCTCAATCTAAAGCTATTTAACAAAACTGACATAAAATTTAGAAAATACAGCAGTGTAAAAAAATTTATATGAAAAGCAAGAAATTACCTCTATGGTAGCAAAATTTTCCTTTAACAGCAGGAAAAGAATTTCATATATTAATTCAACGGAAAATAAAGGTATATTTAATAATTACTTTAAATGTAGAAGTTTAAAGAGGAAAAAAAAGCTACACGAAAGCAGGAAAATTTCAGAAATATATCTGCTTTTGAAACAATGATCCACTGTCATATGCTGTGTTGCTCAAGTCTTACAGCAGTTTCTTGTCCTGTTTCAAATTCCAGAAGTTGAGAAGGATACAGAACTCAGTGAAAATTGGCTATTTACAATAGCCAAAACATGGAAGCAACCTAAGTGTCCATCAACAGATAATCGGGTAAAGAAGGTGTGGTATATATATACAATGGAATATTAGTCAGCCATAAAAAAGAATGAAATAATGCCATTTGCAGTAACATGGATGGACCTAGAGATTATCACAATAAGTGAAGTACGTCAGAGAAAGACAAATATTATATGATATCACTCATATGTGGAATCTAAAAAATAGTACAAATGAACTTATTTACAAAACAAACAGACTCACAGACACAGAATACAAACTTATGGTTACCAAAGGGGAAGGGGAGAGGGAGGGATAAATTAGGAGTATGGGACTAACAGATACACACTACCATATATATAAACTAGATAAACAAGGATTTACTGTATAGCACAGGGAACTATATTCAATATATTGTAATCAATTATAGTGGAAAAGAATCTAAAGATACAGATATATACATACATATATAAACAAATCACTTTGCTGTATACCTGAAACTAACACAATATTGTAAATCAACTATACTTCAGTAAAAATAATTTTTTTAAAAAATGGACCTAAGAGTTTAAAAAAAACTTTAAAAAAATACAGCATGAATCATCGAGCCTAACGTATCTAACACTTAGTACTAAGGAAAAACAGGTAAACCTGAGCGAGTGGGGATTATGCTGATTAGTAAGAAGAGTTTCCAAAATAGGCATTTTAAACAGGAAAATGAGACACTGAAACAGGCTACAGAATCTGTTTCTCTCCGTCCTTTTTTTTTTTTTTTAATTTATTTACTTATTTATGGCTGCGTTGGGTCTTCGTTGCTGTGCGCAGGCTTTCTCTAGTTGTGGAGAGTGGGGGCTACTCTTCGTTGCAGTGTACAGGCTTCTCGTTGCGTTCGCTTCTTTTGTGGAGCACGGGCTCTAGGCACGTGGGCTTCAGTAGTTGTGGATCATGGGCTCAGTAGTTGTGGCTCACGGGCTTAGTTGCTCCGCGGCATGTGGGATCTTCCCAGACCAGGGCTCGAATCCATGTCCCCTACATTGGCAGGCGGATTCTTAACCACTGCACCACCAGGGAAGTCCTCTCTCAGTCTTAAAAGCAGAGATAGTTTATGGTTTTCAGGCAGAGTATGGAGGAGACAATGAACTTTCCCTGGAATATCAGGCTGTACCGCACTCAGCCCTCTAACTTACTATCTTGTTTTTTAAGCACCATGCTCTTTCCAAGCTTCAGACAATCCAACCACAAATATGACTAAGGAGCATCAAAATGACATATTTTTAACATACTCCTCCCAATCTTGCCACAATACCTCTCTTTACCGGCCTTGTCTTTCCAGCCTAAAAATACAGTGTGGTAGAACTCAGTCCCAGTAGCCATGGAACACTTGACTTCACGAAGAACCTCTTGCACCACAGTTTGACAATACAGCAGAAGTGGGAAGAGTATTCAGAAAATGAGAAAGCTGATTCAACTGGTTTTAAATGAATTCAGGGTTGACATTATTAGAGCATTCCACAGGCCTAATGCTCACTTCTTTCCTGGATACACAATAAAGACTTCTGATAAGTGCTAATGATTTCTACATAGGTTTTAGAGAAACTAGATAATTTCTGCACCGATATAGTTTGCCCATGTCTGGTTAAATGTAAAGAAAGAAGAAAATTCACAGGATTTTTTCTGATTCCAGTGTAAGCAATAACCCTCTTTTAAAGTAACCCGCTGTACTGTTTTAACAATGCTTATCTTGGAAAATTGCATATATTGAAAAATCTTCCCAAGTAACATAATCCAACTGCTTCAGATTACATATACTTTCTTCTTTCCTCAGGAGAAAACTGTTAAGCCTGTATTACCAGAAAATACAATAGAAATAAGTAAATTCCAACACCCCATCACTTATGGCCACAATAAGAAATCGTTTTACAGCCAAGGATCCCTTCCCTTGATGGATGGGATTCTCCTTTGTACCTGGTCTGCCGTGAAGAGGGGCTCGTCGTTAACGCAGGAGACGATGATTGAATGCATATCCAGCTGTTCTCGCAGCTCCTCATCGTCTGAGGTATCAAAGAGCAAGCTGTCACTCGTCTAAAAACAAAAACTACCCACTGTTAAGAGGAGGACATTCTGATCACAACTAAGTCGAAGCATCTGCGTAAAGGAGGCTGCAGAGGGAAGCATCTGCTGAGAGCTTCAAAAGGCAGATATTATTACAGCTGCTGTGTACCAGGCAGTGTGTGAGGTGCTCTGCATAGTCATCTCAAACAGAAATGAGAGGAATGTAGAATAAATATGAAATTAAGGTGCTGTATATATCCCCTCTTGCCCAAACAGACACACACTTAGCTATTTATTCCAAGGGGAAGAGTGTCTAGGAAGTACAAAAATATATGGTGTTCGATAGCAATTTATAGGGAATTATAGCAAATGGGGGCGGCGGGAGACGGCCAAATCTTATTTAATTAATGATCTAATAGGAAGATTAGTATATGTAAAAATTCCACAGAAAACATAGAAGTTAGTTTGCAAGTAACTAACTTTAACAGAGTAAAAGATAAGTAATCAACTCCCTGGCAGGTGGGAACTGTCCACGCGGATCATACTGAGCCCTTCCAGTTGAAAATCTATCTCTTCTTCCAAAAAAGAGTATTTCTAGGTTCCAAAAATATCTTTAAACCAAACTATGCTGGAGATTTTCTCTTTGCCTTACTACCGTTTCTCTCCCCAATCGTGCCCCCAGAGACTGACCTTTATGGGCTACATCAAAGGATGCCCTTGGCTTCTGGCTTCCAGGTGGATTAACACATTGGTAGACACTAGCAGGAGACTGGAAGGCAGGAGGGGAAGGGCTGGGCATTTATTCTGCTGTCTGCCTCCCTACCAGATTCCAAAGGCTGCAGCTCCTGTCAAGCTGACCTCTCCCCCATCGCTACTCTCCCCAGGTTCTGGTAACTTCTCCCTCTCCTTACCTCTCTTCATGCCTAAGGGTGCTAAAGGGCTGCTTGCTGTTGCCACCACCAGGGTATTGCACCATGTCTACCTCATATGGTGTCTCTTAACCTGCCCACATGAATATCAACAGCCCCTATAATAATGACCTCACCTTTACTAACTATAAAGGCCTGATCTAGAAAACCCAGCAGATTAAAATGGACAAGTGATCATCTATCCATCATGACATGACCATTCAGACGATGAAAAGAACAAATTAGAACTCTGTTCATCAGAAGGAGTGGCACACTGAGTTCCCAAAGAACAAATGGGCAACTAGGAACTACGTAAGAAGCAACCGTGTAGTTCTAGCAGAGAGTACATAATTTAAAAGATATATATTTTACCTGGGAAAATTATTTACCAGTACAGAGGATATATATAAAAATTGAAGATACAGTTGGATGGATGTAGGTCCCTACTGCCTCCCTAGCTCCTCACAGGTCTGAAGTTTAATGGTGAATACACCCCACAGAATAAGAAACCTGCAGGTGAGAAGTGCAAAGAAAAACACTGACGTGCTGCCTTTCATAACATTAGGCTGCGGGAGGAGCCACATCAGCACTCCCGCTCTATCTGCTACCACATACTGCAATGCCATGCTGCACCACGGGGATGACACGCCCCCACATTTGATTTCTCACTGCACCATCAGGCTAGGAAAGGCCTGGACATGGCCTTCAACATATGAAATTTCAAAAAGCTGTGTGGGGGAAGGAAAAAAACCCTAAAAGCTTCCAGAGAGAAAAAACCATCACATTAAAAGGATCAGAAACCAACGCGTCATTTGAATTCTCAACAGAGAATTAAAAAATCAATGCAATTTCCATGTTTCAATAAATTCCACCCTAGAATCCTATATCCAGCTAAACTAACAATTCGGTAGGGGGTTAGAATAAAGAGATTTTCAGACATTCAATTTCTCAAAGAATGTACCTCTCAGGTACCCTTTCTCAGAAAACCACACAGAGTATGTTCCATTAAAACCAGGAGGAAAACCAAAAAAGGAAGCAGACATAGGATCTAACACAAGAAAGAGGTGAAGGGAATTCTTATAATGACAGTGAAGTAAAGATCCCAGAATGATGACTGTGGAGCTAAACTAGAGAGTAGCCAGTTCAGATTAGAATTGTTACTGCAGAAGGAATTAAGAAAAGCATGAAAGAAAAAGAGAAAGAAAGCCTGACAGATTACCTAGTGTGTTTCACTTACTAAAATGACTTTTATGGCTCTGTTGAGGTTGAATTAGTGAGCTAATGATAACCTAAATCAACCACAAAAAGGCAATTATTACTACCTTAAGAAAAACAAAAAAACAAAAAAAAAGAGGACACGCAATCATAAAATGTACTTAAATGTGAACATTTATATAGTCAATATAGAGCTTCCCTGGTGGTTCAGTGGTTAAGAATCCACCTGCCAATGCAGGGTACACGGGTTCAAGCCCTGGTCCAGGAAGATCCCACATGCTGCGGAGCAACTAAGCCCGTGAGCCACAACTACTGAGCCCCTGTGCCACAACCACTGAAGCCCGTGTGCCTAGAGCCCATGCTCCACAATAAAGAGAAGCCACCGCAACAAGAAGCCCGCACACCGCAATGAAGAGTAGCCCCCACTCGCCGCAACTAGAGAAAGCCCGCGTGCAGCAACAAAGACCCAATGCAGCCAAAAATAAATTAATTTTTAAAAGAAAGGTCAATATGAATGATGAAGGTTAATATAACCAAAAATTTTGACATAATTATATTGGGAAGATGAGGGAAGCAAAAGTTTTTGTGAGGGTTGTGGTTGGAGGGCTAGAGGGAAGACTTTGAGAGTGCTAAACCCTCATCCTCTGGGTAGAAAGTAAATGAATAAAGTCTAAAGTTGAATAAAATCAAGTAAAATGATAGGAGAATGTTATCTGCTGGATGAAAAGTTGAAGTAGTTGAAAGCGGTTGCCTCTGGTAAATGGAAGTCAAGCATTATGAGGTAAGTAGGGCAGAGGCTGCTTTTTCATGTTGTCCTACAGCTTTAGTTCACTTTTTTAAACTAGACAGTTATCCTGTTAATAAGAAAGGAGAAAGGTCAAGAGATGTGGCTCTTGATGAGAGAGGATGTTTGATTTCAAGATAGTAGAAGTGGAGATGAAAAGTGCCACACGAGGGTGTACGATGATGTAGAGTACCTAACAATTACATTCACTGATCCTAAAACTTCAACACCCTCCCCCAAAATCACAACTCTATGTTGTGACTTGAGGACCATAGTTTTGTCTTATTTTTCCCCCTTATAGCAAGTGAAAGTTTTAATTTTAAAATTACTCCTAAGGAAGCCATTATTATCTTCTGTTTCTACTCTTAAAGATAAAAAGGTGCATTAAACAAAGTCCCTGTCCCTGAAGAAATCCTCATGATAGAAGGAAAAACACAGCACAGGAGATGTTCCTAAGGCAAAATGATGCAGAAGCATTCTATCACATAAGCATGATCAAGAATGGCACTGGATTTAGAACAGGTTTACAGCTATTGCCAAAACACATGAGTGATACCAATACGCCATTAGAATAAATTTCCATGACAACAGAAATGATGATCCCAGACCATCTTTCCAGAGAGGGAGCCAAGCCCATTCCCCACAGAGATGGCATATGCTAAGGGCTGGAATCCCTTTCGGGCTTTGAAAACTAACCTTGGCTGTCATGGGTATCATCATTCACGCTCCCATTCGGCATCAATGTGCCTCTTTGCCAAGCATTCCCATCACTCCTTCCTATGCCAGGTTTAGATACAGAGCCATGGTTCTGTTTCCCTCTATAAAACTGAAGCTGCCTCAAATGGAAAAAATGTGCCCATGTAAGAACTTGGAATGTACCAGTTGCCTTCCTCTAGAAAAGACCCATCAAATTTAGAAGTGTGCCATCTTAAACAGCAATGAAAAAAACTTAAAAACAAATCTAGGGAACTATGGTTTCCTGTTTTTCTCATCCTAACCAAAAAGAAACCTCTTCCCCTTTTGTCAAAAATTTCATATAGGGGACTTCCCTGGTGGCACAATGGTTAAGAATCCGCCTGCCAATGCAGGGGACAAGGGTTCAAGCCCTGGTCCAGGAAGATCCCACATGCCGTGGAGCAACTAAGCCCGTGCGCCACAACTACTGAGCCTGCGCTCTAGAGCCTGTGAGCCACAACTACTGAACCCACGTGCTACAACCACTGAAGCCCGTGCTCCTAGAGCCCGTACTCCACAATGAAAGAAGCCACCGCAATGAGAAGCCTGCGCGTCACAACGAAGAGTAGCCCCCACTCGCCTCAACTAGAGAAAGCCTGCGCACAGCAACAAAAACCCAACACTGCCAAAAATAAATAAATAATAAAATAAATTTAAAAAAATTTCATATAGACACTGTTATACAACTGGAATAATCTAAAGAATGCTTCTGGGGCTTCCCTGGTGGCGCAGTGGTTGAGAGTCCGCCTGCCGATGCAGGGGACACACGTTTGTGCCCCGGTCCGGGAAGATCCCACATGTCGTGTAGCGGCTGGGCCTGTGAGCCATGGCTGCTGAGCCTGCGCGTCCGGAGCTTGTGCTCCGCAACGGGAGAGGCCACAACAGTGAGAGGCCCGCGTACCACAAAAAAAACACCAAAAAACACAAAAAACATTAATTATATGCTACCTAATAACATGGTTGCTTCTTATGTCATACCTTGTTCTTCAGGAACTTAATGTGTGCTATTCATTCCTGAGGACTAGACTTCTCATCTCAGTTGTATTCATCACCTGGGTAGTCATGTCAAGACAGACAGATGTTAGATGATCACTTGTCCATTTTAACTTGCTGAGTTTTCCAGGTAAGGGTTTCACAACCAGTACTAGTACTAAACTCCACATCATTACTAATCACTACCCTTGGCTATGCCATTGCTCTAGCATTGAAAACAGTCAAAAGGCAGATAAAGGGAGTGACGTCCCCAGAGGCAACCAAATAACAATATTCATTGAAACTGGATTAGAGTGTTCCATTCATGCTACTAATGTACTTCCCTTTGAAACTATGAAAAGATCTCTTCTCTACTATTTTTTAATATGTCAAACAAAAAAGTACTCATTGACTGGCTATTGTGGATTCAATACTATGTTAAATAATATAGAAAACATTTTTAAAACACTTTCCACCATGGTGTCTGAACTTATATAGCCTCACTGATGAGATTATTCATTTGTTCACTCAACAAACATCTGTCTTAGTAATCAGTATGTGCCAGGCACAGTGGTGGTTACTGAAAGACAAATACAAAGATACCTACCAGGAGGTTACAATCTAATGACAGACCCAGATATATAATAAGAGAACACAATAATGATTTGAGACACGGACAAAGCACCGTGAGGACCAGCTTGCAGGAGACTAGGGGGCTAAATTCTGTGGGACAGATAAGTCCTTTACGATTTTCACACCCCAACAAGCGTAACCGATTCCCACAGAGAGGAGTGCATTTTCCTTCCGTGCTAGGATTGAGGCCATGGCAAAATGACCATCTGTCAGAGACACTGTAGATGGGAATTCCCCCCAAATGAGAGACTGGATTAAGTGTCCTTTAAAGTCCCTTCCAACTCTAAAATTATATAATTCCATGAGATCAGCAAAGGCTAAAACAGTAATAGGAAGCTTCAGAGAGGAAGGGAAACTTGAACTAAGCCCAGAATGATAGCTAAGATGCAAATAAACAGAAGACAGATCATAAAATATTTTGTTTTATTCCTTTCCCTAAATGTATGTCAGGTCAGCCTGCAAAACAGCTTAAGGGGATTAATAATTGGAACAAATAATAAATCCTATATCTACTAGAATACAAAGAAATATAGTCAGAATTATATATTTTATGAGAAAATAGTAGGGAGCAAGCTTTTCTGAATCACATTTTTAAGAAAATCATTTCAGAAAATGATTTAAAATACTCACAGCCCTACTGCATTATATTCCCAGTAATTGCACAAATACACTTAATGAAATACAGAGCATGCTAAAAGACCTGGCATGAGCTTACACTGCTATTTGATGAAGAATTTAAAGAGTCAGGCCCTGAAACTTCCATTTGGCCTCGTTTGTCATCAGTTTTAAACCACACTGTGATTTTCCACTTAAAGCAATTCTCTTCGTTTTTCTGTCCGCCTTGTTGTCCTATCACCTGTGCTCACACTTCTTACTCAAGGTGTCTTCACTTTCAGTTCCAAGACATATATAGCAGCCTCCAACAGTTAGCCAAGAACACATTAAAAAGCCAAGAACTGAAATCTTTTAACGGTTCCCCAATGTTCACAGAGAAACACAATCTTCAGACGATATGTCACATCTAGCAAGTCATTAAATTCTTCAGAAAGTTAACTCTCTGTAGATATTCCAGTACCCTCTATATATTAAATCAAAGGCTAGGGTTCTTACTGACTGTTCTCAGCACATCAAAATTGTTATTTAAGCTGGAAAAAAATGCTGATCGTTGCTGTTCATACACAGGTGATGAAAATTTACCTAAACATAAAAAAGTTGAGTGTGTGCTGGGGAAGGATGGAGGGAAGTGCTAGCAAGCCGACAGTAGCAGAAAAGAGATGGCAAAAGAAGGCCACTCCAATTGCCATAAGCTTGGAAATAAGAAGCAACTCAACCAATTGTGGTTAAATAGAAATGCTACTTTTTAGTTCCATTATGAGAATCAGTTATTCAGAAACTACTGGTGCAATTCCTAACTTACCCTTTTTTCTGAGAGGTTCAGAGTAAGCAAATGCAAGGTCCTAGTATGGGATGACTTCCAGTCTACAGGCATTACATTTCCGTAATTATCTGTCAGGGCATTCCAAATCCTTAAAAAGAAGAAAACTACAATCAGTGAAACTTAACATTCTGTACGTCATTATTAAACAGATACCTAGTACTACAGTGACAGAGAGAACAAAAAGCATCAGAGCAAAGAAACAGGAGGCTATTGTTTCTCAGAAAAGCATCAACAAAGTAGAGGCTCCAGGGCTTCCCTGGTGGCGCAGTGGTTGAGAGTCTGCCTGCCGATGCAGGGGACACGGGTTCGGGCCCTGGTCTGGGAAGATCCCACATGCCGCGGAGCGGCTGGGCCCGTGAGCCATGGCCGCTGAACCTGCACATCCAGAGCCTGTGCTCCGCAACGAGAGAGGCCGCAACAGTGAGAGGCCCGCGTACCAAAAAAAAAAAAAAAAAAAAAAGTAGAGGCTCCAGAATAAGACAAAAGAAAAATCCTATCATTGGGCCTGACAAGAAGTCCTGAGGGAAGGTGACAGGACATAGAAAACTCTCACAAAGTCGAGAGCTGACATTTCCAGAAAACACTCACAAAGTCGAGAGCTGACATTTCCACTGTATCGTGTGCCAGGCTCTAAGTAAGCAATTTACATATATTCTAAGCAATTTACATACATTAACTCATTTAATCCTCAAAAACAGTATTATTAAGAACAGTTATTATCCCCATTTGACAGACAGAAACTAAAGCACAGGAAGGTTAAATAATGTTTCTCAAGCCAAAAGAGGTAGTAAATACACTGTGCTTTATACTTATTTTTCTCTTGTAACTTCGGAACATATAGACTATTTCATAGAATGAATAATCTCTCTCTAACCAAAGAGAAAGAATTTTCTGGAGAAAGAATTCAGTCTCAATGTGAGACTAGGGTTTAATATCTAATTTATAATAGGCTAAGACTAAGATAAGATGAAAAGGGAAAGAAAGGGAGTTCACAATAAAATGCAGATTATACCCAGTGCAGTTACCCTTCCTTATTATCAAACAGCATTTTGGGGAGGCAACAGGGTAAAATGAAAAGGGTACTGGACTAAATTCAGAAAACAGACTTGTCTACATTCATCCTCAATGTGTCTTTGACTGTGTCCCTTAACCTCTGTAGGTATTAGCTGGACTTTTTAAAATGAGAAGCTTGGACAAGAATAGCAGACATTCCTTCCAGCTCTATTACTCTAAGCATTAATTCAAATGAGTTGTATTGAGAAAAGTCCCAAACCACAATGGAAAAAGGACTGCAAACTCCAATTTCATGACCAAAATTCATTTCAGCCCCAAAATATTAACCAGCATTTTTGTTAAATGACATTATATGAAAAACATGAGTTCAGAAATATAAATGAGATGAAATTTAATTAGGGTAAGTCAAGTTAAACACTACACATATAAGCTACTTAATGGCCAGAGATACTCACATAGAAGTCATAAAGAAAAAAACAACAAAAAAAACCACCACCCTAACATTTATAACAGGTATCCAATTGTGAATAAGCCACTAAAAAATTGGGTGGGTCTCTTTTCCAAGCATGTAAGATACTAGGATACAAAAACAAGACCACCAGGGACATAAAAATAAGAATGCAAGCTTTAAAATAGAGAAACAACATACTGATTTAATAAATTGGGATTTGGTGCTAAAGAGAAGAAGCAATGTGACCACAACTGCCAAAAATCCCAAAATGATGTTTGGCTTTGGAATGCACATTAGCCGCAATGAAAATGTGAACCCAAAAAGCTCTAGAAAACTGGCTCATTTACCCAGAAAATCTCCCATATGCATGGTTCATTCCTGTCCTCCTCTCTGCAGGAATCATCTCCTCTAATGCCAGTATGCTCAAATTGGAAACAACACTTCTGGATGCTAAACTTGCTGGGTTTCTGGCCCACATCTTCCTGGGTAAAAGATTTGCAAATACTGAATAACTGACCATGTATCTAACCCTGGGTAGGAACTACTAGCATATTCTAGTAGGTGAAAACAGTCCAGAGTTTTTGAGGTTTGTTTTGTCTGCTTGTTTGCTCCTTCTTAAATGAGGCTATAATAAAAGGACAAGTGGAGTGGAAGATTTCATGTAGAACTGACTGTGGGTGAATTTGATCTACCAAGAAAATGAAGCACAATTCACAGTCCTCTATCTTCACCAGGGCCAGAACATTTGTGGTTGGAAGGACATAGGGCCGAGTTAACTGAAAGATCTGTAGAAATCTCCAGTCAAGACATGAACTGCCTTGGTCCTTATCATAAAGTATTACAGCCAGTCATGAACAACTAGCAGGGCAGCTCTTTTCCAAAGGTCAAAGTGCTGCTGACATTGAATCTCACACCAGACCCTTCTGAAGTAAAACTTTAGCAGATAAGCACAATCTGTATTTAACCAAAACTAAAACCGGGACTCAGAAGTGAAATAAAGTGCCCTAAGGCAAGGCACTATCTGGGTGAAAGAATTCTCAGCTGTCTCTAGTCAAAGAAACAGGAATGGACTCTATCAAGCAATGGAGAGCAGATTTATGCAATAGAATGCAATAGAATAGGGACAATGAGAGTGGTCTACAGTGAGAGTGGTGAGCAACCCCAGCTCAGAAAAGAGAGAGAGAGATTCCCAAATCAAGGGACATGCTGTACCACCAACATAACATCTACTATCTATTAAACCATTATCAAGAGTAACAAAACTTTTAAGTTTTATATCAACTGAAGATTTAAGCAAAGGCTAAAATACACTACTTTTCAGACAGTACAGGTGATGCAAAAATAAGGAATCTTATCTGTGTACAAACCGCTAATCTGTTTTGAGAAGTTATTCTTGATAAACCCAAATATATAATAAATATAATTTTAAAATCCAGAGAATGTCCTGAGTCTAGTGATTCCGAGTATATAACTCTATGCATAACACTACCTTCTCTTTGGGAATAGACTGTTTAAAATGTCATCTTTTGCCACTGATTGCATGCATATCTGTGAGTATAATATCCAATCAAAAACTTTTCCTTTTATGCCTGGGCAGAACACTGTACAGAGGCAGCAATGAAAAGATATGGTCTCCAAGCATAGCTGGGCCTGAACCACTGCTATGTTTACAGGCCCCCATTCCCAACCCCCTCTTCCTGATAAATCTTCTGATTCGCAGAGGAAACTGACAAGCCCCTTTCTATGCCCATGAATCCTTCCCTCAAGAATTCTTCCCTGACCTCTCCATCCCTTCAATGCTCTGAAAACCCACCCCTACCCACAACCTCAGTGTTTACTCCATAATTTCACCCTCAGCCTCTCCAGGGCTCCTCTCCCCCTACATTACAATATTGTCAAATTCCCTCACTCCCATCATTCCTTTCTGTATCTTCTGGAGTAAAACTATGGAATAATTACAGCCCTTATCTAACCAAATTATAACTGGGTTTCTGGGCAGTTAAATAACCTCTGTCCCTCCATTCCCCTAGCTCTCATAAAGCCCTGCGAATTTCCTATCATTGCACTTAGATGATTCTGTAATAATTACCTGTTTATGCATTGGTCTCCCTACCAGACTAGGAGATCCTTGCTATTAATAACCAGAGCTTTTGCCTCTGTGGGAACTCACAATCTGGGCTCTCAGATGGAGCCAATAAATTCCTGTGGCAAAAACGCTGCTGCAACGTCGGTACCTTTGCATGTGCTATATCCCTGAGCTAGAATGCTAGACCTTTTTTCACCTGGCAGGCAAACTCCCACTCACCCATCAGGGTCGTTTTCACACTTCTTTCCCTATGAAGTCCTTCCTGACTCTCCCCCTCTCCCTCTATATTTTGTACATATATCCATTACAGCGTTTGTCACACCCATACAAATGTTTGCTTACAAATCTAGCTCCCACCCTAGACTGCCCTCTGCTTGAGAGGGGTAATGTCCAGTCATCTTGGTATTCCCAGTGAGAAGCAGCCTCTGGCACGTAGCAGGCGCTTAAAAAATGCTGGTTGAATGAATGAATGTCTACACATGTGCCCGAGGAGATACTATCTCTAACTACGGAGCTCTGTACAAGACTCCGCTCCAGACCAAACAGGGATTGGTTTCTAGGAAGGAGGAGGACGTTTAAGGGGTCGTTGGGGGCCAGGGGAGCAGGGGATTTAAATCGCCAGGGGCGCAAAGGCCTAAAGCCCCAAGGAAGGAGATAGGAGAACACGGAGGGGCGGGACCCCGGAGTTGAAGGAGGCGGAAGGAGGGTGCGGGGAGGAGCCTGCGGCCAGAGTCCCGCCGAGGCTGCTGACTGAGGGCCGGCGGGCAGGGCGAGGGGCTGGACGAGGGGCAGAGGAGGCTCCCGCCCGCGACCCGCACTCACTCGTCCCCCTGCAGGAGGCTGCACTCGGTGATGGGCCGCACGGCCGCCCTGGGGGGCTCGGCACCCGGACCGGAGGGACGGAAACACAGGCTCAGCTTTTCCTCCAGGCTGCAGGCCAGCGCTGGGAAACCGTCGCCTCCCCCGCCCGGCCCTGCTTCGGCCTCGGGGCTCGCGTTACAGTTCTCCTGGTCCTGGAGGCTCAGGGCCGGCTCCTGGAACTCATAGAAATCCTGCCAGTCCCCGTCCGCCGCCATCGCCGCCTGGTGCAGTCGCGCGCCCCGCCCCAGCCCGCCCCAGCCCCGCAGTCTGGCCCCGCCCCCGAAGCTCCGCACCGCCCCCGAAGCTCCGCACCGCCCGAGGCCCCACCCCCCTACCTCCGGCGGAGTCTTGGACCTGTCCCGGGCCTCGCAGCCCCGGGGTCTTCCCTTCTCCTGAGTCTTCTTTGAGTTGAGAGCTGGTCCCGGTAGAAAGGAAAACTTTAACTGCGTAGAGTCACTTCCTATAGTCTATCATTCAGGAATAGCTTTACTCTAAGATTTCCTTAGGGGGAACCTGGCCTAAATGTGGCTAAAATAAAGGACTTCTTTAAACTTGCACCCGGTGTCACATTACTCCCCAAATCATTTCCCCAAAGTAACCTGGCTCCTTTGGTAACTTTTCAACCAGAAAAACAGCCATTGTCACTTGGAAATGCTTAAATGGTACCAAAATTCATTCCACAAATATTTTATGTCTCCCACGTGTAAAGCACGTGCTAGACCCTCTGCAACATACAAAGATGAACAATTATGTGAGTTAATATTTGCAAAGCACTTGGAACAGTGCCTGACAGTAAGTACCAAATGTGTATGTTTTATAACTAATATATGACTGCTCCCTGCAACGGGCTTACAATGCAGTTAGAGCGATAAAACTGGAAAGCGTTTATACCAAAAAGTATAACTGGGAGTAGAGAGTTACTGTTTAACGTGTATTGAATTTGTTTTGCAAGATGAAGAGCATTGGAGATGGTTACTCAAGAATATAAATGTACTTAATACCACTAAACTGTACACTTAAATATGGTTAAGATGGTAATTTTATGTTATGTGTATTTTACCATCAGAAAAAAAATTAGGGGAAAAGATATAATTCTAAGGGAGTGTGAATATGTAAAGGCAACAAATACCTAGGAGCTGATAGAAGCAGTATCTTTGGACTGCAGTAATCAAATACTTCCTTTAGGAATCAGAACATAGTTGGGTCATAAAAGATGAATTCCTATTCTGAAAAATAAATACGAAGTTAATAATAGAAACTAAGATTTTCCCAGTATGCTCTGTCCATGTCTTGACAACGTGGAAACCTATGCTCAAGAATACACGTTAGGGGCTTCCCTGGTGCCGCAGTGGTTGAGAACCTGCCTGCTAATGCAGGGGACACGGGTTCGAGCCCTGGTCTGGGCAGATCCCACATGCTGCGGAGCAACTAGGCCCGTGAGCCACAGCTACTGAGCCTGCGCGCCTGGAGCTTGTGCTCTGCATCAAGAGAGGCCCGCGCACCGCGAGGAAGAGTGGCCCCCGCTTGCCGCAACTAGAGAAAGCCCTCACACAGAAATGAAGACCCAACACAGCCAAAACTAAATAAATAAATAAATTATTTTTTAAAAATACATGTTAATACCAAAATTTCCTATTTACCATTCTGATAAATTTTGTCTCGTATTTCAGTGATTTGTCCCATATTTAACAAGATACTTCTATAAATCAAGCCTAAGGAACTGCTGATAATTACTTTAAAGGCAATATCATTACCTTCCCATTTCCTTTGAAACCATGAAGGGAGGAGATGTTGAGCTCTACCAAGCCAAGAGCTAGAACTAATTACTCAATGGTTAATAGCTTTGGGGTTGATGAGAAAACATTAGCTCAGCTGACATTCACCTATTTGAATATTACTCAAAAGCGATACTCTAAATGTATCAAAGATCTATTTTTCTCTAGGTATTGGGCTAGAGTCATGAGAAACTATGGAATTGACTCAAACTCTTCTAATTATGTACATAGCTAAGGCAAAAAATAATTTTTTTCTTGACCTGTATTTCCATTTACCTGTGTGGCATGTGTATGTTTGTTAGTGGAAATCAAAATTACTTACTCTTCCCACCCAAATGTAACAACTGTCAAATTTTTCATATGCCTGCAAATAAATTGCTATTGGGTTA
Source organism: Stenella coeruleoalba (assembly GCF_951394435.1). NCBI lineage: Eukaryota > Metazoa > Chordata > Mammalia > Artiodactyla > Delphinidae > Stenella > Stenella coeruleoalba. The sequence goes on along the minus strand of NC_137159.1, from coordinate 61,244,600 downwards.
GCTTTAGTGGTCTCAGAATTTTATTTTAGTCAAATTTTCCACATAGGAGGCTTTTTACTTTTAATTAAATGCAAAGCACCTGGTATCACCCCAGACCCTTTGAATACCCCATTGCAAAAACAAGATTTGAATCACTTTTCTTATTTATATTAGCACACCTATAGTAATCTTGGCACTCAACACAATCTATAAAAGTGCTCCCCAAAAACGTGCCTAGGAGAAAACTGCTCCTTTATGGGGAAAGAGCAATGAGACTAGAAACTATAGTATGGAATAAAATGTTAATTGGTGCTTCTGTAGATTTTAAATAATGACTGTAAACATGAAAAAGGAACAACAGAAAAGTTTAAATGGTAAAACATTCATAACCAGGTTAAATTATAAAGTAGCAGTACTTCAAAGCCTTCCACACACCTCTCTCCCCATGGGGTACCTGAGGGCTGCAGAGAGCTCCACAGCTTCAAGGACATCCAGCAGGAGTCTGTATTCCACCCGGTTGTGGCCTCAATTCCTTATGCCTTTTGGTCCTCCAGTCAAACTGCTTTTTTTTCTTTTTCAGAAAATCCAGCTCCCCGTTACATTTGTTACAGAACCAGGTTCATTTTGCCTGACCAGCAGCAAGCAAAAGCACTGAAATGCCA